>NC_135958.1:41713396-42913396 GCF_053455715.1 Rhinoraja longicauda
CTTTATCTCCAAACTAAACTAAACTAAAATACTCGTGTACTCAATGTACCAACCTATGAAAGCTAGCACACCATATGCCTTCTTTACCATTCTATCTACTTGTACTGCCACTTTCATGGAATTATGGACCCCAAGATCCCTCTGTACATCAATGCTGTTAAGGGTCATGGAATTAATTCGCACATTTTCTCCTTATATTTGACCTCCCAAAGTGTAACATCTCACAATTGCTCAGACTAGACTCCATCTGCCTCTTCCCCACCCATTCCTGTGGGTAATCTATATCTCTCTATGCCCCTTGACAGCCTTTCCCCCAGACCCAGTCACAGCCCCAGTGATCCAGATGCCATCTGCAAATTTATTGAGCAATCCGTCCACATTCACATCAGCATGTGCAGTGCCCTACCAGGGGCTCAAACACACTGGATAAGGTGTACACCAATGTAAAGGACGCCTACAGAGCTCTCCCCTGCCCACCCCTGGGACAATCCGATCACCTCTCACTGTTTCTACTGCCTGCATACAAACCCCTCATCCGCAAGACCAAACCCACAATAAAGACGGTCAAAATATGGCCCGAGGATGCCAGCCTACAACTCCAGGACTGCTTTGATCGCACCGACTGGGACCTGTTTGCACAACAGGCCACCTACGGTTCAGAGGTAGACTTGGAGGAATACGCATCCACTGTGCTCTCCTACATCAACTGCTGTGTGGAGAATGTCACGGAGGACAAGGAGATAAAGATGTTCCCAAACCGGAAACCCTGGATGAACAAGGAGGTACAGAACCTGCTGAGGGCACGCAACAATGCCTTTAAATCTGGTGACACTTCAGCATAGTGTAGCCAGATCACACCTGAGCAAAGGTATTCAAAGGGCCAAAGACACCCAGAGGCAACGGGTGGAAGACCACTTCAACACCACGGACACCAGAAGCATGTGGCAGGGTGTCAGGTACATCACTGGCTACAAGAGCAGCCCTGCCTGCCCCCACAGCGATATGGCACTGATCAACGAGCTTAACACCTTCTTTGCCCGCTTTGAAACTGGCAAAACCACCTTGAGTGAAAGAACCCCAGCCGAGGCGGTGGGACAGGTCTTGCAACTGAGCACACAGGAGGTACAATGTGCTCTGCAAAGGGTCAACCCACGCAAGGCTGCAGGACCGGATGGTGTTCAAGGAAGGGTACTGAAGGACTGTGCTGAACAGCTGGCTGAGGTATTCACCAGGATCTTTAACCTGTCATTATCTCTGGCTACGGTCCCCAAGTGCCTGAAGTCAGCTATCATAGTTCCAGTGCCGAAAAAAGCAAAGATCTCCAACCTGAACGACTACCGCCCGGTTGCCCTAACGCCGATAGTCATGAAGTGCTTTGAGAGGCTGGTCCTCTCACACATCAAATCCAGCATCCCTGACTCACTGGACCCACATCAATTTGCATACAGGGCAAATAGATCCACAGAGGACGCCATCTCTCTGGCTCTTCACACTGTCCTGACTCACCTAGAGAGACAGGGCACGTACGTGAGGATGCTATTCATAGACTATAGCTCCGCCTTCAACACGGTCATCCCCACCAAGCTCATCACCAAACTCCACCAGCTAGGCCTCAGCTCGTCATTATGTGACTGGATCCTGGACTTCCTGCTGGAACGACCGCAGGCAGTGAGAATGGGCCCGCACCTGTCCTCCACTATCACCCTGAGTACCGGCACACCACAGGGCTGTGTTCTGAGCCCCATGCCCTACTCCCTATTCACACACGACTGTGTTCCTGCATTCGACACCAACACCATTGTCAAGTTTGCAGATGACACAACGGTGATCGGGCTGATCACCAACGGGGATGAAACAAAATACAGAGCGGAGGTGCAGAACCTGGCGGACTGGTGCTCAGATAACAACCTGTCCCTAAATACCACCAAGACCAAGGAGCTGATCATCAACTTCCATAGGTCACATAACGGGGAATATGCCCCGATATCTATCAACGGGGACAGTGTGGAGAGAGTGTCCAGCTTCAAGTTTCTGGGCACTCACATTTCGGAGGACCTAACATGGTCCAATAACACTGCTGCGCTGGTCAAGAAGGCACAACAAAGACTGTTCTACTTAAGAACACTGAAAAAGTCTGGTCTACCCCAACAGCTGCTGACGACCTTCTACCGCTGCACCATAGAGAGCATCCTAACGCATGGCATCCCTGTGTGGTACCTCAGCTGCACGGAGGCAAAAAGGAAAGCTCTACAGCGGGTAGTCCATAGAGCTCAGAGGGCCATCGGAACACAGCTACCAGACTTGGAGGGCATCTACAACACACGATGCCTCAGAAAAGCCACCAGCATCCACAAAGACTCTTCACACCCCTGCAACAGTCTGTTCGAACTCCTTCCATCGGGCAGACGATACAAGGCCTTCTATGCCCGCACCTCCAGACTCAGGAACAGCTTCATCCCCAGGGCCATAGCTGGTATGAACCGGTCCTGCTGAGCCGGATGACCACAACGCATAGATCAACTTGCACTTTACCCTGTCCAAAACTGTTACAACTGTTTCGTTTCGTTGGGTTGCTGCTGTCTAAATTACCTAAATTATTGCATCGTATGGGAGGCGCATTCCCAATCTCGTTGTACCCCTGGGTACAATGACAATAAAGATATATTGTATTGTATTGTATTGTATTTATATATATATCACAAGCAGTGGAGGTCCCAGCACAGATCCCCACGGAACTCCACTGGCAACCTTCAGCCCTTCCTCAGAAAACCCAGTCATGCTTATGACATGACCTGCCAGGCACAAACCCACACCCATGCTCCCTCAGTAACCCATTCTCCTCCAAACGGGAGTAAATTCTATCCTAAAGAACCTTCTCCAATAGATTCCCTCTCACTGACTTGTGGCTCACCGGCATATCATTCCCTGGACTCTCTTTACTTCCCTCCTTCAACAAGAAGGTGTGGATGCAAGGTCATAACTCAACATACCAGCACGGTGGCACAGCGGTAGAGTTGCTGCCCGACAACGCCAGCGACCCAGGTTCAATCCTGACTGTGAGTGCTGTCTGCACGGCGATTGTACGCTTTCCCCGTGAACGCGTGGGTTTTCTCCGGGTGCTCCAGTTTCCTCCCACATTCCAAAGACGTGCAGGTTTGCAGGTTAATTGTCTTCTTTAACTCGTCCTTAGTGTCTAGGGTACAACTGGTGTACGACTAGGGTTGCCAACTCCCAAATACAGGACAAGGTGACGTCACCGCCCCGCGCCCCACGTGACCTCACCCATTCAGCGGCCATGTGCTCCCGCTCCACCAATGGCGGCCGGCCGGGCCGGGAGGCGGGTTGCTACGCAACCTCTGTTCGGCGGCGCACGGGCCGCCGAACCTACACTGTCTGGAGGTAAAATGTCGGAAACCTAGAGTGTCGGAACCTAGACTGTCGGGACCTACAGTGTCGGGACGTACAGCGTCCAGACCTACAGCGTCCGGGCCTACAGCGTCCAGACCTACAGCGTCCAGGCCTACAGCGTCCAGACCTACAGCGTTCGGGCCTACAGCGTCAGGGCCTACACTGTGCGGGCCTACAGTGTCTAGGCCTGCAGCACCCCCCCCCCCCCCCCCCAGGCCTAATACAGGACAAGGGCAGTTCGTACGGGAAAACCAATTTAGCCCAAAATACGGGATGTCCCGGCTAATACGGCAACCCTATGTACAGGTGATTGTTGGTCGGTGTGGACTCAGTGGGCCGAAGGGCCTGTTTCCACTCTGTATCTCTAAACATACCATTGGCATTTTGAAGCAGCACTCTGATATTTTAGCAATCAGGAGGTTGACAAGTTTACAGCACAAAGAAGCCTAAGAATAGGGAAAGGAACAGCTGTTGAGATCAGAGCTAAATGAAGGTTCTGACTAAATCGCACTGCTACAGAAACATTGGGACACCAGGTACTCATCCGAGAACTCAGCTGTCTGCTGTTGGGCTTCTCATTCCAGATTTTCTCTCAAATGAATCATCTTCCGTCCCAGGGAGATTAGAATTTCATACTCATCCAACACAGGCTCTGACAGTGGCCTGTGATCAGGGCAAGAGTAGGTGAAAACACTCCATTGTGAAGGAATCTGGCAACTCCAAACCCCTGGGCTCCCTTTGCAGACAAGAATACAATGGTTTAAAAGGCTTTGGGGCCCTTGAAATTGCTTTCAGCTGCATCAATCTCCCTCAGGCAGCTCCTCTGCGGAGTTTGCAAAAGAATATGTTCTGCATTCAAATCACAGAAATGTATTGCGTAGCCCTGGGAGGGAAGCAAAGAAGAATGCTGTCAGAGTCGCACTTATATCGAGAGCGATTTTAATGTCTTTCCAACCAAGGGGAGACTGCGATAACACATTCCAACGTGTGTAGGAGACATTTTCTTCGCTCAGTGCACCTTTGATTCGTCAATTCTACCCCTAATGAAACGATCCTCCAGGGTTGTACACAATATTGGCAACTAACCAACAAAATCTGGCTTTGTCTCTTGAAAAAATATCACCACTCCCAGTTTTAAGTTGGATCACATTATTCCAGAATCATCCTGGAGGATAAAGGGAATTCCAGGCTTCTTTCCCCAACATTGAGCTTCCTCCTTTGGCCCTGTCTTTTGAGTTCAATATTGTGCCATCAATATTCATTGCAAGATTTCCATAGAGTTATTGTGTCCCTAAATCCGTGCCTATATAATCTGCATTATACTCTTCGAACCTCTTTACATTTCTAAAATACTCCAAATTCATTCTCCCCCATTTAATCCTAAACTTTTGGGCAGCTCGTTCTCTCCAAACGGTCACACAAATGCTAATAATTCCTTGAGATTTATACCTACTTACTTCAATGGTTTCAAACTGAGTTCCTGACCACATAATCACTGCTACTTAGCCACAAATACGCCGATCAGCCAAAACATTATGACCACCTGCCTAATATGCTGTTGGTCCTCCGTGTGCCGCCAAAACAGCGCCGACCCGCCGAGGCATGGACTCTACAAGATCCCTGAAGGTGTCCTGTGGTATCTGGCACCAAAGCATTAGCAGCAGATCCTGCAGGTCCTGTACGTTGTGAGGTGGAGCCGCCGTGGATCGGACTTGTCGATCTAGCACATCCCACAGATGCTCAATCGGATTGAGATCTGGAGAATTTGGAGCAACACCGTAAACACTTCATCGTGTTCCTCAAACCATTCCTGAACAATGTGTGCAGTGTGGAAGGGCGCATTATCCTGCTGAAAGAGGCCACTGCCATCAGGGAATACCATTGGCATGAAGGGGTGTACCTGGTCTGCAACGATGTTTAGGTAGGTGACACAGGTCACATTGACGTCCACATGAATGGCCGGACCCAGGGTTTCCCAGCAGAACATTGCCCAGAGCATCACGCTCCCTCCACCGGCTTGTCGTCTTCCCACAGTGCATCCTGGTGCCATCACTTCCCCAGGTAAACGGCGCACACGAACACGGCCATCCACGTGATCTAAAAGAAAACGGGACTCATTGGACCAGGCGACCTTCTTCCACTGCTCCAAGGTCCAGTTCCGATGGTGGACAGGGGTCATCACGGGCACTCTGACCGGTCTGCGGCTACACAGCCCCATACGCAGCAGGGTGCGATGCACTGTGTATTGTGACACATTCCTCCCGTGACCACCATTAACATTTTCTGTGACTTGTGCCACAGTCGACCTTCTGTCGGTTTGGACAGACGGGATAGCCTTCGTTGCCCTCGCGCATCGATGAGCCTTGGGTGCCCAACACCCTGTCTGTCGCCAGTTTGTGGTTTGTCCCTCCTCAGACCACTGTCGGTAGGTACTCACCACTGCTGACCGGGAGCACCCCACAAGCCTTGCTGTTTCAGAGATGCTCTGACCCAGTCGTCTGGCCATAACAATTTGGCCCTTGTCAAAGGGGGGTTGAGGGGGGATGGAGTGGGTGTGTGGGGAGTGAGGAGGGGAGGAGGGGGATGGAGTGGGTGAGTGTGGGGGGAAGTGGAGAAGGGGGGGATAAGGGGGGTTAAGTGATGAGTGGGGGGGAAGGGAAGATAAGGGGGGGTAAGGGGGGGAGGAGGGGAAGGGGGACTGGCGGAGGGGAGGGTGCTAGACCAATGCAGGAGAGGTTTGGGGGCTGAGGGGGATGGAGTGGGTGAGTGGGGGGTAGGGGGAGGGGGGACTTGGGGGGAGGGGAAGGGGGAAGTAGGGGAGGAGAGGGTGCTGGACCAATGCAGGAGAGGTTTAGGCCCAATGCGCCCACTCGGTCTAGTATATATATACATATATATATATATATATATATATATATATAAACGGTGGAGCACAAGGAAGAACATGGGGAGAATGGGGTTAGTGAGGGCATTGTTTGTCAGGTTTAATTGGAGAATTCAATGTTCAAACCATTAGTTTGTAAGCTACCCTAGACCAACATGGAGTGCTCTTCCTCCAGTTTGCGTGTGGACTCGCTCTGGCAATGGAGAAGTCCCAGGTCAGTAAGCTCAGTATGGGAATGGGAAGGGTGGTTAGCAACCGGGAGATCCAGCAGGCCTCGGTGGACCAAACGCAAATGTTCAGCAAAACAGTCACCTCGTCTAAGTCATGGAGTCATAGAATGATACAGTGTGGAAACAGTCCCGTCACCCCAAGTTGCCCACACCAGCCAACAATGTCCCAGCTAGACTAGTCCCACCTGCCCACGATTTGTCCATATCCCTCCAAGCCTGTCCTATCCATGTACATGCCTAACTGTTTCTTAAATGTTGGGATAGTCCCAGCCTCAACTACGTCCTCTGGCAGCTTGGTCCACACACCCACCACCCTTTGTGTGGAAAACCTACCCCTCAGATTCCTATTAAATCTTTCCCCCTTCACCTTAAACCTATGTCCTCTGGTCCTCGATTCACCTACTCTGGGCGAGAGACTGTGCATCTTCCCGATCTATTCCTCTCATGATCTTATCCACCTCTATACGATCACTCCTCATCCTCCTGCGCACCATGGAATAGAGACCCAGCCTACTCAACCTTTCCCTTTAGCTCACACCCTCTAGTCCTGGCACCATCCTCGTAAATCTATGTAAATCTGGATACGCACCCATTACCTGTATCCACCCACCCCCCCCTCCCTTACCTGTATCCACCTATCACTTGCCAGGCTTTGCCCGGCCCCACTTCTGTTCCAGCTTCCCCCCCCCACCCCCCCCCCCCCCCCCCCCACATTACCAGAATCAGTCTGAAGAAGGGTCCTAACCCGAAATATCACCTATCCATGTTCTCCAGAGAACATGACCCGAATGAGTTACTCCAGCACTTCCTTCTTTTTTATTAAACCAGCATCTGCAGAGCTTTGAGTCTCGAAATTCCTGGACCTCTGCCATTGGATCTTCAACCCTCTGACCCAGGGTCTGCAATAACTCTCAACCTTGGTGGCCCGCAATGTTGCATTCCCAGTCCCCTATTTACTCCCGGTACACTCATGCAGGGAAAATGTTCCCAATGTTGGGGGAGTCCAGAACCAGGTGCCACAGTCTAAGAATAAAGGGGAGGCCATTTAAAACTGAGGGTAGAAGAAACTTTTTCACCCAGAGAGTTGTGAATTTGTGGAATTCTCTGCCACAGAGGACAGTGGAGGCCAATTCACTGGATGAATTTAAAAGAGAGTTAGATAGAGCTCTAGGGGCTAGCGGAATCAAGGGGTATGGGGAGAAGGCAGGCATGGGGTACTGATTTTGGATGATCAGCCATGATCATATTAAATGGCGGTGCTGGCTCGAAGGGCCGAATTACTCCTATTTTCCATGTTTCTACGTTTCTAATGCTAACTCATCAATAACTTACTCACTGATACCTAGTTTAGGGTTCGCTGGGACCACTCGGCTCAAATCCTGTTATATTATTGGTTTAAATATCATATCATATCATATCATATATATACAGCCGGAAACAGGCCTTTTCGGCCCAACAAGTCCGTGCCGCCCAGTGATCCCCGTACATTAACACTATCCTACACCCACTAGGGACAATTTTTACATTTACCCGGCCAATTAACCTACATACCTGTACGTCTTTGGAGTATGGGAGGAAACCGAAGATCTCGGAGTAAACCCACGCAAGTCACGGGGAGAACGTACAAACTCCTTACAGTGCAGCACCCGTAGTCAGGATCGAACCTGAGTCTCCGGCGCTGCATTCGCTGTAAAGCAGCAACTCTACCGCTGCGCTACTGTGCCGCCCCCTAAATCATAGAACAAAAAGATGAATTCCAAACGGTGATGTGAGATTGATAACCCTTGACATCCAAGATGAATTTGACTAATTGTGGCCTCGAGACGCCCTGGTAAAACTGAAGTCCATTGGCATCTAAAGGAAAGCACTCATTGCTGGGATCTTGCACATTACTTACATCGAGAAAGGCATGAACACAAGGGAAAATCAGCATGGCTTTGCGAGATCCGGCCTCTCAAAGTTGATAGAATTGTTTGAGGAAGTGACAAAGATGATTGAATAAGGGTTTGGGGTATGTGGACTTTAGTAAAACATTCGACAAGATCTCTTGCTGGTCCAGATAGTTTGGTAAATTGCGTACACATTGGCCTGGTCATGGATGACAGTGGGTCATTGATGACAGAATGTAAATTAGAAACATAGAAAATAGGTGCAGGAGGATGCCTGGTATAAATGTAAATTGCCCCGAGTGTGTGTGGGATAGTATCAGTGTGCGGGGATCGCTGGTCGGTGCGGACTCGGTGGGCCGAAGGGCCTGTTTCCACACTGTATCTCTAAACTAAAACAAAAAAATTGATGAGTTGCATGCAGTCCTGGTGACAACATTACAGGAGGCTTCACGAGGTTGCAGGAGTGCTCCTGGATTGCAGACGATTAGATATTGGAAATACATTGCTCGTTCCTCATTATTATTAGGTAGAAATCTTGGAACTTACTGCCCAACTATGTTGTGGGCCACCTTCACCAGGAGGGCTGCACTGGATTGTCACCTTGTGGTGGTGGAGAAGCTTGTGTGGTCCTGAGACCCTGAGAGCATTGCCGTCTGGAGCTACGCTCCTGGTAGGGTCACCCATGGCGGTAAGGTCGAGGGGGAGGTCCCTGACAAAGAGAGATCCAACCAAGACCTTAACGGTGGAACAGGCGGAGGGAGGATGACGGCTGACTTTAGTGGAGCGTCACAACGGCTGGGAAGACGGATGGATGAAGGCTGCAGCAGAAAAGGGTCCCCGGTGGTCTTGGACTCCACGCCACTGGATCCTGACCCAGATCTGTCAAGGACTGTGTGGTGGCTGTCTGTGCACCAGTCTCCCCACGTTAAACAAAGTCACGCACAGGCGTCCTCCATAAAGGGGAGACAGTCGTACTCGCTTCGAGTGACCGGCGATGACTGATTAAAGAAGGCAGCTCACAACTATCTTCTCAGCGACAATTAGAGATAAAAGCTTGTTTGCCAGATCTTAAAAAGGAAGATTTTGTGGCAGTTCCTTCATTTCGGGTCTAATCACTGCACTACAATTTAAAGAAAGACAACAGTATCCAACCTGTTACTGGTCAAATATTTTGACTGTGCCGCGATTTTAAAAAGATTTGCTAATGTCCTTTTTTTTTTAGATTTAGAGATACAGCGGGGAAACAGGCCCTTCGGCCCACCGAGTCCGCACCGCCCAGCGATCCCCGCACGTTAACACAATCCTACACACACTAGGGACAATTTTTTACATATTACCCAGTCAATTAACCTACAAACCTGTACGTCTTTGGAGTGTGGGAGGAAACCGGAGATCTCGGAGAAAACCCACGCAGGTCACGGGGAGAACGTACAAACTCCGTACATTTTGATACCATTGATCAAATATATCTCTTCTAGTGCCTTTCTGCCTGGGTCTACTGTCACTACATGGTTAAGAACCATCTTGCACAGGCTTGACTCAATGATCTCGTGTGTCACAGCTAGATACTGCAAATGTATGCAGCACATATACAGCACATTTACGTACCAATCGTTATATAAATAGAACGTCTTACTCTATCTAATAAGATACAGATGGTCTTCAAAAAAGATGAGCAAATGACAGTGAAGATAGTGCCAAGTAGTTGACACCAGGGCAAGTAGCAGCTGGCTAAACTTCAAGTTTAAAATAAAACCAGAGCTGATTGCAAATCACTGCAACATTTTCATCGTCTGTAAAGAATCACAGAGGGATTACAGCACAAAAGGAGGCCATTCAGCCCATTGAATTTTTAACGCTCTGCATAAGAAGAATCTGCTAGACCCATGCCCCTGATCGCCCACCATAGCCCTGTCAGACTAGTTTAATCCCTCACGAGTAGCTCTAGAAAATCTCCCTGCTGGATATTGATCCCTGTCCAGTTCAGGTGTCTCCCTCGTGTGCAGGTCACCTCGAGCCCAGAAGAGATCCCAATGGGTCAGAAACCTGAACCCTTTCCACCTGCATCTGCCCCTCAGTTATGTGGCACTGCCCTCACTACCATGTGGCACTGGAGGTCATAAGATCATACGGTCATAAGTGATAGAAGCAGAATTAGGCCATTCGGCTCATCAAGTCTACTCTGCCATTCATTTATGGCTGATCTATCTCTCCAGCCTAACCCCATTCTCCTGCCTTCTCCCCATAACCCCTGACACCCGTATTAATCAAGGATCCATCGATTTCTACCGTATAAATATCCATTGACTTGGCCTCCACAGCCTTCTGCGGCAAGGAATTCCACAGATTCACCACCCTCTGACTAAAGAAATTCCTCCTCATCTCCTTCCTAAAGGAACGTCCTTTAATGCTGAGGCTGTGACCTCTGGTCCTAGACTCCCCCACTAGTGGAAACATCCACTCTATCCAGGCCTTTCACTATCCGGTACGTTTCAATGAGGTCCCCCCTCATTCTTCTAAACTCAGTTAATCCAGAGTTAATCCAGAGATTACTGCCCTTAAATCTTGCTTTTTCATTTTTAATTCAATAGTTTAATTAAGTTCTTTCTCAGTTTGTCATATTATAATTTCACATTCATCCTCAACGCGTAGCTGAATAAAACTGGGAAGACAAATGTTTCTATCCCTGTTTTTCTTTGTGTTCCTCCTCTCCCAGATATAAGTGCTAGATTAGAGAAAGCCATCATGAATTTGATAAAAGCTGATCATATCCAACCAACTTGAGAGAGACTTTTTCTCTTAAATGAAACAACAGGCAATTGATGGTGTGCTACATAATCAATGTAATTGAAGACATGTTCTGAGGGACTGGTGCTGCCTCGATGGAACATTAACAATGCAACAGGGAACAAAATGTCATATTGAAAGACCGACAAAATCTGAACTGTTCTTGAAACAGAAGAGGTTGAGCTGAGATCTAAAAGAGATATTTAAAATCACCACGACAAGAGTAAAATTTAAAAACTGTTCATTTTAGTAAAGAGGTTAAGAAGTAGGGAAATGAAAATGACTGACCAGGTGGAGCAGCGGTAGAGTTGCTGCCTTGCAGCGCCAGAGACCCGGGTTCGATCCCGACTACGGGCGCTGTCTGTACGGAGTTTGCACGTTCTCCCCGTGACCTGCGTGGATTTTCTCCGAGATCTTCAGTCTCCTCCCACACTCCAGAGACCTACAGGTTTGTAGGTTAATTGGCTTGGTGTAATAAATGTAAGATCATTTCTTGTTTGTGTTGGATTGTGATGGTGTGTAGGGATTGCTGCTTGGCGTGGACTCGGTGGGCCGAGGGTCTGTTTCCAAGCTGTATCTCTAAACTAGGGTTGCCAACTGTCCCGTATTAGCCGGGACACCCCGTATTTTGGGCTAAATTGGTTTGTCCCGTACGGGACCGTCCTTGTCCCGTATTAGGCCCGGGGGCCGCTGTTGGCCAGGGCAGTGTAGGCCTCGGGGCCGCTGTTGGCCAGGGCAGTGTAGGCCTCGGGGCTGCTGCAGGCCGGGGCAGTGTAGGCCTCGGGGCTGCTGTAGGCCGGGGCAGTGTAGGCCTCGGGGCTGCTGTAGGCCTGGAAAGTGTAGGCCTCGGGGCTGCTGTAGGCCGGGGCAGTGTGGGCCTGGAGGCCACTGTCGGCTGGGGCAGTGTGGGCCTCAGGGCTGCTGTAGGCCGGGGCAGTGTGGGCCTGGAGGCCACTGTCGGCCGGGGCAGTGTGGGCCTCGGGGCTGCTGTAGGCCGGGGCAGTGTGGGCCTCAGGGCCACTGTCGGCCGGGGCAGTGTGGGCCTTGGGGCTGCTGTAGGCCGGGGCAGTGTGGGCCTGGAGGCCACTGTCGGCTGGGGCAGTGTGGGCCTCGGGGCTGCTGTAGGCCGGGGCAGTGTGGGCCTCAGGGCCACTGTCGGCCGGGGCAGTGTGGGCCTCGGGGCTGCTGTAGGCCGGGGCAGTGTAGGCCTCTGGGCTGCTGTAGGCCGGGGCAGTGTAGGCCTCGGGGCTGCTGTAGGCAGGGACAGTGTAGGCCTGGAGGCCGCTGTCGGCCGGGGCAGTGTAGGCCTCGGGGCAGCTGTAGGCCGGGACAGTGTGGGCCTCGGGGCTGCTGTAGGCCGGGGCAGTGTAGGCCCGGGGCCACTGTCGGCCGGGGCAGTGTGGGCCTCGGGGCTGCTGTAGGCTGGGACAGTGTAGGCCTGGAGGATGTATGCAGCACATATACAGCACATTTACGTAGCAATCGTTATATAAATAGAACGTCTTACTATATCTAATAAGATACGGATGGTCTTCAAAAAAGATGAGCAAATGACAGTGAAGATAGTGCCAAGTAGTTGACACCAGGGCAAGTAGCAGCTGGCTAAACTTCACCTTGTCCTGTATTTGGGAGTGAGGAAGTTGCAGGGCTTCTGAGTAACCTTGTCATCTGAGAAGTAAAAAATGTCCCAAAGTCACAGTTGACACGGTGGTGCAGCAGTAGAGTTGCTGCCTTACAGCGAATGCAGCACCGGAGACCCGGGTTCCATCCCGACTGCGGGTGCTGTCTGTACGGAGTTTGTACGTTCTCCCCGTGACCAGCATGGGTTTCTCCCAGATCTTCGGTTTCCTTCCACACTCCAAAGACGTACAGGTTTGTAGGTTAATTGGCTTGTTGTACGTGTAAACTGTCCCTAGTGGGTGTAGGATAGTGTTAGTGTGCGGCCGAAAGGGCCTGTTTCCGCGCTGTATCTCTAAACTAAAAAAAGACAGGTTAGCTTAGGCTGGTCTCCTGCCAGTCTTGAAAAATCGCCCTCTACTTCGAACACCACCTCTGCCAGACAACTCCATTTTGCCTCTACGGAAATTAAAAACAAATTCAGTAGACAGAACAGGCAGGCAGGGAATAAGGGAAGACTAATGGGGGTAAACTGCATTTATTTCAATGCAAGAGACGTGACAGTTAAGGCAGGTGAACTCAGGACATGGTACATGGGACTGGTATACTATTGCAGAAATGTGGCTGAGTGAGGATGGTCAGGTGTGGCAGCTCAAAGTCCCAGCTTACAAATACTGGAGGAAGGAGAGAGGTGGAGGCGGGAGATAAGTGGGAGCTGCGATCAGGAGAGGATATTCCTGGGGATAGTCAAGTGAGGGAACATGGGTGGAACTGAGAAATTAGAAGGTGGCTGAAGAAGGGTGTCGACCCGAAATGTCACCCATTCCTTCTCTCCTAGATGCTGCCTGACCTGCTGAGTAACTCCAACTTTTTGTGATACCTTCGATTTGTACCAGCATCTGCAAGTTATTTTCCTACACAATTAGAAGGTGGTGATGGCTTTGCGATAATGAGATACCTCCTCCCAATAGTAAGTGGGAGTTGGATGTTTTGTATAGTTTAATTTAGTTTAGAGACACAGCGCGGAAACAGGGCCTTTCGGCCCACCGGGGCCGCGCCGACCAGCGATCCCCGCACATTAACACTATCCTACACACACTAGGGACAATTTTAACATTTTCCAAGCCAATTAACCTACAAACCTGTACGTCTTTGGAGTGTGGGAGGAAACCGAAGGTCTCGGAGAAAACCCACGCAAGTCACGGGGAGAACGTACAAACTCTGTACAGACAGCACCCGTAGTCGGGATGGAACCCGCGTCTCGGGCGCTGCATTCGCTGTACGGCAGCAACTCTACCGTGCCGAATGTGGATCGCTTTTGCATCATCGTAAAGTTGAAATATGGTAAGTCGAAGTATCGTAAGTCGAGGAGTATCTGTGTTACGGTTGAGGTGGTGTTGGATGTCCAAAGACTAATGAAGGTAGATGAGTCTCCTGAGCCTGAGGAGTGGAGCCGCCAGCAATGGCTGCCTCGACAACCGTCTGTCTGTCCTTTCTTCCATTTGTTATTTTTAGTCTGTGTTAAAAAGTATGTTTTAGTGTTCCTTGGTTTGTTTTATGTGGGGGGTGGGGGGGTTGGGGGAAACTTTTTTTCAATCTCTTACCTCGACGGAGATGCGATTTGTTCCCGTATCGTATCTCCGTCCCCACTGCGGCCTAACATCGTGGAGTTGGCGGCCTTTCCTGGAGACCGACGGGCGCTCCAAGCCGCGGGAGTCTACAATACTTTAACATCGTGGAGCTTGCGATCCTTTGCCAGGGATCGGAGCTCCAACCGCGGGGCCTGTGGACTTTAACATCATGAAGCCCGCGGTCTCTGGTAAGAAAAGAGGCCGACTCGGGAGCTCCACGCCGCGGTGAGTTTCAACCGCCCCGACACAGGAGTTTCGATCACCCCGACAGAGGCTTCGATCGTCTGCTGCGGGGGCTTTGATCGCCCCGACTGCGGACGGTTTGACCGCCCCGACTGCGGACGGTTTGACCGCCCCGACCGCGGGAGAACAAGAGGAAGAAGCTGGAACTTTATTGCCTTCCATCACAGTGAGGAATGTGGAATCCACTGTGATGGATGTTGATGTGTGGTTGTGTGTCTTGTTGCTTTTCACTGAGTATGGCTGTGTGGTAACTCAAATTTCACTGTACCTTAAACGGTACATGTGATAATAAACTGACCATGAAACCTTGGTCACATATATACACGAACTATGTGGGAAGCTGAAGAATAATTAGCAGGAGCCCTGGCTGAGATATATGAATCACTGTTCGGCATGGGTGAGGTGCCGGGAGACTGGAGGGTGCCTAATGTGCCTATATTTAAGAAGGACTGTAAGAAAAGTCCTGGTAACTACAGTGTATCCAAGTGAGTGATTATCTGTGGTAGGCAGGTTTGTGGAGAGGATTCTGAGGATACAACATTTATGTATTAGGATAGACAGAGGTTGATTAGACAGAGTCAGCATGGTTTTGTATGTGGGAGAGCGTGTCTAATGATTTGATTCCGTTTTTTGAAGAAGTAACCAAAAGGTTGACAAGGTCAAAGCTGTCGATGTCATCCAAATGGACTTGAGCAAGTTATTCAGGAAGGTTTGACATGGCAGGCTGAAGGGTTAGATTGTGTGGGATCTAGGGTGAGCTAGTCAACTGCATAGAGAATTGGCTTCGTGGAAGGAAAAAGAAGTTGATGTTGGAGACTTGTTTTTCCAACTGGATGATTAATGGTGAGCCCCAGGGATCACTGCTGGGCCTGTTGCTGTTTGTGGTTTATATCAACGATTTGGATGAGAATGTACTAGGCATGATTAGTAAGTTTGCAGATGACACTGAAGTATTGTTGGTAGTTGACAGTGTGATTGTTGACAGTAAAGATGGTTATCAAAAATGCAGCAGGATTTTGTAATCCTGTAAGTGGACTGAGTAAGTGGACTGAGAAATGGCCAAGTCAAGTCAAGTCAAGTCAAGTTTATTTGTCACATACACATACACGATGTGCAGTGAAATGAAAGTGGCAATGCCTGCGGATTGTGCACAAAAAAGAATTACAGTTACAGCATATAAATTAAAGTTTATACAGAGTAGACAAAATTTAGTCCCTGGAGTTATAAAAGTCAACAGTCCTGATGGCCTGTGGGAAGAAACTCCGTCTCATCCTCTCTGTTTTCACAGCGTGACAGCGGAGGCGTTTGCCTGACCGCAGCATCTGGAACAGTCCGTTGCTGGGGTGGCAGGGGTCCCTCATAATCTTGCTTAATGGAGTTTAATGCAGATAAGTTGTATTTTGGGAAGTCAAGCCAGGGTAGGACCTTCACGGTGAATGGCAGGGGCTTGGGAAGTATTGGCGAGCAGAGGGATCTAGGAGCGCAGATAAAATGTGTAGGAAGGAACTGCACATGGGTTTACATCGTTGAGACCCTTCTTCAGTTTCGAATGGGTAACATTTCGGGTCGAGACCCTTTTTCAGGACTGAATGGATGACATTTAGGGTCGAGACCCTTCTTCAGACTGAAGAAGAGATCTCCAGAGATGTTGCCTCTCCCGCTGAGTTACTCCAGCATTTTGTGTCTATCTTCAGAGTGCAGATACATAGTTCCTTGAAAATGGCGTAATTTCATAGTTCCTTGAAGCCCAATGTACCAAAAGCCTTCCTGGGCATCTTATCTACTAGGCTTTTGGTACATTAGCCTTCATCAGCCAGCGTATTGAGTACAGAAGTTGGGACGTTACCTTACGGTTGTACAACATGTTGGTGAGACCGCATGTGGCGTATAGTATTCCCTTTTGGTCACCGGACCAGAGGAAGCCGTTAGGCTGTGAAGAGTACAGAGAATATTTACCAGCATGTTGCAGTGACTCAAGGGCCTGAGCTGTAGGGAGAGTTTGAACTGGCTGGGACTTTATTCCCTGGAGCACAAGAGGCTGAGGGGTGATCTTATCGAAGTGTGTAAAATCATGAGGGGAATAGATGGGCTGGATGTGTGGAGTCCTTTACCCAGACCAGGGGAATCAAGACCCAGAGGACATTGGTTTAAGGTGAGACGGGAAAGATTCAATAGGACCATGAGGGGCAATGCTTTCACACAGAGGCTGCTGGGAAGATGGAACGACCTACAAGAGGAGGTAGTTGAGGTGGGTACTATAACAATATTTAAAATACATTAGCAAAGGTACATGGATAGGAAAGGTTTCGACCCGATATGGGCCAAAGGCAGGCAGCTGAGACTAGTGTAGTTGGGTCATCTGGGTCAACATGGACATGTAAAACCAAAGCTGCAGTTTCTGTTGCAACGAGTCTATAGGATTCAATACTTTTAAGAATTTGAAAGCCATTAGTAGGTGCCGTAAAACACGGCAGATCTTTGTGTATTGCTTCAGTGAAGTCTACTGTTGTTGCATTTTTGTACATATGTATGATTGTGCTTATGTTTAATATGAAACCACTGAATTGTTGTATGCAAAACATTGAATATTCATGTATCTTGATACATGTGGCAATAAAGTATCACAGAACCATTGAACCATGAATCAATAGGAAAAAATCTGCGGATGCTGGTTTAAATCGAAGGTAGACACAAAATGCTGGAGTAACTCAGCGGGTCAGGCAGCATCTCTGGAGAGAAGGAATGGGTGACATTTTGGGTCAAGACCCTTCTTCAGACTGATGTCAGGTGAGGGGACAGTACAAAGATAGAATGTAGTTGGAGACAGGAAGACTAGTGGGAGAACTGGGAAGGGGGACGGGAGAGAGAGGGAAAGCAGGGACTATCTGAAGTTAGAGAAGTCAATGTTCATACCGCTGGGGTGTAAACCACCCAAGCGAAATATGAGGTGCTGTTCCACCATGAATCAATCTGCACTTGTCCAACTAACAGCAATTTTGGCCCTGGTTATTGCTTTTCGTCATTTCCTGTCACCAAGGGCGAATTTACAGGGATTTTCACTGCACCTTGTTGCAAATTGGGTGCAACAATTCAGGACACAAGACACGACAAATGCTGAAATCTTGAGCAAAACATACAGTTCTACAGAAACTCAGCAGGTCGGCAGCATCTGGGGTGGGAATGGACAGTCAATGTTTTGGATCAGGACCCTTCTTTAGACTGATTGGAGTAGGGGGGAGGAACGTGGAAAAGAAAGGTTCGGTGGTGGCACGGTGGTGCAGCGGTAGAGTTGCTGCCTTACAGTGAATGCAGCGCCGGAGACCCGGGTTCTATCCTGACTACGGGTGCTGTCTGTATGGAGTTCGTACGTTCTCCCCGTGACCTACATGGGATTTCTCCGAGATCTTCGGTTTCCTCCCACACTCCAAAGACGTACAGGTTTGTAGGTTAATTGGCTTGGTGTATGTATAATTTGTCCCTAGTGGGTGTAGGATAGTGTTAATGTGCGGGGATCGCTGGTCGGCACGGACCCGGTGGGCCGAAGGGCCTGTTTCTGCGCTGTATCTCTAAACTAAACTAAACCAAACTAACAAGAAAGGTGGAGGCAGGACAAATCCTGGCGAGTGATAGGTGGGGGGAGTTTGATGAGCAGATGGGTGGAGCAATTAACAGAGAGGAAATGTTCCTGCATGTTCCTGTTAGAGTGAAGGGCAAGGCAGGTGAGTGCAAGGAAGCTCGGATGATGAAAGAAATTGAGGCTCTGGTCAAGAAAAGGAGGTGGCACAGGGCAGGTGTAAGCAGCTGGGGTCAAGTGTATCCCTGGAGGAGTTTCTGGAAATGAGGAGCATAATAAAAAATGATATCAGGAGGGCAAAATGAGGGCAAGAGTTAGCTCGAGCAGAGAACATTAAGGATTGCAGATTTAGTTTATTTGTCATTCCACTCCTTACAGATGATGCAATGAATGGGACGAAACAGAGTGCCTCCGGGGGCCACTGTGAAACACAAATGCAAAACATATAGACAGGGAATGACAGTGCAGTACAATATGATACAGTACAGTACAATTAGACAGTGTAATACAATACAATACATATAGACAGGGATGACAGTGCAGTACAATACAATTAGACAGTGTAATACAATACAATACATATAGACAGGGGATGACAGTGGAGTACAATATGATACAGTACAGTACAATTAGACAGTGTAATACAATACAATACATATAGACAGGGGATGACAGTGGAGTACAATACAATTAGACAGTGTAATACAATACAATACATATAGACAGGGGATGACAGTGGAGTACAATATGATACAGTACAGTACAATTAGACAGTGTAATACAATACAATACATATAGACAGGGGATGACAGTGGAGTACAGTACAATTAGACAGTGTAATACAATACAATACATATAGACAGGGGATGACAGTGGAGTACAATATGTGTAAGAAAATAACTGCAGATGCTGGTACAAATCGAAGGTATTTATTCACAAAATGCTGGAGTAACACAGCAGGTCAGGCAGCATCTCAGGAGTGATGCTGCCTGACCTGCTGAGTTACTCCAGCATTTTGTGAATAAGTGCAGTACAATATGATTCAGTACAGTACAATTAGACAGTGTAACACAATACAATACACTGGGGATTTTAGTCCAATAGACTGGGGATTTTATGGATATTATGGATATAAAGGGAAAACGATAAGTAAAGGGAGTAGGGCCCCTCGAGAATCGAAGTGGTCATCTCTGCGTGGAGCCACAGGGGATGGGCAAAGTGCTCATGAGGATTTCTCCTGTTTTTACCATGGGGAATGACAGGAGCATCAGGGAACTTGGGGCAGCCGATGGAAGTGTCTTGATGGCAGTCAGTTGGTATTATGGTTGAGGAGATACTGAAGGCCCCAATGCGTATGAAGGTAGACACATTTCCCAGGACTGATCAGATATATCAGAGGAACGGTGGGAAGCGAGAGAGGAGATTGCAGTTACCTTGGCTGAGATTTGTGAGTCATCATGAAGTAAAGGTGAGATATCAGAAGACTGAAGGGTGGCAAATGTCGTGTCGCTATTTAAGAAGAGCTGCAAGGAAAAGTCTGGGAATAACATGCCAGTGTGTCAAACACCCGTGGTCAGAGAGTAACTGGAGAGTATCCTGAGGGAAAAGATATACGTGCATTAAGATGGACATGGGCAGATTAGGGATCGTCAGCACCTTTTTGTACATGGAACATCATGGCTCACAAATCTGTGTTATTTGAAAATGTGACCTAAACGTTTGATGTGGGCAGACCTGTCGACATTGTATATATGCCCAGACCATCACACAAACCAACCACCATTCCATTGACTCAATTATTACCTCACGCTGCCTCGGCAAGGCCAGCAGCATAATCAAGGACGAGTCGCACCCTGGCCACTCCCTCTTCTCCCCTCTCCCATCGGGCAAAAGGTACAGAAGTGTGAAAACGCACACCTCCAGATTCGGGAAGAGTTTCTTCCCAGCTGTTATCAGGCGACTGAATCATCCTACCACAACCAGAGAGCAGTGCTGAACTACTATCTAGCTCTTTGGTGAGCCTCGGACTAGCCTTGATCAGACGTAGCCGGCTTTACCTTGCACTGAACGTTATTCCCTTATCCTATAACTTTAAATAATATAGGATAATTTGAGGAAGAACATCCTTGGAATTGAGGCAGTGCAGCGTAGGTTCACGAGATTGATCCCTGGGATGGCGGGACTGTCATATGAGGAAAGATTGAAAAGACTAGGCTTGTATTCACTGAAGTTTAGAAGGATGAGAGGGGATCTTATAGAGACATATACAATTATAAAAGGAGGGTGGGTGAGGGTTATTTTTGTTGTTATATACAAAAAACAAAATGGAGGGGAATGTAATGCGTTACGTCTTTCGTATTGCATTTTCCTTCAATAAAAATAAATATATATATTTTTTAATTATAAAAGGACTGGACAAGCTAGATGCAGGAAAAATGTTCCCAATATTGGGCAAGTCCAAAACCAGGGTCCACCGTCTTAGAATAAAGGGGAGGCCATTTAAAACTGAGGTGAGAAGGAACTTTTTCACCCAGAGAGTTGTGAATTTGTGGAATTCTCTGCCACAGAGGGCAATGGAAGCCAAATCACTGGATGGATTTAAGAGAGAGTTAGATAGAGCTCTAGGGGCTAGTGGAATCAAGGGATATGGGGAGAAGGCAGGCACGAGTTATTGATTGTGGACAATCAGCCATGATCACAATGAATGGCGGTGCTGGCTCGAAGGGCCGAATGGCCTCCTTCTGCACCTATTTTCTATGTTTCTATGTTTCTAATATACCTGTCTTGGCACCAATGTCTTGTGAGGTAGGCCTGAGGCAGGTTGGGCTTAGTTTGGAAAAAAGATCAGAGACTATCATTGAAATATAGAATTGTGTGAAAATTGATGAATTACATTCTGAGAGGCAATTTCCCCTGTTAGAGAGTCTCAAACTGGGTGATTGCCACACCACAGGAAAGCAGCCATTTCACGCTGAGAAAAAAAAGTGATTTCTTTGAATATAAAGTTGTACGTCAAATTAATTATTTCCCCGAGAGGGCTGTGGATACTCAAACATTACATCTATTAGTTCAGTGTTTTAGTTTGAGTTTTAGAGATACAGCGTGGAAACAGGCCCTTCTTTCCACCGAGTCTGAGCCAACCACCAACACTAACACTACCCGACATACACTAGGGACAATGTCTACATTTATACATTCATACCAAGCTAATTAACCTACAAACCTGCACGTCTTTGGAGTGTGGGAGGAAACCGAAGATCTCGGCGATAACCCACGCAGGTCACGGGGAGAACGTACAAACTCCGTACAGACAGCACCCGTAGTCGGGATCGAACCAAGGTCTCTGGCGCAGTAAGGCAGTAGCTCTACACACAATTATTGTTGAGACTGATACATGATCTGACACTGAAGGAGTCAGAAGGTCTGGGGATAACAGAGCGTAGAACAGTACAGCACAGGATTGTGCCCTTCAGTAGACAATCTGCCTCCACCACCAACCCTGGCAAAGTGTTCCAGGACCCTCCACTCTCTGTGGAGACACATCTCCATTAACCTTTCCCCTTTCACCTTATAGTCATGCCCTCGCTTGTTGGCCATTGCCACACTGGGAAAAAGGTTTTGACTGTCTACCCTATCTGTGCCCCTCATACTTTTGTATACTTCTGTCAGCACCAAAGGTGGTGCTGGCTCGATGGGCCGAATGGCCTACTCCTGCACCTATTGTCTACTGTCTATTGTAAGTCCCCCCTCAACCTCCAACATTCTGCAGAAAACAATCCCGTCTATCCTGCATCTCCCTCTAGCCAAAACCCTCTAATCCAGGCAACAATCTTGTAATCTCCTCTGCACCCTCTCCAAAGCCTCCACATCTTTCCCGTAATGGGGAGACCAGAACTGCTGTATTACTCCAAACATGGCCTAACCAGCCTCATCATGACTTCTTGACTCTTATATTCAATTTTCTTCGCAATGAAGGCACGCGTACCATACGCCTTCTTTACCACCCTGTCTACTTGTGCCGCCACCTTTGACCCTGGACTCTACGACCCCTCTGCTATGACCCCCTTTCCTATGACCCTGGACTCTACGACCCCTCTGCACGTCAATGCTGTTCAGGGTCTTGCCATTAACTGTAAACTCTCTCCTCACCTTCAACTTCCCAGAGTGCAACACTTCACACTTGCTCGGGTCAAACTCCACCTCCCAGTTCTCTGCCCACGTCTGCAGCTGCGCCACATCCCGTTGTGTTTTCTGACCGAGGATCCCCGGGCACTTTCCCCTGCAACCGCAGGAGATGCAACACCTGTCCCTTTACCTCCCCCCTCAACTCCATCCAAGGACCCAAACAGTCTTTCCAGGTGAGACAGAGGTTCACCTGCACCTCCTCCAACCTCATCTATTGCATCCGCTGCTCTAGATGTCAACTTCTTTACATCAGCGAGACCAAACGCAGGCTTGGCGGTCGTTTCGCTCAACACCTTCGTTCAGTCCGCCTTAACCAACCTGATCTCCCGGTGGCTGAGCACTTTAACTCCCCCTCCCACACCCAGTCTGACCTTTCTGTCATGGGCTTCCTCCAGTGCCATAGTGAGGCCCACCGGAAATTGGAGGAACAGCACCTCATATTTCACCTGGGCAGCTTGCAGCCCAGTGGTATGAACATTGACTTCTACAACTTTAGATAGTTCCTCAGTCCCTCTCTTCCCCTCCCCCTTCCCAGTTCTCCCTCTATCTTCCTGTCTCCACCTATATCCTTCCTTTGACCCGCCCCCCTGACATCAGTCTGAAGAAGGGTCTCGACCAGAAACATCACCCATTCCTTCTTTTGGTTTTGGGTCGAGACCCTTCTTCAGACTGAGAGTCAGAGGAGAGGGAGACAGAGAGATACGGAAGGGTAAGGTGTGAATATAAGACATCCAAAGAGATGTGGTTCAAGGAAAATGTAGAATAGATCATTGTTAGACAATAGACAATAGGTGCAGGAGTAGGCCATTTGGCCCTTCGAGCCAGCACCACCATTCAATGTGATCATGGCTGATCACTCTCAATCAGTGCCCCGTTCCTGTCTTCTTCCCATACCCCCTGACTCCGCTATCCACAAGAAACATAGAAACATAGAAACATAGAAAATAGGTGCAGGAGTAGGCCATTCGGCCCTTCGAGCCTGCACCGCCATTCAATATGATCATGGCTGATCATCCAGCTCAGTAACCTGTACCTGCCTTCTCTCCATACCCCCTGATCCCTTTAGCCACAAGGGCCACATCTAACTCCCTCTTAAATATAGCCAATGAACTGGCCTCAACTACCTTCTGTGGCAGAGAATTCCACAGACTCACCACTCTCTGTGTGAAGAAATGTTTTCTCATCTCGGTCCTAAAAGACTTCCCCCTTATCCTTAAGCTGTGACCCCTAGTTCTGGACTTCCCCAACATCGGGAACACTTCCCGCATCTAGCCTCTCCAACCCCTTAAGAATTTTATATGTTTCTATAAGATCCCCCCTCAGTATTCTAAATTCCAGCAAGTATAAGCCTAGTCTATCCAGTCTTTCTTCATATGAAAGTCCTGCCATCCCAGGAATCAATCTGGTGAACCTTCTCTGTACTCCCTCTATGGCAAGAATGTCTTTCCTCAGATTAGGAGACCAAAACTGTACACAATACTCCAGGTGCGGTCTCACCAAGGCCCTGTACAACTGCAGCAGAACCTCTATCTAGCTCTCTCTTGAA
The DNA here is from genome assembly GCF_053455715.1 of Rhinoraja longicauda. Lineage (NCBI taxonomy): Eukaryota > Metazoa > Chordata > Chondrichthyes > Rajiformes > Arhynchobatidae > Rhinoraja > Rhinoraja longicauda. The sequence continues at coordinate 41,737,391 of NC_135958.1, forward strand.
TGAATTCAGAGAATTAGCCTCCACAGGAGAAGGTGACAACAACGCAAACAGAGATAAAATGTAATCGGGGACAGTAAGACCAGTCGGAGAACCAGGAAGGGGGAGGAATCGGGAGATATTCAGCTCCCATCACGTTCCTCTTTCAGCCACCACTCTGTGATGCCCACAACCTGATACCTGCCAATTTCTAACTGCGCTATAAGCTCATCCACCTTGTTTCATACACTGCGTGTATTTAGATCTAACACCTTCAGCTCAGTATTCACCACCTATCTTCTCAAAATGGTCCCCATGAGACTTTGATCTCTTTCGAGACTTCCAGTCCTATTTCCTATTCTGGAGACTTCAGCGCTCTCCTTCATCCAACTTTTCCATTCTGTTAAACCCACTCCCCCAATCCTGAAATTGTTAACATTTAAGCATAATTAGTGTCATAGAGTCATAGAGTGATACCAGCGGAAGTGGCGGTGCCTAACGGCAGCGGCTCGCTAGCAGTCTGTTCGTCTTTTTTCCTTTTTTTTTTGTTGTGTGTCGGTGTTGGGATGGTTTTTGTATTTTTTTTGGTTGTGTATGTGTGGGGGGTGGTGGTGTGGGTGGGGGGTGGCGGGGGGGGGGGAAACTTTTCTCTTCCTCACGGCGCGGGGTACGGCTCGGCTGCGGGGCCTAACATCGCCCGGTGCGGCTCGGCCGCTGGACTTTACATCGCCCGGTGCGGCTTGGCCGCTGGACTTAACAGTGCCCGGTGCAGCTCGGCCGCGGGACTTAACATCGCCCGGTGCGGCTCGGCTGCGGGACTTTACATCGCTGGTGCGGCTCGACCACGGGACTTTTCATCGCTGGTGCGGCTCGGCTGCGGGACTTAACATCGCCCGGTGCGGCTCGGCTGCGGGACTTAACATCGCCCGGTGCGGCTCGGCTGCGGGACTTAACATCGCCCGGTGCGGCTCGACCACGGGACTTTACATCGCTGGTGCGGCTCGGCTGCGGGACTTAACATCGCCCGGTGCGGCTCGGCTGCGGGACTTAACATCGCCCGGTGCGGCTCGACCACGGGACTTTACATCGCCCGGTGCGGCTCGACCACGGAACTTAACATCGCCCGGTGCGGCTCGGCTGCGGGACTTTACATCGCTGGTGCGGCTCGGCCACGGGACTTAGCTGCGCAAGGCTTGGTCGCGGGGCCTTTCATCGCCCGGCTCGGCCGCGAGACGTTTCAGCTCCCGGTGCGATTCGGCCGGGGGGACTTCCATCCCCTTGCGGGGACTGTGCGGGTCGGTCAGGGACGAGCTGTCTGTCCGTGGGCGTGGGGAAGAGAGTGGAAGTTTTGTTGCCTCCATCACAGTGAGGGGGTGTTTGGAGTCACTGTGATGGACGTTTGTGTTGGGGCTATGTGTCTTGTGTTCTTTTTTTTCTATGACTGCTATGTAGTTTCGTTCGGTACTTCGGTACCGAACGACAAATAAAGCTCTGTTATACTGTTATGTGGAAACAGGCCCTTCGACCCAACTTACTCACACCAGCTACATGTCCCAGCTACACTAGTCCCACCTGCCTGCGCCCAGTCCATATCTCTCCAAACCTGTCCTATCCATGTACCTGTCTAACTGTTTCTTAAACGTCGGGGTAGTCCCAGCCTCAACTACCTCCTCTTGCAGCTTGTTGCATACACTCACCACGCCTTGTGTGAAAAAGTTACCCCTCAGATTCCTATTAAATCTTTTCCTCTTCATCTTAACCCTCTGGTCCTCAATTCCCCTACTCTGGGTAAAAGTCTCTGTGCATCTGCCCGATCTATTCCTCTCATGATTTTATACACCTCTATAAGATCTCCCCTCATCCTCCTGCGCTCCATGGAATAGAGACCCAGCCTACTCAACCTCTCCCTATAGCTCACACCCTCTAGTCCTGGCAACATCCTCGTAAAAGACCCTTCTTCAGACTAAGAGTCATGCGATAAGGAAGAGTCAGAGATAAGGAAATATAAGGTGTGAAAATGAGACGTCAAAAGAGATGCAGGTCAAGGAAAATGTAGAATAGATCATTGTTAGCGAGAAGAAGGTGACAACAAAACAAAAAGAGATAAAATGTAATTGCATATTGCAGATTCAATGAAATGTAGCATTATTTGCAATGCAATAGGGTGAATAATTCATGCCCCAATATCTGCTGGTGAATGTGGGTACTCAGCATAACTATCTCCTCAACATTGCACTTTGTATAAACACTGTATAAAACTCCCACCAGGACCTACAAGGATTATCTCCTCAATGCAAAAGGGCAGTCACGGTGGCGCAGCGGTAGAGTTGCTGCCTCACAGCACCAGAGACCCGGGTTCGATCCCGACTACGGGTGCTGTCTGTACGGAGTTTGTACGTTCTCCCCGTGACCTGCGTGGGTTTTCTCCGAGATCTACGGTTTCCTCCCACACTCAAAAGATGTACAGGTTTGTAGGTTAATTGGCTTGGTAAATGTAAAAATTGTCCCTAGTGAGTGTAGAATAGTGTTAATGTGCGGGGGTCGCTGGTCGGCACGGACCCAGTGGGCCGAAAGGGCCTGTTTCCGTGTTGTATCTCTAAACTAAAACTCACTCCACAAAGATGAACGCAAGCAGCTATGTTGATACCAACAGAAATGCTCCATGCAGTTGGTGCCTTGGCTGCAAGGTTTTCTTTAAACAATAATCACGTCTCTGTTGGTAGCTTGGGTTGGATCATAGTGGACATTAACCGTGCGTGCCAACTTGGGCTATTCTCTGAATGTAGAATCCTGAATGACCTGTGCAGGAAGGAACTGCAGATGCTGGTTTACACTGAAGATAGTCACAAAAAGCTGGAGCAACTCAGCAGGACAGGCAGCATCTCTGGAGAGAAGGAATGGGTGACGTTTTGGGTCAAGACCCTTCTTCAGAGGATCACGCCTTGCACGGCAAGTGCTCTCGACCAGCATTGATTTAGATAGTTTTTCTTATATTTAGATTCACCTTGTGTTAAAGGCCAACATATAATTTACATTCCTAACTGACTGCTGCACCTGCATGTTAACTTTCTATGATTCATGTACAATGCCTCCCAGGCCCCTCTGAGCATTAACATCTTTCAGTCGCCTGTTATTAAAAAAAATGAAATTTATGTGTTCTACACACATCTCGAAATGGAAAATGCTGATATTAGTTTAGTTTAGTTTATTTTCGAGATACAGCGTGGAAACAGGCCCTTCGGCCCACCGGGTCCGTGCCAACCAGCGATCCCCGCACATTAACACTATCCTACACACACTTAGACGAAGGGATTAAAAGTACCATTAGCAAATTTGCAGATGATACTAAGTTGGGGGGTAGTGTGAATTGTGAGGAAGATGCAATAAGGCTGCAGGGTGACTTGGACAGGTTGTGTGAGTGGGCGGATACATGGCAGATGCAGTTTAATGTGGATAAGTGTGAGGTTATTCACTTTGGAAGTAAGATTAGAAAGGCAGATTATTATCTGAATGGTGTCAAGTTAGGAGGAGGGGGAGTTCAACGAAATCTGGGTGTCCTAGTGCATCAGTCAATGAAAGGAAGCATGCAGGTACAGCAGGCAGTGAAGAAAGCCAATGGAATGTTGGCCTTCATAACAAGAGGAGTTGAGTATAGGAGCAAAGAGGTCCTTCTACAGTTGTACCGGGCCCTGGTGAGACCGCACCTGGAGTACTGTGTGCAGTTTTGGTCTCCAAATTTGAGGAAGGATATTCTTGCTATGGAGGGCGTGCAGCGTAGGTTCACTAGGTTAATTCCCGGAATGTCGGGATTGTCGTATGTTGAAAGGCTGGAGCGATTGGGCTTGTATACACTGGAATTTAGAAGGATGAGGGGGGATCTTATTGAAACATATAAGATAATTAGGGGATTGGACACATTAGAGGCAGATAACATGTTCCCAATGTTGGGGGAGTCCAGAACAAGGGGCCACAGTTTAAGAATAAGGGGTAGGCCATTTAGAACGGAGATGAGGAAGAACTTTTTCAGTCAGAGAGTGGTGAAGGTGTGGAATTCTCTGCCTCAGAAGGCAGTGGAGGCCAGTTCGTTGGATGCTTTCAAGAGAGAGCTGGATAGAGCTCTTAAGGATAGCGGAGTGAGGGGGTATGGGGAGAAGGCAGGAATGGGGTACTGATTGAGAGTGATCAGCCATGATCGCATTGAATGGCGGTGCTGGCTCGAAGGGCTGAATGGCCTACTCCTGCACCTATTGTCTATTGTCTATTGTCTATTGTCTATTGTCTATTGTCTATTGTCTATTGTCTAGGGACAATTTTTACATTTACCAAGCCAATTAACCTACAAACCTGTATGTCTTTGGAGTGTGGGAGGAAACCGAAGATCTCTGAAAAAACCCACGCAGGTCACGGGGAGAACGTACAAACTCCGTACAGACAGCACCCGTGGTCGGGATCGAACCTGGGTCTCCGGCGCTGCATTCGCTGTAAGGCAGCAACTCTACCGCTGCGCCACCATGACCACCCTCTGTCACTGTCATAACATAAGAAATGACGAACTGATTAATGCTAATGAAGTTCCATAATGTGCAATAAATAACAATGAGATAAAAAAAAAGTGAATTTTGTGTGAACGCAAGTTATACCATCATAAATCCCAGTGAAGAGGAAGCAAGGAATACCTTTCTTGTGTTTTTGTTGAATACCAGTCCACTGCTTTGGCAGCGATGCTTCCGAGCTGGAACAGATTTAGTTATTTTCAATGGGATTCCTTTGGTTACTTTGGAACAAACCAAGTAGGTTCAGTTTGAAAAGATATTTAGAGGACAGTTCACGATGGGTTTATTCCTTCATTCACTATGAGGTCTTTATTTCTTGGTCTGATTTACTGGAATGATTTCCAACACAAATATTGCATTGGTGGTCTGCATTGTCAACGGGGTCAGCTGTGTCTCTCTGGTGAATACACTGCGGAAGTATGGATGAGGTAATTAAACCTCCCCCAAACGAGATACAAACATCATGACTTTTTTACAAAACAGATGAGACTGAAGACTTTCAAGCAGTCCAATGATTTATTTATTTATTTTTAGAGATACAGAGTGCAAACAAGCGCTTCGTCCCACTGAGCCCACGCCAGCCAGCGATCACGCTGTACATTACTGCTAAGTAGGAAAGAAACTGCAGATGCTGGTTAAAATCGAAGGTAGACGCAAAATGCTGGAGTAACTCAGCGGGTCAGGCAGCATCTTGGGAGAGAAGGAATGGGTGACGTTTCGGGTTGAGACCCTGACATCAGACTGACAAAGACGTACAGGTATGTAGGTTAATTGGCTGGGTAAATGTAAAAATTGTCCCTAGTGGGTGTAGGATAGTGTTAATGTGCGGGGATCGCTGGGCGGCGCGGACTTGGAGGGCCGAAAAGGCCTGTTTCCGGCTGTATATATATGATATGACCCCAAACGTCACCCATTCCTTCTCTCCCGAGATGCTGCCTGACCTGCTGCGTTACTCCAGCATTTTGTGTCTATCTACACTACTTCTATCCTGCACACTAAGGACAATTTCTACAGACGACATTTAACCTACAAGCCTGCATGTCTTTGGGAAGTGGGAAGAATGTGGGAGGACACCCGGATACAATCAGTGCGGTCACAGGGGAAACGTACAAACTCCGTACAGACAGCCCCTGTAGTCAGGATGGAACCCGGGTCTCTGGCGTTGTGAGGTAACAACTCTACCATTGCACCTCTCTGTCACGCCTCTTGTGTGAGTGAATCTTATTGAAAATATGATCAGCAAGTGTATCCAGGTGCTTTGTACACATATACACCGATGAGCCAAAACATTATGACCACTGACAGGTAAACTGAATAACATTGATTATCTTGTTACGATGGCACCTGTCAAGGGGTGGGATATATTAGGCAGCAGGTGAACAGTCAGTTCTTGAAGATAACATGTTTGATGCAGGAGAAATGGGCAGGAGTAAAGACCAACTTTGACAAGGGCCAAATTGTTATGGCCAGATGACTGGGTCAGAGCATCTCTGAAACGGCAAGGCATGTGGGGTGCTCCCGGTCAGCAGTGGTGAGTACCTACCGACAGTGGTCCGAGGAGAGACAAACCACAAACCGGCGACAGGGTGTTGGGCGCCCAAGACTGTCGTGAACCGTGAGCCACCTGACTGACTCCATCACTGTGAAGGTAGAAAAAGTCAGGTCTTTTCTCTCTATTCGTACTCTCCAAGCCTTGTACGAATGTGCTCTGCTCCTTGGCGCCATGGATAATGGAATTTTGCTGCCCGGGATTTTTCACAAAACTTGTGATCGAGGGGTGGCAGGGAAAGTGGCGCAGCGGTAGAGTTGCTGCCTCACGGCACCAGAGCCCCGGGTTCCATCCTAACTACTGGAGTTTAGAGATACAGCGCGGAAACAGGCCCTTCGGCCCACCGGGTCCGCGTCGACCAGCGATCCCCGCACATTAACACTATCCTACACCCACTAGGGACTATTTTTACATTTATACCAAGCCAATTAACCTAGAAACCTGTACGTCTTTGGAGTGTGGGAGGAAACCGAAGATCCCGGAGAAAACCCACGCAGGTCACGGGGAGAACGTACAAACGTTGTACAGACAGCACCCGTAGTCTGGATCGAACACGAGTCTGTGGCGCTGCATTCGCTGTAAGGCAGCAACTCTACCGCTGCGCCACCGTGACCGCCACCGGTGCTGTCTGTACGGAGTTTGTCTGCTCTCCCTGTGATGGCTGTGGGCTTTCAACTGGTGCCCCGTTCTCCTCCCACATGCCAAAGACATACAGGTTTGTAGTCTAATTGGCCTCTGTAAATTATCGCCAGTGTGTAGGAAAGAACTAGTATCAAGGTGATTGTTATTCGGCGTGGACTTGCTGGGCTAAAGGGCTTGTTTCTATACTGTATCTCTCTGAACTCAACTAGACTCCACTCACGCAACACTGCTTCAACACACATTTATAATTTTTGGGTAGAATTCTTTTAAAAATTGTGCACAGCATGAGGAAGATTAAGAAAATTGTTGAGTGTAGAAGTTGAGAAGTGTGCAAAGGAACTGCAGATGCTGGTTTAAACCGAAGATTTGCACACAAAGCTGGAGCAACTCAGCAGGACAGGCAGCATCTCTGGAGAGAAGGAATGGGTGGTGCTTCAGGTCGAGACTCTTCTTCAGAATTTTTCAACTTCGATCAAGTCTCTCCTCTTCCTCCAGGGTCCAACAAAAAACAATCCAAGTCAGTCCAACTTCCCTTTGTGCCTCATGTCCTCGAATCCAGGCAGCATTTTGGTAAATCCCTTCTACACCCACTCCAAATCCTCCACATCCCTCCTGTAATGGGGTGACCAGAACTGCATTCAATCCTAATGAAGCCGAACCAAAGTCATATCAAACTGCATCATGCAATTACTGCTCCCAATGTACCCTCCCCAGCTCTGGCCTTGTGACGTTGCCAGGTGTTGAAATGGGATGGGATGAGTTTTTAAACCAATATGTAAAAGTACTGACTAGAGGGCAGGCCATCCTAGACTGGGTATTGTGTAATGAGGAAGGATCAGTTAGCGGTCTTGTTGTGCAAGGCCCCTTGGGCAACAGTGACCATAATATGGTGGAATTCTGCATTAGGATGGAGAGTGACGCGGTTAATTCAGAGACTAGGGTCCTGAACTTAAATAAAGGAGACTTTGAAGGTATGAGACGGGAATTGGCTAGGATAGACTGGTAAATGTTACTTAAAGGGTTGACAGTGGAGAGGCAATGGAAAAGATTTAAAGACCGCATGGATGAACTCCAGAAATTGTTCATCCCTGTCTGGTGAAAAAATAAAACTGGGAAGGTGGCTCAACCGTGACTGACGAGGGAAGTCAAGGATAGTGTTAAATCCAAGGAAGAGGCATATAAATTGGCCAGAAGAACCAGCAAACCAGAGGACTGGGAGAAATGTAGAATTCGACAGAGGAGGGCAAAGAGGGGGGGGGGGGGGGGGGAAGAGCATGAAAGAAAGCTTGCGGGGAATATAAAAACTGACTGTAAAAGCTTCTTTAGATATGTGAAGGGGAAAAGATTAGTGAAGACAAATGTAGGTCCCTTACAATCAGAGACAGGTGAATTTATAATGGCAAACAGGGAAATGGCAGAACAGTTAAACAGAAAGGAAGGATAGACAGAAATGGCAGAAAGTACTTTGGTTCTGGCTTCACTCGGGAAGGCACAAACAATCTCCCGGAAATACTAGGGGACCGAGGTTCTGGTGGGAGGGAGGAACTGAAGGGAATCCACATTAGACAGGAATGATGTTAGGTAAACTGTTAGGACTGAAGGCAGATAAATCCCCAGGCCCTGATGGTCTACATCCCAGAGTACTCAAGGAGGTGGCCCTAGAAATGGTGGATGCATTGGTGATCATTTTCCAATGTTCTCTCGACTCTGGATCAGTTCCTGTGGACTGGAGGGTAGCCAACGTAACGCCACTTTTGAAGAAAGGAGGGGAGAGAAAAAACGGGGAACTATAGACCAATTAGCCTTACATCGGAGGTGGGGAAGATTCTGGAGTCGATTATTAACAATGTTGTAGCAGCGAATTTGGAGAGCAGTGGAGGTCAAAGTCAGCATGGATTTATGATGGGGAAATCATGGTTGACTAATCTTTTGGGATATTTTGAGGATGTAACAAGTAGAGTGGATAAGGGAGAGCCAGTGGATGAGGTGTATCTGGACTTTCAAAAAGCCTAAAACTAGTCAGGCAGTGACTAGTGGGGTGCTGCAAGGCTCGGTGCTGGGACCCCAGTTATTTACAATATATATTAACGATTTAGACGAGGGAATCCAAGTGACATCTCCAAGTTTGCGGATGACACAATGCTGGGTGGCAGTGTGAACTGCGAGGAGGATGCTATGAGGCTGCAGGGTGGCTTGGATAGGTTGGGTGAGTGGGCAGATGCATGGTAGATGCAGTGTAATGTGCATAAATGTGAGGTTATCCACTTTGGTGGCAAGAACTGGAAGGCAGATTATTATCTGAATGGTGTCAGACTAGGAAAAGGGAAGGTGCAACGAGACCTGGGTGTGCTTGTACATCAGTCACTGAAAGTAAGCATGCAGGTACAGCAGGCAGTGAAGAAAGCTAATGGCATGTTGGCCTTCATTGTGAGAGGATTTGAGTTTAGGAGCATGGAGGTCCTATTGCAGTTGTACAGGGCCCTGGTGAGACCGCACCTGAAGTATTGTGTGCAATTTTGGTCTCCTAATTTGAAGAAGGACATTAGTGCTATTGAGGGAGTGCAGTGTAGGTTCACCAGGTTAATTAGGGATGGCGGGACTGACATATGATAAAAGAATGGGTCGTCTGGACTTATATTCGCTGGAATTTAGAAGAATGAGAGTGGATCTTATCGAAACATATAAAATTCAGGGTAGATGCAGGAACAATGTTCCCGATGTTGGGGGAGTCCAGAACCAGGGGTCACAGTTGAAGAATAAGGGGTAGGCCATTAAGGGCTGAGATGATGAAAAACATCTTCACCCAGAGAGTTGTGAATCTGTGGAATTCTCTGCCACAGAAGGCAGTGGAGGCCAATTCACTGGATGTTTTCAAGAGAAAGTTAGATAGAGCTCTTCGGGCTAAGGGAATCAAGGGACATGGGGAAAAAGCAGGAACGGGGTACTGACTTTGGATGATTAGCCATGATCATATTGAATGGCTTGAAGGGCCGAATGGTTTACTCCTGCACCTATTTTCTATGTTTCTATGTTTCTATCCTATAACACCTGCTCCCAATGTACCCTCACAGGCACTGGCCTAATAACGTTGCTATTAGCCTTACCCCAATGTAGTATCTTTCTCTAAGGCCCAGCCTTATTCTTTTTCAAAACAATTTAAAATCTTATGGAGAAACAAAGAACTGCAGCTGCTGGTTTACAAAAGAAAGTGCAATATGCTGGAGTAACTCAACGGGTCAGGCAGCATCTCTGCAGAACATGGATAGGTGATCTTTTGGGTTGTGACCCTTTCTTCAGACTGTGGTGGTGGTGGTGGTGGTAGTGAGGGGGGGGGGGGGGGACAGGAGAAAGCCTGGAGAGTGATAGGTAGATACAGGTGAGGTGTGTTTAGATAGGGAGATGGAATGGTTGGACAAAAGCCTGAGATGAAGTCAAAAGGTGTGAGATAAGAATAGAAGTGTGAATTGTGAAGCCAGAGGAAGGAATATAGGTGGAAGGGGAGAGGTGGGTGGATGCCCAGGTGTGGAGAGTGTGTGTGTGTGTGGGGGGGGGGGGGGGGGAGGGGGGGGGAGGGGGGGGGGCAAGAGGAAGGAGAAAAGAGGGGAGGTTTGTAAAATTACAACAACCCAAAATTCGAGAATTCAATGTTCGTACCATTAGCTCGTAAGCTTACAAGTTCACAAGTTCACAAGATATAGGAGTAGAATTAGGCCATTCAGCCCATCGAGTCTACTCCGCCATTCAATCATGGCTGATCCCTGCCTCCTAATCCCATTTTCCTGCTTTCCCTCCATAACCCTTGACACCCGTTCTAATCAAGAATTGGAACCTAACAGGCTGAACACTGAATTCAACAATAGTTGGCACTAATCTATAACCCCCCCCAGCTGCCAGCCTTGTCCCTCTCACGACCACGCCTCCGTAATGGCCACAACGCCATCGCCTCAGATCAAAGGGAACTCCACATCTACCATTAGGTGCGGATATTCTTGCTATGGAGGACGTGCAGCGTAGGTTCACTAGGTTAATTCCCGGAATGGCAGGACTGTCGTATGTTGAAAGACTGGAGCGATTGGGCTTGTATACACTGGAATTTAGAAGGATGAGGGGGGATCTTATTGAAACATATAAGATAATTAGGGGATTGGACACATTAGAGGCAGGAAACATGTTCTAAATGTTGGGGGAGTCCAGAACAAGGGGCCACAGTTTAAGAATAAGGGGTAGGCCATTTAGAACGGAGATGAGGAAGAACTTTTTCAGTCAGAGAGTGGTGTGGTATTCTCTGCCTCAGAAGGCAGTGGAGGCCAGTTCGTTGGATGCTTTCAAGAGAGAGCTGGATAGAGCTCTTAAGGATAGCGGAGTGAGGGGGTATGGGGAGAAGGCAGGAACGGGGTACTGATTGAGAGTGATCAGCCATGATCGCATTGAATGGCGGTGCTGGCTCGAAGGGCTGAATGGCCTACTCCTGCACCTATTGTCTATTGTCTATTGTCTATTGTCTAAACAACAAAACAAGGGCGGTCACGGTGGCGCAGCGGTAGAGTTGCTGCCTCACAGCGCCGGAGACCCGGGTTCGATCCCGACTACGGGTGCTGTCTGTATGGAGATTGCACGTTTTCCCCGTGACCTGCGTGGGTTTTCTCCGAGATCTTCACACTCCAAAGACGGACCGGTTTGTAGGTTGATTGGCTTGGTAAATGTAAAAATTATCCCTGGTGGGTGTAGGATAGTGTAAATGTGCGGGGATCGCTGGTCGGCGTGGACCCGGTGGGCCGAAAGGGCCTGTTTCCGTGCTGTATCTCTAAACTAAACTAAACTGAAAGGGAACTCTAAATCTGACCATATGGGAGGTGATGGGGGTGAGTGCAGAATATGGGGTAGAGAGGGGCAGGAGGGAGGGCTTGGGCAATTGCAGTGAGGGGGAAGCCACGTCTTCTGAGAAAGGAGGACATGTCCAATGTCCTGGAGTGGGAAGCCTCATCTCGAAAACAGATGTGGCAGGAATGGTGAAAGGGAGAGAGCGGGACATCTTGCTTGCAAGTGACAGGGTGGGAGGTAGTGTCACTTGGGTGCAATCAGGAAATAGCAAATGTAAACTCTGGAAATCTGCTGTTCTTAAAGGCTTAGGCAGTATGGTTGGAAAGAAGCCAGCATAATGGTCAGAAATTGGATTGAAACTTATGCTTAGTTCTATTGTTTCTGACAGCGGTCATCAATGGTTCAACCAGCACCGATTTCTAACAAGCATCTAGTTTAGTTTCTTAGTTTAGAGATACAGCGCGGAAACAGGCCCTTTCGGCCCACCGGGTCCGCGCCGACCAGCGATCCCTGCACACTAACACTATCCTACACCCACTAGGGACAATTTTTACATTTACCAAGCCAATTAACCTACAAACCTGTACGTCTTTGGAGTGTGGGAGGAAACCGAAGATCTCGGGGCAAACTCACGCAGGTCACGGGGAGAACGTACAAACTCCGTACAGACAGCACCTGTAGTCGGGGTGGAACCCGGGTCTCCGGCGCTGCATTCGCTGTAAGGCAGCAACTCTACCGCTGTGCCACCGTGCTGCAGAGTGTCAATCTTTCTTTGTAGAATTGACATCAGTGGCTACAGGCGAGGAGCACGCAGTTGGCATCAGCTCAGAGACTAGGTATCTGTGCTTGGAAGACAGCGAGCTTTAGCTGGAGATCGAGGCTCTGCCCACATCAAGAGAAGAACAAGTAAACATTGACTCAGAGAAAGAGAAATGGAAGTCCTAGATCACAAAAGAATCAACACCATGAAATGAAGGGGCATGAAACGTACCCAAATCACAAGCCCTTTTTCCATCTGAATCATTGACCTCAAAGTGTTTTGTCTGGGACATTGTTGTGCATTCCCACAAACCACTTGCAGTGAAGCAACAACATGGAAGTAGACATAGATATCTATTCCACATTGTCCTTGAGCCTCACTCCCTTTGTCCTATTTTCACACCTTACACACCCTTCTCTATGTATCTCCCTCTCCCCTGACATCAGTATGAAGAAGGGTCTCCACCTGAAATGTCACCCATTCCTTCTCTCCAGAGGTGCTGCCTGACCTGCTGAGTTACTCCAGCATTTTGTGTCTATGTTCAGCCACAATATGGAAGCTGTTTTAGAAAATTTGACGGGCATAAAAAAACAACAGAAATATCAAGTGGAGGAAGGAACCGCAGATGCTGGTTTACACCAAAGATAGACACAAAATGCTGGAGTAACTCAGCGGGACAGGCAGCATCTCTGGATAGAAGGAATAGTTGACATGTCAAGTCAAGACCCCTCTTCAGACGGAATATAAATGTAAATATAAATGTGTTTGTTCATAAGTTCACAAGTGAAAGGAGCAGAATTAGGCCATTCAGCCCATCAAGTCTACTCCGCCATTCAATCGTGGCTGATCTATCTCTCCCTTCTAACCCCATTCCCCTGCCTTCTCCCCACAACCCCTGACACCCGTACGAATCAAGAATCTATCTATCTCTGCCTTAAAAATATCCATTGACTTGGCCTCCACAGCCTTCTGTGGCAATGAATTCCACATATTCACCACCCTCAGTTCTTTCTTGATCTTGTCATCAACACACTGAAATTCAAAGTAAAACTATCATGTCATGCTGGGTGTTATGTTGAATCAAACTGCAGAGCAGGAATGACTATACAGTATATTTAGGATAGCAACTTTTTCTGTACTATATTATTTTAGTTTTAGTTTACGAGATACAGCGTGGAAACAGGCCCTTTCGGCCCACCGGGTCCGCACCGACCAGTGATCCTCGCATATTAACACCATCCTACACACACTAGGGACAATTTACACATATACCAAGCCAATCAACCTACAAACCTGTACGTCTGAGCGCGGGAGTGAAACCAAAGATCTTGGAGAAAACCCACTTGGTCATGGGAGAACGTACAAACTCCATACAGACAGCACCCGTGGTCGGGATCAAACCCGGGTCTCTGGCGCTGTAAGCGCTGTAAGGCGGCAACTCTACCGCTACACCACCGAAGTGAGGTTGTCATTCTTACAGAAGTTCTTCCAATGCCACCTGCATTGTAGCATAGTGGTCACACCAAATGGTATCAACGTGTTATTCCACCATATCTGACGTTATTCAGTGGATTTTAGGAGACAGTCAAGGCACAAACTTGTCTGAACAGTCTAGGTAATCTAAAATTAAATCATTGCCTTTGCCCGTGGGCTGAGATCCAGTTCAGACTGTCCAAACTAATTTCAGCAGAAATCCCTTCTCACTTTTAAAAGAAAGGAATTCTCCATTCAATCTTCTGTTCAACTTCAATCAAACATCGTTTTCCTATTTGCTAGAAGGCTTTTAGTATTTTTGTCAAAGCTCAGACCACAATAAACAAAAGCCTTGCAATAAACGAGTTAAATTATGTATATACTTGCATGCTCATCGCCAAAAGCATGCATCTGTGTTCAATTTGCAGATGAATGTTGCAGGCCAACTTTGACCGCTTTTTGGATGCTCTGAGGACTGTCATTTCGAATTTAGTCAAGTTGGACATGTTAAAATTGGCTGCTTTTAGTCATGAGTCACTTCACACAATTGGTCAGCATACTTTATCTTACAGTGCCTTTGCAAGAGAGTCAGGGCATGAAAGTTACCGGAACAAAAAGCATACCTTTTCCTGCTTATTTTTCTCTTGACATCTTTTGTTACATAATCTAAACTTAACTATTTCAAAAGTAGGAATGGACGGACGACGTTTCGGTCGGGACTTTTCTTCGGACCAATTGGAGTGGAGGGGAAACAGTTAGAAACGAGGGGTGGGAGTGGAGCAAAGCCTGGCAAGTGATAGGTGGATACAGATGTCAGAGTGAGGCCCAGCCCAAATTGGAGGAACAGCACCTCATGTTTACACCCCAGCGGTATGAATATTGACTTCTCTAACTTCAAGTAACCCGTGCATTCCCTCTCTCTCCATACCTCCCCCTTCCTCACTCTCCGACCAGTCTGACTGTCCCCCGATTAAATGTTATCTGTGTGCTTCGTTGTCATCTTCTCCTATCTAAAAATGATCTGTTCTACATTTTCCTTTGATGTCTCGTTTTCACACCTTCCCCTTCCTTATCTCTGTGTTTCCCTCTCCTCTGACTTTCAGCCTGAAGAATGGTCTCAACCCGAAATGTCACCCATTCCTTCTACCCAGAGATGCTGCCTGAGTTACTCCAGCATTTTGTGTCTATCTTGGATGCAGATGAGGTTGGATTTGAATGGTAAGTGGTTGGAGCACGTAACAGAGGTTCCAGGAGATAAGGAGACATATTGGGTATTGGATAAGGAGAGAGGAGGAGGAGTGAAATGTAAAGCCGAAGGGAGGGATGTGTGCACATCCTCACTCTGGCACTGTAGGCAACCATGGACAGAAAGATCGGTAAGTGAATGGGTAGGGAAGATAGGGCGGCACGGTGGCGCAGCGGTAGAGTTGCTGCCTTACAGTGAATGCAGCACCAGAGACCCGGGTTCCATCCCGACTACGGGTGCCGTCTGTACGGAGTTTGTACGTTCTCCCCGTGACCTGCATGGGTTTTCTCCGAGTTCTTCGGTTTCCTCCCACACTCCAAAGACGTACAGGTCTCCAAAGACGTACAGCTATGTAGGTTAATCGGCTTGGTAAAAATTGTCCGTAGTGTGTGTAGGATAGTGCTAATGTGCGGGGATCGCTGGTCAGCACGGATCCAGTGGGGCCGAAGGGCCTGTTTCCGCGCTGTATCTCTATCTCTAAACTAAACTAAACTAAGATAAATGGCTGGCAACCCACAGCTCCAGCACGCCATGGCAGATCGCGCACAAGCGATCGGTGAAACGGTCGCCTGGTCTATGCTTGATCTCGCCGCTGTTATGGAGGCCACATCAGGAGCACCAAACGCAGTAGGAAAGGCTGGAAGATCTGCACGTAGACCTCATATTCCACATGGGCAGCCCGATGGTATGAACATTTAACCAGTTACAAGTACTACCCCACCAACCCTGCTTCTCTCCCCTGCCCCCCCCCCCCCACCCACTCTGGTGTGCATATATTTCTCCCTCCATCTCCCAGCCCCCCCCCCCCCCCCCCCAATCACACTGCCCCTTTCCCTTCCTTCATGCGTTCAGCTCCCATCGAAACGTATAAGATTATTAAGGGGTTGGACACGTTAGAGGCAGGAAACATGTTGCCAATGTTGGGGGAGTCCAGAACAAGGGGCCACAGTTTAAGAATAAGGGGTAGGCCATTTAGAACTGAGATGAGGAAAAACTTTTTCAGTCAGAGAGTTGTGAATCTGTGGAATTCTCTGCCTCAGAAGGCAGTGGAGGCCAATTCTCTGAATGCATTCAAGAGAGAGCTGGATAGAGCTCTTAATGATAGCGGAGTCAGGGGGTATGGGGAGAAGGCAGGAACGGGGTACTGATTGAGAGTGATCAGCCATGATCACATTGAATGGCGGTGCTGGCTCGAAGGGCCGAATGGCCTCCTCCTATTGTCTATTGTCTATCTCTGAGTCCCACGTTCCCCTTTTCCCTCTCCTCCCCGTCCCCTTCCACCTATATTCCTCCTTATGACTCTGTGTTTCACTCCTCCTCTTCGACTCTGATCTACTGAGTTCCTCAAGCATTTGGCCCGTTGAACTCCTCAAACAATTGACCCAACCTTTTATTCCAACTTTTCGTGTTTTGCTCCAAGATTCCAACATCTGCCGTTCCTTGTTTCACCTCCAGCACTTTGTTTTTTTCTTAATGTATAAAAATCAGTTCTGCTTAACTAAAACTCTAATATCATTACGATAAGCATTATTCTTTAGTACAAAAGACTTTGACAAGGCCTGCAACTGGGTCCCATGTGGGAAACTAGTCTGGAAGGTTAGAGACCATGGGAACAAGGCAAGCTGACAAAGAGGAAGAAAACAATGACTAGTTATTAGAAGCAGAGAGTGTTTAATCCAGTTTAGTTTAGAGATACAGCACGGAAACAGGCCCTTCGGCCCACCAGGTCCGCACAGACCAGCGGTTTCCACACATTAACACTACCCTACACACAATAGGGGCAATAGTTTACATTGACTCCAAGCCAATTAACCTACAAACATATATGTCTTTGGAGTGTGGGAGGAAACCGAAGATCCTGGAGAAAACCCACGCAGGTCACAGGGAGAACGTACAAACTCCGTACAGACAAGCACCTGTTGTTTAGTTTTGTTTAGAGATACAGCGTGGAAACAGGCCCTTCGGCCCACCGGGTCCGTGCGGACCAGAGATCCCCACACATTAACACTATCCTACATTTACCAACCCAATTAACCTACATACCTGTACGTCTTTGGAATGTGGGAGGGAACCGAAGATCTCTGCGAAAACCCACGCAGGTCACGGGGAGAACGTACAAACTCCGTACAGACAGCACCCGTAGTTGAGATGGAACCTGGATGTCTGGCTCTGTAAGGCAGCAACTCTACCGCTGCGCCACTGTGCCACCTTGTGTACCACCGAGCGAAGGAGGACCACAGTTGTTTTGGGATTGGAACGAGTGATGTACTACAGGAATAGGTGCTCAGACTCCTGCTGTTTATTGTATCAATGTGATATGGATATGAATGTAGGAGGTGCCTTTAGCAAGTTTGCAGATGATGCAAACATTAGTGTTGGTGTTGATAGTGGTGGGGGACCATTGTAGGCAACAGGATGATATTGATCTGTTGGTAAGGTGAGACATACAATCAGAATCAGAATCAGAATTACCTTTATTGTCATCCAAAAAAACAAGTCTTTTGGATGAGATTTTGTCACCCACAGTCACCCACAGTCCAACAATAAGAGCCATAAAAATAAGCAATAACACACACAATCACAGACCAACACAAAACAAAATAAAAGAAACATCCATCACAGTGAGTCTCCTCCTGTGGGCCGAAAGAGGATGTTTCCGTGCTGCATCTCTAAACTAAAAAATGATTAGTTAACTGATGCATGCAAAATGGCATGGTTATATTGACAAAATTAATTTTGAATAATGATTTTAAGGTGGCTTTTAGCCTTGCAGTGTGAGCATTCTAATGGTCGGGTCACAGGAAAGGTAACTTTGCTGGACTGTTTTGTTAAAGGGATGGTTACCTTTATTGTGGTTACCTTTATTACTCTTAGGTGATTTTCTTTCTTGGAACTTCAGAAAGAAAATGTTGCGTACATTTCCCCTGCCTTCCTCTCCCGTTCCCACATTTGCCTGCCTCTCAGATGCTTGGCTTACAGCTGGTGCCAAGAACCCTCTTCACATTGAAGAACAATTCAGGGCTTCTTCAAAGTTGCTCAAGAAGGAGTGGTATTCTTTTTAAACATGTGGTTTTCATGGTACTATTTCAACACGCGTGGATAATAGAGATGGAACCAATTGTCACCCAGCATTCACCCTTATATTTGCTGTAGAACACAAAAGCAACTGGTTTGCTATTTTTGCGTGCGGCACGGTGGCACAGCGGTAGAGTTGCTGCCTTACAGCGCTTGCAGCGCCAAAGACGCGGGTTCGATCCCAACTACGGGTGCTGTCTGCACGTAGTTTGTATGTTCTCCCCGTGACCATGTGGGTTTTCAGCGAGATTTGTAGGTTAATTGGCTTGGTCTAAGTGTAATTGTCCCGTGTGTGTGTGTGTAGGATAGCGTTAATGTGCGGGGATCGCTGGTCGGCGCGGACTCGATAGGCCGAAGGGCCTGTTTCCACGCTGTATCTCTAAATGAAACTAAACTAAAACTAAACTGTTGTTTGAAATATTTGGTATTGATCTGCATGATTTTCTGCATATGGTTTAGTATAGTTTAGCGATACAGCGCGGAAACAGGTCCTTCAGCCCACCGAGTCAGCGCCGACCAGCGATCCCCGCACATTACCACTATCCTACACCCACTAGGGACATTTTACATTTGTACCAAGCCAATTAACCTACATACCTGTACGTCTTTGGAGTGTGGGAGGAAACCGAAGATCTCAGAGAAAACTCACAGGGAGAACGTAAAACTCCGTACAGACGGCGCCCGTAGTCAGGATGGAACCCGGGTCTCCAGCGCTGCATTCGCTGTAAGGCAGCAACTCTACCGCTGCGCCACCGTGCCATGGTTCGGGAAGAGCTACATGCTGAGGGGGTGGTTTAGCTCGGTTTATTTTGGACCCTTTGGCTTGGCAAAAGGAAGGGTTGACATGTGGCTTGCATAAAGAGATGTGAGGCAGCACATGGCAGCCTGGAGAGACACTGATGCACACACAGCCTGCTTGCTGCTGGCAGAAAAACAATGAAGTATGATCAACATTTTCTAAGCAGATGCCTTGATCAGCTCCCTTCTATCAACCCTGAAAGCAGCCAGTAGCTTACGGTTCATTGCCATGTTTATCTTGATGGCCTCTGACAGCACAGACCACACCTTGCCCTGCGATTACAGCTGTGGCTGCTGCAGCAGGAGTAGACTTCAGTCAAAACAACCTCACCCAAGCCAAACAGTAACATTCATCCAATATCAGGTTAAATCAAGAATGATTTACTTATCTCCACACGGCTTCCTGTTCAGACTACTTTTTCACTTCTGCGACTCCCTTCCCTCAACCCCACTTGTGTTCCAACAGCTTGAGCTGCTTTGCATGTCTCCATGTTTGCATTATTCTCCACTCCTGCAGGATTGCCTGTGGGAATGGCTTCTAACGGGCCAACGTCTGGGAACATAGTTTGCGTGGAATCTCTGAGCTCAGCGATATTTTATATCCCGTCCTGTATGCAGACGGTACTCACTAAAACCAACGTTAAAACATATAATGCTCCTGTAGGTAACAGCCAGCAGGAATCAACAAGAATCGAGGTACAGGAGGTGAATGGTGAAAACGCACACCTCCAGATTCAGTGACAGTTCCTTCAAGGCCGGTATCAGGCAACTGAATCATCCTACCACAACTTGAGCGCAGTCTCGTTTAGTTTAGTTTAGAGATACAGCGCGGAAACAGGCCTTTTCGGCCCACCGGGTCCGCGCCGCGCCGCCCAGCGATCCCCGCACATTAACACTATCCAACACCCACTAGGAACAATTTTTTTACATTTGTACCAAGCCAATTAACCTACACACTTGTGCGTCTTTGGAATGTGGGAGGAAACCGAAGATCTCGGAGAAAACCCACGCAGGTCACGGGGAGAACGTACAAACTCTGTACAGACAGCGCCCGTAGTCGGGATCGAACCCGGGTCTCTGGTGCTGCATTCGCTGTAAGGCAGCAACTCTACCGCTGCGCCACCGTGCAGTCCTGAACTATTATCTGCCTCTTTGGTGACCCTTGGACTATCCTTGATCAGACTTTGCTGGCTTTGCCTTGCACTAAATGTTATTTCCTTATCATGTACCTATACACCCTAAGTGGTTTGATTGTAATCATGTATTGTCTTTCTGCTGACTGGACAACACGCAACAGAAGCTTTTCACTGTACCTCGGTACACGTGACAATAAACTAAACTCAACTGAACTGGTCGAGTTGGCGACGTGTTAAACAATATGTTTGGCTGCAAGATGCAAGAGAGTGCGGATACTGTAATCTGCCATCTTTTACCCAGAGTAGGGGAATCGAGGAACAGAGATTCAAGGTGAAGGGGAACTTTACCGAGGGGTAACTTTTTCACACAGAGGGTGGTGGGTGTATGGAACAAGCTGCCAGAGGAGGTAGTTAAAGCTGGGACTATCCCATCATTTAAGAAACAGTTGGACAGGTACATGGATAGGACATCTTTGGAGGGATATGGACCAAGCGCAGGCAAGTGGGCCTAGGGTAGCTGGGACATTGTTGGCGTGGGGAGTTGGTCCGAAGGGCCTGTTTCCACACTGTATCAATCTATGACTCTATGACTCTCTGGAGCAAAAAGCAAACTACTAGTGGACCTCAGCAGATCAGGCAGCATCGTGAAAGCAGAGGGATTGTGAACCTCAGTATCAAAACCCTACATCAAGACCGACTGTGCAGAGGGGAGATACCCAGTATGTTTGGCTGCACAAGGTTTGAGCAACAAGTTTATACATTTAAAGTTTAAAAAAAATACTAATCTTGAAAATCTGAAATTGAAACAGAAAATGGTGAAGGGTCTCACACCTGTGTTAATCTAGATTATTACCTGGGTACACCTCTGCAGATACCACCTGTTCCACTGAGTTTTCTCTGTGAAGCACAGAAACGTGTACCCAAACAGCATAATGTACAATTGTTAATGTACAAATGTACAATAACAGTGACACACAATCTTGGGATTTTGATATGAGCACCACGCGCATACAGCAAGGAGCACATTCAGAATTGCCAGTTGTAACAAAATGGACCCAATAATTCATTAGTAAAGGCCCTGTCCAACTTAGGTGATTTTAAGGCGACTGCCGGTGACTAGGCTGTCGCCGACAGTTTGCCGGGTGTCGCGGGCATGATCGTGAGGAGTCTTCCAAGAATCGTAGTGGATCTCAGCGCGTCGCTGAGAAATCAACCGGTATGAAATTTCTCGGCGGCAGTTGGCTTGTCGCCAGGTATCGTTGCTTATTGTGGGCGCTGTCGCATGCTGTCCCCAGGTTTGCTAGGTTCTCTTAGATGCATTTAGAAGCACATTATATTAAAATAAGTAAAGTCATTTAAAAATACCATAAAATGCTTGTGTTTAACCAATTTATTTACCGTCAGAACATTTGACAGGTAGATTGGAGGCGACAGTTTGACGGTCAGGTAAGCGTGGGCATTTTCGCGATGTTTATGGCCATCAGCCATTACATTTAAAGTGGGCTCCCAACCCAAATATGCAACCCAGAAACCAGATATGCATCTCCCGTACATTTTCAAAGAATGACCACACTTCACAAAAATCCACTTAACTACTTTTAAAATTAATATTTTTTTATACAGCTATTAGTAAACTGGAAGTCAATCCAGTTTATGCCTTGTTACAGTGAAGCTTGGTTTTTAAGTAACCCATACAAGATGTTATAGTTCAAACCTCTCAAGTACTTACCGACTTGTCAGTGATTTCAGCAAACATTGGGACGCCGGAGAAGCATTGACAGCGTGGGAATTTCGCGATGTTTCCGAAGACGCTGTAATCTCGACCTGACTCGGCATTGTCGTGGTCATTGTCGTCGGGTAAAAGAAAAGTTCGGCGATCTGCTACGACTTTGATAGTCGCCGGCGATCGCCTTAAAATCGCCTAGAGTGGGACAGGCCCTTAAGAAGCGTGGCATAATGTTCTCACTCTCTGGGTGAGAAAAAACTTTTTCACCCATAGAGTTGTGAATTTGTGGAATTCTCTGCCACAGAAGGCAGTGGAGGCCAAATCACTGGATGGATTTAAGAGAGAGTTAGATAGAGCTCTAGGGGCTAGCGGAATCAAGGGATATGGGGAGAAGGCAGGCACTGGGTACTGATTGTGGGTGATCAGCCATGATCACACTGAATGGCGGTGTTGGCTCGAAGGGCCAAATGGCCTCCTCCTGCACCTATTTTCTATGTTACTAATGTACCTTTGCAGTAAGCATGTGCGATACACCGTGGAAATCAGTCAGCAACATTTTCCTGTTCATGTCTTTTCAAGCCTACTGAATGCCCATGGTATTTTTGCTGACAATTAAAAAGTTGAAAGAGCTGTAAAGGTTCATATTTAATCCTAAAGGAGATTAAAGTCATTTGAACTGCTGCCTCACAGCACCAGAGGCCTGGGTTCGATCCTAACCACAGGTGCTGGCCAGGTGGAGCTTACACGTTCTCCTCGTGACCGTGTAGGCTTCCTCTGAATGCTCCAGGTTCCTCCCACATCACAAAGACGTGCAGGATAGTAGGTAGGAAAAAAACTGCAGATGCTGGTTTAAATCGAAAGTAGACACAAAATGCTGGAGTAACTCAGCGGGTCAGGCAGCATCTCTGATGGTCAGGCAGCCTCTCTGATGCTGCCTGACCTGCTGAGTTACTCCAGCATTTTGTGTCTACCTTCGGGTTAGTAGGTAAATTGGCCTCTGTAAATTCTCCCGAGGTTGTCGGGAGTGGGTGAGAAAGTGGGATAGCTTGGAACGAGAAGGAAAGGTTGATCGATGGTTGGCATGGTCTCGATGGGTCGAAGGGGCTGTTGCCATGGTGTATCTCGAAACTAATCTAAACAAAACCAAAAATCTAATTGAATATATAATTGGTATACTGTTGTTTAAATATAACAGTGTGAACCAAATGTGGGATCATTATTGTACATGTACCAATCGTCCACATTGACAAAGTGCAAACTTGACAAAAATTAATTTAAAATTATAGACAAGTATCCAACTTGTCAATCCAAAGATAGTTTTTGATTGATTTCAATTGCTCATTTTCTATGGCATTTGTAAGCTTTATTATGAATGTTAATTAATCACAATCGCAATAATACTTTATTAGCCAAGTATGTTTTGCAACATATAATGAATTTATTTTGCCATACAGCCATTACACAAAATACATTTTAATATGAACATCCACCACAGTGACTCCTCCACATTCCTCACTGTGATGGAAGGCGGAAATAAAGTTCAATCTCTTCCCTTCTTTGTCCTCCAACGGTCGGGGGCCTCTAACCTTCCGTTGACGGGACGATCTTGACTCCCGTAGCCGGCGGCAGGGCCTTCCTCATCGGGGCGATCAAGCTCCTGCATCGGGGGGGAATCTCAGCTCTCCCCCCGCGTCGGGCAATCTACCCTGGGTCGGGGCCAGTCGAACCTCGTGGGGCTTTTGGAGTTTCCCGACGTTGGAATCAACCCGAGACAGCGAGCTCCTCGATGTTAAAGTCCGCAGGCGTCCGTCCGTCAGAGCGTCGATCCCAGGCAATGGATCGGCTCCGACGGTAAGTCCACGCCCCGCGGTGGGGCTCAAAGTCAGTCCCGAGCAAGACCGTCAGCTCCACGATGTTAGGCCGCAGAGCGACCGGAGATACGATCCGGAAAACAATCACATCTCCGGCAAGGTAAGAGATTGAAAACAAGTTTTCCCCGACCCCTCTTCCCCCACCCCCCACCCCCCCCCCCCCCCCATTAAACAAGCCAGAGAACATTAACACATACTTTTAAAACTCACTAAAAATAACAAAAAGAGTTCGAAAGGGACAGACTTTGTTTATCACTATATCTCGGAATATATGACAATAACAAACCAATACCAATACTAGTATCAGGTCAGCAGCATGATCGAATACTACATCATTGATGAGTCAGCCTTGATGAGTGCAGCTACAACAACATTCAGGAGGCACAAAACCAATCCAGGACGACAGTAATTTTCCCGTCTCTATTGAACATTGAATGGTACCCCATCTCCATCCATGAATCTTTCTTCCATAGAACATGGAACAGGCTCTCCAACTCACAATGTCTGTGCCAAACAGGATGCCAAGACCAACTCTTATCTGCCTGCACATAATCCATACATCTCCATTCCCTGCAAATCCTTATTCCTATCCAAAAGTCTCTTAGATGCCACTAGTGCATCTATCTCAACCTTCATCCCCAGCAGCATGTTCCAGACATTGTCCACCCTCTGTGTAAAAAAACTTGCCCCGTACAACATCTTTAAACCTTTCCACTATCACCTTAAAGCCACGGCCTCTGGTATTTGATTTTTCCTTCTTGGGAAATAGGCTCTGACTATTTACCTTATCTATGCCTCTCGAAGGTATTTATTCACAAAATGCTGGAGTAACTCAGCAGGTCAGGCAGTATCTCGGGAGAGAAGGAATGGGCGATGTTTCGGGTCGAGACTTTATCTCTGCCTCTCATCATTTTATATCCGTGCATTATTTCACCAGAGCTATAATAATATAATAAGTAGCATCTTACAATGTAATAAAGTTCCTGCCTGGGCAACTGCTCCTTCCACAGAGACCTCTATCACTTAGAGCAACTGGCATATAGTGGTATATAGTATGGAGATAGTGATCGACTTCAGGAAGTGAACCAGTACACATACGCATTGACGGCGCCGAAATAGAGACAGTTGAAAACTTCAAAATTCTAAGAGTAAATATCACAACAACTTCTCCTGGACCATCCATATTGAAACAACGACCAAGAAAGCTCACCAACGCCTCCACTTCCTTAGAAAGCTTAGGAAGTTCGGCATGTCCCCTACAACTCTCACCAACTTCTACAGATGCACCATAGAAAGCATTTTATCGGGATGCATCACAGCCTGGTTTGGGAACAGCTCCATCCAAGACCGCAAGACATTGCAGCAAATTGTGGACGCAGCCCAGACCATCACACAAACCAACCTCCCTTCTATTGACTCCATTTATACCTCACGCTGTCTCGGCAAGGCCAGCAGCATAACCAAGGACGAGTCGCACCCTGGCCACTCCCTCTTCTCCCCTCTCCCATCAGGCAAAATGTATAGAAGTGTGAAAACGCACACCTCCAGATTCAGGGACAGTTTCTTCCCAGCTGTGAACAGGCGACTGAACCATCCTCCTGCAACCAGAGCAGTGCTGAACTACTGTCTACCTCATTGGTGACCCTTGGACTAACTTTGATCGGACTTTACGGGACTTTATCTTGCACTTAATGTTATTCATGGTATTCCCTTAATCATGTGTCTGTACAGTGTGGATGGCTCGATTGGAATCATGTATTGTCTTTCCGCTGACTGGTTAGCAAGCAACAAAAGCTTTTCACTGTAACTTGTGCACGTGACAATAAACAAATGTATCCATTTATCTATTGACTTATCTATTGACTTATCTATCTATCTATCTATCTATCTATCTATCTATCTATCTATCTATCTATCTATCTATCTATCTATCTATCTATCTATCTATCTATCTATCTATCTATCTATCTATCTATCTATCTATCTATCTATCTATCTATCTATCTATCTATCTATCTATCTATCTATCTATCTATCTATCTATCTATTTATTTCCGGTCAATACAATACAACAGATTGACCATAAAGTTGTGAAAGTTAAATAGTACAAAATCATTGTATCAAAAATAAAACAATATAATCACACATGATATTTTCTGACCGAAAAAAAAGGGTGTAGGCAGAAGCCAAACTTATACCCTTAATACTTAACAAAATCTAATTAAACAAAACACATCATAAGTCAGAAGCAGA
Organism: Rhinoraja longicauda; assembly: GCF_053455715.1. Taxonomy (NCBI): domain Eukaryota; kingdom Metazoa; phylum Chordata; class Chondrichthyes; order Rajiformes; family Arhynchobatidae; genus Rhinoraja; species Rhinoraja longicauda. The sequence continues at coordinate 41,763,270 of NC_135958.1, forward strand.
TAAACAAAACATGGAAAGAATCACAAATATAATCAAGAAACATCATTTCTGTCATGTCAGCCATTTCTCAGTGCTGATCACATATTTTGTATCTTTCAAATATAATATTTTTGAACATTTTCTTGAATTTACACATATTACTACACTCTTTTTATTCATTCTTCCAACGATTCCATAAATTGACCCCTTGTATGAAATGAAATTCCTCGTATGTTGCAAAACATACTTGGCTAATAAAGTATGATTGTGGTTATTATTATGTTTATGATGAAAACCCACGCAGGTCACGGGGAGAACGTACTAACTCCATACAGACAGCACCCGTAGTCAGGATCGAACCCGGGTCTCTGGCGCTGTAAGGCAGTAGCTTCGTATACCACCATGCCGCCCTGATCTATTGACTTGAAGCTTTGCTCAAAATATAATTAAATTTTGTTAGAAAATATTAATGTCTATGGCATTAGAAAATGATTGAAAGGTATATCTCTGATTCATCAGATGGCAAAAATCTAAATATTTTAATGCACTGCTTCAAAGATGAAAGAATATGTAAATTTGTGATAATCACACAATGTTTCAATTCATTCTTTTTTAGTTACGCCCGTAATTTATGGTGCGGTTATGCTTTGTGCACACCAACGTTTATGCACATCTGTGTTTCTCACCAAACAGTCAGATCCTGACTATTCATTTTCCTTTTCCATATTACGAATTTCTGCCAAAGGTTTCATTGCAAATTAACTTAGCCTGGGCTGATCAATTCCAGGCTGGATATCAGAACATTGTTAAAATCCCAACCATATTCATAAACACACCCCATGTGAATTTGTGCAAATAAGCCTCTCAACCACATGACTAAACTTTCCCACAGGCCAAGTTACTTCAACGCTGTCACTAAATCATTTTGCAACAGATGTGAACACTGCAAAGCCCATGAAAATATAACTTGCCTTTAGTCACGCAAGGGCCAGGAAGCGAGCGGGCAAGATCATCTCTGACCCCTCTCACCCTGGCCACAAACTCTTTGAAGCACTTCCCTCTGGAAGGCGACTCCAGACTGTCAAAGCAGCCACAGCCAGACATAAAAACAGCTTTTTTTCCCACGAGCAGTAGCTCTACTCAACAGCCAAAAGTCTGTAGCCTCCTTGTGCTCTGGTATTTTATTTAATTCTTCACATGTGTAAATTATAATGTTTTATTCTTAATTGTTTACTGTACGTCGTGTTGTTACTTGCGAGCAAAGCACCAAGGCAAATTCCTTGTATGTGTACATACTTGGCTAATAAAATTTATTCAATTCAATTCAATATGATTCAAAGTGCCCTAGCACCTTTGTATTCTCCACACTGATCTCCCTGTCCTTCACGTCCTTCTCCCTGGTGAATACAGATGCAAAGTATTTATTTAGTACCTCACCATCATCCTCCGACTCCAAGCATAGATTCCCTCCTTTGTGCTTGAGCAGTCCTCCCTTCCCCCTATTTGAACCTACATGTAAACAGACTTGGGATTTTCCTTGTGCAGGAAGAAACTGCAGATGTTGGTTTACACCAAAGATAGACACAAAATGCCGGAGTAACTCAGTGGGAAGGGCAGCATGTCTGAAGAAAAGGAATAGGTGATGTTTCGGGTTGAGATCCTTCTCCCAAAATGTCACCCATTCATTTACTCCAGACAATGAAGAGTCTCATCCCGAAACGTCACCTATTCCTTCTCTCCAGAGATGCTGCCTGACCCATCAAGTTACTCCAGCTTTTTATGTCTATTTTTTAGATTTTCCTTAATCTGCCTCTCCAATGACAGTTCATATTTCCTTTTGGCCCTTCTAATCGCCTACTTGAGGGTTTTTTAGAGAGATAGGCCCTTTCGGCCCACCGGGTCCGCGCCGACCAGCGATCCCCGCACACTAACACTATCCTACACCCACTAGGGATGATTTTTTTACACATTTTACCAAGCCGATCAACCTACATACTTGTATGTCTTTGGAGGAAACAGAAGATCTCGGAGAAAACCCACGCAGGTCACGGGTAGAACGTACAAACTCCGTACAGACAGCACCCTAGTCAGGATGGAACCCGGGTCTCTAGCGCTGCATTCGCTGTAAGGCAGCAACTCTACCGCTGCACCTCTGTTCTTTCCTACCTGCTTTATATTCCTAATGTCCCATCAGCTTCCACCTTCTTAAACCCGACATGCGCTTCCTTTCTCTTCCTGACCAAGTTTACAACCTCCTTGGTCATCCACTGTATCCTTACCTTGCCATCCTTATCCCTTCTCCTTACTGGAACGTGCTAATCCTGCACTTTGATCAGCTGGCGTTTAAATGACCTTCACATCATTGGCGGCACGGTGGCGCAGCGGTAGAGTTGCTGCCTTACAGTGAATGCAGCGCCGGAGACCCGGGTTCGATCCCGACTACAGGTGCTGTCTGTACGGAGTTTGTACGTTCTCCCCGTGACCTGCGTGGGTTTTCTCCGAGATCTTCGGTTTCCTCCCACATTCCAAAGACGTACAGGCTTGTAGGTTAATTGGCTTGGTAAATGTAAAAATAGTCCCTAGTGGGTGTAGGATAGTGTTAATGTGTGGGGATCGCTGGTCGGCGCGGACCCGGTGGGGTATGCAGGAAGATTGTTCCCGATGTTGGGGAAGTCCAGAACAAGGGGTCACAGTTTAAGGATAAGGGGGAAGTCTTTTAGGACCGAGATGAGAACTTTTTTTTTCACACAGAGAGTGGTGAATCTGTGGAATTCTCTGCCACAGAAGGTAGTTGAGGCCAGTTCATTGGCTAAATTTAAGAGGGAGTTCGATGTGGCCCTTGTGGCTAAAGGGATCAGGGGGTATGGAGAGAAGGCAGGTACGGGATACTGAGTTGGATGATCAGCCATGATCATATTGAATGGCGGTGCTGGCTCGAAGGGCCGAATGGCCTACTCCTGCACCTATTTTCTATGTTTCTATGTTTCTATGTTTCCGCGCTGTATCTCCAAACTAAAATAATTTATGGATTTACCCAGTAACAACTACTTTCAATCTACCCTCCTTATCTCCTGCCGAATTACATTGTAATCTGCCTCACCCCAATTAAGTACCTTTCCCCAACATTCTGACCAGTCCCTATTCAAAACAATCTTAAAATTTCTGCAAGATAGACACAAACAACTGGAGTAACTCAGCGGGTTAGACAGGATCTCTGGAGAAAAGGAATTGGTGATGTTTCAGGTCGAGACCCTTCTTAAAACTTATGGAGTTGTGATCACTATCTCGAAATTGCTCTCCGTCGGTCACGGTGGCGCAGCGGTAGAGTTGCTGCCTTACAGCTAATGCAGCGCCGGAGACCCGGGTTCCAACCCGACTACGGGTGCTGTCTGTACGGAGTTTGTACGTTCTCCCCATGACCTGCGTGGGTTTTCTCCGAGATCTTCGGTTTCCTCCCACACTCCAAAAACGTGCGGATATGTAGGTTAATTGGTTTGGTGCATGTGTAAATTGTATGTAGGATAGTGTTGTTGTGCAGGGATCGCTGGTCGGTGCGGACTCGGTTGTATCTCTAAACTAAACATAAACTAAATATAAACTAAACAGCACTCACCTGGGCAGTGTTGTTTCCCAATACATGGTGGAGAATGGGCCCCCCTCGAGTGGGAGTACAAATATCCACTGCTGCCGTAGGTGGGACTGGCATGGTGTTGATGTGTAAAATGGCTAAGTCCTCGGAGTGACTGAGAGCCTTGGGTGTGACAAGAGAGAAACCGGGGACCTTGGTTGAGAGAGTAAGGAGGCCGGCGGACATCCGAGAGGGTAGTCAAAGCTCCAAGCTCAAAATCAACAGTATTGTCAGAGGATAACCAAGATGGAGGTCAGGAACCCAGAAAATGGCTAGGAAGAATGGTACATTTCTGGATCACGTTCTCTAGCTCGTAATGAAAGAAAGCCGATACTGCAGGAATCAAAATGTCCCCATTTTGGGTAGGACAGAACTTGTGACCCATCCATGGTGGAACCCGCCTACCAGCAGGCCTGAGCCATCCACTCGGTGGAGTCCCAGGCTCAGCCCCAGGCCAAGAGCCTCCACACTACCAGGCCGGGCCGGGCCAGCAGCGCCGGCACCAACACCACGTGGTCCCACTATCCTGGCTCCACTGCACCCCCCCACTGCCAAGAAGCAACCTCAATAATGGTGCCACTGGGTCATTGGAACATAGAAACATAGAAACATAGAAAATAGGTGCAGGACGAGGCCATTTAGCACTACGAGCCAGCATTGCCATTCATTGTGATCATGGCTGATCATCCACAATTAGTAACCCGTGCCTGCCTTCTCCCCATATCCCTTGATTCCACTAGCCCCCAGAGCTCTATCTAACTCTCTTTTAAATTCATCATATGACAGTCCCGCCATCCCAGGGATTAACCTGGTGAACCTATGCTGCACTGCCTCAATTACAAGGACGTCCTTCCTCAAGGGTCCTGCGGCTCATCTCCCTCTTTCATCCATGTTCCCCGCTCCACCCCTCACTAGTGCACCACTCCTCACCACCCTCCCCACTTCTCTGAACTACCCAAGCCTCCCTCCACCCTTCTGGTCCCCTCTGCCTCCAGCCCTCCTCACCCCTGTCATGTGTTCACTGTCCTCCCTGACCTGCCTCTTTGCAATACAGAACGGTCTGTCAACAAGGTATTTATTCACAAAATGCTGGAGTAACTCAGCAGGTCAGGCAGCATCTCGGGAGAGATGTTTCGCGTGACGTTTCGGGTCTGAAGAAGGGTCTCGACCCGAAACGTCACCCATTCATTCTCTCCCGAGATGCTGCCTGACCTGTTGAGTTACTCCAGCATTTTGTGAATAAATACCTTCGATTTGTACCAGCATCTGCAGTTATTTTCTTATACGGTCTGTCAACAGATGTCTTACCGTTGTAGCCTCCACTGAACCTCAACGCGTTCCACGTTCGCCACGACGTGGAGCTTTTTTTCCGTTGCTGCCGTGCCTTCTTCTATGGGAAGGAGCCCTCAGCACCCAGTGATGACCCCCCTTCTCCCTTCTCCCGTCTCCAACATTCCTTCTCCTCTTGGACTGCCACCATGCGGCCATTTACCCTCTCTGGACCGTTTTATTTCTAACTGCCTGCAAGACATCCACCATCCTGACTTCTCCACTCCCCTTACCCGTTCTAATCCCACCCTCTCCGGACGCCAAGCCTTCCGCTCACTTCACAACCACGCGGTCACAGTGGCACAGCGGTAGAGTTGCTGCCTTACAGTGAACGCAGCGCCGGAGACCCGGGTTCGATCCCGACTACGGGCGCTGTCTGTACGGAGTTTGTACGTTCTCCCCGTGACCTGCGTGGGTTTTCTCCCAGATCTTCGGTTTCCTTCCACACTCCAAAGACATACAGGTATGTAGGTTAATTGGCTTGGTGAATGTAAAAGTTGTCCCTAGTGGGTGTAGGGTAGTGTTAGTGTGCGGGGATCGCTGGTCGGCGCGGACCCGGTGGGCCGAAGGGCCTGTTTCTGCGCTGTATCTCTAAACTAAACTAAACTAAAAAGCCGACGACAAGGGAGGTGCCGTTGAAGTCTGGCGAGCTGACCTCTCCTGCACTGAGGCCAGGTGCCAGATCTCTAACACCTTGCTCCCCTTTCTCAATCTCTCTGTCTCCATCACAGGATACTAACTATCGACAGACCCCTACCATAAACCTACCAAGGGGTCACAGTTTAAGAATAAGGGGTAGGCCATTTAGAACTGAGATGAGGAAAAACTTTTTCAGTCAGAGAGTTGTGAATCTGTGGAATTCTCTGCCTCAGAAGGCAGTGGAGGCCAATTCTCTGAATGCATTCAAGAGAGAGCTAGATAGAGCTCTTAAGGACAGCGGAGTCAGGGGGTATGGGGAGAAGGCAGGAACGGGGTACTGATTGAGAATGATCAGCCATGATCACATTGAATGGCGGTGCTGGCTCGAAGGGCCGAATGGCTTCCTCCTGCACCTATTGTCTATTGTTTCTCTGGTCTGCACTTCTTCCCACCCTGCCTTTCGCACAGATACTATTCCCAACTCTCAATTACTCCATCTCCGCTTCATCTGCTCCCAAGATGAGGTAGAAAAAAACCCCAGAAAGAAACATAGATAAAAATAGGTGCAGGAGGAGGCCATTTGGCCCTTCGAGCCAGCACCACCATTCATTGTGATCATGGCTGATCATCCACAATCAGTAACCCGTGCCTGCCTTCTCCCCATATCCCTTGATTCCACTAGCCCCTAGAGCTCTATCTAACTCTCTTTTAAATTCATCCAGCGAATTGGCTTCCACTGCCCTCTGTGGCAGAGAATTCCACAAATTCACAACTCTCTGGGTGAAATAGTTTCTTCTTACCTCAGTTTTAAATGGCTTGCCCTTTATTCTTAGACTGTGGCCCTTGGTTCTGGACTCCCCCAACATTGGGAACATTTTTCCTGCATCTAGCTCCATACTAGGACATCTGAGTTGTCCTCATTCTTCGGGGATCATGGGTTCCCCCTTTCTGTTGTGGACGAGGCCCTCACACGTGTCTCCTCTGTGTCGCGTAGCTCTGCTCTGGTTCCCCCTTCCCCAGAGGCGACAAGAACGGAGTTCCCCTGGTCCTCACCTTTCACCCCACTGGCCTCCACATCCAACACATTATCCTCTGACATTCCCGTCACCTCCTAAGGGATCCCACCACCAGTCACATCTTCCATCTCCACCCTTTTCCACCTTTTCCACTCACCCCTTCCCACCACCTCCCCGGGTACTTTCCCCTGCAACTGCAGGAGATGCAACACGTGTCTTACACCTCCTCCCTCGTCTCCATCCAGGTAAGTCCATTCAGGTAAGACAGAGGTTCACATGCACCTCTTCTAACCTTATCTACTACATCTGGTGTTCCTGACGTGGGCTCCTGTACATCGTCGAGACCAAACGTGGACTCGGCGACCGTTTCGCTGAACACTGGGTCTCCCAGTTGCCAACCATTTCGACTCCCCCTCCCATTCCCACACGGACCTTTCTGTCCTAGGCCGCCTCCATTGCCGGAGTGAGGGCACGCACAGATTGGAGGAACAGGACTTCATATTTCGCTCGGGTAACTTACCACCCAGCAGTGTGACCATTGAATTCTCTAACCTTAAGTAACTTCTACTTACACTCCCATCCCCTCTCCCCTCCTTCCCTTGCCCCCTTCCTCCCCACTAGTCATTTTATCGGTGCCACAGTTTCCTTCTTGAGATCTCCCCTTGCCAAGGCAACAATAGTCCTACCAGGCCCTGCCCTGCCTTGGGTCATTTGTGACCGACCCTGGTCTTTTCTCGCCTCCAGATCATCACCCCCACCCCCCCTACTTTCTGTCTGAAGAAGGGTCCCATCCCAAAACGTCACTTGTCCTTTATCTCCAGAGACGCTGCCTGACCTGTTAAGTTACTCCAGCACTTTGTGTTTATCTTTGGTATAAACCAGCATCTGCAGTTTGTTGTTTCTACATGGATCCACCCTTGGGTCCCACCATGCCAATGTCTACACCACACTCAAGCATCTCCTATCTTCCCCGATCCAACCCGACTGGCATTGGTCTCAAGTTCTTTGTCATTTATTTAATAATCTGGTCTCCAGTTACATTGTATATTTTTTATTTCAGTTTTAACAAAATTTAATTGCTTTGAAACATCATGCTTTCCATCTAATTAACCATCGGGTGGCGCCACCAGTACTGGCTGCCTCGCCAACAGTCTGTCTGTCCTTTCTACTGTTGTTATTATTTTAAGTATGTGTTAAACTATGTTTTAGTGTTTCTTGGTTTGTTTTGCGTGAGGGGTGGAGGGTGGAGAGTTCGGGGATTTTTTTTTCAATCTCTTACAGAGATGTGATGTTTCTCCGTGTCGTATCTCCGTCCCCACTGCGGCCTAACATTGAGGAGTTGGCGGCCTTTCCTGGAGACCGGCCCGGCGCTTCGTGCCGCGGGCACGGCGTGGACTTTAACATCGTGGAGCTGCGATCCTTTGCCGAGGATCGACTGCGGAGAGCTCCAACCACGGGGCCTGTGGACTTTAACACCGTGAAGCCCGCGGTCTCTGGTGAGAAGAGGCCGACTCGGGAGCTCCATGCCGCGGAGAGAGTTTCAACTATCCTGACGCCGGAGTTTCGATCGTCCCGACGCGAGGGCCTCGGACAGTCGGCAACGGCGACTGTGGACGGTTCAACAGCCCGGATCGCGGGTGAACAAAGAGGAAGTGATTGAACTTTATTACCTTCCATCACAGTGAGGAATGTGGAATCCACTGTGGTGGATGTTCATGTTAAATTTTATTTTATGAGGTTGTGTGGCTTGTTGCTTTTTACTTAGTATGGCTGTGTGGTAACTCAAATTTCACTGTACCTTAATTGGTACATGTGACAATAAATTGAATCTTGAATCTTGAATCTTGAATCCTGAATCTTGAATCTTTTAAAAAAAAATCAAAGCTTTGCACTGTACTAATATCCATAATCACTGACTAAATTTGAGCTATTTACAGCACAGTGCAAGTATTGCAAGGGCTAATCTGTACACTTTGGCAATGCTCCACACAGTGCTAACCCTAACCCTAACCCTAACCCTAACCCTAACCCTAACCCTAACCCGACAGATAATCCGACAAAGAATTTTTTGCAAAGAGAAGTATTCCAAGGTTTTACCCTTGGTGGTTCTCTGCACTCAGTAACAGCAGAGCAGGGGCATTGAGTAGCAGTCTCGTCACTGCTGGAGCGGAACACCGAACACCGAATACCGAATACCGAACACCGAACACCGAACACCGAACACAGGCACAGGAGTAACCCACCTACACTCCTCCCCTCCCACCCCAGCAATCCCGTAAGTTGCTATTCATGCAAAAAACATCTGCAGGTGCTGGTTTAAATCAAAGGTAGACACAAAATGCTGTAGTAACTCAGCGGGTCAGGCAGCATCTCGGGAAAGAAGAAATGGGTGACGTTTCGGGTCGAGACCCTTCTTCAGACTGATGTCAGGGGAGGGGGCGGGACAAAGATAGAATGTAGTCGGAGACAGGAAGACTAGTGGGAGAACTGGGAAGGGGGAGGGGATAGAGAGGGAAAGCAGGGACTATCCGAAGTTAGAGAGGTCAATGTTCATACCGCTGGGGTGTAAATTACCAAGCGAAATTTGAGGTGCTGTTCCTCCAATTTGCCTCACTCTGACAATGGAGGAGGCCCAGGACAGAAAGGTCAGATTGGGAATGGGAGGGGGAGTTGAAGTGCTGAGCCAACTCAGGTAGGTTAAGACGGACTGAGCGAAGGTGTCCAGCGAAACGATTGCCGAGCCTTCTCTCCCGAGATGCTGCCTGACATAGAAACATAGAAACATAGAAAATAGGTGCAGGAGGAGGCCATTCGGCCCTTCGAGCCAGCACCCCCATTCATTATGATCATGGCTGATCATCCACAATCAATAACCCGTGCCTGCCTTCTCCCCATATCCCTTGATTCCACTAGTCCCTAGAGCTCTATCTAACTTTCTTTTAAATCCATCCAATGAATTGGCCTCCACTGCCCTCTGTGGCAGAGAATTCCGCAAATTCACAACTCTCTGGATGAAAAAGATCCGCTGAGTTACTCCATCATTTTGTGTCTACCAGTTGCTATTCATGGCCTGTTGCCCCCCCCCCCTGATCATTTATGAATGAATGAATGAATGAATGAATGAATGAATGAATGAATGAATGAATGAATGAATGAATGAACGAATGATTGAATGAATGAATTAATGAATGAATGAATGAATGAATGAATGAATGAATGAATGAATGAATGAACGAATGATTGAATGAATGAATTAATGAATGAATGAATGAATGAACGAATGATTGAATGAATGAATGAATGAATGAATGAATGAATGAATGAATGAACGAATGATTGAATGAATGAATGAATGAATGAATGAATGAATGAATGAATGAATGAATGAATGAATACTTTATTGTCACATGTGGCAAGTCACATTGAGACTATTTGCGTGAATACCCAAGGTGTGCAGGTAGTCACCACATACCTTTCTGTCCAGGGCCGCCTCCATTGCCAGAGTGAGGCCACATACAGATTGGAGGAATAGTACTTCGTATTTCAAGAGGGTAGCTTACCACCCAGAATTACGAACAATGAATGTTAAGTAACGTCTACTTACACTCCCATCCCTTCCCCCCTCCATTCTTTGCCCCCTTCCACCATCCCAGCCACTTTACCAGTTCCACGGGTTCCTGTTCCACCCGCTCTGCTGTTACTGAGTGCAGAGAACTTACAAATGTACAAAGTACAGGTGCTCCCAGGCTTACGGTGCTTCGACCTGCGATATTTCGACTTTGCGATGGTGCAAACGGCAGCCACCCGTGTCAAGCCGCCGCTCGCTTCCGGCCACGTGATCACGTGTATTAAATGCATTTCAACTTATGATATTTTCGGTTTGCGATGGGCTTCTCGGAACGGAACCCCATCATTGAAAGTAGGCATGCAGGTGCAGCAGGCAGTGAAGAAAGCGAATGGTATGTTGGCATTCATAGCGAGGGGATTTGAATATAGGAGCAGGGAGGTTCTGCTGCAGTTGTACAGTGCATTGGTGAGACCACACCTGGAGTATTGCGTACAGTTTTGGTCTCCTAATCTGAGGAAATACATTCTTGCCATAGAGGGAGTACAGAGAAGGTTCACCAGATTGATTCCTGGGATGGCAGGACTTTCATATGAAGAAAGACTGGATAGACTCGGCTTGTACTCGCTGGAATTTAGAAGATTGAGGGGGGGATCTTATAGAAACTTACAAAATTCTTAAGGGGTTGGACAGGCTAGATGCAGGAAGATTGTTCCCGATGTTGGGGAAGTCCAGAACAAGGGGTCACAGTTTAAGGATAAGGGGGAAGTCTTTTAGGACCGAGATGAGAATGTTTTTTTTCACACAGAGAGTGGTGAATCTGTGAAATTCTCTGCCACAGAAGGTAGTTGAGGCCAGTTCATTGGCTATATTTAAGAGGGAGTTAGATGTGGCCCTTGTGGCTAAAGGGATCAGGGGTTATGGAGAGAAGGCAGGTACGGGATACTGAGTTGGATGATCAGCCATGATCATATTGAATGGCGGTGCAGGCTCGAAGGGCCGAATGGCCTACTCCTGCACCTATTTTCTATGTTTCTATAAGCTGAGGAGCCCCTGTGACCTGCATCAGGTCCTCTTTTGTTCTTCCCCTCCCCTCAAGGCAGTCCCCACACACCGGTTCCTCCTTTGTTATTCCCCCCGGTGGTGGTGTCCACTGACCGCCACACCGACCTCCATGATTCCCGCCAGGTCCTGTCCTGAAGCCTCCACGCCAAAATGTAGTGCAGATGCAATCCCACACATCTGCCTCCGATTGTTAAAAATGTGCGCAAAAATGTGTGAGAAAAAGACTGTGATTACCTAGTCACCTTTTCAACACTTCTCATGATTTTGTATAAAGTCATCTCTCAATCTCCAGGGTGAATATCCCAGCTCGCCCAGCCTCTCCTTATAACTCAAGCTCTCAAGTCTTGGTAACATCCTGGTGCATTTCTTCTGCACCCATTCCAGGCTAATGGCATAATTCCTGTCGCTGGGTGACCAGAACTGCACACAACACGCACATCGTTTTGCTCAACACCTCCGCTCAGTCCGTCTTAATCTACCTGATCTTCCGGTGGCTCAGCACTTGAACTCCCCCTCCCATTCCCAATCTGACCTTTCTGTCCTGGGCCTCCTCCATTGTCAGAGTGAGGTCCAGCGCAAATTGGAGGAACAGCACCTCATATTTCACTTGGGTAGTTTACACCCCAGCGGTATGAACATTGACTTCTCTAACTTCAGATAGTCCCTGCTTTCCCTCTCTATCCCCTCCCCCTTCCCAGTTCTCCCACCAGTCTTCCTGTCTCCGACTACATTTTATCTTTGTCCCCTGACATCAGTCTGAAGAAGGGTCTTGACCCAAAACGTCACCCATTCCTTCTATCATAATAATGCAATAACATTATTTGGAATAAAATTTAAAGAAATTAAATTAACTAATTAAAGTAAAATGGGAAAATCCGTTAGTCTTTGTGATTACATCCCTGCATTTTTAAGAATGAAGGGAAAATGCAATGATGGTGTAATTCTACCAATTTCTCTTCGGTTATGTTAATACCTATGCTTCCACGCAAGTACGTAGAACCAATGATACGATACGTAATATGTCAAGCAAATCGTGATCAGTCGACTTTATATCAATGGTAGAAAAAGTGAAGGATTCACCTCCTAAAGAGCAAAACAAACAAAATGATGAATAATTGTCATGTATTTAAAATAGGAAGACCTTGGTGAAAATGCATCTTATCCGCATTCCCAAAATGGCTTTCAAAGGAAGCTATACAATATAATATATTAATGACTAATAGAACAGAAGAATTCAAGAGGAACTTGCAGAGTTGAAAGGTTGGAACGGGGCGGTCACGGTGGTGCAGTGGTAGAGTTTCACAGGGGTAGAGTTTTAGAGCATTACAGCTCTTACAGCGCCAGAGACCCGGGTTCCATCCCGACTACAGGTGCTGTCTGTACGGAGTTTGTACGTTCTCCCCATGACCTGCGCGGGTTTTCTCCGAGATCAGTTTCCTCCCACACTCCAAAGACGGACAGGTTTGTAGGTTAATTGGCTTGGTATAAATGTTAACATTATCCCTAGTGTGTGTAGGATAGTGTTAATGTGCGGGGATCGCAGGTTTGTGCGGACTAGGTGGACGAAGGGCCTGTTTCCGCGCTGTAACTCTAAACTAAACTAAACTGAACGAAACTGGAGTACCCTGTTAAAACTCACCATCTAATACACTTATGGACGAGCTATAATTATAATCATCTTGTATTTTGTTCCTTTTTTTCTTCGGCATCACTTTCAATCCCAGCACCCCACCTTTTCCCCGCTGGCTCTATTAAACTCGGTGTCATCCGCAAAAAGTAATGAAAGCATGGAATTTATGCCAAACTCAGTGGGAAGTATTCCAACTACAAGTGACAGATATAACCCCTGGGCTGCATACATGTGTAAGATTGCTTGACTATCAATGAAGCCCACAGATCTATGTGCTTTAGGTATTTATTCACAAAATGCTGGAGTAACTCAGCAGGTCAGGCAGCATCTCAGGAGAGAAGGAATGGGTGATGTTTCGAGTCGAGACCCTTCTTCAGACTGAATTCAGGGGGGGCGGGACAAAGGAAGGATATAGGTGGAGACAGGAAGATAGAGGGAGAACTGGGAAGGAGGAGGGGAAGAGAGGGACAGAGGAACTATCTAAAGTTGGAGAAGTCAATGTTCATACCGTTGGGCTGCAAGCTGCCCAAGCGAAAACTTGGACTATCTCCAATAGCGGTATAAGCATTGACCATTCCAACTTTAGATAGTTCCTCTGTCCCTCTCTTCCCCTCCCCCTTCCAAATCTCCCTCTAACTTCCTTTCTCCACCTATATCCTTCCTTTGTCCCACCCACATCAGTCTGAAGAAGGGTCTCGACCCGAAATGTCATCCATTCCTTCTCTCCTGAGATGCTGCCTGACCTGCTGAGTTACTCCAGCATAAATACCTTCAAATTGTACCAGCATCTGCAGTTATTTTCCTACACTATGTGATTTAGGTATTGGATTGCAGAGAGTTGACATGATTCTGACTTTCATTGCCAGGTGAATCATGTTAGTCATTTCAGTTATACAGATAAAGTCAAGTTTATATATTGCCTCTCACACTGTACAGTGGAGTCGTGTTTTTTTGTTATTGTCACCCTATATTTTTGGATTTGATATACTCCAGTCTCTCTGGGCAATATCCAGGCCACAGTGGGCTCTTTATTTTTTTTATAATCACAGGCAATCACAGTGGCAAGTAACTCAACATTCAGTCTGTGCATGTCCTCCAGGGGACTTTGTTTCTTTTCTCCTTTGCAGTTCCTTCATTATCTTCAAATACCTACGAGTCAACATCACAAACAACTTCTGCTGGATCACCCACACTGAAGCAACGACCAAGAAAGCACACCAACGCCTCTACATCCTTAGAAGGCTTAGGAAGTTTGGCATGTCCCCTACAACTCTCACCAACTTCCACAGATGCACCATAGAAAGCATTTTATCGGGATGCATCACAGCTTGGTTTGGGAACAGCTCCATCCAAGACCGCAAGAAATTGCAGGGAATTGTGGATGCAGCCCAGACCATCACACAAACCAACCTCCCTTCCATTGACTCCATCTACACCTTACGCTGCCTCGGCAAGGCCAGCAGCATAATCAAGGACCAGTCGCACCCTGGCCACTATCTCTTCTCCCCTCTCAGGCAAAAGGTACAGAAGTGTGAAAACGCACACCTCCAGATTCAGGGATAGTTACTTCCCAGCTGTTATCAAGCAATTGAATCATCCTACCACAACCAGAGAGCAGTGCTGAACTACTATCTACCTCATTGGTGACCCTCGGACTATCCTTGATTGTCCGGTGGCTTTGCTGGCTTTATCTTGCACTAAACGTTATTCCCGTATCATGTATCTAGACACCGTAAATGGCGCGATTGTAATCATGTATTGTATATCGAAACGTATAAGATTATTAAGGGGTTGGACACGTTAGAGGCAGGAAACATGTTTCCAATGTTGGGGGAGTCCAGAACAAGGGGCCACAGTTTAAGAATAAGGGGTAGGCCATTTAGAACTGAGATGAGGAAAAACTTTTTCAGTCAGAGAGTTGTGAATCTGTGGAATTCTCTGCTTCAGAAGGCAGTGGAGGCCAATTCTCTGAATGCATTCAAGAGAGAGCTAGATAGAGCTCTTAAGGATAGTGGAGTCAGGGGTATGGGGAGCAGGCAGGAATGGGGTACTGATTGAGAATGATCAGCCATGATCACATTGAATGGCGGTGCTGGCTCGAAGGGCCGAATGGCCTCCTCCTGCACCTATTGTCCATTGTCTTTCTGCTGACTGGAGAGCACACAACAGAAGCTTTTCACTGTACCTCTGTACACGTGACAATAAACTCAACTAAACTAAACTAAATTAAGCTTTTGCTCCAATGTGCTCTTGGATGTTTTGTGTTACCCAGAGAGCATGCAAGGCAAAGCTTTTCATTGTACCTCTCGACACGAAGCAATATGAAGCCGATCATCAATACTTTTTGGGACTGTTATTAGAATTGATTTATTATTGTCATGTAAACTGAGATACAGTGAAAATCTTTGTTTGTATCATCATCGGTGGTCACTCGAAGCGAGTACGACTGTCCCCTTTTATGGAGGACGCCTGTGCGTGACTTTGTTTAACGTGGGGAGACTGGTGCACAGACAGCCACCACACGGTCCTTGACAGATCTGGGTCAGGATCCAGTGGCGTGGAGTCCAAGACGACCGGGGACCCTTTTCTGCTGCTGCCTTCATCCATCCTCCTTCCCAGCCGTTGTGACGCTCCACTAAAGTCAGCCGCCATCCTCCCTCCGCCTGTTCCACCGTTGAGGTCTTGGTTGGATCGCTCTTTGTCAGGGACCTCCCCCTCGACCTTACCGCCATGGGTGACCCTACCAGGAGCGTAGCTCCAGACGGCATCGCTCTCAGGGTCTCAGGACCACACAAGCTTCTCCACCACGACAAGGCGACAATCCAGGGAGAAGTCACATGATACTAGACACAAGTATTGTCAAGCCTTACAGATATACAACGGCTAAAGTAAAGAGAAAAATACCAACGTGCAGAAAATATTATTCAGCATTATAGTGTTACATATCATATTTTATCATAATGTAATTACACGTTTATCGTACTGTGGTTAAAAAATAAATATTAACAGGGAATTTGAGAGGTAATTGAAATCACAATTACAGAGCAGAAGCATGTAGTGTGGTGGGGTTTATTTGTCATTACCAATGTTGTCAGAACTGTCCAATAACTTTAGCATAATCATGACTTTAAGGTCATAAGTGATAGGAACAGAATCAGGCCAATCAGCCCATCAAGTCTGTTCCGCCATTCAATCGTGGCTGATCTATTTCTCCCTCCTAACCCCATTCTCCTGCCTTCTCCCCACAACCCCTGACACCCGTACTAATCAAGAATCTGTCTATCTCTGCCTTAGAAATATCCATTGACTTGGCTTCCACAGCCTTCTGTGGCAAAGAATGCCACAGATTCACCACCCTCTGACTAAAGAAATTCCTCCTCATCTCCTTCCTGAAGGAACGTCCCTTAACTCTGAGGTTTTGACCTCTAGTCTTAGACTCTCCCACTAATGGAAACATCCTCTCCACATGCCCTCTGTCCAAGCCTTTCACTGTTCACTATTTTCTACATTATAGACAATAGACAATAGACAATAGGTGCAGGAGGAGGCCATTCGGCCCTTCGAGCCAGCACCGCCATTCAATGTGATCATGGCTGATCATTCTCAATCAGTACCCCGTTCCTGCCTTCTCCCCATACCCCCTGACTCCGCTATCCTTAAGAGCTCTATCCAGCTCTCTCTTGAATGCATTCAGAGAATTGGCCTCCACTGCCTTCTGAGGCAGAGAATTCCACAGATTCACAACTCTCTGACTGAAAAAGTTTTTCCTCATCTCAGTTCTAAATGGCCTACCCCTTATTCTTAAACTGTGGCCTCTGGTTCTTATTATGTGACAATAATCTGTCCTCATCATCATCAAGTAGTCTCCAGAATCTTGCATTGTCCAGTTTTACGTTTTGTAACGTCAGATAAGAAATATATTGCATGAATTTGTGTTTCTTAGTCTTTGTTTAAGATAAAATATTATTAAATTATGCTTTTTGTGTAAATATTGTGGCAGATGAGAATTGCTGAATTGTTGCATTCCAAAGAGAAAAATCATCATCTACAATGGCTTGTTAGAACATTAACCTCTCACTCAACAAGATATCTTTCAACAAGAGGCTATTAATTCTAAGTACATTCAATAGAAACGTCTGATGCTCACTACATCCACATAATGCTGTGAATTGAATTCTCCTGACATATTTTCCAGTCATGTCAATTTAAAAGTGGTTCAAGAAGAGGGTTAGGGGGTCCAGGCAAAATCTGAAACTGTCTCAACAACTCATTTATCAAGATTTATGGCAGACTATTAAAAGATGAAATGCAAACAGCTGTTCTTGCAGATGCCATAATAAGACTTTACATCTTTTTGGGTGGGGTGGATTATTTATTAATGAGGAAAGTTCAAAAATAATATAAAATAATAAATTAGATGAATGTTGGTGAAGAGGAACTTGAAAACCATTATGACAGCCTTGATGTTATTTATATCGCTGCTTGCTGAACAGGAATAAAAAACCGTTAGGTTGAAGTTACAGAAGCTCTGGAGTCTAGTTTAGTTTAGTTTCGTTTAGAGATACAGCGCGGAAACAGACCCTTTCGACCCACCGAGTCCGCGCCGACCAGCAATCCCCACACATTAACACTATCCTACACCCACTAGGGACAATTTTTACATTTACCAAGCCAATTACCCTACATACCTGTACATCTTTGGAGTGTGGGAGGGAACTGAAGATCTCGGAGAAAACCCACGCAGGTCACGGGGAGAACGTACAAACTCCGTACAGACAGCACCCGTAGTCGGGATGGAACCCGGGTCTCCGGCGCTGCATTCGCTGTAAGGCAGCAACTCTACCGCTGCACCATCGTGCCACCCTGTAAGTCTGAAGGGTTCCAATGCAAAACCTCATTTTGGGTCCGAAACGTCACCTATCCATGTTTTCCAGAGATGATGCCTGACCTGTTGAGTTACTCCAGCACTTTGTGTTCATTTGTGTATTAACAGCATCTGCAATTATTTCTTCCTACAATAAAAAAACTTTGTCTGACATTTTCCCTCCACAGATGCTGCCCATCCTGCTGTAGACTTGGCTTCAGATTTCAGAGATATTGCGTAGAAACAAGCCATTCAGCCACCGAGTCCGCACTGACGAGCAATGTAAGATAGTGTAGGATAGTACACTAGCACTATCCTACACATGAGGCATAATTTACAATCTACGGAATCTAATTGAACTGCAAAGCTGCAGATCTTTGGAGTGTGGGAGGAAACCGGAGCACCTGGAAGAAAGACGCTTGGTCACAGGACGAACATACAAACTCCATACAGATGGCACCCGTAGTCAGAATCAAACCCGGGTCTCTGGAGCTGTAAGGCAGCAACTCTACCGCTACGCCATTGTGTCGCCACCTAGTGGTATGGCTTCATTCCACATACTCTGCTCCTCTAATACCTGTTTACTCATGGCCAAACCGTTATCAAAACAAATTAACTAAAAGCAGCTAAAATAACTATTTGATTTTTTTAAGTAAACAATTTGGTTATAAAAAGCAACTTACATTCACATTTACTTCCTAAATCATTGCCTTATCATCAAAGGTAAAATTAATGAGATCTTTGATCCTACACTGGCCTAACTAGTCCAGTGACTAGTGGGAAAGAAAACTGCAGATGCTGGTTTAAATCGAAGGTAGACACAAAATGCTGGAGTAACTCAGCGGGTCTGGCAGCATCTCTGGAGAGAAGGAATGGGTGACGTTTCGGGTGAAGACTCTTCTTCTTCTGAAGGACGGTCTCGAGCCGAAACATCACCCATTCCTTCTCTCCAGAGATGCTGCCTGACCCGCTGAGTTACTCCAGCATTTTGTGTCTTCCTAGTCCAGTGACTAGTGGAGTTCCGCAAGGGTCGGAGCTGGGGCCACTTCTCTTCACGTTGTATATTAATGATTTGGATTAAAGGCTTTGTGGCCAAGTTTGCAGATGATGCTAAGGTAGGTGGTGGGGCCGGCAGTGTAGAGGAAGCAAGGACCCTGCAGAAGGGTTTGGACGGGTCAGGAGAGTGGGCGGAGAAGTGACAGATGGAATTCAGTGTAGCAAAGTGCAGAGTCTTGCATTTTGGTAATTAGAATAAAGGCGTAGATTATTTTCTAAATGGAGAGAGAATCCAGAAATCGGAGGTGGAAAGGGACTTGGGAGTGCTGGTGCGAGACTCCCAAAAAGTTCATTTGCAAGCCGAATCGGTAGTAAGGAAGGCAAATTCAATGCTAGCATTAATATCAAGAGGACTGGAATACAAAAACAGAGATGTAACTGAGGCTCTATGAGGCGCTGGTCAGGCCGCATTTGGAGTACTGTGAGCAAATTTGGCCCCCATAGATGAGGAAGAATGTGCTGGCTCTGGAGAGGGTCAGAGGAGGTTTACAAGAATGATTCCAAGAATGAGTGGGTTAGCATATGATGAGCTTTTGACAGCACTGGGCCTGGACTCACTGGAGTTTAGAAAGTTGAGGGGGGGACCTCCTTGAAACTGACAGAATAATGAAAGGCATAGATAGAGTGGATGTGGAGAGGATGTTTCCACTGGTGGGAGAGTCTAGGACCAGAGGACATAGCCTCAGACTTAAAGGGCGCTCTTTCAGAAAGGAGGTGAGGAGGAACTGCTTTAGTGAGAGGGTAGTTAATGTATGGAATTCATTGCCACAGAGGGCTGTGGAGACCAAGTTAGTGGATAGTTTTAAGGCAGAGATAGAAACATAGAAACATAGAAGGAAGAGGCATTTGGCCCTTCGAGCCAGCAACGTCATTCATTGTGATCATGGCTGATCATCCACACTCAGTAACCTGTGCCTGCTTTCTCCCCATATCCCTTGATTCCGCTAGCCCCTAGAGCTCTATCTAACTCTCTTTTAAATTCATCCAGTGAATTGGCCTCCACTGCCTTCTGTGGCAGAGAATTCCACAAATTCACAACTCTCTGGGTGAAAAATGGCCTCCCCTTTATTCTTAGACTGTGGCCCCTGGTTCTGGACTCCCCCAACATTGGGAACATTTTTCCTGCATCTAGCTTGTCCAGTCCTTTTATAATTTTATACGTCTCTATAAGATCCCCTCTCATCCTTCTAAACTCCAGTGAATACAAGCCCAGTCTTTCCAATCTTTCCTCATATGATAGTCTGTCCATCCCGGGGATCAATCTCGTGAACCTACGCTGCACTGCCTCAATAGCAAGGACGTCCTTCCTCAAATTAGGAGACCAAAACTGCACACAATACACCAGATGTGGTCTCACCAGGGCCCTATACAACCGCAGAAGGACCTCCTTGTTCCTATACTGAAATCCTCTCGTTATGAAGGCTAACATGCCATTAGCTTTCTTCACTGCCTGCTGTACCTGCATGTCAACTTTCAGTGACTGGTGTACAAGGACACCCAGGTCTCGCTGCACTTCCCCCTTACCTAACCTGACACCATTGAGATAATAATCTGCCTCCTTGATTTGCCGCCAAAGTGGATAACCTCACATTTATCTACATTCTACTGCATCTGCCACGCATCTGCCCACTCACTCAACCTGTCCAAGTCACCCTGATTGTTTTAGTCGCAAAACTTTGAAATTAAAACAGCTCATTGTCGGCGTTAAAATCACTACGGAGATTTTAAACTTCGAAAGCCGATTGCAGTAAGCTTTATTGGAAAGCTGTTTTTCAGAAGTTGTATAAGAAAACTATGACTGAAAAATGTTGGAAAAGTGAGAACAAAGAAGTGCCCTTCAACATGGCTAGTTATCGGCTTTGTTTTGAATTCCAAAAATATAGCTTCGCGTCAATACGTCTTAAAAGGATATTGACGCATAAGTATGCTTATATGTAAATCTGATGTTCGGCCAGCAGGTGGTGCCATCAGAATGGATTCCCAAAGGGAAAATGATTTTCCTTCAATAAGTGAATCTTCAAAGTTCTCTTACGTCCTGGGGTGGGTTGCCTCCCTGAAAGGCCAACGTGAGATTGAAGAAGAAGAAGAAAAACAGAAAAACTCAAGATATAAACAAGTTACCAAGTTGA
The DNA here is from genome assembly GCF_053455715.1 of Rhinoraja longicauda. Lineage (NCBI taxonomy): Eukaryota > Metazoa > Chordata > Chondrichthyes > Rajiformes > Arhynchobatidae > Rhinoraja > Rhinoraja longicauda. The sequence continues at coordinate 41,784,170 of NC_135958.1, forward strand.
TAGAAATGATGAAAGAGAAGTTGGAATCAGGTGGAAATGTAAATGGAGTACAAGCTAACCTGATTCAATTAATCAAGGAAGCACTGGTAAAGTTATCATTGCCTGAAGATACAGCTCGACAGCAGCTGATGGGATGAGCTCTTATTTGAAAGTAGGAACTGTCAAAGGGCCTACCTTTGCTAAGGTAAGAGAAAAGCCGCAAACAGCCAGAAGTAGTTTGGCAACGACTACAGAACCTGTAGAAGCACAGGTGCAAGAAGATAAACCTGGAATACTTCGTATTGAACAAAAGCACAAGGAGAAGAAAGCAGAACAGAAGGAAAAGCCAAGTGTGAGTGATGTTGTTCTCCCATCTCAGACGTGTGACCATATCGAGGCCAGTGATGAAACCTGCATCTTCTCCAAAGCAGTCCAAGCTGATCCATTGGCTGGAGAATCTGGTCCTGAAAATACTTGCCTGAGCACAGAGATGACTGAGACCAACTCTGAACTAGCACCAGAAGGTCATGAATCTTCTTATCGAGAAATGATAGAACTGGAAACTTCAGGGAATCCTCCACCAGAAAACCCAACAGACCTTGAAGACGTTTCAACCAAGGTAATTGCTGAAAAAACTAGTTCCACAGAGAACTCTACAGTTTTTGTCGATGGTGGAGAACTAAACGAATCCATCACCAGCGAAACTGAAGAAGACCATCCAGAAATCTCGGTTACAAATGGAACTACCCTGGATGGTGGACTGAGAAAAGACCACGACAGCAGGGATGGAAATGGCTGCCCTGTTGCTGCTGTCAATCGAATACCCGTTGCAAGCCAAGAGGAGCTTGTGGTCAAGCAATACAATCACGACTTCATAATGGAAAATCCAGAGTAGACACTATGCTGCGAAAAGAATTACAGCTTCAACTGGACAAATCCATCTTCAGGACCAATAGCACAACAGTGCTTAAGTACAACAACAACAAAACCAAACACTTTCAATCATTTGTGGTAAACAGAATCTCTTTTGTATGGGATGCTACTGATGTATCACAATGGAGATATGTTGGCACAAAGGAAAATCCTGCAGGTGAAGCATCAAAAGGACTGACAGCAGACCGCTTCTTAAGCTGGAAGAGAAGAAGACTGAAGGAGATCCTGTCCAATGGGCAGAATATTGGGGGCTGTACCAGATGCACAAGGTTTTGTACGTGCTGTTCGACTTCGGACTAAGAGCAACATCTTGGAAAGACCGATAACGAAGATATGTCCGCTACATGAATCTGATATCAGAGTACGGCAAAGACTGGTGATCTTGAAGGTTGAACAATCACTATAGTAGATTAGATGCCAATATGTAGTGCATGCTTTTTTGATTATGTATGAAATTTTTATGGCTCCTTTGAATGTTTATTAGTAATTGTTGCGTTATACACTTATAACAATTAGGGGCCGGTGTGTAGGGGCCATTTTGCGTTTATTAGTTATTTTAGTATATTATTTTGTATCCTGCTGTATTATTTTGGACAGTAAAAGATTAATACTATGCTTATGTATGGGCTGGGTGGAGCCAGAGAGCTTCCAGCTCTGACGTATTTCTTCAGTTCACCCGAAGAAGCATCCAATAGAAGATCAGCCAGAAGAAGCTGCCGATAAAATTGGCTAAAGAACCTGCTGATAGAAGCAGAGATATCTGCTGGAGATAAGATCTGGCAGTTTGTATAAGTCACGTAGGATACGGTAGGACATTAGATTTTTATCAAACTAATCAATAACAAATCGATGACAAGAGATATGCCTTGTTATATTGCAACTTCAAATAAACAACTAACTTCAAATGAAACGTTGTGGAGATCTCTGTTGTTGATTGTTTACATCAAGAAAATATCGTTCCAACTATCCTACATCAATGGCAGCTTTGGAGCTTGATAAGAAAGACGAAAAGCTGGCCGTAATACTAATTGCATCCGCCTCAACCACAACCCCTGGCAACCCCTGTGTAAAAGACGTCTCCCCACACCTCCTTTAATCTTTGTTGTAGTCTGAAAGAAAGTAACACAGGTAATAAAAAAATAGATGCCAATTTATGCCAATTTATCATTCCTGATCAGACTTGTCCCCTTTCCATAGATCCTGATTTTGTCCCCTTTCCTCTGGATGGAAATGGTGGAAGTCATTGTTGCAGTGGGTCGATTGACCACTGATCATAAAATGGAGGTACTTTTTTTAAATAATGCTTTCTTTTGATATTAAAGGGTTGCAAGGCTGGCATTTGTTCTCGTCCCTTCAAAAAGCAGCAGTGAATCTTCTTTGAGCCTGGGACAGACACAAAAAGCTGGAGTAACTCAGCGGGTCAGACAGCATCTCTGGAGAGAAGGAATAGGTGACGTATCGGGTCTGGGCCCTTCTCCTGACACAGATATGTATCATTAGAATTCCAACAAGATGGTTACTTAGATTGTTCTTGTTTGTGACCCATAGGCAATGAAGCTATCGGGATCTATGTTCAATTCAAGATGATGTACGACGTGGAGGAGAATAGGAGGGTAATGTTACTGCAAGCACAGCTTGTATTTTGCCTTCTGGACATTGTGTGTTCGGGATGTGTTGCCAAAGAATCTATAATGAATTGCCGCACAGTATATAATACTGCCACAGATGGTCATGTTGAATGGTGCCGATTTTAATTAGTAACTAGTACAAGGTCGCCTTTGGGTCTCGGCTGCCAGGTTTGTCAGGAAGAGGAATCAAGTTGAAAAGATGCACAAAGGACAAGGTCTTCAATCACTTGTCACATGGACATTGTGGGAAGCTAAAAAGGAATCTACATTGGGCCTGGCAGATATGTCTGCATCATCGTTCACCACAGGGAGATTCCGGGAGACAGGAGGGTGGCTAATGTTGCACCTTTATTTAAGAAGGGCTTCAAGGACAAGCCAGGACTACCCGGTGGATCGACTTCAGGAGCTCCAACCACAGGAGCTTCGGCCGCCCGGATCGCGGGAGCCTCAATCGCCCCATGGCAGGGGCTTCGATCACCGACTGCGGGAGCTTCCATCGCCCCGACCGCGGGAGAAAAGGAGGAAGAAGGTAAAAGTTATTTGCCTCCCATCGCAGTGGGGAATGTGAGGTCACCGAAAGACAAGATGGACGTGCTGCCTGCACTGGCGAGGACTCGGAGGGAATGCCGTGAGTGCAGTGGTCTCGATGTTTGTGGGGATGTCGTGCCACAGGAGCGTCCTGGAGTCTGGTGCGAGTCTGACTGTTTGGGCGGACAAGGACTGCAGAGAGAGTTGCAGCGGTCGGTACAAGATTATTAAGGGGTTGGACACGTTAGAGGCAGGAAACATGTTCCCAATGTTGGGGGAGTCCAGAACCAGGGGCCACAGTTTAAGAATAAGGGGTAGGCCATTTAGAACTGAGATGAGGAAAACCTTTTTCAGTCAGAGAGTTGTGAATCTGTGGAATTCTCTGCCTCAGAAGGCAGTGGAGGCCAATTCTCTGAATGCATTCAAGAGAGAGCTGGATAGAGCTCTTAAGGATAGCGGAGTCAGGGGGTATGGGGAGAAGGCAGGAACGGGGTACTGATTGAGAATGATCAGCCATGATCACATTGAATGGCGGTGCTGGCTCGAAGGGCCGAATGGCCTCCTCCTGCACCTATTGTCTATTGTCTAACTCTGGTCACATCACGGTGAAGAAGCGTGTGTGTGGCCCGGACATTGGACTGATGGCTGTGGGTCTCTGTTTATGCTGTGTGCCCTGGGGATTCTCACACACCCCTATGGTGGCTGTTTAAGTCTATGTTTAAACTTTATGTAGTTTTGTATCTTGTTGCTCTTTTAGTCTGACTGTATGGTAAAATCAAATGTCACTGTATCTCGGTACACGTGACAATGAAGGACCATTGAACCATTGAGCCGTTGAACAAATGAACCATTGAATCACAGGCCAGTGAGCCTAGCATCAGTGGCGGGATGCTAATCGGAGGAGATTCTGAGGGACAGGGCCAACCAGCATTCGAGAAGGCACAGAAAGATGAGGGCTAATCAGCATGGTTTTTGGATAGGAAATCAAGGCTCACAAATTTGAGTGAGTTTTTTGAAGAGATGATCAAGAAGATTGCTGAGAGCGGGGTAGTGGATGGTGTCCATGTGGACTTTAGCAAGGTCTTGCATGGGGGGCTAGAAAGGTTAGATCATGTGGGATCCAGGTTTAGCTAGGTAATCGGAAACAAAATTGGCTTAGAGGTAGGAATCAGAGGGTGGTAGTGGAGGCTTGTTATTCAGTTTAGAGGCCTGTGACCAGTGTGCTCTAAGTGCCACAGGGATCCGTGCAGGATCCACTGCTGCTTGTTATGTATATTAACGAGTGGCCTTTCGTGTCTTCTGAAGAAGGTCTCGACCCGAAACGTCACCCATTCCTTCTCTCCAGAGATGCTGCCTGACCCGCTGAGTTACTCCAGCTTTTTGTGTTCACCTTCGATTTAAACCAGCATCTGCAGTTCTTTCCTACACATGTATATTAATGATGTGGATGAACATGGTTGGTAAATTTGTGGACATACCAAAATTGGTGGCAAAGTGGACAATGAAAAGATTGACTCAGATTGCACAAGGATCTAGATGAACTAGTCAAGTCAAGTCAAGTCAATTTTATTTGTATAGCACATTTAAAAACAACCCACGTTGACCAAAGTGCTGCACATCTGATTAGGAAAAGAAAAAAAAAAGAAGAAAAAAAAAAGAAGAAAAAAAAAAGAAGAAAAAAAAAGAAACATACAGTGGCAGGCAGCCAGACACAACGGCGCGGCCATCTTGAACAAAATGTGTAACTAAAGCAGAATAGTGTCCTGAAGTAGGCTAAAGAACGACAGGTGAAATTTAGCTTGGATAAGTGTGAGATGTTGCATTTTGATAAATTAAACTAGGGCAGGACTTACACAGTAAATGATAGGGCTATGGACAGTAATGTAGAACAGAGACTGAAGGGCGCAGTGCATTGAAAACATGAGCTGGGACTCCTTGTTGCAACTGTACAAGCTGTTGGTTAGGCCGCACTTGGGAGAACTGTGCACATTTCTGGCCACACAAATATAGGAGGTAGGTTATGAAACTGGAAAGGGTGCAAAAAAATAAGATTCACAAGGGTGTGCCTGGGACTGGAGGGTGGAGTTATAAGGAGTGGCTGGTTAGGCTGGTACTTCTATCTGTGCATGTAGGAGGCCGAAGGGAGACTTCAGAGAGGGATATAAAATCATGATGGGGCTAACATTAGATGGATAGTCACAGTCTCTTTCCCAGGGTGGGGGAATCTAAAACTGGAGACAATAGAAAGATTTCAGGGGGACCTGAGGAGCAGCTTTTTCACACAGGGGGTGTTTGGTGTATGGGTTCAGTTAGCAAGGGAACCTGCAGAGACAGGTACAATTACAATGTGTAGAAGACACCTGGACAGGTGTACGGATAGAAGAGGTTTACAGGGAAATGGCCTAGGTGCAGGCAAATGGGACTAGCTCAGATAGACAAGATGGTGGCCTATTTCCATGCTGCATTAATTATGACTATGTTCCTTGAAGGTGGTTAAAAGGGCTTTTGGCACATTGGCCTTCATCAGTCAAAGTATTGAGCATAGACGCTGGGAGTCATGTTGAGGTTGTATAAGATGTGGGTGAGGCCATTTGGGGTATTGTGTTCGGTTCTGGGCACTATGTTATAGGAACGTTATTGTCAAGTTGGAAAGGGTACAGAGAAGATGTACAAGGATGTTGCCAGGATATGTTGTATGGCACGGTCCGGTGAAGTGGTGTGAGCTATATCTGTGAACTGGAGCATACTGCAGTCTCTCAGTTCCCCCAAGGTAGTTTAGTTCAGTTTTTTAGTTTAGTTCAGAGATACAACACAGAAACAGGCCCTTTCGGCCCACCGGGACCGCGCCGACCAGCGATCCCCACACATTAACACTATCCTATAACCACTATGGACTAGGCCAATGGTAACAGTGTATACTTCATCCAATGTAAGCTTCACATCCACATGGGGTGAAATATATAGAACTGTGAGAATAACCAAAGTGAGTTCCCACTACAAGTAATGGGGACAATATTCCACCATTAGATGTTCCAGGTACAGGGAACAGGAACTCACCAGGGCCACCACATCCGAGAACCTTGAGGTGCTGAACAGGAACCTGACATACAGTCCGAGAGTGGTACAGCGTGGAAACAGGCTCTTCAGCCCAGCTTGCCCACACAGGCCAACATGTCCCGGCTACACTAGGACAGCACAGTGGTGCAGCGGTAGAGTTGCTGCCTTACAGCGAATGCAGCGCCGGAGACCTGGGTTCGATCCCAACTACGGGTGCTGTCTGTACGGAGTTTGTACGTTCTCCCCGTGACCTGCGTGGGTTTTCTCCGAGATCTTCGGTTTCCGCCCACACTCCTAAGAGCTACATCTGTGAAATTAAGCATACTGCAGTCTCTCAGTTCCCCAAAGTAGTTTAGTTCAGTTTTTTAGTTTAGTTCAGAGACACAACACGGAAACAGGCCCTTTCGGCCCACTGGGTCTGCACCGTCCAGCAATCCCCGCACATTAACACTATCCTACACCCACTATGGACAATTTTTATATTTACCAAGCCATTTAACCTACAAACCTGTACGTCTTTGGAGTGTGGGAGGAAACCGAAGATCTCGGAGAAAACCCACGCAGGTCATGGGGAGAACGTACAAACTCCGTACAGACGGCGCCCGTAGTCGGGATCGAACCCGTCTCTGACGCTGCATTCGCTGTAAGGCAGCAACTCTACCGCTGCGCCACCGTGCCACCCTAAAGTTGAGTGAAGCTTTAAGTAAGTTCATCCAGCTTGTTTGCAATGGCTTGGACATTTGACGTATGCTGGAGAGGGGAGACTGGGCACTGTGCTGTTTGTGCCGCACCTACAGACTGGTGCATCCCTCACGCTTCCTAGGTAAGTAACTCCTTCTGATCGGTCCCAGGTGTGGTGGGCATGGCTGGCCATTCCAGGTGGATACACCTGGTGGGGGGCAGGAGTTGGGGCGTGGTGTTGTGTGCTCAGGAGGTCTGGTAATTTACTTCAATGCGGAATTATTTGTCAACCTCCATACATTTGTTTCATAGAAACATAGAAACATAGACAATAGGTGCAGGAGTAGGTCATTCGGCCCTTCGAGCCAGCACTGCCATTCAATATGGTCATGGCTGATCATCCAAAATCAGTACCCCGTTCCTGCTTTTTCCCCATATCCCTTGATTCCCTTAGCCCTGAGAGCTAAATCTAACTCTCTCTTGAACACATCCAGTGACTTGGCCTCCATTGCCTTCTGTGGCAAAGAACAACACAAGTTGGGGGTAAAACAAAATTACAATGATATAAAGCTTGAGTCTATCTTCAGATTTATGTGAACAAAAGACGCAGCCATCTAGAAATCCATCCACATGTATATATATGTGTGCTGGCCAATGTGGTGCAATAAACTTACTGTTGTCACTGCCGCTCAGACACTGTCTGCATTTGTGATCTCAGTACCAAGGCAAATGTGTGTTTTGAGCATATTACTGAATGGGCATCTTGTTAATATTCATTCACCAATGGGCTCGAGCCCTTAAAGGAACCTGATCATTAAACCAGGGATCATATTAAAATCAGATGCACCGCGCAGATGGCTGTCTTTAGTTTTGGTTTAGCGATACAGCGCGGAAACAGGCCCTTTGGCCCACCGACCAGCGATCCTCGCACACTTACACTATCCTACACACACTCGAGACAATTTACATTTATACCAAGCTGATTAACCTAAAACCCTGCACGCCTTTGGAGTGTGGGAGGACACCGAAGATCTCGGAGAAAACCCACGCAGGTCACGGGGAGAACGTACAGCCAAGCACCCGTAGTCAGGATCGAACCCGGGTCTCTGGCGCTGTGAGGCAGCAACTCTACCGCTGCGCCACCGCGCCGTGTTCACGTCATGCACCACCTTATAACACAGATACAGTGTAGGAGCCTTGTGCCTTTGTACCAGGGATACCAGGTAACTGCTGAGAAATAAGATCAAGTAGCCATGGCGGGACATGGCTGCAGAGATTACACAGAGGAATAAGTCACCAGGGACCAGAACCGGAGCAATATAAAAATCACTCAACCTGACCCTTCAAAAGGAGACGGTCTTACAACAGATGCACCAATACTCACAGGGGTCACGGCATACTCATGGGTCATAGCTCAACATACACAGAGAACAGACAAACCACAAACACACACCACAGACACAGACATGTAAACATACCACAGACACAGATACACACAGCCAGCCATCTCTCTGCAGCTTTGCTGCCAGCTGTCCCAATCCTTTCATCTGAGCCAAAAATGCCTTTAACATTCACAGCCTTACAGCATGCTCCCAGACTCAGCAAGTTCATAATTTAATAGGGGCCTGTTCCACTGAGGAGTTTTTTAAGGCGACTGCTGGCGACTGCAATAGACGTAGCTGTTTGTTGAAAAAACAGCGACTGGACCCCCCCTACGACAATGTCCACGACAAGCTACAACAACCTACCACCTAGTCGACATCAAGCTACGGCAAGCTGCCGACAACCGGCGACCCAATCGTCGCGACTTAGGATGTCCACCTACGACCACATCTACGACAACCTACGACCACACAGGCGACAACCAATGACAACCGGTCAACCTGCGTCTACCCGCGACAAGCTACGACAAGCTACGACCCTGTCGGCGACAACTGAAGACAATTCATGTCATTTTGGCCTCTGGTTTTGACGCCGGTACCTGTCGCCGGTTGACGTAGGTGGTCGCCAATGGAATTCAACGAATACAACCTGGCGACAACCTACGGCAGCGCCCACGTCAGGAGACGTCAAGCTACGGTCATTGGCGCGGTGGCGCTGCGGTAGAGTTGCTGCCTTGCAGCGCCGGAGACTCAGGTTCGATCCTGACTACGGGCGCCGTCTGTACGGAGTTTGTACGTTCTTCCCGTGACCTGTGTGGGTTTTCTCCAAGATCTTTGGTTTCCTCCCACACTCCAAAGACGTACAGGTTTGTAGGTTAATTGGCTGGGCAAATGTAAAAATTGTCCCTTGTGGGTGTAGGATAGTGTTAGTGTGCGGGGATCGCTGGGCGGCGCGGACCCGGTGGGCCGAAGGGCCTGTTTCTGCGCTGTATCTCTAAATCTAAAAAAAAATCTCTAAATCTAAATCTAAAAAATCTAAACCAACAGTCGCCGAAATGATTTAAACATTTCAAAATCCAGCGGCGACCAGAAAAACGCTACGACTCTTTGGAGACGACTCACGACCGTACAGGCGACACCCCGGCGACCGTGTGGTGACAGCCTAGTCACCTGTAGTCGCCTAAAACATCGCCTAAGTGGGACAGGTGTTGAAGTCATGTAGTAACAGCACAATCCTTCATGGGTCTTACAGAATAAGACAACTTCTATCTCTCTCAGGCAACTGGCTCAGGAATATGTGTAGGAAAGAACTGGTTTACACCAAAGATAGACACAAAATGCTGGAGTAAGTCAGAGGGGCAGGCAGCATCTCTGGAGAGAAGCAATGGGTGACGTTTTGGGTCTAGACCTTTCTTCAGACTGAGAGTCGGGGGAGAGGGAAACACAGAGATATGGAAGGGTAGGGTGTGAAAACATGACATGAAAGGAGACTGTAGATCAAGGAAAATGTAGAGTAGATCACTGTTAGCGAGGGGAAGGTGACAACGAAGCACAGAGAGAAAATTAAATCAGGAGGACAGTCAGACTGGTCGGAGAACTCGGATGAGGGAGGGATGGAGAGAGAGGGAAAGCAAGGGTTACTTGAAGTTAGAGAAGTCGATATTCATACCACTGGGGCATACGCTGCACATGCAAAATATGAGGTGCTGTTCCTCCAATTTATGTTGGGCTCCTCTGAGCAATCTTCCTTAAATAGAAATGGACCACTAATTGATCAAAGGTGCGGAGCTACTCGGGTTTGTCAAATACTTTTAAAAATGGCTCATCCTTTTATACAGTAGCATAGCATGATCCATGTGTACATGCATATTGCCAGGCACTCCGATAGTTCCTCTGTCACTCTCTTCCCCTCCCCCTTCCCAGTTCTCCCTCTATCTTCCTGTCTCCACCTATATCCTTCCTTTGTCCCGCCCCCCCCCCCCCCCCTGACATCACCCATTCAGGTCACCCATTCCTTCTCTCCTGAGATGCTGCCTGACCTGCTGAGTTACTCCAGCATTTTGTGAATAAATACCTTCGATTTGTACCAGCATCTGCAGTTATTTTCTTAGACCTCCAAATATTCTGATGTCTTCACTTTACCATATTTTTCTTCTTGTTAATACTGTTTAGTTTAGTTTTAGTTTAGTTTAGTTTAGAGACACGACACGGAGACAGGCCCTTCGGCCCATCGAGCCCGCGCCGCCCAGCGATCCCCGCACACTAACACTATCCTACACCCACTAGGGACAATTGTACATTTACACCAAGCCAATTAACCTACAAACCTGTACATCTTTGGAGTGTGGGAATAAAAAAACGAAGATCTCGGAGAAAACCCACGCAGGTCACGGGGAGAACGTACAAACTCCGTACAGACAGCACACTAGGTCGGGATCGAACCCGGGTCTCAGGCGCTGTAAGTCAGTAGCTCTGGTGCTGTAAGACAGTGCCACCGTGCCACCCAAAATACTTTTTCCAAATGTAATGAGATATCCACCATCCAGTGTTCCTGAGGAACATGTTTCCAATGTTCATGAGCAACATATTTTCTATCCACATTTACCTTGAGTTTCTAAAGCAGAACTTTCATGTGAACACAAAAGCAAGACCCGAGATCCCTTCCTTGTGTTAATGCAGTCATGTATCTTATGAGAAATCCCGCCATGTGGCTGGGGTTAAGATATTTCCTCAAAACGCTTAAAGTGCACATGGCAAAAATGCTAAAACCGCAAATGGTTGATTGTGCGAGAAAAGTATTCAAAATGTATTTGGCCAAGTGGCTACTCAGCACAGAATATGTGCACAACCCTCTTCAACTCTCAAGCAATGGATCTGAAAATATCCCCAAATTATTCAGAGGATTGATGATTTAATTATCTAATTATTCCTCAAACTGTACAAGTAGACATTTTTGAGCGGTGAATTAGCAGACAAATAATTTAGCTGCCTTGATCTAATCACTTCTATGAAATCTCTGCACATCTGAAAGTAGTTTACAGAATTAACAACAGTCTGAATATATCTAAGCAAAATCACAATCCACATTGATCTACATAATGTTTGTATAACTTTCCAAATAGATGCTTAAAGCAACACTGAACTTTATTTCCCTTTCAGTCTCGGTATTGCCCCAAACTCCTGAACACCTATTACACCAGTCTCTATCGGGAATGAAGTTGAGAGAGAGAAATCTGAAAGAAACCTCAAGGAGATAAACTTCAAAAACTGCAGGTGCTATTGCGATGTTTAAGAAGCAGTTAGGCAGGTACATGGATAGCACAGGTTTGGAAGGGTATGGGCCAAATGCAGACAGGTGGGACTAGTGTAGGTAGGACATGTTGGTTGGTGTGGGCAAGTTGGGCCGAAGGGCCTGTTTCCACGCTGTATCACTCTGTGGCTCTGTGAGTCAGACTGTCAGTCAGACTGTCTCGATGACTCAAGATGCAATGATTCCACTTCAGTTCTGCGGATTCTAATGTGACTGATGAGAACATGTATAAAGAGTTGAATCTTCCATAGATATCTTCCATAGGAATCCCTGACCAGGAATAGATCGCCCGGCGCGGGGGGGGAGCTGAGAATCCCCCCCCCCCCCCGATGCAGGAGCTTGATCACCCCGACGAGGAAGGCCCACCGCCGGCTACGGGAGTCAAGATCGTCCCGTCAACGGAAGGTTAGAGGCCCCCGACCGCTGGAGGACAAAGAAGCGAAGAGATTGAACTTTGTTTTGCCTTCGATCATAGTGAGGAATGTGGAGGAATCACTGTGGTATAAGAAAATAACTGCAGATGCTGGTACAAATCGAAGGTATTTAATCACAAAATGCTGGAGTAACTCAGCAGGTCAGGCAGCATCTCGGGAGAGAAGGAATGGGTGACGTTTCGGGTCGAGACCCTTCTTCAGACTGCAAATCTTATCCCGCAGAATACTCTCCAGTAACTTTCTGACCTCAGACGTTAAGCTCACTGATCTGTAGTTCCAAGGCTTTTCCCTGCAGCCCTTGTTGAATAGAGGCACAACATTTGCCACCCTCCAGTCTCCCGGCACCTCTCCTGTATTTATTCATAAATCGACTCATAAATCTCAGACAGAACACCTCCAATTTCCCCTCTGGCTTCCCACAGTGTCCTTGAATATATATATGATCGGGCCCGGGAGATTTGTCTATCTCCATTGGCCTTGGAACCTTCAGCACCTCTTCAACCATAAGACTGACTGCTCTCAAGACAATTCCATTGACTGCCCAATGATGCTCGGTCCGACTGTCTTTCCCCACAGTAAATACAGAGGAGATATACTCATTGAGGACCTTGCCCATCTCCTGTGGCTCTACACAGAGGTGACCGCTTTGATTCCTGAGAGGTTCCAATCTCTCTCTTTAGTTACTCTTTTCCCCTTTATGTATTTATAAAATCTCTTGGGATTGTCCATAATGCTATCTGCCCGAGCTATCTCCTGGCCCCTTGTTGCCCTGCTGATTTCCTTTTTTAGTTTGCTCCTTAGTTCCCAGAAATCCTCTGGGATACACTTAACATAGAAAACATAGAAAATAGGTGCAGGAGGAGGCCATTTGGCCCTTCGAGACAGCACCGCCATTCATTGCGATCATAGCTGATCATCCACAATCAATAACCTGTGCCTGCCTTCTCCCCATATCCCTTGATTCCACTAGCCCCTAGAGCTCTATCTAACACTCTTTCAAATTCATCCAGTGAATTGGCCTCCACTGCCCTCTGTGGCAGAATTCCACAAATTCACAACTCTCTGGGTTTTTTCTCACCTCAGTTTTAAATGGCCTCCCCTTTATTCTTAGACTGTGTCCCTGGTTCTGGACTCCCCCAACATTGGGAACATTTTTCCTGCATCTAGCTTGTCCAGTCCTTTCATAATTTTATACGCCTCGATAAGATCCCTTCTCGTCCTTCTAAACTCCAGTGAATACAAGCCCAGTCTTTCCAATCATTCCTATCTTTACAGGTATAGGCACTTGATCCCAACATACCTGTCCCATGCATCCCTCTTGCTCTTGACCAAAGCCTCAATTTCCCTTGTCATCCAGGCTTCTTCATGCTTACCTGCCCTGCCCTTCACTCCAACAGCAACATGCATGTCATGGATTCTTGTCAGCACACTTTTAAAAAGATCTTACTTTCCTGACGAAGGTATTTATTCACAAAATGCTGGAGTAACTCAGCGGGGCAGGCAGCATCTCAGGAGAGAAGGAATGGGTGACATTTCGGGTCGAGACCCTTCTTCAGACTGATGCGTTTCTTTACTTTCCTGATGTTTCTTTTCCTTCAAACAATTTACTCTACTCTCTGGTTGAGAGAGAGTTCCTGTCTCATACCCTCAAAGTTGGCCTTGTCCCAGTTTAGAATTGTAACGTGAGGGCCCACTGTGTCACTATCTATAACTATCTCAGGCCCAGTATAACAGTGGTTGCTGGTCCCAAAAGGCTCCTTCATGAACACTTCATGCACTTGCCCTTCCCAATTTCAAGCGTTGCCCTCCCCCATGTGGAACCCTCTACATATTTGCAGAGGAAACTCTTCAGAACACTTTTGACTAATTCCACCCTGTCTGAACCTTTCACACTATGATATTTGCAGTCAATATTAGAAAAGTTAAAATCTCCTACCGTGGCAACCTTATTTGACCTGCAGCTATCTACAATCTCCTGGCATATTTGTTCTTCTAATTCCTGTTGACTATTCGGGGGTCTGTAGTACACCCCAACAAGGTGACCATCCCTTTCCTCAGCTCCCCCCATATAGCCTCACTAGGCAAACCCTCCTTAATGTCCCCTCTGACCACTGACGTGACATCCTCCTTAACCAATAACGCACCCCCCATCCTCTTTTACCCTCGCCCCTGTCTCTCCTGGAACACCTGTACCCTGGAACATTGAGCTGCCAGTCCTGCCCCTCTCTTAACCAGCTTTCAGTAATGGCCACAACATCCCAGTCACACGTACCTATCCATATATTGGCTCATCTGCCTTACCCGTCAGGCCCCTTGCATTAAAATACGTGCAGTTTAAGCCAATATTCCTTCCTCGCTCCCTGCCTTTCTCCTGCCTGTTCTGTCCTCTAAGATTTCTCTCATCACCCTCCACACCAACTTCTTACATCTCACCTGCCTCTGTCCTGTATGAGATCCCCTCCCCTCCCCCCACCAGCCAATCTAGTTTAAACCCATCTGGGTAGCACTAGCGATCCTGGACTGACGTGGTTATTTCAATGGCGACTGTGCAAGTTGGATCCAACTGGTCCTTATTGCTGCAGTGTAACAGTAGGTCACATAACATTGCAATGCAGCCTACCACATCATAGATACATAGAAACATAGAAAATAGGTGCAGGAGGAGGCCATTTGGCCCTTCGAGCCAACACCGCCATTCATTGTGATCATGGCTGATCATCCACAATCAGTAACCCGTGCCTGCCTTCTCCCCATATCCCTTGATTCTACTAGCCGCTAGAGCTCTAACTCTCTTTAAAATTCATCCAGTGAATTGGCCTCCACTGCCTTCTGTGGCAGAGAATTCCACAAATTCACAACTCTCTGAGTAACAAAGTTTTTTCTCACTTCAGTTTTAAATGGCCTCCACTTTGTTCTTAGACCGTAGCCCCTGGTTCTGGACTCCCCCAACATTGGGAACATTTTTCCTACCACATCCTAATCATCCTAACACAACCTGAACTACTATCTTCCTCTTCGGTGACCCACGTACTATCCTTGAGCGGACTTGGCTGGCTTCACCTTGCACTCAACGTTATTCCCTCAACATGTATCTGTACATTGTGGACGGCTCGATTGTAATCATGTATTGTCTTTCTGCTGACTGGTTAGCACGCGACAAAACCTTTTCACTGTACCTCGGTACACGTGACAATAAACTAGAGGCACGGTGCGGTGCGGCACGGTGGCGCAGCGGTAGAGTTGGTGCCTTACAGCGAATACAGCGCCGGAGACTCAGGTTCGATCCTGACTACGGGCGCCGTCTGTACGGAGTTTGTACGTTCTCCCCGTGACCTGCGTGGGTTTTCTCCGAGATCTTCGGTTTCCTCCCACACTCCAAAGACGTGCAGGTTTGTAGGTTAATTGACTGGGTAAATGTAAAAATTGTCCCTAGTGTGTGTAGGGTAGTGTTAACGTGTGGGGATCGCTGGGCGGCGCGGACTCGGTGGGCCGAAGGGCAAGTTTCCGCGCTGTATCTCTAAATCTAAATCTAAAAATCTAAAAATCTAAATCTAGATTGGACAGCTGCTGAGTCGACTGTGATTTAATTGAGTCGTAGCCTTGCTACCTTGGCCAGCACTGCTACAGTGAATTATGTTCATTGTAAATCCAGCCTGCTGTGCAGACTTTAATCACCGCAATTATCCAGAAGAATTCCAGTTAGATGACTCAATTTCCAATTTATCGGATTAAATGATTCCTTTGGCTGGGCTGCAGGCTTTATCACATGCATCGTGTGCAAGTTTCCAAGTTCGAAAAGTAGAAAGCAAAGAGCCACACGAGCACAGGTTGTCACCTGTTGGGTCTGCTGTAAGGGCAGCTGTATCCCCTTATAAACCTCTGTGTTCTTTGCCAAGGTTTTCCCCAACGCTGTGTGAGATGTGACAGTGAGAAATGCGATTTCTAATGTCGAACTTTACCCTGGCATCAAGCAAGCGTATGATTTGCATCAGATCCTTTTAATGGCTGTGGCATTTAAGAACATTCGCTGTAGATATTTCCTAAAATGTGCCCTCGAGGTCCACATATAAATGACTTAACGAGAGTGTATTCCTTCTTTATGCCAAAATCACGGAAGGTGACTTCAAAGGGAACTGTACAGAATTAATTATAAGGCAAGAATTTGACATGCTTTTGGAATCACTTTCAAATGTTCATTGATTTACTGTAATTGTATCCAAAACCACCACTGATGGTCCCCTGACCTCTGTGCTCTGCAGTTCAGCCTGAGTGTAAGTCCTATTTGTGTTCATAATTATATGGATCCTGGAGTCCATAAATTATTTGTTTATGAATTAATAAATCTCACAAGGGGGCACAGTTTAAGAATAAGGGGTATGCCATTTAGAACTGAGATGAGGAAAAACTTTTTCAGTCAGAGAGTTGTGAATCTGTGGAATTCTCTGCCTCAGAAGGCAGTGGAGGTCAATTCTCTGAATGCATTCAAGAGAGAGCTAGATAGAGCTCTTAAGGATAGCAGAGTCAGGGGGTATGGGGAGAAGGCAGGAACGGGGTACTGATTGAGAATGATCAGCCATGATCACTTTGAATGGCAGTGCTGGCTCGAAGGGCCGAATGGCCTCCTCCTGCACCTATTGTCTGTTGTCTATTGTCTACAATAGGATATAATTAGTTGGTTTACACCAAAGATAGAAACAAAATGGTGGAGAAACTCAGCGGGACAGGCAGCATAATAATAATAATCCTTTATTCGTCCCACAACGGGGAAATTTGCAGGGTTACAGCAGCAAAGGGGATAGCAAAAATAAATAAGCATTCATTAAAAAATAAAATAACGATAATTATCTTTATCTACTGGTCAACTGGGAGCAGTGCTGGTTGTGCAGTCTGACGGCAGCAGGAAGGAAGGACCTTTGATATCTCTCCTTCACACACTTGGGGTGAAGGAGTCTGTCAGTGAAGGAGCTGCTCAGTGCAGTGACAGTGTCCTGCATGGGGTGGGAGTCGTTGTCCAGCAGCGATGTTAACTTTGCCATCATCCTCCTCTCTCCCACCGCCTGCACTGAGTCGAGGGGGCATCCCAGGACAGAACCAGCCTTCCTGATCAGTTTATCAAGTCTCTTCCTGTCAGCAGTTGAGATGCTGCTGCTCCAGCAGACCACTCCATAGAAAATGGCTGTCATCCCTAGCAAGAACTAGCATCTCTCGATAGAAGGAATGGGTGACGTTTCAGGTCGAGGCTCTTCTTCAGACTGAGAGTCAGAGGAGAGGGAGACATAGAGATATGGAAGAGTACGGTGTGAAAACGAGAGAACACAAGGGGACGAAGATCACGGAAAATGTAGAATAGATGATCGTTAGCCAGGGGAACCGACAACGTGGCAGACAAAAATAAATTAAATCAAGAGGACAGTCAGACTGGTCGGAGAATTAGGATGGGGAGGGATGGAGAGAGAGAGAGGGAAAGCAAAGGTTACTTGAAGTTAGAGAAGTCAATATTCATACCATCCTACACATCCTATACTGCGGCATGGTGGCGCAGCGGTAGAGTTGCTGCCTTACAGTGAATGCAGCGCCGGAGACTCAGGTTCGATCCTGACTACAGGCACCGTCTGTATGGAGTTTGTACGTTCTCCCCGTGACCTGCGTGGGTTTTCTCCGTGATCTTCGGTTTCCTCCCACACTCCAAAGACTTACAGGTATGTAGGTCAATTGACTGGGTAAAATGTAAAAATTGTCCCTAGTGTGTGTAGGATAGTGTTAGTGTGTGGGGATCACTGGGCGGCACGGACCCGGTGGGCCGAAGGGCCTGTTTCCGCGCTGTATCTCTAAATCTAAAAAAAATTCTAAATCAATTAGTTGGTTGCTTCAATGACTTGGAGTGCATGCAAATTGCTGGAAATACATATTTACATTTGAAGTGACTTAAGACTCTATGCTAGAAACCTAATTTCCTACAAAGCCGAGTAACCGAGGCATCAGTGCAAACAAATATTTTAATACTTTAAACATTTGGGCATTTGGAGACTATTTAAAATTTATTGCAAGTTTTTTTTTTTTTTTCTTCAAAAAAAATTAATCAAAACACACAAAATAAATGAAAAGAAAACACATTTGGAGCCTCAGAATCTTTACTAAAATTAATGAATTTTCTAAACTTGCACGGTGGCACAGCGGTAGAGTTGCTGCCTTACAGCGAATGCAGCGCCAGAGACCCGGGTTCGATCCCGACTACAGGTGCTGCCTGTACGGAGTTTGTACGTTCTCCCCGTGACCTGTGTGGGTTTTCTCCAAGATCTTCAGTTTCCTCCCACACTCCAAACACGTGCAGGTTTGTAGGTTAATTGGCTTGGTATAAATGTAAAAATTGTTCCTAGTAGGTGCAGGATAGTGTTAGTGTGCGGGGACCGCTGGTCGGCACGGACCCAGTGGGCCGAAGGGCCTGTTTCCGCACTGTATCTTTAAACTAAACTAAAAGGTCTGGGTTCTGCAACTGAATCATATATAGTGGTAGATGTGACAACTCCTGTTGTTGAGTAAGTTCCAGTCTCTGCACTTAGAAGTACATGCTTGGAAAGTCAGGATGTACAGTTACAGTTGCGTGGGTTTTCTCCGAGATCTTCGGTTTCCTCCCACACTCCAAAGACGTACAGGTTTGTGGGATAATTGGCTTGGTAAATGTAAAAATGATCCCTCGTGTACAATAGTGTTAATCTGCAGGGATCGCTGATCGGCACGGACTAGGGGGGCTGAAGAGCATGTTTCTGCATTGTATCTCTAAATTAAACTAAACAAAACTAAAATATGTTTCATGATCTGGATGTTTATGTCCTTTACTTCCAATATTCCAGAAAATACTGTTAAATTTGTCATGTATCCTGGACTGAAATGGAGAATCCTCTAAAGTTCATTACTTTTCTTTGTATGTGATTGTTTGCACCTTTTGATGCTTATAAAGCTAAAACAAAAATTAAACCAGTGCCCCCTCGATTGAATAAATGAGTAAAACTCGATCTCGAACATGTCTATTGATGAAGATAGGACCAGATAGTGACTGGTGTCTACAAATATTTACATCATGGGAAAACATCAGCTTGGGAGAGGAATACAGACAAAAATAGTATTATTACTGCAAGCTTGCTAATCATGCCTTCTGCATTCTCATCCAATTTGTTGATATAGATGACAAACATTAATGGACCAGCACTAATCTCTGAGGCCCAGCACCAATTACAAGCCTCCAGTCTGGAATATATGAATATATGTCAGTACTTATGATAATTATTTTGCTTGGGCAGTTTACAATGTATGAATATTGATTTCTCTAACTGCAAGTAACCCTTGCTTTCCCTCTCTCTCCGTCCCTCCCCCACTCAGGTCATTGTACCAGCTTCAAAGCTGTCTTGTCAAGTCTCATTGTCTGTAACTCGTTTTCACCTAGCCCACAGCTAACAATGTCCTGTTTCCTTTTCCATCATTACTTTTTTGCATATCTTTCATTCATTTGTTCTATATCTCTCTATATCACCGTCTATGTCTCTCGTTTCCCTTTGCCCTGACTCTCAGTCTGAAGAAGGGTCTCGACCCGAAACATCACCCATTCCTTCCCTCGTGAGATGTTGCCGGTCCTGCTGCGTTACCCCAGCTTTATGTGCCTATCAAAGGTTTGGTCAGTCCTCGTTTGCCATCCTTGGAAACAGTCGTGTAAACGTTTGCTGCACGTCCTCAATATCAAGTTTATCCTTTCTTAGGTAAGGTGATCAAAGCCCTGTATATTGTGTTAAGACATCTTTGGTCTTGTACTCAAAATCTACTGCAATGAAGGCCAACATATTATTTATGTTCGGTTTGTTTTCAGAGCCTAGTATACAAGTGTACTAGTGTACGACAACTCTCAAATCCATCAACATCGCCCAACTCTTGCCAATTAAATAGTACGGTACATTAATAACTGACTTTGGTCTCTTAATTATTCCAACTAAGTGCAACTAAACCTTCCGGAGCATCATATTATTTTCTATCAAGATGCATTGCATTGAATGCATTTGGGCCTCAGCGCGCAACGACAAATGTAAATATTTCAGGTAACAAGGTTTTACCAGCTTGTGACATAGCTGGTCATTTCTAAAGCCTTGTCATTGTATAAAATTATAAAAAGACTGGACAAGCTAGATGCAGGAAAAATGTTCCCAATGTTGGGGGAGTCCAGAACTAAGAATAAAAGGGAGGCCATTTAAAACTGAGGTGAGAAAAATATTTTTCACCCAGAGAGTTGTGAATTTGTGGAATTCTCTGCAGAAGGCAGTGGAGGCCAATTCACTGGATGAATTTAAAAGAGAGTTAGATAGAGCTCTAGGGGCTAGAGGAATCAAGGGATATGGGGAGAAGGCAGGCACGGGTTACTGATTGTGGATTATCAGTCATGATCACAATGAATGGCGGTGCTGGCTCGAAGGGCCAAATGTCCTCCTCCTGCATCTATTTTCTATGTTTCTATGTAAATCAACATCACTCTTTCTCATCTGCTGGATATCGCCTTAATTCTCTTTTATTTCAGATTTCTATCTCCTCCGCACTACGTATCTTATGGTTCTAGCATTATTTATTCTTTCCACTATCCTCACTCATCTCTCTCCATTTTCATCCCCTCTGGGCACAGCGGTAGAGTCATAGAGTCACAGAGTGATACATTGTGGAAACAGGCCCTCTGGCCCAACTTGTCCACACTGCCCAACATGTCCCAGCTACCCTAGTCCCACCTGCCCGCGTTTGGTCCATATCCCTCCAAACCTGTCCAATTCATGTACCTGTCTAACTGTTTCTTAAATGTTGCGATAGTCCCAGCCTCAACTACCTCCTCTGGCAGCTTGTTCCATACACACAACACCCTTTTGTGTAAAAAAGTTACCCCTCGGATTCCTATTAAATCTTTTCCCCTTCACCTTAAACCTATGTCATCTGGTCCTCGATTCTCCTACTCTGCGCAAGGGACTCTGTGCATCCATCTCCTCTCATGATTTTGTACACCTCTATAAGATCTCCCCGCATCCTCCTGCGCTCCATGGAATAGAGACCCAGCCTACTCAACCTCTCCCTATAGCTCACACCCTCTAGTCCTGGCAACATCCTAATAAATCTTCTCTGTATCCTTTCCAGCTTGACAACATCTTCCCTATAACACAGTGCCTAGAACTGAACATAATACTCCAAATGTGGCCTCACCAATGTCTTGTACAACTGCAACATGACCTCCCAACTTCTATACTAGAGTTGCTGCCTTACAGCGCCAGAGACCCGGGTTCCATCCTGACTACGGATCCTGTGTACGGAGTTTGTACGTTCTCCCCGTGACCTGCGTGGGTTTTCTCCGAGACCTTTGCTTTCCTCCCACACTCCAAAGACGTACAGGTTTGTAGGTTGATTGGCTCGGTGTAAATGTAAAAATTGTCCCTAGTGGGTGTGTAGCATCGTGTTAATGTGCGGGGATCGCTGGTCGGTGCGGACTCAGTGGGCCGAAGGGCCTGTTTCCACGCTAAACTATAGTGAGAATGGAAAGGCTGGTGATAACGAGTCTTCATTCTCCTCTCACCGTTGACTACAGGAACATCATTCATGCTATTGAATCCCGACTGACCTTCTCCAGCCTAACACAAACACTATGTTTGTTCTCTCAACCTCTCTGCAGCTTAAAACATGCTTGTTGTCCTGCTCTTCCCATTTCTCTTTTTCTTTCTCTATTGATCCCCCTAATTTCCTGGATATCTATATTTATGACTTTAGGCATTAGAGATACAGTGCGTAAACAGTACGGTCCATCAAGTCAGTGCTGAACAGTAACAAGTCAGTGCCGAACAGGACAATTTTACATTTACACCAAGCCAATCAATCTACAAACCTGTACGTCTTTGGAGTGTGGGAGGAAACTGAAGATCTCGGAGAAAACCCACGCTGGTCACGGGAAGAACGTACACTGGCACTAACCTACACATTAGGGACAATTCACTGCGCAATCACAGAAGTTAATTAACCAACAAACCTGTTTGTCTTTGGATGTGGGAGCAACCGGTGCATCCAGAGAAGACCCACGTGGTCACGGGAAGAACGTAGAAACGCCATACAGACAGCACCCATAGTCAGGATGGAACCCGGGTCCCTGGCGCTGTAAGGCAGCAGCTCTACAGCTGCGCCACCGTGCCACCCCTCAATTCAATTCAGGTTTTCACACTCATCCTCCTGAATGACAACATAAGAATCATCCGCTCTCTTTTGTGAAGCCACCTGCGAAGTATGCATGTAAAACTTTATTTCTATCCATACTTTAGAGCACATCAGTCTGAAGAAGGGTCTCGACCTGGAACGCCACCCATTCCTTCTCTCCAGAGATGCTGCCTGTCCCGCTGAGTTACTCCAGCTTTTTGTGTCCATCTTTAGAGCACATAAATTGGATTGAAGTAAAGATGGTGCCTGTAACTTAGCAAGGAAGAGATAAGACTTTTTTTTACCTTCCATCACAGTGAGAAAGAGCCTGGAGGAGATTTTCTGTGATGGAGGTTTATGTTAAAATCATGTCATTGTGTGTTTCATTGCTTTTTATTGTTATGACTGTATGGTAACAAAATTTTGTTCACAGTTGTTTTGAATAACAAAAAAAATAAAATTCACCCCAATGTATGAATTTTAGTTCACTTTTGCCATGTCTTCACATCATAGTAAAATTTACCTTCTCCCCAATATATTATCTTTGCAATTTTCACCTTTGCTAAAAAGTAATTGAGCTGCATTAATTGAGCTATGATGACTGTCACAATCCACCATAGTATTTACATGTATTGTCATCCCAGTTAACGTTTGGGTAATTGAAATCCCTCACGAAAACAGCCCAAACCGTTTAGTTTAGTTTAGAGATACAGCGCGGAAACAGGCCCTTTTGACCCACCGACCAGCGATCCCCGCACACCATTAACACTACTCTAAACCCATGCTCTCGCTGCAGCTGGATTGCAGCGGCACTGTTAGACGTTACGGCTGTAAACTTCCTCGGCTGCACTGGATGGCCATGTCTCCTTTGGTGCTTTGGCGTTTGCCCCTCACACTCCACAGTGCGTCGCTGAGCCGCCTTCCCGGCCATTCAACTCTCCTGCGGATTTCCTCCCCCCAATCCACCACCAGGTTAACCTCCGGGATGGCGGGACTGTCATACGAGGAAAGATTGGACAGACTGGGCTTATATTCACTGGAGTTTAGAAGGATGAGAGGGGATCTTACAGAGACGTACAAAATTCTAAAAGGGCTGGACAAGCTAGATGCAGGAAAAATGGTCCCAATGTTGGGGGAGTCCAGAACCAGGGGCCACAGTCTAAGAATAAAGGTGAAGCCATTCAAAACTGAGGTGAGAAAAAACTTTTTCACCCAGAGAGTTGTGAATTTGTGGAATTCTTTGCCATAGAGGGCAGTGGAGGCCAATTCACTGGATGAATTTAAAAGAGAGTTAGATAGAGTTCTTGGGGCTAGTGGAATCAAAGGATACAGGGAGAAGGCAGGCACGGGTTACTGATTGTAGATGATCAGCCATGATCACATTGAATGGCAGTGCTGGCTCGAAGGGCCGACTGGCCTCCTCCTGCACCTATTTTCTCTGTTTGTATGTTTAACTGTCGTTGACGTGGTAGGTGGGAGTGACACGTGCATGTGGTGCTTTGCACGCTGGGCTGAGCAAGTCCCTGAACTCGGCTACCCTCGCCTTCTACGGCCCGCCAGCAAAGGCGTTTGTCCAGGGTGGGGCCACTGTCGCATACTGACAACAGCTTGGAGCCAGGGGTGAGAACTGGGGGTCAGTGTGGACCAAAGGCAGATGGACCACCCTCAAAGGTGACAAATTTTCTGACAAATTATTCAGTTTAAAAAGAATGCGGTGTTTTTCCGATTCAAACATATTGGATGCTGAGGAGGCATATGTTTTTTTAACCCATACAAGGGTTAAAAAGGTCTATTCAACTAAAATGGAGTCGTCTGCTAACAGTCCCTGTGTCAAGCAAGCCGTCTCGCTTAGAAAAACAATTAGGTGCTTAGGAAAATAATTGGTCTCACTTGGAAGAACTAGTAAATCACGAGGCCTCAGATCACACAACTGCAAGAACATAGAGTTAAGACAAGGCTGACCTTTCTTCCCAGAGACATCCAAGATTGCCCCGACTCCTGATATAATAAATAATCTCTGTTCCCATCGTTAAGAATCACGAGTTTCGAACACATATTTGACTGTTACTTGTGTGAGCTCACTGGACGTCTTCTAGGACTGGGACTAAGCTAGAGGTGCCAATGATCTCACTCCCAAATAAGGGACAAAAGGTGACATCACCGCCCCGCGCCCCACGTGACCTCACCCAGCCAGCGGCCACATGCTCCCGCTCCACCAATGGCGGCCGCCCGGGCCGGGAGGCGGGTCGCTACGCAATCTCCGTTCGGCGAACACACTCGACCCCTCTTCCTGAACACACTCCATTAGCCTACACTGTCTGGACCTACAGTGTCCGGGCCTACAGTGTCTGGGCCTACAGTGTCTGGGCCTACACTGTCTGGGCCTACAGTGTTCGGGCCTACAGTGTCCGGGCCTACAGTGTCTGGGCCTACACTGTCTGGGCCTACAGTGTCTGGGCCTAGTGTCTGGGCCTACACTGCCTGGGCCTACACTGTCTGGACCTACAGTGTCCGGGCCTACAGTGTCCGGGCCTACACTGTCTGGGCCTACAGTGTCCGGGCCTACAGTGTCTGGGCCTATAGTGTCCGGGACTACAGTGTCTGGACCTACAGTGTCGTCCGGGCCTAAAATGGGACAAGGGCGGTCCCATACGGGACACACCAATTAGCCCAAAATGCGGGATGTCCCGGCTAATACGGAATAGTTGGCAACCCTAGTCCCAGCAGAACATGGTGGTGCAGCTGGTAGACCTGCTGCATCACACCACCAGTAACCAAGGTTCCATCCTGGCCTTGTCGTCGATTATAGAAAGGCTTCAGTTCCGAGTTTGATCCACTCTCGATTTCAGTCCAACCATTCAATGTCTGTTCAGAGACACTCTTCAGCACAGTGTCCTTCTCTGTTTCAGCTGCAATTTCTGTTGCAGTCAAGTCAAGTCAAGTCAAGTCTACTTTATTTGCAGTGCAGTGAAATGAAAGTGGCAATGCCTGCGGATTGTGCTAAAACTACAAACAGAATAGAATTATTTTTTTTAAAAGACACAACACAAAAAATAAATTAATACAGTAAATTAGTCCCTGGTGATATAAGAGTTAACAGTCCTGATGGCCTGTGGGAAGAAACTCCGTCTCATCCTCTCTGTTTTCACAGCGTGACAGCGGAGGCGTTTGCCTGATCGTAGCAGCTGGAACAGTCCGTTGCTGGGGTGGTAGGGGTCCCTCATAATCTTGCTTGCTCTGGATCTGCACCTCCTGATGTATAGGTCCTGCAGGGGGGCGAGTGTAGTTCCCATGGTGCGTTCAGCCGAAGCACTACTCTCCGCAGGGCCTTCCTGTCCTGGGCAGAGCTGTTCCCAAACCAGATTGAGATGTTGCCAGACAGGATGCTCTCTACAGCCCCAGAGTAGAAGCACTGAAGGATCCTCAGAGACACTCTGAATTTCCTCAGCTGTCTGAGGTGGTAAAGGCGCTGCTTTGCCTTACTCACCAGTGCGGCAATGTGTGTTGTCCATGTCAGATCCTCTGTGATGTGGACTCCCAGGTATTTAAAACTGCTCACCCTATCCACAGTAGACCCATTTATCTCCAGCGGCGTGTACGTCCTCGGATGTTGAGCCCTTCTAAAGTCCACAATCAGCTCCTTTTTTTTTTAAATCAAAAATATTTATTCAAATATTAAAATAATATATACAATACAATAAAACCAAAACAGAACCCACCACCAGAATATTATACAAACAAATATACCAATTGGAACTATTATACAATTATATTACAATCCCCATCCAGGATACATCCAATCCCCCGCGGTGCCCGGCGGTCCCGGAGATCCCCCAGGGTGCCCGTGGACAGCGCGCGGTCCCTCTCCAACACCACCCGGGCGCGGATGTAACCCCGGAAAAGGGGCAGGCAGCTGGCTCGGGCAGAGCCCTCTTCCGCCTGGCGCGTGAGTCGCGGATGGCCAGTTTGGCCTGGCCCAGGAGCAACCCAACCAGGATATCCTCGGCCCCGCCCTCTCCCCTACGCACAGGGGGTACAAAGATGAGGATGGTGGGTGAAAAATGCAGCCAAAAAGCAAGGAGCAGCCCTTTTAGATATTGGAACAGGGGCTGCAACCTCACACACTCCATGTACACGTGGTACACAGGCTCTTCCAGCCCATACAGTGGCAGGCGGCTGGCGAGTCTGTGAACCGCGCGAGGAACAGGTTGCAGGGGACTCCTCGGTGCAATACGTCCACCCCAGGTCCCCGATGGAGAGGGGCAGAATCCCTGCGTAGAGGGACCCCCACCGCGGGGCCCCCTCGCGACCGGAAGGCAACACCGACCGCCACTTAGTGTCCGGACAGACGGTGGACCAGGGCGAGGAAGTGCAGGGTGTGGAGGAGGAGGCCATACAGGACACGCCTCCCTGCGTCTCGGAGGGAGATGAAGGGTGTCGAGGAAATGCGGCTCATGTTGTGGGCCCGGCTCCCGGGAAGGATTACGGCGCCTGGGTCCGACGAGTACTTCCGGCTGAGCGGGTGTTTGCTCAGCCGCAGGTACTCCACAATCAGCTCCTTAGTGTTTGTTACATTCAAGAGGAGGCTATTGTCCTGACACCAGAGTGCCAAATCAGCCACTTCCTCCCGGCAGTCACTGGAAAGGCTTCATCTACGACTTGCACCAATAAACATGTGTAGTGTTTAATTTGACATTTAACAGCTAAAATTACGAAGGGCAAACAGAAAAAGTGATTTCAAATAGTCCTAAAATATTAAATTGCAATCATTGTCATCATCATTTTCAGCGGCCTTGCAGTAGAATAAACTTGTTTACAGCCACATGTATTTTTTACCGGGTTTACATGTGCTGACAGACAATAGCTGAACCACATCAAGGGTAACAACTGCAATGGACTTCAAACAGTAAGCCCAATGTGTTGTGCAAAATACTTGGTTATACCAAAATCAAATTTCTTGCATTGCACCCATACTCCAAAGGATAACGCTGGAAACAATTTATGACCCTGTTTGAAAGAATCGGAGCCATTCAACAATATAAAAATATACCTTCCCTTTGCATCTGTGGGCCACAGCTGTTGTCTATGATCAGAACCAAAGTTTGTCTTGAGTACAATGACTAAAATAACTCCGAAGCTGTTATCAATCAATGATCTGAAAGAATAGTTAAACAGTTTTGTTTGACAAAAACATAAAGCCACAGATTTTTACAGGAGGAAGTAGAAGTCATTAAAGTGCAAATGTTTCCCACTCTGACTAAATAATTCCACTCAGTGTTTGTATTGCAGACTCCTTCTGAAGTCCAGCGTTCCCAACATTGAAATTATTATTAAACTGAAATAATACCATGTATTGTTTCAGTTCTTCAGTCAGAGGGTGAATCTGTGAAATTCTTTGCCACAGAAAACTGTGGAGGCCGAGTCAATGGATATATTTAAGGCAGAGATAGATAGATTCTTGATTAGTATGGGTGTCAGGGGTTATGGGGAGAAGGCAGGAAAATGGGTTTAGGAGGGAGAGATATACAATACAATACAATACAATATATCTTTATTGTCATTGTACAGGGGTACAACGAGATTGGGAATGCGCCTCCCATACGATGCAATAATTTAATTAATTTAAACAACAACAACCCAACGAAACAAATTGTAACAGTTTTAAGACAGAATAAAGTGCAAGTAGATCTGAGCCGGTTCGCTGTGCGATGTGACCATCCGGCTCAGCAGGACCGGTTCATAGCAGCTATGGCCCTGGGGATGAAGCTGTTCCTGAGTCTGGAGGTGCGGGCGTAGAAGGCCTTGTATCGTCTGCCCGATGGTAGGAGTTCGAACAGACTGTTGCAGGGATGTGAAGAGTCTTTGTGGATGCTGGTGGCTTTTCTGAGGCATCGTGTGTTGTAGATGCCCTCCAAGGCTGGTAGCTGTGTTCCGATGGTCCTCTGAGCTCTATGGACTACCCGCTGAAGAGCTTTCCTTTCTGCCTCCGTGCAGCTGAGGTACCACACAGGGATGCCATGTGTTAGGATGCTCTCTATGGTGCAGCGGTAGAAGGTCGTCAGCAGCTGTTGGGGTAGACCAGACTTCTTCAGTGTTCTTAGGTAGAACAGTCGTTGCTGTGCCTTCTTGACCAGCGCAGCAGTGTTATTGGACCATGTGAGGTCCTCCGAAATGTGAGTGCCCAGAAACTTGAAGCTGGACACTCTCTCCACACTGTCCCCGTTGATAAAGATCGGGGCGTATTCCCTGTTATGTGACCTACCATGTATCAGCCATGATTGAATGGCGGAGCGGATTTGATGGGCCGAATGGCCTAATTCTGCTCCTATCACTTATGTCCTTATGACCTTCATCCATAAATCAATCCTGCACCCTTTTCCGATTACATTTCACATTCACAATTTCTTCATATAGTAATTGTTTGCTTCAATCTTCATTATAAACAAAAGGTACCTGGATATCTGCCAATATTATATACTATTTAGTTTTGGTCTCTTGGCAGACACCAAACACGGGGAGAATGATCATTGTTCAAGACTCTCATACATTAGCATTAGCAACGCATGATTAACAAACTAAATAACCTGTGTGTTATCTTAACGTTGTGATTATTTAACGTTTTGCCACCTGTATCCCGGCCAGTCGTATGCCCTGGTCACCGTTGCAACCATTGTTAAAGGCTCTTCATATGTTTCGATAATTTTTGGCCTCTACTTCAGACTATTGGCAAAATCACCTGGAAGATTTCAGAGTAGTGTTTTTTTTCAAAGATAAGACACGAAATGCTGGAGTAACTCAACGGGACAGGCAGCATCCAAGGAATGGGTGACGTTTCGGGTCGAGACTTTTCTTCAGACCCGAAACGTCACCCATTCCTTCTCTCCAGAGATGCTGCCTGTCCCGCTGAGTTACTCCAGCATTTTGTATCTATCTTCGAATGAAACCACCGTCTGCAGTTCCTTCCTACAGTTTTTTTTGTGTTTTTTTAATTTGTTAATGGGGTATTGATGATGATGAAAATTCAGGGATTTATTATCCATGTCTAATTATCTCTGAAACAAAGAGGCCGTTAAGTGTCCATACATTGGTGGGTCTGGGTTTGCTTAAGGGCTGGTCCAGGTGAGGAGAGCAGATTACCTCCCTGAAGGCCAGTAATGAACTGGGTGGCTTTACTGAAAATGCAACAGGTTTCCTGACAGTTTATTTTTTAGAATTACTTCAAACTTGAATTCCTCCCTAGTGAGGTTCAAAGTGAAGTCCCTGAATCAATTGCCTACTGTAAAAAACTGTCTGCTTGTCAAGTAACTAAACCACACTCTGCCTATATATAATGGATCTAGGGTTCCAAACTCAGTCACAAATAAGGGACAAGGTGACGTCACCGCCCCTCGCCCCACGTGACCTCACCCAGCCAGCGGCCACGTGCTCCCGCTCCACCAATGGCGGCCGTCCGGGCCGGGAGGCAAGTTGCTGCGCAACCTCCATTAGGTAGCGCGCAAGCCTCCCGACCTACACTGTCCGGGCCTACACTATCCGGGCCTACAGTGTCTGGGCCTACAGTGTCCAGGCCAACAGTGTCCGGGCCTACAGTGTCCAGGCCTACAGTGTCCAGGTCTACACTGTCCGGGCCTACAGTGTCCGGGCCTACAGTGTCCGGGCCTACAGTGTCCGGGCCTACAGTGTCCGGGCCTACAGTGTCCGGGCCTACAGTGTCCGGGCCTACAGTGTCCGGGTCTACACTGTCCGGGCCTACAGCAAACCCCGGGCCTAATATGGGACAAGGGCGGTCCCGTACGGGACAAACCAATTTAGCCCAATATACGGGACAGTTGACAACTCTAAATGGATCGTACAATATTTTTAGAATAGTCATAGAGCAGTACAGCTTGGAAACATGCCCTTTGGCCCAATGTCCTTGCCAACCAGGATACCCCTTCCAAACTAGTCCATTTGCAAATGTAGCGCCCTGTTTAAACCTTTGCACGTTAAGACTGCGGTCAGTAGCGCTGAGTTGTTGCTTTGTGCTAAGTTGCGGTCAGTAGCGCTGTGTGAGTTGCTTCGTGCGCTAAGACTGCGGCCGGGATGCGCTTTGTTTCGAAGGGGGGCCTGGTTCGGATGCGCGCCCCTGCCTTTGGTTGCAGTTGGAATTTGGAGGCAGCGCTATTAGCCAGGATATAATGGCGGTTATTTTCAACGGCCGATTCCTGCCGGTATAAAAGCAAGCTATTAGTTAGTCCTTGTACAAGAGGGGTTCACTAATGGGCTGGTTCGCAATCAGTGCCATGGATACAGGCAGAGAGAGAGAGAGAGAGAGAGAGAGAGAGAGAGAGAGGTGTGCGCTACTGTAAAACAGACCCCGTGCACAAGTATTGTGTTTGTTCTCTCTCTTGTCAATAACTGATTTGTAACGAGAAGGACAAGTGGGCCTTTTTCTGTTGTACTCGTCAGATCCTTGAACCTGTTCCCTTGCAACAACACCTTGGTCACTTAAAACTGTGTGAAAATATCCTAACGGACAAAAGACATTTGTACTACATTTGAGACAAGGCCAGTGATATCTGAAAACCCTCAGTGAACCATGAAAGTGTGGCACGGTGGCGCAGCGGCAGAGCTACTGCCTTACAGCACCAGAGACCCGGATTCCATCCCGACTACGGGTGCTGCCCGTACGGAGTTTGTACGTTCTCCCCGTGACCTGCGTGGGTTTTCTCCGAGATCTTCAGTTTCCTCCCACACTCCAAAGACGTACAGGTATGTAGGTTTAGTTGGCTTGGTGTAAAGGTGAAAAAATTGTCCCCAGTGTGTGTAGGATAATGTTAATGGAAGGGGACCAATAGACAATAGACAATAGACAATAGGTGCAGGAGGAGGCCATTCGGCCCTTCAAGCCCGCACCGCCATTCAATGTGATCATGGCTGATCATTCATAATCAGTACCCCGTTCCAGCCTTCTCCCCATACCCCCTGACTCCGCTATCCTTAAGAGCTCTATCTAGCTCTCTCTTGAATGCATTCAGAGAATTGGCCTCCACTGCCTTCTGAGGCAGAGAATTCCACAGATTCACAACTCTCTGACTGAAAAAGTTTTTCCTCATCTCAGTTCTAAATGGCCTACCCATTATTCTTAAACTGTGGCCCCTGATTCTGGACTCCCCCAACATTGGGAACATGTTTCCCGCCTCTAACGTGTCCAACCCCTTAATAATCTTATATGTTTCGATAAGATCCCCTCTCATCCTTCTAAATTCCAGTGAATACAAGCCTAGTCAATAGACAATAGACAATAGACAATAGGTGCAGGAGTAGGCCATTCAGCCCTTCGAGCCAGCACCGCCATTCAATGCGATCATGGCTGATCACTCAATCAGTACCCCGTTCCTGCCTTCTCCCCATACCCCCTCACTCCGCTATCCTCAAGAGCTCTATCCAGCTCTCTCTTGAAAGCATCCAACGAACTGGCCTCCACTGCCTTCTGAGGCAGAGAATTCCACACCTTCACCACCCTCTGACTGAAAAAGTTCTTCCTCATCTCCGTTCTAAATGGCCTACCCCTTATTCTCAAACTGTGGCCCCTTGTTCTGGACTCCCCTAACATTGGGAACATGTTATCTGCCTCTAATGTGTCCAATCCCCTAATTATCTTATATGTTTCAATAAGATCCCCCCTCATCCTTCTAAATTCCAGTGTATACAAGCCCAATCGCTCCAGCCTTTCAACATACGACAGTCCCGCCATTCCGGGAATTAACCTAGTGAACCTACGCTGCACGCCCTCCATAGCAAGAATATCCTTCCTCAAATTTGGAGACCAAAACTGCACACAGTACTCCAGGTGCGGTCTCACCAGGGCCCGGTACAACTGTAGAAGGACCTCTTTGCTCCTATACTCAACTCCTCTTGTTACGAAGGCCAACATTCCATTGGCTTTCTTCACTGCCTGCTGTACCTGCATGCTTCCTTTCATTGACTGATGCACTAGGACACCCAGATCTCGTTGAACTCCCCCTCCTCCTAACTTGACACCATTCAGATAATAATCTGCCTTTCTATTCTTACTTCCAAAGTGAATAACCTCACACTTATCTACATTAAACTGCATCTGCCATGTATCCGCCCACTCACACAACCTGTCCAAGTCACCCTGCAGCCTTATTGCATCTTCCTCACAATTCACACTACCCCCCAACTTAGTATCATCTGCAAATTTGCTAATGGTACTTTTAATCCCTTCGTCTAAGTCATTAATGTATATCGTAAATAGCTGGGGTCCCAGCACCGAACCTTGCGGTACCCCACTGGTCACTGCCTGCCATTCCGAAAGGGACCCATTTATCCCCACTCTTTGCTTTCTGTCTGTCAACCAATTTTCTATCCATGTCAGTACCCTACCCCCAATACCATGTGCCCTAATTTTGCCCACTAATCTCCTATGTGGGACCTTGTCGAAGGCTTTCTGAAAGTCGAGGTACACCACATCCACTGACTCTCCCTTGTCAATTTTCCTAGTTACATCCTCAAAAAATTCCAGTAGATTTGTCAAGCATGATTTCCCCTTCGTAAATCCATGCTGACTCGGAATGATCCCGTTACTGCTATCCAAATGCTCAGCAATTTCGTCTTTTATAATTGACTCCAGCATCTTCCCCACCACTGATGTCAGACTAACTGGTCTATAATTCCCCGTTTTCTCTCTCCCTCCTTTCTTAAAAAGTGGGATAACATTTGCTATCCTCCAATCCACAGGAACTGATCCTGAATCTATAGAACATTGAAAAATGATCTCCAATGCTTCCACTATTTCTAGAGCCACCTCCTTAAGTACTCTGGGATGCAGACCATCAGGCCCTGGGGATTTATCAGCCTTCAGTCCCATCAGTCTACCCAAAACCATTTCCTGCCTAATGTGGATTTCCTTCAGTTCCTCCATCACCCTAGGTTCTCCGGCCCCTAGAACATTTGGGAGATTGTGTGTATCTTCCTCAGTGAAGACAGATCCAAAGTAACGGTTTAACTCGTCTGCCATTTCTTTGTTCCCCATAATAAATTCCCCTGCTTCTGTCTTCAAGGGACCCACATTTGCCTTGACTATTTTTTTCCTCTTCACGTACCTAAAAAAACTTTTCCTATCCTCCTTTATATTATTGGCTAGTTTACCCTCGTACCTCATCTTTTCTCCCCGTATTGCCTTTTTAGTTAACTTTTGTTGCTCTTTAAAAGAGTCCCAATCCTCTGTCTTCCCACTCTTCTTTGCTATGTTATACTTCCTCTCCTTAATTTTTATGCTGTCCCTGACTTCCCTCGTCAGCCACAGGTGTCTCTTACTCCCCTTAGAGTCTTTCCACCTCTTTGGAATAAATTGATCCTGCAACCTCTGCATTATTCCCAGGAATACCTGCCATTGCTGTTCTACCGTCTTCCCTGCTAGGGCCTCCTTCCAATCAATTTTGGCCAGCTCCCGCCTCATGCCTCTGTAATCCCCTTTGCTATACTGTAATACCGACACTTCCGATTTTCCCTTCTGCCTTTCCATTTGCAGAGTAAAACTTATCATGTTGTGATCACTGCCTCCTAATGGCTCTTTTACCTCTAGTCCCCTTATCAGATCAGGATCATTACACAACACTAAATCCAGAATTGCCTTCTCCCTGGTAGGCTCCAGTACAAGCTGTTCTAAGAATCCATCTCGAAGGCACTCTACAAACTTTCTTTCCTGGGGTCCATTTCCAACCTGATTTTCCCAGTCTACCTGCATGTTGAAATCTCCCATAACCACAGTAGCATTACATTTTTGACACGCCAATTTTATCTCCTGATTCAACTTGCACCCTATGTCGAGGCTACTGTTTGGGGGCCTATAGATAACTCCCATTAGGGTCTTTTTACCCTTACAATTTCTCATTTCTATCCATACTGATTCAACATCTCCTGATTCTATGTCACCCCTTGCAAGGGAATGAATATCATTCCTTACCATCAGAGCAACCCCACCCCCTCTGCCCACCTGTCTGTCTTTTCTATACATTGTGTACCCCTGGATATTCAGTTCCCAGCCCTGGTCCTCTTGTAACCATGTCTCAGTGATCCCTACAACATCATACTTGCCCATGACTAACTGAGCCTCAAGCTCATCCACTTTATTTTTTATACTACGCGCATTTAAGTACAACACTTTAACTTCTGTATTTACCTCCTCTCTCACATCGTTCACAATTGGCCCTGCCCTTAATTTCTTTTCCGCTCTAGAACTTCTGTTCCCATTCTTCCGAGAGTCTTTTGCAATATCTCCTGTATTCCCTTTTACCTCATCTTCGCTCCAGTCTTTCAACATATGACAGTCCCGCCATTCCGGGAATTAATCTAGTAAACCTACGCTGCACGCCCTCAATAGCAAGAATTAGCTCATTAGCTTATATTTATTTATTCAAGTTCTCTTGTTTGGAAATATAAAGGTGATTAAATGAAGGTTTCACAGCAATGGATGAGAAGCCATTTCTTTCAGGAACAAATTGAGAACAAGGATCGGCAACTTAAAAATCGAGGTTGGAACATTGAGTCAGAACGCATCGTTTACCATAAGGATGGTGGAAATATCTCCTCCCAACAGAGACAGTAACATAGAAACATAGAAAATAGGTGCAGGAGGAGGCCATTCGGCCCTTCGAGCCAGCACCGCCATTCACTGTGATCATGGCTGATCATCCACAATCAGTAACCCGTGCCTGTCTTCTCCCAATATCCCTTGATTCCACTAGCCCCTAGAGCTCTATCTAACTCTCTCTTAAATTCATCCAGTGAATTGGCCTCCACTGCCTTCTGTGGCAGAGATTTCCACAAATTCACAACTGGGTGAAAAAGTTCCTTCTCATCTCAGTTTTAAATGGCCTCCCCTTTATTCTTAGACTGTGGCTCCTGGTTCTGAACTCCCCCTACGTTGGGAACATTTTTCCTGCATCTAGCTTGTCCAGTCCTTTTATAATTTTATACGTCTCTATAAGATCCCCTCTCATCCTTCTAAACTCCAGTGAATACAAGCCCAATCTTTCCAATCTTTCCTCGTATGACAGTCCCGCCATCCCGGGGATTAACCTCGTTAATTTACGCTGCACTGCCTCAATAGCAAGGATGTACTTCCTCAAATTAGGAGACCAAAACTGCACACAGTACTCCAGATGTGGTCTCACCAGGGCCCTATACAACTGCAGAAGGACCTCTTTGCTCCTATACTTAAATCCTCTCGTTATGAAGGCCAACATGCCATTACCTTTCTTCACTGCCTGCTGTACCTACACGCCAACTTTCAGTGACTGATGTACAAGGACACCAAGGTCTTGCTGCACTTCCCCTTTACCTAATCTGACACTATTGAGATAATAATCTACCTCCTTATTTTTGGCCCCAAAGTGGATAACCTCACATCTATCCACATTATACTGCATCTGCCACGCATCTGTCCACTCACTCAACCTGTCCAAGTCACCCTGCAACCTCCTAACATCCTCTTCGCAGTTCACACTGCCACCCAGCTTTGTGTCATCTGCAAACTTGCTAGTGTTACTTCTAATTCCATCATCCAAATCATTAATATATATGGTAAACAGTTGCGGCCCCAACACCAAGCCTTGCGGCACTCCACTCGCCACTGCCTGTCGTTCTGAAAAAGACCCGTTTATTCCTACTCTTTGCTTCCCGTCTGCCAGCAATGAGTAGGATGCATTGACTGGCATTTTTGAAACGGGAAGTTTTTAACCTTGTAAAGGAATCGAGCAACATTGGTGGAAGTTGTGTAAGTGAAGTTGTGGACAGGTATCGATAACCTAACTAAGTGACAAGCATGCTTCTCGGCTTCAATAGCCCACACATGATGTCAGGTTCCTAAACTCCTTGATTATATTTTCATTGCTGTGGCTTGGCTGTTCCTCCAAAACATCAATTGGAGACATGTTTATTGTCTTATTTAGCTAAGCCCTTTAAAAAATGTAATGATTGAATGGAAATAAATTCCCAGCTCTTTCAGAAATCCCATTAACCTGGAGATTTATGAGCTCCATTTTTGGATCATTGAAGCATTGTTGTGCTGTGTGCCGTGCAGACTTATTTTCTGCTGCACAACAATGTTTGACACAATAATGTTTGCGCGTAAGGGTGACTGCCAGATCGCAATTCCTGCTGCCTGAATGCCATGCAAACCTTTTGAGGTTCCAGCCTCTGAAGAGGCGTCATCCATGAAGAGAAACCACAGCAGCGGCAGAGGAAACAAGTGGCACGCCGACGCGGCAGGAGGTAAGAGAGCTTGTCCCCGTACTAGTGACCGCGACAAAGAGGACACGGTGTCTCGAGAACCCACATCAAGGGGAAGCAATGTTCTGGGGACCGAATGGACTTCAAAGGCACGCAGGAGGAATACTGGCTTGGGGGAGGGGAAGGGCGAGTGAGGATTAGGGTCGCCAACTCCCTCGCTCCCAAATGAGGGACAAAGGGTGACGACACCGCCCCGCGCCCCACGTGACCTCACCCAGCCAGCGGCCACGCGCTCACGCTCCACCAATGGCTGTACGGAGTTTGTACGTTCTCCCCGTGACCTGCGTGGGTTTTCTCCGAGATCTTCGGTTTCCTCCCACACTCCACTGACGTACAGGTTTGTAGGTTAATTGGCTTGGTAAATGTAAAAAAAACCCCAGTGGGTATAGGATAGTGTTTATGTGCGGGGATCGCTGGTCGGCGCGGGCCCGGTGGGCCGAAACGGTCTGTTTCCGCGCTGTATCTCTAAACGTATAGTCCCATTTCCAATCTGAAGGGGGCAAGCACTTCTATGAGAGGGCCGATTATATTTCTGTTTATGAAACAGCTGATAGGTACAGGCTCCATACAGCTACGAAAACCAATCAATCTGACAACGTTGATTCAGCTTCACAACCAGGTTAGTTTATTGCCATACTGTGTAATAATGTCAGAATGTGTAATAAAATTCCTGTTCACTTGAAGCTCACAGCATAAACAGTTAACATTTAAGTTAACAGTTAACATTCAGCAATAATAAATACAGCAATAAATGCAACCTTTGAAACTTAACCTGGAGCAGGGTGCTCTAATGAGAGTCATGAGCAAAGGGAAATGTCACAGCCCTTTTTCCCAGAGTGGGAATGTCCAGCACATCGGGGCAGCTCGGTGGCACAGCGGTAGGGTTGCTGCCTTGCTGCGCCAGAGACCCGGGTTCGATCCCGACTACGGGTGCTGCCTGTACGGAGTTTGTACGTTCTCCCCGTGACCTGCGTGGGTTTTCCCTGGGAGCTCAGGTTTCGTCCCGCACTCCAAAGACGTGCAGGTTTGTGCGTTACTTGGCTTCGCTAAAATTGTATTGTAAAATTGTAAATTGTCCCCAGTGTAGTGTTGGATAGCATTAATGTGTGGGGATTGCTGGTCGGCGTGACGACGGTGGGCCTAAGGGCCTGCTTCCATGCCATGTCTCTAAACTAAACTGGAGGACACAGACATAAGGTGAGAGGGGGAAAGTTGAGTGGAAATGTGTGGGGCACGTTTTTACACAGAGTGTGGTGGGGACCTTGAGTGCATTGCCTGGGGTGGTGGTGAAGGTGGACACGAGGCCTTTAGACAGAATACATGGAAGTGCAAGCATGAGAGGGATATGAATCATGTACA
Source organism: Rhinoraja longicauda (assembly GCF_053455715.1). Taxonomy (NCBI): domain Eukaryota; kingdom Metazoa; phylum Chordata; class Chondrichthyes; order Rajiformes; family Arhynchobatidae; genus Rhinoraja; species Rhinoraja longicauda. Next base: position 41,821,956 of record NC_135958.1, read on the forward strand.
GGTAGATGAGATCTACAGTTGAACTAGGCATCATGTGCAGCACAAACATTGTGGGCTGAAGGGCCTGTTCCTGTGTTGTACTCTTCTATGTTTTTTATTCCACATCAGGGGCCAACTTGCTCTCCAGAAACAGAGAAAGGCATCACCTCACACTTCTCAAGGTTAAACTGAAGGGGGACCAATATTCTTGCAGGTTGGTTCATAACTGCTACTCAGGAGGATTTACGCTAGTTTAGTTTAGAGATCCAGCGAGGAAACAGGCCCTTCGGCCCACCGGGTCTGCACCGACCAGCGATCCCCACACATTAACACTATCCTACACCCACTAGGGACAGTTTTTACATTTACCAAGCCAATTAACCTACAAACCTGTACGTCTTTGGAGTGCGGGAGGAAACCGAAGATCTCGGAGAAAACCCACGCAGGCCACGGGGAGAATGTACAAACCCCGTACAGACAGCGCCCGTAGTCGGGATGGAACCCGGGTCTCCGGCGCTGCATTCGCTGTAAGGCAGCAACTCTACCGTTGTGCCACCGTGACCGCCCAGAGGTTAGAAATTGGAAGGAGTGATGGGAAGGCAGTGGTCAGGACCAGTACGTCTCAGAGGAAGGGCAGGCTGGGAGAGGTGGCGGGACATGGTGATGCTGAGGAGGTGAGGTGTGTTGGTTTCAATGCGAGGGGTATATTGGGGAACGCGGATGAACCTGGAGTCTGGATCAGTGCTTGGGATCAGTGCTTGGGACCAGTGCTTGGGACCAGTGCTTGGGACCAGTGTTAGGGACCAGTGCTTGGGACCAGTGCTTGGGACCAGTGCTTGGGGCCAGTGTTAGGGACCAGTGCTTGGGACCAGTGCTTGGGACCAGTGCTTGGGACCAGTGCTAGGGACCAGTGCTTGGGACCAGTGCTTGGGGCCAGTGCTTGGGACCAGTGCTTGGGACCAGTGCTTGGGACCAGTGCTTGGGACCAGTGCTTGGGGCCAGTGTTAGGGACCAGTGCTTGGGACCAGTGCTTGGGATCAGTGTTAGGGACCAGTGCTTGGGACCAGCGCTTGGGGCCAGTGCTTGGGACCAGTGCTTGGGACCAGTGCTAGGGACCAGTACTTGGGACCAGTGCTTGGGACCAGTGCTTGGGACCAGTGCTTGGGACCAGTGCTAGGGACCAGTGCTTGGGACCAGTGCTTGGGGCCAGTGCTTGGGACCAGTGCTTGGGACCAGTGCTTGGGACCAGTGCTTGGGGCCAGTGCTTGGGGCCAGTGCTAGGGACGCTGATGCTGAGGCTGTTGTGGACACGTGGTTGCGAGAGGGTCACGAATGGCAGCACAATGGTCCAGGCTTTCAATGTTTCAGGCATCACTGAGATGGAGGCAAAGAGGTGGAGGAGTTGTACAAATAAGCAGGGGGAATGTCAGGGCAGCACTCAGACTGGACGTACTGGAGGGTGCATCCACTGAGGCAGTAGAGGTAGAGTTTAGAAATAACAAAGGTACAAGCGCTCTAATGGTATTGTACTTTCAGCCTCCCAATAGCAAGTGGCAGATAGAGGAACGGATGTGTAGGCGATCGACGCTCTGACCGCGGCCTGCGGACTTTAACATCGAGGAGCTCGCTGTCTCGGGTTGAGACTGACGTCGGGAAACTCCAAAAGCCGCACGACGTTCGACTAGCCCCGACCCGGGGTAGATCGCCCGGCGAGGGGGAGCTGGGACCCCCCCCCCGATGCAGGAGCTTGATCGCCCCGATGAGGAAGGCCCACCGCCGGCTACGGGAGTCAAGATCGTCCCGTCAACGGAAGGTTAGAGGCCCTCGACCGCTGGAGGACAAAGAAGGGAGAGATTGAACTTTATTCCGCCTTCCATCACAGTGAGGAATGTGGAGGAGTCACTGTGGTGGATGTTCATGTTAAAATGTATTCTGTGTGGCCTGGTGCTTTTTATTGGTGTGACTGAACGGCAAATGACATTCCTCATATGTTGCAAAACATACTTGGCCAATAAAGTATGGTTATGATTATGATTAGACAGATTACCAAAATATGTCAGAACAACACAGTTGTCTAAGTGGGTGACTTTAACTTCCCCAAAATTGACTGGACTTGTTGAGTGCCAAAGGATTAGATGGGGCAGTATCTGGATAGAGAAGGAATGTGGTGCGTAGACACAACATGCTGGAGTAACTCAGCGGGTCAGGCAGCATCTTTGGAGGGAAGGGATGGGTGACGTTTCGGGTCGAGACCCTTCTTCAGACTGATGTCAGGGGGGGGGGGTGGGACAAAGATAGAATGTAGTCGGAGATAGGAAAACTGGTGGGAGAACTGGGATGGGGGAGGGGATAGAGAGGGAAAGCAGGAACTACCTGAAGTTAGAAGGGAATATAGTGTACCGCTGGGAAATGAGCCTGGCCAGGTGACTGGCGTTTCATAGGAAGAGCATCTTAAGGACAGTGATCACAACTCCATAAGTTGTAACATTGCTTTGAATAGGGAGAAGGCTGGGACTTGTGGGAAGGTGAAATCAGACTGGGCTTTTGTTTGAGGTCTTCAGTGGGAATGGGCCTGTTGTAAACCTGTTGGTGAAAGTATCTCCTAGCTTGAAGGTATTTATTTCACAAAATGCTGGAGTAACTCAGCAGGTCAGGCAGCATCTCAGGAGAGAAGGAATGGGTGACGTTTAGGGTCGAGACCCTTCTTCAGACTGATGTCAGGGGGGGGTGGGACAAAGGAAGGATATAGGTGGAGACAGGAAGATAGAGGGAGAACTGGGAAGGGGGAGGGGAAGAGAGGGACAGAGGAACTATCTAAAGTTGGAGAAGTCAATGTTCATACCGCTGGGCTGCAATTTCCGGTGGGCCTCACTATGGCACTGGAGGAGGCCCATGACAGAAAGGTCAGACTGGGAATGGGAGGGGGAGTTGAAGTGCTCGGCCACCGGGAGATCAGGTTGGTTAAGGCGGACTGAGCGAAACGATCGCCGAGCCTGCATTTGGTTTCGCCGATGTAAAGCTTGAAGAAGTTCCTAGCTTGAAGATGTGGCGAAGAATTCCATAGATTCACCACCCTCTGACTAAAGAATTCACACCCTCTGGCTTCAAGATGGGTACAGCATGCCTGAGGTCCCTGGAATATCCCCCTCTGCCAGACATGTGCTTCTGTGGGAACGGGTCAAATGAACTCATGTGAATAACTGAGTCACAGTTGAGGAGGTCTTTGAATTGTTCTTTCCCATGGGTGTTGACAGCTTCAGTGATTCCGGTCAGTTTAGTTTAGTTTAGTTTGCAGATACAGCGCGGAAACAGGCCCTTTCGGCACACCGGATCCACGCCGACCAGCGATCCCCGCACATTAACACCATCCAATACCCACTAAGGACAATTTTTACATTTACCAAGCCAATTAACCTACAAACCTGTGGTATTTATTCACAAAATGCTGGAGTAACTCAGCAGGTCAGGCAGCATCTCAGGAGAGAAGGAATGGGTGACGTTTCGGGTCGAGACCCTTCTTCAGACTGAACTCAGACCTACAAACCTGCACGTCTTTGGAGTGTGGGAGGAAACCAAAGATCTCGGAGAAAACCCACGCAGGTCACGGTGAGAACGTACAAATTCCGTACAGACAGCACCCATAGTCGGGATGGAACCCGGGTCTCCGGCGATGCATTCGCTGTAAGGCAGCAACTCTACCGCTGCACCACCGTGACCGCCCAACTTCATCCCACTTTAGTGGGGTGGGGCCACAGATTTCAGTTCAGTTTAGTTTATTGTCACATGTACCGAGGTACAGTGAAAAGCTTTTTGTTGCGTGCTATCCCGTCAGCAAAAAGACAACACATGATTACAATTGAGCCATTCACCAGTGCACAGACACATGAAAAAGGGAATTGTAATATGCCAGAGGTCTTTAAAATGATGCAGGTTTTGAACAGAGAAAGGAATTCCATTTGTTGGGTGTGGAAAGAGAATCCAGAGGTGATCCATAGAAGGCCATGGATCACGTGAATGACGTTTACCGCAAACTAAAAGTCTGAAGAAGGGTCTCAACCCAAAACGTCACCCATTCCTTCTCTCCCGAGATGCTGCCTGACCCGCTGAGTTACTCCAGCATTTTGTGTCTACCTTCGATTTAAACCAGCTTCTGCAGTTTTTTTTTCCTCGCGCAAAATAAAGCCAGCAAAGACCGATTAAAGATAGTCCGAGGGTCTACAATGAGGTAGATAGCTGTTCAGGACTGCTCTCTAGTAGTGGTTACACTGCTAAAGAACTCGTGATTGTCATTGCTTTAAGTTTACTTTAGTTTAGTTTAGAGATACAGCGCGGAAACAGGCCCTTCAGCCCACCGGGTCCGCGCCGACCAGCGATCCCCGCACATTAACACTATCCTACACACACTAGGGACAATTTTTACATTTACCAAGCCAGTTAACCTACATAACTGCACATCTTTGCAGTGTGGGTGGAAACCGAAGATCTCAGAGAAAACCCACGCAGGTCACAGGGAGAACGTACAAACTCCGTACAGACAGCGCCCGTAGTCAGGATCGAACCCGGGTCTCTGGTGCTGTCAGGCAGCAACTCTACCGCTGCGCCACCGTGCCGCCCCTAAACACAATATGTTATCAAAGCTGCTGCGGAAAGTCTTTTTTTTTCTCAATTTTGTTTACCAACTTTTTATGGCATACTTTGTTAAATGTTTTCTTTAAAATCTTATTTTCAACCCCTCTGCATTCCTGTGCCACATATCCCCTCTGATTATGTGGATCAATCCATTTTAATTAAATAGTTTGGAAATGAAACGTAACATGTTAACTTTTTACCTGCCTTCAGTCTTTTTTAGTCCCAGTTCTATTAATGGTCATCCATCTTTGTGTGAGTGAAGCTGTGTAACTATGGGTGCCAAGGATCAAATACAACAAGACTTTTACTTATTCTATTAAACTTTAACTTATTCTATTAAATTATTCTATTTACTCTACCGCTGTGCCACCATGCTGCCCTGCAGGTGGGGTTGCCAACTGTCCCGTATTAGCCGGGACATCCTGTATTTTGGGCTAAACTCATTTGTTCCGTACGGGACCGCCCTTGTCCCATATTAGTAGGGTTGCCAACTTCCTCACTCCCAAATAAGGGACAAAGGGTGACGTCATCGCCCCGCGCCCCACGTGACCTCACCCAGCCATCGGCCACGTGCTCCCGCTCTGCCAATGGTGGCTGCCCGGGCCGGGAGGCGGGGTGCTACGCAACCTCCGTTAGGAGGCGCCCGGGCCTCCGGGCCTACACCGGTCCCCAGGTCTACAGTGTCCGGGCCTACAGTATCCGGACCTACACTCTCCGGGCCTACACTGTCCAGGCCTACAGCGACCCCCGAGCCTAATACGGGACAAGGGCGGTCCCGTACAGGACAAACCAATTTAGCCGAATATACGGGATGTCCCAGCTAATACGGGACAGTTGGCAACCCTACCTGCAGGTGTAAGTGCTTGTAAGTGCAGGGTTCTTGACCATGAAGGCCCGTTGCCCTGGGGGTTTTGCGGGGTTGGCCTGGCCAAATGTAGCCACGGTGTCCTCTGCCGATGCTTCATCGCTGCAGTCCACGGGCTCGGCCTCTTGGTCCAGCCGAGCCCCAGGCTGCTGCAGGGCCTCCAGAGGCCCACTCCACCGTCCAGCCGAGCCCCAGGCTGCTGCAGGGCCTCCAGCGGCCCACTCCACCGTCGAAGCTGTGCACAGCCGCCTAGCGACGGGCTCTGCTTACTGGCCCAGACACACACACAATGCTGGAGTAACTCTGTGGGACAGGCAGCATCTCAGGACAGAAGGAATGGATGACGTTTTGGGTCGAGAGCCTTCCTCACACATTAGTGAGCAAACCTTTAGGGGCGGTCTGCCTCTCACAGCCTTGCGATTAACTGAGATGGCTGTGCTTTTCCACTTCTAAGCTCATCTGCTTTGTAATTTTCATCACACCACTACTGGGGTTGCCGGCTCGAAGGGCCAAATGGCCTCCTCCTGCACCTATTTTTTTATATTTACTGGAAGCTGTGCTTTCTGTTGCACAGATCTTAATGATTGTAATTCCCTTATTTAACCCTACTGCTCACTCCGCTTCTCTTCTTTGAGATCTTACGATATTGACCGGCACGGTGGCGCAGCGGTAGAGTTGCTGCCTTACAGCGAATGCAGCGCCAGAGACCCGGGTTCGATTCCAACCACGGGTGCTGTCTGTACGGAGTTTGTACGTTCTCCCCGTGACCTGTGTGGGTTTTCTCCGAGATCTTCGGTTTCCTCCCACATTCCAAAGACGTGCAGGTTTGTAGTTTAATTGGCTTGGTATAAATGTAAAAATTGTCCTTAGTTGGGATAGGGTAATGTTAATGTGTGGGGATCGCTGGTCGGCGTGGACTCAGTGAGCCAATAGGCCCTGTATCCACGCTGTATCTCCAAACTAAACTAAACTAAATCTGCCCGTACAACTTTATTGCTTCATACCAATGTTTGCTTGTGTTTGTGAAGCACTTCAACTTTACTTGTTTAAATGTGGTGCTCAATGACAAATTATTACTGTTACTTGATGCAGTGCTTTGCTTTTCATTATGAATTTAATTGTTTATCTTGAAAAGCCTTAAATCTCAACGAATTATACCCAGAGGGCCTGTAATTTTCAGGAATATACTTGTGCGGTTTTTCGAAGAGTGGAACATTTACAGCCTCATAGTTGTTCGATGACTCACGGCCTTTCCGAAGTCAGTGTTTTGAGGACAACTAGTAAATAGAATCAGGAGTTACAAAATATAAATCAAAATCTGATGAAACATGGAAATTGTTTGGGTGTGCTCAGTGATTCATGGAATATTGTCGAAGTTTGTTAGACTATTCATGCATCATCTGAAAGTGACTGTAAGTTGTAATATGGGGGACAATGTTGAATTTTATTAAGAAAATAAAGGAAAAACATGATTTGCAATTATTTTCTGGCTGTCTCAAGTTCTAATTCCACAAATTATTTCACAGTGACTGAACATACTGAAGCATAATGTCTGCAAAAATAAGTCAACATTTTTTGTAGACAGGATGGATAAGGTCATAAGGTCATAAGGAATACGAGTAGAATTAGACCATTTGGCCCATCAGGTCTATCATATCATATCATATCATATATATACAGCCGGAAACAGGCCTTTTCGGCCCACCAAGTCCGTGCCGCCCAGCGATCCCCGCATATTAACACTATCCTACACCCACTAGGGACAATTTTTACATTTACCCAGCCAATTAACCTACATATCTGTACGTCTTTGGAGTGTGGGAGGAAACCGAAGATCTCGGAGAAAACCCACGCAGGTCTATTCCGCTATTTAATCATGGCTGATCTATCTTCACCTCTCAACCCCTTTCTCCTGCCTTCTCCCCATAACCCCTGACACCTGTACTAATCAAGAATCTGTCTATCTCCGACTTTAAAAATATCCACTGACTTGGCCTCCACAGCCTTCTGTGGCAAAGAATTCCACAGATTCACCACCCTCTGACTGAAGAAATGTCTCCTCATCTCCTTCCTAAAATAATGTCCTTGAATTCTGAATTCTTTCATTCTTTCATGCGGTAGAATTCCCCAGGGGTTGATAATGGGAACAATGCCTAACAATGTATGTCCATGAAGTGGACTCCTAGTGTACAGGGCACGGCTTCTAAATTTGTAGATGAACTGCCAGGAGAGTGATATACCTCCATGAAATGCAAACATTCTGTTGGAATGGGAGGATAGGTACCAGATGAAATATGATGCAGAGAAATGTAAAAGATTTAATTTTGGTAGGAAAAATGAGAATGAGAACGAGACTATATAATTGAGAGAGGAGTTGGGAAACGCAGGAAGATACAATGCATTGAGAGTGTCAGACATGTTGAAAACGTGGGTAAAACAGCAAATAGGATCCTGGGCTAGAAATAATCAAACTCATATTCATACTTTATTAGCCAAGTATGTTTTGCAATTTCATTTCCATACAGTCATCCCAATAAAAAGCAACAGAACACGCAAATGACATTTTAACATGAACATCCACCACAGTGACTCCTCCACATTCCTCACTGTGATGGAAGGCAAAAAAAAGTTCAATCTCTCCCTTCTTTGTCCTCCAGCGGTCGGGGGCCTCGAGCCTTCCGTTGACGGGACGATCTTGACTCCCGTAGCCGGCGGTGGGCCTTCTTCATCGGGGCGATCAAGCTCCTGCATCGGGGGGAATCTCAGTTCCCCCGCACCGGGCAATCTACCCCGGGTCGGGGCTAGTCGAACGTCGTGCGGCTTTTGGAGCTTCCCGACGTCGGTCTCAACCTGAGACTGCAAGCTCCTCGATGTTAAAGTCCACAGGCATTGTGAGAGCCTTCACAATTTAAAACGTGTTGGAGCGTCGATCCAGGCAGGTATGGAATAGAAGCATAGAATACAGATGCAAGGAAGGCTTATGAATATTTATGAAACAGGGGTTTGCTCACTATTGAAGGATTGTCTCCAGTTCTAAATGTCATAGATGAAAAGAGAATGAAAGTTTCAATGCTGAAGAGATTTACTGAAATCATTCCGGGAATGGGAGCATTTTGATTACATACTGTAGATTGGCTGGAGTAGTTGAGATTGTTCTCCTGAGAACAGAGGAACCTGTGAGGGCATCTGTAAGAGGTGTTTTAAATGGTGAAGGGTTCAGATAGAGGAGATGAAGAGAAACTATTTCCACTGGCAGAGGGAACAAAATCCAGGGGACCTGGGATGAAGGCAATTGGTAAAAGAACCAAAAATGACATTCGGAAATTGTCTGACATAGCATGTGGTTAAGGTCTGGAATGTAGGTTTAATTGTAAGAGGGAAACACAACAGACTGCATACACTACAATCTTGAACAAAGAAACGAAGTGCTGGAGGAACTCACCAGGTCAGTCAGCATCTGTGGAGGGAATAAACTGAAGATTTTTTGAGACAGGAGACTTCTTCAGATTCCCATCCTGAAACATAGAAACATAGAAAATAGGTGCAGGAGGAGGCCATTTGGCCCTTTGAGCCAGCACCACCATTCATTGTGATCATCCACAATCAGTAACCTGTGCCTGCCTTCTCCCCATATCCCTTGATTCCGCTAGCCCCTAGAGCTCTATCTAACTCGCTTTTAAATTCATCCAGTGAATTGGCCTCCACTGCCTTCTGTGGCAGCGAATTCCACAAATTTACAACTCTCTGGGTGAAAAAGTTTTTTCTCACCTCAGTGAGAAGCATCATGTGACCATCCCCTCCACAGATGCTGCTTGACCTGCTGAATTTCTCCAGCATCTTGGGGTTTTTTGTTCAATTGTAAACTTCCAGAGAGATCTGGATAAGTATCGGAAAGAAAATTATTTTCTTGGCCATTGGGGCCACAGTTCATGGTTCCCATGGACTTGAGGAGGTAAATGTCTTCCTTCCATGCCATAACCAATCTGTGATTCTTCCTTTTCTATGAGAAGAAACTGTACTGTGTTGAGCTTGGATTTTATTCACTGACACTCTCCTCCACATGTGCTTAAGAAGAATGTTTTCCAAATTAAATAGCTTTATGACAACTGTATTTGGCATGACAGGGATTGGCATAACTAATTTGTCCAAATCTCTGCTTGTCTAAGAAAGAACATGAAAACATGAATGGCAATAAAATGGCTAATTTAAAGTGGATATTTCATGGGATTAACAAACCCCAGGACTTTATTCCTTGGAGTGCAGGAGACTGAGGGGTGATCTTATAGAGGTGTGCAAAATCATAAGGGAAATAGATAGGGTGAATGCACAGAGCTTTTTTCTGAGAATGAGGGAACCGAGATCTAGAGGGTACAGGTTGAAGGTGAGAGAGGAAATATTTAATGAGAATCTGACGGGCAACCTTTTCACCCAGAGGGTGGTGGATATATGGAGCAAGCTGCCAGAGGAAGAGGAACAACATTTAAATGATATTTAGACAGGTACATGGAGGGGAAGGGTTTAGATGAAGATGGGTCATATGCTGGTAAATGTGACTTGCTAAGATGGGGCATCTTGGTTGGCATGAGCAAGTTATACTCATACAGTCATAGAGTGATACAGTGTGGAAACAGGCCCTTCAGCCCAACAAGTCCCAGCTGCACTAGTCCCACCTGCCCGCATTTGGCCCATGCCCCTCCAAACCTGTCCTATCCATGTACCTGTCTAACTGTTTTCTTAACTGTTGGGGTAGTCCCTGCCTCAACTAGTCCCTGGGCCGAAGGCCTTGCTTCCATGCCTCCATGAGCCTGAGCTTTGTGGAAAAGCTGCAAAATATAGACAAGAATTTTCTCAGTTTAGTTTAGTTTATTTAGTTTAGAGATACAGCGCGGAAACAGGCCCTTCGGCCCACCGGGTCCGTGCCGCCCAGCGGTCCCCGCACATTAACACTATCCCACACACACTAGGGACAATTTTTACATTTGCGCAGCCAATTAACCTACAAACCTGCACGTCTTTGGAGTGCGGGAGGAAACCGAAGATCTCGGAGAAACCCCACGCGGGTCACGGGGAGAATGTACAAACTCCTTACAGACAGCACCCGTAGTCGGGATGGAACCCGGGTCTCCGGCGCTGCGTTCACTGTAAGGCAGCAACTCTACCGCTGCGCCACCTTGTTTTTTTTCCGTTCTCCCTACAACATTTAGTGTGAAGAAGGGTTCCGACCCGCAACGTCACCTATGCATTTACGTCAACGTCACTTACTCTCTAGAGTTGCTGCCTGAGCCACTGAGGTCCCCCAGCAGGTTGTGCCGATCTTTGGGATGTTAACCAACATCTGCAATTCCTTTCATTACTTATATGTTCTTTGATAATTTAGTTTTTCATGGATCTATGAACATGCCCTCAGGAAATAAAATTGGATTTAGCTGTGAAGGAAACTTATGAATGACTCTCATTGAGAACTCTATTAAAACTGGAACAGAAAATGATCAGCCACGGTTGAATGGTAGAGTGGACTTGATGGGCCGAATGGTCTAATTCTGCTCCTATCTCTTTTAAATTCATCCAGTGAATTGGCTTCCACTGCCTTCTGTGGCAGAGAATTCCACAAATTCACAACTCTCTGGGTGAAAAGGTTTTCTCATCTCAGTTTTAAATGGCCTCCCCTTTATTCTTAGACTGTGTGGCCCCTGGTTCTGGACTCACCCAACATCTGGAACATTTTTTCCTGCCTCTAGCTTGTCCAGTCCTTGTATAATTTTATATGATTCTATAAGAAGCCTTTTTGGATGTGCCAGGCATCTAAAGAACTTAGTCCTGATTTGGAGCCAAATTCAGCTCTGTGAAATCACACAAATATTCTCATTTATTAACTTCCTCGTGTAGGATACAATTTAAAACTAGGACCCAGGCCAACAAGCTGTAAGGTGCCCGTTTACGTTGAAATTAATACTTGTGTTGCTCAACCTCTGTTTAAACATGGTAACACACAGGAGCAGAGTTGAAATGGTGTTGTGGAATTGTTTATATTAATGCACTTCAGGCAGCTTTAGAGTTTCTATAGAGTCACAGAGACAGATACATAGCATGGAAACAGGCCCTTCGGCCCACATGTCCATGCTGACCAAGTTGGCTAGTCCAATGTACATTCATTTGTCTCAGAGCCCTCTCCAAACCCTTCCTATGCATAAATCTGTCCCAATGTTTTGAAAAGTCATTCTTGTATCCACTTCTACATCTTTGACCAGCAGATCATTTCCAGGTACGGACTACTCTCTGATTTTAAAAGTTGTCTCTCAGGTCCCTCTTAAACCCCTCTGCCCTCACTTTCAGCCTGTGCCCTCTAATTTTAGAACCCTTCCCCGAGGAAAACTATGATGAGTGTTCACTTTAATCGCTGCCCCTCGTGATCTTGTACACATCGATAAGGTCATCCCTCAGATTGCTCCTCCTGGAGGGAAAGTCCCAGCCTATCCGAGCGTTTCCCATGGCTCTAGCCCTCAAGCCCAGGCAACATCCCGGGGAATCTCTTCCACACCCTTCCCAACTTTGTGACATCCTTCCTGCAGCTGGACGACCAGAACTACGTAAAAGTACTCCAAATGTGGTCGAAACAACAACTTGTACAGTTGCACCATCAGCCAAAACATTATGCCCACCTGCCTCATATGCTGTTGGTCCTCCGTGTGCAGCCCCATACGCAGCAGGGTGCGATGCACTGTGTATTGTGACACATTCCTCCCGTGACCACCATTAACATTTTCTGTGACTTGTGCCACAGTCGACCTTCTGTCGGTTCGGACCAGACGGGATAGCCTTCGTTGCCCTCGCGCATCGATGAGCCTTGGGTGCCCAACACCCTGTCTGTCGCCGGTTTGTGGTTTGTCCCTCTTCGGACCACTGTCGGTAGGTACTCACCACTGCTGACCGGGAGCACCCCACAAGCCTTGCCGTTTCAGAGATGCTCTGACCCAGTCGTCTGGCCATAACAATTTGGCCCTTGTCAAATTCGCTCAGGTCTTTAGAAACATAGAAACATAGAAACATAGAAAATAGGTGCAGGAGTAGGCCATTCGGCCCTTTGAGCCTGCACCACCATTCAATATGATCATGGCTGATCATCCAGCTCAGTAGCCTGTACCTGCCTTCTCTCCATACCCCCTGATCCCTTTAGCAAAAAGGGCCACATCTAACTCCCTCTTAAATATAGCCAATGAACTGGCCTCAACTACCTTCTGTGGCAGAGAATTCCACAGACTCACCGCTCTCTGTGTGAAGAAATGTTTTCTCATCTCGGTCCTAAAAGACTTCCCCCTTATCCTTAAGCTGTGACCCCTGGTTCTGGACTCCCCCAACATCGGGAACAATCTTCCCGCATCTAGCCTCTCCAACCCCTTAAGAATTTTATATGTTTCTATAAGATCCCCCCTCAGTCTTCTAAATTCCAGCGAGTACAAGCCCAGTCTATCCAGTCTTTCCTCATATGTAAGTCCCGCCATCCCAGGGATCAATCTGGTGAACATTCTCTGTACTCCCTCTAAGGCAAGAACGTCTTTCCTCAGGTTAGGAGACCAAAACTGCACACAATACTCCAGGTGCGGTCTCACCAAGGCCCTGTACAACTGCAGCAGAACCTCCCTGCTCCTAAACTCAAATCCTCTTGCTATGAATGCCAAAATACCATTCGCTTTCTTCACTGCCTGCTGCACCTGCATGCTTGCTTTCAATGACTGGTGCACCATGACACCCAGGTCACGTTGCATCTCCCCTTCTCCCAATCGGTCACCATTCAGGTAATACTCTGCTTTCCTGTTCTTGCCACCAAAGTGGATAACCTCACATTTATCCACATTATATTGCATCTGCCATGCATTTGCCCACTCGCCTAATCTATCCAAGTCACTCTGCAGCCTCCTAGCATCCTCCTCGCAGCTAACACTGCCACCCAGCTTCGTGTCATCCGCAAACTTAGAGATGTTGCATTCAATTCCCTCGTCCAAATCATTAATATACACTGTAAATAACTGGGGTCCCAGCACTGAGCCTTGCGGTACCCCACTAGTCACTGCCTGCCATTCCGAAAAGGACCCGTTTATTCCTACTCTTTGCTTCCTGTCCGCCAACCAATTTTCTAACCACCTCAACACTGAACCCTCAATACCGTGTACTTTAAGTTTGTACACCAATCTCTTATGTGGGACCTTGTCGAAGGCCTTCTGAAAGTCCAGATATAACACATCGACTGGTTCTCCCTTATCCACTCTAGTAGTTACATCCTCGAAAAATTCTATAAGATTCGTCAGACATGATTTGCCTTTGGTAAATCCATGCTGACTTTGTCCGATGATTTCACCACTTTCCAAATGTAATGCTATCACATCTTTAATAACTGATTCTAGCATTTTCCCCACTACCGATGTTAGACTAACTGGTCTATAATTCCCCATTTTCTCTCTCCCTCCCTTTTTAAAAAGTGGGGTTACATTAGCTACCCTCCAGTCCTCAGGAACCACTCCAGAATCTAAAGAGTTTTGAAACATTATCACTAATGCATCCACTATTTCTGAGGCTACTTCCTTAAGCACTCTGGGATGCAGCCTATCTGGCCCTGGGGATTTATCTGCCTTTAATCCCTTTAATTTACCTAACACCACTTCCCGACTAACCTGGATTTCCCTCAGTTCCTCCATCTCATTAGACCCCCGGTCCCCCGCTATTTCCGGCAGACGGTTTATGTCTTCCTTAGTGAAGACGGAACCAAAGTATTTGTTCAATTGGTCTGCCATCTCCTTGTTCCCTATGATCAATTCACCTGTTTCCGACTGCAAGGGACCTACATTTGCCTTAACTAATCTTTTTCTCTTGACATATCTATAAATTCTCTTGACAATACTCCTGCCTATTTCTCCTGCATCCAACACATCAACTTGAAGAACTGACTGTTTACTTGCTGCTTAATATATCCCACCCCTTGACAGGTGCCATTGTAACAAGATAATCAATGTTATTCAGTTCGCCTGTCAGTGGTCATAATGTTTTGGTTGATCGGTGTAATGTCCCAACTTTGTTCTCAGCACCCTTCCCAATGAAGGCAATGTGCCAGACACCTTCTTCACCACCCTGTCCACCTAACCATGGACTTGTACTGCAAGATCTCTTAGGTTTTGGGGAGAAGGCAAGAGAATGGGGTTAGGAGGTTACAGTGCAAGTCCTGTGCTGATTTGACATAGGAAGGTACAACACCTCACACATATCAGAGTTAAATACGCTTTGCCATTCATGGCCCCAACTTCCTAACTGATCTAGATCCTGTTGTAAGCTTAGATATCCAACCACACTGTTTGCAACACCACCAATTTTGATGTGAAAAGAGTGCTGATATGTGGTATTGATGTGTTGTGTGAGACATCCGGGCGGGTCACGGTGACGCAGCGGTAGAGTTGCTGCCTTACAGCGAATGCAGCGCCGGAGACCCGGGTTCCATCCCGACTACGGGCGCCGTCTGTACAGAGTTTGTACGTTCTCCCCATGACCTGCGAGGGTTTTCTCCAAGATTTTTGGTTATCATCCCACACTCCAAAGACGTACAAGTTTGTAGGTTAATTGGCTTGCTAAATCTAAATTAAAATTGTCTCTAGTGGGTGTAGGATAGTGTTAATGTGCGGGGATCGCTGGTCGGCGCGGACCCGGTGGGCCGAAGGGCCTGTTTCCACGCTGTATCTCTAAACTAAACTAAACTAAACTAATCAATAAACAAGAAGGGTCTCGACCCGAAACATCATCTATTCCTTCTCTCCAGAGATGCTGTCTGACCCGCTGAATTACTCCAGCATGTTGTGTCTATCTTCGGTTTAAACCAGCATCTGCAGTTCCTTCCTACACAACATCTTTTTTATATTCAGCTTAAATAAATATCTTGTCATTTTGGTTTGTTTTTTTAGGTATTGTTAGCCATGAAAATCAATCACCTAGTATTTTTGAGTGACCACTTCAGCAAAACTCCAGTGCAAGTGTCATGACAATAGCCTTGGCCTTACTCACTAAAACAAACTTCCCCAATAAGGAAAATCACATTCTACAATCCATTTAGTAAGAAGTTCATTCCACTTGAAGATTTTTCATAAAAATTCAATTTACTAGCACATATAAACATTGTTAGACAATAACATTGTTAACGGTGTCACGGTGGCGCAGCGGTAGAGTTGCTGCCTTACAGCGAATGCAGCGCCGGAGACCCAGGTTCGAACCCGACTACAGGTGCCGTCTATATGGAGTTTGTACGTTCTCCCCGTGACCTGCGTGGGTTTTCTCCGAAATCTTTGATTTCCTCCCACACTCCAAAGATGTACAGGTTTGTAGGTAAATTGGCTTGGTGAAAGTTTAAAAATATTGTCCCTGGTATGTGTAGGATAGTACTAATATGGTGGGATCGCTGGTCGGCGCGGACCCGGTGGGCCGAAAGGCCTGTTTCCGCGCTGTATCTCTAAACTAAACTAAACTAAGTGGAAGAAGGGTCTCGACCCAAAACGTCGCCCATTCCTTCTCTCCTGAGATGCTGCCTGACCTGCTGAGTTACTCTAGCATTTTGTATCGATCTGTACCAGCATCTGCAGTTATTTTCTTAAACTAAATAGAATATCACCCACTGTTTTGTAAACATGAAAGCTCTATAAATGTATGCTGTGGTAATAACAATTAAACATCATTGCCGTAGACACAAGGAACTGCAGGTGCTGGTTTACAAAAAAAGATCCAAAGTGCTGGAGTAATGCACATGCAGCATTTGTAGAGAACATGGACAGATGGCGTTTTGGGTTGGGACCCTTCTTCAAACTGATTGTAGCTGGAAGAGAGATGGGGTGGCAAGACAAAGCCTGGGAGTGATAGGTGGATGCTAGAGAAGGGGTTTTCAACTGGCAACTGGGTGGACAAAGGTCAGAGGCGAAAAGATAAACAGTGTGAGATAAGGTGAAATGGATGGAAGGTGTGCAAAATGTGAAGCCAGAGAAGGAATGTAGATGGAAGGGGATGGTGGGGATGGGAGAAATGGGTATGCATCCAGGCTGGGCACAGGGTAGCGAGGGGCATAAAGGGGGAGAGAGAAGGAGGATGTTTGTAGCTAGTCACCTAACATTGGAGAAATCAATGTCCGTATATTGTTCAATGTTCAAAGAACGTTGCCATGGTGAGGCAGTAGAGCTGCTGCCTCACAGCACAGAAACATAGAAACATAGAAACGTAGACAATAGGTGCAGGAGGAGGCCATTCAGCCCTTCGAGCCAGCACTGCCATTCAATATGATCGGCTGATCATCCAAAATCAGTACCCCGTTCCTGCTTTCTCCCCATAATCCCTTGACTCTATTAGCTCTAAGAGCTAAATCTCTTTCTTAAAAACATCCAGTGAATTGGCCTCCACTGCCTTCTGTGGCAGAGAATTCCACAGACTCGCAACTCTCTGGGTGAAAAGGTTTTTCCTCATCTCAGTCCTAAATGGCCCACCCCTTATCCTTAAGCTGTGACCCCTGGTTCTGGACTCCCACAAGAGACCTGTGTTCAATCCTGACCTCAGGTGCTGGCTGTGCAGAATTTGTACGCTCTCGCTGTGACCGCGTGGGTTTTCTCCGGGTGCTCTGGTTTCCTCCCGCATTCTAAAGCCATGCAGGTTCGTAAGTTTTTTTGGGTTTTTTTTCTTAATTTTTTTTATTTTATAATTGATTACAATGCATATAACAACAACAGTAAACCCCATCCCTCCCCTTCCCTACATAATCATGAAAACAAACAAACAAAAACAAACAAATAAATAAATAAAAATACATTTAAAAAAAACATAACTACAATGTTACAAAAAAAGACAAAAGCACAAAAACATGAGGCAAGGTAATTTTCACAAGTCAAATATTTCAGTATTTTCACTGCTGGATTCAAAGAAGGTACAAAAGCTTGTGGCATTGAGGGGATAGTTTTACTTGTCCTTAATATGCTGCAGCACTGGGTTCCATATGTTGAAGAACTTTTGAGGGTTGCCAGACAATTCATATCTCAACCTCTCTACGTGTAATATGCCCATTAATTCTCTTAACCAAGTCTCAAACTGAGGAGCAGAGTCTGATTTCCATAGTTTCAAAATACATCTGTTGGCAATTACCATACCATAAACCAAGATTGTGCGAGCATTATGGTCTAGCTTCTCAAGCGTTGTGGAATACCCGAATAGAGCAGTTTCAGGGTCCGGAGTTAAAGTGACGTTTAAAACAGTGGAGTACCATTGAAATAAAAGACACCAAAAGTTGTGAAGTTTTGGACAAGTCCAAAAGTGGTGAGCGAGTGTACCCTCAGCGGTCTTGCATCTATTACACAAAGGTGAGAGATCAGGAAAGATTTTATGCAGCTTAACCTTAGAGTAGTGTAATCTGTGTATAACCTTGAATTGAATCAGTTGTAGCCTAGAATTAATAGAACAGGATTTTATACTTTTCAGTACTTCCTTCCAGACATCGTCATCAATTTCAATGTTAAGGTCTTCTTCCCAGGTTTGTTTTATTTTTAAAGTAGATTTATCTAGTTTGTTTAAAAAGATACCTACAAACGATGAGATTAGGTTCTTTGCTTCCGGGGGACCCAGCAAAATTTTGGACAACAAGTCGTCTTCGGGCAGGGACTCAAAAAGCGAATTGTTTTGTCGAACATAATTTCTCAGCTGTAAGTACCTGAAGAATTGAGTTTTGGGCAATGAGAACTTGGATTGTAGCTGATCAAATGATGCAAAGTGTCTATTTATGTAAAGATCTTTTATTGTAACTATCCCTTTACAGCTCCATTCTTTGAATGCTGTGTCTGTAAATGATGGGGGGAAAGCGTGGTTATGCCAGATTGGGGCGTGCATTGACGTATTCGGAAGCTCACAAGCTTTCCTAATTTGGTGCCATATTCTCTGAGCATTGGACAGAGTGAAGTGATCCTCTCTAAGAGAGGTGAGAGATCTGGGTAATGAAAAAAGGAGAGCAGGGAGAGAAGTTTTTGGGGTTAAGCTTTTTTCAATCGCCAGCCAAGGTGGCAGGTCATATCCAACTCCCCGTTCATATGCATATTGCCAGTATACCATGACTCTAACATTGGCCGCCCAATAGTAATATAAAAAGCACGGTAACCCCAGTCCCCCAGTTAATCGGTATTTGTAAATTCCCCACGGTATGTAGAAAGTGAAAGTGGGGTAACATAGAACTATATAATGCTATGTATGTGGGTCGTCGATGGTTGGCGTGGACCTGGTGGGCTGAACCCTAACTCTAACGCTGTATCTCCAAGAACTAAACAAAACTAAAAGCAAACCATTGGGTTGAAGGCTGGCCAAGTATAATATGAGGTGCTGTTCGTCTAGTCTGTACGTGGCCTCAAGCTGGCAATGGAGGAGGCCCAGGACAGAAAGGTCAATGTGGGAATGGGATGAGGAGATGGAATGGTAAGCAACCCAGTGATCCCACAAGCCTAGGTAGCCTTGTCATTGCCACAGCCTCACGTTACAGCTCGTTGAGGCATAGTCATGTTGAATTTAGTTTGGTTTAGTTTAGCTCAGAGACACAGTGCAGCAACAGGCCCTTCGTCCCACTGAGTCCGCACCGACCAGCGATCCCCGCACATTAACACTCAATAGCCTACACGCACTAGGGACAATTTGCAAAAATATTTACAGCTGTACACATGTACAAGCCAATTAACCTACAAACCTGTACGTCTTTGGAGTGTGGGCGGAAACCGAAGATCTCGGAGAAAACCCACGCAGGTCAAGGGGAGAACGTACAAACTCCGTACAGACGGAGCCCGTAGTCGGGATCGAACCCATGCCGCCCACAATATCCTCAACACAAAGTGCATGTAAGGATTACTGGTATTTTTCTGTCTTGAATCTGCAACCACATTAATAAAAAAGAAGCAAAGTGTTATCTTGACAAGAATGTTGGCAAAGTTAAAATATATTGCCAGCTTTGGCTGATAAATTGTTCCTTGAGTGTGTTTGGTCAGCAGCCAATGAAAGCATTTTTACTGCTTCATTACATTTGATATAAAAAATGAAATAACTCGGACAAATTGGCATTTTATAGCCTATTTATTGAATTTTACTGCAGATATATATAATATATAATACATAATGCAGAATATAATTTTACTGCAGAGTATTTGCAGAGCAAAGCACAAATGCCTTGGGTATATTGGCTGTACAAGGGTGGATCTGTATTTCTTCAAGAACTGAGGAAAAACATAGAAACATAGACAATAGGTGCAAGAGTAGGCCACTCAGCCCTTCAAGCCAGCACTGCCATTCAATATGATCATGGCTGATCATCTAAATCAATACCCTGTTCCCGCTTTCTCCCCATATCCCTTGATTCCATTTGCTCTAAGAGCTCTATCTAACGCTCTTTTGAATACACCCAGTGAATTGGCCTCCACTGCCTTATGTGGCAGAGAATTCCACAGATTCACAACTCTCTGGGTGAAAAGGTTTTTCCTCATCTCAGTCCCAAATGGCCTACCCCATATTCTTAAACTGTGACCCCTGGTTCTGGACTCCCCCAACATCGGGAACATGTTTCCTGCATCTTGCCTGTCCAATCCCTTAAGAATTTTATATGTTTCTATAAGATACCTTCTCATCCTTCTAAATTCCAGCGAATACAAGCCCAGTCGACCCATGCTTTAGGAAACCTTTAGGTTTCAGTCGGGACAAAATTAGACATTGGTATTGATAGAGGGTGTCCAGGAGGTAAATGAAAAAAATCTTGGTTGTATAGACAAGTAGATGCACAAGTCAAGCAGATGTATATGGAATGGAGATTGCAGCTTAGTTCTGCACTGAACATGTTGTACGCATTTAGCCTGAACCAGAGCAAGATGAATCAGTATGGTTGTTGGTTTTGATCTTTAGACAGTGCGCAGGCAGTCACATGATGAACAGAACATGCTGGGATAACAGCATGTGTTGTTAATGTACACATGGAAGCCTAGCCCGCGAGTGCAGACGATCTCATCAAAGGTGGAGGAAGGGACTGCAGATGTTGGTTTAAACCGAAGGTAGACACAAAAAGCCGGAGTAACTCAGCATGTCAGACAGCATCTCTGGAGAGAAGGAATAGGGGAAGTTGTCTGAAACCTGTTTTATCCCAGCCCACAGCTAACAGCGGAATGGTTCATTTATCATCTATCTTTCATTCATTTGTTCTATTTCTCTATATATCAACGTCTATGTCTCTCGTTTCCCTTTCCCCTAACTCTCAGTCTGAGAAGGGTCTCGACCCGAAACGTCACCCATTCCTTCTCTCCAGAGATGCTGCCTGACCCGCTGAGTTACTCCAGCATTTTGTGGCTATCTCACCAAAGGTCACATGTATCAACATGCTGCTTCTTGCTCATCACAATCATCTGGTACTAATTTTTCTTTTCTTAAGGAGAAATTAAATTTGTTTCATAAATTTTAACAGTCACTGAATTTCATAAGCACTTAGTTGATTGGGAATTTGAATCATCCATTATGAAAACTGCTATATAAATGCATGCCTTGTATATTTTCCTTGTAGTCATCTTCTACTTAAGGTCAACGCAAGATTTACAACTATCGATGCTGCAACGATGTTTCAATTTCATGTCATACTAGACCAAGTGGGCCCAAACCTCTCCTGCATTGGTACAGCACCCTCTCCTCCCCCTCCCCTCTCTCCCCCCTCCCCCTCCCCTCTTCCTTCCTCCCCCACTCCCCTCCTTCCCCCTCCCCCTCCCCTCTCCTCCTCCCCCTTCCCTCCCCCCTCCTCCTCCCTTCCCCCCTCCATCCCCTCCTCCTCCCCCCCTTCCCCTACCCCCCTACCCCCTTCTCCTCCCCCCGGCTCCATCCCCATCCACCCCCCTCCCCTCCCCCTCCCTCCTCCCCCTCCCACAATCCCCTCCACCCCCCTTCCCCTCCCCTCCCATCCCCCTCCCCCTTCCCCTCCCCCCTTCCCCTTTCCCCAACTCCATCCCCCTCAACCCCCTTTATCCCTCCTCCCCCCTCCCTCCCTCCTCCCTCCCTCCCTAGGACACAGATTTAAACTTTAAAATGTGAATAACGTTAAAAATATAACTCCGATTTCAATTAAACTTCTTCCATTGGCACCAAAGGGACGACGGTGAGTAAGGTGGGCCTAAAATTGTCGTGCTGTCGTGTACCGTTTTGGCTGTAGTTCAGGAACAAACAAACAAACAAACAAACAAGAGTTTTAGTATATAGATTAAATCAAAAATCAACCTTTTTCTTTTTAACTGCTATTTTCAGTAATCATCACAATCACAATCACAATCATACTGTATCAGCCAAGTATGTTTTGCAACATACGAAAAACTTAATTTGCCATACTAATAACATTTATTACATTCCCGACTAATAACATTTCTGCAGATAAAACACATTTTTGGAATATATTAAATGGAGAGGATGAAAACTTTTATTGTTTTCCTGTCCACTAACATTTAATTTAGTGTTAAAATTGACACATGGAGGAAAATGTCTGGAATTTGCAGTTTGTTCCATTTTTAAATGAAACCAGTTAAATCTCAAGGATTGATTCCCAGAGCTTTGCAAAATGTTGGCAATCAGGATAATAAATGCATTGATTATCATCTTTCAAATTTCTGTAAATTCTGCAAATCAAATAAACTGAAGATTCTGGAAATCTAAAATAAAAACAGAAAATACTGGAAATACCCCCCAGCAGATCAGACTGCTTCTTTCTGAAGAGAAGTGGTGCACTTCAAGGCAGTAAGACTTGCTGCCTTACAGCATTGGAGATCCGGGTTCCATCCCGACTACGGGTGCTGTCTGTACGGAGTTTGTACGTTCTCCCCGTGACCTGCGTGGGTTTTCTCCGAGATCTTCGGTTTCCTCCCACACTTCAAAGATGTACAGGTATGTAGGTTAATTAGCTTGGCTTAAATGTAAATTGTCCTTAGTGTGTGTGTAGGATAGTGTTAGTGTGCACGGATCGCTGGTCGGTGCGGACTCGGTGGGCCGAAGGGCCTGTTTCCACGCTGTACTCTAAACTAAACTAAAAAAAAAGCAACGCATATGTAGACTGTCCTGCTGAATATTTCAATGGTTCAATGGATATTTATTGAATGGATACTATTTCATCAAGTTCAAAGTCTAGATTCCCACCCACAGAAATGCAATATATTTTTAATATTAAATTAGAAAATTAGGTAAAGTTGACATTTAAAGGGACCTTGCTTTTCCAGTAAACAAGTCACTGAAGCCTGCCACACAGGTGAAGCAAGGAATTAGAAGGTTTTTATTTGTCTTTTAAAGCAAGAAAACTTGAACACAGAAGTATAGATGCCTAACTGTAATTAAATAGAACCATGGCGATTAAAAAAAGAGGGAGAGAGAAAAGAGAGAACTATTGACTTCTCAGAATAATATCAATTGTGGGGGAATTCATTGCATCGTTTATAATGTTGATGTTCTTAACCAGAAAAAGGATATTTTCCCATTGAGAGTTCTGACTAGATCCTAGAAAGGTAGATTTGCCATGTTTAGTTTAGTTTAGTTTAATTTAATTTAGTTTATAGTCACGTGTACCGAGGTACAGTGAAAAGCTTTTGTTGCGTGCTACCCAGTCAGTGGAAAAGCAATACCTGATTACAATCAAGCTATTCACAGTGTGCAGGTGCATAGAGCCATAGAGTCATTGTGATACAATGTGGAAACAGGCCCTTCGGCCCAACTTGCCCACACATGTCCTAGCTACACTAGTCCCACTTGCCTGTGCTTGGTCCATATCCCTCCAAATGATATTGCTATTGAGGGTGTGCAGCGTAGGTTTACTAGGTTAATTCCCGGAATGGTGGGACTGTCATATGTTGAAAGACTGGAGCGACTAGGCTTGTATACACTGGAATTTAGAAGGATGAGAGGGGATCTTATCGAAACGTATAAGATTATTAAGGGGTTGGACACGTTAGAGGCAGGAAACATGTTCCCAATGTTGGGGGAGACCAGAACAAGGGGCCACAGTTTAAGAATAAGGGGTAGGCCATTTAGAACTGAGATGAGGAAAAACTTTTTCAGTCAGAGAGTTGTGAATCTGTGGAATTCTCTGCCTCAGAAGGCAGTGGAGGCCAATTCTCTGAATGCATTCAAGAGAGAGCTAGATAGAGCTCTTAAGGATAGCGGAGTCAGGGGGTATGGGGAGAAGGCAGGAACGGGGTACTGATTGAGAATGATCAGCCATGATCACATTGAATGGTGGTGCTGGCTCGAAGGGCCGAATGGCCCCCTCCTGCACCTATTGTCTATTGCAAGACAAGACACAGCATTTTGTGTCTACTTTATTTCATGTCATGTTAAATATCCAACTCATAGCTGTGCAGGAGGGAACAGCAGATGCTGATTTACACCGAAGATGGACACAAAAAGCTGGAGTAACTCAGCGGGACGGGCAGCATCTCCGGGAAGGAAGGAATGGGTGAGACCCTTCTTCAGACTGAAATCAGGGCAAGAATTACAAGACTCACAAAGACTCGGTGAATATATTATTTTTTAAGCTGCTATGGTAACCTAAATTATATAACTTAGAGTTTAATGCCAAATTTCCAGGGAACAAACTGAAATCTCAGCAAATTCTTAAATGGGGCATTACTTCTTCTGCCAAGTAAGTAAGGTGCCAATGTACTCTGTCCCTATTATTTATAGGCACACATCCTGGAAAAATAGTAAAGCCTGTAACAGCTTCTAGTAGTACACTCCACCATGGCACTGATTAAAACCAGCAAGGCAATTGTGCAAATAACGTAATCGCCAATATTCTGTTAGTTACACAGGGGCCACAGTTTAAGAATAAGGGGTAGGTCATTTAGAACGGAGATGAGTTTAGAGATAG
This sequence comes from Rhinoraja longicauda, assembly GCF_053455715.1. NCBI lineage: Eukaryota > Metazoa > Chordata > Chondrichthyes > Rajiformes > Arhynchobatidae > Rhinoraja > Rhinoraja longicauda. The sequence goes on from NC_135958.1 coordinate 41,846,336, forward strand.
AGTTTAGTGATACAGCGCGGTAACAGGCCTTTTCGGCCCATTGGTCCGCACCGACCAGCGATCCCCGCACATTAACACTATCCTATACCCATTGGGGACAATTTTTTTTACATTTACCAAGCCAATTTACCTACATACCTGTACATCTTTGGAGTGTGGGAATCCCCACTTTGAAATCCCACGTGGTCATGGGGAGAACGGACAAACTCCGTACAGACAGCACCCGTAAAGGAAAAACTTCTTCACCCAGAGAGTTGTAAATCTGTGGACTTCTCTGCCTCAGAAGGCAGTGGAGGCCAATTCTCTGGATGCTTTCAAGTGAGAGTTAGGTAGAGCTCTTAAAGATAGCGGAGTCAGGGGATATGGGGAGAAGGCAGGAACGGGGAACTGATTGTGGATGATCAGCCATGATCACAGTGAATGGCGGTGCTGGCTCGAAGGGCCGAATGGCCTCCTCCTGCACCTATTGCCTATTGGTGTGCCATTGTTTAAAGCACCATTTAAAGAAATAGAAAATTCCTCATTTTACTCATTCATCCTTCTATACTCATGGACCACAATTAATGTGAGGAGAAACAAACAAATGCCTACTGAAAACATTTAGTTTAGTCTGGAGATACAGCACGGAAACAAGCCCTTCAGCCCATCCAGTCCGTGCCGACCAGCGAGTGTGGGAGGAAACTGAAGATCTCGGAGAAAACCCACGCAGGTCACGGGTTGAACGTACAAACTCCGTACAGACAGCACCCTTAGTTGGGATGGAACCTGGGTCTCCAGCGCTGCATTCGCTGTAACGCAGCAACTCTACCGCTGCGCCACCGTGACCGCCCGAACATCTAATGAAATCTGCTGAATTTTAAACAATAGAAGGAAATAAATTTGTGATTAATTATTTGATTGTTTTGATTTGATTTGATTTTTGGAATTAATATTCACCAATAAAGGCACAAAAAAACCCAGTTGATGTTAAATTGAACAAATCAAAATGAACAAAGTAACTGGAGTTCATAGAATCCATTTGGAATGGTTTTCCAAAGACAAGACAACACGGCGACACGGTGGTTCAGCGGTAGAGTTGCAGTCTTACAACGCTCGACCCGTGACCTGCGTGGGTTTTCTCCGAGATCTTCGGTTTCCTCCCACACTCCAAAGACGCACAGATTTGTAGGTTAATTGGCTTGGTATAAGTGTAAATTGTTGCTAGTGTGTGTAGAATAGTGTTAATGTGAGAGGGCCACTGGTCGGTGTGGACTCGGTGGGCCGAAGGGACTGTTTCCGGGCTATATCTCTAAACTAAACCAAACATGGTGGGCACAGAATGCTGGAGTAACTCAGCGGGTCAGGCAGCCTCTCTGGAGAGAAGGAATGGGTGACCTTTCGGGTCGAGACCCTTCTTCAGACTGATGTCAGGGGAGGGGGCAGGACAAAGATAGAATGTAGTCAGAGACAGGCAGACTAGTGGGAGAACTGGGAAGGGGAAGGGGATAGAGAGGGAAAACTAAACATGGAACCAACTTGTGATTTTATCTTGCACAATGTTACAAGATTAATTGGCAATTTCATAGTTAAAAATCATTTGCGACAAAATGATCACAACATCTACCGGGAGGAGGTGGCTGATCTGGCACTCTGGTGTCGGAACAATAGCCTCCTCTTGAATGTCACTAAAACTAAGGAGCTGATTGTAGACTTTAGAAGGGCTCACCATCCAAGGACGTACACGCCACTCGAGATAAATGGGTCTATTGTGGATAGGGTGAGCAGTTTTAAATACTTGGGAGTCCGCATCACAGAGGACCTGACATGGGCAACGCACATTGCCGCACTGGTGGGTAAGGCAAAGCAGCGCCTTTACCACCTTAGACAGCTGAGGAAATTCAGAGTGTCTCTGAGGATCCTTCAGTGCTTCTACTCTGGGGCTGTAGAGAGCATCCTGTCCGGCAACATCACAATCTGGTTTGGGAACAGCTCTGCCCAGGACAGGATGGCCCTGCAGAGAGTAGTGCATTCGGCAGAACACACCATGGGAACTACACTCGTCCCCCTGCAGGACCTATACATCAGGAGGTGCAGATCCAGAGCAAGCAAGATTATGAGGGACCCCTGCCACCCCAGCAATGGACTGTTCCAGATGCTATGGTCAGGCAAACGCCTCCGCTGTCACGCTGTGAAAACAGAGAGGATGAGACAGAGTTTCTTCCCACAGGCCATCAGGACTGTTAACTATTATAACTCCAGGGACTAAATTTTGTCTTCTCTGTATTAACTTTAATTTATATGCTGTAACTGTAATTCTTTTTTTTGTGCACAATCCGCAGGCATTTCCACTTTCATTTCACTGCACATCGTGTATGTGTATGTGACAAATAAACTTAACTTGACAACAGGAAAAATATCTCAATAGAGCTGTAGAGAGACACTGAACAGACTGGAATCCAAAACCATTCTCCATGAAAATGATCACAGCGCCGGAAACCCGGGTTCGATCCCGACTACGGGTGCTGTCTGTACGGAGTTTGTACGTTCTCCCCGTGACCTGCGTGGGTTTTCTCCGAGACCTTCTGTTTCCCCCCACACTCCAAAGACGTGCAGGTGTGTAGGTTAATTGGCTTGGTAAATGTAAAAATTATCCCTAGTGAGTGTAGGATAGTGTTAATATGCGGGGATCGCTGGTCGGCGCGGACCCGGTGGGGCGAAAGAGCCTGTTTCTGCGCTGTATCTCTAAACTAAACTAAACTAAACTAAACTAAACTAAACTAAACTAAACTAAACTAAACTAAACTAAACTAAATTAAACTAAACTAAACTAAACTAAACTAAACTAAACTAAACTAAACTAAACTAAACTAAACTAAACTAAACTAAACTAAACTAAAGTAAACATAGCTTTAGGGAGAGAGGGGCAAAGTTTAAAGGAAATGTGTGGGGCAGGTCTTTTACACTGAGAGTGGGGTGAGCCTGGAACCTGCTGCGTGAGGTAGTAGTAGGGCAGACACAATGTTTGAGGCATTTGGATGGACATGTGGAGGGACATGAACCACATGCAGTAAGGGGTAATGAATTTAACTTGTGTCATGCTTGGCATGGACATTGTGGGACAAAGTTGTTGATCCTTTCCTGTACTGTTCTATGTTTTATGTTTTATGGAACCTTCTGCTCAAATAAAATGAAAACGAGAAATGCACGATGTGTTTAGTTTAGAGATACAGCGCAAAAACAGGCCCTTCGGCCCGCCGGGTCCACGCCGACCAGCGATCCCCACACATTAACACTAACACACACCCACTAGGGACAATTTTTACATTGACCAAGTCAATTAACCTACAAACTTGTATGTCTTTGGAGTGTGGGAGGAAACCGAAGATCTCGGAGAAAACCCACGCAGGTCACGGGGAGAACGTACAAACTCCGTACAGACGGCACGCGTAGTCGGGATGGAACCCAGGTCTCCGGCGCTGCATTCGCTGTAAGGCAGCAACTCTACCGCTGCGCCACCATGCCAAGAACATGTTTTTAAATTAAATGAAAACATTTACCAGTATATAAATAATGACAAGCACTTAGCAAAGTGCATTTGATTGACAAAGAACAGCTGCATATGAAGAGCCATCAGTGTTTTACAGGAACATAATGAGCAGAACTGGGAGTAGACCATTTATCTGCTCAAGCCTGCTGTTTCTTTGCATAAAGTCATTGCATTTGGTCTCATGAAGAGCCATGTGGCTCAGAAATCTTTTTGTTCTCCCTGAACTGAGGCTCCATCTCCATTACATCGAAAGAACCATTGATCATTTCTCACCTATATTCCACACTTCTGCTCACTCACTTGGTTTTGTTTAGTGTGGAGATACAGCGCGGAAACAGGCCCTTCGGCCCACCGGGTCCGCGCCGCCCAGCGATCCCCGCACACTAACACTATCCTACACACACCAGGGACAATTTTTACAATTACCAAGCCAATTAATCTACAAACCTGTACGTTTTTGGAGTGTGGGAGGAAACCGAAGATCTCGGAGAAAACCCACGCAGGTCACGGGGAGAACGTACAAACTCCGTACAGACAGCATCCGTAGTCGGGATGGAACCGGGGTCTCCGGCGCTGCATTCGCTGTAAGGCAGCAACTCTACCGCTGCACCACCGTGACCGCCCAATGGCTTTAATATCCCAATCCACTGAACAAATCCATGCCCAGAGTTCGTCTGTCTTCAACCTCTAGCATTGAAATACGTCCAGTTTAAACCATTGGCATTTCCTCTCTTTGTGCCGTGCATCTGTCTCTTTGACAGCAGTATTTGCCCAAACTTCTCATTCACAAAATGCTGGAGTAACTCAGCAGGTCAGGCAGCATCTCAGGAGAGAAGGAATGGGTAACCCTTCGGGTCTCAACCCGAAACGTCACCCATTCCTTCTCTCCTGACATGCTGCCTGACCTGCTGAGTTACTCCAGCATTTTGTGAATAAATACCTTCGATTTGTACCAGCATCTGCAGTTATTTTCTTATACAACTTCTCATTTGCCTGCTTTCTGTTCAGGGACCAAACTTCCTGCAAATCTGGTTTGAACCCTCTCAAGTAGCACTAGCAAGTCTTCCTCCGAGGGTATTGGTCCCTCTCCAGTACATGGCCAACCAGCCCCTCATATACAGGTCACCTCTGCCACAGAAGAGATCCCATTGCAGAAGGGATCCAGGGATTGACTCGTCCATGATTGTGCTGCTGGCCTTGCCGAGGCAGCGTGAGGTATGAATGGAGTCGATGAAAAAATCTCTGATCTAGTTAACCTATTATAGTGAATGTGAAATATAAGTAATGGGTTGAATCAAGAACTGTTTTGATTCAGCCGTGCCCAGGAAAAGAAGCACTGGAATCTGTGGAGCTGGGCGGTAGAGTTGCTGCCTTACAGCGCCAGAGACCTGGGTTCGATCCTGACTCATGCTGTCTGGACAGAATTTGTACATTCTCCCCGTGACCTGCGTGGGATCTCTCCTGGTGCTCCAGTTTCCTCTCACGCTCCAAAGACAGGCAGATTTGTAGGTTGATTGGCTCGGTAAAATTGTAAATTGTTCCTAGTGCGTAGGATAGTGTTAGTGTGCGGGGATCGCTGGTCGGCAAGGACTCAACGGGCTCTGTTTCCGTGATGTATCTCTAAACTATATCTCCAAACTAAAGTGGAGTTACCACTATTTCAAGTTACCTATTTACATTACACAGGCTAAATTGTTTATAATGTGATTTTGATAGGCATCTCGCGAAGCACTTACAAGTTCCTTTGGAAAATGTCAAGCAGAAAATGAACTGCCTTGAAGTTAAACAGTAGAGGGACTTACAAAATCCTATTTCCCTGCTGTAATCAGACATTATTGTCTCTTAAGTACACAGCTGCTCGTTTAACCGCGGGTGGTCATTAAAATTGGCAAACGCTTCAATTAACACTTGTTCAAGAGTATTAAATAATGCAACATAGAGTCTTTAGTATTTTTAGCTTGATGTAGCGAAAATAACTTCATTGCAATTGAAAACATCTTTATTTCTGAAAATTCTCTGGGAAAAATAACTTTGTTATCGCGAGTCTGAAACTATCTAGCACAAAACCCCCTTTAAAAACATAGAAAATAGGCGCAGGAGGAGGCCATTTGGCCCTTCAAGCCAGCACCGCCATTCATTGTGATCATGGCTGATCATCCACAATCAGTAACCCGTGCCTGCCTTCTCCCCATATCCCTCGACTCCGCTAGCCCCTAGAGCTCTATCTAACTCTCTTTTAAATTCCAGTGAATCGGCCTCCACTGCCTTCTGTGGCAGAGAATTCCACAAATTCGCAACTCTCTGGGTGAAAACGTTTCTCACATTAACACAATTATCTTCATGACGTGGTATTCGACAACACAAGGTTTCTTAGCAATGGGCTCATTATGTTATAGGACTGCTACTTGTATCACCATATCTCTTGGTTCCTGCAATATTCAGAAATCTGTTGATGAAAATCAACAAAAACAGCTTAGATGCTGGAAATGTTAAAATATAAATAGAAAATGCTGAAAAAATTTAGCAGTTCAGGTCGCAACTGTGGAGGAGAAACATAACTTTTCGGCACGGTGGCTCAACGGTAGAGTTGCTGTCTTACAGCGCCAGAGACCCGGGTTCAATCCGGATTATGGGTGATATCTTTACAGAGTTTGTACGCTCTCCCCGTGACCTGCGTGGGTTTTCTCCGTGTGCTCTGGTTTCCTCCCAAACTCCAAAGACGTAAAGGTTTGTTGGTTAATTGGCTTGGCATGGCACAAATCGTCCCTAGTTTGTGTAGGATAGTTTTTATGTGCGTGGATCGCTGGTTGGCATGGACTCGGTGGTTCCTCCAGAACTTTGTTTTTTGCTGAAGGTTTTAATGGTAATTAGTTGGGGAGAGGTGATGTTGAATGAAAACATTTAAGTGTAGGCCATTAAAGGGCAGCATGGTGGCGCAGCGGTAGAGTTGCTGCCTTACAGCGCCAGAGACCCGGGTTCGATCCTGACTACGTTCTGTGTGTACGGAGTTTGTACGTTCTCCCCGTGACCTGCGTGGGTTTTCTCCGAGGTCTTCGGTTTCCTCCCACACTCCAAAGACTGGCAGGTTTGTAGGGTAATTGGCTTGGTATAAATGTAAAATTGTAAGCTAGTTGTATAGGATGGGTTCATGTGCGGGGATCGGTGGTCAGTGCGGACTCAGTGGGCCGAAGGGCCTGATTCCGTGCTGTATTTCTAAAACTAAAGTTAACAATGCACTTGGTGCATGTTAACCTGCAGAGAGATTGGGACAGGGTGGAATGCCCCTGATAGGGGTGGCCAAGAGGATAAATTGTCAACAAAGCTCTCTGGCCAGTGGGTGTAAAGGAACCGTTAGAGAGTAAGATATAGGCACGGTGCGGTCACGGTGGCGCAGCGGTAGAGTTGCTGCCCTGCAGCGAATACAGCGCCGGAGATCCGGGTTCGATCTCGACTAACGGTGCCGTCTGTACGGAGTTTGTACGTTCTCCTCGTGACCTGCGTGGGTTTTCTCCGAGATCTTCGGTTTCCTCCCACACTCCAAAGACGTACAGGTTTGTAGGTTAATTGGCTTGGTAAATGTAAAAAATTGTCCCTAGAAGGTATAATTGTCCCTAGAGGGTATAATGTGCAGGGATCGTTGGTCGGCGCGGTCCCGGTGGGCCGAAAGGGCCTGATTCCGTGCTATATCTCTAAAACTAAAATTAACAATGCTCTTGGTGCATGTTAACCTGCAGAGAGACTGGGACAGGGTGGAATGCCCCTGATAGGGGTGGCCAAGAGGATAAATTGCCAACAAAGCTCTCTGGCCAGGAACCGTTAGATTTAGATATACAGCGCAGAAACAGGCCCTTCGGCCCACCGGGTCCGTGCTGCCCAGCGATCCCCGCACACAAACACTATCCAACACCCATTAGGGACAATTTTTCCTTTTTACATTTGCCCAGCCAATTAACCTACAAACCTGTACATCTAGAGAGTGAGATATAAGCACTCTCGGTACAGATTAACATGTACCTTTTGTCTTCTGTGGGGGTGGGGATAATGGGGATTTAACCAAAAATAGATTTATTCAAGTATTTACAATACTATTTACAATACTAAATAATTCAAAGCAAAACCCACCACCGTAGTACAAGTAAAATAAATATTCTTAAATAACTATTTCCCCACCGTTATTGAGGATATTCCAGCCCCCACGGTGCCCAGCGGTCCCGGAAATACCCCCAGGATGCCCGTGGACAGCACGTGATCCCTCTCTAAAACCAGCCGGGCGTGGATGTAACCCGGGAAGATCTTTAATGATAGATGCCTCCCCCTTCCCAGTTCTCCCACTACTCTTCCTGTCTCTGACTACATTCTACCTTTGTCCCGCCCCCTCCCCTGACATCAGTCTGAAGAAGGGTCTCGAACCGAAACGTCACCCATTCCTTCTCTCCAGAGATGTTGCCTGTCCCGCTGAGTTACTCCAGCATTTTGTGTCTACCTTCGGCTTAAACCAGCATCTGCAGTTCCTCCCTACACATATCCCGCACGAAACTTCATTTGTCATACTTGCACACATGGTTTTCTCCTGTGCTTAATCTCTTTTGTTTATAGCTTGTGTCACGGGCTCTTTGTTAATATCCTGTATTTCAGAAAGCCATAGAATATACAGATGATTAGCTCATTGCATTAGGATAAAAACCACAGAATGATTTTGTTTAAAGTAAAAGATAAGCTGTAGCAATTATGGTGGAGTGGTTTACAATATTATTTAGTTTTTTTAATCTTGTTCCCCCTTCTCCAGTGCAAAAAAAAACAAAATGAAAGGTTTGCTTATTCTCGTAAAATACTAAATTTGAGCTAATATCTGTTCTGCAATGCCAGTGAGAATTCTTAAAGGCGTTGAGTCCAGACGTATGGTGCATACATGCATGATGAGGTGAGTGAACAAGAGTTCCAGACATCTCCGTAACGTGGTGGAGCCATCAAGCAATTATTTCCCTCAGAAAAGCTGTTGATGTCCTAGTTACTTCTTCACGGTTGGTTGAATTTAGTTTAGAGATACAGCGCGGAAACAGGCCCTTCGGCCCACCGAGTCCGTGCCGACCAGCGATCCCCACACATTAACGCTATCCTACACACACGAGGGACAATTTACACATGTACCGAGCCAATTAACTTACAAACCTGCATGTCTTTGGAGTGTGGGAGGAAACTGAAGATCTCGGAGAAAACCCATTCAGGTCACGGGGAGAACGTACAAACTCCGTACAGACAGCACTCGTAGTCGGGATCGAACCCGGGTCTCCAGTGCTGCATTCACTGTAAGGCAGCAACTCTACCGCTGCGCCACCGTGCCACCCAAATTAAAGTCTTCCATTTATTTGCAAGCAGACCTTATCAAAAGCAGGCACAACTGGCATCTAAAACAAGGTTTGGCATTTTATAAAACAGCATCTGCTTTTCCTTGTATCTCTTTTTTTTTTATTTTTTGATTCCAGATCCTATCAGCCATTCACACAATTACTTGGGTATCATGTCCCTTTCATTCTTGTACTAGTCACTAGACTGACAATTGAACTGAAGAGGAAATATCTGTGGGGAGAGTGGGCGTGAAATTTATCACAGTACATCCACTTTACAGTTTCAAACTTATCTCCAACATGTCTGAAAACAAGTGAAGACGTTCTGCAGTCTTGAAGTTTAGTTTAGTTTAGTTTAGAGATACAGCGCGGAAACAGGCCCTTTTGGCCCACCGGGTCCGCGCCGACCAGCGATCCCCGCACATTAACACTATCCTATACTCACTAGGGACATTCTTTTATATTTACCAAGCCAAATAACCTACAAACCTGTACGTCTTTGGAGTGTGGGAGGAAACTGAAGATCTCGGAGAAAATCCACGCAGGTCACGGGGAGAACGTACAAACTCCGTACAGACGGCGCCCGTAGTCAGGATGGAACCCGGGTCTCCGGCGCTGCATTCGCTGTAAGGCAGCAACTCTACTGCTGTGCCACTGTGTCGTTCAAAGCACTTTGTTAGAATGTTAATGTGGCAGGACATTATACAGACATACATACCGGCTTTGCATCTGAAACAGACAAATTAGTTCTTTGTAAGTTGTAATAACACTGGAACATTCATTAAGATCATGGCTGGACCCTCACGAGTGTTTGAAGCCTGCTCTTCATTATGGAGCTACCTCAAACACTGTTCTGTTCATTCCACTGTATTCATGAAACAAGTACTCATGTAAACTAACGGGTAGTTGTTAAAGGATTGCATTGGGTCCCATCCAACAGGCTAGGTGCTTATTATACTGTGTAGGAAGGAACTGCAGGTGCTGGTTTACACCGAAGATAGACACAAAAACCTGGAGTAACTCAACGGGTCACACAGCATCTCTGGAGAAAAGGAACAGGTGAGGTTTCAGATCGAGACCCTTCTTCAGACTGGAGAAAAGGAAAATGGTGATGTTTTGGGTCGAGGTCCTTCTTCAGAGTCGGAGTATCTCAGTCTGAAGAAGGGTCTCGACCCGAAACGTCAGGTGTTCCTTTTCTCCGGAGATGCTACGTATTATACTTTTGCTCCTAACCCCACATTCTAAGAGGAGGATGTGCTGTCTGCATCTGCTCTCCTTGTTCTCCCGAGACTCTCACAAGTCTCACTCCAACCCATTCACAATCCCATCCCTCATCTCTGCGACCCTCATTTCCCATTGGCATCTCCTGCACTCTGTTCTACACCTTCCCTTTCAAGAATAAAGAGTGGAGAGTGTTTTATTGCCATTTGTCCCGATGACATTCTTACCTGCAGTAGCACAACAGAATATGTAAACATAGTGAACAATATAAACACTGTAAATAAATGAGAAAATAGTTCAGTGTGTGTCTACACACACACAGATAAAATACAAACAACAATAGTGCAAAAAGACCAAACTAATGCCCCCAAATCTATGTAGTTCAGAGCCTATTTGAGGTTGTGGTGTTTAATAGCCTGATGGCTGTGGGGAAGAAGCTGTTCCTGAACCTGGACGTTACAGTTTTCAGGCTCCTGTACCTTCTTCCCGATGGCAGGGGTGAGATGAGTGTGTGGCCAGGGTGGTGTGGGTCAGTGAGAGTGTGGCCAGGGTGGTGTGGGTCTCTGATGAAGCTGGCTGCCTTTTTGAGGCAGAGACTCCTGTAGATCCCTTCGATGGTGGGGAGGTCAGAGCCGTGATGGACTGGGCAGTGTTCACAACTTTGTGCAGTCTTCTTCGCTCCTGGGCATTCAAGTTGCCGAACCAGGCCGTGATGTAACCAGTCAATGTGCTCTATCCTGGTATCTCCTGACGTTGTTTAAGCAGCTGCCAAAAGCCACGGTTGCTATCACGGCATCTCAGTATTCAAACAGCCTTTGATGCAGGAACCTGCTTGGTGTTCTAATCATGCAGACTGGGGCCTGAGAGTAGACAAAGGGGCTACTTATTCACCAACAGAAATGTTCAGTGTTTTAGGCATCATCTTTAATGACCTGCTTTGTAAAAGTTAACAAAAGACTATAAAGGCTTCCTGCATCTCCCAATCTCTCTTTCAAAGAGTGAATTAGACGCAGTTCTACAACTCGGTCACAACAAATTAGAATTTAAAATGATTAGCCACTCAGCAATGTGTAGGAACCGAAGGTAGACCCAAGATGCTGGAGTAACTCAGCGGGTCAGGCAGCATCTCTGGAGACAAGGAATGGGTGACGTTTCGGGTCGACACCCTTCTTCAGACTGATGTAGAAGGAATGGGTGATGTTTTGGGTCTAGAAGGAATGGGTGACATTTCGGGTCTTTAGAAAGAATGGGTGACATTTCAGGTCTAGAAGGAATGGGTGACGTTTTGGATCTTTAGAAGGAATGGGTGACGTTTTGGGTCTTTAGAAGGAATGGGTGACGTTTTGGGTCTAGAAAGAATAGGTGACTTTTCGGGTCAGAAGTAATGGGTGACGTTTCGGGTCTGGAACGAATGATAAGCAATGACATTTGATTTTTAATGATATATTGAATGAAAATCAATGATAGATATTTTAAAAACATTAGTTATGTGCACTGACATCAGACACGATTTCTCATCACAAAGTGGAAGCTGTTTTCATTCTCCCAACTTCCAATTAAAAGTGCAAAAAATACCCAATGGAACACAATTTCAGTGCACCTTACTGTAGGACAAGTAATCTAAACTGAGAAGGAACAAGAGGCTGGAGTCAGGGGCAAAAAACAAACTTGCAAAAACCTAATGAGTCAAGCAGCATCTGTGGAACAAAAAGGAATTGTTTGCATTATGAGTTGAGACCTGAATTAAGACAATAGACAATAGTAGGCCATTCGGCCCTTCGAGCCAGCACCGCTATTCACTGTGATCATGGCTGATCATCCACAATCAGTACCCTGTTCCTGCCTTCTCCCCATATCCCTTGACTCCGCCATCTTTAAGAGCTCTATCTATCAAGAGAGAGAAAGCATCCAGAGAATTGGCCTCCACTGCCTTCTGAGGCAGAGAATTCCATAGATTCACAACTCTCTGGGTGAAAAAGTTTTTCCTCATCTCCATTCTAAATGGCCTACCCCTTATTCTTAAACTGTGGCCCCTGGTTCTGGACTCCCCCAACATTGGGAACATGTTTCCTGCCTCTAACGTGTCCAATCCCTTAATAATCTTATACGTTTCAATAAGATTCACTCTCATCCTTCTAAATTCCAGTGTATACAAGCCCAGTCGACCCATTCTTTCATCATATGTCAGTCCCGCCATCCCGGGAATTAACCTGATGAACCTACGTTGCACTCCCTCAATAGCAAGAATGTCCTTCCTCAAATTAGGAGACCAAAATTGCACACAATCCTCCAGGTGTGGTTTCAGCAGGGCCCTGTACAACTGCAGTAGGACCTCCTTGCTCCGAAACTCAAATCCACTAGCAATGAAGGCCAACATGCCATTAGCTTTCTTCACTGCCTGCTGTACCTGCATGCTTACTTTCAGTGACTGATGTACAAGCACACCCAGGTCTCGTTGCACCTCCCCTTCTCCTAATCTGACACTATTCAGATAATAATCTGCCTTCTTGTTCTTGCCACCAAAGTGGATAACCTCACATTTATCCACATTATACTGCATCTGCCATGCATCCGCCCACTCACCCAACCTGTGCAAATCACCTTGCAGCTTCTTAGCATCCACCTCACAGCTCACACTGCCATCCAGCTTTGTGTCATCCACAAACTTGGAGATGTCACATTTAATTCCCTCGTCTAAATCAATATATATTGTAAAAAACTGTGGTCCCAGCACTGAGCCTTGCGGCACCCCACTAGTCACTGCCTGTCATTCTGAAAAGGGGAGAACGTACAAACTCCGTACAGACTGCACCCGTAGGCGGGATCGAACCCGGGTCTCCGGCGCTGCATTCGTTGTAAAGCAGCAACTCTACCGCTGGCCCACCGTGCCGCCCTGAAAGATTGTCTTCTATAACTTGAGAACTTGTGAACTTGTGATGGAGACAGAGAAATGGAGAATGGGGAAAGAGGTGTCAGGGATTATCCAAGTGGATTTGATGGCAGTGGTTGTCAGTGGTGAAGTTGATGTTTTCAACAAGTTTTGCTTGGGAGCAGGGGGCAGCCCTGATGCAGCCAACAATGTACATAGACAAAAAACACTCCTGGCTCTGGGTATACAACCTGGCACTTCCAATATTGCTTGTCACGATGCTCACTAATTACCCAATTGTCAAATATCTCAATTTCAATTTCAGTTTCAAAAATCTCAATTTCAGGCTTCCTCCACCCCTCCCTCTGATCCTCTGATCCTCTTTTAAAGTTATTTTCCTCCAAGACTCTTTTAACAGCATTTTAGGTGTTTTCTAGCAGTCTTGCCTGTAATTGCACAGACAGCCAAGTACATTTTTTTAAATGTACCACATATGGTATATGGTGGATAATGTTTTGTAAAAGTCATAGAAACATAGAAACATAGAAAATAGGTGCAGGAGGAGGCCATTTGGCCCTTTGAGCCAGCACCACCATTCATTGTGATCATGGCTGATCATCCACAATCAGTAACCCGTGCCTGCCTTCTCCCCATATCCCTTGATTCCACTAGCCCCTAGAGCTCTATCTAACTCTCTTTTAAATTCATCCAGTGAATTGGCCTCCGCTGCCTTCTGTGGCAGAGAATTCCACAAATTCGCAACTCTCTGGGTGAAAAGGATTCTTCTCACCTCAGTTTTAAATGGCATGAGAAAAATAAAATTCACCCAGAGAGTAAAAGACAATACATACTGAAAATATCCAGCAGATTCTGTGGTGTAAAAAAGATGAAGTTAATATTTCAGGTTAGCAATCTTTCATTGCCACAGAAACTGTGTAACTCTCTTTGATCTGACTTTAGTTCCCCTTGCCTTGTCTACCAAATGCAATACCAACGTGGGAGATATTCTAATCTCCCACTCTATTACAAAGCATAACCATGGTCTGAAACAAATTGTCCTGGTGCATGCTTCTGGTCCCTGATGTATCAGAGCACCTCAAACTCCTACTCCACCTTAAAATCTCTTAAGGCCAAGATTTTCAAATGAACATTTATTGTTGTGTGTGCTTAGGACAACCCTATCTGTTATGAATATCTACCTAGCCGAGGCTTCTCTACACCGCGAGACCAAGTGCAGGCTCAGCGATCGTTTCGCTGAACCCCTCCGCTCAGTCCGCCTTAACCTACCTGATCTCCCGGTGGCTCAGCATTTCAACTCCCCCTCCCACTCCCAGTCTGACCTTTCTGTCCTGGGCCTCCTCCATTGTCAGAGTGAGGCCCAACACAAATCGGAGGAACAGCATCACATATTTTGCTTGGGCAGCTTACACCCCAGCGGTATGAACATTGACTTCTCTAACTTCAGATAGTTCCTGCTTTCCCTCTCTATCCCCTCCCCCTTCCCAGTTCTCCCACCAGTCTTCCTGTCTCCGACTACATTCTATCTTTGTCCCTCCCCCTCCCCTCATATCAGTCTGAAGAAGGGTCTCGACCTGAAACCTCACCCATTCCTTCTCTCCAGAGATGTTGCCTGACCCGCTGAGTTACTCCAGCATTTTGTGTCTACCTTCAAGGAATACAAACTTCTCTGACATGTCTAGTTTACTATAGATTCAGTTGCCTAATAACAGTTTCTTCCCAGCTGTCTTCAGGCAATTGTATCATCCCACCACAACTGGAGAACAGTGCTGAACTACTATCTACCTCTTTGGTGACCCGAGAACTATCCTTGATAGGACTTTACTGGCTTTACCTTGCACTAAACATTATTCCCTTATCATGTATCTGTACACTCTAAATGGCTCTTCTTTGTATTGCCTTTCTGCCGACTGGATAGCACGCAACAAAAGCTTTTCACTGTACACGTGACAATAAACTAAACTGAAACTGATTAAAAATATCCTGTCTCAGGATTTGCCTCACTGGAGGCAAGAGGTTGTTATTTCTTCCACTTTTGCACCAATCTCCGACTTTGACCACAGTCACAGGATTTCCATGCTACAGAGTATGTAGGAGCAAGGAACTGCAGATGCTGGTTTGTTCCATGATCCATGTTCTCCAGGGATGCTGCCTGATCCGCTGAGTTACTCCAGTACTTTGTGCCTATAATCATGTATTTAATTTTTAATTTAATTTTAATTTAAAATCGTTGATAAAACATCAGCAACGCAGTGGTGCTGGTTTGCGATGGGCACGGAGATGGACGCCCCGCACGTCTCTGTCCTCCATACAGCGGGCAAGCTCCTCCCCCAGTCTCTACACATGCGTCTTCCATCAACGTCTCCAGCATGGTCTTGCTCGGGCCCTGGGTGGATCTCCTGTGCAGCTGAAGTTCCCTGTGGACTGGACCGAGTCTAAACCTTCAAGAGAATATCCCACAGGTAGATAACGGATACGCTCTGCAATGTGAAAGCTAAGGAGGGAATCTGCAATTGGATTCAAAAATCTTACACAAATAACAGGTATAACAGGTATAAGAGAGCTTTATTTGTCGTTCGGTACCGAAGTACCGAACGAAACTACATAGCAGTCATAGAAAAAAAAAAAGAACACAAGACACATGACCCCAACACAAACGTCCATCACAGTGACTCCAAACACCCCCTCACTGTGATGGAGGCAACAAAACTTCCCCTCTCTTCCCCACGCCCACGGACAGACAGCTCGTCCCCGACCGACCCGCACAGTCCCCGCACCGGGCGCTGAAACGTCTCGCGGCCGAACCGGGCGATGAAAGGCCCGCGACCAAGCCTTGCGCAGCTAAGTCCCGTGGTCGAGCCGCACCGGGCGATGTCAAGTCCCGCAGCCGAGCCGCACCAGCGGTGAAAAGTCCCACAGCCGAGCCACACCGGGCGATGTAAAGCCCCGCGGCCGAGCCGCACCGGGCGATGTTAAGTCCCGCAGCCGAGCCGCACCAGCGATGTAAAGCCCCGCAGCCGAGCTGCACCGGGCGATGTTAAGCCCCGCAGCCGAGTTGCACCGGGCGGTGTTAAGCCCCGCAGCCGAGCTGCACCGGGCGGTGTAAAGCCCCGCAGCCGAGCTGCACCGGGCGATGTTAAGCCCCGCAGCCGAGCTGCACCAGGCACTGTTAAGTCCTGCGGCCAAGCCGCACCGGGCGATGTAAAGTCCAGCGGCCAAGCCGCACCGGGGGATGTAAAGTCCAGCGGCCAAGCCGCACCGGGGGATGTTAGGCCCCGCAGCCGAGCCGCACGCCGCGCCGTGAGGAAGAGAAAAGTTCCCCCCCCCACACCCATCCACACCACCACCCCCTCCCACACATACACAACCAAAAAAATATATATAAAAACCATCCCAACACCGACACACAACAAAAAAAGGAAAAAAAAAGACGGACAGACTGCTAGTCAGCCGCTGCCGTTAGGCGCCGCCATCATCATGTCAGCAATGTGGCCCTAAAAATTAAAAGGTTTTTAGGCCAGATCTGAAATTAGGCAAGATAGACACAAAAAGCTGGAGTAATTGAGAGGGACAGGCAGCATCTCTGGGGAGAAGGAATGGGTGACGTTTTGGGTCGAGGCCCTTCTTCAGACTGGTCAGGGATAAAGGAAACGAGAGATATAGATGGCGATGTGGAGAGATAAAGAACAATGAATGAAAGATATGCAAAAAAGTAACGATGATAAAGGAAACTGGCCGTTGTTACCTGTTTGTTGGGTGAAAATGAGAAGCTGGTGCGACTTGGGTGGGGGAGGGATAGAGAGAGAGAGAGGGAATGCCGGGGCTACCTGAAGTGAGAGAAATCAATATTCATACCACTGGAAATATGAGATGCTGTTCCTCCAATTAGCATTTAGCCTCACTCTGACAATGGAGGAGACTGAGGACAGAAAGGTCAGTGTGGGAATGGGAAGGGGAATTAAAGTATCCAGCAACCGGGAGATCAGGTTGGGTCAGGCGGGCTGAGCGAAGGTGTTCCGCAAAACGATCGCCCAGTCTGTGTTTGGTCTCGCCGATGTATAAGAGTCCACATCTTGAAATTAGGCAAGGCTTTGTTCCCACTTACCTCTCCCTCTTGCTACAATCCCTTTGATACATCCATCTGTACAAAAATCAGCAGGCTGACAATCCTAGACCATATGTTGAAAGTCATCTACATAAATCTTTCTGGCAAATAATCATTTCATGATTACATAAACAACATTAATACCATCTATGAATGTTTTGAGCTCTTCTCAGGAGGCAGACTGAATCAGAACAAGACCATTCATGTTTTTTTGTGAGTGTTTCTTTATCTCCATTCCTGACTTAATGGCAATCAGATTTGGGCTCCCTGATCTGTGCTAAAACAATTGTTTACCAATTAAAGAGCCATTAAAGACTAGTAAAACTTCAAGAAATACATGATGTTGCTGCATGTGCCCCTGGTCTGTGATCCTTCATAATACTGCCATTATAACTCTTGTTAGGAGGCATGACTGCCCTAAAATGTAAATACCACATGTTACTGAATCCTCAGCCTCTACCCAACACCAATTAATGAAGTTTGAAGAAGGGTCTCGACCCGAAACGTCACCCCTTCCTCCTCTCCAGAGATGCTGCCTGTCCCGCTGAGTTGTTTCAGCATTCTGTGTCTACCTTCCCAATAAACAGGGAGTTGGGTCTTCCCACATGAGTTGAGGATATGCAGGGTATCTTTACCAGTTGATACACACAACTCATATGTAGAAGTCTTTTACTGCAAACCTATCACACCATGGTCTTACTGACCAGTGTGAGAAGAATGCACGGAGCAATTTCACATTGATTTATACTTTAAATGTGTTTTGGTTTTTGAGAGGTGCTACCTTGATAATTTTTCCAGCAATTTATGTTTTGTTTTATTTCAGAATTAAACTGATAATTGGTTCATAAACAATCTTAAGTGGGTTGGTATGAGTGCCATGGATTTCAGGGAAATGATTTAAGACTGGAGTTGCTGCCAGCCCTTGGAAAGATCAATAAGCAAATGTTAGGTGAGCTTGCCAAAATTGTTCAGGAAGGAACTGCAGATGCTGATTTAACCCACCGGGTGGCGCCACCATCACTGGCTGCCTCACCAACAGTTTGTCCCATCTTCTGTTTTTTATTATTTTAAGTATGAGTTAACGTATGTTTCTAGTGTTTCTTGGTTTGTTTTATGTGGGGGGTGGGGGGGACGGACTTTTTTACTTTTTTTCAGTCTCCCGTCTGAACAAAGAGGAAGTTGATTGAACTTTATTGCCTTCCATCACAGTGAGGAATGTGGTGGATGTCTATGTTAAATTTTATTTTATGTGGCTGTGTGTCTTGTTGCTTTTTACTTAGTATTGCTGTCTGGTAACTCAAGTTTCACTGTACCTTAATTGGTACATGTGACAATAAATTGATATTGAAATCTTGAAATCTTGAAACAGAAGATAGACACAAAAAGCTGGAATAACTCAGCAGGACAGGCAGCATCTCTGGAGTGAAGGAATGTGTGACGTTTCGGGTTGAGACTCTTCTTCAGACATTGTTTACAGGCTAGACATGAAAGGAACCAAGAACTGAGGCATCCAACATCATGATCGCCCATTCCCCATCCAAATAGTGCAACCAATTCTTTGCATCAGAGTTTGGACTTTAAAGGTCTTTGTGCAGTTACATATGCTACTTGCAACACCCTGAGTGTTACTAAGCAATAAACTGCATCTGTGAGACAATCTCATAATTTACATGAATGAAGTTACCTCAATCAGACAAGTCTCATCTACATTCAATGCCTCAAATGATAAAACCTTTCAATTCAAGTACCTTGCCACCCATTGCATTGCACACAGTTTTTCCCCTTCAACTGACTTTTCTCCTCTCTGACTAATTTTCAGACAATAAATACTCTCGTTTCTGACCTTGTTTCTGACTTGGAAAACGCCTTTAAAAATGTAGGGGGAAAAAAACTGCAGATGCTGGTTTAAATTGAAGGTAGACACAAAATGCTGGAGTAACTCAGTGGGTCAGGAAACATCTCTGGAGAGAAGGAATGGATGACGTTTCGGGTTGAGACCCTTCTTCAGACTGATGTCAGGGGAGGGGGCGGGACAAAGATAGAATATAGTCGGCGACAGGAAGACTAGTGGGAGAACTGGGAAGGGGAGGGGATAAAGAGGGAAAGCAGGGACTATCTGAAGTTAGAGAAGTCAATGTTCATACCGCTGGGGGGTAAACTACCCAAGCTGTTCCTCCAATTTGCGCTGGGCCTCACTCTGACAATGGAGGAGGCCCAGGACAGAAAGGTCAGATTGGGGATGGGAGGGGGAGTTGAAATGCTGAGCCACCGGGAGATCAGGTAGGTTAAGACGGACCGAGCGGAGGTGTTTAGCGAAGCGATCGCCGAGCCTGCGCTTGGTCTCGCCGATGTAGAGAAGTTGACACCTGGAACAGCGGATACAATAGATGAGGTTGGAGGAGGTGCAGGTGAACCTCTGCCTCACGTGGAAAGACTGTTTGGGTCCTTGGATGGAGTCGAGGGAGGAGGTAAAGGGACAGGTGTTGCATTACCTGCGGTTGCAGGGGAAAGTACCTGGGGAGGGGGAGGTTTGGGTGGGAAGACACGAGTTGACCAGGGAGTTACAGAGGGAACGGACTCTGCGGAAAGCAGAAAGGGGTGGAGATGGGAAGATGTGGCCAGTGGTGGGATCCCGTTGGAGGTGGCGGAAATGTGGGAGGATAATTTGTTGTATACGACGGCTGATGGGGTGGAAGGTGAGGACAAGGGGGACTCTATCCTTGTTACGAATGGGAGGAGGGGGAGCAAGAGCGGAGCTGCGGGATATAGAGGAGACGCTCGTGAGAGCCTCACCTATAATGGAAGAGGGGAAGCCCCGTTTCCTAAAGAATGAGGACATCTCCGATGCCCTGGTATGGAACATGCCAAGTTAAAAATGATGAGCAAGTTTAAAGCTGAAGTATTTAACTTCTGGGTAAGGAGCAGATTTCTTTGCAACTTACTCAGATAGACGGCCTGTGTGTGTAAATCTTTTTACGAGATGTCATTCATTTCTGTAGCTGTGCTGAAGCTGGCTTCACTGTTCAAGTGAGCACTGAAATTATTCCAGAAGAAATATTTAGTATATTTACTTTGGCCGTGTGCATTTGCACTCTGCCAAAGAAATGTGCCATTTTTGTACAATGCCATAATGTGTCCCAGCTGCACATGAAACCCTGAGCTTGCCTTCAACATCGGGGGAGAAATTCCTGTTTTGAATTTTCCATCAACAATTTATCATCGTCCAATTTTTGCAACAAAATTAAAATACATTATTCATTAAAAAAACAAAATCGAATATCTGTTCAGTGGGCACTTTGAACAAAATATTGGGGGAAATAAGCATGTTATGAATGTTTGAAATTAATTTATTTCTGGTCTTCCTCAGTCATTTGGGGAAATACTGTGCGGGGAGAATTGTCAAACTGCTATTAATGAAGGAGTGAGTTTAAACTACAGGTGTGTTCATTTAATGAGAAAGGTATTGGCAGAGAGTGCCATCCTCTGGAGGCAGTGAGTGAAGCATGTGGAACAATATCATCGCTTCATACATTCGGAGCGTTGAGGGGCTTTTTGATTAGTCATCGAGTCACAGAGTGATACAGTGTGGAAACAGGCCCATTGGCCCAACTCGCCCACACGGGTCAACATGTCCCAGCTGCACTAATCCCACCTTCCCGCGTTTGGTCCATATCCCTGCAAACCTGTCCTATCCATGTAACTATCCAACTGTTTTTTAAACATTGGGATAGTCCCTGCCTCAACTACCTCCTCTGGCAGCTTGTTCCGTACACCCACCCAAAAGTTACCCCTCAGATTTCTATTCAATCTTTTCCCCTTCACCTTAAACCTATGCCCTCTGGTCCTCAATTCATCTGCAAGAGACTCTGTGCATCTACCCGATCTATTCCTCTCATGATTTTATACACCTGAAAAAGATCACCCCTCATCCTCCTGCGCTCCAAGGAATAGAGATCCAGCCGACTCAACCTCTCCCGAAAGCTCACACCCAATAGTAGTCCTGGCAACATTCTTGTAAATCTTCTCTCTGCCATTTCCAGCTGGACAACATCTTTCCTATAACATGATGCCCAGAACTGAACACAATACTCTAAATGTAACCTCGCCAACGTCTTATAGAACTGCAACATGACCTCCCAACTTCTGTTCTCATCGTGAGAAGCCAGAAGCCTTTATGTGCTGAATATAGACACACAATGCTGGAGTAACTCAGCGGGACAGGCAACATCTCCGGAGAGAAGGAATGGGTGTTGTTTCGGGTTGAGACCCTTCTTCAGACTGAGAGTCAGTGGAGGGGGAGATACAGAGATAAGGAAGTGCAAGGTGTGAGAACAAGCATCAAAGGTGGGGAAGTTTCAGTGCCCGGTGCGGCTTGGCCGCTGGACTTAACATCGCCCGGTGTGGCCGCGGGACGTTTCAGTGCCCGGTGCGGCTCGGCCGCGGGACGTTTCAATGCCCGGTGCGGCTTGGCCGCTGGACTTAACATCGCCCGGTGTGGCCGCGGGACGTTTCAGTGCCCGGTGCGGCTTGGCCGCTGGACTTAACATCGTCAGCGCTGTTCGGCCGCGGGACGTTTCAGTGCCCGGTGCGGCTCGGCCGTTGGACTTAACATCGCCCGGTGTGGCCGCGGGACGTTTCGGTGCCCGGGGCGGCTCGGCCGGGGGGCCTTCCATCCCCTTGCGGGGGCTGTGCGTGTCGTTTGCCTCGGTAGGGGTCGAGCTGTCTGTCCGTGGGTGCGGGGGGAAGAGAGGGGAAGTTTTGTTGCCTCCATCACAGTGAGGGGGTGTTTGGAGTCACTGTGATGGATGTTTGTGTTGGGGTCGGGTGTCCTGTGTTCTTTTCTTTTTGCTGTATTTTGTGTGACTGCTGAAATTTCGCTCGGTGTTGTGCCGAGTGACAATAAAGTGTTGTTATGTTATGTTATGTTATGTTCAAGGGAAAAATCAAGGAGAAGGTAACAACAATGCAAACATTACGTGCATTTTGCCAGAAATCTAAAATGACTCTTCATATTTTTGGTGCTAATGAGTTTCCATAATTCCCATTTTTCCACATTTTTAATTAGGGGAGTAGATAAAGAAATGTGATATCTGGATTTTCATAAACCTTCTCGGCATAAGGTCCAGAACAGATAATTAGCTGAACGAGGAGGCATGCTGGGAGAAGATGTAAATTATTTGTGGACAGATGTTAGAGTGGTAGTGGACAAAAACAGAAATTTATATATTTACCATATTAAAAAATAACAATACTTCCAGAAGACATTTTTTAACAAAAAGGTTCATAGTAATAATTAAATGTTTAATTAAGAAACCCCCAAACATATGAGTTTCAATGGTTAAACTAAAAAATCACAGACTAAAATTGATGCTGATTGTCCGACATGTCCCACAGACAAGCAGGGGGTGCAGTGGTAGAGTTACAGCGCTCACAGCGCCAGAGACCCGGGTTCCATCCTGACTACTGGTGCTGTCTGTACGGAGTTTGTACGTTCTCCCCGTGACCTGTGTGGGTTTTCTCTGATATCTTCGCTTTCCTCCCACACTCCAAAGACGTACAGGTTTGTAGGTTAATTGGCTGGGTATAAATGTAAAATTATCCTTAGTGTGTGTGTGTAGGATAGTGTCAGTGTGCGGGGATCGCTGGTCGGTGCGGACTCGGTGGGCCGAAGGGCCTGTTTCCACGCTGTATCTCTAAACTGAAACTAATATGGAGACTGGCTGGCATAAGGCATGGTGACACTTGCACAAAATTCAACAACGTCAAAGGTCTGAAGATGGTCTTAATCACAGTATTTCCACTGGTGGAGGATCTGAGGCATTCAGTTTCTACTTGAAGGTGAGTTCTTTAACTGACCACCATGATTATTCATTCTACTCTCCCACGACTACCTATGTCCTTCACCTCTTCCCATGTTCATTCATCCTAACATAGTAAACATAGAAAACATAGAAAATAGGTGCAGGAGGAGGCCATTCGGCCCTTCGAGCCAGCACCGCCATTCATTGTGATAGAAACATAGAAACATAGAAAATAGGTGCAGGAGTAGGCCATTCGGCCCCTCGAGCCTGCACCGCCATTCAATATGATCATGGCTGATCATCCGGCTCAGTAGCCTGTACCTGCCTTCTCTCCATACCCCCTGATCCCTTTAGCAAAAAGGGCCACATCTAACTCCCTCTTAAATATAGCCAATGAACTGGCCTCAACTACCTTCTGTGGCAGAGAATTCCACAGACTCACCACTTTCTGTGTGAAGAAATATTTTCTCATCTCGGTCCTAAAAGACTTCCCCCTTATCCTTAAGCTGTGACCCCTGGTTCTGGACTCCCCCAACATCGGGAACAATCTTCCCGCATCTAGCCTCTCCAACCCCTTAAGAATTTTATATGTTTCTATAAGATCCCCCCTCAGTCTTCTAAATTCCAGCGAGTACAAGCCCAGTCTTTCCTCATATGCAAGTCCCGCCATCCCAGGGATTAATCTGGTGAACCTTCTCTGTACTCCCTCTAAGGCAAGAACGTCTTTCCTCAAGTTAGGAGACCAAAACTGCACACAATACTCCAGGTGCGGTCTCACCAAGACCCTGTACAACTGCAGCAGAACCTCCCTGCTCCTAAACTCAAATCCTCTTGCTATGAATGCCAAAATACCATTCGCTTTTTTCACTGCCTGCTGCACCTGCATGCTTGCTTTCAATGACTGGTGCACCATGACACCCAGGTCACGTTGCATCTCCCCTTCTCCCAATCGGTCACCATTCAGGTAATACTCTGCTTTGCTGTTCTTGCCGCCAAAGTGGATAACCTCACATTTATCCACATTATATTGCATCTGCCATGCATTTGCCCACTCGCCTAATCTATCCAAGTCACTCTGCAGCCTCCTAGCATCCTCCTCGCAGCTAACACTGCCACCCAGCTTCGTGTCATCCGCAAACTTAGTGATGTTGCATTCAATTCCCTCGTCCAAATCATTAATATACACTGTAAATAACTGGGGTCCCAGCACTGAGCCTTGCGGTACCCCACTAGTCACTGCCTGCCATTCCGAAAAGGACCCGTTTATTCCTACTCTTTGCTTCCTGTCCGCCAACCAATTTTCTATCCACCTCAAAACTGAACCCTCAATACCGTGTGCTTTAAGTTTGTACACCAATCTCCTATGTGGGACCTTGTCAAAGGCCTTCTGAAAGTCCAGATATAACACATCGACTGGTTCTCCCTTATCCACTCTACTAGTTACATCCTCGAAAAATTCTATAAGATTCGTCAGACATGATTTGCCTTTGGTAAATCCATGCTGACTTTGTCCGATGATTTCACCACTTTCCAAATGTGATGCTATCACATCTTTAATAACTGACTCTAGCATTTTCCCCACTACCGATGTTAGGCTAACTGGTCTATAATTCCCCGTTTTCTCTCTCCCTCCCTTTTTAAAAAGTGGGGTTACATTAGCTACCCTCCAGTCCTCAGGAACTACTCCAGAATCTAAAGAGTTTTGAAAAATTATCACTAATGCATCCACTATTTCTGAGGCTACTTCCTTAAGCACTCTGGGATGCAGCCTATCTGGCCCTGGGGATTTATCTGCCGTTAATCCATTTAATTTACCTAACACCACTTCCCGACTAACCTGGATTTCCCTCAGTTCCTCCATCTCATTAGACCCCCGGTCCCCCGCTATTTCCGGCAGACGGTTTATGTCTTCCTTGTTCAATTGGTCTGCCATCTCCTTGTTCCCTATGATCAATTCACCTGTTTCCGACTGCAAGGGACCTACATTTGCCTTAACTAATCTTTTTCTCTTGACATATCTATAAAAGCTTTTGCAGTCTGTTTTTATGTTCCTTGCCAGTTTTCCCTCATAGTCTATTTTCCCTTTCCTAATTAAGCCCTTTGTCCTCCTCTGCTGGACTGAATTTCTCCCAGTCCTCTGGTATGCTACTTTTTCTGGCTAATCTGTATGCTTCATCTTTTGTTTTAATACTATCCTTGATTTCCCTTGTTAGCCACGGATGCACTACCTTTCCTGGTTTGTTCTTTTGCCAAACTGGGATGAACACTTGTTGTAGTTCATCCATGCGACCTTTAAATACCTTCCATTGCATGTCCACCGTCAACCCTTTCAGCATCAATCGCCAGTCTATCTTGGACAATTCACGCCTCATACCCTCAAAGTTACCTTTCTTTAAGTTCAGAACACTTGTTTCTGTATCGATTTTGTCACTCTCCATCCTAATGAAGAACTCTACCATATTATGATCACTCTTGCCCAAGGGGCCTCGCACAACAAGACTGCTAACTAACCCTTCCTCATTACTCAATACCCAGTCTAGAATGGCCTGTTCTCTCGTTGGTTCCTCGACATGTTGATTTAGAAAACCATCTCCCAAACATTCCAAGAAATCCTCTTCCTCAGCACCCCTGCCAGTTTGGTTCACCCAATCTATATGTAGATTGAAGTCCAATCCCTTAATAATCTTATATGTGATCATGGCTGATCATCCACAATCAATAACCCGTGCCTGCCTTCTCCCCATATCCCTTGATTTCACTAGCCCCTAGAGCATTGTCCAACCCTGTCTGCATCTGTCTGTGCGGAGTTTGTAAGTTCTCCCCGTGACCGCGTGGTTTGTAGACCAGGAAAACAAGATTGTTAAAGATTTGAACTCAAAGTTTAGAGTACTGCACAATAGACAATAGGTGCAGGAGTAGGCCATTCGGCCCTTCGAGCCAGCACCACCATTCAATGTGATCATGGCTAATCATGCACAATCAGTACCCCGTTCCTGCCTTCTCCCCATACCCCCTGACTCCGCTATCATTAAGAGCTCTGTCTAACTATCTCTTGAAAGCATCCAGAGAATTGGCCTCCACTGCCTTCTGAGGCAGAGAATTCCACAGCTTCACAACTCTCTGAGTGAAAAAGCTTTTCCTCACCTCTGTTCTAAATGGCCTATTCTTAAACTGAAGCCCCTGGTTCGGGACTCCCCCAACATTGGGAACATGTTTCCTGCCTCTAGCGTGTCCAATCCCTTAATAATCTTATATGTTTCAATAAGATCCCCTCTCATCCTTCTAAATTCCAATGAATACAAGCCCAGTCATTCCAGTCTTTCAACATATGACAATCCCGCCATTCCGGGAATTAACCTCGTGAACCTACACTGCACTCCCTCAATAGCAAGAATATCCCTCCTCAAATTTGGAGACCAAAACTGCATAAAATACTCCAGGTGCGGTCTCACTAGGGCCCTGTACAACTGCAGAAGGACCTCTTTGCTCCTAAACTCAACTCCTCTTGTTATGAAGGCCAACATTCCATTGGCTTTCTTCACTGCCTGCTGTACCTGCATGCTTCCTTTCAGTGACTGATGCACTAGGACACCCAGATCTCGTTATACTTCCCCTTTTCCTAACTTGACACCATTCAGATAATAATCTGCCTTCCTATTTGTACCACCAAAGTGGATAACCTCACATTTATCCACATTAAACTGCATCTGCCATGCATCCGCCCACTCACACAACCTGTCCAAGTCACCCTGCAACCTCATAGCATCTTCCTCACAGTTCACACTGCCACCCAGCTTTGTGTCATCTGCAAATTGGCTAATGTTACTTTTAATCCCTTCATCCAAGTCATTAATGTATATTGTAAATAGCTGCGGTCCCAGCACCGAGCCTTGCGGTACCCCACTAGTCACTGCCTGCCATTCTGAAAGGGACCCATTTATCCCCACTCTTTGTTTCCTGTCTGCCAACCAATTTTCTATCCATGTCATTACCCTACCTCCAATACCATGTGCTCTAATATTGCCCACTAATCTCCTATGTGGGACCTTGTCAAAGGCTTTCTGAAAGTCCAGGTACACTACATCCACCAGGTCTCCCCTGTCAATTTTCCTAGTTACATCCTCAAAAAGATCCCATTAGATGTAAACGGGATTAGCACAGATGGGTATTTGATGATCAGCATAGTGGGTCAAAGGGCTGGTTTCTCTGTTGAATGACACACAGAATAAGGCCATCTTGATCCTCACTTTGAAACCATCACCCCAAGAACTCCACTTCCGCCTCCGAGCTCACTTCCACTGCAATCACTGCGATGTAGAGGGAGATAACCTAGTCTTCCTCTGCTTGATGTCTGAGGTTTGGTGCCTGGTAGAATATCAGAGACTCCCCATCAAGAATTAAGGTATTGTTCAGTGAAAGATTTACTCCAATTTTAGGTAACAATAAACAACCCTCCGCATTCTCCCCCCCACCCCCACCATCTCTCTTCCCAGTGCCTCACCTGGACTTGCAACTATTTCTCCTCTCCCCTTCCAAATTCACCCAGCACATTTTTTTAACATGCCTTATAATCATCTGTCTGTATAACCAGCTCTCCAAGTTCCAGCACCGTGATGTTCCAGATATATTCGACATCTGCGAAGATGGTTATCAAAATATATAGCAGCATCTTGATCAGCTGGACTCCCCCCTCCCCTCCCATCCACTCCTCCCATCCATTCCCCCCTTCCCCCGTCCCCTCTCCTCCCCTCTCCTCCACTCCCCCCTCCCCTCCCCTACCCTCCACTCCCCTCCCCTCCCCTCCCCCTCCCCTTCCATCTCCTCCCCTCCCCACCCCTCTCCTCCACTCCCCCCTCCCCTCCCCTCTCCTCCACTCCCCTTCCCTTCCGTCTCCTCCCCTCCCCTCCACTCCCCCCTCTCCTCTTCTCCACTCCCCTTCCCTCCCCTCCCCTCCCCTCCCCTTCCGTCTCCTCCCCTCCCCTCTCCTCCACTCCCCCTTGCCGGCCACCACTCCCATTCCCCCTCCCCTCCCATTCCCTCTCCTCCACTCCCCCCTCCCCTCCCCTTCCCTTCCCTCCCCTCCCCCCTCCTCCACTCCCCTCTCCTCCACTTCTCCCCTCTCCTCCACTTCTCCCCTCTCCTCCACTTCTCCCCTCTCCTCCACTCTCCCCCTCCCCTCCCCTCCCCTCCCTCACCTCCCCTCTCCTCCACTCCCCCTTCCCTCCCCTCTCCTCCACTCCCCTCCCCTCTCCTCCACTTCTCTCCTCCACTCCCCCGTCACCTCCCCTCCCCTCTCCTCCACTCCCCCGTCCCCTCCCCTCCCCTCTCCTCCACTCCCCCGTCACCTCCCCTCCCCTCCACTCCCATTCCCCACCCTCGTGTTCACAGCCACTGACACACTCCTAGCTGGAGGATGTGTGTGACAAGATGGCGGGCCGGGAGAAGCAGTAACTGGTCCGAGTGGATGAGGCCCCACGGTGGCCTGACTCCTGCCACCGGCACCAGGTGCCCGAGGACAGGGCTGTCCCCGGGGGCTACAACGTGAGCCACAATAACCTGACCAGGGGCTGGGTGCAGCAGGGCTCGCTGGGTGGGGCACCTTGTGAGCTGGGGCTAGCATCAAAGCCTGGGCAGAGGAGGCAATGGAAGCCATGTTGGCATCAGCTGATCTGTCCACTGTAGCCAAAATCCATTATAGAAACATTGAAACATAGAAAATAGGTGCAGGAGGAGGCCATTCGGCCCTTCGAGCCAGCACCGCCATTCATTGTGTTCATGGCTGATCATTCACAATCAGCCTCCCCTTTATTCTTAGACTGTGGCCCCTGGTTCTGGACTCGCCCAACATTGGGAACATGTTTCCTGCCTCTAGCTTGTCCAGTCTGTTAAAACGAAGGCTTACTGTAATATTCTAAACAATTTTACAATGTGCAGAATAAAGATCAGAATACACATTCAAAGTTTAGATCATTGCTAACCATTCTGGACAGTTATTTAATGAATTATTTACCTTCAAATTACAATTTAAACATGTGTCTTTAAGTAGCTAAAGGATTTCTAAGCAATTTACGATGCTTAAGTTGTGGAAAACAAAGTAATTTAAATCTCATGCAACAAATAATAACATCTTCAGTAAATGGTTTTTTTATCAAGCCACCAAGTTCCAAATAGAGAATGCTTGTGGAGAAATGATTCACTCACTGCAACATCTGGATTTAATACAATTAAAAAATAAGAAATGATATGATCAGAGAATGATAGAGCACAGAACACCAATTAGCCCCTGGTCCACGTTTCTGCTAGCAACAGTACACATGCATACAAGCAAAATTGCTAACTGGCTCAACAGTATCAGTGAATGTTGACTTATGTATACTGGGGCAGAAGGCAAAGAGTGGCAATAGAGGGGATTGGTTGCCTATCAGTTATTAGCGGAGTTCCGCAGGGGTCAGTGCTGGGGCCACTACTCTTGACGTTGTATATCAAAGATTATGGTTTGGGGAATTGAAGGCTTTGTGGCCACGTTTGCAGATGCTACGAAGATGGCACACCTGTCAGCAAGGGCAGGAGGTGTAGAGAGAGCAGGGACTCTGCAGAAGGACTTGGACAAGTCTGGAGGGTGGACAAAGAAGTGGCAGATGGAATGCAGCATGGCAAAGTTCGGAGTCGTGCATTTTGGTAGCAGTAATAAAGGCGTGGACTGATTTCTAAATGGGGAGAAAATCCAGATAATGGAGGTGCAAAGGGACTTGGGAGTGCTGGTGCAGGATTCCCAAAAGGTTCATTTGCAAATTGAATCGGTAGTAAGGAAGGCGAATGCATTTATTTCGAGAGGACTAAGCAAGGATTTAATGCCGAGGCATTATAAGGCAATGGTCAGACGCATTTTGTGAGCAGTTTTGGGGCCCATATCTGAGGAAGGATGTGCTGGCTCTGGAGAGGGTCCAGAGGAGGTTTACAAGAATGATCCCAGAATTGAGTGGGTTAGCATATGATGAGCATTTGACAGCACTGGGCCTGTACTCACTGGAGTTTGGAGGGATGAAGGGGGACCTCATTGATACTTACTGAACAGTGAAAGGCCTGGACAGAGTGGATGTGGAGAGGATGTTTCCACTAGTGGGAGAGTCCAGGACCAGAGGTCACGGCCTCAGAATAAAAGGATGTACCTTTGGAAAAGGAGATGAGGAGGGATTTTGTTTCATCAGAGGATGGTGAATCTCTGGAATTCTTTGGAGGCCAAATCAATGAATATTTTTAAGGCAGAGATTGACAGATTCTTGATTTTTAAGGGTGGCAGGGGTTACAAGGAGAAAGCAGGAGAATGGGGTAGAGAGGGAGAGATAGATCAGCCATGATTGAATGGCAGAGTAGACTTGATGGGCCGAATGGTCGAATTCTGCCCCTATGACTTTGAACATATTCACAGCCTCAAATATAGTATTTGTTTACCTTCTAGAAAACAGGGAACACAATCTGAGGGCTAACACAAAATGTCTTCAGTCTGAAGAAGGGTCTCGACCCGAAACGTCACCCATTCCTTCTCTCCTGAGATGCTGCCTGACCTGCTGAGTTACTCCAGCATTTTGTGTCTCACCTTCGATTTAAACCAGCATCTGCAGTTTTTTTCTTTCTACAATCCGAGGGCTTCTAGTCCAAATTATAATAAAATAGCATTATTATTTCACAATAATATTGTGTTTTTAAAAGAATTTTAGATTTCATGTGCTTTCAGAATAGGTTAAGCACGTAATCCAAGTATAACAAACAATGCAACAAAGGCCTCATTTAGTGTTTCATGTCACTAACTTACTCAGTTCTACACGAGCGACAGTCTTTAAGTCAGTCTGAAGAAGGGTCTCGACCCGAAATGTCACCCATTCCTTCTCTCCAGAGATGCTGCCTGTCCCGCTGAGTTAATCTGGCATTTTGTGTCTATCTCACAATACCACTGCTGTAACGTGCAGAGTTTTGTAAACACTGATAAAGCAGCACTAATGAGTGAAGGAGTATGTACCCTGCTTCAGTAAAATGCATTTTGATATATCAGTGAATCAGATTATCTGCAAGAGAGAGAGAAGTTCATTGTTTAGAGATAAAGCGTGGAAACAGGCCCTTGCGGCCCACCGGGTCCGCGCCAACTAGCGATCCCCGCACATTGACACAATCCTATACCCACTATTTTTAACATTTACCAAACCAATTAACCTACAAACTGGTACGTCTTTGGAGTGTGGGAGGAAACCGAAGATCTCGGAGAAAACCCAATCAGGACAGGGAGAGAACGTACAAACTCCGTACAGACAGCATCCGTAGTCGGGATGGAACCCGGGTCTCCGGCGCTGTATTCGCTGTAAGGCAGCAACTCTACCGCTGCGCCACCGTGCCGCCCATTGTAAAATGGGATTATAAGGATCCTCCAGAAGCTACAGCCAGACATTCTTAGCACAACGTTTGTAAGGAGAACACTGAAAGGAACATAACTCTAAGACAAGAGAACATGCTGCTAAGAAAAACAATCCTATAAGATATGCTAAGATGACGCATCAACAATTAAAACATGTTTAGCCTATGAATCCAGCTACATTAGTCATAGAGTGACACAGTGTGGAAATAGGCCCTTCGGCCCAACTTGCCCAAACTGGCCAACTTGTCCCAGCTACACTAGTCCAACCTGACAACATTTGGACCATAACCCTCCAAACCTGTCCTATCCATGTACCTGTCGAACTGCTTCTTAAATGTTGGGATAGTCTCTGCCTCAACTACCTTCAGGGCAGCACGGTGGCGCAGTGGTAGAGTTGCTGCCGTACAGTGCTCATAGCACCGGAGACCCGGGTTCCATCCCGACTATGGGTGCTGTCTGTACGGAGTTTGTACGTTCTCCCCGTGGGTTTTCTCCGAGATCTTCAGTTTCCTCCCACACTCCAAAGACGTACAGGTTTGTAGGTTAATTGGATAAGTGCAAATTGTCCCTAGTTTGTGTAAGACAGTGTTAATGTGCAGGGATCGCTGGTCAGCACGGACTCGGTGGGCCGAAGGGTCTGTTTCCACGCTGTATCTCTAAACTAAATTAAACTACCTCCTCTGGCAGCTCATTCCATACACCCACCACCCTTTGTGTGAGAAAGTTACCCCTCAGATTCCTATTAAATCTATTCCCCTTCACCTGAAACCTATGTCCTCGATTCACCTACTCTGTGCATCTCTGCGCATTAACCCAATCTATTCCTCTCATGATCCTATGCACACATTCTCTACACCAAAGTCTTTCTCTCCCTCCCTCACTTTCACGCATATACTGAACGCACTGATCTACCATGAGACCATGCAGCAGTCTGCTAACTGGGAATGAAATGTGCCCCGAGCACATTCACATTTTTTATGTTGTGCGGGCCAAGTTAGCTTGGAACAGGCAGTTAATACTGAAGGTACACATTTACTTTGGCATTGCACAACTTCACAGATTGTGAGAGATGTCTTTAATTCAGGGTGTATACCAAAATAAATGAAATTTACAATGATTTTCAATGGATATCGTCTCACTGACTGACTACCAGCACAGTAAGTGGCATGGTTCCAGACTGCATGCTCAGCACCCAACTCCACTCCCTGTACACCCACAACTGAGTGCCTAAGCACACGTCCCGTGCCATCTACAAAATGGCCGATGCCATGACAGTTGTTGATTGAATTATGGATGGTGAAGGTTTCAAAGGTCTTGTATTGTCACCTGTCTCAATTAAGGTACAGTGAAATATATTTGTTTTACCATACAGCCATAATAAAAAATGCAACAAGACATACGACTACATAAAAGTTAACATAAACATCCACCACAGCGGATTCCCCTCATTCCTCACTGTGATGGAAGGCAATAAAGTCTAAACTTCTTCCCTAATTTTCTCCCGCAGTCGGGGCAGTTGAACCACCCGCAGTCGGGGCGATCGAAGCTCCCGCAGCCGGCGATCAAAGCTCCCGTGTCGGGGCGATCAAAGCTCCCATATCGGGGCAATCAAAGCTTCCACGTTGGCGTGATCACAGCTCCCACGTCGGGGTGATCAAAGCTCCCACGTCGGGGTGATCAAAGCTCCCACGTCGGGGTGATCAAAGCTCCCACGTCGGGGTGATCAAAGCTCCCACGTCGGGGCGATCAAAGCTCCCACGTCGGGGCGATCAAAGCTCCCACGTCGGGGCGGTCGAAGCTCCCGCTGCTTGGAGCTCCCGAAGTCGGCCTCTAACCAAGTGAATATGAGGAACAGCCAAACGTCTGGAGCCTCTTTTTGCTCTGGTATTTTATTTCATTCTTCACACGTTTAAGTTATAATGTTTTGATCTTAACTGTATGTCATGTTGTTACTTGCGAGCAAAGCACCAGGGCAAATTCCTTGTATGTGTACATACTTGGCTAATAAAATGGATTCAAATTTATTCATTAGAAATATAGAAAAGAGCACAAAATATCTATGATGGACAAGATTAAGGAAAATGCAAAGATTTTTTAATGTTAATAGGAAATGGATAACCAAGATAAAAATTCCACTTCATCTCCTTCCTAAAGGAATGTTTTTTTTATTCTGAGGATGTGCCCTCTGGTCCTAGACTCTCCCACTAGTGGAAACATCCTCTCCACATCCACTCTATCCAAGCCACTCTATCCTCCAGTTAACTGGCACCTTACCTGTTGTCAGCATAGTTTTAAAACTTTGATGGGACCCCAGCAAACTGCTTCCATGATCTCATTTATCCCTTTCCATGATCACCTTGAAACTGAGAGCTATGCTCACGATTTCCAGAACTGTATCCTTCTGGCACTCTAGAATCTTCCCTGACTATACTTCATTGGATTGGCTGCAGTTCTGCCCCTTCTCTGGTCAGGCAATCAATGGATTGGTTCAAAAAGCTCTCCCGATCGCATGTCAAAAGTTAAAAGTTCTGAATTTGGGGCGGTCGCGGTGGCGCAGCGGTAGAGTTGCTGCCTTACAGCGAATGCAGCGCCGGAGACCCGGGCCTACAGTGTCCGAGCCTACAGTGTCCGGGCCTACAGCGCCCCCCAGGCCTAATATGAGACAAGGGCGGTCCCGTGTGGGACAAACCAATTTAGCCCAATATACGGGATGTCCCGGCTAATACGGGCCATTTAGCAACCCTACTGGCAGAAAACATCAAGGAAAATCCAAAGACATTTCATAAATATATTTAATAAATATGTTAAGGGAACGAGGGTAACCAGATAGAGAATAAGGCCCTTCAGAAAGCAAAGCAAAGCAGATTCATGTGTGGAGCTGCAGGTGCTGGGCAAGGTCCTCTCTGAGAATATCTGCTGTGTCAGTACCATGGAGAAAAACATGAAGGTGCTACCTCCTGCACCCATGCAAAACTCACTGACTTCAACTTTACCACTAATTTCCATCCTGCACTCAAATTCACTTGGACCATCTCCGACATCTCCCTACCGTTTCTAGATCTCACTGTCTCCATCATGGGGGACAGACTATCGACTGACATCTATAATAAACCCACTGACTCCCACAGCTATCTTGTCTACACTTCTTCCTTCCCTGCTTCCTGCAAGGACTCTATCCCCTCCTCCCAATTCCTCCGTCAACGCCGCAAGATGAGGTGTTCAGATGTCCTCATTCTTTAGGGAACGGGGGTTCCCCTCTTCCCCTCACTAGGGTCTCCTCAATATCCCGCAGCTCTGCTCTTGCTCCCCCTCACCCCATTCGTAATGTCCCCCTTGTCCTCACCTTCCACCCCATCAGCCGTCACACACAGCACATTGTCCCCAGACATTTTCGCCACCTCCAGTGGGATCCCACCACTGGCCACATCTTCCCATCTCCACCCCTTTCTGCTTTCCGCAGAGACCGTTCCCTCCGCAACTCCCTGGTCAACTTGTCCCTTCCCACCCAAACCACCCCCTCCCAAAGTACTTTCCCCTGCAACCGCAGGAGATGCAACACCTGCCCCTTTACCTCCCCCCTTGACTCCGTCCAAGGACCCCGACAGTCTTTTCAGGTGAGGCAGAGGTTCACCTGCACCTCCTCCAACCTCATCTACTGTATCCGATGTTCCAGGCGTGGACTCCTATATATCGGCGAGACCAAGCGCAGGCTCGGTGATCGTTCTGCTGAACACCTCTGCTTAGTCCGCCTAAACCTACCTGTTCTCCCGGTTGCCAAACACTTTAACTCCCCCTCCCATTCCAACACTGACCTTTCTGTCCTGTGCCTTCCCCATTGTCAGGGTGAGGCCCAGAGCACATTGTAGGAACAGCACCTCATATTTCGCTTGGGCAGCTTGCAGCCCAGTGGTGTGAACATTGACTTCTAACTACAAGTAACCCTTGCTTTATTTCCCTCTCCCCATCCCTCCCTCTCCCTTCTCAGTTCTCTGACCAGTCTTACTGCCTCCAACTACATTTATCTCTGTTGTCACCTTCTCCCAGCTATCAATTCTACTATCTATCTATTCAGCTATCTATTCTATATATTTTCCTCCATCTCCATTCCCTTTGTCCTGTTTTCACACCTAACACTTCCTTATCTCCCTATCTCCTGACATCATTCTGAAGAAAGGTCTCAACCTGAAATGTCACCCATTCCTTCTCTCCAGAGATGCTGCCTGTCCCGCTGAGTTACTCCAGCATTGTGTGTCTATGAAGGTAAGGGAACTTGGGACAGTTCATGATGTCTTGAGGACAATCCGTACTACGACTGAGGAGAGGCTGGCCATTCAAGAAGAAATTGCAGGAACCTTAGCATAAATATATGAGCCATCAATAGATACACGTTAGGTGCTGGATGATTGGAGGGTGGCTTGAAAGGTCAGATCACATGGCATCCAGGGAGAGCTAGCCAACTGGATAGAGAATTAGCTTCTATCTACTTAGGACGAGGCCTGTGACTATGAGCTGCTTCATGGATCGGCTCTGAGCCCATTGCTGGTTGTGGTTTAGATCAACAATTTAAAAATATTTATTTTTATTGAAGGAAAGACACAATACGAAAAACGTAATGCATTACATTCCCCTCCATTTTGTTCTTTATATATAACAACAAAAATAACCCTCACCCACCCTCCCTGGACACCCCTTTGCAGCTGATGTGTTCACAATATATCATATCACAAATACAAATGCACAATTTGACAGCAAAACCTCTACATTCATCCAAGGCGCAGGCCCATACATATCTACAACATGTCAGATGGTTCAGGATACACTCATTCATTATACATCAGCCATCCTGTGAGGTAATCAGCAATTGTGTAAACAAAAATAAGTAAATAAATAAAAGCAAAACATAATTAAAGGCAGATCCCCAACTACAATCAAGTGCCCTCAGTCAGTGGGTAGTTCTTTTAGATTCTCAAAGTTTGACAGAAAAGGTTCCCGTTCTGAATAAAAGTTTTTCACAGACCCCCTCAGTGTAAATTTGATCTTTTCTAGTTTTAGAAAAAGCATTACGTCCTCTAGCCAAGCGGCAGCAGATGGAGGGGTTGTAAAAACTAAAACTAAAACAGTTTCCTTCACCCACTCTGCTCCCTGGTTTACCCCTGAACTCCGCGTGATGAAAACTCATGCCCGCCAACTTGAAAGACTCCGCAACAAAACAGGTCTCACAATTCACTCCCAAGCCTACAAAGATCACATACAGCACTATAAAGATGCCCTCTCCCGCGCCCACTCCACCTACTACTCTCAAATAATTCACTCTGGCTCCGGAAACCCAAAAACACTCTTCTCTACAATAAACAAACTCCTCAGCCCCCTGGACACCATCTCCCAATCATTCACAGTTGACAAATACACCACTTTCCTTTCATTCTTCCAAAGCAAAATAGACAACATCTACAGCACCTTAACCACCAACGCACCTGCTCCCCCTCAAACCACCTGCCCCCCCTTATCCTGTCAGCCCCTGCCTCAGTTCTCCCCAATCTCCACCACCGACCTCTCTGACCTCTTCACAGGAATAAAAACTGCCACCTGCTCTCTGGACCCCATCCCCTCCAGCTTTGTCAAGGCCTGCCTTCCTGCTCTCTCTCCACTTATCACTGCAACAATAAACTCCTCCCTGTCCACTGGCATCGTCCCGCCATCCCTCAAAATCGCTGCTGTCACCCCCATTCTGAAAAAACCTGGTCTAAACCCTGACACCCCAAACAACTTCAGACCAATCTCCAACCTACCCTTTCTGTCCAAAGTTTTGGAACGTGCTGTAGCTTCCCAACTCAAATACCACCTCTCTACCAATAACCTGTATGAAACTTTCCAATCCGGATTCCGCTCCAACCACTGTACTGAAACTGCGCTCCTCAAAATCACAAACGACATTCTCCTCTCCTCCGACGCCGGCAACCTCTACATCCTCATCCTACTTGACCTCAGCGCCGCCTTTGACACCATAAATCACTCCATTCTCCTCACCCGACTTGAAACCTCCCTTAACATCACCGGCACAGCCCTATCCTGGTTCAAATCTTACCTCTCAGACAGACACCAGTTCATCTCCATTAACAACTGTAAATCCCCCACCACTCCCCTCCCCCAAGGTGTCCCCCAAGGCTCAGTCCTTGGCCCCCTCCTCTTCATCCTCTACCTGTTCCCCCTTGGTCAATTAATCCGCCGTCATGGTCTCAACTTCCACTGCTTCGCCGATGATATCCAGCTCCTCATCTCCACCAAGTCAATCTCCTCCACCACACACTCTACACTGACAAACTGCATTACTGAAATAAAATCTTGGCTTCAATCAAACTTCCTCAAACTCAATTGCAACAAATCTGAAATCATCATCATTGGTCCAAAAATGCTCACCAAATCCACCCAAAACTTCATCCTCAACATTGATGGCCTCCCAGTATCCACCTCACCTCACATCCGGAATCTTGGAATCATCCTTGATCAAACCCTCTCCTTCGACAAACACATCAAACACATCACAAAGACAGCCTTCTTCCACCTCAAAAACATTGCCCGTCTCCGTCCATCCCTCTCCTCCACAGCTGCAGAAACCCTCATCCACACCTTCATCACCTCCCGTCTGGACTACTGCAACAGCCTCCTCTATGGCGCACCCTCAAAAATCATCAATAAACTTCAATACATTCAAAACTCCGCTGCCCGTCTACTCACACACACCTCGATCCGTGACCATATCACCGCCGTCCTTTATAAACTCCACTGGCTCCCCATCCCCCAGAGAATCCAGTACAAAATCCTCCTCATAACCTACAAAGCCCTCCATAACCTGGCCCCATCCTACCTGACCGACCTCCTCCACAGGCACACTCCCACCTGCACCCTCCGCTCTGCCGCTGCCAATCTCCTATCCCCCCACATCCGGACTAAACTCAGATCCTGGGGGGACAGGGCTTTCTCCATCGCTGCTCCCACCCTATGGAACTCACTACCCCAAACCGTTAGAGACTCCCCCACACTCACCACATTCAAAACATCGCTGAAGTCTCACCTGTTCAGTACTGCCTTCAACCACTGAAGGTCACCTCACCTTCTGTCTCCTTTCTCTGTTCATTTATTTATTTACTTATTTATCTATTTATTCATTTCCCTATGTTCTCAAAATCTCTGTAAAGCGTCTTTGAGTATATGAAAAGCGCTATATAAATAAAATGTATTATTATTAATATTATTAGATTTCCAGACCAGCAAAATTCTCCTACGGGCCAAAAGTGATGTGAATGCAATGATGTCAGACTGGTTTGCATTTAAACCCAAAGTTCCATCTGTTACACTGAATACAGCTACAAGTGGGCAAAGCCTCACTGTCACCCCAAGGACTTCACTGATGGTTTTGTAAACCACTGTCCAGTCGTCACCAAGTTTGGGGCATGACCAGAATGCATGAGCTAGATTGGCTGGAGAGAAGGAACATCTGTCACAGCCAGCGTCTGTCCCCGGATGTATGTCAGCAAGCCTGGCTTTGCTTAAATGAGCCCTGTGTAAAACTTTAAATTGTATGAGCCCCAATCTTGCACATGATGACGAGGAATGGACTCTTTTCAGTGCTTCTGTCCAGCATTCCTCAGACAGATCCATACCAAGGTCATCCTCCCACCTAGTTTTAATTTTGTTCAGGTTTTGATCCCCTAAAGACATCAATTGAGAATATAATGCAGAGATCAGTCCTTTATTTGCAAAGGTAAGAGTGAGTTTATCCAACCCTGTGACAGATGGGAGATCAGGAAAAGAAGGAAATTTTTTCATGGCAAAGTGGCAGATCTGAAGATATTTAAAGAAATGATTATGTGGGAGGTCATATTTTCTGCACAGGTTATCAAAACTATCAAATATGTTGTCAGTGTATAAATCCTTAATGCACTTAAGACCATTCAAACCCCATTGTCTAAAGGTTGAGTCAAGTGTAGAGGGGGGGGATAAATGATTACTGTGAACGGGACCCAGAACTGAAGCTGATGTGAACTTATAGTGACAGCGAAATTGATTAAAAAATTGAGGGTGGATAGTACGACAGGATTGGATGTGAATCGAGAGGATTTCAATGGCAGGGAGGAATATACTAAAGCTGGAAGAGACGAGGAGTGACAAGACTATGACTCAAGCAGACACCAGTCTGTATCCGGTCGGTGGAGACAGAATAATATCTTTTGGATATTAGATGCCCAATAATAATGAATAAAACTGGGAAGGCCCAGTCCACCTACTTCACGACCTCTCTGGAGAGTACACTTATTAACCCTTGGAACCTTATTGCCCCATATAAAGGAGGTTATAGATTGGTTA
Source organism: Rhinoraja longicauda (assembly GCF_053455715.1). Taxonomy (NCBI): domain Eukaryota; kingdom Metazoa; phylum Chordata; class Chondrichthyes; order Rajiformes; family Arhynchobatidae; genus Rhinoraja; species Rhinoraja longicauda. Next base: position 41,885,992 of record NC_135958.1, read on the forward strand.
ACTTTGTTAAAAAATGACTTGGATAGGAAGACCGGCAAACACTGGAACAAATAAAGAAATCTGGGAAGTACAGTCATCTTCACCGACTGTACTCTCCCAGCCATAGTAAGTGGTAGACTACGCCATCTCTCAAAGTCAGCCTTCATTTGGCTAACTTGAGGCGTATAATTAGCTTCACACAGAGATGTAAAAGAGCGGGTAATGGGTATTCCTAGATATACAAAACCATCTTGAGATAAGGGAAAAGGCAAGGATTCCTGTCAGATCTGTAGGGCTGGGTTGATGGGGAAGCATTCACTTTTTTGGAGGTTTAGTTTATAGCCAGAGAAAGTTACAAACTGATCTAACAAGGATACAATTGCAGGGATGCTAGCTGTAGGGTCACTCACATAAAGAAGGAGGTCATCGGCATATAGAGACACACCATGTTCCATGTTTCCTCTCCTAATGCCCTGAAATATTGTGGTTGATCTAAGTGCAATAGAGAGAGGCTCAATGGCAATCGCAAAAAGAAGCAGAGACAATGGGCAGCCTTGGCGAGTGCCCCGTGTTAATGGAAAATACTCAGATCGTGAATAATTTGTCTGTATACATGCTAAAGGTGAGTGATATAATAGCTTGACCCAGGCTGCAATTTTTTTGCCACGTCTAAACCTCTCCAAGACTCTAAACAAGTATGGCCACTCCACTCGATCAAACGCCTTCTCCGCGTCCAAAGAAATAACAACCTCCGGACGCGGAGAAGCACTGGGCGAATAAACAACACTGGCCAGTCGACGGATATTAGAAAAGGAATGACGATTTTTAATGAAACCGGTTTGATCTTCTGAGATTATTTTGGGAAGTTGGCGTTCTAAACGGCGAGCCAACGCCTCAGCCAAAATCTTTACATCTACATTCAAAAGTGAGATAGGGCGACATGATCCACATTGAGTCGGGTCCTTGTCTTTTTTGAGAAGAAGTGAAATTGATGCCTGTGAAAGGGTGGGGGGTAAGGAACCATTTTCCAAAGATTCTTGAAACATTTCTAAAAGAACTGGTATGAGCTTATACTTAAATTTCTTATAAAATTCTAATGGGTAGCCGTCAGGGCCCGGGGTCTTACCACTCTGCATTGCCATAATGACATTATTAATCTCTTCCTGCCCAAGAGCCTGATCTAGACCTTCTGCTTCTCCTGGTTTAAGAGTGGGTATTTCCAAATCATCTAAAAGACGTTCTATATTCGTTGTGTCTGAGGGGAATTCTGAGATATAAAGAGAAGAATAAAAGGCTGTGAAATTATTATTAATTTCTTTTGGATTGCTTATTATATTTTGGTGTGTGTCTCTTATCTGAGGAATAAGTCGTGACGCGGCTTGACGCTTCAGCTGGTGAGCCATAAGCCGGCTCGCCTTGTCACCATATTCATAATAGAGACCACGAGTCCTGAGAATTAGTTGTTCTGATTGGTTAGTAGATAGAAGATTCAATTTTGCTTGTAAATCCACATGGCTTTTATATAATTCAGCAGTGGGTTGCTCAGAGTATTGCTTGTCCAGAACCAAGATGGATTGTGACAGGGTTTGCATTTCCCTCTTACGTTCTTTATTGGCGTATGAGGTATAAGATATGATTTGACCTCTCAAATAAGCTTTTAAAGTTTCCCAAAGTAAAGAGCATGATACCGACTCGGTTTTATTAGTCTCGAGGAATATGTCTATGTTAGCCGATACAAAATTGCAGAATTTCTCATTGGAAAGCAAAAGGGAGTTGAGTCTCCAAAGAGGTCGTTCTCTAATGTTTAAAGGAAAATCTAGGTCCAGTATCACAGGCGAGTGATTTGATATTACTATGGCAGTATATTCAATTTTCTTAACCATAGGAATAAAGGAGCTGTCTATAAAGAAGTAATCTATTAGAAACATAGAAACATAGAAAATAGGTGCAGGAGTAGGCCATTCGGCCCTTCGAGCCTGCACCGCCATTCAATTTGATCATGGCTGATCATCCAGCTCAGTAACCTGTACCTGCCTTCTCTCCATACCCCCTGATCCCTTTAGCCACAAGGGCCACATCTAACTCCCTCTTAAATATAGCCAATGAACTGGCCTCAACTACCTTCTGTGGCAGAGAATTCCACAGACTCACCACTCTCTGCATGAAGAAATGTTTTCTCATCTCGGTCCTAAAAGACTTCCCCCTTATCCTTAAGCTGTGACCCCTGGTTCTGGACTCCCCCAACATCGGGAACAATCTTCCCGCATCTAGCCTCTCCAACCCCTTAAGAATTTTATATGTTTCTATAATTCTAGAGAATTATATGTTATATATTCTAGAGAAAGAGCGGTGAACATGAGAAAAAAAAAAGAGAATTGCCTTGCAATTGGGTTCAAGAATCTCCAGGGGTCCACATAGCCATTTTGTTGCATGAACAGTGAGAAAGTCTTTGCCATACCAGAAGATATCCCCTTGGAACTAGACCTATCAAGCAATGGATCAATAGCACAGTTCAGGTCTCCCGAAAAGATTAGCTGGCGTGTGTTCAGATCAGGTATTAATGACAAAACCTTATTTGCAAAGTAGACATCATCCCAATTAGGGGCATAAACATTCACTAATACGACAGGTTTTTGAAAAAGAGACCCAGAAACTATAATAAACCGGCCATTAGGGTCACTGACTACTTCAGATGGTGTAAACTGTATTGTTTTGGCGATTAATATTGCCACACCCCTGGACTCCACACCCCTTAAATCTAGAGTGAAAAATCTGACTCACCCACGTTTTACGCAGTCTATTATGATCTTCCAATCTTAAGTGAGTTTCTTGTAGAAGTAATATATCTGTTTTTAATTGTTTTAAATGAGAAAAAACTTTAGCTCTTTTAACAGGACCATTAAGCCTCTTTACATTCTAGGATATAAACCTCACAGGATGGCCTCCATCAATGTTACCATTAGCCATGATTTAAAATACATATTTCAAGAATACATACAGGGCCTGCCATCCAAAACAATGCAAACGCTGCATGTGAAAACACAAAAATAAAAATAAAAAAGGTCTAGTGCATTTGTGATATTCAAAAGGTACGCTGCCATTACCCAAAACATTTCCCTCGTCCCCTTACAATAACAACAACAAAACATTTAACCCCCAAAACCTAGATCTTCCTCCCCAACTGAGGATAATCGCAGGCATTACAAAACAAAAAAACTTCCGATGCGCTCCCTAACTAAAACTTTAAATCCAATTGAAGGTGGCTCCCTTCCTCAAAAATTGTCCCGCTGTTTGTTCTACCGTTACCTTTGAGGTATATAAGCTAAGGATAACACAGATTAACCAAAGCATTACGAAAAAGAAAGGAATAAAAATTGCACCCCAGAGAGCAATTCTAGACGTTTACGTTTTCGCTGGTTGAGAGTCCTCGACTCATTGATCAGATTCAGCGGCATGGCAAACCAGCTCAATCGCGTTCCACAATTACAAATATTTACAGTTTACCAACGTAAGAGGCTGTGCCAATGCCGCATGAATATCCTAAAAAAGTCATTGCTGTTCACGGCCATCATCTCCCCAGCATGAGTAGTAAAACTCTTTGGCAGCTTCTGGTGTATTGAAGTAGTGTTTTTTACCTTCATGAGTGACCTGGAGCCGGGCAGGATACAGGAGGCCAAACCGAACCCCTTTTTCGTAGAGCAGGGATTTTATCTCCCTAAAAGCTGCACGTTCTCCCCCCAGCCCCACGCTGAAATCCTCATGAAAAAACACCCCGGTGCCCACGGAAATACAGTTCCTGCCACCGTCTGGTGATGATGCGATGTTTGTCCTGAAAGTAGTGAAAAAGAACCAGAAACACTCTTACATAGAAACATAGAAACATAGAAACTAGGTGCAGGAGTAGGCCATTCGGCCCTTCGAGCCTGCACCGCCATTCAATATGATCATGGCTGATCATCCAGCTCAGTAACCTGTACCTGCCTTCTCTCCATACCCACTGATCCCTTTAGCCACAAGGGCCACATCTAACTCCCTTTTAAATATAGCCAATGAACTGGCCTCAACTACCTTCTGTGGCAGAGAATTCCACAGACTCACCACTCTCTGTGTGAAGAAATGTTTTCTCATCTCGGTCCTAAAAGACTTCCCCCTTATCCTTAAGCTGTGATCCCTGGTTCTGGACTTCCCTAACATCGGGAACAATCTTCCCGCATCTAGCCTCTCCATCCCCTTAAGAATTTTATATATTTCAATAAGATCCCCCCTCAGTCTTCTAAATTCCAGTGAGTCTAGATGGCTCTTGGTCTAGATGGCTTAGTATTCAAGGCATTCATTGGTGTAACATATAACATATAACATATAACAACTACAGCATGGAAACAGGCCTGTCCGGCCCTACCAGTCCACGCCGACCATTCTCCCTGACCTAGTCTCATCTACCTGCACTCAGACCATAACCCTCTAATCCCCTCTTATCCATATACCTATCCAATTTACTCTTAAATAATAAAATCGAGCCAGCCTCCACCACTTCCACCGGAAGCTCATTCCATACAGCCACAACCCTCTGAGTAAAGAAGTTCCCCCTCATGTTACCCCTAAACCTTTGTCCCTCAATTCTGAAGCTATGTCCCCTTGTTGGAATCTTCCCCACTCTCAAAGGGAAAAGCCTACCCACGTCAACTTTGTCCGTCCCTCTCAAAATTTAAAAAACCTCTATCAAGTCCCCCCTCAACCTTCTACGCTCCAAAGAATAAAGACCCAACCTGTTCAACCTCTCTCTGTAGCCCAAGTGCTGAAACCCAGGCAACATTCTAGTAAATCTCCTCTGTACCCTCTCCATTTTGTCGACATCCTTCCTATAATTTGCCGACCAGAACTGCACACCATACTCCAGATTCGGCCTCACCAATGCCCTGTACAATTTCAACATTACATCCCAACTTCTATACTCGATGCTCTGATTTATAAAGGCAAGCATACCAAACGCCTTCTTCACCACCCTATCCACATGAGATTCCACCTTCAGGGAACAATGCACAGTTATTCCCAGATCCCTCTGTTCCACTGCATTCCTCAATTCCCTACCATTTACCCTGTACGTCCTATTTTGATTTGTCCTACTAAAATGCAGCACCTCACACTTATCAGCATTAAACTCCATCTGCCATCTTTCAGCCCACCCTTCCAAAAGGCCCAAGTCTCTCTGTAGACTTTGAAAATCTACCTCACTATCAACTACTCCACCTATCTTAGTATCATCTGCATATTTACTAATCCAATTTGCCACACCATCATCCAGATCATTAATGTAAATGACAAACAACAGTGGACCCAACACAGATCCTTGGGGCACTCCACTAGACACTGGCCTCCAACCTGACATACAATTGTCAACCGTTACCCTCTGGTATCTCCCATTCAGCCATTGTTGAATCCATCTTGCAACCTCACTATTAATACCCAACGATTTAACCTTCTTAATCAACCTTCCATGTGGAACCTTGTCAAATGCCTTGGTAACCTCTTCAAAAAATTCAAGAAGATTAGTCAAACATGACCTTCCAGGCACAAATCCATGTTGACTGTTTCTAATCAGGCCTTGATTATCCAAATAATTATATATATTGTCCCTAAGTATCTTTTCCATTAATTTTCCCACCACAGACGTCAAACTAATAGGTCTATAATTGCTAGGTTTACTTTTAGAACCTTTTTTAAACAAAGGCACAACATGCGCAATGCGCCAATCTTCCGGCACCTTCCCTGTTTCTAATGACGTTTGAAATATTTCCGTCATAGCCCCTGCTATTTCTGCACTAACTTCCGTCAATGTCCTAGGGAATATCCTATCAGGACCTGGAGACTTATCCACTTTTATATTCTTCAAAAGTGTACGTACCTCCTCTTCTTTAATCCTCCTAATTTCCATCACTACTCTACTTGTTTCGCTTACCTCACATAATTCAATATCCTTCTCCTCGGTAAATACCGAAGAAAAGAAATTGTTTAATATCTCCCCCATTTCTTCCGGCTCAGCACATAGCTGTCCACTCTGACTCTCTAATGGACCCATTTTATCCCTCACTATCCTTTTGCTATTGACATATCTGTAGAACCCCTTGGGGTTTACTTTTACATTACTTGCCAAAGCAGCCTCATATCTTTTTTTCGCTTTTCTAATTTCCTTTTTAAGATTCCTTTTACATTCTTTATATTCCTCAAGAACCTCATTTACTCCCTGCCGCTTATATTTATTGTATATCTCCCTCTTTTTCCGAACCAAGTGTCCAATTTCCCTGGAAAACCACGGCTCTTTCAAATTATTATTCTTTCCTTTCCACCGAACAGGGACATAAAGACTCTGTACTCTCAAAATTTCACCTTTAAATATCCTCCATTTCTCTATTATATCCTTTTCATAAAACAACAATTTCCATTTCACTCCTTTTAAATCCTTTCTCATCTCCTCAAAATTAGCCTTTCTCCAATCCAAAATCTCAACCCTTGGTCCAGATTTGACCTTCTCCATAATGATATTGAAACTAATGGCATTATGATCACTATACCCAAAGTGCTCCTCAACACATACCTCCGTCACCTGACCCATCTCATTTCCTAACAGGAGGTCCAACACTGCCCCTTCTCTGGTAGGCACCTCTACGTATTGCTGCAAAAAATATCCTGCACACATTTTACAAACTCCAAACCATCCAGCCCTTTTACAGAATGTGATTCCCAGTCTATATACGGAAAATTGAAATCACCCACAATCACCACTCTGTGCTTACTACTAATATCTGCTATCTCCTTACATATTTGCTCTTCCAATTCTCGTTCCCTATTTGGCGGTCTATAATACACCCCTATAAGTGTTGCTAAACCTTTCTCATTTCTGAGTTCCACCCAAACAGCCTCCTTAATCGAGCCTTCTAGTCTGTCCTGCCAAAGCACTGCTGTGATATCCTCCCTGACAAGCAATGCAACACCCCCACCTCTTGCCCCTCCGATTCTATCACATCTGAAACAATGAAATCCTGGAATATTTAATTGCCAATCGCAACCCTCCTGCAACCATGTTTCACTGATCGCCACAACATCATACTTCCAGATGTCAATCCAGGCTCTAAGCTCATCCACCTTTCTTACAATGCTCCTAGCATTAAAATATACACATTTAAGGGACCCATCATTTCTTATTCTCAGTTTATTTCTTTTCCCTTCTTTCTTTCCTACATATTGGGTCTGAGTGTTTCCCTTTTCTGCCTCCTGCCTCACACACTGCCTATTAGCTATCTGTGTTTGAGTCCCTCCCCCCAACCGTACTAGTTTAAAGTCTCCGCAGTTATTTTAGCAAATCTCCCCGCCAGGATATTGGTTCCCCTCGGGTTCAGATGCAACCCGTCCTTTTTGTACAGGTCATACTACCCCCAGAAGAGGTCCCAATGATCCAGAAACTTGAAACCCTGCTCCCTGCACCAGTTCCTCAGCCACGTATTTATCCTCCACCTCACTCCATTCCTATTCTCACTATCGCGTGGCACAGGCAGTAAGCCTGAGATTATTACTTTGGAAGTCCTTTTTTTTAAACTCTCTTCCTAGCCCCCTGAATTCTCCTTTCAGGACCTCTTCCCTTATCCTACCTATATTGTTGGTACCTATATGTACCACGACCTCTGGCTCCTCTCCCTCCCCTTTCAGGATATCCTGGACACGCTCAGACACATCCCGGACACCGGCACCAGGGAGGCAAACCACCATCCGGGTCTCCCGACTGCGTCCACAGAAACGCCTATCTGACCCCCTCACTATAGAGTCCCCTATTACTACTGCTCTCCTCTTCCTTTCCCTACCCTTCTGAGCAACAGGGCCGGACTCCTTGCCAGAGGCCCGGGCACCGTCGCTGCCCCCAGGTAGGCTGTCCCCCCCAACAGTACTTAAACAGGAGTACTTATTTCCAAGGGGTACAGCCACCGGGGTACTCCCTAGTCCCTGCCTCTGTTCCTTGCCCCCCCTAACAGTGACCCACTTGTCTACCTCCCGTGGTCTAGGAGTGACCACCTCTCTGTAACTCCTATCTATAACCTCCTCACTCTCCCTGATCAGACGGAGGTCATCAATCTGCCGCTCCAGGTTCCTAATACGGTCCCTTAGGAGCCCCATCTCGTCGCACCTGGCGCAGATGTGGATGTCTGGAAGACTATCAGACTCCCAGATTCCCCACATCTGACACCCAGAACAAAAAACTGCCCTGGCAGTCATACTCTCCAAACAAAGCCCCGCGCTCAGTTACTAAACCTACTGCCCGGCCGCTACTCCAACCGCTCCAACCGCCCACCCAAAATAACTGAGTGATCTCCTGGGAGAGGCGAAAAACCGGATAAAAAACCCAGGCCAATTTGGGAAAAAATCCGGGAAATTCCTCTCCGACCCCAAGCTAGGCGATCGAAACTAGTCCGGGAGATCACAGGTCTTACTCCTTACTATCCCCACACAATCCCCACACAATCCCCACACAATCCCCACACAATCCCCACACAATCCCCACACAATCCCCACACAATCCCCACACAATCCCCACACAATCCCCACACAATCCCCACACAATCCCCACACAATCCCCACACAATCCCCACACAATCCCCACACAATCCCCACACAATCCCCACACAATCCCCACACAATCCCCACACAATCCCCACACAATCCCCACACAATCCCCACACAATCCCCACACAATCCCCACACAATCCCCACACAATCCCCACACAATCCCCACACAATCCCCACACAATCCCCACACACTACTTCCCAAGCAACACAGCTTGGTGCTGCTTGCTGCTGCTTGCTGCTGCTGCTTGCTACTGCTTGCTACTGCTGCTGCTACTGCTACTGCTGATTGCTGCTGCTACTGCTGATTGCTGCTGCTACTGCTGATTGCTGCTGCTACTGCTGATTGCTGCTGCTACTGCTGATTGCTGCTGCTACTGCTGATTGCTGCTGCTACTGCTGATTGCTGCTGCTACTGCTGATTGCTGCTGCTACTGCTGATTGCTGCTGCTACTGCTGATTGCTGCTGCTACTGCTGATTGCTGCTGCTACTGCTGATTGCTGCTGCTACTGCTGATTGCTGCTGCTACTGCTGATTGCTGCTGCTACTGCTGATTCCAACTCTGTGGGCACGCGAAAGCATGAGAGGTCTTGGGAAGAAATCAGACCCCAGCACTTCTTCAAAAAACTCAGTCATAAATTTGACAGGGTCTGAACCTTCCAATTTTTCAGGAATTCCGACCACTCTTAGGTTAGATCTCCGCGACCGATTCTCGAGGTTATCTAGCTTCCCTTTCAGAAGTGCGTTTTCACTCTGTAATGTAGCTATGGCGGCTTCGGCGTTCACCAGTCTGTCACTGTGGTCATTCAGGCCGTCTTCAACCTCGCGAATATGTTCATCATGTGTTTCGTAGTAGGACTTAACTTCCCCCAGAGTGGTGTTCACCGGCGACAAAGCATCTTCAAGTTCTCTTTTTAGAGCAGAATTAATCGCTCGTGTCATATCTGCAAGGAGTGCTGAACGAAGCCTTTCGAGATCCTCTGGTAATTCAGGTCCATCACCAGCTAGGGGCAGCATGGCATAGTTTGAGACTACGCCATCTTTTCCCCCAGTTTTAGCTCGACGTTGCATTTTATTTGCTGTTTCGGTGTCTAAGAATGCCTCGAGTCGTACATAATGTTCAATAGTGGGTTACCTCAAGCATATGACAAAGATGAACAGGTAGACTTTGAGCAGAAATCAGGACCCACGCTCACACATACCTGTTCACTTCATGTCCAACCCGGAGTTCTCTTTATTTCTTTCTAATCCGTCACGTTTCCTTTGACTTCTAGTTGTTGCTCCCCCACTCATTCCAATACAGAATAGTGCGATTTATGTGGCAATTAGTGAATTAAGGGAGGTTGGTTTTAACTTGCTATCGGGAGCTCGAGATTAAGCAGCCATCTGCTCGCCTCGCCACCGGAAGTCTAATTAGATCAACAATTTGGACGAGAATGTACAAGGCATGCTGATGAAACTAAAGTGGGTGATGTCATGGATAGGGAAGATGTTTATCAAAAATTACAGCAGGATCTTGAACAGCTGGGCTACTAGGCTGAGGAATGGATGATGGATGATGGATGATACAGGTAAATGCAAGGTTGCATTTTGGGAAGTCACATCGGACAGGGCCTTCAGAGAAGGGTTTGGGCAATGGGGGGTGGGTGTTGTAGAGCAGAGGGATCTAGGAGTGCAGGTACATGGTTCCCTGAGAGTGGTGTCACAGGTGGATAGAGTGGTCAAGAATGATTTTGGTACATTGGCCTCCATTAGTCAGGGTATTGAGGATAGAGGTTGGGATGATACGTTGTTGTTGTACAAGGTGTCGGTGAGTCTGCATTTGGAATAATGTGTTTGGTTTCGGCCACCCTGCCACAGAAAGAATCTCAGTGGTGGAAAAAGGGCACAGAAGATTTACAATGATGTTGCCAGGACTTGAGGGCCTGCGCTATAGGGAGAGGTTGGGCAGGCTGTACTCCTTAGAGCACAGGAGGATGGGTGATCTTATAGAGATGTATAGGACCATGAGGGGATTAGATAGGGTGAATGCATAGAGTCTCCTACCCAGTGTAAAGGAATCAAGAATATGAAGACATAGGTTTAAGGTGAGAGGGGAAAGGTTTAATAGGAACGTGAGGGACAACGTTTTCACACAGAGGGTGGTAGGTATATGGAATGAGCTGCCAGAGGAGGTGGTTGAAGCAGGTACAAGAACAACATTCAAAAGACATTTGGACAGGCACTTGGATAGGAATGGTTTAGAGGGATAAGGGCCAAAAACAGCCAGGTGAGTCTAACATTGATGAGGCATCTTGGTTGGAGTGGCCAGGTTTGGCTGAGGCCTGTTTCCTTGCTGTATGACTCTGTGGCTCTAGAAACGTTTACCAAATATGCTTTATGGATGGAAGCAAAAGGTGCTGGTGGAAGGTTGTTTTGGGGATTGGAGGCCAGTGACTAATGGCCTGCTGCAGGGATCAGTGCTGGGATCATTGAGGTTCATGGTTTATATCAATGACTTGGATGAGAATGTACAAGGCATGATTAGTGAGTTTGTAAATGATACTAAATAGGTGTTATTGGAGATAGTGAAGATGGTTATCAAAAATTACAGCAGGCTCTTGATCAGCTTGGTCTGATGAATGTCTAATGTTCTGGTGAATGTCTAATGTTCTGTAAGAAAATAACTGCAGATGCTGGTACAAATCGAAGGTATTTATTCACAAAATGCTGGAGTAACTCAGCAGGTCAGGCAGCATCTCAGGAGAGAAGGAATGGGCGACGTTTTGGGTCGAGACCCTTCTTCAGACTGAAGAAAGGTCTCGACCCGAAACGTCGCCCATTCCTTCTCTCCTGAGATGCTGCCTGACCTGCTGAGTTACTCCAGCATTTTGTGAATAAATACCTTCAATGTCTAATGTTCTGATGAATGTCTAATGTTCTGATGAGTGTCAAGTGTCAAGTCCAAAGACGTACAGGTATGTAGGTTAATTGGCTGGGTAAATGTAAAAAAAAATTGTCCCTAGTGGGTGTAGGATGGTGTTAATGTATGGGGATCGCTGGGCGGCACGGACTTGGAGGGCCGAAAAGGCCTGTTTCCGGCTGTATATATATGATATGATGATAAGTGTTCTGAGGGATGTCTAATGGAGATTAGTTCCCTGAAGGTTTTGTCATAGGTAGATGGGGTGGGAAAGGAGGCTTTTGGTACATCAGCCATTAATCAGAGTATTAAGTGTACATTTTGGGATGTTATGCTACAATTGTACAAGGTGTTGCTGAGGCTGCTTTTGGAGTGCTATGTTTGGTCTTGTTTACCGTGCCACAGGAATGACGCCATTAAGCTGGAAATGGTGCAGAGAGATTTATGAAGATGTTGTCAGGACTCAAGAGAGTACTCTATGGGGAAAGGTTGGGCCAGCCAGGTTTATCCCTTGGAGCACAGGAGACTGAGGGGTGGTCTTATGGAGGTGGATCAAATCAAGCAGGGAATAGATCGTAGGGCCGTAGCGTTCAAGAGAGTCACGAGTCAAGAGTGTTTCATTGTCAATGTGGCCCAGATAGTACAATGAAAGTCATACTTGCAGCAGCACAACAGAATATCTCAACATAGTACACTATATAATAAATGAGAAAAAAAGTTCAGTGTGTGTACATACACACACACACGCATAAAATACAAACAAATGCTAATAGTGCAATAATAATAATAATAGTCTATGTAGTTGAGAGCTTATTTGAGGTTGTGGTGTTTAATAGCCTGATGGCTGTGGGGAAGAAGCTGTTTCTGAACCTGGACGTTACAGTTTTCAGGCTCCTGTACCTTCTTCCCGATGGCAGGGGTGAGATGAGTGTGTGGCCAGAGTGGTGTGGGTCTCTGATGATGCTGGCTGCCTATTTGAGGCAGAGACTCCTGTAAGTCCCTTCGATGGTGGGGAGGTGAGAGCCGTGATGGACTGTGTTGTGATATTGCAGGGACTACTTTGTTGTATCCCAAGGACTACTTTGTTTGCCTGTGTAGTAATGTGTATATAAGAGATTGGTGTGATTAGGTGGTCACTCTGGTTCCAGGTGGCCACGGAATAAACAGCCTGGAGTTAAGCTCCAGCATTGTAACCTTTTACACACGTGTACTTGTGGTCCGTCCAGAGTCTCAACAAAGGTACAACAGGTACCGGACCACAAAGTACAACAGACTGGGCAGTGTTCACAACTTTGTGCAGTCTTCTTCACTCCTGGGCATTCAAGTTGCCGAACCAGGCCGTGATGCAACCAGTCAATAAACTCTCTACTGTACACCTGTAGAGGTTCATGAGAATCACCACTGACACACCAAATCTCCGTAATCTTCTCAGGAGGTAGAGGCGTTTATGGGCTTTTATTATAATTGCATCAGTGTGCTGGGTCCAGGAAAGATCTTCAGAAATATGCAGGAATTTGAATCTTTTGGCTCTCTCTCCACGATTGTCCCATTGATATCAACAGGTTTATGGGAGCTCATCCTTCCTCTTAGAATGACAATGACTCTAACAGCCTTGTTGTGGTCTAGAGCAGGGGCCTCCAAACTTTGCAGCATGAGGGCCACATTGTATATTTGGCGTGTAAAGGTGTGAGTTTTATAAATTTAATGAACTCAAAAAAGTTTAGACTAGGTTACGTTAAATTAGATTAGGAAAGGTTAAACTAGGTTAGGTTGGATTAGATTGGTTTACATTAGGTTTATATGGCAACAAATAAATAATGTTCAATTTTTAAAAAGAGCTTGAAATATTGGAATATATATATACTGTAGGTATACAATTATTTATAAAACAGAAAAAATACAGTGACCACCAGTGGGGGAGAGAGGGAGGAGAGAGAGAGAGAGGGATACAGGGGGGGGGGGGGAGAGTGTGGGGGGGGAGATAATGGGGGAGAGAATGGGGGGAGAGAATAGGGGGAGAGAGAGAGTGGGAGTGGGAGAGAGAGTGGGTGGGGAGAGAGTGGGAGAGAGAGTTGGGGGGGAGGAGAGAGTGGGGGAGAGAGAGAGTGGGGGAGAGAGAGTGGGGGGGAGAGAGTGGGGGGAGAGAGTGGGGGGGAGAGAGTGGGGGGGAGAGAGCGGGGGGGAGGGAGAGAGCAGGGGGGAGAGAGAGTGTGGGGGGGAGAGAGAGAGTGGGGGGAGAGAGAGAGTGGGGGGGAGAGAGAGAGTGGGGGGGGGGGAAGAGAGAGAGAGAGAGAGAGAGAGAGAGAGAGAGAGAGAGAGAGAGAGAGAGAGAGAGAGAGAGAGAGAGAGAGAGAGAGAGAGAGAGAGAGAGAGAGAGAGAGAGAGAGAGAGAGAGAGAGAGAGAGAGAGAGAGAGAGAGAGAGAGAGAGAGAGAGAGAGAGAGAGAGAGAGAGAGAGAGAGAGAGAGAGAGAGAGAGAGAGAGAGAGAGAGAGAGAGAGAGAGAGAGAGAGAGAGAGAGAGAGTGTGTGTGTGAGGGGGAGAGAGAGTGTGTGAGGGGGAGAGAGAGAGTGGGGGGGAAAGAGAGAGTGGGGGGGAGAGAGAGAGTGGGGGGAGAGAGTCGGGGTAGAGGGGAGCAGCGGGTGAGAGCAGGAGTGCGGGGAGGGGGAGAGTGTCAGAGCCACTTGTGGGTGCTGCTCTCCCCTCCCTCCCTCCCCTCCCTCCCCTCCCTCTCTCTCTCTCTCTCCCAGCGCCAGTGAGATCTGCGCCGCTCCTCCACTCTCTTCCCCGGCCCCCGTCTCCCTCTAACGCAGCGAAATACGAACAAACACAAGTGTAGTTGTTGTTCAGAGCCCCACATCCTCAGGGTGAGTGGTGGCGGCGGTGGCGAAGAGGAGGGACGTTTCCTTGGGCTTGGTGTTCACGAGGGGGCGCTGCCATCTCTCGCCTTGTCCCGGCTCTGGGTCGGTGGCGATCCACTCTCCGGTGAACCTTCGCCGGCAGCTTCTGCCTCCAGTCCCCGCTGCCTAAGACCTTGCTGCGGGCCGGATAAACTCTCGTGGCGGGCTGGATGTGGCCCGCGGGCCATAGTTTGGAGATCCCTGGTCCAGAACAAACGGTCTGGCTCTCAGTATAATGTCCATAAGATTCATTGAAACAGCAATGGAGCTCAACATCAACCCTGGCTGGTTGAACCTGTGAGGCAGAACCATGACCATGCAGCCCAAGTGCCCGGATAATTTTCAAAACTCAAAATACATGATATCCCAGAGAAAGCAACCCAGTTATTGTCAATCCATTCATCACCCGAGACATTATTTTGTCCAACATTGCCGCACTCTGGCTGCAGTATCTTCTGACATAGGAGCCATCGGAGACAAGGATGTGTTCTCAGAACTTCTCCAAACCAAAGATTATGGAAAGCAAGCAGGCTCCTACCAGGACCACGACTTCTGGACACCCCACATAAGTTGCACACATTTATGTTGGAAATACATCACTGTTCCTTATAGAGTCAGAGAGTCATCGAGTCATAGTGTGGATAAAGGCCCTTCGGCCCAACTCACCCACACCGGCCAACAATGTCCCAGCTACCTTAGTCCCACTTGCCTGTGCTTGGTCCATATCCCTCCAAACCTGTCCTATCCATGCACCTGTCCAACTGTTTCTTAAACAATGGGATAGTCCCAGCATCAACTACCTCCTCTGGCAGCTTGTTCCATACACCCACCATCCTCTGTGTTGAAAAGTTACCCCTCAGATTCCTATTAAATCTTTTCCCCTTCACCTTGAACCTATGTCCTCTGGTCCTCGATTCCCCTACTCTGGGTAAAAGACTCTGCATCTACACGATCTATTCCTCTCATTCCTTCTTTATTGCTGGATTTAAATCCAAGAACTCCTTGCCCAAGGACTCTTAGAAGAACCTTTTCTGGAAGAACTGCAGTATTTCAAGAAAGTGATTTACAATCACTTTTACAAGGGCCATTAGGAATGGTAATAAATATTCGTCTTGCCACATTACAAAGAAAATGATCTGAAAGATTTACGCTGTTAAAGTGCATTTTACAATGGAATGCGTTTCCATAACCAAAGAAAATTCCATTGGAAAGTCAGAGGTCAAATTAACATTGTACATTAAATTGTATTCGTCTAGATGGTTTACTAGTCAAGATCACAGTTCCAGAGCATATTTGGAGTATGATCTGGATTCAAAGATCAGACCAAAGAAAGGTAAATGTTACTTTCTTCTTCTCTTGTTTTAATATCCTATTTGTTTATCTCAACTACACACCAGGAGGGCAAATGTTGTGCCAATGCCTCCCTCCATTTCACTGTGAATTGTTCTGTGGTGAACATCATGCTCCTGTGAACCACAATCTTCCACTAGATGTTGCTACGAGTGGAGGAGTCTAGAACTAGAGGTCACAGCCTCAGTATAAAAGGACATTCCTTACAGGAAGGAGATGAGGAGGAATTTCTTTAGTCAGAGGGTGGTGAATCTGTGGAATTCATTGCCACAAAAGGCTGTGGAGGCCAAGTCAATGGATATTTTTATGTAGAGGTTAATAGATTCTTGATTAGTACAGGTGTCGGGGGTTTTGGGGAGAAGGCAGGAGAATGGGGGTGAGAGGGAGAGATAGATCAGCCATGATTGAGTGGGGAGTAGACATGATGGGCCGAATGGCCTAATTCTGCTCCTATCACTGATGACCTTATAAACATAAGGTCATCAGGTCATAAGGTCATAAGCCATCGGAGCAGAATTGATGGAATGCACATTGTAATTCGATGGGCAACTCTTCGGTCTCTGGGATGAGGTGATTGTAAAAAGACATCGGTGCAATGATTATCCCTGCAGCAGACAGAAAGAAGACCTCTTCATAGTTACCACAATTACATTTAACTCCCATCTCGAAGATGGTCACGATTACTTCACAACTGAGACAGATTAGATTGCGCGGTTGAATAGTAATTAGATTGTACTCTGCATCCATTTACCCCTGTCCGGGGATTTCCATTACTTTTTTTTCTGATTTCCATCATTCCTAGTAGAGGAACAGGTTCCTTCCAAATGTTCCTCCTGAGTTCTAATTTATGTATGAACATTAAATTATGCTAGGAACATTTAGTTCAGTTCAGGAAAGAAAACTGCAGATGCTGGTTTAAGTCGAAGGTAGACACAAAATGCTGGAGTAACTCAGCGGGTCAGGCGGTATCTCAGGAGAGAAGGAATGGATGACACAGCATTTTGTGTCTCTTTAGTTTAGTTCAGTTTAGTTTAGTCTTCTACAGCATGGGAACAGGCCCTTAGGCACACCAAGTCCACAGCGACCAGCGATCCCCACACATTAACACCATCCCATACACAGTCCAGGGACAATTTACATTTATACCAAGCCAAATCAGCCTACAAACCTCCTCATCTTTGGAGTGGGGGTGGAAACTGGAGATCTCAGAGAAAACCCACGCAGGTCACGGGGAGAACGTACAAACTCCGTACAGACAGCACCCGTAGTCAGGATCCAACCCGGGTCTCTGGTGCTGTATGGCAGCAAATCTACTGCCCCATTATAGTCCTGCAATTCAAGTTATCAATGGTAATTGGTTTCACGACCTCCAATTTCAAAGTAGTCGTTTCAAAGTCCGTTCAAAAAGAAAACTCCTTGACATCTCACATCTAATACTCAGAATAATACAATTCTTCCAGTCTATTTAGAAGCAATGATTTCCTTCTTGAAAGGTAGAGCATCTCGGATGTGATCAAACCTGTACATAGAAACATAGAAAATAGGTGCAGGAGTAGGCCATTCGGCCCTTCCAGCCTGTACACACTGCCATTCAATATGATCATGGCTGATCATCCAACTCAGTATCCCGTACCTGCCTTCTCTCCATACCCCCTGATCCCTTTAGCCACAAGGGCCACATCTAACTCCCTCTTAAATATAGTCAATGAACTGGCCTCAACTACCTTCTGTGGCAGAGAATTCCACAGATTCACTGTGTTAAAAAAAACGTTCTCATCTCAGTCCTAAAAGACTTCCCCCTTATCCTTAAACTGTGACCCCTTGTTCTGGACTTCCCCAACATCGGGAACAATCTTCCTGCATCTAGCCTGTTCAACCCCTTAAGAATTTTGTGTTTCTATAAGATCCCCCCTCAATCTTCTAAATTCCAGCGAGTACAAGCCGAGTCTATCCAGTCTTTCTTCATATGAAAGTACTGCCATCCCAGGAATCAATCTGGTGAACCTTCTCTGTACTCCCTCTATGGCAAGTAAATGCTCTTCCAATTTGTGCTAAACACTGAAAGACAGATAGTACAACCAGCACCTAACCAGGATGGCAAAGAGAGCCACTGGCTGAGAATCCAAAGAGGAAAGGGAACAGTGCATCTTCAAAACTATATCTGAATTGAATTGAATTGAATTGAATTGAATTGAATTGAATTGAATTGAATTGAATTGAATTGAATTGAATTGAATTGAATTGAATTGAATTGAATTGAATTGAATTGAATTGAATTGAATTGAATTGAATTGAATTGAATTGAATTGAATTGAATTGAATTGAATTGAATTGAATTGAATTGAATTGAATTGAATTGAATTGAATTGAATTGAATTGAATTGAATTGAATTGAATTGAATTGAATTGAATTGAATTGAATTGAATTGAATTGAATTGAATTGAATTGAATTGAATTGAATTGAATTGAATTGAATTGAATTGAATTGAATTGAATTGAATTGAATTGAATTGAATTGAATTGAATTGAATTGAATTGAATTGAATTGAATTGAATTGAATTGAATTGAATTGAATTGAATTGAATTGAATTGAATTGAATTGAATTGAATTGAATTGAATTGAATTGAATTGAATTGAATTGAATTGAATTGAATTGAATTGAATTGAATTGAATTGAATTGAATTGAATTGAATTGAATTGAATTGAATTGAATTGAATTGAATTGAATTGAATTGAATTGAATTGAATTGAATTGAATTGAATTGAATTGAATTGAATTGAATTGAATTGAATTGAATTGAATTGAATTGAATTGAATTTGAATTTGAATTGGTGCTTTGCTCGCAAGCAATAATACGACATACAGTTAACAATTAAGAATAAAACGTAAAATATTAAAACAAATATAATCCTTTGCTTCCACAACCTACTGCGACTGATCAATGCTTGCACTCAACGAAGGTATTTATTCACAAAATGCTGGAGTAACTCAGCAGGTCAGGCAGCATCTCGGGAGAGAAGGAATGGGTGACGTTTCGGAGTTTAATGGAGATGTGCTGGGCAAATTCTTCACAAAGAGAGTGGTGGGGCCTGGAACACACTACACTGCCAGGGATGGTAGCAGAGGCAGACACTGTCGTGGGGTTAAAGAAGCCTTTAGATAGGCACATGGAAGTGCAGGGAAGAGAGGGATGTAGATCATATACAGGCAGATGAGGTCAGTATAACATGGCATCATGTACAGCACAAACATTGTGGGCTGAAGGACCTGTTCCTGTGTTGTACTGTTCGATGTTCTGAATTCTGATATTTTCATTCATAAATCTATTGATTTTCTTTGAAGTACATTATGTTGGGAAGTTTATACAAGTACATCAAATATTTCTAGGTTTCATGAAATGAAAGAAGTGGGCCAAAGGGACCTATTCGAGTGCTGATTGGGTCTACGAATTTGGAGCTTCCACACTTGACCTTCCTCTATTTGCCTGTCATGATGGGTTTTTTCCTCTAAGATGTAATGGTATAAGAGATAGATTATGAGAAAAGAAGATGCTGAACTTGCCTTACTTTCTCAAACTCGCTGTCAACACAAAACCTAGAATCTGAAGATGAGGGTGGATGCACTAAATGATCAAACACATCAAGACTAATGACCAGAGCATAATTTAGGGCATTGCTAAATTGCCAATTTTGCCTGAGTCAGCAATCTTCTGGTAATGCAAGTTTGCTGCAGTCGACAGTGTGAGCTCCATCAGCCACAGGCATTCAACGTTTACATGATGACACTCCAAAGACGTACAGGTTTGTAAGTTAATTGGTAGATGTAAAAATTGTGCCTGGTGTGTGTAACGTGCGGGGATCGCTGGTCGGTGCGGACTCGGTGGGCAGAAGGGCCTGTTTCCGCGCTGTCCCTGAAATCACTGGGAGTTGATGTGAGCTGGTCACTCACTGTCTGACCTTGCAACTGACCAAAGTCAGTTGTTCTATCTGTATTAAACCAATAACAACCATCTGCAAACTGCCCTGACACACAGCAAATGGACAAAACACTCCACAAGGCATTTGCAAAGAAAATTAAAATGAATTGCAATATTTCAAAGGACAGTGGGAATGGGAACTATTTCGGACTAAATTCAGATAACCATAGAACATAGTTTTGAGAACGACAATCACGACTTCTGTTTTTGATATCAAGATATATTCTGTTTCCCATTGTTATCTTTCAGAACTAGAAATTGATAAGAAAAATATATTTCACACTTTAATTGGTTTAAACAAGGGTGAACTTGAGAACCTGCTTAATTTGGATCAATTCTAGAATCACATTCCAAGTAAGAAAGCACCAGGAGAATTGTGGTGAGGAAAAGCTTAACAAATATTCAGACATTTGCCATTTTAAAGTAGCTACTGTTCAGAATATTGAGACAGTAAAACCAGGCAGTTTTGAGTTTTAGTGCTCTGACTCATTGAGGGAGTTGACCACAAACTTTCTGCATGTATGTTTTAACCAAAACAGCAAGGTTTCCAAACTTTAATGACATCCTTATTGATAAACTCTCTTCCAAAGTAAGTCGCCAAGTTATATATCTGGAATCAATTTCACTCCCAGTTGGCAATAATAGTTCAACTATTGTATTTACATGATGCAAACAGCACATGTTTCTACCAAAAAATATTTTTTGTCACCAATTCAAAATCTTATAATTTCCTCTCATTTATAGACAATAGACAATAGACAATAGGTGCAGGAGTAGGCCATTCGGCCCTTCGAGCCAGCACCGCCATTCAATGTGATCATGGCTGATCATTCTCAATCAGTACCCCGTTCCTGCCTTCTCCCCATACCCCCTGACTCCACTATCCTTAAGAGCTCTATCTAGCTCCCTCTTGAATGCATTCAGAGAATTGGCCTCCACTGCCTTCTGAGGCAGAGAATTCCACCGATTTACAACTCTTGGAAAGTTACCAGCTTTCCAACACAAAGTGTAGCTCTATCCTAAAGAAAATCTAATTCTAAGATGATAAAAGTACAACTGGAAAATGAAAGTTGGGTGGCTGGAAAAACGAATAGTTAGCAAACCAATGCAAAATTAAAATATTGTATCGACTGCAAATCTGAAATAAAGAGTGCTAGAAATACTTAGTGGTCAGGCAGCATTTGAGAAGAGAGAATGTCCTTTCATTTGGGAATCAGTTCTATAACGCAGAGAAAAGGGGAAGATGAGAACGGAACAAAGGGGAGGATCTCTGATAAAACATGTTTAATAGTTTATCAAACATTTTGATGACCTTTAAGTTTGTGACCATTTGGTTTAATTATTTTAAATATTTTGAGCATGAAAAACAATTCAGGGAGAGTTTTTAATTATCACAGCTTTGCAAGCCAAGTCAGCTGGCTGTAAGAATCGTGAGGCAATCCAAGCCTCCTGGAACAAACATGCATGCTAGGAATCTTGCAGAAATTAGACCAGGAATTCAAAAAACTGATGAGAAAATTCTGGGCCTTATCCCTGAGAGCCACACAACGCGGAAACAGGACATTTGGCTCAACTCATCCATGTTGATCAAGATGCCCCATCTAAGCTAGTCCAAACTGCCCACATTTGGTTAATATCTCTCTAAACATTTCCTATCGATGTATCTGTACAAGTGTCTTTTAAATGTGGTTATAGAGCCTACCTCAAATACCTTCTCTGGGCAGCACGGTGGCGCAGCGGTAGAGTTGCTGCCTTACAGCGAATGCAGCGCCGGAGACCCGGGTTCCATCCCGACTACGGGTGCTGTCTGTACGGAGTTTGTACGTTCTCCCCGTGACCCGCGTGGGTTTTCTCCGAGATCTTTGGTTTCCTCCCACACTCCAAAGACGTACAGGTTTGTAGGTTAATTGGCTTGGTATAAATGTAAAAATTGTCCCTAGTGGGTGTAGGATAGTGTTAATGTGCGGGCATTGCTGGTCGGCGCAGTCCCGGTGGGCCGAAGGGCCTGTTTCTGCGCTGTATCTCTAAACTAAACTAAACTAAACCACTATGGGATCACCTCTCAGCAACCTACAATCCTAGGAATAAAGTCCTTGCCTGCCCGATAGCTCAGGTCCTTGAATCCTGGCAACATCCTCATAAACCTTTTCTGCACCCTTTCCAACTTCACAACATCCTTCCTATAGCAGGATGTCTAAAACTGAGCACAATATTCCAAATCCAGCATCACCAACATATTGTACAACTGAAACATCTTGTCCAGCCTTCTCTACTCGATACCCTGACTAATGAGAGCCAATGTACCAACAGCCTTCTTTGCCACCCTATCTAGCTACTGATCAAGTTTAGATAACCATCTCCATTGTCTACAATACAAACAACTTCTTGTGTCATCTGCAAACTTACCAATCATGCCTTGTACATTCCCAACCAAAATCATTGATGTGAACCACAAACAGCAATGGTCCCAGCACTGATCCCTAAGGCACATCAATAGTCCAGGCCTCCTGTCCGAACAACAACCTTCCACCATCAGCTTCCTTTTCCTTCCATGAAGCCAATTCTTATCCAGTTGGCGAGCTGTCTCTGGACCCCGTGCAATCTAACCTTCCACAAACCCCTACCATCCATAACTTTACCAAATGCCTTTCCTGAAGTCCATATAAATGATGTTTCTTGCTTTGCTCTCAACGTTTATGGTTAGTTCTTCAAAAAACTCAATCAAATGGGTAAGGCATGATCTCCCACATCGTCTGAAGAAGGGTCTCGACCCGAAACATCACCCATTGCTTCTCTCCAGAGATGCTGCCTGTCCCGCTGAGTTACTCCAGCATTTTGTGTCTATCTCCCACATACAAAAAACCATGCTGACAATCCCTATCCATTCAAATGCATATATATATTTTGTCCCTCCAAATCCTCTCCAGGATCTTACCAAGCACAGATGTTAGGCTCACTGGACTATAGTCCCAAGACTCTTCCTTGCAGCCATTGTTACATAGAGGCACAACCTTACTCACCTTCCATCGTTCTGGCTTCATACCAAGTCAATTAACCTACAGTGCAAGCCTATAAGTCTTTGGAGTGTGGAAGGAAACCGAAGATCTCGGCAAAAACCCACGCGGTCACGGGGAAAACGTACAATCACCATAGATACAGCACCCGTAGTCGGGATCGAACCCGGGTCTCCAGTGCTGCAAGTGCCGTAAGGCAGCAACTCTACCGCTACGCCACCGTGCCGCCCACAATTTAAACCAGCGATACCTGGCATACCTGACATACTTTAACATGAAGACTTGCAGTTATAAAACAAACAATGCTTTGTACTGCATCAGTCTGAAGAAGGGTCTCGACCCGAAACGTCACTCATTCCTTCTCTCCAGAGGTGCTGCCTGACCCGCTGAGTTACTCTGGCATTTTGTGGTACGATGCATTGTGCCCGATAAAATCAGCCTTGCAAGAATGAATGCCTAACGAGGCCATTCCCCTTTTCATGCTATCATTGCTGAATAAGCAGGGTATCTCTGGCAAGTACCCAGGGAGGGCGAGGTCTGGGAATTGATGGAGCAGGAAGAGTTAACCAAGCAGCCAGAGCTCCTGAGGGTTGGGTCAGGGGGAGGGAGGTGGAAGCTGGCTTGCAATTGAGTGAGAATAGCAGAGCGGCTAAGATTGCAATCTGGTGATGTGGGAGGACAATAAGGTTCCCATTGGACTGCTAGATGGGAGGTATTTCAGACAATTAGCAAGTACAATTATTCCCTGAAGTCAGTTGGAACAAAACTGAGACAAAGGGAACTTGGAAATACAGTGAGTGATAATTGAGGTTCTTTCCATGTTCTTTCCAAATTATTTGGTTGTATGCAGTATATAAAAAAAGTGAAATAATAGATTGATACTCCAACTAATGATAGAGCTGTACCAGACTGTTTACTGGGGACCACATCTGGCCAAGTATTCAAGGGCAAGTCTACATCTGACATGTTGGGTCCAGAAATATGTCTCTGCTAACATCTGGTCATCAGTGGATATTTTTGAGGCAGAGATAGACAGATTCTTGATTAGTACGGGTGTCAGGGGTTATGGGGAGAAGGCAGGAGAATGGGGTTAAGAGGGAGAGATAGATCAGCCATGATTGAATGGCGGAGTAGGCCTGATTCAAGATTCAAGGTTCAAGATTCAAAATAGCTTTATTTGTCATCCAATATTGGACGAAATTCAGTCACCCACAGTCCAACAATAAAAGCATTAAATAGGCATTAAAATTACACAACCCCCAAAACACACAAAAAAAGAAACATCCATCAAAGAAACATCCATCACAGTGAGTCTCCTCCAGTCCTCTCCTCACTGTGATGGAAGGCCACAATGTCTTTTCCCCTCTCCTGCCATCCTCTCCCGCGGTCAGGTTGTTGTGGTTGCAGGCCACGCCGGACGGTCCGCAGCGGGCCGGCCCAAGGCGAGTCGCAGCCGCTCCCGCAGCCTCCGAAGACGGCCGGCTCCGCCGATGATAAGTCCGATCCGGGGCGGGCGAACACGCTGCTGCTGTTGCTGCACGTCGGGGCGGTCGGGGCGGTCGTGGCTCCCGACATTGAAGCCCCCGCCCAGCAGAGAAATATCCCGCGGCATGTCTTAGGCCGCGCCGGACGGTGAAATGTCCGCGACCCAAGCCCCGCGATCCCGGGGCGGGCGAACACGCTGCCGCTGCCGGAGCTCCCGATGTCGGCATCCACGCGGCCCGAGCCTAAGGCGAGTCGCAGCCGCTCCCGCAGCCTCCGAGGACGGCCAGCTCCGCTGATGGTAAGTCCGGTCCGCGGGCTCTGCGAACCGGAGCCCTGGAGGCCGCCAGCTCCAGGAGTTGGGCCGATGGTTGGGCCGTAGCAGGAACGGAGACAACACCCAGAAAACAAAGGTCGGGTCTCCGTTCGGAAGGGACACCTATTTACAATTTTACAGTTCCCCCCACATACACACATAGTACACAAACACAAAAACACCACATCACAACTACAATTAAGACAAAAAAACAACAAAAACACAAAGACAAATGGACCGCAGGTAAGCCGCAGCTGCTATGGCAGCGCCGCCATTTTGGGCTGAATGACCTAATTCAACTATCACTTTTGACACATGGGAGTCTTTTAAAAGCCAGTTGCTTGGAGTGTATAACCAGTTACCGAGTGGTTAAAGTAAAGGATGGCGAGATTCACGAACCTTGGATGACAAGAGATATTGTACGTTTTGTAGAGGTCCACGAGTTGAGTAGACACTGTCTTTAATGATTAACAGATACAGTATGTATTAACAGTATGTATTCACAAAATGCTGGAGTAACTCAGCAGGTCAGGCAGCATCTCAGGAGAGAAGGAATGGGTGACATTTCGGGTCGGGACCCTTCTTCAGTCTCGACTCGAAACGTCGCCCATTCCTGAGATGCTGCCTGACCTGCTGAGTTACTCCAGCATTTTGTGAATAAATACCTTCGATTTGTACCGGCATCTGCAGTTATTTTCTTACACAACAGATACAGCACGGTCGCACCTGCTTGCATCGGGTTAACCTTTACCTACTGCCATGCTGCAGCTCGAGTGCCCTCCAGCATTGCTCCCTCAAACGCAATTCCTTTGTTCTCTGCCCACACCACAGCCTGACCCCCACCCAGACCGCGTGACACCACAGCCTGACCCCCACCCAGACCGTGTGACACCACAGCCTGACCCCCACCCAGACCGTGTGACACCACAGCCTGACCCCCACCCAGACCGCGTGACACCACAGCCTGACCCCCACCCAGACCGTGTGACACCACAGCCTGACCCCCACCCAGACCGTGTGACACCACAGCCTGACCCCCACCCAGACCGTGTGACACCACAGCCTGACCCCCCACCCAGACCGCGTGACACCACAGCCTGACCCCCACCCAGACCGCGTGACACCACAGCCTGACCCCCACCCCCACACCGCGTGACACCACAGCCCACCCCCCCCGACCGCGTGACACCACGCCCCCCCCACCCCCCCCGACCTCGTGACACCACGGCCTGCCCCCCCTACCGCGTGACACCACGGCACGCCCCCCCTACCGCGTGACACAACGGCCCGCCCCCCCCCAACGCGTGACACCGCAGACCACGTCACGCCCAGTTCACGCGAGAGTTCGAGCCCGACAAATGATGGTTCAATACCCAATAGTGTCAGCCTGCCACAGTTTAATCAGAAACCCAAAAAACGTATGTAAGGCCGTTAAATGATATGACGGATGTGGAAAGCAAGGAATTACGATCGCCAAAAGGCGCGGTGAAACAGTATTCGTGTGTAGTCAGCAGTAAGAGCGTGACTTGGGAAAATGTGCAAAGGAGACAAAGGAGGGAATGTAGTTTAGTTTAGTTTATTATCATTGTCACATGTACCGAGGTACAGTGAAAAGCTGCTAACATGGTATTGTGTGGAGCCAGAGGAAGTGGGTGAGCTTCTAACGTCCCAGAGTCATAAAGCATGGAAACAGACCCTTCAGCCGACACTGGTCCCATCTGCCCACATTTGGCCCATATCCCTCTAAACCTTCCCCATCCATGTACCTGTGCAAATGTCGTTTAAATGTTGTCATGGTATCTTCCTTAACTACTTTGGAAGCTGGTTCCATATATCCACCATCTATGTGCTTGTATATAGTGATACTGTAGGTGCACCACCTGTCAAAAAAATCCCTCACCTCCGTTGAGGTAATGCCTACCCCGTTCTGTCCTGCCTCTCCCCTTTTCCAGCCATCTTCTCCCCCCTCCCCCCTACAATCAGTCTGAAGAAGGGAATCGACTTGAAACATCACCTGTCCATGTTCTCCAGAGATGAGTCTGGAACCTGCTGAGTTACTCCAGCACTTTGTGGCCTTCCATGTGCCTGTGCCTATTCTACAGTATAGAAAATTATAAGAGGCATAGATTTGGTAAGTAGTGGTTTTTATCCTCAGAGTGGAAATATCAAATACTGGAATTTTATTGATTTTTAATTTTAATTAATTAATTAATTTTAAAAAAGTTTTTTAAAATTAATTTTAATTTAAAATCATTGGCGACGCAGTGGTGCTGATTTGCGACAGGCACAGTGACGGGTGCCCCACACATCTCTGTCCTCTATACAGTGGGCAAGCTCCTCTTTTGTCTCTACACATGCGTCTTCCATCAACGTCTCCAGCATGGTCTTGTTCGGTGGTCCCGGGTTCCGTCTCCCATGGGTGGGTTCCCACAGCACAACCCTGTTTGCTGGTGTTTCTGGAGGTCGGTGGCAATGACCAGCGAGCCTCATCCTTCTCCACCTGATCTTCTCGGTCTAGAGAACTAGAGGGCATAGGTTTAAGGTGAGAGGTGGAAAGGTTAAAGGGGATTCATGAGGTATTTTTGTTAAACAGAGAGAGAGTGTTGGATACCTAGAATGTGCTGCCAATGGAGACGATGCAAGCAGACATGGTAACTACTTTTATGCAGCGCAACCATGCAGAGAATACATAGAAACATAGAAACATAGAAAATAGGTGCAGGAGGAGGCCATTTGGCCCTTCGAGCCAGCACCGCTATTCATTGTGATCATGGCTGATCGTTCACAATCAGTAACCCGTGCCTGCCTTCTCCCCATATCCCATGATTCTGCTAGCCCCTAGAGCTCTATCTAACTCTCTTTTAAATTCATCCAGTGATTTGGCCTCCACTGCCCTCTGTGGCAGAGAATTCCACAAATTCACAACTCCCTGGGTGAAAACGTTTTTTCTTGTCTCGGTTTTAAATGGCCTCCCCTTTATTCTTAGACTGCGGCCCCTGGTTCTGCACATGCAGGCAGATGGATGAGCTTACACTGGCATCATGATTTATGTAAACATAGTAGGCTAAAGGCCATTCGCTCTTTACATTCCACGCTCACGGAATCGCACACCACTGAGAAACATCGTTCTCTCACTTCGTGGTGCTTTTTTTGCTCTTTTAAAAACTCCCTACCATCCTCTCTCATCTGACTCTCAGTATAACTGTCTATGTTCTCCCCTGGAGCCTCTATAGCTTTCTCTTACTTGGCTGAGTTTATTCTGAGGATGTGCCCTCTGGACCTAGACTCTCCCACTAGTGGAAACATCCTCTCCACATCCACTCTATCCAAGCCTTTCAATAAGGTGACACCTCATCTTTCTAAACTCTAACAAATACAGGCTGTCAAATGCACATCAAATGATAACCCAATTATCCCCGGGATCATTCTCATAAACCTCCTCTGGACCCTCTCCAATGCCAGTACACCCTTCCTCAGATATGAGGCCCAAAACAGTTCACAATACTCCAAATACCAGTGCCTTATACAGTCCC
Source organism: Rhinoraja longicauda (assembly GCF_053455715.1). NCBI lineage: Eukaryota > Metazoa > Chordata > Chondrichthyes > Rajiformes > Arhynchobatidae > Rhinoraja > Rhinoraja longicauda. The sequence goes on from NC_135958.1 coordinate 41,914,058, forward strand.
AGCATTATATCCCTGTTTTTTTTAATTATTCTAGTCAATAGACAATAGACAATAGATAATAGGTGCAGGAGTAGGCCATTCAGCCCTTCGAGCCAGCACCACCATTCAATGCGATCATGGCTGATCACTCTCAATCAGTACCCCGTTCCTGCCTTCTCCCCATACCCCCTCACTCCGCTATCCTTAAGAGCTCTATCCAGCTCTCTCTTGAAAGCATCCAATGAACTGGCCTCCACTGCCTTCTGAGGCAGAGAATTCCACACCTTCACCACCCTCTGACTGAAAAAGTTCTTCCTCATCTCCGTTCTAAATGGCCTACCCCTTATTCTTAAACTGTGGCCCCTTGTTCTGGACTCCCCCAACATTGGGAACATGTTATCTGCCTCTAATGTGTCCAATCCCCTAATTATCTTATATGTTTCAATAAGATCCCCCCTCATTTTTCTAAATTCCAGTGTATACAAGCCCAATCGCTCCAGCCTTTCAACATACGACAGTCCCGCCATTCCGGGAATTAACCTAGTGAACCTACGCTGCACGCCCTCCATAGCAAGAATATCCTTCCTCAAATTTGGAGACCAAAACTGCACACAGTACTCCAGGTGCGGTCTCACCAGGGCCCGGTACAACTGTAGAAGGACCTCTTTGCTCCTATACTCAACTCCTCTTGTTACGAAGGCCAACATTCCATTGGCTTTCTTCACTGCCTGCTGTACCTGCATGCTTCCTTTCATTGACTGATGCATTAGGACACCCAGATCTCGCTGAACTCCCCCTCCTCCTAACTTGACACCATTCAGATAATAATCTGCCTTTCTATTCTTACTTCCAAAGTGAATAACCTCACACTTATCTACATTAAACTGCATCTGCCATGTATCCGCCCACTCACACAACCTGTCCAAGTCACCCTGCAGCCTTATTGCATCTTCCTCACAATTCACACTACCCCCCAGCTTAGTATCATCTGCAATGGTATCATCTGCAATTTGCTAATGGTACTTTTAATCCCTTCATCTAAGTCATTAATGTATATCGTAAATAGCTGGGGTCCCAGCACCGAACCTTGCGGTACCCCACTGGTCACTGCCTGCCATTCCGAAAGGGACCCATTTATCCCCACTCTTTGCTTTCTGTCTGTCAACCAATTTTCTATCCATGTCAGTACCCTACCCCCAATACCATGTGCCCTAATTTTGCCCACTAATCTCCTATGTGGGACCTTGTCGAAGGCTTTCTGAAAGTCGAGGTACACCACATCCACTGACTCTCCCCTGTCAATTTTCCTAGTTACATCCTCAAAAAATTCCAGTAGATTTGTCAAGCATGATTTCCCCTTCGTAAATCCATGCTGACTCGGAATGATCCTGTTACTGCTATCCAAATGCTCAGCAATTTCGTATTTTATAATTGACTCCAGCATCTTCCCCTCCATTGATGTCAGACTAACTGGTCTATAATTACCCGTTTTCTCTCTCCCTCCTTTCTTAAAAAGTGGGATAACATTTGCTATCCTCCAATCCACAGGAACTGATCCTGAATCTATAGAACATTGAAAAATGATCTCCAATGCTTCCACTATTTCTAGAGCTACCTCCTTAAGTACCCTGGGATGCAGACCATCAGGCCCTGGGGATTTATCAGCCTTCAGTCCCATCAGTCTACCCAAAACCATTTCCTGCCTAAAGTGGATTTCCTTCAGTTCCTCCATCACCCTAGGTTCTCCGGCCCCTAGAACATTTGGGAGATTGTGTGTATCTTCCTCAGTGAAGACAGATCCAAAGTAACGGTTTAACTCGTCTGCCATTTCTTTGTTCCCCATAATAAATTCCCCTGTTTCTGTCTTCAAGGGACCCACATTTGCCTTGACTATTTTTTTCCTCTTCACGTACCTAAAAAAACTTTTGCTATCCTCCTTTATATTATTGGCTAGTTTACCCTCGTACCTCATCTTTTCTCCCCGTATTGCCTTTTTAGTTAACTTTTGTTGCTCTTTAAAAGAGTCCCAATCCTCTGTCTTCCCACTCTTCTTTGCTATGTTATACATCCTCTCCTTAATTTTTATGCTGTCCCTGACTTCCCTCGTCAGCCACAGGTGTCTCTTACTCCCCTTAGAGTCTTTCCACCTCTTTGGAATAAATTGATCCTGCAACCTCTGCATTATTCCAGTAGATTTGTCCTGTCGAAATAAATGTTAGCACTGCATTAACCTTCCATCTATACACTAAAACTCTTGTTTGTTTGTTCCTGAACTGCAGCCCAAACAATACACGATAGCGCGACAATTTCAGGCCCACCTTACTCACCTTCGTCCCCTTGGTGCTAATGGAAGAAGTTTAATTGAAATCGACGTTGAATTTTTTGAGGATGTAACTAGGAAAATTGACAGGGGAGAGTCAGTGGATGTGGTGTACCTCGACTTTCAGAAAGCCTTCGACAAGGTCCCACATAGGAGATTAGCGGGCAAAATTAGGGCACATGGTATTGGGGGTAGGGAGGAGGGAGGGGAGAGGTGAGGAGGGGAGGGGTGAGAGGAGGGGGGAGGGGGGAGAGGGGAGGGGGAGTGGGGGAGGAGAGGGTGCTGAACCAATGCAGGAGAGGTTTGGGCCCAACGGGTCCACTTGGTCTAGTACTACTGAAAAGTCTGTAGCCTCCTTGTGCTCTGGTATTTTGTTTCATTCACATGTTTAAACTATAATGTTTATTCTTAATGTTTTAATGTTTTATGTTTTATTCTTAATTGTTTACTGTATGTCGTGTTGTTACTTGCGAGCGGAGCACCAAGGCACATTCCTCGTATGTGTACATACTTAGCCAATAAACTTATTCAATTTAATTCAATTCAATACAATTCAATTCAATACAACTTGCAAATGAACTTCTGCACCAAGCTCTCTCAAGTTCCTTTGCACCTGAGATTTCTGAATCCTCCCCGCATTTAGAAAATGGCCTGTGCTTTTATTCCTACTACCAAAGTGCATGAATGCACACTTTGCTGCACTGTATTCCATCTGTCACTTCTTTCACCCACTCTCCCAACCTGTCCACGTCCTTCTGCAGATTCCCTGCTTCCTCTTCACTGCCTGCCTTTCCCCTATCTTCGTATCTTCGTACTTTCGGGGAGAAGGTAGGAGACTGGGGTTAGGAGGGAGAGATAGATCAGCCATGATTGAATGGCGGAGTAGAGTTGATGGGACGAAAGGCCTAATTCTACTATCCCTTATGAGCTTATGACCTTAAACACTCTTGACTGTTTGCTTGGACTTGGCTGTTCCTTCACCATCCTTGGTTCCCAGCTCTCTGTGACTACCTCCTCAGACAGACGACAAGATTTCACTACCACCTTAAGGGCAAACAATAATTACCAAAAAAATTACAACTTTGTCAGCGATATCAAGTTGAAATAAATTCAACTACCTCTCGCTTCAGGAAGTCTCCTTTGGTCACCTTTTGATCTCCTTTGTCCAGCCATTTGCCTATCAATCCCAACCCTCCTCCCCTCCCTCACCTGTATCCACCTATCACTTGCCAGGCTTTGTCCCATCCCACCCCCACCTCTTTTCCACTCAGGTCTTGGGTCGGCTCACTGCGGACCTTTCACCGTCCGGCGCGGCCTGGAACGTGGCAACTTCAACAGCCTGACCGTGGGAGAAGACGGCAGGGGAAGAGAAAAGACATTCTGGCCTTCCATCACAGTGAGGAGGTGACTGGAGGAGACTCACTGTGATGGATGTTTCTTTTTGTTTGATTGTGTGTGTTATTGCTTATTTTTATTGCTTATTTTTATTGTTGGACTGCGGGTAATTTTTCATTTCACTGCACATTTATGTGTATGTGACAAATAAAATGACTATTGACTATTGACCAAAGAAGAGTCCTTTGTGGCAAACTTGGCCACAAAGCCTTAATTTCCCTCATTCAAATCATTGATATACAATGTGAAGAGTAGTGTTCCCAACGCCCACCTCTGTGGAACACCCCTGGTCACTGGCAGACAACCACAAAATGCCCCCTTTATTTCCATTCTTTGCCTTCTGCCAGTCAGCCACTCAGGCATGTTGCTGGTGTCTTCCACTGTGAAGGCTGACACAAGTATCATAGAGTCATAGAGTGATACAGTGTGGAAACAGGCCCTTCGGCCCAACTCGCCCACACCGGCCAACAATGTCCCATCATATTCAATGCGTTTCTTTATTCCTCATTATTAGTTGTCCAGCTTCATTTTCCAAAGGCCGTATGTCCACCTTGCTTCACTTTTGCTCTTCATATATCTGAAGAAACCTTTGCTAGCCTCTTTTTTATTATCGCCTAACTTACCTTCATGTTTCATGTTTTCTACCCTACTTGCCTTTTTAGTTGTCTTCTGTTGGCTTTGAAAAGCTTCCCAATTCTCCAGCTTCCCACTAACCTTTGCAATGTCACATGCCTTCTCTTTGACTTTCATTCTGTCCTTTGTCTTCCTTTATCAGCCATGGTCTCCTCATTCTCCTTTTGCAATCTTCCATCTTCCAAGTTACTCCCAAACATTTCTGCCGTTGCTGCTCCACCATCGTTCCTGCTGGGGTCCCTTTCCAATCAACTTTAACCAACTCCTCCCTCATGCCTCTGAAGTCACCTTTACTCAACAGCAATGTGAACAAGTCTGATTTCATCGTCCCCCTCTCAAATTGCAGATTGAATTTCATTTTATGATGGTAAAACCTCCTATTGGTTCCTTTACCTTAAGCTCCCTCATCAATTCTAGTTCATTACCCAATACCAAACCCAGAATTACCTTTCCCTAGTAGGCCCGCCCACAAGCAGATTTAAGAACCCATCTCATAGGCACTTTACAAATTCCTTCTCTTGGGATCCAGTACCAACCTGATTATCCCAGACAAGCTGCATATTGAAATCCCCCATCACCACTGTACATTGTCTTTCTTACATGCCGATTGTATCTCCTGATGTAGTTTTTAGATTTAGATTTAGAGATACAGCGCGGAAACAGGCCCTTCGGCCCACCGGGTCCGCGCCGCCCAGCGATCCCCGCACATTAACACTATCCTACACACACTAGGGACAATTTTTACATTTAATTAGCCCAACCAATTAACCTACATACCTGTACGTCTTTGGAGTGTGGGAGGAAACCGAAGATCTTGGAGAAAACCCACGCAGGTCACGGGCAGAACGTACAAACTCCGTACAGACGGCGCCCGTAGTCAGGATCGAACCTGAGTCTCCGGCGGTGCATTCGCTGTAAGGCAGCAACTCTACCGCTGCGCCACCGTGCCGAAGTTTGTGACCTGCATCCTAGCTACAGTTCAGAGGCTTGTAATTAACTCTCATCAGGGTCTTTTCCGCCTTGCAATTTCTGAACTCTACCCTACATCTTCTGATCCTATGTCATAACCTGCTGCGATTGAAATCCATTCCTTACCAGTGGAGCTCACCCTCCCCACCCTCTGACCACCTACCTGTCTCTTCACTAGGATGTATGCTTGGATATTCAGCTCCCACTTCTGACACCATGGAGCCCTTAAGGGATTGGACAGGCGAGATGCAGGAAACATGTTCCCGATGTTGGGGGAGTCCAGAACCAGGGGTCACAGTTTAAGAATAAGGGGTAGGCCATTTAGGACTGAGATGAAGAAAAACCTCTTCACCCAGAGAGTTGTGAATCTGTGGAATTCTCTGCCACAGAAGGCAGTGGAGGCCAATTCACTGGATGTTTTCAAGAGAGAGCTGGATAGAGCTCTTAGAGCTAACGGAATCAAGGGATATGGGGAGAAGGCAGGAACGGGGTACTGATTTTTGATGATCAGCCATGATCATATTGAATGGCGGTGTGGCTCAAAGAGCCAAATGGCACCTATTTTTCTATGTTTCTACAAGATCATACCTACCAATTACTAACTGCGCTACAAGGTCATCCAAATTGTTCTGTATACTGTGTGCATTCAAATATGACACCTTTAGTTCAATATTCACCACCCCTCTCTCCAAAATTAATCCTCATTTTGACAATAAACAATAGACAATAGGTGCAGGAGTAGGCCATTCGGCCCTTCGAGCCAGCACCGCCATTCAATGTGATCATGGCTGATCATTCTCAATCAGTACCCCGTTCCTGCCTTCTCCCCATACCCCAATAGACAATAGACAATAGGTGCAGGAGTTTTGCTTGCCATTAGAATCTTAACCCTTTTTAAACTTTTCCATTTTTTAATTTTCTGTCCTATTACTTCTTCTGGAGACTTTAGTAACCTCTCCTGCGATTTCTTTCCTTGCGACAGAGAATTGTGACCATTCCCCCGACTATACTATCCCTAATGCCCCTCTTGTATGGGCCCCTGATCCACAGTGCTATGGTCAAGTAGCCCATCCTTCCTACACTCACCACAGTCATCTGCACAGCGGTGCAAGGATCCCAGACCTGTAGGCAAGCTCAAGGACCGAGCCTCCTCTAACTCTGCCTCTTGGAACCCTTTACCTGCCTCACTATCAGCCACACCCCTTCCTCCTGACCACGGACCATGTTGGAAGCAGTTACTCTAACGGGTGTGACTGCCTCCATCAACACAGTGTCCAGTAACTCTCCCTGGCCCTGATGTCCCGCAGTGTTTGAAGCTCAGACTCCAGGTCGTCAACTTTGAGCCTGAGTTCTTTACTCAACCAACACTTGCTGCACCAGGAACCACCAATCTGGCATTATCTTTCCAGTTTCAGATTTTACCACGAGTTTTGGCATTAATACAAATTCACAGATAGGTCATAGAATCATTGAGTGATACAGCAAGGAAACAGGCCCTTTGGCCCCAACTTGCCCACACCGGCCAACATGTCGTGTTTGGCCCAGAACCCTCCAAACCTGTCTTATCCATGTACCTGTCCAACTGTTTCTTAAACGTTGGGATAGTCCCTGCCTCAACTACCTCCTCTGGCAGCTTGTTCCATACACCCACTACCCTCTGTGTGAAAAAGTTACCCCTCAGATTCCTATTGAATCTTTTCCCCATCACCTTGAACCTATGTCCTCTAGTCCTTGATTCACCTACTCTGGGCAAGAGACTCTGTGCATCTACCCGATCTATTCCTCGCATCATTTTATATATGTTTTTACACATACATAGTCAATGGCATTTATCTTGAAAGATCATATACCAAGCATTTAGCTTATTTTCTGGATTAATCCTATATCCAAGATACAATTTATGTCAACAAACCAGACGGAATTTCAGCTTTGAACACGGAGCAGAGCAGCACTCCCCTTCATTTCAATGTGCTTTTTGCATGCTAGTTAGTTTAGTTTAGCTTAGTCAAGAGATACAGCGCGGAAACAGGCCCTTTCGGCCCACCGAGTCCACGCCGCCCAGCGATCCCCGCACATTAACACTATCCTACACACACTAGGGACAATTTTTACATTTACCAAGCCAATTAACCTACAAACCTGTCCGTCTTTGGAGTGCGGGAGGAAACCGAAAATCTCGGAGAAAACCCTTGCAGGTCACGGGGAGAACGTGCAAACTCCGTACAGACAGCGCCCGTAGTCGGGATCGAACCCGTGTCTCCGGCACTGCATTCGCTGTAAGGCAGCAACTCTACCGCTGCACCACCGTGACACCCTAAGTTGTTTAAGTTAGTTTATTTATTGTCATGTACTGAGATACAGAGAAATGACTGTATATTACAATTGTATATTGTAAATATATTGTATTATCGTATTAACTCTTTACTGGCTATATCGTCAAGGCACCGCTGTAAGGAGAGGTGGGGTGTGATCTTCCCACCACTTTTGCCAGACATCTTTTTCCTATTTCAGATTTCATGAAAAGAGAAGCAGTCCACGTTTTGAGCATGTCGTCTGGTATTTCTGAACTTTGTAACACAGTTTTCCTTTTGCACTTCATACCACGTCACTTCTTGCTTATTGTCACGTATTGGCACTTCTTGCTTACTGGTACAGTAAAACGCTTTTGTTTCATGCTGACCAGTCAGTGGAAGACAATACACGATTATAATCGAGCCATTCGCAGTGTATAGGTAGCTGATAAGGGATTAACATTCAGTGCAAGGTACAGCCAATAAAGTCCGATCAAAGATAGTCCGAGGGTCACCAATGAGGTAGATAGTAGTTCAGCACTGCTCTCTGGTTGTGGTGGGATGATTCAGTTGCCTGATAACAGCTGGGATAACTGTCCCTGAATCTGGAGGTGTGCGTTTTCACACTTCCGTACCTTTTGCCTGATGGGAGAGGGGAGAAGAGGGAGTGGCCAGGGTGCGACTGGTCCTTGATTATGCTGCTGGCCTTGCCGAGGCAGCGTGAGGTGTAGATGGAGTCAATGGAAGGGAGGTTGGTTAGTGTGATGGTCTGGGCTGTGCCCACAATTCTCTGCAATTTCGTGCGGTCTTGGATGGAGCTGTTCTCTTTTCTTTTGTGCATCAAAGTAGATAATTTTACATTTTCCACATTATTTTCCAACTGACAACCTCAGAGATCTGCGATTATTCCCAATCTGTTTTAATCTGACAATCAATTCTCAAACCAAGTCCGTTTGTTACTCCAATTAAGAGAACTAAATCAAGGTTTGTCATCAATTCCTGTTTATGGAACTCCAAGCAATTTATCAAACCCAAGACCTCACATGCTTCATTAAGCTGCTTTCTAAACTTGTCCAGCTTGTTCAGAAATTTATACATTAAAATACTCAGGTACTTGTTCACTTTTAATATTTTACATTTGCAGTTTGCATTATCTTTCTATTCACTTCCTATCAAAGTGCTTTTCTTTATTTAACTTGACCTTATACATCGAACAGCCAAAACATTATGACCACTGACAGGCGAAGTGAATAACATTGATTATCTTGTTACAATGGCACTTGTCAAGGAGTGGGATATATTAGGCAGCAAGTGAACAGTCAGTTCTTGAAGTTGATGTGTTGGATGCAGGGGAAATGGGCAGGAGTAAAGACCTGAGCGACTTTGACAAGGGCCAAATTGTTACCCAAATAGACGACTGGGTCAGAGCATCTCTGAAACGGCAAGGCTTGTGGGGTGCTCCCGGTCAGCAGTGGTGAGTACCTACCGACAGTGGTCTGAGGAGGGACAAACCACAAACTGGCGACAGGGTGTTGGGCGCCCAAGGCTCATCGATGCGCGAGGGCAACGAAGGTTATCGCGTCTGGTCCGAACCGACAGAAGGTCGACTGTGGCATAAGTCACAGAAAATGTTAATGGTGGTCACGGGAGGAATGTTTCCTCCCACACTCCAAAGACATAAAAGTTTGTAGGTTAATTGGCTTCGTATAAATGTAAAAATAATTGTCCATAGTGTGTGTAGGATAGTGTTAATGCGCGGGATCACTGTCTGATGCGGACTCGCTGGGCCGAAGGGCCTGTTTCCATGCTATATCTCCAAACTAAACTAAACTCTTAACAAAGCTGTTTATTCACAAAATGCTGGAGTAACTCAGCAGGTCAGGCAGCATCTCAGGAGAGAAGGAATGGGTGACGTTTCAGGTCGAGACCCTTCTTCAGTCTGAAGAAGGGTCTCGACCCAAAACATCACCCATTCCTTCTCTCCTGAGATGCTGCCTGACCTGCTGAGTTACTCCAGCATTTTGTGAACCTTTGATTTGTACCAGCATCTGCAGTTATTTTCTTATGTTATCTTAACAAATCTATGCTGGCTCGCCATTCATAAGTCCCAAGCAACAAATTGCACATTTTAAGGTACATTTTATGATGCCACTGTATGTTTGGATTATATAATGCTTGTCAGTTTGTTCAAATTTTAGAACATGATTATGGTTATTATAGATAATTATTATAGATAATTATTATAGGTTATTATAGATGCACCTGTGAGTAACAGGAAAGAACAGCTAAAGTGTTGATCTTATTTCTGTGTTCAGCTTTAAGTCACTAAAGATGCCAGATTGAGGGAAGAGCTTAAACCTTGAGGAAAGTCTTCATCTAGAAAACCTAGCTCTTTTCAATTATAATTCTTTTTTTTGTTTTGGAAAATATCAAAAAACATGGAGAATCAATTGCTTGTAAATACTGCCACCAGGTGGCAACCTGAATGTTTAGAATCATGTCACAAATTTGAAATGGCTTTGTATCCATATTTTATTTATTTCGTCTATATCCATAATTGTTTAACTTGCGCGCACATTACCATCTGCATCATTCCACATACACAAAAACATTTCCAATGTTCTATAGATTCTGGATCAGTTCCTGTGGATTGGAGGGTCGCTAATGTTATCCCACTTTTCAAGAAAGGAGTGAGAGAGAAAACGGGGAATTACAGAAAAGTTAACCTGACATCGGTGGTGGGGAAGTTGCTGGAGTCGATTATCAAAGGTGTAATAGCGGCGCATTTGGATAGCAGTAACAGGATCGATCCAAGTCAGCATGGATTTACGAAGGGGAAATCATGCTCGACGAATCTTCTGGATTTTTTTTTTTTTTCGGTCGCCTTAACTCACCAAATGCAGAGATGTAGAAATTCTCACAGGTTGCCCAGCAATTTTCCGAGCCATTCAAACTTTGAGTGTTTTATCTGAAACTCCACCGAGAAACAAATTTGGCACAATGTACTCACAAAGTGTACTTTAACAAGTTACATCTTGTGCAAGACACATGCAGATACAGCGAGCGTTCAGGAAGCCAAATGCAAAGTTGGTTTATACTACATTACGTAAGTAAACCGTTCAAAGAAGAAGAAAGATTCTAAGGGGCGACCGTGGCTGACAAGGGAAGTCAAAGACAGAATAAAAATAAAAGAGAAGACATACAACATAGCAAAGATGAGTGGGAAGCCAGAGGATTGGGTAACTTTTAAAGAGCAACAGAAGGTAACTAAAAAGGCAATACGGGGAGAAAAGATGAAGTACGAAGGTAAGCTAGCAAAGAATATAAAGGAGGATAGTATAAGCTTCTTTAGGTATGTGAAGAGTAAAAAAAATTGTTAAGACAAATGTGGGCCCCTTGAAGACAGAAATAGGTGAATTTATTATGGGGAACAAGGAAATGGCAGACGACTTGAACAGGTCCTTTGGTTCTGTCTTCATTAAGGAAGATACAAACAATCTCCCAGGTGGGTACTAGGGGACAGAGGATCTAGGGGAATAGAGGAACTAAAGCAAATTCAAATTAGTCAGGAAATGGTGTTGGGTAGACTGATGAAGGCTGATACATCCCCAGACCCTGATGGTCTGCATCCTAGGGTAAGCAAGGAGGTGGCTCTAGAAATCGTGGACGCATTGGTGATCAACTGATCATTTTCCAATGTTCCATAGATTCTGGATCAGTTCATGTGGATTTGAGGCTAATATTATCCCACTTTTCAAGAAAGGAGGGAGAGAGAAAGCAGGGAATTATAGACCAGTTAGCTTGACATCGGTGGTGGGGAAGATGCTGGAGTCAATTATTAAAGAGGTAATAACGGTGCATTTGGATAGCAGTAAAAGGATAAGTCCAAGTCAGCATGGATTTATGAAAGGGAAATCATGCTTGACTAATCTTCTGGAATTTTTGAAGATATGACAAGTAAAATGGATGACGGGGAGCCAGTGGATGTAGCGTATCTAGACTTTCAGAAAGCCTTTGATAAGGTCCCACACGGGAGATTGGTGAGCAAAATTAGAGCACATGGTATTGGGGGTAGGGTGTTGACACATATAGAGAATTGGTTGGCAGACAGGAAGCAAAGAGTAGGAGTAAACGGGTCCTTTTCAGAATGGCAGGCAGTGGCGAGTGGAGTGCCGCAAGGCTCGGTGTTGGGGCCACAACTGTTTACCATATATATTAATGATTTGGAAGAGGGAATTAGAAGCAACACTAGCAGGTTTGTGGATGACACAAAGCTGGGTGGCAGTGTAAACTGTGAAGAGGATGTTAGGAGGTTGCAGGGTGATCTGGACAGGTTGAGTGAGTGGGCAGATGCATGGCAGATGCAGTATAATATAGATAAATGTGAGGTTATCCACTTTGGCACCAAAAACAAGGAGGCAGATTATTATCTCAATAGAGTTAGGTTAGGTAAGGGGGAGGTGCAGCGAGACCTGGGTGTCCTTGTACACCAGTCACTGAAAGTTGGCATGCAGGTACAGCAGGCAGTGAAGAAAGCTAATGGAATGTTGACCTTCATAACAAGAGGATTTCAGTATAGGAGTAAAGAGGTTCTTCTGCAGTTGTATAGGGCCCTGGTAAGACCACATCTGGAGTTTTGTGTACAGTTTTGGTCTCCTAATTTAAGAAAGGACATCCTTGTAATTGAGGCAGTGCAGCGTAGGTTCATGAGATTGATCCCTGGGATGGCGGGACTGTCATATGAGGAAAGATTGAAAAGACTAGGTTTGTATTCACTGGAGTTTAGAAGGATGAGAGGGGATCTTATAAAAACATATAAAATTATAAAAGGACTGGACAAGCTAGATGCAGGAAAAATGTTCCCAATGTTGGGCGAATCCAGAACCAGGGGCCACAGTCTTAGAATAAAGGGGAGGCCATTTAAAACTGAGGTGAGAAAAACCTTTTTCACCAAGAGAGTTGTGAATTATCTGCCACAGAGGGCAGTGGAGGCCAAATCACTGGATGGATTAAGAGAGAGTTAGATAGAGCTCTAGGGGCTAGTGGAATCAAGGGATATGGGGAGAAGGCAGGCACGGGTTATTGATTGGGGACGATCAGCCATGATCACAATGAATGGCGGTGCTGACTCGAAGGGCCAAATGGCCTCCTCCTGCACCTATTTTCTATGTTTCTATGTTTCAATGATTATTAAACATGTTATAGCGGAACATTTGGATAGCAGTAACAGGATCGGTCCAAGTCAGCAAGGATTTACGAAGGGGAAATCATGCTTGACAAATCTTCTGTAATTTTTTGAGAATGTAACGAGTAAAATGGACAAGGGAGAGCCAGTGGATGTAGTGTATCTGGACTTTCAGAAAGCCTTTGATAAGGTCCCACACAGGAGATTAGTGGGCAAAATTAGAGCACATGGAATTGGAGGTAGGGTATTGACATGGATCGAAAATTGGTTGTCAGACAGGAAACAGAGTGGGGATTAACAGGTCACTTTCAGAATAGCAGGCAATAGGCAATAGACAATAGATGCAGGAGTAGGCCATTCGGCCCTTCGTGCCACCACCGCCATTCACTGTGATCATGGCTGATCATCCACAATCAGTACCCCGTTCCTGCCTTCTCCCCATATCCCTTAGCTCCACTATCTTTAAGAGCTCTATCTAACTCTCTCTTGAGAGTATCTAGGGCCCCTGGTTCTGGACTCCAGAAACATCGGAAACATGTTTCCTGCCTCTAGCGTGTCCAATCCCTTAAAAATCTTATATGTTTCAATAAGATCCCCTCTCATCCTTCTAAATTCCAGTGTATACAAGCCTAGTCGCTCCAGTCTTTCAACATATAGATGAGATGGTCAGATGGGCGGAGCAGTGGCAGATGGAATTTAATCCTGAAAAGTGCGAGGTGATGCACTTTGGCAGAAATAACTTGGAGAGGGAGTACACCATGAATGGTAGGACCCTAGGGAAGACAGGGGTACAGAGGGACCTTGGAGTACAGGTACACAAGTCCTTGAAGGCAGCAGGACAGGTGGATAGGGTGGTTAAAAAGGCATATGGGGTACTGGCCTTCTTTAGCCGGGGCATCGAATATAAAAGTAGGGGGGTAATGATGGAATTGTACAGAACACTGGTGAGGCCACAGCTGGAGTATTGTGTACAGTTCTGGTCACCACATTATAGAAAGGATGTGATAGCTTTGGAGAGGGTGCAGAGGAGATTCACCAGGATGCTGCCAGGGATGAAGGGCCTCGGCTATGAGGAGAGTGGGCAGACTGGGGTTGTTTTCCCTGGAGCAGAGAAGGCTGAGAGGGGACATGATCGAGGTGTACAAGATCATGAGGGGCATGGATAAGGTAGATGGCAGGGAACTTCTTCCACTGGTGGAAGGTTCAACAACGAGGGGACATAGATACAGGGTAAGGGGAGGGAGGTTTCAGGGGGATGTGAGAAATAACTTTTTCACCCAGAGGGTGGTTGGTGTCTGGAACTCACTGCCTGGGGTGGTGGTGGAGGCGGGAACACTCACAACGTTTAAGAGGCATTTGGATGGGCACTTGAAATGCTACAACATTCAGGGCTACGGTTCAAATGCGGGAAAATGGGATTAAAATTAGACTGTGTTTGGTAACGGGTGGCGCGGACACGATGGGCCGAAGGGCCTCTTTCTGTGCTGTAGGACTCTATGACTCTATGACTCTATATGACAGTCCCGCCATCCCGGGAATTAACCTAGTGAACCTACGCTGCACTCCACCAATAGCAAGAACGTCCTTCCTCAAACTTGGAGACCAAAACTGCACACAATACTCCAGGTGTGGTCTCACTAGGGCCCTGTACAACTGCAGAAGGACCTCTTTGCTCCTATACTCAACTCCTCTTGTTATGAGGGCCAACATTCCATTGGCTTTCTTCACTGCCTGCTGTACCTGCATGCTTATTTTCAGTGATTGATGAACAAGGGCACCCAGATCTCGTTGTACTTCCCCTTTTCCTAACACGACACCATTCAGATAATAATCTGCCTTCCTGTTCTTATCACCAAAGTGGACAACCTCACATTTATCCACATTAAACTGCATTTGCCAGGCATATGCCCACTCACACAACCTATCCAAGTCACCCTGCAACCTCATAGCATCCTCCTCACAGTTCACACTGCCACCCAGCTTTGTGTCATCTGCAAATTTGCTAATGTTACTTTTAATCCCTTCATCTAAATCATTAATGTATATTGTAACGGTCCCAGCACCAAGCTTTACGGTACCCCACTAGTCACATGATAGGTGAATTTATTATGGGGAACAAGGAAATGGCAGACGAGTTGAACAGGTACTTTGGATTTGTCTTTACTAAGGAAGACACAAACAATCTCCCAGATGTACTAGTGGACAGAGGTCCTAGGGTGACGGAGGAACTGAAGGAAATTCACATTAGGCAGGAAATGGTGTTGGGTAGACTGATGGGACTGAAGGCTGATAAATCCATAGGGCCTGATGGTCTGCATCCCAGAGTACTTAAGGAAGTGGCTCTAGAAATTGTGGACGGATTTGTGATCATTTTCCAATGTTCTATAGATTCAGGATCAGTTCCTGTGGATTGGAGAGTAGCTAATGTTATTCCACTGTTTAAGAAAGGAGGGAGAGAGAAAACAGGGAATTATAGACCAATTAGCCTGACATCGATGATTGGGAAGATGCTGGAGTCAGTTATAAAAGATGAAATAGTGGCACATTTGGATAGCAGTAACAGGATCGTTCTGAGTCAGCATGGATTTACGAAGGGGAAATCATGCATGACAAATCTTCTGGAATTATTTGAAGATGCAACTTGGAAAATGGACAAGGGAGAGCCAGTGGATGTAGTGTACCTGGACTTTCAGAAAGCCTTCGATAAGGTCCCACATAGGAGATTAGTGGGCAAAATTAGAGCACATGGTATTGGGGGTAGGGTACTGACATGGATAGAAAATTGGTTGGCAGACAGGAAACAAAGAGTAGGGATTAACGGGTCCCTTTCAGAATGGCAGGCAGTGACTAGTGGGGTACCGCAAGGCTCGGTGCTGGGACACAAAGCTCAGCGACTGATACTTTAGTCACTTGCCCAGCCCAATTCCAAGAGCGTAAGTCTAGACGTTATTTTGTTTAGTTTCGAGACACAGCAGGGGAACAGGCCCATCGACCCACCGTGCCTGCACCGACCAGCGATCCTCGCACATTAACACAAGACTACACACACTAGGGACAATTTACATTTATACCAAGTATACAAACCCAAGCCGATTGACCTACATACCTGTACGTCTTTGGAGTGTGGGAGGAAACCGAAGAACTCGGAGAAAACCCACGTGGTCACGGGGAGAACGTACAAACTCCGTACAGACAGCACCCAAAGTTGGGATCGAACCTGAGTCTGGCACTGCAAGCACTGTAAGGCAGCAACTCTACCGCTGCGCCACTGTGCCGCTCTAATGCCACAATTATATTGTGTAATTTTGCTTGCTGTCTTCACCAAGAGCATTTTGTTGTAAATTACGATGAAAGACATTAAAGTAACCTCCAACTGTCACAAAGACAGACTCACTGGCAAGCTTATTAACACTAAATTGCAATAATTACCTATTTTTATGAATTTATTTGCCATATTTCAAATTAGATTAAAATTAATCATTCAAGGACATGAAATAACATTTTACTTGGCATATTTCTCATAAGGAAACTGATCTTGGAAAAAAAATAATTGTTGCATGTTATGTTAACTGCAACCTTTGATCACTTAATATATAAACTTCAAAAGCACATGTTTCATTTTGCCTTGAAAAACTATCATCTGCAAGGCTGTGTCTGGCAGTTATAACTGGTGCTGAACAATAGGACTTGGCTAATCAGCCGTTGTATTCAATATGAAAGGCCTAAATTAGGTTGAGGAAATTAGCGAAGACACAAAGAACTGTAGATGTTGGAAACTTAATCAAACCACAAAGTGCTGGGGAGGAACTCAATGGTCAAGTGGATCTGTGAAGGCCAGGGGCACATCTACGGAAAGTAACGCCTACGACAAGCACTGAAATTGCACCCCTTGTTCAAACACCTGGCACCCATCTTTTAGATAACTTTACCATCATATCAGCTCAGAAATACAAGTCAAGCTCGTTAATCTTTTAATTAATAAATTATGGCGCTACGTGAAAATTATAACTGCACCTCCCTTGGTTTCACTGATGCACATTGGTCTATCATGTGATCAAAGTCCGTTTCTTTCAGTGTCTTCTCTTTCTACACTCAGCAGAGTGAGATCATAGAGTCTCCCTTGACCCATGGAGGCTGTCAAATATGAAAGTATTAATTGTAACTTGCTGAATGACCCCTGACAGCTGGCGATGGAAACTGCGATGCTTAGCATTATCTGAACAGCAATGCGAGGATTGGGGAAGACGGTCTCATCTCCAAACTGAACAGTAAATTCGAGACGCTCGTCAGGTCTTGACATTTTCGTGTTGGTCTGCCTTGATAGTAACATTCTGCAATCCAAGATGTCTTCATATAGCTGCTGCCCATCAACATCAGAGCTGTACAATTCGCCCACATTCTCGCACTTCTTCTTTAGGTCCTTTCTGTCGGCAGCGTAACACAGCCCCTCGATATCGAGAAGGAACCCAAACTTGGCGTCAGTGTCGCGCAAACGAGCAAACCTTTGGTCTATTTCTCTGTGAAGATGGGCGAGTGTTCCCTTCATGACTCTTTCCACTTCCTCCTTCGCTGTTAACCCAGTGTCTCGAGTTCTCATCAGCCATTCGTTTCTTTCGTCTCTGACGTCTTTCAACTTCAATATTCCATCCTTGGCAGAGACCGAGCCCTTCTTCAAGTGACTCACTGACCAACACTTCTCTTTCATCTTCAAGATGATCTCGGAGGGCAGCATCATGGAAGTTCAAGCTCGGATCCTGCGGCCTCTTTTGAACACTGTCAGCGTGAATGACTACTTTGTTCCAAAACCCCAGCAAAGTCAGAAAATCGTAACTCAACATGCGGTTGTACAGCTTCGTGTTTCACTGGTCTCATTTTCATTGTCTATCATGTCCTGAAGAACTGGAGGTATCTCCTCAAGGTACTTCCTTGTTGATGGGCTTCACGGCTCCTGTCCTTGCACTCCACCTTGTTTCTGATTCTGACCTAACAACCACAGGCACCACGTTTTTGAGTTTTTCCAGCACTGTGTTGAACGAGAAAAAAACATGTAGAGACCTTTGATGGTTCCAGAAATTGTGGCCATCAGTGTATCCTGTTTGGCTGCACGTGTGCCCACCAAGTTGGGTGAGTGATTGTCGTAATTCACAAACACTGCCAGCTTGTTTTTCTCACTTACTCTTTGATAAACGCCACTTCTGTGTCCAGCCATCAGAGCAGCGTTGTCTTTGCACTGTGACCGACAATCTTGTAGCTCCATTTCATCCTTCTCTAGTTGTTTCAAGATGTCTTCAGCCAAGCTCTCAGCATCCTTCTGGCTTATCTGGATAAAGCCAAGGAAGGTCTCTCTAACACGGGCTGTTTTCCTCTCAAAATCAACTTCAACCGAACCTCACTACTTCTGACATCTGCTCACGATGTGCCTGATCAGGAGTGGAGTCGAACACGAGACCGTAGTACTTGGCTTTACGAACGCTTCTCAGTAAACTCTGGCGAACAGTGGATGCCATCGTGGGGATGAATTCGTTCTGGATGCCTGGTGAAAGATAGGACGTGGATCCAGGATGACTTTTCACGTGAGTGAGGTGTTCTTTCATGACGTGGTCAAAGATGGCCAGTACCTTCAGTAAGCCAAGGAGATTCCCTGCATTGGAGCCATGGTCTGGCTGACGTGACTCCCTGTGTCCTCGCAAAGCCAGGCTCTGAGTCGCAAGGAATTTTATGCAGCATAGGAATCTTGTCAAGATATCCCGCCACTTCTGCTTTTCCTCCTCAATCTGTGACTGAAGTACCGCGTCAATAACTCCTCTGTTTCCAGCTAAATTTCTTTCGGCCGTGTGACACATTTCCACTGGTTGAACCAACTTTGCTGCTCCAATGAGGATTGACGGTCCGACCGGGAATAGAGACGACAACAGATACAAAATGCAGACTGTTTAGAAGGGGAATAGACCAGCCTCACCCTCACCACGACCATTTCCCAATTTCCTCTTGAACCAAGTTTTGTTCTTTGAGCGGTCATTTGTTGGTGGGAAAGGCCCCTCATTGTTCTGGAAATACTTTGAGCCCAGCTTTATTAGTCCTGTTCTCAACGCGTCAGGCAGAATTACTTTTCCTTGTCGAACTTCAGAAGTCCAATGTCATGCTGTTCAATCACTTCTGGTATGATAGTTCGAGGCTTCTTGACACCATACAGTTTACTGGGTTCACTGACGTCAGGTTCAATCTCATCAGGTAAAATCTCGTCAATAAACTCAACATCACCACCACCAGCGTCTTCTCCTCCTGTCATGTCCATGTTCTCTGCGGCAGCCTCACTCTTAATCTCGTCATACTCGAGTTTATCTGACTGGACTTCCTCCTCAGCTTGTGACTCATTTGTACTTGATCTACCTTCAAACTCTAACAAATTTGTAGCACGTGCAGGCATGGAACGTGTCGAACTACCTACTCCGGGCTTTCCAAAGAAGGGCACGAAGGACCTCCTCGACCTCGTGGCTTCCTCCCCCTCCAACTTTCCTCTCTCCCGTCCTTCAGCTCCACTTTCCTTCCTCTTCGTGAAGAAATGTTTCATGGTATTTTTACCAATGCTCTGAAATAAGGAAATGGCACTTTTAAATGGACTTCTGAAGTTCGACAAGGAAAAGTAATTCTGCCTGACACGTTGAGATTAGATTTAGATTTCACAGATTTTGCACAAGATTCTAGATTACCGCTAGTTTGCATGGGAGAATGATCTTACTGCCAGTTGGCACTGTGGGGTGTGTAGTCATGTAGTGCCCAGCACTTTATTTTTACCTAATAATTTATATAAGTGGTTTAACAATCTGGCCATGGTCGTGCTTCTCACTCATGATAATCAGAGACAGATCGTGCAACTGAAGGAAACTCTTTTTTCACTATCTGAGGGTGGCTTGTCTGACTTTAATACAAACTGCTCTGTGGCAGCCCCCCTTTGAGTGGCGCCAGGGACACGTGCCACACCTGCCATACCCTAGATACACCACTGGCAGAGGGAACGGTTAGACAATGTTTCGGGTTGAGACCTTTCTTCAGACTGACTGTCAATTGGAAGAAGGGTCCCTACCCAAAACGCTATCTGCCAATTCCCTCCACAGATGCTGCCTGACCTGCTGAGTTCTTCCAGCACTTAGTGTTTTGCCAGTGAAAATTAATAATTAATAATGGAGTAACATTGAACATTGAACATTGAACATTAAAGTCATATCCACAGGGATGTGGGCATATAGAAGGAATGGGGTGGGCATGCAGAAGTGATTCTCTAATTTAAGGATATAGAATGTGATTAAAATCTAGGTGCTAAGGAATGTTAATACATGGCAGAACTGAAAAAAACATTGAACAGAATTAGGTGCCTCTTTGCACATGGAGCATGAACAAGAAGCAAATATTCAGAAAATAGACACAAAAAACTGGAGTAACTCAGTGGGATTGGCAACATCTCTAGAGAAAAGAAATGGGTGACGTTTCGGGTCAAGACCCTTCTTCAGACTGGTCACGGATAAGGGAAACGAGAGATATAGACGGTGATGTGGAGAGATAAAGATCAATGAATGAAAGGTGTGCAAAAAAGTAACGATAATAAAGGAAACAGGCCATTGTAAGCTGTTTGCAGGGTGAAAACAAGAAGTTAGTGTGACTTGGGTGGGGGAGGGATAGAGAGAGAGAGGGAATGCCGGGGCTACCTGAAGTGAAAGTACTTAAGGAGGTGGCTCTAGAAATAGTGGAAGCATTGGAGATCATTTTTCAATGTTCTATAGATTCAGGATCAGTTCCTGTGGATTGGAGGATAGCAAATGTTATCCCACTTTTTAAGAAAGGAGGGAGAGAGAAAACGGGTAATTATAGACCAGTTAGTCTGACATCAGTGGTGGGGAAGATGCTGGAGTCAATTATAAAAGACGAAATTGCTGAGCATTTGGATAGCAGTAACGGGATCATTCCGAGTCAGCATGGATTTACGAAGGGGAAATCATGCTTGACAAATCTACTGGAATTTTTTGAGGATGTAACAAGGAAAATTGACAAGGGAGAGTCAGTGGATGTGGTGTACCTCGACTTTCAGAAAGCCTTCGACAAGGTCCCACATAGGAGATTAGTGGGCAAAATTAGGGCACATGGTATTGGGGGTAGGGTACTGACATGGATAGAAAATTGGTTGACAGACAGAAAGCAAAGAGTGGGGATAAATGGGTCCCTTTCGGAATGGCAGGCAGTGACCAGTGGGGTACCGCAAGGTTCGGTGCTGGGACCCCAGCTATTTACGATATACATTAATGACTTAGACGAAGGGATTAAAAGTACCATTAGCAAATTTGCAGATGATACTAAGTTGGGGGGTAGTGTGAATTGTGAGGAAGATGCAATAAGGCTGCAGGGTGACTTGGACAGGTTGTGTGAGTGGGCGGATACATGGCAGATGCAGTTTAATGTAGATAAGTGTGAGGTTATTCACTTTGGAAGCAAGAATAGAAAGGCAGATTATTATCTGAATGGTGTCAAGTTAGGAGGAGGGGGAGTTCAACGAGATCTGGGTGTCCTAGTGCATCAGTCAATGAAAGGAAGCATGCAGGTACAGCAGGCAGTGAAGAAAGCCAATGGAATGTTGGCCTTCGTAACAAGAGGAGTTGAGTATAGGAGCAAAGAGGTCCTTCTACAGTTGTACCGGGCCCTGGTGAGACCGCACCTGGAGTACTGTGTGCAGTTTTGGTCTCCAAATTTGAGGAAGGATATTCTTGCTATGGAGGGCGTGCAGCGTAGGTTAATTAACTAGGTTAATTCCCGGAATGGCGGGACTGTCGTATGTTGAAAGGCTGGAGCGATTGGGCTTGTATACACTGGAATTTAGAAGGATGAGGGGGGATCTTATTGAAACATATAAGATAATTAGGGGATTGGACACATTAGAGGCAGATAACATGTTCCCAATGTTGGGGGAGTCCAGAACAAGGGGCCACAGTTTAAGAATAAGGGGTAGGCCATTTAGAACGGAGATGAGGAAGAACTTTTTCAGTCAGAGGGTGGTGAAGGTGTGGAATTCTCTGCCTCAGAAGGCAGTGGAGGCCAGTTCGTTGGATGCTTTCAAGAGAGAGCTGGATAGAGCTCTTAAGGATAGCGGAGTTAGGGGGTATGGGGAGAAGGCAGGAACGGGGTACTGATTGAGAGTGATCAGCCATGATCGCATTGAATGGCGGTGCTGGCTCGAAGGGCTGAATGGCCTACTCCTGCACCTATTGTCTATTGTCTATTGTCTATTGAGAGAGATCAATATTCATACCACTGGGCTGTAAGCTGCCCAAGCGAAATATGAGATGCTGTTCCTCCAATTTGCGTTTAGCCTCACTCTGACAATGGAGGAGACTGAGGACAGAAAGGTCAGTGTGGGAATGGGAAGGAGAATTAAAGTATCCAGCAACCGGGAGATCAGGTTGGTCCAGGCGGGCTGAGCGAAGGTGTTCTGCAAAACGATCACCCAGTCAATGTTTGGCTTTGCTAATGTATGAGCCCACATCTTGAACAGCGGATACAGTAGATGAGGTTGGAGGAGGTGCAAGTGAACCTCTGCCTCACCTGAAAGGACTTTCAGGGTCTCTGGACAGAGTCGAGGGAGGAGGTGTAGGGACAGGTGTTGCATCTTCTGTGGTTGCAGGGGAAGGTACCTGGGGAGGGGGTGGTTTGGGTGGGAAGGGATGAGTTAACCAGGGAGTTGTGGAGGGAACGGTCTCTGCGGAAGGCGGAAAGGGGTGGAGATGGGAAGATATGGCTAGTGGTGGGATCCCGTTGGAGGTGGCGGAAATGTCAGAGGATTATGTGTTGTATGCGACGGCTGATGGGGTGAAAGGTGAGGACAAGGGGGACTCTGTCTCTGTTGTGACTGGGTGGAGGGGGAGCAAGGGCGGAGCTGCAGGGTACCGAGGAGACATGGGTGAGAGCCTCATCAATGATGGGAGAGGGGAACCCCTGTTCCCTAAAGAATGAGAACATCTCGGATGTTTTAGTATGGAACCCCTCATCTTGGGCGCAGATGCGGCGTAGACGGAGGAATTGGGAGTAGGGGATAGAGTCTTTGCAGGAAGCAGGGTGGGAAGAGGTGTAGTCGAGATAGTTGTGGGAGTCAGTGGGTTTGCAATACTCATTAGTCGATTGTCTCCTGTGATGGAGATGGTGAGATCAAGAAAGGGGAGGGAGGTGTCGGAGATGGTCCAAGTGAATTTGAGTGCAGGATGGAAATTGGTTTTGAAGTTAATAAAGTTGTCAATGTAACGGAGTTCGGGGATAGGGCCAGTGTACACCTAGAACACTGATAGTTCAAAGTACACTACAAAGAGGCAGGCATAGCTGGGCCCATGCAGGTGCCCATAGCTACGCCTTGGACTTGGGGGAAGTGGGTGGAGTCGTGGGAGAAGTTGTTAAGGGTGAGAGCCAGCTTTGCTAGGTGGAGTAGAGTGTTAGTAGAGGGAAATCGGATGGTTCTGCGGTCGAGGAAGAAACGGAGGGCTTTAAGGCCTTCCTGATGGGGGATGGAGGTGTATAGTGACTGAACGTCCATAGTAAAGACGAGGGAGTGGGGGCTCGTAAAGCGGACGTTATTAAAGAGTGTGTGCTCATTCAGTCAAAGCATAGTGCTAAGAAAGTAGCTTTGTCATTTTACTCCTCCAGATAAAAAAATAATTACTATTCATATAGGTCAAAATACAGTAGATGCTCTTGGATTTGTTTGAAGGGCAATAAAAAATCAAGAGTGCTTTATCGTCATATGTCCCAAAACAGAAAAATTAAATTCTTAT
Source organism: Rhinoraja longicauda (assembly GCF_053455715.1). Taxonomy (NCBI): domain Eukaryota; kingdom Metazoa; phylum Chordata; class Chondrichthyes; order Rajiformes; family Arhynchobatidae; genus Rhinoraja; species Rhinoraja longicauda. The sequence goes on from NC_135958.1 coordinate 41,937,635, forward strand.
TGAAGATAGACACAAAAAGCTGGAATAACTCAGCGGGTCAGGCAGCATCTCTAGAGCAAAGGAATAGGTGACGTTTCGGGTTGAGTCCCTTCTTCAGACTGAGTCAGGGTCTCGACCCGAAACGTCACCTGTTCCTTTTCTCCAGATATCGCTGTTACTCCAGCTTTTGGAGTCTATCTTCAGTTTAAACCAGCAATCTGCAATTCCTTCCTACAAAATGAAATTCTTACATGCAGCAGCACAACAGATATGTAAAGGTAATTCTCTGTAAACACCATAATAAACAACAAAAATGGTTTAGTATATTTTTTTAAAACAACCATACAATGACAGTGCTTTACTGAGACTTATTACTTGCATTTTTTTTCTTTTTTAATCATATTGGGTGTAAACGTTGGCAAAACTGTTAGATTTCTGTGCAAGAGGCACATTTCTGATATCCATGCATGCACAGTAAAGGTTAGAAATTGGGCTGCAGTTTTGGTGATTTAAACATCAACTTTTTGCTTTCTTTTTTTTTTATCGTGGAAGCCTCTCAAAATCTTATATTTGTCAAATGAGATATAATTGTGTTTTAAACATTGCATTAAGCCATAATTTCTGCTGAACAATTCTTATGATCTGGATAAGCTCATTTAATATGTGCAATATAGCTTCCACAGAATTATTAAATGAACACGGACTTCCGGGTATTTTTTTAGATTTAGAGATACAGCGCGGAAACAGGCCCTTCGGCCCACCGGGTCCGCGCCGCCCAGCAATCCCCGCACATTAACACTATCCTACACCCACTAGGGACAATTTTTACATTTGCCCAGCCAATTAACCTACAAACCTGTACGTCTTTGGAGTGTGGGAGGAAACCGAAGATCTCGGAGAAAACCCACGCAGGTCACGGGGAGAACGTACAAACTCTGTACAGACAGCACCCGTAGTCAGGATCGAACCTGAGTCTCCGGCGCTGCATTCGCTGTAAGGCTGCAACTCTACCGCTGTGCCACCGTGCCGCTCAACTGATCAGTCGTGTGGGCCAAGTTATATTCCAACGTATAGACTAAACTATTTATGACCTAAACATTTATTAAGACGTTCATATTCCTTATGATGTCAAAATATCGAGCGAAAAGCCGAGCTAGAGACCAGAAAAAGGCAGATGCTGGAATGCTACAGGAGGGCCACGCGGAGGATCCAATGGCCCCTAAAGAAATGCTAGCTCAAGAAGAGACGAGCCATGACGAGAGCCTGATTTTGTCAGCCATACAAGCGCTGAGAAATGACTTTTCCACACAGTTACAAGAAGTAGTTTCTTCCAACAGAGAGATTAAAGAAGCTATAGGAGCTTTCTCCGAAAGACTCACAATGGCAGAGACCCGCATTAGCATGGCGGAGGACCAGATTACATCACTAGCAACAGAGGCCGGTGCCACGTAGAAGGAAGTCCAGAAGCTAACCTCAAAGGTGGAAGAGATGGATAACCGCCAACGCCGTTCAAACCTGAGACTGGTTGGATTACCCGAGGGGTCGGAGAAAGGAGATACACTTACATTCTTCATGGAGTGGCTGCCTAAGGCTCTCAATATGGATGTGGGACCACAAGTGACCATGGAGCAAGCCTACAGGATAGACAAGATGCTCCAGATCCAGGATGGGTTCGGTGGGAAAAGGCCGATTCTCCCCGTGAAATTCCTGATGTACCTAGACAGAGACCGAGTGGTGAAAGCAGCACGCCTGAAGGGTGCAGTCACTTTTGGAGACAGCCGCGTTATGTTCTTCCCGGATTTATCGGCTGAAGTTCAAAGACAGCGGAAACGTTTTGACGGAGTGAAACAAGGACTGCGCCATTTGAATATGGAGTTTGGACTTTTGTTCCCGGCGAAAATGCGGATTCTACACAACAGCTGCTTGCACTACTTCAGTTCCCCAGCTCTGGTTGAGGATTTCATTTGAAAGATACAGAAGGGGCGCCCCAGCCATCGTGACACACAGCCCGGGTCATCAGTCAGCTGAAGAGTGGCGAACAGCGGAGCTTGTGGTCTGTGTGGCAAATTAATATGTAATGGCAGGAATAACTACCAAAATAATTTAACAAAGAGTCTGTGATAACTTAAGTATCGACTGAGGGTCACGGTTATTAATACATGTTTCGTGAGCTTTACACAACTTGATTCAGAGAGTAATGTAAACCAACGGATAACTAGTCGAGTGTATTAAGGTCTTTGTTACATTCATTTTTTCTTCCATATTAATATACAGTTCATCGGAACAAGTCCAATTATATTTCTTTTTGTTTTCAGAGTGTCAGTTGTTAAATTGCTCCTCTTGGAGGATCAGACACAGTCTAATCGAGGTTCTGCAAAATGGGTGGGAGGGAGGAATGTGCACATTCAGCTGCACAGGGATTTTTCAATGTCTCATTTGGGGAGATGTTTTTGGTTTGTTATTACTTGATCTGTTTGTACTTTTGTTTTAAAGGCACACTCCTTACATTACCACAAGGCACTGTTAAAAGGCCAGCTGCAAATATAGTTTACTGATTATATCATGAGTGGTGATACTAAAATAAATATGATTTCATGGAACGTTAGAGGTCTTAGGAAGATAGTGAAATTAAAGCAAGTAATGTCCAGGCTGAAGCAACTACAAACAAAGTTAGCTTTCATTCAAGAAACTCATTTACTTTCTGGTGAATTCATCCCTTTAAGAAGGAGATAGTCAGGTCAGGTCAGGTCATATCCACTTCATATTCCTCTTACGCAAGAGGAGTTGCTTATTCACAAAATGCTGGTGTAACTCAGCAGGTCAGGCAGCATCTCAGGAGAGAAGGAATGGGTGACGTTTCGGGTCGAGACCCTTCTTCAGACTGATGTCAGGGGGGCGGGACCAAGGAAGGATATAGGTGGAGACAGGAAGATAGAGGGAGATCTGGGAAGGAGGAGGGGAAGAGAGGGACAGAGGAACTATCTAAAGTTGGAGAAGTCGATGTTCATACCACTGGGCTGCAAACTGCCCAGGCGAAATATGAGGTGCTGTTCCTCCAATTTCCGGTGGGACTCACTATGGCACTGGAGGAGGCCCATGACAGAAAGGTCAGACTGGGAATGGGAGGGGGAATCGAAGTGCTCAGCCACCAGGAGATCAGATTGGTTAACGCGGACCGAGCGAGGGTGTTGAGCGAAGCGATCGCCGAGCCTTCGTTTGGTTTCGCCGATGTAAATAAGTTGAGCAGCGGATGCAATAGATGAGGTTGGAGGAGGTGCAGGTGAACCTCTGTCTCACCTGGAAAGACTGTTTGGGTCATTGGATGGAGTTGAGGGGGGAGGTAAAGGGACAGGTGTTGCATCTCATGCGGTTGCAGGGGAAAGTGCCCGGGGTTGGGGTGGTTTGGGTAGGAAGGGCAATACTTGTGCACAAATCTGTTCCACTACGGATTCATAAAAGCATACAGGATCCAGCAGGCAGATTTGTAATCATCCAGGGCTCATTACTAAATCAATAAATAAATTTAGTAAGTGCATATGGCCCTAATAGCGACGATACAAATATTTATAATAATCTGTTTCTTACTTTATCAACATTACATGGTTCCATCTGTATAGCAAGAGACTTTAACTGTACTCTTAATCCAAAACTGGATAAATCCTCAGGCGTGGATACTTCTCATATGCAATGTGGGAAAATAATACAACAGTTTATGTGTGAGTTGAACCTTTGTGATATTTGGAGATATAAAAATCCTTCAAGGCGGGAATATTTATGTCACTCTGCTACGCATAATTCCTATTCACGCATAGATTATTTCCTCATTTCTAAACCAATGATAACCTGTGTATAAAAGTATTGTCATTTCAGATCATGCTTTACTACTAGGTATTTATACCGTTAGGACAGCTAGTAGAGGTCGTGCTGTGTGGCGATTAAGCCCACGATGGTTACATGATAAAAAAAATCCTCGAATTTGTTGGAAAAAATATTGGTATATGGCGAGTCCGGAAACTTGTTATATTGTAGAAGAAGTTTATTGCGACAGCAATATTCGAATACAAAGGTTTAACAACAAGATAACGGACAACCATCAAAACTCACTGTCTTCCTTGAAGACGTCTCCGAACTAACTCTTTTCGGGCGCCAAAAGCGCACATGAAAACGCTGTCCAATCAGCGATGTCGCTCTCTGGACCAATCCCTACGGTCGCGCTCACATGTGACCTTGCTGGCCAATCTGAGGGTTCGACGACCAGGACCATTCTCTATGGTCGCTACATGACCCCCCCCAGAACCCGAGGTACGGAACCTAGCAGGGAGCCGGATTTCGCGACCATAACGAGTAAGGAGAGGGGCCGCCTGAATCACAGGAGCCGGAGATTCCGGACTTGGAGGAACAGCCGGAGCGGGGGGTCCTGGACTGAGCAGAACTGACGGAGGCCGGCCTCTCCTAGGGGGTTGGCCGACCAGGACTGGTTGATCCGGATCCAAGTGAGCAGGTTTAAGCCGGGACACCGAGACGAGCTCACTCCTGCCGCCCACGTCTAAGGTGAAGGTAGCCGTCCCCTTACGCAAAACCCGGAACGGCCCTTGATAGACCCTCTGCAACGGGGCATGATGGGAATCCTTTCGCAAAAACACAAACTCACAGTCCTTCAGGGAAGGCGGTTCATGTACCATGGGACACCCATGACGTGAAGTCGGAACTGGGGCCAGGGAACCCACCCGTGCCCGGAGCGATGCTAAGACTGATGGGACTGGAGGCAGCTGGTCTGAGGGGTCCGGAAACAAATCCCCGGGTACTCGAAGCGTCGAGCCATACACTAGCTCCGCGGACGAAGCACCGAGATCTTGCTTAGGAGCAGTCCGGATGCACAGAAGGACCCAGGGGAGTTGGTCTACCCAGTCCGGGCCTTCAAGCCTTGCACTGAGGGATGCCTTGAGTTGACGGTGGAACCTCTCCACAAGCCCATTTGCCTGGGGGTGGTATGCTGTAGTGTGTTGTAACCGGGAACCGTACAGCTCGGCTAGCGTGGTCCAGAGGGACGAAGTGAACTGTGGCCCCCTGTCGGTGGTAATAACTGCCGGAACCCCGAAATGTGCTACCCAATGGAGGGCCAAAGTTCTGGCACAAGAGGCTGCCGAGATATCGGACAATGGGAAAGCCTCTGGCCACCGGGTGAACCGATCCACCACCGTGAGGAGATGGGTGTAGCCCCGGGAGGAAGGCAAGGGCCCGACTAAATCCAAGTGAATGTGGAAAAAACTAACTGCTGGGACCTCAAACTCCTGTACGGGGGGCTGGACATGGCGCTGGACTTTAGCCGTCTGGCAGGGAACGCAGGAACGTGCCCAACCCGCTACCTGTTTACGTAGGCCATGCAGACAAACCGAGCTGCTACTAAAGCAGAGGTGGAGCGGATGGACGGGTGCGCCAGCCCGTGAATGGCATTGGAAACCCGGCGCTGAAGGGATGGCGGCACTACCGGCCTGGGACGGGGAAGGGAAACATCACACTAGACTTTTGTGCCTTCCGACCCGCAGGCTACCTGAGCCAACTTCAACCCCGAAGTGGTGGACTGGTATGCCGAAGCGGTATCCGCCAGAAGCTGTGCCTCCGCAAGCTCCTGGGGATCCACCTCGCAGTCCACCGCCGAAATGGGGGAACAAGCAGGTCTAGACAGGGCGTCAGCAACGGCATTAAGCTTACCCGCGACATGACGGACATCGGTGGTAAATTCGGAGATGGCAGTCAGGTGCCGCTGCTGGCGGGCCGACCATGGGTCAGACAATTTGAAAAATGCAAATGTTAATGGTTTGTGGTCCGTAAAGGCCACAAATGGGCGGCCCTCAAGGAAATACCTGAAATGCCGAACAGCTAAATAGAGGGCCAGAAGCTCTCGGTCAAAAGCGCTATACTTCAGCTCAGCCGAATTTAGTTGCCGGCTGAAAAACGCCAAGGGCTGCCAACGGCCACCGACCTGCTGCTCCAAAACCCCACCCACCGCCACGTCAGACGCGTCAACCGTCAGGGCCGTGGGGGCGGAGGGACTCGGGTGGACCAACATGGTGGCGTCTGCCAAGACTGCCTTAGCTGCTGTAAAAGCCGACTCTGCGGCCGGGGACCATATCAACTCTACCGGTTTACCCGCAAGGCACTGGAAGAGCGGGCGCATGACCCGCGCAGCTGCCGGGACGAACCTATGGTAGAAGTTAACCATACCTACAAACTCCTGCAGCCCTTTCACTGTGGTGGGCCTGGGAAATGCCCGGATAGCCTCCACCTTCTCGGGCAAAGGGGTGGCGCCGGCAGGAGTGATTCTGTGCCCTAAAAAATCAAGAGAAGGGAGGCCGAATTGACACTTGGAGGGTTGGATAATTAGCCCATGGTCTTGGAGCCGCTGGAACACAGTCCGCAAGTGGACCTGGTGTTCCTGCACTGAGGGGCTGGCGACCAGGATGTCGTCCAAATAAATAAACAAAAAGGGTAAACCCCGACCCACACGGTCCATCAGTCGTTGGAAAGCCTGTGCCGCGTTCTTTAAACCGAAAGGCATGCGCAACCATTCGAACAACCCGAACGGAGTAATCGTGGCAGTTTTCTGTATGTCCTCCTGCCGCACCGGAATCTGGTGGTATCCTCGCACCAAATCGATTTTGGAGAACACCACCGGAGGGCGTGCAGCGTAGGTTCACTAGGTTAATTCCCGGAATGGCGGGACTGTCGTATGTTGAAAGGCTGGAGCGATTGGGCTTGTATACACTGGAATTTAGAAGGATGAGGGGGGATCTTATTGAAACATATAAGATAATTAGGGGATTGGACACATTAGAGGCAGATAACATGTTCCCAATGTTGGGGGAGTCCAGAACAAGGGGCCACAGTTTAAGAATAAGGGGTAGGCCATTTAGAACGGAGATGAGGAAGAACTTTTTCAGTCAGAGGGTGGTGAAGGTGTGGAATTCTCTGCCTCAGAAGGCAGTGGAGGCCAGTTCGTTGGATGCTTTCAAGAGAGAGCTGGATAGAGCTCTTAAGGATAGCGGAGTTAGGGGGTATGGGGAGAAGGCAGGAATGGGGTACTGATTGAGAGTGATCAGCCATGATCGCATTGAATGGCGGTGCTGGCTCGAAGGGCTGAATGGCCTACTCCTGCACCTATTGTCTATTGTCTATTGCCCCTTCCAGCCCAGACGAAAAGTCCTGCAGGTGCGGTATGGGGTAGCGATCAGCCGTGGTGACAGCATTTAGACGCCGATAATCGCCACATGGTCTCCACCCCCCAGATGCCTTGGAGACCATATGCAATGGCGAGGCCCATGGGCTGTCGGACTGACGGACAATGCCCATTTCCTCCATCTTCCTAAATTCCGCCCGTGCCACCACCAGTTTGTCTGGCGGTAGTCTCCTGGCCCGAGCGAAAACGGGAGGGCCCTCGGTTCGAATGTGGTGGACCACGCCGTGCTTGGCCGAAGGGGTGTCAAAACGCTGGATGAGCAGCTCTGGAAACTCCGCCAGGACCTCAGCATACGAGTCAGGGGCCGCGACGACGGCCTGGACAGTAGGGCTGGGCGGGGAGGCGATTGTCAGAGCGACTGGCTCCTCGCTGGCGGAGGGTCGGAGGTCATTACCGCGGACATCGGGGACCAGTGAAAAGGCCCAGAGAAAATCTGCGCCTAGGATCGCTTGTCTGACGTCTGCTATAATGAATGGCCATTCATACGTGCGGAGGCCTAACACAAGGGACATCTTCCGCGTACCGAACGTGCGGATGGGGCTGCCATTAACCGCGATAAGGGTAGGACCTGTCTTACCCGATCTGGTTTCAAGGTCGGTCGGCGGCACTATACTGACAATGGCTCCCGTGTCCACTAAAAATTCTGTGTCCGTGAATCGATCTCGGACGTAGAGGCGTCGGTTCTGGCCAATCGCAACTGCCCCTATGTACGAACGGCCGAGGCATTTCCCGCGAAAGTACAAGGTGATCGGCAGTTGCGGGATTCTCTACCCCATCGTAGATGATAATAGCACCAGCCGCGCTTGTGTGGATCTTTTTGGAGGGCTTTTGGAGGACTGGCGGGAGACGCGGCGCCATCTTGATGTCGCTGTGGCGTGGTAACTGATGTCGAGACCTTGTTGATCGAACCACTCCCCTTCGATTTGGCCGCTATGAGCGCATCAGCTTTTTCTGCATATGCTTCTGGGTCCTTAAAAGAACAATCCGTGAGCAGCAGTCGGACATCCTCGGGAAGCTTCTCTCGGAATGCCTGCTCGAACATGAGGCAATCCGTATGTTCACCGGCCAGCATCATCATCTCGGCCATGAGAACGGATGGCAGTCGATCTCCGAGATCCGGTAGGTGCAGAAGTTTTTTGGCGCGATCATGCCTATGGAACCCGAAGGTTCTTAGTAACAGTGCCTTCATGGCCTCGTACTTGTTTTCCGCAGGAGGATTTACGATGAACCGCATCACTCGTGTGGTCGTCTCCGGCGATAGAGCGCTGACGAGGTAGTAATACTTCGTCGCGTCTGTGGATATGTTTCTCAAATGAAACTGGGCTTCGGTGTGGACAAACCAAGATTGTGGTTGATGTGTCCAAAATGACGGAAGGTGAACGCTTACTGCGCTTAACTCCGGTGTGCCATGCGCAGCATCCAACAACGGGGCGTCGTGTTCGTCCATGGTCGGTGATCGCCCAGATCACGTCGGGGTCACCAATATGGCGAGTCCGGAAACTTGTTATATTGTAGAAGAAGTTTATTGCGACAGCAATATTCGAATACAAAGGTTTAACAACAAGATAACGGACAACCATCAAAACTCACTGTCTTCCTTGAAGACGTCTCCGAACTAACTCTTTTCGGGCGCCAAAAGCGCACATGACAACGCTGTCCAATCAGCGATGTCGCTCTCTGGACCAATCCCTACGGTCGCGCTCACACGTGACCTTGCTGGCCAATCTGAGGGTTCGACGACCAGGACCATTCTCTATGGTCGCTACAGGTACTTATTTCCAACTGAATACAACTCAAACTTCAGCATCACCTAGATGGGAGGCATTTAAAGCCTATATTCAAGGGCAAATGATCAGTTATACAAGTAGCAGTTCAAATAAACAACATCTGAAATTGATAGAGTTAGAAAAAGATTAAAGAACTTGAGATAGAAATGAATCTTTACGATATAAAAGAGACCAGACAGAAATTGGCAATTCTCAGAGCACAGTAAAACAAATTGTCCACAAATAAAGCAGCATCCAGCCTAATGAAACTGAAACAGACATTTTATAATCAAGGAGAGAAGGCAGGGAAGCTATTGGCCTGGCGTATAAAATCATTGCAAAATGAAAGAGCAATTTTGGAAATTTAATCTGAGGAAGGGACAACAATAATAAATCCACAAGAAATTCACAATATTTTTCAATCATACTACTCAAAACTCTATACACCAGATGGTCCAGCCATCTCACAGACCCTCCACAACCTCCTAGACCAGTTAGAGATACCTGTTCTAGAAGAAGGAGCTATAGATGAGCTTAATTCTCCAGTTGTACTATCAGAACTGTCGGAGGCCATTGTCAGTATGAAAGGAGGAAAGCCATCAGGGCCAGACGGTATACCTATTGATATTTATAAAAAGCTTAAGGACAAGCTACTCATCCCATTATTAAACATGTTTGAAGAATCGGTTGTAGAGGGTGAGTTGCCACCTTCACTATGGAATGCACTTATAACTTTAATATTAAAGCTAGGAAAGCCCTCCACAAAGTGTCAATCCTTTCGCCCTATCTCTTTGATCAACTCCGATGTGAAAATAATAGCAAAAGTTCTTGCACGGAGGCTTGAGAAACACCTGCCATCTATTGTTGCTCCAGATCAAAATGGTTTTATTAAAGGAAGATACGTAGAGTGTTGAATATTATACATGCAAAGAAAGAGGCACCAACTGCGGCTGTGGTAGGACTTGATGCTGAAAAGGCCTTTGATAGGGTTGAACATGAATACCTATTTGAAGTGCTTAATCGTTTTGGAATTGGCAGTTACTTCCTCAATTGGATCAAAATCATATTATGAGTCAAGGGCTTCAGTAATGACCAATGACCAAGTATCAGAACAGTTTTCTCTCTTCAGAGGCACACGGCAAGGGTGCCCCCTATTTCATATTTTTTCATATTTCAGATACAGCGCGGAAACAGGCCCTTCGGCCCACCAAGTCCGCGCCGCCCAGCGATCCCAGCACATTAACACTATCCTACACACTAGGGACAATTTTTACATTTACCCATTCAATTAACCTACATACCTGTACGTCTTTGGATTGTGGGAGGAAACCGAAGATCTCGGAGAAAACCCACGCAGGTCACGGGGAGAACGTACAAACTCCTTACAGTACAGCACCCGTAGTCAGGATCGAACCTGAGCCTCCGGCGCTGCATTCGCTGTAAAGCAGCAACTCTACCGCTGCGCTACCGTGCCGCCCCTGTCACCTCTACTTTTTGTTCTGGCCATTGAGCCTTTAGCTATTGGAATTAGAAGCAACAACGGGATAGCTGGTATTAAAATGAATGATATTGAGAATAAAATAGGAATGTACCGGATGACATTGTACTTTTTTTAACAGATCTGAAACAATCTATACCCAATTTACTAGATTTAATTGACATATACGGAAGTTTTTCAGGTTATAAAGTTAATACATCTAAATCTACGATCCTATTTCTTAAAAGATCTGAAAGACTAACCCATCCGCAACATACTCCTTTCAGAAATGTTTTGGAAGGTTTTACATATCTTGGAGTAAAGATCACTCCAACAATAGAATCCATTGTGCCCACTAACTATAATCTGGTGGTTGACTCAGTGGTAGAATCTATTAACAGATGGAAATCCGTACCATTATCCATGATTGGACGTATTAATGTTCTCAAAATGAACATCCTTCATTAGTTCCTTTACCTCTTTCAGACCATCCTGCTGGCTCCCCCTTTTAATTTTTGTACTAGAATGAGAAACCTTTATCGTAACTATATTTGGACCAGTAGACGTTCAAGGCTTTGCTTAACCCTGTTGTCCTTACTGCATGACAGAGGTGGGTTAAAACTCCCTAACCTCCAGGGATACTATTGGGTGGCCCAGCTGAGGGCAGACTCTCTTTGGTTTGAGCTTGAGTCACCCCTACATTGGATAAGGATGGAGGAGGCCACAACTTCTAAAATTCCTTTAAATCTTTATCTATATTCAGCAAATATATCCACACTGAAAAAATACACTTTAATTCCCTTCGTAAAAAACACACTGACAGTGTGGCATGAAGTGTTAAATTATCTGGGGGAAAATCCTCCTACATCCCAATTTTCACCAATCTGGGAAATAGAAACTTTGCGCCAGGCACTAATGACTCGGGTTTTAAGATATGGGCGTACAAGGGTATCAGTAAAATCTCAGATTTATATAATAATGATATTCTTTTAAGTTTCAATGAAGTAAAACAAAAATTTGGACTTGATTCAAAACATTTTTTTAAGTATCTCCAGATGAGAAACTTCATTACAAAGGCGCAAAGCTCACTAGGTCTGCCAACTCAAAACTCTTTAGAAAAGGCGGCTTTAAACCATCATGAGGCAGGTGGCCAAATCTCACAGTTTTACCAAATTATTATAGCTACAGCAAAGGAATCTTCAGCAGATAAAAGGTTTGCGTGGTGTTCAGATCTTCATGAAGAAATTACTGTAGAAGAATGGCAGGATGTATGTTTACATTCTCAAGTCCAAACAATAAATACATGGTTCAAATTACTCCAGTACAAATGGATAATGAGACTATATACTATATGGCGGCACGGTAGCGCAGCGGTAGAGTTGCTGCTTTACAGCGAATGCAGCGTCGGAGACTCAGGTTCGATCCTGACTACGGGTGCTGCACTGTAAGGAGTTTGTACGTTCTCCCCGTGACCTGCGTGGGTTTACTCCGAGATCTTCGGTTTCCTCCCACACTCCAAAGACGTACAGGTATGTAGGTTAATTGGCTGGGTAAATGTAAAAAATTGTCCCTAGTGGGTGTAGGATAGTGTTAATGTACGGGGATCACTGGGCGGCACGGACTTGGAGGGCCGAAAAGGCCTGTTTCCGGCTGTATATATATGATATATGATATACTACTCCTGTTTTAACCCTAATATACCTGATCTGTGTATCAAATGTGGTGTACATGAGGGTAGCTTGTTTCATTGCCTTTGGGAATACCCCACCATCCAAGAGTACTGGAAGGAGATAATAACAACTTTATCTATTACCACAAAAGAGAAGCTTCCACTCTGTCCTAAACTTAGTATTTTCGGGTGTTTTCCAGCAAGCTGAAAACATAACAATACAAATAAGAAGATGGTTATATTTTATCTGCTTGAAACTAAACATAAAATTGCTTTGTCATGGAAATCAGTTTAAAGACCAAACAAGCAAAGTTGGGTAGATGGATTACTGCAGTGTCTTGCTTTGGAGAAACTTACATATATGGTTAAGGGGAAATACGACACTTTTGAAAAGATTTGGGGCTCGTTTATGAAATTTCTAGAGGGAAAAGATTTTACTGAGGCCTTGTAGTGAACTGCTGACTGTCTTTATTTTCATTGTGATTATTGTCTGGTTGGGTTATTAAAGGTGGGAGCAGTTTATATATATACATTACTTCCTTTATATTTAAAGTGCGTTTAGGTGTCTAAAAGTGACCTTACTGTTGATGTTTACTGTTTACCTTACTGTTTAATTCTGAGGCTATGAACTCTGGTCCTAGACTCTCCCACTAGTGGAAACATCCTCTCCACATCCACTCTATCCAGGCCTTTCACTATTCTGTATGTTTCAATGAGGTCCCCCCTCATCCTTCTAAACTCCAGCGAGTACAGGCCCAGTGCCATCAAAGTTTTGTAAGTATCTGATAGCAAATATAGGGAAAATATGTAGCATCAAAATAAATTACTGATACGCTTTGGTTTTCAAATTGTGTGGAGATTTCAGTTTTGCATCCAACTGAATGGGTATTGCTCAATTTTAAACAAAGATCTTGTCCCAGAGATCTATGCAGTAGAGCTGCTGCCTTACAGCGTCAGAGACCCGGGTTTGATCTCTGGCTGTAGAGTTTGTACGTTCTCCCTGTGACCGTGTGGGTTTTCTCCAGGTGATCCAGTTTCCTCCCACATTCCAAAGATATGCAGGCTTGTGGGTTAATTGGCTTATGTAAATTGTCCCTAGTGTGTAGGGCAGAACTAGTGAACGGGTGATTGGTGCTCGGCCTGGACTTGGTGGGCCGAATGGCTTGTTTCCACGCTGTATCTCTACAATGTAAACTGAAAAGGTTACTGATTGTGGATGATCAGCCACGATCACAATGGTGCTGGCTCGAAGGGCCGAATTGCCTCCTCCTGCACCTATTTTCTATGTTTCTATGAAAAACTGAGGCTAGGGGGATACAGGAGCAGGCAATTGTGGTGTGTTCGATCCTGACCTCTGCAGTTGTCATGAAGGTTTGCCTATTCTCCCTGTGACTGTTCGGATTTCATCTGAGTGCTTGGTTTATCATTCCCTATGCAAAATGCACACATATGATATATTGTAGCGACCATAGAGATTGGTCCTGGGAGTCGAACCCTCAGATTGGCCAGCAAGGTCACGTGTGGGTGCGACCGTAGGGATTGGTTCAGGGAGTGAGCCCGCTGATTAGACAGCGTCGTCACGTGTGGTTTTGCCGCCCAAAATCAGTCAGTTAGGAGACTTCTTCGAAGTGAACAGTTAGAATTAATGGTTGTCTGTAATCTCGTTCGTTATACTTTGTGATCGAATATTGCTGTCGCAATAAACTTCTTCAACAAAGAACGAGCCTCCAGACTCGCCATATTGGTGACCCCGACGTGATCCAGCCGATCACCTACCATGAGTGAACAGGACGCCTCGTCTTTGGTTCCTACGCCCGGCACACCGCAGCTAAGCGCGGTCAGCGTTCACCTTCCGTCGTTTTGGGCACATCAACCACAACCTTGGTTTGTCCATGCCGAAGCTCAGTTTCACCTAAGAAACGTCTCAACGTACGCGACAAAGTACTATTACCTCGTCAGCGCTCTACTGCCGGAGACGTCCGCGTGGGTGATGCGGTTCATCATCGCCCTTCCTGCAGACGACAAGTACGAGGCACTGAAGGTACTCTTGTTACGAACCTTCGGATTCAGTAGGCATGACCGAGCTAAGAGGCTTATGCACCTACCGGATCTCGGAGATCGGCTGCCATCCGTTCTCATGGCCGAAATATTGGCGCTAGCAGGTGAACACACGGATTGCCTCATGTTCGAGCAGGCATTCCGAGAGCAGCTTCCCGAAGATGTCAAACTCATGCTCACGGATTGTTCTTTTAAGGACCCCGTGGCATATGCGGAGAAAGCTGATGCGCTCATGGCATCCAAATCAAAAAGAAGCAGTTCGATCAACAAGGTCTCGGCATCAGCGGCCGCGCCACAGCGGCATTAAGATGGCGCCGCGTCTCCCGCCATTTCTCCAAAAGCCCGCCAAAAGGATCCGCACAAGCGCAGCTGGTGCTACTACTATCTACGATGGGGTGGAGAATCCCGCAACTGCCGCTCACCTTGCACCTTCTCGGGAAATGCCTCGGCCGATCATACATAGAGGCGGTTGCGATTGGCCAGAACCGACGCCTCTACGTCCGAAATCGATTCACAGACACAGAATTTTTGGTTGACACGGGAGCCATAGTCAGCATCGTGCCGCCGACCAACCTCAAAACCCGATCGGGTAAGAGAGGGCCTACCCTCATCGTGGTTAACGGCAGCCCCATCCGCACGTATGGTACGCGGACAATGTCCCTGGCTTTAAGCATCCGCACGTACGAATGGCCATTCATCATCGCGGACGTCGGTCAGGCGATCCTGGGCGTAGATTTCCTCTAGGCCTTTTCACTAGTCCCCAATGTCCGCGGTAACGGCCTTCGACCCTCCACCAACAGCGATGAGCCCGCCGCTCCACCGGCCGCCACCCCGCCCAGCCCGACTGTCCAGGCCGTCGTCGCGGCCCCCGACCCATATGCTGAGGTCCGGGCGGAGTTTCCAGAGCTGCTCGTCCAGCGGTTCGACGCCCCTTCTGCCCGGCACGGCGTAGTCCACCACATCCGCACCGAGGGGCCCCCTGTTTTCGCTCGGGCCAGGAGGTTACCACCCGACAAACTGGTGGTGGCGCGGGCAGAATTCCGGAAGATGGAAGAAATGGGCATTGTCCGTCAGTCCGACAGCCCGTGGGCCTCACCGTTGCATATGGTCTCCAAAGCATCTGGGGGGTGGAGACCATGCGGCGATTACCGGCGCCTCAATGCCGTCACCACGGCTGACCGCTACCACATACCGCACATCCAGGACTTCTCGTCTGGGCTGGAAGGTGCCGTAGTGTTCTCCAAGATCGATTTGGTGCGGGGCTACCACCAGATCTCTGTGCGCCTGGAGGACATACCAAAAACAGCCACGATCACTCCGTTCGGGTTGTTCGAATGGTTGCGTATGCCTTTCGGTTTAAAGAACGCGGCACAGGCTTTTCAGCGACTCATGGAACGTGTTGGTCGAGATTTGCCTTTCGTTTTCATTTATTTAGATGATATTCTGATCGCCAGCCCCTCGGAGCAGGAACACCTGGCCCACTTGCGGACCGTATTCTGGCGGCTCCAAGACCACGGGCTCATCATCCAACCGTCCAAGTGTCAATTCGGCCTCCATTCCCTTGATTTCTTAGGGCACCGCATCACCCCTGCCGGCGCCACCCCTTTGCCCGAGAAGGTGGAGGCTATCCGTGCATTCCCGCGGCCCACCACAGTGAAGGGGTTGCAGGAGTTCGTGGGCATGGTGAACTTCTACCATAGGTTCGTCCCGGCAGCAGCACGGGTCATGCGTCCACTCTTCCAGTGTCTCGCAGGCAAACCTGTGGAGTTAGAATGGTCCGCGGCCGCTGAGTCGGCCTTTGCAGCAGCTAAAGCGGTTCTGGCAGACGCCACCATGCTTGTCCACCCGAGCGCCTCCGCCCCCACGGCCCTGACGGTCGATGCGTCGGACGTGGCGGTGGGAGGGGTTTTGGAACAGCAGGTGGGCGGCCTTTGGCAGCCCTTGGCGTTTTTCAACCGACAGCTGAGTTCGGCTGAGCTGAAGTATAGCGCCTTTGACCGAGAGTTTCTGGCTCTCTACTTAGCTGTCCGTCACTTTAGGTATTTTCTAGAAGGCCGCCCGTTTGTGGCCTTTACGGACCACAAACCGTTAACTTTTGTTTTTTCCAAATTGTCCGACCCATGGTCGGCCCGCCAGCAGCGGCACCTGACTGCCATCTCTGAGTTTACCACCGATGTCCGTCATGTCGCGGGTAAGCTTAATGCCGTTGCTGGCGCCCTGCCCCGGCATGCTGTTTCCCCCATTTCAGCGGTAGACTGCAAGGTGGATCCCCAGGCAGACACCGCCTCAGCATACCAGTCCACCACTTCAGGGTTGAAGTTGGCCCAAGTGGCCTGCGGGCCTGCGGGTACAAAAGACTGGTGTGATGTTTCCCTTCCCCGCCCTAGGCCGGTGGTGCCGGCCTCCCTCCAGCGCCGGGTGTTTGATGCCATTCACGGGCTGGCGCACCCGTCCATTCGCTCCACCTCCGCCTTAGTAGCCGCTAGGTTTGTGTGGCATGGCCTGCGGAAGCAAGTAGCCGCTTGGGCCCGTTCCTGTGTTCCCTGCCAGACCGCTAAAGTTCACCGCCATGTCCAACCTCCGGTGCAGGAGTTTGCGGTCCCTGCGGCCCGTTTTTTCCATATTCATGTTGATTTGGTTGGGCCTTTACCTTCCTCCCAGAGCTACACTCATCTGCTCACGGTGGTGGATCGATTCACCTGGTGGCCGGAGGCTTTCCCGTTGTCCGATACCTCCGCTGCCTCTTGTGCCCGGGCCCGTTTTGGTGTTCCGTCCGTCATTACCACAGACAGGGGATCCCAGTTCACCTCTGCCCTTTGGGCCACGCTGGCGGAGCTGCACGGCTCCAGGTTGCAGCAGACCACGGATTATCACCCACAGGCTAATGGGCTCGTGGAGAGGTTTCACCGGCAACTTAAGGCGGCCCTCAGTGCACGGCTGGAAGGCCCGGACTGGGTAGACCAACTTCCCTGGGTCCTTTTGGGCATCCGGACTGCTCCTAAGCAGGATCTCGGTGCTTCGTCCGCGGAACTGGTATATGGCTCGCCACTCAGAGTGCCCGGGGATTTCCTGCCGGAGTCGTCTGGTCAGCAGCCCTCGGTTCCGTCGGTTTTGGCATCACTCCGGCACGCGTGGGTTCCCTGGCTCCGGTTCCTACTTCACGTCACGGGTGTTCCATGGTGCATGAACCGCCTGCCTTGAAGGACTGTGAGTTTGTGTTTCTGCGTAGAGATGCCCATCGTTCCCCATTGCAGAGGGTCTATGAAGGACCGTTCCGCGTGTTGCGTAAAGGGACGGTCACCTTCACCTTGGATGTGGGCGGCAGGAGTGAGCTCGTCTCTGTGTCCAGGCTCAAACCTGCACACTTGGATCAGGACCGCCCTGTCCTGGTCGGCCAACCGCCTTGGCGAGGCCGTCCTCCTGCAGTTCCACCCGGTCCAGGAACCCCCGCTCCTGTGGTTCCAGCTGCCCCTCTCCTTACTCGTTCTGGTCGTGAAATCCGGCTCCCTGCTAGGTTCCGTACCTCGGGTTCTGGGGGGGGGGTCATGTAGCGCCCATAGGGATTGGTCCTGGGAGTCGAACCCTCAGATTGGCCAGCAAGGTCACGTGTGGGTGCGACCGTAGGGATTGGTCCAGGGAGTTGAGCCCGCTGATTGGACAGCGTCGTCACGTGTGGTTTTGGCGCCCAAAACCAGTCAGTTAGGAGACTTCTACGAAGTGAACAGTTAGAATTAATGGTTGTCTGTAATCTCGTTCGTTATACTTTGTGATCGAATATTGCTGTCGCAATAAACTTCTTCAACAAAGAACGAGCCTCCAGACTCGCCATAATATTAAAATTAAAACCATCACAATAATAGCAATGTGGGAGGCAATCCTTACCCACGGGTGAATTTGTACATTTGTACTCCAGTTTCAAATATCATCTCACCAGATGGTTTCCTTCATTTCTTTAACATTCATCTCAATTTCTCCAGTGTGCTGGATGACATTAATGAATGTACTGTGGGCATTAATTAGCCGTTTCTTAATCCATTGTAAATTCTCCAGTAGGTGATGTAATGTACTAATGCAAGTATTTGCCTACATCTTCCTTATTCCCACAGTAGCTTCCATTGTGATTTCATTATGTTTCTGTACATCAATCAAGTCGATTTTACTAATTCCGGTGTGTATTTGCGGGTTAATACAGAAGGTCGTATTGGCAATGAGACATGTCTGAACACCATACTGATATTCCTTTAATGAAATGTTCCAGTATTCCCCCTTCCCTCTATATGCAACCTTGACATATATATATATATATATGCAATGTCGACATTCAGTAGCTTCCATTGTACAATTTAAATTTGCTTTTGCCCCAAATCCACACTGAGCTTGTTCATTGGTGTTTATAGGGTGTGGACAGACAACAATCCCCTCAGTGTGTTGGCATTTAGTCAAGGCTGTATCTACCAATCCCTCTGTCTTTCTATGGCGTGAGGCAGAACGTCTTCATGTCCTAGCCATATCTCTTCTCTAATAATGCCTATATTTTCTACCTGGTAAACCAGCCCACATTTATCCTGAGGGATTATTAGAAGTCCCGGTATCATTCAAAAACCTTTACCAGTAGCTCCCCCACTTTCTGTTGTCCCCTACACCTTGCTCAAGCAATGTTTGGATCAATATCATGTCAATGTCTCAGATTGGTCTGGTAACTGTCTGCCTGGGACATCCAACACAGAGGGTAGCATTATGTGATGTATGTGGGCATACAGGATTTTACCTGGTCCCTTTAAGATGAACCCATTCTGGTGCCAACCTTCCTCCATCCACCATCACCAACCTAACTTTGCATTTTTCATTCATTGGATTCTATCTTTATTAGTGCATTTACCAAAGTGTATCTATAACAGAATATGCTGGTATTGTCCCATCTCTGAGGCACGATGCCTCAGTACGTTTACATGTCAGTGTGACATATTGAGCTGTTCCAACACTGATCGGTATCCCCTCTGTTACCTCCACAATCAACGACTTCACTTTGCAGAACATCAATTATATGTAAAACACAAGTAATATCTGCTCTTGTTTACAGTTCTTGGTACAGGCTAATAAGCCAGTATTTTAATAACTTGACTTCATTTTTTGCTTGCTTCTTTGGAGTAGGTCACGTGATGGGGTTGGCTGACCATTCTCCCCGGTTTGTTCCACTTGGGGAACTTGTCATACAACACAAGATAGGCGGCACGGTGGTGCAGTGGTAGAGTTGCTGCCTTACAACACTTGCAGCGCCGGAGACCCGGGTTCAATCCCGACTACAGGCGCTGTCTGTACGGAGTTTGTACGTTCTCCCCTTGACCACGTGGGTTATCTCCGAGATCTTCGGTTTCTTCCCACACTCCAAAGACGTACAGGTTTGTAGGTTAATTGACTTGCTATAAGTGTAAAATTGTCCCTCGTGTGTGTAGGATAGTGCGAATGTGCAGGGGTCGCTGAAGGACCTGTTTCTGCACTGTGTCTCTAAACTATACTAAAATGTTAATGTAGTATCTGTGGTTTTCATTAGCAGTTTGTCTGCTGTCCACACTATTCCTTGGATTATGGAATTGGTCGCCCTGCAATATTTTCCCCCTTTTGTTTTGGCACGAATGGCGACAGGATCATTTGCTGTCCACACTTGACACCATCACTGTTCCCCAGTGTAATTCAGAACATCTGCAAAGAAAATATGATTATGTCAAAACAATTTTTTCAAAGAAACACTAGAACTCGATATCAGCATGTCAAAAACCTTGTGCAAAATCTTTTAAGCTTCTGGAACGTTCTTGTTAGCAAAAGCAATTTTTAAGATTGCTCCCCAAACATTCCAATTATTCAAAATACCATTTTGAAATTCCCAATTTAAATATAGTGTAATAACCAATTACCCCAAATGCCAATTCTTTCTGAAATGAGTTGATCTCATATCCGGAATAGAGAGACTCATATTTCCACCACCTTAACCTGAATTGCACATGGCCAATGTGGAATCCTGGTATCTCTCAAATTCAAGATTGGAAGATCAAGATCAATTTATAGTCACATGTACCAATTAAGGTCCAGTGAAATTTGAGTTGCCACACAGCCATACTAAGTGAAAAGCAACAAGACACACAGCCGCATAAAATAAAATTTAACATAAACATCCACCACAGCGGATTCCACATTCCTCACTGTGATGGAAGGTAATAAAGTTCAATCACCTTCCTCTTTGTTCACCTGGTGAACTAATCGCAGTCGCTGCTGCCGACTGTCCGAGGGCCTCGCGTCGGGACGATCGAAACTCCCGCGTCGGGACGGTTGACAAACTCTCTCTGCGGCACGGAGCTCCCGAGTCGGCCTCTTCTTACCAGAGACTGCGGGCTTCACGGTGTTAAAGTCAATAGACAATAAACAGTACACAATAGGTGCAGGAGGCCATTCAACCCTCGAGCCAGCACCGTCATTCAATGTGATCATGGCTGATCATTCTCAATCAGTACCCCGTTCCTGCCTTCTCCCCATACCCCCTGACTCCGCTATCCTTAAGAGCTCTATCTAGCTCTCCCTTGAATGCATTCAGAGAATTGGCCTCCACTGCCTTCTGAGGCAGAGAATTCCACAGATTCACAACTCTCTGACTGAAAAAGTTTTTCCTCATCTCCGTTCTAAATGGCCGACCCCTTATTCTTAAACTGTGGCCCCTGGTTCTGGACTCCCCCAACATTGGGAACATGTTTCTTGCCTCTAACGTGTCCAACCCCTTAATAATCTCATACGTTTCGATAAGATCCCCTCTCATCCTTCTAAATTCCAGTGTATACAAGCCTAGTCGCTCCAGTCTTTCAACATAAGTCCGCAGGCCCCACGGTAGGAGTTCTCCACAGTCGATCCTCAGCAAAGGATCGCAAGCTCCACGATGTTAAAGACACGCGCCCGTGGCATGAAGCCAGGAAAGGAAAGTAAGATGAGGAAATCAAATTAATTTCAAAGGAAAGAAACAATCTTAAAAAAAAACAGATGGGACAAGCAAAACTCCATGCTTGAACTACTCTAGAATCTTAAAAAATAACTGAAAAACTTAGAATAAACAGTTAATTTCCACAGGGAAAACTTCGAACACATAATCCAAGAATAAAGGAAAACGAAAAGATGGATTTGGCACCCACACAATTTCTTAAAGCAACATTACCTCTTAAAACACAAAAGCAGAATCTTTCAGTCACATGCTATTTCGTCTAGAACAGGGGTCTCCAAACTGTGGCCCGTGGGCCATATCTGGCCCGCCATGAGATGTTATCTGGCCCGCAGCAAGCATGTCCCGTGCTGTGGGTTCTGTGGTAGCGTGGGAACTTTTTTTTAGGGGCCTATATGAATGGTGGTTTATTGTCACGTGTGCACTGCACAGTGGAATTATTTTAGCGTAGATCACACGTGCACGAGTCACCCCCATATTTTGGCGCCGTTTACAAAAAGTCCAAAGTCGGGTCCGCGCGCTAGATGTACTGGAGCGGCTGCCGATCCAGGCGAGCCCCAGGCTGCTGCAGGGCCTCCTCCATCGCCCTCGACTGGCTCGGCCCGTCGATCAGCGTCCCTCTCCTCGCCCGACCGACCGCCTCCGTGTCCCGGGGGAAACGCCTTGCAGGCGCTGGAGGCGTTACCCCACTCCTACCGGCCCACTCATCCTGTCCGTCGTCACCAGCAGCTCCCTCCTCCTCAGTTCTCCGGCCTTCAGGGCCAGTCTCGTCGGCAGTTTGCGATCTTGCACGTCAGGTAGGCGGTCACATTGAGGGCATGTCTGCAGCTGCCGACTTAATAATAATTTAACATTTGAATGATTTCTTAGCGGAGATCCCACCGTGAGTCACTGCGACGGTCACACACACGTGGTCAGTCCGCCATTATAGCAGGTGATATTTCTACACCGTCTGCATGTCCACTGGTGGGCACTGTATTGTTTCTGGTTTATAAATAATTGTATACCTACGGTATATATATATATTCCAATATTCCAAGCGCTTTTTAAAAGTTGAATATTTGTTGCCATATAAAGCTCATTAAATTTATAAAACTGACATTTCTTTATTTTTTCCTACAGCCTGCAAAAATGTGCCAAATATATAATGTGGCCCTCATGCTGAACAGTTTGGAGGCCCCTGGTCTAGAACATCGGATTGATCCAACATTCTCCCGAGACAGGTTTAACAAACACACACCAGTTTTTGAACTCGCTGACTTCATGCATTTTCTCTCCCTCTCATGCAAATCACAATCACCTCAAGTTGCGACACCTCCTGTAACAGTTTAAAACTCGCATATAATCCATGCTTATTCTCTCCCAGTCCTTCCGAGTCAATCCACATGACAGGGTTGCCAACTGTATTTTGGGCTAAATTGGTTTGTCCCGTACGGGACCGCCTTTGTCCTGTATTAGGCCCGGGGGGGCTCAGTAGGCCCGGACACTGTAGGCCCGGAAGCTGTAGGTCTGGACGTTGTAGATCCGGACATTGTAAGTCCGGAGGCCCGGGCACCGTCTAACGGAGGTAGCGTAGCAACTAGGGTTGCCCACTTCCTCACTCCCAAATACGGGACAAGGTGACGTCACCGCCCCACGCCCCACGTGACCTCACCCAGCTCGGGCGGCCACCATTGGTGGAGCGGGAGCACGTGGCCGCTGGCTGGGTGAGGTCACGTGACGTCACCTTGGCCCTTATTTGGGAGTGAGATAGTTGGCACCCCTATTTGCTGAACACCCCTCAAGGCATATTTTTTCCTCTTTAACCACTTTACGACCTCTGTCACCACTGTTTTGTTCGGCAGGTGTGTGACTCGGGCACGATGAACCCACAAAATTGACCTCTCAACCGAGCCCACCCAGGGACGCCTAAATGTTGACACTATGACCTCTATAGGGTATCAACCGACGTGTCAGTCAAAAGACTCTACGCCAAGGTTTAGTACAACTTAATCTTTGTTAACACTGGACCTACTTAAACATGCATGCAAACAATTGATAACTTCTCATTTACTTTGCAATTTCAACGTATCACTTCTTAAACTAAATCTCAAAACTCAAGTCTTGGATCAGATATTTCCTGCACGGATGAATTGGTCAGATTCAGTAGAGTCGTTGGGTGTCGAAGGTTTCTTGCTGGCAGCCCGGTCTTGGCCACACAGTGGTGATGGTGGTCTCAGGTTTGTCCTGGTGGCTCAGTCTTCCTCAAATCAACAACAAGGAAACACAGCTGACAGGGAGATGGCCCGCTTTGTCTTTCTCTCTTTCTCTTTTTTTCTCTCTCTCTCTCTCTCTTTCTCTTTCTCTCTCTCTCTCTCTCTTTCTCTTTTTCTCTCTCTCTCTCTCTCTTTCTCTTTTTCTCTCTCTCTCTCTCTTTCTCTTTCTCTCTCTCTCTCTCTCTCTCTCTCTCTCTCTCTCTCTCTCTCTCTCTCTCTCTCTCTCTCTCTCTCTCTCTCTCTCTCTCTCTCTCTCTCTCTCTCCCCCCCCTCTCTCCCTCTCCCCCTCCCCTCCCTCCCTCTCTCCCTCTCCCCCTCTCCTCCCTCTCCCCCTCTCCCTCTCCCCTCTCTCTCTCCCCTCACTCTCTAAGTAGAAAAGTAGAATAAGAATAAACAAGACATATAAAACCAAATAGTCGGAGCTACAACAGGCATGTAAAGGTAAAGGAAAAGGCAAGCAAGGGGAAAGGTGGGTATGTTACAGACGGGAAGCAGAAGAACGGAAATGGGAGAGAAATTGCATCAATACTTTACGCCCGCAACAAAAATACTAATAACCTGCCGGAAATACTGGAGGACAAAGCTGCCCAGTCAAAGAAGGGAATACAAGACAGCATCAGTTAAAAGAACTGCTTGAAATACTAGTGACCCTGGAGTGTGATAAATACTAGTGACCCTGGAGTGTGATAAATCCCCAAAGAGGTATTGATGGAAATTGTAGCTGCTCTGATTTTCATCTTCCAAAACTGTATGGATTCTTTAATACTGGATAGATTACTGCAGATTGAAGGGTAGAAAATGTTAGTTCACTGGGGGTGGGGGGAGAAATAGGAAACTACTAACTTGACATTGATAGTTGAGAGAATTTGGGAATGTGTAATGAAAGATGTGAGCCTTTGAAGGTGGTGGTAGATTTCATCACAGTCAGCATCGTTCATGGCTTCTCAGAAACCTCGGTTCTAAAACAGTTGAAACATTGGACCTGCAATAGTTTAAGGCACCATTGTAGCTCCCATGTTTCCTGATTGCAAATGCAAAAGAAAACTGCATTTCAGAAATGAGCTTCACAACTTGAGCTTGAAAGATGATGCAGATCATGTGAATGTGGAGTTACATTTGAAGCATGCTATGCCATATGTTTGCAATCAGCAGCATTAAAAAAACTGGCAATATTACAATTCACTGGCCCCGACAATCAAAGTCTGCAAGCCCTGATGCATTCTTAAAAGACTGCGTCAGACTGAAAGTGTCGAATTGGTGAAATTAATTTCGAGGATTAAAGTTGAGAGATGTACGTGGCTTGGATTTTGCAGCCAAACGTGCAAGATTTAACTCAAACAAAACCAAGATTCAAGGGTCTTTACAGTTAAGTTGTCAAGGCCATTCTATGGGGTTCGAACATATAATGAAACTGACCAATATTCACACACCAATATAACATGCGCTACCAAGGGACCCATGTACTGATTTTTTATACCAAATTACTAGCTGAAGGAATTGCTGGTGAATCTGTTTTCTGTGAATCTCTATTCTGGGTGTGTACACTGTGTACAAAACTGACAAATCCATCAAGAGGTGGTGGCTTTGGCTTCACCATTCATACCTTAACTAATTTCCCCATAGAAACATAGATGCAGGAGTAGGCCATTCGGCCCTTCGAGCCAGCACCGCCATTCAATATGATCATGGCTGATCATCGAAAATCAGTACCCCGTTCCTGCTTTTTCCCCATATACCTTGATTCCTAAGAGCTAAATCTAACTCTCTCTTGAAAATACCCAGTGAATCGGCCTCCACTGCCTTCTGTGGCAGAGAATTCCACAGATTCACAATTCTCTGGGTGAAAAGGGTTTTCCTCATCTCAGTCCTAAATGGCCTCCCATTTATTCTTAAACTGTGGCCCCTGTGGCTGGAAAATACCCATCCCTATTTCATAGAAAGCAGTTCTGGCTCCCAACACAGAAAGCACAACCCTGGTCACCCACCAACAGAGAGAGGCTGTAATCACTGGCCCTCTGCTGCCAACCCACCACCATAGCTCATCCTCATGACCAATCCCCCTGACCACTCACGTGATCATCCACTCAGTTCAACACGGACCCTGCCACCACTTGCCCAATGCTTGACTGGCATCACCAGCCCTCGTCTCACCACTCTGGACCCAGCCTTGGTCCTAACGATCGATGGGCAGCCATGAGGCCCATGATTAGCTGGTCATTGGCATGTGGTCACTCTGCTTCTTGCACACTCCTCAGAGCACGGGCGGTCACGGTGGCGCAGCGGTAGAGTTGCTGCCTTACAGCGAATGTAGCGCCGGAGACCCGGGTTCCTTCCCGACTACGGGTGCTACGAGTTTGTATGTTCTCCCCGTGACCTGCGTGGGTTTTCTCCGAGATCTTTGGTTTCCTCCCACACTCCAAAGACGTACAGGTTTGTAGGTTAATTGGCTTGGTAAATGTAAAATTGTCCCTAGTGGGTGTAGGATAGTGTTAATGTGTGGGGATCGCTGGTCGGCGCGGACCCGGTGGGCCGAAGGGGCCTGTTCCCGTGCTGTATCTCTGAACTAAAGCACTGTTGAATTCCTACGCTTCTTGTCCATTTTCCTTGGTTGCACATTTCCCCAAATTGTAATTTATTTTCCACAGCTTTGCCTATTCTGCAACTTACCAATAACTCAATATACCCATCATAGAAACATAGAAAATTGGTGCAGGAGTAGGCCATTCGGCCCTTCGAGCCAGCACTGCCATTCAATATGATCATGGCTGATCATCCAAAATCAGTGCCCTGTTCCTGCTTTCTCCCCATATCCCTTGATTCCGTTAGCCCTAAGAGCTAAATCTAACTTCTCATGAAAACATCCAGTGAATTGGCCATTGCAACTGCCTTGGTATCTTGTACATAATTAGATACATGATTTTCTATTCAATCATATACTTTGCATATTAAATCCCACGGACAGTTGCAGGTCCAGAGAGATTTTATTTGTGAAACATTTGTTGCATCCTAAAAATGAGCAGACCTTACCACTATCCCTAATCTGTCGGAATATTTTGCCCAGGTTAATAATTCCTCCTTTGTCACAAACTTTAACTTAACAGCCTCCTGAATCAACTAACACATTCAGTCCTGAACTATAACTAATTATAGACCAGCAATTTTCCATCCACAGATGTTTGACTAAACATGTTCATAGTTCCCCAGTTTATTTCAATCACTTTTCTTAAACAGTATAGTGACATCTGCCATTTTTTCCAGCGGTTGTTTCTGAATTAGGGTTACCGACTTCCTCGCTCCCAAATACGGGACAGGTGACGTCATCGCCCCATGCCACACGTGACCTCACCCAGCCCGCTCCACCAATGGCGTCCGCCCGGGCCGGGAGACAGGTTGCTACGCAACCTCTGTTAGGCGGCGCCCGGGCCTCCGAACCTAGACTGTCCGGAGATAAAATGTCGGAAACCTAGAGTGTCGGGGCCTACAGTGTCGGGGCCTACAGTGTCGGGACCTAAACTGTCGGGGCCTACAGCGTCGGGGCCTACAGTGTCGGGGCCTACAGTGTCGGGGCCTACAGTGTCGGGACCTACAGTGTCGGGGCCTACAGTGTCGGGGCCTACAGTGTCGGGGCCTACAGTGTTGGGGCCTACAGCAGCCGGGCCTACAGCGCCCCCCCGGGCCTAATACCATATTAATCCCAGGGGGTGCTGTATGCCCGGACGCAGTAGGTCCCGACAGTTTAAGTCCCGAAAGTTTAAGTCCCGACACTCTAGGTTTCCACCATTTTAGCTCCACACAGTCTAGGGAGGCCCGGGCGCCGCCTAACGGAGGTTGCGTAGCAACCCGCTTCCCGGCCCAGGCGGCTGCCATTGGTGGAGCGGGAGCACGTGTCCGCTGGCTGGGTGAGGTCACGTGGAGCGTGAGGCGGTGATGTCACCCTTTGTCCCGTATTTGGGAGTGAGGAAGTTGGCAACCCTACTAATACGGGGCAAGCGCGGTCCCGTACGGGAAAAACCAACTTAGCCCAAAATACGGGATGTCCCAGCTAATATGGGACAGTTGGCAACCCTTTACTAAATGGTAATCATTTTGGCATCTGCCATGTTCTGACTTGGAACCAGTGGAATCCCAGTGCACCTCAAAACCAAAAATATGTCCAGGAATCAATTTATGTATTTCCAAGAAATGTTCGGTTAGTGTTCTCCTGGTTTTTTTTAGGCCTCTGGTTTGCCATTCAGGTAACTATGTCACACTGTGCAAATGCAATTCTATATCAGAAAGCAAGTACAACCATGTCACTGAACTGTTTAGTCTTGTAGTCTACTTCAATGTGGAAGTAACTCTGTTTAGCAAACTCCTTGAAACCACGATCAAATCACAAAGTGCACACACCTCGCCATTTGTGACAGGTGTAACCATAGTCAACCCTCCTCCCTCACATCCATGTGGTGACCCCAGCAGCACTGACACAGACAGAGATCACGTGCACCTCCTTTAACCCCATCCACTGCATTCGGTGCTCCCAGTGCGGCCTCCTTAACATCAGCGAGACCAAGCATGGACTAGGAAACCATTTTGCCAAACACTTGCACTCTAGTGCACCTATTTCTCCCATTATTCCCCCCCTCCCCCCCCCCCCCCCACCTTTCCCCTGACATTTTACACCTATTTTTTTTAGTTTAGTTTAGAGATGCAGCGCGGAAACAGGCCCTTCGGCCCACCGGGTCCGCGCCGACCAGCGATCCCCGCACATTAACACTATCCTATACCCACTAGGGACAATTTTTACATTTACCAAGCCAATTTACTTTTGGAGTGTGGGAGGAAACCAAAGATATCGGAGAAACCCACGCAGGTCACGGAGAGAACGTACAAACTCCATAACAGACAGCACCCGTAGTCGGGATTGAACCCGGGTCTCCGGCGCTGCATTCGCTGTAAGGCAGCAACTCTACCGCTGCGCCACAATCTTTGCTGCCGCCCACTCTTTATTTTCAGTCTTTTGTTTGTTTTTTCATTCCTGTATTACACCAATCAGTTGCCTGGCAAGGTCTTGCCCCCACCTCTCATCCAGCGATTTTTTTCCCCAATTAGAATCAGTGTGAAGAAGGAACCCGACCCAAAACGTCGCCTATCCTTGCCCTCTGGAGAAGCTGCCTGACCTCCAGCACTTGGTATGTTTGCGATGAAAATTGCAGCATCTGCATTTTACAAGGATGTTGCCAGGACTCGAGGGGCTGAGCTATTGGGAGAGGTTGAGTAGGCTGGGTCTCTATTCCATGGAGCGCAGGAGGATGAGCGATGATCTTGTAGAGGTTTATAAAATCATGAGAGGAATAGATTGGGTAGATGCACAGAGTCTCTTGCCCAGAGTAGGTGAATCGAGGATTAGAGGGCATAGGTTTAAGGTGAAGGGGAAAAGATTTAATAGGAATCTGAGGGGGTAACTTTTTCACACAAAGGGTGGTGGGTGTATGGAACAAGCTGCCAAAGGAGGTAGTTGAGGCAGGGACTATCCCAACATTTGAGAAACAGTTCGACAGGTACATGGATAGAACAGTTTTGGAGGGATATGGGCCAAATGTGGGTGGGACATGTTGATCAGTGTGGGCAAGTTGGGCCAAAGGCTCTATTCTATCTGCAGTTTTTTGTGCCAACATCCAATTATGCATGTTTATTTAGCTTTCATGTTGTTGTACTACAGGGCATAAATACCATGATAATGAATTGCAGCATCTAATCTGTCTGAAGAAGGGTCTTGACCCAAAACGTCACCTATTCCTTTTCTCCAGAAATGCTGCCTGACCCGCTAAGTTCCTCCAGCATTTTGTGTCTATAATTATTCTTTAAGATAAGTATTAAATTACCATGGAAAACCATTACTGCTGATAGGATGAAACCTAATTGCTCTCCTGACTCATTTTATTTATGCTTTTGTAATCCGTAAATGTATGTATAAGTTTGTCAGTCAGTTAAAACTTCATTTTAAGGTTTCCAGATTGATTTCTTATGTACTCTGACTAAAAAAAACAAATGCAGGAAACAGCAGTTGACTGCAGCACATGGTTTGGCTTTGAAGAGACTTCACATTTTGGGGCAATTTGTTCAAATGTTTTAAATAATTCTCTAAGATGTAGAAGTGATTTTCACAGTCCACTAAAGGATCACTAAATGCCTGACATTTTCTTGGCTCACCTAACAAAAATAATCAGAGCAAGCTGCGGAAGAAAATTACAATAAATGCTACAAACATAAACACAGATGCAGAAAAAAACTCAATATCATCAACTCACAAGGCAATGACAGTGACAACGGCTTCACTTCCACCTCCAGGAATGCCAATTTCATGCCCTCCTCTTCAACACGACTTCAATTTGTTTCCCTTTCCCTCATTTCATGTTCAGTATTATCTTTTTACTGATGTTGTTTGATTGTTACTTGCTGAGATTAGTCACAGAAGCACACATCTCCCGTTAAACGTATCAGATTGATTACTTTTCATTAAAACTAAGAAAGCTTAGAAATCTTCGCAGCTGCCTGAGGTGCCAACAACCCAAGGACTTAGAGTATCAACATTAGTTGATTTCAAAACTTAATGATGTTAAAATAATTGGTTGTCAAGGATTTGATAACATATTAAGATTACTAAGCAACCACTGGAAAATGATGCTGGAGAAGTGATAATGGAGAATTAAGAAATAGCAGAAGAATTTAATACGTTTTTTGCATCATTTTTCACAGTGGAAGATACCAACAACATGCCTGAAATTCAAGAGAGTCAGGGGGTGGATGTTAGTGGTATGGCTATCACTAAGGAGAACCTGCTTGGGAAACTGAAAGGTCTGAAGTTGGATAAGTCACCTGGACCGGATGGACTGCACCCCAGGATTGTGAAAGAGGTGGCTTTAGAGATTGCGGAGGCAATAGTAGTGATCTTTCAAGAATCATGAGAGTCAGGGGTGGTTCCAAAAGATTGAAAAATTGTAAATATCACTCTGCTGTTCAAGAAGGTAGCGAGGCAGCTGAATGAAAATTACCGGCTGTTTAGCCTGATTTCAGCGGTTGGTAAGATTTTAGAGTCCACTCGACGACCCGTGAACCCATTGGGTCCAAACCACTCCTGTGGGCCCGGCAACCCTCCCCTAACTGACCACTCGTGGACCCATTGCTGGCCGGGGAGGTTCACCCGGGGCCGGGGGGCGGGCGAGGGGGGAGAGGAAAGCGGAGAGGGAGCCACTCACCTCGGCCCCCAGCGGCCATCGTGGTGGCCAGCAGCAGGAGAGCGTCTGCAAGACGCTGCCGCATGTTCATCCTGCCGGCGGCCATCTTCTTTGACCTTCTGCTGCCGTGTTGCACCATGGGAGGAAGGTCAGGCGTGGGGCATGCCAGGACGGGTGCCGGTCCTCCTGGTGTTGCTGCACGGGGGGGGAGGGTGCGAGCGCATTTGTTAAAGTTTATTAAGTTAATAACTTTTAAAATGTAACGAAACTTGATCAATTGGGGTAACACATGATGAGTGTTTGTCGGCACTGGGCCTGTACTCGCTGGAGTTTAGAAGGATGAGAGGGAACTTCATTGAGACATACCGAATAGTGAAAGGCTTGGATAGTGTGGATGTGGAGAGGATGTTTCCACTAGTGCGAGAGTCTAGGACCAGAAGTTATAGCCTCAGAATAAAACAATGTACCTTTAGAACGGAGATGATGAGGATTTCTTTAGTCAGAGGGTGGTGAATCTGTTGAATTAATTGCCACAGATGGCTATGGAGGCCAAGTCAATGGATATATTTAAGGCGGAGTTTTGCAGTTTCTTGATTAGTACGGGTGTCAGGGGTTATAGAAACATAGAAAATAGGTGCAGGAGTAGGCTATTCGGCCCTTCGAGCCTGCACAGCCATTCAATATGATCATGGCTGATCATCCAGCTCAGTAACCTGTACCTACCTGCCTTCTCTCCATACCCCCTGATCCCTTTAGCCACAAGGGCCACATCTAACTACCTCTTAAATATAGCCAATGAACTGGCCTCAGCTACCTTCTGTGGCAGAGAATTCCACAGACTCACCTCTCTCTGTGTGAAGAAATGTTTTCTCATCTCGGTCCTAAAAGACTTCCCCCTTATCCTTAAGCTGTGACCCCTGGTTCTGGACTTCCCCAACATCGGGAACAATCTTCCCGCATCTAGCCTCTCCAACCCCTTAAGAATTTTATATGTTTCTATAAGATCCCCCCTCAGTCTTCTAAATTCCAGCGAGTCCAAGCCGAGTCTATCCAGTCTTTCTTCATATGAAAGTCCTGCCATCCCAGGGATCAATCTGGTGAACCTTCTCTGTACTCCCTCGAAGGCTAGAATGTCTTTCCTCAGATTAGGAGACCATAACTGTACACAATACTCCAGGTGCGGTCTCACCAAGGCCTTGTACAACTGCATCAGAACCTCCCTGCTCCTATACTCAAATCCTCTTGCTATGAATGCTAACATACCATTCGCTTTCTTCACTGCCTGCTGCACCTGCACGCTTGCTTTCAATGACTGGTGCACCATTATGGGGAGAAGGCAGGAGAATGGGGTTGAGAGGGAGAGATATATCAGCCATGATTGAATGGCGGAGTAGACATGATGGTCCAAATGGCCTACTTCTGTTCCTAAACTTATAGTATCTTCTTTTTCAAATATGTACTTATACACTATTGGCTTATACTGTTGAGATAGATTTAGTTGCTTCTCTGAAATCTGTTTACATTCCTGAAAAGGTGGTCTGTAATTGAATTACTAATTTTGGCATCAGCAAGCTCCTTGGTCCAAAGGATATGTAATTCAAGCAATTTGGCAAAAAAAATCACAGATGGAGTAAAATGCAAGTGAAATGGGCAAATGCATGTTTTTTCCTGTGCTGGGAAGAATAGAGAGAGAAAAAAAATATATATATATATATATATTTAAAATGGAAAATAATTATCAGTAGTACCTTGAGAGTTTTGCTGTCCTCATAGATGGTAGGGTGGTAAAGAAGACTTTTGGTACATTGGTGTTCATCAATCTCGAAGGGCCGAATGGCCTACTCCTGCACCTATTGTCCATTGTCAATCAGAGTATTGAGTATAGAAGTTACAGTTACGTAAGGTTACATTTACACAGGACACTACGTTACAGTTGTACAAAACATTGGTTATGGCCTCTTGACAGTACTGTGTTCAATTTTGGTCACCCTGCAATAGGAAAGATGTAATTGAAGTGGAAGGAGCAAATTTCCATGAATGTTGCCAGGTCCTGAGGGTGTGAGCCATCGGGAAAGGCTGGGCTGGCTGAGACTTTGTTCCTTGGAGCGCAGGAGGCAGAGGGGTGATTTTATAGAGGTGTACAAAATCATGAGGAGAAATAGATAGGGTGAATGCACAGAATCGTTTTACCCTGGGTAGGGGAATCAAGAACCAGACACACAATGCTGGAGTAACTCAGCAGGTCAGGCAGCATCTCGGGAGAGAGGTTTCGGGTCGAGACCCCGAGAAGAAGGGTCACCCATTCCTTCCCTCCCGAGATGCTGCCTGACCCGCTGGGTTACTCCAGCATTTAGTGTCTACCTTCAATGTAGACCAGCATCTGCAGTTTTTTCCCGACACAAGAACCAGACGACATAGGGGAGCGATTTAATAGGAAGTGACCTGGCAACTTTTTCACTCAAAAGATGATGCATATATGGAATGAGCTTCCAGAGGTGGTTGAGGCATCATTTAAAAAACAACAGGAAAGGTTGAGAGGGGTTAGTGGGCCAAATGCAGACAGGTGGGACTAGCTCAACATTTTAGTCAGCGTAGACGAGTTGGGCGGAAGGGCCTGTTTCTGTGCTTATAACTCTATGACTATATGAATGGCAAAAAATGATCATGCAGATACAAACAGCGAGTACCAGGTTGGTCTTTACTGCAAGTGCTTTGATAAGAAGTTTTGACAGGAAGTGCAAAATCCATATCCCTCCATTTCCATATGCCTATCCAAAACTATCTTGAATGTCACTATCACAACCACCAGCACGTTCCGGGCATTCACCACCCTCTGTGTAACAAAATTGCCCCAAGCATCTCCTTTAAACTTTGTCCCTCTCACCTTAACGCTATGCCCTTTAGTATTTGTTTAGTACAGTGTGGAAACAGGCCCTTCGGCCCACCGGGTCCACGCCGACCAGCGACCCACACACACTAACAGTATCCTACACCCACTAGGGACAATTTTTACATTTACCAAGCCAATTAACCTACAAACCTGTACGTCTTTGGAGTGTGGGAGGAAACCGAAGATCTCGGAGAAATCGTAGGTCACGGGGAAAACGTACAAACTCCGTTCAGGCAGCACCCGTAGTCGGGATGGAACCAGGGTCTCCGGCGCTGCATTCGCTGTAAGGCAGCAACTCTACCGCTTTGCGCCCTTCACTCAAAGAATTTTCTATCCTGTGAAAAAGATTCTGACTGTCTATTTATGCCACTCATAATTTTATATACTTCTATCAGGTCTTCCAGAACAAATGATCCAAATCTTTCCAACCTCCCCCTGTAGCTGATTCCCGCTGATCCGTTCCGGTAAACCTCTTCTGCAGCCTTTCCCAAGCCGACACATCTTTCCTGTAATGTGATCAGAAGTGCACATAATATTCCAAACGTGGCCGAACCAAAGTCTTATAAACCAAAGTCATGACCTCCTGACTCTTATATACAATGCCCTGACCTATGAAGGCAAGCATACCATAAGTCCTCTTTACCACTCTATCTACATGAGTTGCCACTTTCAGGGAGCGATGGACGTGAACCCCACGATCCCTCTACATATCAATGCTGTTAAGGTCATGTCAATAATTGTATATGTTTCCCTTACGTTTGACCTCCCAATGTGTAACATCTCTTACTTGCTTGGATGAAACTCCATCTGCCATTTCTCCGCCCATTTCCGTGGCTGATCAATATCCCACTGTATACTTTGACAGCCTTCAATAGGCAATAGGTGCAAGAGTAGGCCATTCAGCCCTTCGAGCCAGCACCACCATTCAATGTGATCATGGCTGATCATTCTCAATCAGTACCCCATTCCTGCCTTCTCCCCATACCCCCTGACTCCACTATCCTCAAGAGCTCTATCTAGCTCTCTCTTGAATGCATTCAGAGAATTGGCCTCCACTGCCTTCTGAAACAGTGAATTCCACTTCCTCAGTCCGCAATCTCAGCAGTCTTGAAGTCACCTGCAAACTTACTAACCAACCCATCTACGTTTACTTCTAAGTCATTTATATATATCACAAAGAGCAGAGGTCCCAGCACTAATCCCTGCGGAATCCACAAGGTCATAAGTGATAGGAGTAGAATTAGGCAATTTGGCCCATCAAGTCCATTCCGCCATTCAATCATGGCTGATCTATCTCTCCCTCCTAACCCCATTCTCCTGCCTTCTCCCCATAGCCCCTGACACCTCTACAAACTCCATTGGTCACAGCCCTCTAGCCTGAATATTGTCCTCCCATCAGCTCCTGTCAGTAGTTTAGTTTAGTGGTACAACGTGGAAACAGGCCCTTCGGCCCACTGAGTCTGTGCTGACCAGCGATCCTCGTACAGTAGCACCATCCTATACATCAGGGACAAATTTTACCAAAGCCAATTAACCTACAAATCTGTACGTCCTTTGAATGTGGGAGGAAACTGGAGCACCCAGAGAAAGCCTATGCGGTCGGTCACAGGGAGAACATACAAACTCCGTACAGACAACACCCCTTAATCAGGATCAGACCCGGGTTTCTGGCACTGTAGGGCAGCAACTCTACCGCTGCGCCACCATGCTGCCCTGAAAATAGTTCATTGGACATTTTTCTGCATTAAACTCTCTTTCCCAACTCATTTCACCCTTCCATGTTCTTTGTAGACACCTTGTGATCTCTTCATAACTTACTTTACAGCTTATGTTGATGTCGTCAGCAAATGAGTTGGCATGGGTTTATATTTCCTGCAATGATATTTGATTATCACATTTTCAATGGCTTCTGGAGATCCAATACGCTAAGTGCATCCATGGATCTCCCTTCATACATAGCAATAAGAAATAAGAGCAGGGGTACGCCATTTAGCACTTTGAGCTCGTTGTTCATTCTGATCATTGCTGATCTTTTATCGCAGTGTCATTTTCCAGCAACTGCCCATAAACATCGATTCCCTTACAGTTCACAAATCTATTGATCTGTGCTCTGAATGTTTAAAATTACTCAGCCTCAATAGCGATCCAGTCTAGATAATTCCAAAGACAAAACACTCTTTAAATTCAGAAATTTCTCCTCATCTCAGACCTAAATGCTTTTAAAATGGTGCTCCCTGGCCCTGGTCTGGGGTGCCACAGCTGGAAAACATCCTTCCTCTTCCTAACCTGTCAAGCACAATAAGAATTTTGTATGTTTCTATAACATTTGCTTTCATTCTTCTAAACTTGGGAGTTCAGATTTGAATAGCTTCTGTTCAAACGCCAAATATGTGACAATAGACATTCAATGTATCTTCCCTATCTTTCTTCTCTGGCTGGTACATTCTTTTTTTGGTCAGGAGACTAAAGGGCCTGTCCCACTTAGGCGATTTTTTTTAGGCGACTGCCGGTGACTGTCAAAGTCGTAGCAGATCGGCGAAAAAAATTAACCCTACGACAATGACCACGACAAACTAAGACAACCTATCACACGGGCAACGGCAAGCTGACGACAACCGGCGACTCAAGTCTTCGCTACCTTGGACTTCCACTACAACAGGGACCACGGCAAGCAAGGCAGCTGACAAAAACCTGCACTTATGTGGAGGTGTCACAAGCACAACTCACACGTGAACAAACCCACAGCAAGGTCCAATTCACTGGACGAATTGTCCAGTGACATTTCTAGGTATATTTTGCATTCGTGTGAAGTGTCCGTTTAAGAAAAAAAGATTTTGGCATGCAGTTATCCATCTTTCATAGGAATATATTGTTTTTGAATAAAGTTGATTTTGGTGATTTTTAAAAAAAATAGGTGTCGGAATTTATTGAATTTCTATGTGCTTTATCATGACATCTCATTCAAAGATTCTAGTCGCATTCATTTTGACCATTAAAATCAAACGCTGACACACGCGCTGCGCTATGAGAACTCTTTTCATTCATTTATTTAGATCAATGAGGCAAGCACATACACAGGCATTTAACTGCGTTTATTAAAGGCCAAAGTTCACACATAGACAGACACTACTAACACAAAGCTAAACTGAGTTTTACTGCTATGCTGTTTGTAGGGGGTATGCACACCTGACCATAAGGACAGCAAGGTCCGGCCAGACCATTTCACACGGCACTGTCCTTTATGGACAGCATGCGACAGCGACCACAATAAGCAACGATACCTGCCGACAAGTCAGCTGTCGCAGAGAAATTTCAAACCGGATGATTTCTCAGGAACGCGCCGAGATCCACTACGATTCTTTGAAGACTCCTCATGATCATGCCCGCGACACCTGGCGAACTGTCGGCGACAGCCCAGTCACCGGCAGTCGCCTTAAAATCGCCTCAAGTGGGACAGGCCCTTAAAACTGTACACAGTACCCCTAATGCAATATCACAAACCCCAACATGATTACAACTAGTCTTCATTATTCCTGTATTGAGAAAAAAGGCGAATATACCAATTGTTCTCCTAATTTGGATGCTGCACTGTTAAATTAGGGCTTTGTATACAAGCATCCCCAGGGTACATTTTAACATTAACATGACCCAATCTCTCACCATTTACCAAGTACTGATTTTCTGTCATGTGCATCAAAGTAGATACATTTTTTTAAAATCTGCCATATTCTTGCCCACATGCCTAGTTTGCCCATTTGCTCGTGAAGCTTCTGCAGAATTCTCCTCAATCCCAGCCAAATTAGTACGATCAGAAATCTTGTAGATATAACATTTGGTCCCCTCAGTCATATTTGGTTTAGTTTAGTTTAGAGATATAGTGCGGAAACAGGCCCTTCGGCCCGCACCAACCAGCAATCCTGGTACACACTAGCACTATCCTACACACTAGGGTCAATTTGCCATTTTTACCGAAGCCAATTAAACTACAAACCTGTTAGTGTTTGGAATGTGGGAGAAAATCGGAGCACCTGAAGAAAATCTACGCGGTCATGGGGAGAACGTAGAAACGCCATACGAACAGCACCCAAAGTCAGGATCGAACCGGGTCTTTAAGGCAGCAACTATACTGCTGCGCCACCGTGCGATTGTTAATACAACGTGTGAAAAGCTGTGGCCAAAGCACAATCTATGCAATGTCCCAATAGTCACAGCCGGCCAACCTGAAAACATTTTTTTCAGTCCTGCGTTTTGCTTTGTGCCTGACACTCAATTTTCAATGCGCATCATCTGTATATTCCCTCCAATTCTCTGCGCCTTATCATTATTGATCAACTCCTGTGTGGGACCTTATCAACCATCTTCATAAAATCGCAGATACAATGCATCCATTGTTCCCCCATAACTATTCTTATAGTCACATGCTCATCAAATACAATTTTCCATTCTTAAATGCATGCACGCTTAGTCCAAATTATGGATATAAGCATTTCACCAACAACTAAGAATAAAGCCTATCACAGTCTAAGAATAAAGGGGAGGCCATTTAAAACTGAGGTGAGAAAAAACTTTTTTACCCAGAGAGTTGTGAATTTGTGGAATTCTCTGCCACAGAGGGCAGTGGAGGCCAATTCATTGGATGAATTTAAAAGAGAGTTAGATAGAGCTCCAGGGGCTAGCAGAATTAGGGGATGTGGGGAGAAGGCAGGCATGGGTTACTGATTGTGGATGGTCAGCCATGATCACAATGAATGGCAGTGCTGGCTCGAAGGGCCAAATTGCCTCCTCCTGCACCTATTTTCTATGTTTATATGTAACTAATAGACAATAGGTGCAGAAGTAGGTATTCGGCCCTTCGAGCTAGCACCGCCATTCACTGTGATCATGGCTGATTATCCACAATCAGTACCACGTTCCTGCCTTCTCCCCATATCCCTTGACTCCACTATCTTTAAGAGCTCTATCTAACTCTCTCTTGAAAGCATCCAGAGAATCAGCCTCCACTGCCTTCTGAGGCAGAGAATTCCACAGATTCACAACTCCTTTTTTCACTAGTCTGAAAAAGTTTTTCCTCATCTCTGTTCTAAATGGCCTACCCCTTATTCTTAAACAATGGCCCCTGGTTCTGGACTCCCCCAACATCTGGAACATGTTTCCTGCCTCTAGCGTGTCCAATCCCTTGATAATCTTATATGTTTCAATAAGATCCCTTCTCATCCTTCTAAATTCCAATGTATACAAGCCTAGTCGCTCCAGTCTTTCAACATATGACAGTCACGCCACCCCAGGAATTAACCTCGTGAACCTACGCTGCACTCCCTCAATAGCAAGAATGTCCTTCCTCAAATTTGGAGACCAAAACTGCACAGTATTCCAGGTGTGGTCTCACTAGGGACCTGTACAACAGCAGAAGGACCTCTAATACCAGTCTAATCGTTCAGTAGTTCCATGCTCTCCCTCTCCTTCCTATCTTAAATAATTTACTCCACACCAATCCATAGAAACTTCCAGAATCTACAGTATTGCCACCTTCCCAAAGAACTCCAATAAACTGGTCAAATAAGACTTCTCCTTCACTAGACTAACTTGGCTTTGCCCAGTTACCTAGAATAATTTTAAACGGTCTGCAAATCCTTAATAACAATTTGAAATATTGTTATCATGACATATGTAAAATGAACCAGCCTGACATTTTCTGCTCTCAATCCCTCTTGAAGAAAGATGTTACATTTATTATTTTGCAAACAATGTAACTTTCCTAGGGACTTTTGTAAAAGTTAAAGCAATGTACTGTAGGTTAATTAGCTTGGTGTATGTGTAAAAACTTGTCCCAAGTGTGTGTGTAGGATAGTGTTAATGTGCAGGGATCGCTGGTCGGCGCAGACCCGGTGGGATGAAGGGCCTGTTTCCGCGCTGTATCTCAAAACTAAACTAAAATACATCAACTATCTCACTAGGCATTTCTTTACTTTAGGATGTAGTCCAGCAAGACCCAGAAATTTGTCAGCCTGCAGTTTGCCCAGAATCAGTGTTCCGATGGTTATATTGCTCCTCAGTTCCTTGCGATTCCCAATGTACAGCTGTTGCTGGGAAGGTACTTGCCTCTCCTTCCTGTCACAGTTTATTTATCATTTCTCATATACACTGCTCTCTAGTCTTGATAATCATTTTTGAATGATCACATCTGCACAATTTCAACTCCATGTCCCCACGAATCCTTCCTATTTTCCAATTATGCAGCTTACTAGAACACTGGTTTCAGGCTTAGAGGTTTTCATGGTATAGCTCTTGTTTTCCCCATTACTAAAATCTGTATCTAGCACATCAGTCTTTTCAGCTATGCTCACTAATCACATTTGCCTTAAGATGTGTAGGAAAGAAAACTGCAGATGCTGGTTTAAATCGAAGATAGACACAAAATGCTGGAGTAACTCAGCGGGTCTGGCAGCGTCTCTGGAGAGAAGGAATGGGTGTCGTTTTGGGTCGAGACTCTTCTTCAGTCTGAAGAAGGGTCTCGACCCAAAACGTCACCCATTCCTTCTCTCCAGAGATGCTGCCTGACCCGCTGAGTTACTCCAGCATTTTGTGTCTACATTTGCCTTAATCCCACTTTCATGTGGTAATTGTTCTGAGAATACTTTCTTTGAAGGTCGGTCCACTGCTTAATTTGGTGCCCAGCTCGTGACCCCATATAGTCACAACATCATGTTCCTGCCTCCATTGCTGGTGCCTCCAATCAATGGGTCTACCACCTCCCACTGCATTTAGTGTTATATTGCAATGGCATCCACAAAAACACCTGCAGTACCATCTGTAATGTGTACATATGAATTAACCACTTCATTTATACAACTCATTGCTTTCCTTTTCACATATTACTACCGAGCAACCCCACTCATCACTGCCCAAACCTCACCAAAAACCACACCCTGAACATCAAAATTCTTGAGTACCACTATGCCGGCCTTGTACTGTGCATCAGGAATCCTATTTTTAAACATCTAAGCTAAATCGCATGACTTCAATTGATTTGAATTCAATAGTACCAGGCTCCAAAATGGTGGGGTAGAATGTCACTCTTAAGACCATTGGAAAACAAGTTAAAACTTAATTGTATCTTTAAATTAACTTTGACTTTAAAGTGACATGCGACTTTAAACTAGACATTACTGATAGTTTTAGAGATTGTAAGAGGGCGCTGCAATAGAGTTGCTGCCTTACAGCGCCAGAGTTCCTGGTTCCCGGTTCAAAACTGACTACGGGTGCTTGTCTGAACAGAGTTTGTACGTTCTCCCCGTGACCTGTGTAGGTTTTCTCCGAGATCTTCAGTTTCCCCCCACACTTCAGACGTACAGGTTTGTAGGTTAATTGACTTGGTATAAATGTAAATTGTCCCTAGGGTGTGTGGGATAGTGTTAGTGTGCGGGGATCACTGGTCAGTATGGGCTCCATGGGCCGAAGGGCCTGTTTCCGCCCTGTTTCACTAAACTAAACTAATTCACCTTTTTCGCACTAAGGCCTTCACTTTGATTTGTTAAAATTAATAAATTAACTTGAATTTAATTTATTAAAATATTACAAATTTGCTGATGCTTTCTTCAGATGAATGTGATCACAGTGTTAATTTTGGGTTGAGCAGGTGTTAGTTTTGATGTTGCTGGATGTAATGCTGCTTCAAGATTATTATCTGTAATCCCAATACACGTGCTGGATTTGTTGAACTTCAGTAAAGGGAAGCCTTGCTCACAAATGAATGTACTGCCAAAGAAAACAAGCCAATTTCATGACTCAATGTCATACTTTTGGAAGCTGTTCTGATTCTCAACCGTAGAAATTAAGCAGATTTCCTTTCTGGTGTTTTTTTGCAAAATAAGCAGACATTACAGGTCAATAGATTCAAAGTACAAACTTGCTTCCACCGCCTCTGACTAAGCTGAAAATGCATCAGCAAATAACTTCAGTTTTCCTTCAACTCAACAAAGCTTTGAAAAAGCTTCTTCTCAACTTCTGAATATGAGCCTGCAATTTGGCAGACGAGATTAGATCCGCATTTCCCCTACCCTGCAGTCAATCATTGTAGTGGTTTGTTTACAGGCCCTTATGCCCACCCAGTCCACAATCACCTGTTCACTAGTTCTATTCTGCACACTACGGGCAAATTACAGAAGCCAATTAACCTACAAACCAGCACATCTTTGGAATGTGGGAGAAAACCGGAGCACCCAGAGAAAACCCACCCGGTCTCAGGGAGAACGTCCAATCTCCGTACGGCGGCACTCATAGTCAGGATCGAACCTGGGTTTCTGGCGTTGTAAGGCATCAGCTCTACCACTGTGCCACCTCGATGATTTGGATCATTATATTAGGCAGTAAGGTCAAAAAGGAAAGCAAGATCTTACAGTCCATGAGCATCCTCTTAGCACCTATCATAGGTTTTGCTTTCACCATCAAGAAAGCCTTGATTTCAGCAATGCCACCAACCTTTTCGGCATTTTAGCCTGCTCAGCCACTTCATTTCTGCATGATACATAGAAAATAGGTGCAGGAGGCCATTCGGCCCTTCAAGCCAGCACCGCCATTCATTGTGATCATGGCTGATCGTCCCCAGTGCCTGCCTTCTCCCCATATCCTTTGATTCCACTAGCCCCTAGAGCTCTATCGAACTCTCTCTTAAATCCATCCAGTGATTTGGCCTCCACTGCCCTCTGTGGCAGAGAATTCCACAAATTCACAACTCTCTGGGTGAAAAAGTTCCTTCTCACCTCAGTTTTAAATGGCCTCCCCTTTATTCTAAAACTGTGGCCTCTGGTTCTGGACTCGCCCAACATTGGGAACATTTTTCCTGTATCTAACTTGTCCAGTCCTTTTATAATTTTATGTTTCTATAAGATCCCCTCTCATCCTTCTAAACTCCAGTGAATACAAGCCCAGTCTTTTCAATCTTTCCTCTTATGTCAGTCCCGCCATCCCAGGGATCAATCTTGTGAACCTACGCTGCACTGCCTCAATTACAAGGATGTCCTTCCTCAAATTAGGAGACCAAAACTGTACACAATACTACAGATGTGGTCTTACCAGGGCCCTATACAACTGCATAAGGACCTCTTTACTCATATACTGAAATCCTCTTGTTATGAAGGCCAACATTCTATTAGCCTTCATCACTGCCTGCTGTACCTGCACGCCAACTTTCAGTGACTGAAATGAATTACATCATTTTCTCAGCATCAGTTCTTTGTCTGTAACTAATGGCGTTTGAGATAATACAATTTCACGAAGTTGCCAATGGAGGTAAC
Organism: Rhinoraja longicauda; assembly: GCF_053455715.1. NCBI lineage: Eukaryota > Metazoa > Chordata > Chondrichthyes > Rajiformes > Arhynchobatidae > Rhinoraja > Rhinoraja longicauda. The sequence continues at coordinate 41,980,455 of NC_135958.1, forward strand.
CACATCCATCATATGAGCAAAAGATATTGGCCTCACTAATTGTGTTGAAGGATAATGATGATACTGAATAAGCAGCTTCTCTTTGTCATGCTAATACTGTTCCAGATGTGCAGAAACGTAGTTATATTCACCTGGTAAAATATCAGCCCTGTTATTCTAATCAAAACCCAAAGACTCAATTTTAGTAAAATGGAGTGCTAGAAAACTTCAAAAAAGAAAGCAGACACTGAGAGCAAAAGGTAGAAAAAGGCACAATGGTATTCCACAAAGATCAATGCTGGTATCAGGACTGCAACCATTGCTGTTCACATTTTGCTGTCCACATTTTACTGGATAGTCAGTTCTAAAAAAACACAAAGATATTAATAAAGTTAAAGAATCACTAAATAAATGGAGGCTAAAGCTCGGTACAGATAGACATTTGATATTACATTGTGGTCCAAAGATTGGGGAGGTCACGCACAACTTGGAAGTTGCAAGTATAGATGCTCAAAAACACCAATTCCTGAAAGGTGCTTCAAAGCCAAGACAATGAAAAGCAAATCAAACATTGGATTTATTTCTAGGAGAACAGAGTTGAAAATTAGGGAAGATGCCACATTTAGGGCATTGAGCACATTTCCGGTTGCAACTTTCTAGACAATAGACAATAGGTGCAGGAGTAGGCCATTCGGCCCTTCGAGCCAGCACCGCCATTCAATGTGATCATGGCTGATCATTCTCAATCAGTACCCCGTTCCTGCCTTCTCCCCATACCCCCTGACTCTGCTATCATTAAGAGCTCTATCTAGCTCTCTCTTGAATGCATTCAGAGAATTGGCCTCCACTGCCTTCTGAGGCAGAGAATTCCACAGATTCACAACTCTCTGACTGAAAAAGTTTTTCCTCATCTCCGTTCTAAATGGCCTACCTCTTATTCTTAAACTGTGGCACCTTGTTCTGGACTCCCCCAACATTGGGAACTTTGTTTTAAAAATGATCTGGTAGTAGTGAAAAGAGTGCCAGGGGGATTTACAAAGATAACACAAGAAATGCAAGGGTGAGCTTATCAAGAAGAAAAGACCCGTCGAGGTTTGTTGTAAGAAAGGAGAGAGGTGACCAAACAGAAATCTTAAAAATGATGAAATATATTGATCTAGGGATACTTGTCTCTGGGAGAGAGAGGACAGCATAACAAAGATCATCACCCAGACATCCGACCGGGAATTCTGAAAAAAACGTTCTTTATCTAAATATCCTCAGAGGTCTTGATTGGGTGAATGTCAATATTTTTCCTCTTGGAGAATCTAGAATAAGGGGACACTGGTTTGAGAAAACGGCTAAGGCTTTTAAGATAGAGTTGAAGAAAATGTTTACTCTGTCAAAGGCTCATGTGCATTTGGAATTATTTTCTGCAAATGTTTGCGAAGGTTGAGTCTATGAATATTTTTTAAGACGGAGGAAAATACATTGTTGAGAAAGTACTGGGGTTAGATGGGTGTTCCTTAAGCCTGCTCCCAATTTCCACATTCATATCTGGAAATCGTTATCGCAGTGAGAGAATGAAGCAAATTGAATAACGTGTGTAAGAAAATAACTGCAGATGCTGGTACAAATCGAAGGTGTTTATTCACAAAATGCTGGAGTAACTCAGCGGGTCAGGCAGCATCTCAGGAGAGAAGGAATGGGCGACGTTTCGGGTCGAGACCCTTCTTCAGTCTTTCTCTACTGAGATGCTGCCTGACCTGCTGAGTTACTCCAGCATTTTGTGAATAAATTGAATAACTCAATTTACGAGGAGAGGGAACAAGTGTGGAAGACAAACACCTCGGGTTCTGCTGATTTAGATAGGAGGAGGCTTGTGTGGAACACAAACACCATCATAGACTAATATGGCTGATTTAACTGTTTCTGTGTTATGTATCCCAAACAACAGAAACAACAGTTGGTGAATTACTCCTGAAATCTTCGAATAGGCATATACAAAGATTCTACACTCGAAATTTTCTGCAATACATTTAAGTTTACCACTGACTTCATGGTGCATTGTGCACACAAGACATGGGAATGGAGTCTGAAGAAGAGTCCTGACCCGAAACGTCATCTATCCACGTTCTCCAGGAATGTTCCTGGCCTGCCCAGTTACTCCAGCATTTTGTGTGTCTTTCAATGGAAATCTTTGCCAAGTCAAGTCAAGTTTATTTGTCACCTATACATACAAGATGTGCAGTGAAATGAAAGGTCACCCACAGTCCAGCAATAGAGCAATAAAAATAAACAATTTCACACATAATCACAACCAACACAAACCAAAAAAAAGAAACATCCATCACAGTGAGTCTCCTCCAGTCCCCTCCTCACTGTGATGGAAGGCCACAATGTCTTTTCTCTTCCCCTGCCGTCTTCTCCCGCGGTCAGGCTGTTGAAGTTGCCACGTTCCAGGCCGCGCCGGACGGTGAAGGTCTGCAGCGGGCCGACGCAAGCCCCGCGATCCGGGGCGTCGAAGACGCTGCCGCTGCACGTCGGGGCGGTCGGGGCTTCCGACATTGAAGCCCCCGCCGGGCAGAGAAAATCCCGCGGCCTATTTCAGGCCGCGCCGGACGGTGAAAGGTCCGCGTCGGGCCGCCTCAAACACCGCGATCTGAGGCGGGCGAAGACGCTGCCACTGCCACTGCCGCTGCCGGAGCTCCCGATGTCGGACCCCACCCAGGGCCGGGGCTGCGACCCAGAAAAAAGGTTGCGTCTCCGTTCGGAAAAGAACAATTTTACAGTCCCCCGCCCCTCCCCTACATAGTAGACAACCACAAAAAACGACATCACATCTAAACACTACAATCAAGACCAAGAAACAACATAAAACACAAAGACAGACGGACTACAGGTGAGCCGCAGTGAGAACGTAACAAAATTAAACCAATAGAATTCAGTCCCTTGTGCTGCTTTGCCATTCAGTAAAATAATAGTTGATCCTTTACCTGAGTACCACTTGCTTAAATGTAATTATCAGTATCCAGACAATCCCTTTAGTCCCATTAATTTCCCCATCACTAGTTTTTGATCAATGCTGATTTCTTTGAGCTCCTCATTCATTGCAGACCTGCAGTATTCTATGATCTGTGGGAGTTTCTGTGTAGACACAATTTATTTATTTCTGACTTTTTCTTATTTGACAATATTATTATTTTGGTCTCAGTCTCTGAAGGAACCACATTAGCGTGCTAACCTTTTTTTTTTTCACATATCAAGCATTCTTACAGTAATTTTTTGCTGGTCTCAAAACCCGGTTGCGTTCTCAAAATCTAGGCAAAACCTAGTTTTTTTTGTAGACATCTTCAATCTCTCACCACCGTGGACTGAGGTTCCCACCTGCTCTAAAAGGGCATCAATAGTACGAAGAGTATTAGTATCAATAATACGAAGAGCAGTAAAGGGCATCAATAATACGAAGAGTATACGAAGAGCCCAAGAGGAGTAAGATAATGTGCTTCAATGACTATTGACCGGTGGTCTATTATCCGTGGTGATGGAGTGCTTTGAGAGGCCTGTCACGGTGCATATCAACTCATACCTTAGCAAGAACCCATTACTATTTGCCGCTGCCGCCACAGTAGATCAACAGGGGACGCAATCTCGCTGGCTTTCCACTCTGCACCCCACCACTTGGACAATAAAAACACATACATCAGGCTGTTGTTCATTGATGCAGCTCGGTGTCCAAACTTACCTGCTCAGGGAACTACGTCTCTGCACACCCCTTTGAAACTGGATCCTCGACTTCTTCTTCAACTCAACACAATTGGTACGATGGCAGCAACACTTACATCTCAATAACCATCAGCACTGGGGCACCTCAAGTCTGTGTGCTCAGCCCCCTGCTATGCTCACTATATACCAATGGCTGTGTAGAGTTCCAACTCTATCTTTAAATACACTGATGACACCACTGTTGTTGGAGGAATAATAGGTAATGATGAGTCAGAGCAAACGGAGATCAATCGTCTGATTGAACAGTGCCAGAACATCAATTTCTCTCAACGTCAGTTAAGACCAAGGAGCTGACAGTTGACTTTAAAAGAGTAAGGCGGAGAATCCATAAACTTGTCTTTGTCAACAGGTGGATGATGTAGAGAGAGTCAACATCTTCAAATTCCAGGGCTTACATATCTCTGAAGATCTGTCCTGGTCCCAGCACTTTGATACAAACAAGCACACCCAGGTCCTGTTGCACCTCCCCTTTTCCTGATCTGACCATTCAGATAATAATCTGCCTTCCTGTTCTTATCCGCTTTGGTGGCAAGAACAGGAAGGCAGATTATTACCTGAATTCAACTTTAGATAGTTCCTCTGTCCCTCCCGTTCCCTCCTCCTTCCCAGATCTCCCTCTATCTTCCTGTCTCCACCTATATCCTTCCTTTGTCCCGCCCCCCTGACATCAGTCTGAAGAAGGGTCTCGACCCGAAACGTCACCCATTCCTTCTCTCCCGAGATGCTGCCTGACCTGCTGAGTTACTCCAGCATTTTGTGAATAAATACCTTCGATTTGTACCAGCATCTGCAGTTATCTTCTTATATTACCTGAATGGTGTCAGATTAGGAAAAGCGGAGGTGCAACGAGACCTGGGTGTGTTTGTACATCAGTCACTGAAAGTAAGCATGCAGCAACATCAGGCAGTGAAGAAAGCTAATGGCATGTTGGTCTTCATTGCGAGAGGATTTGAGTTTAAGAGCAAGGAGGTCCTACTGCAGTTGTACAGGGCCCTGGTGAGATCACACCTGGGGTATTGTATGCAATTTTGATCTCATAATTTGAGGAAGGACATTATTGCTATTGAGGGAGTGCAACGTAGGTTCACGAGGTTAATTCCCGGGATGACGGGACTAACATATGATGAAAAAATGGGTCGACTGGGTTTGTATTCACTGGAATTTAGAAGGATGGGAGGGAATCTTATAGAAACACATAAAATTCATAAAGAATTGGACAGGCTAGATGCAGGAAAAATGTCTCCGATGTTGGGGAAGTCCAGAACCAGGGGGGGTCACAGTTTAAGAATAAGGGGTAGGCCATTTAGGACTGAGATGAGGAAAACCTCTTCACCCAGAGTTGTGAATCTGTGGAATACTCTGCCACAGAAGGCAGTGGAGGCCAATTCACTGGATGTTTTCAAGAGAAAGTTAGATTTAGCAATAAGGGCTAAAGGAATCAAGGGGTATGGAGAAAAAGCAGGAACCGTGTACTGATTTTAGATGATCAGCCATGATCATTTTGAATGGCGGTGCTGGCTCAAATGGCCGAATGGCGTACGCCTGCATCTATTTTTCTGTGTTCTATGATGCAATCGTAAAGAAAGCCCATCAATGCGTCCACTTCCTTGGAAGATTGAGGAGAGTTGGTATGTCATCGAACACTCTTGTGAACTTCTGCAGGTGTATAGTAGAGAGCACATTGACTGGTTGCATCATGTCCTGTTTCGGCAACTTGAATGCCCTAGAATGAAGGAGATTGTAAAAATTGGTATGTACTGCCTGGTCTATCACGGGTACCGACCTCCCCACCATCAAGGGTATCTATAGGAAGTGCTGCCATTATCCAGGACCTGCACCACCCTGGCCCCGCTCTCACTTCATTCCTGCCATCGGGAAGAAGGAAGAGTCTGAAAACAGTGGCATCCAGGTTTAGGAACAGCTTCTTCAACACTATAAACACCAACTAAGTTTCAAACTACGAACGGCCTTCGTTGAACTAGGGACTTTGGGCTTTTAGAATTTGACTCTCGTAACTTCTTTATCAATGTCTTGTCCCTCCTTTACTGAATTCTGACATTTCCACAACTGTCCAGCCAGCTGCTTTTCTGGCATCATTACATTATTCTTGCTTTGAGATAATACTAAACATTCAATGCTGCAGGTCTACATTTCCTGATTTTTTTTGTTGTTAAAAAAGGATATCTATTATCCTGTGGAGCACATGGTGATTCTTTAAAAGTTGGCCATATCTTGTTCACTCATTCATAAAGCCAGAATCCCTCAGACTTTTTCATTCCAGAATATTAGAGTCATACAGCAACCCAACTTGTTATCATGCTGCTTCTGTACTAGTCCCACCTGCCTTCGTTTGGCCCATACCCAGTGTTGCAGTGCTAATTGTTTAGGTGCCGGAGCTGTCACTGGTGCCGGGACGGCCGCTCGTTAAATTCCCCGCTCGTTAAAATTCCCCGCTGTTTATTTTGGCTTTTTTCTTTTACAGAGGTGCCGGAGAGGAGTGTCGGCAGCACTACACCCCTGCCCATATCCTCCTAAACCCATCCTATCCATGTGCCTGCCCAACTGCTTCATTAGTTAGATCAACAATTATGTCCTCTATCACCAATATCATTTAGAAGTCTATTCATAACTTTCAGCAATTTTAGAGATTTTTTAAAAAGAGATTTAGAGATACAGGCCCTTCGGCCCACCGGGTCCGCGCCGCTCAGCGATCCCCGCACACTAACACTATCCTACACACACTAGGGACATTTTTACATTTACCCTGTCAATTAACCTACAACCCTGCACGTCTTTGGAGTGTGGGAGGAAACCGAAGATCTCGGAGAAAACCCACGCAGGTCACGGGGAGAACGTACAAACTCCGTACAGACGGCGCCCGTAGTCAGGATCGAACCTGAGTCTCCGGCGCTGCATTCGCTGTAAGGCAGCAACTCTACCGCTGCGCCACCGTTCCGCCCCACTTGGTGTTCCTTACCCAAATCGATTCTACTTCTTGATTTTCTAAACTCTGACTCCTCTTCTCTATCCCATTCTTTAACATCAGGGAAGTTAAGAGCCAACAAACCAACCAATGATGAATGCTAATTTAAACAAGGATCTAATACCAACTGTTTAAAGAACTCTAATTTAAGTGCAATACTAAGTGACTACTAGTTCCACATTGCAGATACCGAAAATTATACATTCGAAATATTCAAGAAAAATTAAATAATTTTATCTTTGGTACCAACAATAAACAATATCAGTAAATTATAAACATATGCCTACTTTGAAGAAGTTCTTAAAATGAAGGGTCCCGAACCAAATCGTCACCTATCCATGTTCTCCAGAGATGCTGCTTGATACATTGAGTTACTCCAGCACTTTGTGTCTTTTTTTAACAAAGTCAGTATGTTCTTCTCCGTATGGTAAACCAGACATAAAGCAAAAAAATGATTGTAACAGAAACTAGCAATGCTTCAGCAATTACTTTTTAGGTCACGTTGCTGCTCAATGCCATCCATGTTAAAAAGTCAGGAGCATTGGCCTGGGCTTTGATTAATTTAATTGACACAATGTTTATTTTATTTAATTTACACAAATGTTTCTAAAGCACAACTGTCATTTAGTCAGATTGCAGAATATTGCAAACACAGCATTTGCCGTGTTCCTAACAAAATAGGCTGGAAGTAATACCGAGCTGAGACACTGAAAATAAGCAGTAACATGTTTTTCACTTAAGGTAAAAAGAACTGCTTACACTTTAATTGAAATTAATGTGCCTAATTATCTGCCATATTTTCTGATCAAAAGAAGTTACAAAAAAAATCTATCTGGTTCTGCCTTAAGTGCCTGCAACTGCAAATGATAACAACAAAATAATTTCCCTGAATTCTGGATATAATGTATACAATTCATAAATATCTCTTCAAAAGTTCAAAGTATCAGTGTAATGCAGTATTTCAGACTGAAAAGTTCCGTAGCAGTAATGACAAAACTATAGCTGTACCAACCCCTTGAAAATACAATGAGTATTAAAAGCTAGCATGACATTGTCCAGTTACAAGAATCTTTCTTGTTTTGTACATGGTTAATAGTTGATCCCAATATCCAAAACAGTTAGATGTATTTCATTACAGAAAACAAATTCGTCAAATGATTCGAAATCTGTCTATGCTTCTCAATAGGGCACAAAATACTTTATTCTTTTGTAATGTGAGGGGCTTCAGGCTTGGCTGCTTGTATTGTTATACAGACTGTCTTTATTCTCTCCTTTAGAGTTCCGATTGTCTATTGTTAACTACGGACGGCGTTAACTCAGATCTGGATTTGAACAACTTCTCCAGCCTCTCCTTGTTGAATCTGGATTGCTCCATGGTCAATTTGCATTTCAGGCTGAATTGTGGTTGCAAGAGCTTCTGTTTCCTGAAAAAGGGTAGAAAGTACAAATTATGTCAAACTCTCCATAAAAACTTTTATTTTATGTGACTTACATGTACCATATGCACATTTTACTTTGTGGTTTATATAATTTACATTTCCATTTTGCTCCATTATTAATAAATAATCAGGAAACTAAGGGATCCACTTTATAATGGTAAATTTGTGAAGCTAATTACAAATTAATGAGAAATATTAACAGAACATGTTTGATCTTCAATGTGCCACACAATATCTGAAGAATCCTGCAATAATATTTATAAAATGCCGCTTACATGAGTTCCTGCACAGAAGCATTATTTATGTACAGTTTTATAATATATCACATTCAGTTCCCAAGGGATCAAGATTGAATGTTGCTGATTCAAGACAGAATCAAAATTATGGAGACATATTCAAATTACTATATCAATAATGAGAAGTGAAGCCTGTTCATGAATGAATGAATGAATGAATGGATACGTTTATTGTATGCAGATACAAGGAATGTGCCTTGGTGCTCTGCTCACAAATGACAACACAAACAGTTAACAATTAAGAATAAAGCACAAACACATCAAAACAATAAGGATACAACATTATGGTCTAAACACGTGGGTGAAAATAAACCAGAGTAAAAAAGAGACTACAGACTTTGGTTATTGAGTAGAACTATCACTCGTGGAAAAATAGCTGTTTTTATGTCTAATAAATAATTTCATGATTATTTATGCAGTCCTATTTAGAAACATAAACATTTTTAGATTAAAAAATGTGCCAAATTAACATGTACCTTGATTCTATCTATGAGGACCTTCAGAAGAATATTTTGACATTGGAGGAGTGCAGTTTCAGAAGGTTACCAGGAGTTCAAGGGTTAAATTATGAAGTAGAGTCATACAGCACAGAAGCAGGCCCTTCGGCCCAACCTGCCCATGCTGACCAAAAATACCCCATCAATATGAGTTCCACTTATCTGCATTTGCCCATATCCCTTTAAACCTTTCCTATCTATGTTATATCTGTCCAAATATTTTTTAAATGTTGTTGTAGTACCTACCTCCTCTGTCAGTTTAGTTTAGTTTAGAGATACAGCACGGAAACAGGCACATCTGCCCACCATGCCTGTACCGACCAGCAATCCTCGCACATTAAAACTATCCTACACACACTAGGGACAATTTACATTTATACCAAGCCAATTCGCCCACAAACCTGTATGTCTTTGGAGTGTGGGAGGAAACCGAAGATCTTGGAGAAAACCCATGAAGTCACGCGGAGAATGTACAAACTCTGAACAGACAGCACCCGTTTCCAGCGCTGTAAGGCAGCAATACTACCGCTGCACCACTGTTCATTCCATATACCCACCTATGTGAAAATGTTGCCCCTCTGGTTCCTATTCATTTTTTCCCTCTCACCATAAACCCCACCAAGCTCATCACCAAACTCCACCAGCTAGGCCTCAGCTCATCATTATGCGACTGGATCCTGGACTTCCTGCTGGAGCGACCGCAGGCAGTGAGAATGGGCCCGCACCTGTCCTCCACTATCACCCTGAGTACCGGCACACCACAGGCCTGTGTTCTGAGACCCATGCTCTATTCCCTCTTCACACACGACTGTGTTCCTGCATTCGACACCAACACCATTGTCAAGTTTGCAGACGACACAACGGTGATCGGGCTGATCACCAACGGTGATGAAACAAAATACAGAGTGGAGGTGCAGAACCTGGCGGACTGGTGCTCAGATAACAACCTGTCCCTAAATACCACCAAGACCAAGGAGCTGATCATCAACTTCCGTAGGTCACACAACGGGGAATACGCCCCGATCTTTATCAACGGGGACAGTGTGGAGAGAGTGTCCAGCTTCAAGTTTCTGGGCACTCACATTTCGGAGGAGCTAACATGGTCCAATAACACTGCTGCGCTGGTCAAGAAGGCACAGCAACGACTGTTCTACCTAAGAACACTGAAAAAGTCTGGTCTACCCCAACAGCTGCTGACGACCTTCTACCGCTGCACCATAGAGAGCATCCTAACACATGGCATCCCTGTGTGGTATCTCAGCTGCATGGAGGCAGAAAGGAAAGCTCTTCAGCGGGTAGTCCATAGAGCTCAGAGGACCATAGAGCTCAAAGCTACCAGCCTTGGAGGCATCTACAACACACGATGTCTCAGAAAAGCCACCAGCATCCACAAAAACTCTTCACACCCCTGCAACATTCTGTTCGAACTTCTACCATCGGGCAGACGCTACAAGGCCTTCTACGCCCGCACCTCCAGACTCAGGAACAGCTTCATCCCCAGGGCCATAGCTGCTATGAACCGGTCCTGCTGAGCCAGATGGTCACATCGCACAGTGAACCGGCACAGATCTACTTGCACTTTATTCTGTTTTAAAACTGTTACAATTTGTTTCATTGGGTTGTTTAAATTAATACTGACTAGCTAATTAATTTATTGCATCATATGGGAGGCGCATTCCCAATCTCGCTGTACCCCTGTACAATGACAATAAAGATATATTGTATTGTATTGTATTGTATTACCCTACTCTTCGTAAAAGACTTTTGTGCCTTCATGCTATTTATTCCCCTTATGATTTTATACACCTCTATAAGATCATCTCTCATCATTCTGCACTCCAATGAATATAGTCCTAGCTGACCCAACTTCTCCCTATGCCTCAGGCCCTCAAGTCCTGGCAACATCCTTGTAAATCTTCCTGTCAAATGTCCTAACGGTAAATAAATTGGTTAAACAAAACGATCTTCTGGTATATTCAAATGCCTTTTCTTAATTTAATATTACGTGCTTCTAAATGCATCTGCGACAACCTAGCAAACCTGGGGACAGCATGCGACAGACAGCGCCCGCAATGAGCTATAAGCCAGCTGTCGGAGAGAAATTTATATCTGGAATTTTTTTCCGCGACGCACCGAGATCCGCTGCGATTCATTGAAGACTCCTCACGATCACGCCCGCGACACCCCGGCAAACTGTTGGCGACAGCTTAGTCACCAGCAGTCGCCTTAAAATCGCCTAAGTGGGACAGGCCCTTTATTCCCCAGAATCCTCTCATAACATCCCGACCATAGATGTTAGGTTCATGGGTCTGTATTTCCCAGGCTTTTCCTTGCAGCCCTTCTTAAATAGAGGCACAGCATTAGCCACCCTGTCTTCTGGCACCTCACCTGTGTGTAATGCTGATTCATATATCACAGCCAGGGCACCTGCAATTCCTTCCCACAGTGCTCATGGATATATCTGATCAGGCCCGGGAGATTTTTCTAGCTTCGTACACCTTAGGACGTTCAGCACCTCATCGACCGTCCCAAGTTCCCCCATTTTAATTTATTCACAAAATGCTGGAGTAACTCAGCATCTCGGGAGAGAAGGAATGGGTGACGTTTCGGGTCGAGACCCTTCTTCAGACTGATTTTACCCCAATTTTAAGATGTACAAATGCCTTGCAGCCGCTTGCTATATCCAAACGGGCTTTAACACGCACACTCATCTAAGGGGGAAAATTCCTGCTGCCTGAGACTGCCAGTTGCTTATCTTTGGACATTGCTGCTTCTTCAAGGGAGGGGTTTTGGGGTAATATTCTGTGATGTTGGCTCCCAACATGCTGGAATGTTCTAGCACAATGTCCTTCAAAAGTTGTCACGGAAATGTGATATCTGTCAATGACTGTCGTGACATTTATGCCACTATTTCAGCTGACACATGCTGGAAAACCATGCCTAATGTACAATTCAGTTTCATATGTTGCCTTTAGAACATAAAACACAGAACAGTACAGAACAGGAAAGGGCATTCTGACCCACAATGTTTGTGCTGAACATGATGCCAAGTTAAATGTCCTCAAATGATCTCATCTGCCTGTACATGAACTATATCCCTCTATTCCCTGCATTCTTACCTAAAAGCTTCTGAAATGCCACAATTGTATCTGTCACCACCACCATCTCTGGCAATGCGTTCCTGGCCCCCACAACTCTCCGTGTAAAAAAAGGTCAGGTAAGTTGACTCTAAAAGCCCAGCACAGGCAAGTGCAACTAGCTCAATTCGGTATTTTAGTCAACATAGATGAGTGGAGCCAAAGGACATAGAAACATAGAAAATAGGTGCAGGAGTAGGCCATTCGGCCCTTCGAGCCTGCACCGCCATTCAATATGATCATGGCTGATCATCCAGCTCTGTAACCTGTACCTGCCTACTCTCCATACCCCCTGATCCCTTTAACCACAAGGGCAACATCTAACTCCCTCTTAAATATAGCCAATGAACTGGCCTCAACTACCTTCTGTGGCGGAGAATTCCATAGGCTCACCACTCTCACCACAGGACCTGTTTCCATACTGTATAACTCTATAAATCTACCCTCTTCTCATGCCCTTTGGTTCGATTCTCTCCCCTTATCCTTAAAGCCCTCGTGTATATGCAGTTTCCTTATACAATCATGAAATATTTCCACGACTGTAAGCCTCACAGGCAGTGATTTCCAAGTCATTAACACGAGCAGTTTAAAGAGGAGGAAAGGGAACACTGCAAACATCACCCAGAGAGCAATATACTCGACCATTGCTGATTAGTAATGCCCAACTTTCATTTTACACATTGAAAGACACAAAAGTTACAAAAGCAGCAGATAGAGACTCTATTCCCTCATCTTTACACTCCACATAGAAAACGTAATATACATAAGAAACTCTCTCAGATAGTTGTACTTATGATGCTATTCCTGAAAGATGTCAATACCAAAAAACTCCCTGGCAGAAAAGACTGAATACATTCGTTTGAAAAGTAAATCCAAATCTTACACCAAGCTAAGTTGACTATCCACCAGAACAATCAAACTAGCCGATGTTGTATGGCTCGGTACTTTGGCGAGGGCTTATTATCACCAACGCAGACATTGGAACACTGCACAGCGTATGCTGCATCTGCCAAGAATATGTACTGTTTTGTTCTTTATTGATAAAATCATGCCAAAAGCCAGAGCCTAAAAAATAATCCAGTTAGTGAACAACGCGAAGCTCAATTGTAAAAATACACGGCTACATTATCATCCGATGTGATTATTAGAAACCACAATCATTACTCATTACATGCATCGCTGTCAATAAATTTCTTTCAAGTAATTTAAACGTGCATTGGATAGGTAAATTATATTTTCACCTTTAATTTTGTATCACAGACCCATTGCTTGTTTATTCGATGAACCTATCAGTGTTGCTAAAATCTCTCATCCAATTGGTTCATCCAATTTTCAGGGATTATACCGGGATGCACTAGCTGGCCCAGGACAATTCTTGGCTTGGCCCACAGAAGGAAAATTGAGTTTTCACTATACCACTGTCCAAAACATCCTTCCTCTCCCAACCTCGACCCATTAGGGAGAATGAGTATCACGATGGAATTACATTGGAGTGAAAATCACAGGATGACAGCAGAGGGAATCAGGGCTGCACGGTGGCGCAGCAGTAGAGTTGCTGCCTAATAGCGAATGCAGCGCCGGAGACTCAGGTTCGATCCTGACTACGGGCGCCGTCTGTACGGAGTTTGTACGTTCTCCCCGTGACCTGCGTGGGTTTTCTCCGAGATATTCGGTTTCCTCCCACACTCCAAAGACGTACAGGCATGTAGGTTAATTGACTGGGTAAATGTTTTTTTTTAAATTGTCCCTAATGTGTGTAGGATAGTATTAATGTGCGGGGATCGCTGGGCAGCGCGGACCTGGTGGGCCGAAGGGCCTGCTTCCGCGCTGTATCTCTAAATCTAAATCTAATGATCAGATTGGATAAGATAGATAACTGAAGGAATGATGCAAGTTATCAAAGAGTCAAAGCTGTGCTCAAAAATTAGCCACACTCCCCCCCCAAACACATGACCTAGACTGTCTAAACGTAGATAGCGGGAGGCGTGTGGGTGTACCATCAGCAAATAATCCAGGAATCCGTAACATCATTAGGCTGATTTGAGATGGACAATAAATGCTGGCCTACCATGGATGCCCACATTTATACATGATGTTTTTCCTAATCATGAGTGATATTAAAACTGTTCATGAATTAGTTTAATTACCCAAAGAATAGATTGCAAACAATAATCTTGATTTTCTAATTCAATTTGCCACCTTCTTAATATTTTGATATTTCAAACAAGAATGCATGGTAGACAAAAACCTGTATTCATCCTATACATTTTACGTGAAGTGACTCATAGAAAAGAGAGAAGCAAGAACCACCTACTCATGCCTGGCTCTTGGTGATGCTGTGGGTAACTGCTTTGAAAGGGGCGAGAGTTATGGCTTTTAAATCTAACTAGACCAAGTGGACCCGTTGGGCCCAAACCTCTCCTGCATTGGTGCAGCATCCTCTCCTCCCCTACTCCCCTCTCCCTCCTTCCCCCTCGTCCCCTCCCTCCTCCTCTCCCCCCTCCCTCCACCCACTCCCTCACCTCACCTCCTTCCCCTCACCCCCACTCCATCCCCCTCAACCCCCCTTACCCTCCTCCCTCCCCTCCCCCTCCCGCCTCCCTCCCTCCCCCTCCCTCCCCCCTCGGAGATAGATTTAAACTTTAAAATGTGAATAACTTTTTTAAAAAACACGATTTCAATGAAACTTCTTCCATTAGCACCAAAGGGACGACGGTGAGTAAGGTGGGCCTAAAATTGTCGCATTATCATGTACCGTTTTGGCTGTAGTTCACGAACAAACAAACAAACAAACAGGAGTTTTAGTATATAGAAGATGGCGTCTAACGTTATGTAATTGGCCGCCTCAAAGACTGAGAGTTAATTTAAAAAACACAAACATTAATGACACCATACAAAAATGGAATGGTGGGGTGATCGTTTTGATAACTGAATATTTAACCCAACAGAAGATGTGTAAGGATTCCAAAATCTAAGCTGTCAGAATATCTCAAATTTCACAAGCCTCATTTTAGTTACAAGCTTTTTAAAACATGTTCCTAAATCTATTTTGACAATGTTCACTGCAGACCCCAAGAAGAGTCCACATTCTGTCTGGAGTGATAAACACTAGTTTTTCTTGTCACCTGAGACTGTAAGTTAGACATACATTTTTAAAACATAGTTCTCATACTCAAATGTGTCTCTCAACATGTGTGTGTGAGGAAAGGAGGGGGGTGGGTGTGTGTCTGCCTGACTGTGTCGATGCTGGTGGGATGAAAAGAGTCAGGAGTGAGTTGTCGGACTAGAAACCGAGCATCTGATTTTCAAAATATAGCGCTAAAGACAAGACAGCAAATGTATGCTGTACAGATTTCCCTTTCACAATTTTTCAGGTCGTTTTTTTTTCCCTGTTTTGCTCCATTTATTGGCAGGACATTGCTAAAGATTGGGTGACATTTCGGGTCAAGACTGAAGAAGGGTCTCGAGCCATACCGTCTCCATACCCATTCCTTCTCTCCAGAGATGCTGCCTGTCCCGCTGAGTTACGCCAGCATTTTGTGTCTATGTTCGGTGTGAACCAGCACCTGCAGTAGGAAGTTCCTTCCTGCACATTGCTGGAGATTGTCACCACCTCCTAGATGTATACAGATGTATACCTCCCTGTTGTCCAGCTCCCCTTGAAGGGTCTCCCTCTTGTTGTACACTTTCTTCGTGATAGTGGCGATTCCGTCTGTGTGGCTTTGAGCCAACTTCCTTCCCTCCGTTTCCCGCCAAGCGGACCCCTTCATGACAGATTTAGGTTCTAGTGGACGGAGCTGCCGATGCCACCCTGCCTCACAAGGTGCACCAGCCCTTCTTTACCCACCGACGCGGCTGTTGTTGTGGCTGACGTTGTAGTCCCTGGGAACAGCTCATTCTTCAGGCAAACAGGACGTGCACGGTCAGTACGACCACCTTAAGCCTAGGCACCGTTGCTGGTCTGCACCGGCAAGCCTTTCCTCACCGGCTGACGCGGGCGGCTGTTGCTGCCGCTCACTTTTGAGACACCGAGTGGGAACAGGGCTTCGGCTCGTCGAGTCCATGCCGACCAGCGATCACCTCGTACACTAACACTATCCTACGCACTAGGGACCATTTACAATGAAACCAAAGCCAATTAACCTGCAAATCTGCACATGATTGAAGTGTGGGAGAAAATCAGAGCACCAGGAGAAAACCCATGTGGTCACAGGGAGAATGTAGTACCCTGTATGGACATCACCCATTGTCAGGATCAAACCCGGGTCTCTGGCGCTGTAAGGCAGCAACCCTACCACTGCGCCACTGTGCCACCCCCACTCCCCCCCCCCCCCCAGTGTGGTAAAAGCCAGCTTCTTCCAGCTTCGTCCCATAGCTAAAATCAAACCATTCCTCCAATTTGACGACATTGAAAAAATCATCCAAGCATTCATTTCCTCCCGCCTAGACTACTGCAACTCCCTATACACTGGGATCAGCCAATCATCCCTGTCCCGCCTGCAATTGGTCTAAAACGCCGCAGCGAGACTCCTGACGGGTACCCACAAAAGGGACCACATCACCCCGATTCTGGCCTCTCTCCACTGGCTCCCAGTACGGTACAGAATCAACTTCAAGCTCCTCCTATTCGCATACAAAGCCCTAAACGGGCTTGCCCCCCCCCCCCCCCATATCAAAAATCTTCTAACCCACCACTCTATCTCCAGGTCCCTCAGGTCGGCCGACTTGGGGCTACTCACTATCCCGCGGTCTAGGCTTAATCTCAGGGGTGACCGCGCTTTTGCGGTTGCAGCTCCTAGACTGTGGAACAGCATCCCTCTCCCCATCAGAACTGCCCCCTCCATCCACTCCTTTAAGTCCAGGTTCAAAACCTATTTCTACTCCCTAGAGTTTGAGGCTCTCTGAGGGGGTGCTGTGAACTGTTTATGTATGTGATGTTATGTTTGTGTGCCATTGTATGTTTGTTCTTAGTACCTGAACTGATGTACAGCACTTTGGTCAACGTGGGTTGTTTTTAAATGTGCTATACAAAAAAAATTGACTTGACTTGAGTGTAGCCCCCGACAGGACGTGCTTTCTTCAGACGGTGCTGCTGATAGGACGCGCTCTGTCACCATGGGGCTACCTCCCCTCTCACCAGTTGCCCACATGGCCACCCCCTACCTTCGTTGCTTCCTCCTCCTCCTCCTTCTTCTCCCGTCGCTTTGTCCACTCCGCCGCTCCCTGCTCCACCGCCGTCTCCTCCTCCTTCCCCTGTTGCTTTCTCCACTCGGCCTCTACCCCCCTCCACCACCACCTCCTGCACCTTCTCCCTCAGAGTCGCTGACATACTCCACCTCGGAAGATGTTGGTGACTTCAGGGGACAAGGAGGGAGAGGCGGTGGGGGAGTGGACAAAGCGAAGGGTGACGGGGAGAATGCCCCATGGTTACCGAGCGTGTCCTGTCGGTGGCGGCGGCCTGAAGAAAGCACATCTTGCCAGGGGCTACAATGTGAGCCACAACAACAGCCACATCAAAGAGGGGGTCGCTGGCACAGACTAATTTTATGGTGAAACAATACAACGTGCTGGAGTAATTCAGCCGGCTGAATCAGTTTCCCCAGAAATATTGCCTGACCCGTTGAGTTACTCCAGCACTTTGTGTCCTTTTGTGTATTAACCATCATCAACAGTTCTTCCGAAGTTAGACACAAAATGTTGGAGTAACTCAGCGGGACAGGCAGCATCTCTGGAGAGAAGGAAGGGGAGACGTTTCGGATCGAGACCCTTCTTCAGACTGATCCTTTTCAAACTGATCTACAGTTCTTATTTTACTTTGCGTCCTTTTGTGTATTAACCATCATCTACTGCTCTTTGCTTCAACGACATACAATAATACCGTACTCGGTTATAGTGGACAATCGGCAATAATGGACACCACCCCATGGTACATTATAACAAGGATTTACTGTCATAATTTTTATCAAAATTCCAACCAGAAGATGAAATAGAATGATGCATCTTTACCTATGTATCAGTTCCAATCACCCTTTCATCATGGGCTGTAATTGAAACTAAAGTTAAATCATTGTCTCTGCATTATGGCAAATAATGAAGAATGGAACTGACTTAATTTGTAATCTTACTCACTTGAGCTGTTGTGGTAGGGTCTGTTACTGGTGCAAGCTGTACATATTGCACCTGAATGTCACTCCCCTGCAGTGGCGATCCATCAACTCCACTGGTTGGATGTTCTGCAGAAGCCACTGCAATTAACTGTGCACCTTGCAGCACCTACAAAATACAGATAGTGCTTATAAACATCGTCCATCAGCATACGTAGCTGAATACATTTTTAGGTTCATCTCCAGATTCTTGTTAAAATGGTCGATCAACAGAATGAAAGAAAAAATTTTTTTTGAATGTTACCAATAAAAGTGAAAGTCAACGTCCATCCAAATGGAAAATATTCCAGCGTTTGGAAAACCAGGAAAACCAGCTGAAGTTCAATAATTTCATCCTCATCGGCACAGGAGTTCCTCAGCACACTGTTTTACACCCAACCAACATCTGCTGCTTCATCAAATCAAGTCAAGTAGGAAATGATGATGCAGTGCTCATTTCTATTTGCAACTCCTCACTAAATGAAGCTGCTGCTGCCCACAGTAACAACACCAAGATAACATTCAAGAACCAGGTTGTGAACCAGGTCGTGGTTCCCCCAACAAAAGAGAGTGGAATCATCGGTCCTTGGCAATTGAAGGCATTGGCATTGCAGAGTTCACACAATCAATATTCCAGGCGTCACCATAAAGCAGAAACTCAGTTTAACACAATGAACCACTAGTCTCCACTATTGTTCCTGTACCAAAAAAAACAAGGATCACTGGTCTTAATGACTACAGGCCTGTCGCACTGACCTCTGTAATCATGAAGACCTTTGAAAGACTTGTGCTGGCCCAGCTGAAAAACATCACAAACCCCCTGCTGGACCCCCTGCAGTTTGCATACCGGGCCCAATAGATCACTGGATGATGCAGTCAACCTAGGCCTGCACTTCATCCTCCAGCACCTAGACCGCAAGGGGACCTAAGCAAGGATTTTGTATGTGGACTTTAGCAATGCATTTAACACCATTGTGCCAGAGCTACTACACTCCAAACTCTCACAGTTGACTGCACCTGAACCCCTCTGTCAGTTAGGGTTGCCAACTTCCTTACTCGCAAATAAGGGACAAAAGGTGACGTCACCACCCCGCACCCCACGTGACCTCACCCAGCCAGCGGCCATGTGCTCCCATTCCACCAATGGCGACCGTCCGGGCAGGGAGGCAGGTTGATACGCTACCTCCGTTAGGTGGCACCCGGGCCTACACTGTCCGGGACTATAGCGGCCACCGGGCTACAGTGTCCGGGCCTAGAGTCTGGGCCTACAGTGTCGTCCGGGCCTAATACGGGACAAGGGCGGTCCCGTACAGGACAAATCAATATTGCCCAAAATACAGGATGTCCTGGCTAATACGGGACAGTTGGCAACCCTACTGTCAGTGGATCATCAACTTCCTGACAGACAGGAAGCAGCATGTGAGGCTGGGAAAGCACATCTCAGACCTGCAGACCATCAGCATAGGAGCACCACAGGGCTGTGTACTCTCCCCTCTCCTTTACTCTCTCTACACCAACAACTGCACCTCCACAGACTCCTCTGTCAAGCTCCTCAAGTTTGCGGATGACACTACCCTGATTAGACTGATCTAGGATGGGGAGGAATCTACCTACAGATGGGTAGTGACACAGCTGGCGTCCTGGTGCCATCGCAACAACCTGGAGCTCAATGCTCTTAAGACAGTGGAACTAATTGTGGACTTTAAGAGAGCTCCCCCTCCCCTCCCCCCACTCACCATCAACAACACCACAGTCACATCTGTGGAGTCATTTAAGTTCCTTGGAACCATCTGTTTCTCAGCCTGTTTCTGTTCATCACGGGACTGCTTCCTGAACTCAGCAAAATGATGCTGAGCAGCATCATCCCGATCAAAGTAAGAAGACATGGCAAGGTAAACATAGGAGGAATAGAGCTCCATGTGAATCTGCTTGTTGACACCATCTTCACAGTCCATGTGGTAGTTCTGATGGGACCTTAAATGGGAGGCCACCATCGACTCCACAGTCACAAAGGCCCAACAGAGGATGTACTTCCTGCGGCAGCTGAGGAAACACAATCTGCCACAGGCAATGATGGTCCAGTTTTATACTGCCATCATAGAGTGTGTCCTCACCTTCTCCATCATGGTCTGGTTTGGCTCAGCCACCAAGCACGACATCCGGAGGCTGCAGCGCATCGTTCGATCAGCCGAGAAGGTTGTTAGCTGCAACCTTCCTCCCATTGACGAACTGTACACTGCAAGGGCCAGGAAGCGAGCGGGCAAGATCATCTCTGACCCCTCTCACCCTGGCCCCAAACTCTTTGAAGCACTTCCCTCTGGAAGGCGACTCCGGACTGTCAAAGCAGCCACAGCCAGACATAAAAACAGCTTGAGTGCAAAGCACCAAGGCAAATTCCTTGTGTGTATGCATACATGGCTAATAAAATGTATTCACTTAAATTTAATTCAAATTCAATTCAACATGTTAATCACGTTAAATGACTTGGTAAATACCTCCAGATTTGTGAGGGGTTTCTTCCCAGCTGGTATCAGACAAACTAACGGTCCTATCACCAGCTAGAGTGCAATCCTGACCTCCCATCTACCTCATTGGAGACCTTTGAACTATATTTAATGGACTTATCGGATTTTATCTTGCACTAAATGTTATACCCTCTATCCTATAATTGTACTCTATGATTATAATCATGTATAGTCTTTTCACTGAATGGATAGTACACAACAAAAAGATTTTCACCGTAACTTGGTACAGAGAAACATAGAAATATACACGTGAGAACAATGAACCAAATGAAACTAAACATTTAACATGATCACTATGTTAACAAGAGCTGGATGGGTACAGTGTGAACAAGTCAAAACACACATCAACATTCAGGATAAAGCAGCCTGCTTGCTTGACATCATATCAACCACCCGAAACATTCACTTCCTCCACAAAGGAGCATGGGCCCTCTACAAAATGCCTGTTCACACAGGCAACACAAAATGGCGCATCCCACCCTGATGCCAAGAAGAACAAGGTCAGCTCATGCACCATCCTGCCTTGGAAAGATATCTCCAGCCCGCCATGATCACTGGGTCCATATCTAGGAGCTTCCTATCCATCAGCATACTGAAGAAGCTTCAGCAGAAGGATGCAATACTTTAAAAAGACTGCTCATCACCACCTTTGCAAGGGCAAACAGGGACGGCCAAATCCCAAAAATGAATTAAAAAGAATTAAATCTGTAATTTAAGATGGCGATTTCGATTGACTGTATAAAACGATAGTTCACATTATTTGTTAGGTTGGAGAAGATACATCTTGGAAGCGCTGGGAGCCAGTTACAAAATCGAGCAATGATTTTGATTAATTGAAGACAGCGCACTTGAAGCAGAGTACTTTTACTAAGATTAACAAAGAAGTTGTTACAAATTTGTAACAAAAGAATGTTCTATAATTTTCCTATAACTACATAGTTTACTTGTTAAAGTTACAGTAAATTTTAAAAAGAATTAAACTGAAAATAATGTTTCCTCCATAATCTTTATTTCTACCATGAACTTCCCCTTCTTCCTCTCTGCAAGTTAATACACAGTTGTTGTCCAATGTTTTCAGTTCTGATGAAGGATTATAAACCTGAAATATTACCTCTACTTCTACCACCACAAATGCTTTCTGACCTGCTGGGTGTTTCCAGCATTTTCTGGTTTTCTTTTAGATCTGTAGTTTCTTTTTGCTTTAAGAAATAGGAGACCCTTACTGGTCAGTACTGGAGAGTTACAGTAGTAGAGTTGCTGCCTTACAGCGCCAAAGACCCTGGTTCGATCCTGGCTACGGGTGCTTGTCTGTACGGAGTTTGTACGTTCTTCCCATGACCACGTGGGTTTTCTCTAAGAGCTTCAGTTTCCTCCCACACTCCAAAGACGTACAGTTTTGAAGGTTAATTGGCTTGGTATAAATGTAAATTGTCCCTAATGTGTAGGATAGCGTTAGTGTGCAAGGATCGCTGGTCAATGTGGACCCTGTGGGCCGAAGGGCCTGTTTTCACGCTGTATCTCTGAACTGAACTGAACCAAACTGAATTGAATTGTCATTTTGCGGAAGCCAATAGTGGTCTCCACTAAGATCCTCATGCTGCAGCAGCTTTCAATATTGCAGTGTTCAGTATTTATAAACTCTGGTGCCACCTCATAGTGCTAGCTTTCCACCTAAGCTTGGAACAGTTCCACACTATATCACAGGGATCTCTCCAAGTGTGCCGCTTGGCTGCTGGGAGGTTGTTCCTTATCTGGGGTAAGAAAGCAGATGCACATGCTGAATGTTCATCATGACCTTCTGCTTTTTAAGGACATTTCTGATTCCCAATTTCAAAAAGAAGCTAAAGAAAATATGAGTGTGAGACACAGATGAAGGCACTGCCTGAGACCTGGTGATGAGAGAAGAAATCATCCACACAAGGAGCAGGAGTAGGTCAAATATGAAGGGATACATGCTGCCAGTCCAACCTTTCATCAGAACACTTACCCATTCCTAGTCGAGAAAGCCTCCTCTGAACAGCTTCCAGTAAATCAACATCCTTAAATATGGAGACCAAGACCAAGACAATGGAGACCAAGACAATACTCCAGAAAATAGACACAACATGCTGGAGTAACTCAGCAGGACAGGCAGCGTCTCTGGAGAAAAGGAATGGGTGATGTTTTGGGTCGAGACCCTTCTTCAGAGTGGGAGTCAGGGGAAAGGGAAACCTGAGATACGGAACGATAGGGTGTGAAAACGACAGATCAAGGCAGACGGTGATCAAGGAAATATAAAATGGCTGGGGAAGGTGACAATGAGGCATACAAACATTAAAGTTAATCAGGACAATGAAACTAGTCCGAGAAGAAGGGTGGGGGAGAGAAGGAGAGAGAGGGAAAGTAAGGGTTACTTGAAGTTAGAGAAATCAATATTCATACCGCTGGGGTGCAAGCTGCCCAAGCAAAATATGAGGTGCTATTCCTCCAATTTGCATTTGGCCTCACTCTGACAGTGGAGGAAGCCCAGGACAGAAAGGTCAGTTTGGGAATGGGATGGGGAGATAAAGAGTTTCTACTCCAGATGTTATCCCATTACTCTATTAATATGTCTGAAGTATAACCCTCATCCACGCCTTCATCACCTCCCGTCTGGACTACTGCAACAGCCTCCTCTATGGCGCACCCTCAAAAATCAACAGTAAACTTCAATACATTCAAAACTCCGCTGCCCGTCTACTCACCCACACCCCGATCCGTGACCATATCACCCCCATCCTTTACAAACTCCACTGGCTCCCCATCCCCCAGAGAATCCAGTACAAAATCCTCCTCATAACCTACAAAGCCCTCCATAACCTGGCCCCATCCTACCTGACCGACCTCCTCCACAGGCACACTCCCACCTGCACCCTCCGCTCTGCCGCTGCCAATCTCCTATCCCCCCACATCCGGACCAAACTCAGATCCTGGGGGGACAGGGCTTTCTCCATCGCTGCTCCCACCCTATGGAACTCACTACCCCAAACCGTTAGAGACTCCTCCACACTCACCACATTCAAAACATCGCTGAAGTCTCACCTGTTCAGTACTGCCTTCAACCACTGAAGGTCACCTCACCTTCTGTCTCCTTTCTCTGTTCGTTTACTTATTTACTTATTTATCGATTTATTCATTTCCCTATGTTCTCTCAAGCTCTGTAAAGCGTCTTTGAGTATATGAAAAGCGCTATATAAATAAAATGCATTATTATTATTATTATAACCTTCTTACTTTTGCATTCTCTTCTATTAATATAGTTTCTTTCTGTTAGCTCCCCTCATTAATTTTTGTACTTTATCTACTAAAAGCCACGATGTTTCAAAAAGCCTGCACTATCACTAAACTTATTAAGTCAAGAATATTTTAATTGCAACAAGCTTTATTCATCGGACAATGTTACAATTTCAATACCTTAATAATGGACATTCAGGTATATGATACTGCAATAATATATGCTACTAAAGTATTTGTTTATTTTAACCAAACAGTATTATACTTGGCCAGATTTTAAACCATGTGCACACGCATGGAAGCTTATGGAACATATATGTGTGTATCCCAAGTTTTGCTAGCCTGAATAGTCAAATCTCAATTTCACATGCATTCATTCCCAAACAAGCATAAACACAGTACTTGGCTAACAGGAAGGAACTGCAGCTGCTACACGACTGATCCCTGCTAATTGAGTAAGTGATAGGGTGCTGGACGCAACCACTTGGCAGTGGTGGAGCCAGGATATTGGGCCAGGAAGAGTATTTATGTCCCTCATGCTGCACAAAGATTTGAAAGCTTGCACCTTGTCTGATCCTGACAGATGTGACTCAATAGGGAGCCTGCAATTCCACCCCTCTTTGATATCACGATACCACTGTATTGAAACAAGAAAGGGCAGCACGGTGGCACAGCGGTAGAGTTGCTGCCTTACAGCGAATGCAGCGCTGGGGACTCAGGTTCGACCCTGACTACGGGCGCCATCTGTACGGAGTTTGTACGTTCTCCCCGTGACCTGCGTGGGTTTTCTCCGAGATCTTCGGTTTCCTCCCACACTCCAAAGACGTACAGGCATGTAGGTTAATTGACTGGGTAAATGTAAAAATTGTCCCTAGTGGGTGTAGGATAGTGTTAATTGAACTCTCTGTCTCGACAATACTAAGAACATGTCATTCCATATAAGGAATAAACAGATTTCAGATCTCAGATGTGGATTAGCTAGAAAAGGACCCATCTGTTTTTTGGATCTCTTCCCCTCACTCATATCACACCCCCTTGTTTCCTGTCCCCACAGGCCCCATCCTCCACCTCCGCCCCTATCAGAATGTTTCACTGGCAGTTTAAGTTTCTGCGTAACTCGAAAAATGATGAGAAAATGCCATTCCAACATGGGAGACAACA
Organism: Rhinoraja longicauda; assembly: GCF_053455715.1. Lineage (NCBI taxonomy): Eukaryota > Metazoa > Chordata > Chondrichthyes > Rajiformes > Arhynchobatidae > Rhinoraja > Rhinoraja longicauda. Next base: position 42,005,632 of record NC_135958.1, read on the forward strand.
TTAGTTAGCTTGTGGACGTAGATCTAGTGAGAAAATAACTTCCAATATCGACATGGTTTGTGCTGCCTGCTAATTTCCATGATGGCTTTGAGCAGTGAATGCTAACTACAAGATCGGGTGACTGGACATCTCAGTAGTTTAGTAGTGTAACTTAAAGCTACGCTACTTATAACATTGGAAATATTTTGATCCCGCAGAATGAGCTGGGCTGCACTCTTCAATTCATTCCAGCCTTCATGATATTGGCGAATAGAACGAACAGTGCCCTGTTTTTGTGCTGACCACTTCTATGTTCTCTGTAATATTTTCTGATATTGCATTAAAGGTCTTAATGCAGCAGCCGTTGTGAACTCCACACCACCCCCACTCTGACCTATCAGTCAATGGCATCCTCTACCATCACAACTCAACGCCTCGTCTTCCGTCTGGGTACTTTGTAGCCTTGTGGACTTAATATTGAATTCAGGAACTTCGGGTAACTTGATTTATGTTTGTATCAGTCTTCCATCGGAAATATTGGTTCTGCTAGTTTCTTGTTTTTTCCCCCGTTTCTTTATTTCTGATAGTGGAGGATAAGCACAGGCTGATCTGCTGGGCATGTCTCTCTGGTCTACAATTTGCACTTTCTACATCCCCTCCTCTATGATCAAAAAAAGGTACAAAAAAAGGGACATCCACTTTCAGAAGAAAATAATGCACGTAAATACTTTGGCCTCGTCACTTGGAATTTGTGTAGGATTAGTACACATAGGTATTCGATAGTGTGGACATGGTGGGCTGAAAGGCCTGTTTCCATACTCTCTGACTCCACACAATGAGGCTGCAGCTTCACTGTGCTACCTGCATTCTTTCAATGCTAGGGCGGTCACGGTGGCGCAGCGGTAGAGTTGCTGCCTTACAGTGAATGCAGCGCCGGACACCCAGGTTCGATCCTGACTACGGGTGCTGTCTGTACGGAGTTTGTACGTTCTCCCCGTGACCTGCGTAGGTTTTGCCCGAGATCTTCGGTTTCCTCCCACACTCCAAAGACGTACAGGTTTAGAGGTTAATTGGTTTGGTAAATATAAAAATTGTCCCTCGTGGGTGTAGGATAGTGTTAATGTGCGGGGATCGCTGGTCGGCGTGGACCTGGTGGGCCGAAGGGCCTGTTTCTGCGCTGTATCTCTAAACTAAAGCTATTTTTTTCCTCAATGTCTAAAATGAGGCATTTCTTGTGATGAAGTTACATTCTTTACGGATCACATACTCCACACTTCATTAAATACTTTAGCATTTTTTTCACTCTAGTTGTAAAAAAAGTCTCCAATTTCTTAAAGTTCGTCGACCTCTTCATTCCATCACTGAAATGTTTAGACAATATATATTCACATTGCCTCTTTTTTTGTAATAACTTGCACAATGTTAATACTGCAATCACCACAAGATACAGACACACATGATGCAATAGGCATTGAGCCAGTTGGCTCACCTCTTGGATGGAGCCAGAGGAGGAAAGGATCCCCATAACCACAACCAATCCAGCCCTCACCACTTAATGTTATTCCCATTATAACATTTCCTATATCATGCCCTATCATACTGTGCTGCCAAGAGTCATAAACAGGTCCTTTGGCACAACTTGCCACGTTGACCTAGTTGCCTCACCAAGTTAATCCTATGACTGGCTCATAACCCTAAAAAACCTTTACCATCCATGTACCTGTTTAATAGGGTTGCCAACTGTCCCGTATTAGCCAGGACATCCCGTATGTTGGGCTAAATTAGTTTGTCCCGTATGGGACCGCCCTTGTCCTGTATTAGGCCCAGGGGGGTGCTGTAGGCCCGGACGCTGTAGGTCCGGACAGTGTAGGTCTGTACGCTGTAGGTCCGGACAGTGTAGGTCCGGGGGCCACAGTCGGTCCAGAGGCCCGAGCACCACCTAACGGAGGTTGCGTAGCAACCCGCCTCCCAGCCCAGGCGGCAGCCATTGGTGGAGCGGGAGCACGTGGCCACTGGCTGGGTGAGGTCACGTGGGACATGGGGCGGTGACGTTACCTTGTCCCTTATTTGAGAGTGAGACAGTTGGCAACCCAACTGTTTAAGTATCCTTTAAATGTCATAATTGTAGCCTCCTCTACCACTTACCCTGGCAGCTTATTCCATGAGTGCACCACCTTCAGCGTTTCTATTCTCACCGTAAACCTATGCCCTCCAGTTGTACACTCCCTACCCTGGGGAAAACAAGGTGACTGTTCACCATACTATGCACCTCATGATTCGATATACAGTCGATATAAGTTCACCCTTCAGACTTCTAAACTCCAGGGTAAAATGACCCAGTATATTCAGCCTCTTCTTATAACTCAAACCCTCCAGACCTTGTAAATCTGTTTTGCATCTTTCTACATTTCCAGAGCACCATTCACCAACATTCTCTTGTTTGTGCCCATGGCGTGCATTTAATTATTTTGTCTATATTTATTTCATTAAAGCCATGCTCTATATTTGATGAACACAAGATCGATTTCAAAATGTTCATGTGGAAGGAAGTCCATCCCAGTTTTTGAAATGTAGAACGTGCTGCAGCCTATAAAATGTATCATAATTATTGATGCCATGGAATGTTTCTGGTGTTAAACAGCTTTATTGCAAAAGAAAGTTTTCTGGTTCTGATTACATTGTGACTGCAAATAACTGGCTTAAGAGAAGTCATACACTTGATTATATTTCATATTATGGAGCGCGTTCCGAACTTTATAATAATAATAATAATAATATATTTATTTTATATAGCGCCTTAACACATGCACAAAGCGCTTTACAAATACAATTAACATAGAAACAAACAGACAAACAGACAAACTATCCTGACAGCAGTCTGTGAAAAACAGAAGTCTTACCCGAGGTACCAGGAAGACGTCCATACCATTACCCAAATCCATCTCTATCTCCACTTATCAGCTGCAAAAACATGCTTAGTTAGCTTTTTTTAAATCTACGAACATTACAATTCCAGTGTAAGCTTGGGTGATCTTGATCTGCCCACTCTTCATATAAATGAAGACATTCTAATGGTGTCCTAATGAGACGATTGTAAGTGTAATTTTTAGTGGGAGGAGCACAGTCTCGGGCTACAGCAGTTACAGCAAATAATTGATGTTTGGGTTGGCCTCAAAATATGTCAAGCACATCCCAGAGGACTAAAGACAGACACAAAAAGCTGGAGTAACTCAGCGGGTCAGGCAGCATCTTCTGGAGAAATGAAATAGGTGACATTTTGGATCGAGACCCTTCTTCAGACTAAGGGGAAGGGGAAACGAGAGATATCGATGGTGATTATAGAGAGATATAGGACAAATGGATGAAACCCCTGACTCTCAGTCTGAAGAAAGGCCTCGACCCTAAACGTCATCTATTCCTTTTCTCCTGAGATGCTGCCTGACCCGCTGAGTTACTCCAGCTTTTTGTGTCCAACTTCGATTTAAACCAGGATCTGTAGTTCCTTTCTACACCAGAAGATTGAAAGCTCATTTTCTGCTTCTCATCTTTGTACAGTGAGGAGGTGACTGGAGGAGACTCACTGTGATGGATGTTTCTTTTTGTTTGGTGTTAGTTTGTGATTGTGTGTGTTATTGCATTTTTATTGATTATTCTCATTGGTCTTATTGTTCAACTGCGGGTAATGTTTCATTTCACTACACATTTATGTGTATGTGACAAATAAACGACTATTGACTATTGATATTGAATAACAAAATGTAGGGACTTTCTCGGTACAGTTGCTTGCAACATCAAGAATGCACTGAGTCCATGAGCGGGGCATCATGAATGCTGATCACACCAATCGCTCTGCTAGTACATCTGAAGAAAGCAAAAAGCTAGAAATATTCTATGAAAAGACAGGTATATTCCGGAGAGACAGCTGCCATTCAACCACTGATATGGGGGAGCACTTTGTGGAATGCACATAAACTCAATTCATGTTATGTGTTTCTTTTCCACGTATCTATTGAAAGATGGCCCAAAATCAAGTCAGGTATTGATTTATTCCGTAGTAGGTGGAAACCCGCCATTGTACATGTGCTTAGATAATATCATAATCCATGAAACAATTCTCTGTGGTCAGCCTCATTTCACACTTGTTTGAATAGATCAATGGAGGGGTATTTTTCTTTTTTTTTTAAATACAGCGAACAGATTCCAAACCACTTGTGTTAAATGGCTCCTTGCGTACCTTGTGATTGGAAAATTGATCACTGTTTGTATCAGTACATTCAATGGAAGTAGTTTGTTGATCAATATCAATGTCTGTTGTATTTAAGCATTTTAATGTATTTATTAATATGTGTTAATTATTTTTAAGAAGACTAATGAGCATATTTATATCTATTTGGTGGTTATTCTGGGTACAAAGGAGAGGGCCTTAGTGAAGTAAATGCAGATGGGTTGGTGAGTAGGTTTGCTGACGACACCAACATTGGAGGAGTTGCAGACAGTGAGGAAGGCTGTCAGACGATACAGCAGGATATAGATCAGCTGCAGACATGGGCAAAGAAATGGCCGATGGAGTTTAACCGAAGCAAGTGCAGGGTTTCGCAATTTGGGAGATTGAATGCAAGGAGAGAATATATCGGTTGGCCAGGTCGGCTGAGGAATGGTTGATGGCATTTAATACAGAGAAAACAAGAAGCTAGTGCAACTTGGGTGGGGGAGGGATAGATCGAGAGGGAATGCCTGGACAACCTGAAGTTAGAGAAATCGATATTAATACCACTGGGCAGTAAGCTGCCCAAGTGAAATATGAGAAGCTGTTAAACGCAAATTCGGCATCCAGAGATGCTGCTTGTCCCACTGAGTTACTCCAGCATTTTGTGTCTACCCAGGTCTTCACACACTGCTTACCAACTTGTTCATTTATTATTCCTCTGGTCTATATGTATTTCTAAAATACGAGTTTTCCTTGATTTTACTTGCAATTTTCGTGTACCTTCTGGTGTCTCCCATTTTAGTTTGAATTTCCTTGCTAGATGTTCTGTATTCCTCTGGCTTCCGGCAGTATTGACCAGTTGCCATTTTACCTAAGATTCCCTTTGTTTTGCATCATCTTACACTATTAGTACTTTAGCATTTGAATAGAGTCTCACTCTATAAATTCTTGGGCTGCCTCTTAAACTATATTTTATAGTTCTGTACTTGAAAACATCTGTGTTGCACAAGATAGCTAAAAGCTAAATAAGATTAAGACATGAAATATGAAAGAAACATGTTCTATTTCAGGCTCTTTGTGATGCATGACTGCCACCATTAGATATCCTTGTACTGTTCATTATCAAGCAAGGCAAGGCCCATATTGCCAAAAGATTAATCATACACAGAAAAAAATGCTGAATTATGCTTTGTTTTATATTTCATGGTGGTTTCCATTTTTGTGCTCCTCAGATTGCCACTTTTGTAAAATAAAAAATCTTCAGTATACAGTGACAATGATAATTAGGAATTATGTGAAGCTGGTACATAAACCATTGCCCTCCGGAGAAGCAAGGCATAGTCATGCAGCGTGGAAACATGCCCTTCGGCCCAACTTGCCCACACCGGCCAACATGTTCCAGCTACACTAGCCCCACCTTCCCGCGTTTGGTCCATATCCCTCCAAACCTGTCCTATCCATGTACCTATAGGAGTTTCTCCAACAACATAGGCAATTATTCCTCTTCCCCAGCTAGCCTCTCCTGCGGGGTTCCACAAGGCTCCACAAGGCTCCATCCTAGGCCCCATTCTCTTCTCTCTATACATGCTCCCCCTCGGCCAAATCATTCAAAGACACGGCATTTCTTTCCACTGTTATGCGGATAACACACAGCTTTATCTCCCCCTGAAACCCAACAACCGGTCAAATTTAATCAGCCTCATGCACTGCCTTGAGGACATAAAATGTTGGATGGCACAGAACTTCCTTCAACTAAACGAGAGTAAGTCTGAAGTCATCCTATTCGCCCCCTCTCCCCGACTCCATCAAAACGATAACAGGCAGCCTTGGAAGCCTATCCTCCCTAGTCAAACCGCATGTCAAAAACCTTGGTGTGATATTTGACTCTGGATTAAAGTTTGACAAGCAAGTCAATGCTGTGGTAAAAGCCAGCTTCTTCCAGCTTCGTCCCATAGCTAAAATCAAACCATTCCTCCAATTTGACGACATAGAAAAAATCATCCACGCATTCATTTCCTCCCACCTAGACTACTGCAACTCCCTATACACTGGGATCAGCCAATCATCCCTGTCCCGCCTGCAATTGGTCCAAAACGCTGCAGCGAGACTCCTGTCGGGTACCCGTAAAAGGGACCACATCACCCCGATTCTGGCCTCTCTCCACTGGCTCCCAGTACGGTACAAAATCAACTTCAAGCTCCTCCTATTCACATACAAAGCCCTAAACGGGCTTGCCCCTCATATCAAAAATCTTCTAACCCACCACTCTATCTCCAGGTCCCTCAGGTCGGCCGACTTGGGGCTACTCACTACCCCGCGGTCTAGGCTTAAGCTCAGGGGTGACCGTGCTTTTGCGGTTGCAGCTCCTAGACTGTGGAACAGCATCCCTCTCCCCATCAGCACTGCCCCCTCCATCGACTCCTTTAAGTCCAGGCTCAAAACCTATTTCTACTCCCTAGCATTTGTGGGGGCGCTGTGAACTGTTTATGTATGTGCTGTTATGTTTGTGTGCCATTGTATGTTCGTTCTTAGTACCTGCACTGATGTACAGCACTTTGGTCAACGTGGGTTGTTTTTAAATGTGCTATACAAATAAAATTGACTTGACTTGACTTTAACTACCTGTCTAACTGTTTCTTAAACATATGGAGACTCCCTGCCTCAGCTATCTCTTCTTCTAGCAGCTTGTTCCACACACCCACCACCCTTTGTGTGAAAAAGTTACCCCTCAGATTCCTGTTAAATCTTTTCCCCTTCACCTTAAACCTATGTCCTCTGGTCCTTGATTCCCCTACTCTGGACATGAGAGAGCAGTAAAGGATTGAGAGGAACAGCAAGGGGTCATAACAGAAGAATGCAAGGTATCAACCTGTGCTGACATGGTTAATTGATTCTCAAAATATTGTCAATATTTGAAATATCGACAGGTAGTATGAATGTACCAATGGAATTTGTTAAAAAAAACATAATTAAGCTGCAAATCCCTTGGTTCACAGCCGAAAAGTTTTCCAAGAGGAAATAAAACGTGCAGAAAATAGAAACAAAAACAAACCACACAGAGCTAGAATATCAATTTCCACAATAAACAGAATACATGAGATCGATTTTTAGCCGAGGCAATCGTTCAGCAAATGGAAGGAGTTATTTTTACCAATATTGTTGCTATATTGAGTGGCCACATTTTTTCATGGAATGTGTTTTCACTGTTATGGGGCCAACTTTATGTTTCTCTCCCAAAATATATCTGGAAAGGTCACGGTGGCAGACTGGAGAGATACTCCCACAGGCTTTACAGTTTTGAACTGATAGTTCATTTTTACACCGAATATATCTATATCTGAATGGTCTGTGATGGAGAGGAACTTGCAGAGTCTGCGTTTCCTTGTCATCCTTGTTTAAAATGATGAATGTGCAAATTTGGAAGCTGCTCTCACAATTGTGCCATGTGTCATTTGTCAAGGCTGCTGCTTTGTCTTGGATGGTATTAAACTTTTGTGTTGTTGAAGATGTAAGGGCGGCACGGTGGCGCAGCGGTAGAGTTGCTGCCTCACAGCACTTGCAGCGCCGGAGACCAGGGTTCGATCCTGACCACGGGCGCTGTCTGTACGGAGTTTGTATGTTCTCCCAGTGAACTGCGTGGGTTTTCTCCGAGATCTACGGTTTCCTCCCACACTCCAAAGATGTACAGGTTTGTAGGTTAATTGGCTTGGTATCAGTGTAATTTCTCCCTAGTGTGTGTAAGACAATGTTAATGTGCGGGGATCGCTGGTCGGCGCGGACTCGGTGGGCCAAAGGGTCTGTTTCCGTGCTGTATCTCTAAACTAAACTAAACTAATGTACAAATCTAGGTAAGGCAAGTGGAAGCAAAAGCTTTTCACTGTATCTTCGTGCACATAATAAACTAAAACGAATACAATATACCTGGTCCGAGCTGTCAGCAACCCACTTTGCCACTGGAACCTCGACAATCATGTGGATAGGGTAACAATACATCCTCCACAATAATTTTCAACACCAGTATCCCACAAGGATGAATTCTCAGCTCCTCCCTACACTGCCACAACTGTGCAGCCAAATCCTGCTCTGACTCCAACTACAGATGACACCACTGTAGTGGGATGGATCTCAAACTGTGAAGAGTAGGAGTTTGGGAAGGTGATGGAGAGCATAGCATCATGGTGTCAGGACAACAACATCACCCACATTGTTTGCAAGACGAAGGAGGCAAATATTGACTCCTGGAAACGAGGTGGAGTACATATCCCAATCAGCATCAATGGTGCCAAAGTGGAAAATGTTGACAGCTTTTAGTTCGAAGGCAACAATCTGTCCTGGAGCAACCACGTTGAAACCACAGCCAAAAACACACACCATAGCCTCAACTTCCTCAGAACACTAGCAAAATTCAGCATGTCTCCAATGACTCTTACCAACTTCTACAGATGCACCAGAGAAAGCATCCTGTCAGTTGCATCACAGCTTGGTTTGGAACCGTTCTGCTACAATTTTGAAAAAACATATTTTGCATTCTTATATTTTCCTCTTTATTTTACCTGCTGTACTTATATATGACGATTGTATTTAAACAGTATTTTCTGATTTAATTTTATCGTAATCAAACAAAACCTGTTTACTATATCTTAGTACACTTGACGCTAATAAACCAACACCAATACCTACTTCTGGCCCAATATTGGAAGGACAATTCTGCTCTTTTGTCCTTGTTTCGATCAAGGCAGAAATGAAGTTTGAACTGAGCACTTTTGATGGATTGTAATCCAAGGATTTCTCACACAATTGACGAGCAAGTTATTAGAAGGAGCCATTTGATATCAACAATTTACATTACTTTGCCGATTAAAACGAGGCTTGAATTTGAGAGACCAAATAATTCAAGTACAAAAGATATTTAGGTATACAGGCAGTCCCTAGGTTTCCTAAGGGTTCTTTTCCTGAAAAATGTCCATAAGCAATTTTTCCATAAATTAGAAATGTCCATTTTCTATAGTTACCCATATCATATCACTAGACATATACTTTCCATAATGCTTTCATTTCATTGAATAAACACCCGAATGCTACCCATAATTAAAAATGGAATGAACTCCATACCCTGCTATTAATGATTACCATGAAACATTTTAATATTATTATGATTAATAGCTTGAAAGATGCTTTAAAAAATATATCAGAGAAACTGCGTAAAGTCAGATTTTCTTAAGTCAGGACATCTAATACCTAGGGAGCTCCTGTTTACATGCACTGAAAATTCTACTTAGTCAACCCAATAAAACTACTGCCTCCTTAGTTTTTATTCACTTATGTTTTGTTAGGTTATTTACTGAGACATTGTAAGACAGCACAATGTTATAAGAGATCAACAAGATTAACAATAGGGTATTAATCAACACAATAAACAGTTTGCTATTATTTTTCCTTTATTTGACTACAGCCTTTTAAAGAAGCCATTTTAAAGAAACAACACTTTGACTTTATTCCATAAATATGAAGTTTTTTTCCTACAAATTCTACTAGAAAATTTACATCAATTGGTAAAATATGTTTTGAAAATGGGAACTGTTTACTGTGGAATATTTGTTCAAATATGTAAAAGATCTTACCTGGCCATCTTGACTAACATGGACTTGATGTATTTGAAGATTGCCCTAGATGCAAAGAAATGAAAAAAAACAACTTATTTTAACATTGATATTAATTACCCCTTTAATCACCTTCTATGTGATCTATTTGATAATCCATTAAAACATTTGGTAAATTTAAGAAACTAAGGGATTTATTTCAGAATGAGGGAAAGCATGTGGCCTATGTTCACTGCCGAATCAATGGGCTGAATCATGCTGGTGGGGCTTGGTGGGGCTTGGTGGTTCTGAAGATAAAAGCTGGCGTTCTTCTACTCTCATTCTGTAGGCCTAAAATACATGAATCATGCATTGAGTTGCCAACTATCCTGTATTAGCCAGGACATCCCGTGTTTTGGGCTAAATTGGTTTGTCCTGTACGGGACCACCCTTGTCCCATATTAGTAGGGTTGCCAACTTCCTCACGCCCAAAGAAGGGACAAAGGGTGACGTCACCGCCCCGCGCCCCACGTGACATCACCCAGCCAGCGGCCGCCATTGGTGGAGCGGGAGCACGTGGCTGGGTGAGGTCACGTGGGGCGCTGGGCGGTGACGTCACCCTTTGTCCCTTCTTTGGGAGTGAGGAAGTTGGCAACCCTAATCACGCATGTTAGAGCATCTCTCTCTGCCCTGTTACCGGTTTCCACTTAGAGAGCAGTGGTTCAGCAGGGATTCTCAGCATCTGCATCTCTGAGCTTGGAAAATGAAAGAGGTTAATGCTTCTTTACAGTAATGATTTTATTGATTTACAAATGCTTTAATAGCATTTTAACTAGCTGTTTAACTTATTTTTCAGGAATTAAAATGCTTTTAATAATTTACAGCAATTTTCATGTCTTTTATATTCTTTTGGCAGGCAAAGAGCCTGTTTCTGTGCGGCATGTCGCCGTGACCTGATATATCAGAGATCTTTGTCAATAATTTAAATATTTTAAATAAGCCCTCCAGATTTTGACAGGGGACAATGCTCTATCCCCAACCTCACCCCCTATCAAAGGATTCAAGAGGCCAAGTCTGAAATTTTGACCAATTTTTCCATGTTTCAGGGAGCTTCACCAAAAATACAACAGCACTCTACAATGGTGAATCAATTATGATGTAGTCCTGACAACTTAGCTGTGGCTCACAACTTCTGGAATTAAATAAAAACTAGAAAACATTGAAAAACACAGCAGGTCAATCAGGATATCTGAGGAGAAAATCCAAGCCTGGATCAAATGTGCTTCCTTCATTGAAGTTGTATTTTGAATTCCATAACAAGCCCAAACAAAACAGCAGCCATTATTTGTTAGCTAAACCATAAAAGGTACTATGTTACTCAGGTATCATACTGGAGAGAGCAACCTCCAGCTGTGGAACAGAAGTCCTGTATGAAGGGGAAAGAATCGTAGTGAATAACATAGAAACTATTTGACAAATGTACAAATTATGATGTTTTCTAAATGAATTTGCCAACAGTGACAAGATACAAGAATAAAATAATTTGAACATTCAAAAGATTATGAGCTTCACCAAAATTATTGAAGAGGTAACTTGCTGCACATTTCAAATGGCGTGCAGACTTGAAAAGGAGAATATGCAAGGCTGAAATATGACACTGAACTGCAAAATGATAATAAAGAAAAGAATTAAATAAAATTGCATAGATAGCTAATAGGTGCAGGAGTAGGCCATTCGGCCCTTCGAGCCAATACCGCCATTCAATGTAATCATGGCTGATCATTCACAATCAGTACCCCGTTCCTGCCTTCTCCCCATACCCCCTGATTCCGCTAGCCCTAAGAGATCTATCTAACTCTCTTTTGAATGCATCCAGTGAATCGGCCTCCACTGCCTTCTGAGGCAGAGAATTCCACAAATTCACATTGCATTGGTAATTAAAAATATTGCAGAGCGACATACCTGCTATTCAATCTCAAAAATAGATTAAAATATCAGCCGTCTTTCTGCAACAAAGCATTAAGCTTGCCAGAACCACATGAAATAAGTTTAAATATTCCATGAACTCATTTACTGACTAACAGAGAACTTCAATATGCCGAGATATTTTAATTTATTGACTAAGTTCATAAATTGGTTCAAAATTGTTACCACCAGGTGGCGCCGAGATGGCAGCCTCGCCAACGGTCTGTCTGTTTTTTCGTCCTTTTTGGTATTTTTAGTGTGTTTTAAAAGTTTGTGTTAATGTTCTCTGATTTGTTTTATGTGGGGGGTGGGGGGTCGGGGGAAACTTTTTTCAATCTCTTACCTTGCCGGAGATGCGATTGTTTTCCGGATCATATCTCCGGTCGCTCTGCGGCCTAACCTCATGGAGCTGGCGGCCTTGCTCGGGACTGACTTTGAGCCCCACCGCGGGGCCGCGGACTTACCATCAGAGCATGCGATCCCTTGCCTGGGATCGACGCTCCAACTGCGGCCTGCAGATTTTACCTTTGAGGAACTCACAGTCTCAAGTTGAGACTGATGTCGGGAAGTTCCATCCGCAGAGGGTTTCGATCAGCCCTGAACCCCCCCCCCCAGATGCTGGAGGTTGATCGCCCCGATGAGGAGGGCCCAAACACCGCCAGCTATGGGAATCAAAATCGTCCCGAGGCCCCCGACTGCGGGAGAACAAAGAAGGGAAGAGATTTAACTTTTTTTCCGCCTTCCATTAAAGTGAGGAATGTGGAGGAGTCACTGTGGTGGATGTTCATGTTAAAATGTATTTTGTGTGTTCTGTTGCTTTTAATTGATGTGACTGTATGGCAAAACAAATTACTCGTATGTAGCAAAACATACTTGGCTAATAAAGTATGATTAGGATTATGATGATTATGAAAATTTAAAGAAAGGAGGGAAGGAGGGAAGGAGGGAAGGAGGGAAGGAGGAAAGGAGGAAAGGAGGAAAGGAGGAAAGGAGGAAAGGAGGAAAGGAGGAAAGGAGGAAAGGAGGAAAGGAGGAAAGGAGGAAAGGAGGAAAGGAGGAAAGGAGGAAAGGAAGAAAGGAAGAAAGGAAGAAAGGAAGAAAGGAAGAAAGGAAGAAAGGAAGAAAGGAAGAAAGAAAGAAAGAAAGAAAGAAAGAAAGAAAGAAAGAAAGAAAGAAAGAAAGAAAGAAAGAAAGAAAGAAAGAAAGAAAGAAAGAAAGAAAGAAAGAAAGAAAGGAGTCTCGCTGCGGCGTTTTGGACCAGTTGCAGGCGGAACAGGTAAGTCAATGAAGTCAATGAGTTCTGCATGGGTGCAGGAGGCAGCCCTGAAGCATTTGCTGATGTGGCAAAGGAAGAGTTGGGGGATGGTGCTAGTGTACATTTACAACAAGGACTGTTTGACATACCCAACAAAAGGTCTGGCAGAGGAGAGTATCAGCAGAGGGGAACTGGTTGGGTCTCTGTTATAGGAAGAACTGGAGAGCCTTGAGACCTTCCTGGTGGGAAATAGAGGTGTAAAGGGAAAAGACGTCAATTGTAAAGATGAGGCAATGAGGACCCTGGAATTGAAAGTTATTGAGGTGGTGAGGAGCGTGCAAAGTGTCCCAGATTTTAGGTCAGTAGGGGGGGCAAGATGGAATCGAAGTACTTGGATATGAGTTCTATGGGGCATAAGCAGGCAGAATCAATGGGTCTACCAGTGCAGTCCAGTTTGTGGATTGTGGGAAGGAGATAGAAACAGGGCACCATGGGGTTGGGGAACGTCAAGGTTGGAAGATTGCCAGAGGTGATGAGATCAGTAACCGTCTGGGTGATGGTGGCCTGGTATTTGTCAATGGTCATGGGGTAGGTATGAACATAGAAAAACGCAGCACAAAAATACACCCTCCAACCCACAAAGTCCATGCCGAACATGAAACCAATACCATCGCTTATCGACCTGCACATCCAGTGCCCTCCATAATGCTTGGGACAAAGACCCATAATTTATTTATTTATTTATTTGTCTCTGTACTACACAAGTTGTGATTTGTCATAGAAAGAAATCACATGTGGTTAAAGTGCACATTGTCAGATTTTAATAAAGGCCATTTTTATACATTTTGGTTTCACCATGTAGAAATTACAGCTGTGTTTATACATAGTCCCCCCCCCCCCCCCATAATGTTTGGGACACAGCAATGTCATGTAAATGAAAGTAGTCATGTTTAGTATTTTGTTGCATATCCTTTGCATGCAATGACTGCTTGAAGTCTGCGATTCATGGACATCACCAGTTGCTGGGTGTCTTCTCTGGTGATGCTCTGCCAGGCCTGTAATGCAGCCATCTTTAGCTTATGCTTGTTTTGGGGGTTAGTCCCCTTCAGTTTTCTCTTCAGCATATAAAAGGCATGCTCAAATAGGTTCCGATCGGGTGATTGACTTGGCCACTCAAGAATTGACCATTTTTTAGCTTTGAAAATCTCCTTTGTTGCTTTAGCAGTATGTTTGGGATCATTATCTTGCTGTAGAATGAACTGCCGGCCAATGAGTTTTGAGGCATTTGTTTGAACTTGAGCAGATAGGATGTGTCTATACACTACAGAATTCATTATGCTACTACCATTAGCAGTTGTATCATCAATGAAGATAAGTGAGCAGTACCTTCAGCAGCCATACATGCCCAGGCCATAACACCCCCACCACCGAGTTTCACAGATGAGGTGGTATACTTTGGATCTTGGGCAGTTCCTTCTCTCCTCCATACTTTGCTCTTGCCATCACTCTGATATAAGTTAATCTTCGTCTCATCTGTCCACAAGATCTTTTTTCCAGAACTGAGGTTGCTCTTTTAAGTACTTCTTGGCAAACTGTAACCTGGCCATCCTATTTTTGCGGCTAACCAGTGGTTTGCATCTTGCAGTGTAGCCTCTGTATTTCTGTTAATTAAGTCTTCTGCGGACAGTGGTCATTGACAAATCCACACCTGACTCCTGAAGAGTGTTTCTGATCTGTCGGACAGGTGTTTGGGGATTTTTCTTTATTATAGAGAGAATTCTTCTGTCATCAGCTGTGGAAGTCTTCCTTGGCCTGCCAGTCCCTTTGCGATTAGTAAGCTCACCAGTGTTCTCTTTCTTCTTAATAACGTTCCAAACAGTTGATTTGGGTAAGCCTAAGGTTTGGCTGATGTCTCTAACAGTTTTATTCTTGTTTCTCAGTCTCATAATGGCTTCTTTGACTTTCATTGGCACAACTTTGGTCCTCATGTTGGTAAACAGCAATAAAAGTTTCAAAAGGTAATGAAAAGACTGGAGGAAAGATTAGGTGCTGAGAGCTCTCTTATACCTGCATTAAGGAAGCATTTAAACATACCTGAGCAATTACCAACACCTGTGAAGCCATGTGTCCCAAACATTATGGTGCCCTGAAATGGGGGGGGACTATGTATAAACACAGCTGTAATTTCTACATGGTGAAACCAAAATGTATAAAAATGGCCTTTATTAAAATCTGACAATGTGCATTTTAACCACATGTGATATTTTTCAATCACAAATCTTCAAATTGTGGAGTACAGAGGCAAATAAATAAATGATTAGTCTTTGTCCCAAACATTATGGAGGGCACTGTATAGATTCTGTACAAAGCCTATGAAACCTATGCCTCAAACAACACAATAATATTATATAGCGTAATCATGCCCACCCCACCCATTGACGAATTAAAGAATTACAGCAATTTAAAACTGAACAGGATAACTTTGGAGAAAGTGTGCAAAAATCACTTCATTGTGAATCATAGTGACAATATCTACACCGACACAAGTTAATAAAGCTGGTATTAAGGTTACATTCTCATGTAAGCCAACACCACTCTAACATCAATACTAAGAATACAATATGTAACAATCTGACAAAAACATCTGCAGGTAATCCTGATGGACGTTATTATAAACAATATTCATTATGCAAATTTTGTGGTTTCGCAATGGTATAAAGTTAGCGATAAAAAGCTTGATTTGATTGTATTTATGTGTAGTATTATCTGATCTGATTGGAACATGCAAAACAAAGCTTTTCACTGTACCTCAGTACATGTGACAATATTGAACCTGAACCTAAAGTGATCTAAGAAAGCAAAACAGAGAATCTTTGAAAGCTTACCTCACTGTCTTGAGTGATTTGTACTTGTTCTCCCTGTGGTACCTGGGCGATGTGCAGGTGCCCCTGTACAGCCAGTAGACGGAAAAGGCATGGAGAAGGAAGAGGAAAAAGTATTACTGACTGAAAATAGATCACAAGGATCACAAACTTCACCAGAGGAGAAAGGCGAAAAGAACAAATTCAACAAAAATGGTATTTAATGATGATTTAACAATACAGATGGAAAATATCATAAATGGCGATCAGAAAACAAGACCACTTTAAAACAATGAGATATTGCAAATATTCCATTAATTTTCACACAAAAACTAAAATATTTCACGTGACATGGATGATGTAAAATTAAGTGCACATGTTACACCTGCACAAAATTACTTCCCATATTGGAAGCCTCATTTTATAGAAAACACATTTTTTGAAAACCCATAGCATCTCTTTACATACTGCCCATTTGATCAAAAGCCACTCACTAGGCAAGCAATAAACACAGGAAAACATGCAAAAATAGAAAACTTTATTTTAAAGAGCAATAATTGTCAGTGTAAGTAATAGTCAGTCCATTGCTGCTGCCTTGGCCATGTGGAACATAGGAACGCAAGAAGATTTCATCCCTGGGTAGGAAAAAAACTGCAGAAGCTGGTTAAAATCGAAGGTAGACACAAAATGCTGGAGTAACAGGAATGGGTAACATTTCAGACTGAAGAAGGGTCTCGACCCGAAACGTCGCCCATTCCTTCTCTCCCGAGATGCTGCCTGACTTGCTGAGTTACTCCAGCATTTTGTGTCTACCCAAGATTTCTTCCCACGTATAACCTGTAACAGATCCTTAATGTAGACAATCCTTAATGTAGACATAATCCTTAATGTAGACAAAATGGAGCAACCTTGGAATTAAAAGTAATAGTTGAACTAGGAATCCTGATGAGAGTTTCTACAGATAACTTTAACCTTTGAAAGACCTGACAATAATTTTCAGATTCTGTGCCTACCTCTACTCTACCCAAACTGAAGAATTATCTCCTTTAGATTTTTTAGATTTAGATTTAGAGATACAGCGCGGAAACAGGCCCTTCGGCCCACCGAGTCCGCGCCGCCCAGCGATCCCCGCACTTAATTTCTACACTGTACCTCACTCATCACTCAGGCTGTGTTCCCAAGAATGATAGCACTGGAGGACTGAGTGTTAAAAGGAGTCATTACATCAATGCACACAGTGTTGCTGGGAACCTGGCAGACCTGCTCTTCCGTTTACTGTGTGGTGTGGTAACGAGAAGGTAGATCACGGAGCAAACCGCCATCATCCTTGTTGTCGGTTCCTGTGCCAGGAACATGGCTCTCCTCCAGCAATAAATCACCCATGGCTCACTGTGGAGATGTTAGACAGTTTGGCGCATGGGGCAACATTGCTGTAATGTTGGGCTCAAGGTTATATCTCAGCTAGCATGTTGTGTGTGGACCATTATTGGGGAAGGGGAGCAGCAGCGCCAAGTGTTGAAAGACTGCCTAGATCCTTGGATCTAGACCATCACTTGTGAAAGAGGTGCCACAAGAGCACTAGCAGAATACTAGGTTCACAGCTGCACACCAGACCAGCATCAAGCAGCAGCAGTATGGACACAGCAGGTATCTGGCACAAAGAACAAGGTCATGTACCTCTAAGTGATTGATCTAAAGATCAAAAGCGCTAGAACAAATAAGCACTCTGTGGAATAATGCTAAGCAGTGTACCACAAGTATTCATCCCATCAATTCCCCTTAACAAAAAAATAATCAACACAATTATCCCGATATCTTTTAAATTTCAGAAAGTATATCCCAGGTTTGTGTAACTCCTCGTAACCTAACCTTTGCAGACAAGGTATCACTGATAAATCTACATTCCTCTCCAAAGCCAATGTATTCTGCCACGGGCGTATAGTCTCCAGAACTCTTCATCTATTCCATTTGCGATCTAAGAAGGGCTTTGGATACCTGTAGCATAGTTTCCATCTATTTGTCTGCAAGTTTTCTAAATATTCAGATGACTTTCCCACCCTTATCATTCGAATGATCTGCCCCATATCAGGGCAGGATTCCATTTCTGAGAAATGATCAGAACCCAGACAGGTTGCAAGTTTGAAATGCAGCTGTGAACTTTTATTTTGAAAGAATTTAGTTCCAACCTTAAAAGGTCCATAGTATTGGATGACCCCACATCAATATCCATCTGCCAGTTTTGGTAATTTTGCTCAATCTATTAACATTTTTATAATTTAAATGCTCCCATCTACTCTACCTACAATGCCAGCAGTCCGTGTGTTATCCTGACTCTTAATCCCATTCATCATGTCATTTACAAAAAGTGAACAGCGAACTGTTATGAATTTCCCAATATAAAGGAAGTATTCCAAAATGAACAGAATTTTTAAGATTGTAACAAAGACATCTGTGATGTTTAGTTTAGTTTAGTTTAGAGATACAGCGCAGAAACAGGCCCTTTGGCACACCGAGTCCACATCAACCAGCGATCCCCGCACATTAACACTATCCTACACACACTAGGGACCATTTTACATTTGTACTAAGCCAATTAACCTACAAACCTGTACGACTTTGGAGGAAACCGGAGTTCTTGGAGAAAACCCACGCGGTCACGGGGAGAACGTGCAAGCTCTGTACAGACAGCACCCGTAGTCAGGATTAAACCTGGGTCTGCTGTAAGCACTGTATGGCAGCAACTCGACCGCTGTGCCCGTAATGTTATGTTCTTAACAATTTTTTTAAAACTGAGAAATGGAAACTAATTTATCCTGGGGATTTGTTAATTTTCTTTGACACTTTCTCAGTGGACTGCACAGGTCTAGGGATCATGGAACAAATCTAACGCTACAGCACTGACTGACCAAGCCCTGACAAGGAGTGGTAAACTATATTCATTTTACTGTGGTGTATCTTGACAATACTTACTACTTGTTGAACTTGTCCATCCTCTCCTATGCGATGGATGTGAACTTGCTGAGCATTTGCCAATGCATAGTGCAGTGTTTGGGCCTGGTTTTGCTGTGAATCTCCTGATGCTGGCACTGATCCTTGTACTCCCCCTTCAACAAAGGAAAGCAAATTTCAAATTCACGTTGGATAAAATTAGAACTACTCAAGAGTCAAACTGTATGGAAACAGGCCCATCTCACGCCATCCAAGATGCCCTATCTACACTAGTCCCACCTGCCTGCATTTGGCCTATATCCTTCTAATATTGATAGGAATAAGGCTTTTCATAACCTGCCACCCATTGTTAAACACATGACATGTGAAATCCTGTTCACTTCCACAGCATTTGGAAAGCTAGACACTGTGATCTAATTATAAAAGAAGGTATTTATTCACAAAATGCTGGAGTAATTCAGCAGGTCAGGCAGCATCTCAGGGGAGAAGGAATGGGCGACGTTTTGGGTCTCAGCATTTTGTGAATAAATACCTTCAATTTGTACTAGCATCTGCAGTTATTTTCTTATACTAATTATAAAAGAAAATCTTTGACCAGCCAAATAATGTTGAGTATTATCAACGTTGTGAATTTTATACTTGTTTCAACTATATTTAGCTTAGAACTAATTCATTAGGTAGGAATTAAGTATTCTACATCAGTTCTTTACCCCAGAAGATGTTGCTGGAGACTCAATATAAAGGAATATGTGAAGTCTCGGCAGAAAACTGTTTTTAAAAAAGCAACTACAAGATGGCTAACTACTTAAATCTGGTGGAGAAAACACTGAAGGAGGAAATCACAGAGGTCCTGGCCATATTTTTAAGGAGTAGAGAATTGAATAGGAGGAGTATAGTATCTACAAACCAGTCATTTTAGCTTCACTGGTGGGAAAGTCCGAGAAATAATAATTAGGGCTAGAACTAGCAACATGGACAGGGATAGCTTGATATCTACAAAGATAGGGCATACAGGCTATTAGAGGCATAGATATGGTTGACAGTCAGAACCTTTCTCCCAGGGTGGGCATGTCCAACACTAGAGGGCATAGCTATAAGGTGAGAAGGGAAACGTTTAATGGAGATGTGTGTGGCAAGTTTGTTTTATACACAAGGTAGTGGAGGCCTGGAACACATGCCAGGGGTGGTGGTGGAGGCAGATACGATAGTGGAGTTTAATAGGGTTTTAAATAGGCACATGGAAGAGCAAGGAATAGAGGGATATGGATCATGTGCAAGGAAATTAAATGTTTAACTTAGCATCATGTTCGGCTCACAGATTGTGGGCCAAAGGGCCCCATTCCTGTGCATTCATCCTATCTATTCCATGATGGGCTGGACATTCTCCTTCCATACTAGAACCATTTTGTGGTTAAATGAAAATAAAAACCTGGTGGTCATACAGCCAAACGTTTTACTGTTCATAATTACTTACATTGACATCACTATATTTTAACAAAGTCTGTTTGCATACCTTATTTTTAGTAGATGGTGCCTGATTTTAGAATTTTTATTTAATGTTAAAATGAAAGACTCAGTGAAATAACGTTAATACATGTACCTTAAGTGACAAAGGCTACTAAATTCCTTTCTAGGTAGTGTACACAGAATCCCATATAGTGAGATTTATACATTAGAAATGTTGCTACAAACCAATGAATTAACTTCCATATGCTTGGGAATCTTTAGAAGGGAACCATTAATTGGCTCCTGATCACCGTCCAACGTTTTACAACACAGTCGTGGTTTTTAGCCAACTGCACACAAGGTGTTTGATCCCAGAGGAAGGACTGGCAATGAGTCAGACTTTTAGTTTGGGAGTGGGGCTGATCCCAGTCATAACCCGATGAAGTTCAGCACTGAGCCAGTGCTGCATGATGGATGTTCAGTATTTGCCTTAACGAGAACATCATTCCTGTGGCTTCCCTGATGATGTAGCAATGGATGCAGCAGAGCTGGCAGAATCCTGGGACTGTCAATGAGTGGGGTAGAGTCCTACAGGATTCAATGGAGGATTTATGATGCGGCATTACCTTTAGGGGTGCCAACTATCTCACGCCCAAATAAGGGACAAAGTGACCTCACCCAGCCAGCGGCCACGTGCTCCCGCTCCACCAATGGCGGCCACCCGGACCGGGAGGCAGGTTGCTAAGCAACCTCCGCTAGGCGGCGCCCGGGCTTCCGGAGCTGCACTGTCCAGACCTACACTGTCCAGACCTACACTGTCCGGGCCTACAGTGCCCCCCCCCGGACCTAATATGGGACAAAGGCGGTCCCATACGGGTCAAACCAATTTAGCCCAAAATACGGAGTGTCCCATCTAACACGGGACAGTTGGCAACCCTAATTACCTTCCTGCATTCTGATATGTGAATACACTTGCATTGGGAGTTCATCTATAAGGTTTGAGGACAAGTTCACTTTTTATCGTTCCGATGCAGGGTCTTGACTCAAAACATTAGCTGTAGGGCGCAACCGGGAGGGAGCTGGAGACATTGGATGTGAGGAGCTTGGGCCGGTAGGGGGGTGACCTGGGGTAATGTCACCAGCGCCTTCAAGATCGGCTGCAGGAGGTGCCCCCGGGACACAAAGATGGCCAGACGGGCCGACCGGACTTTGAATAATGGCGTCAAAAATGGTGGTGCCCGCATCAGTAATATACGCAAAAAGCAGTTACATATCTGACAAATAAAACACTATTGACTATTGAACTTCGCCCCCTGCTTGCTTTGTTGAGTTATGCCAGCAGTTTGTTTTTTTTGCTCACTTATGCAGTTAAATGATTTAGATATTTCATGGACTGACATTTTCCTTTGTAGTTGACAGCAACTTTATAGACAATAAACAATAGACAATAGGTGCAGGAGGAGGCCATTCGGCCCTTCGAGCCAGCACCGCCATTCAATGTGATCATGGCTGATCATTCTCAATCAGTACCCCATTCATGCCTTCTCCCCATACCCCCTGACTCCGTTATCCTTAAGACTCCGCTATCCTTAAAACTTTGGGTTTTTCATGATGATGTAAAGCCCCAACTTTGTCATGAGAGGGCACAGGAGGAATAACAATTATGACAGACCGAGTCTGCCTCAGTGATACGGGTAGATGGAAGCCAAAGAGCAGTTGAAAAAGTATTTAACCTCTGCATGAAAAATCCTGCTTAAAGTTATATATCATGGAATGAATTCATTAGGTAACGAGAATTTCCCTCATCTTTTTTTGGTACCTGATCCGCTCATCACCGAAGATGAGGGCGTCCTTCGGGCAAAACCTTTTACCGCCAAGCTTTGTCCACGCTGTTTTCTGCGCCATGCAGTTCGACATTTGGAGTCGATGCTCTGTTTTATCCGGTACCAGTCCGATTCAGTGATTCCAAATTTATGAAAAAGATGACCTACAAGTGTCAAACAGTTGCAAACTTAACTCTGTACGAGATACACCATTACAGGCAAATTAGTGCAAACCTGGTCAGTTGAAAAGTATCACCACTACTTGATGACGATGGTTATATTTTATTGTCACTTATACCGAGCTAGGTGCAGTTAAATTCTTTGTTTTCGCATACAAAGTACACAAAAGAGACGCTACAATAGGTACTCATCCCTTCTTCATCCCCCCCAACCTCCCCACTGGGTCCCTAGTTCTTGGCAGCCCCCCAACCCCCCATGTCCCCTTTGTTCCCCGCGACGTGGAGGTCAGTTTTGGCACATCCTATGTCACCCAGGTGCAGTTCAATCTGAATCCACCTATGGCTATCCTACATACCCAAAGTATTACAATATGCCCTGGCCCAAAAATCCAACATCAGTGCAGCAAACAAGGCACCTCTGATCGCAAGTCTGTCTAAATGAAAACAATCTTAGAAAATGTTTAGGAAAAAAAACTGCAGATGCTGGTTTAAATCGAAGGTAGACACAAAATGCTGGAGTAATTCAGCGGGTCAGGCAGAATCTCAGGAGAGAAGGAACGGGTGATGTTTCGGGTCGAGACCCTTCTTCAGACTGATGTCAGGGGAGGGGGCGGGACAAAGATAGGATGTAGTCGGAGACAGGAAGACTGGTGGGAGAACTGGACAGGGGGAGGGGATAGAGAGGGGAAGCAGGGACTACCTGAAGTGGGAGAAGTCAATGTTCATACTGCTGGGGTGTAAAGTACCCAAGCGAAATATGAGTTGCTGTTCCTCCAATTTGTGCGGGGCCTCACTCTGACAATGGAGGAGGCCCAGGACCTAAAGGTCAGATTGGGAATGGGAGGGGGAGTTGAAGTGCTGAACCACCGGGAGGTCAGGTTGGTTGAGACGGACTGAGCGGCCCTCAACAACTTCTCCTTTGACTCCCCCCACTTCAACACCTCCGCTCAGTCCGCCTCAACTATCACTACCAACCACCAACTATCACTTGCCAGACTTTGCCCATACCTGCTTTCTCTCCCCCACTACTATCAGTCTGAGGAAGGGTCCCAATCCAACACCTCGACATTCCCTCAACTCCATGATGCTTTTGTTACTTACTTCCTTGACATAAATTTTTTGTGCGACTTTTAAAAATATTTAAAATGTAGTTTAGCTTAGAGATACAGCATGGAAACAGGCCCTTCGGCCCACTGAGTCCAGGCCAAGTAGCGATCACCCATACACTAGTTCTAACCTACACACTAGGGACAATTAACAGAAGCCAATTAACCCACAAACCTACATGTCTTTGGAATGTAAGAGAAAACCGGAACATCTAGAAAACACCCACGCGGTCACAGAGAGAACATACAAACTCTGTTCAGACAGCACCCAACGTCAGGATCGAATCCAGGTCTCTAGTACTGTACGGCAGCAACTCTACCACTGCATCACTCTGCCGCTCATTTTTGTTTTCCACCTGTAGTCCTAGGTTTTTAAAGTCCATCCCTAATTGATACTGACCTGAAAAGTCATTTTACAGCCAACCACTTAAGTGGATCTGGAAACACAAATATGCCAGATGTGATAATGAGGGCAGATCTCCCAGATCTCCCTCGGCACGGTGGCGCAGCGATAGAGTTGCTGCCTTACAGCGAATGCAGCGCCGGAGACTCAGGTTCGATCCTGACTATGGGTGCTGTACTGTACGGAGTTTGTACGTTCTCCCCGTGACCTGCGTGGGTTTTCTCCGAGATCTTCGGTTTCCTCCCACACTCCAAAGACGTACAAGTTTGTAGGTTAATTGGCTGGGCAAATGTAAAAATTGGCCCTAGTGGGTGTAGGATAGTGTTAATGTGCGGGGATCGCTGGTCGGCGCGGACCCAGTGGGCCGAAGTGCCTGTTTCTGCGCTGTATCTCTAAAATCTGAAAAAAATCTAAAAATTGTTTGTACAACAATCCCAGTCATTTCATGGTTGCTATTACTGAGTCTAGCATCACTTTTAAAGGGAAACGTAGTTAAAGTCTCCAATTAGCATTGTGCAAACTAGATTTTCGGCATTTGGATTAACATCACAGAACTGTGGGTAACAGTGCAGTAACTTAGCTGCTCTGTCAGCACTCCCCATGAGAAACAATAAAAACAAATATTTAAATGCTGACAATCGTGTGTGATAGTTATGTACTTGAAGTTTAATATACATTTAACACAAGTTCATATTGGCTGCAAAATTATATGGGGATGTATACCAGTCAACTTCAGTTAATAACACTTTCAGACCTGGTGTTGTTTTGTCAGACTGACAACATTGACATCAGTCAAATATTTGATTCCTGGAATCGTTTTTAATAATTCAGGCATCTTTCTACTGAGAAACCTGAAAAAGGTCCAAAATCTGAAATTGTCCTGGATTTGTTCATATTGTGGTGATGTCCCAATGTCAAATACAAAGGAGCATTCCGAGCCAGTTCCATTAAAATTGGCAGCCAAGTGAAATTCAACTCAGCGAGCCTCGAGTCAACATATCTCCTGGAAGTCAGACTGACAATCAAGTAACAGAGTGATAAGACTTACTTATGAGTGAAAGAATATTGTAAGCCAGCTTCCTTGGAGAACTTCATCCATAACAGTACAAGGGACATCAATTTGATCCTCTTAGTCCATGCCAGTTCTCCTCAGGAACATTGCAGCTCATCACATTTCCCTGTA
Source organism: Rhinoraja longicauda (assembly GCF_053455715.1). NCBI lineage: Eukaryota > Metazoa > Chordata > Chondrichthyes > Rajiformes > Arhynchobatidae > Rhinoraja > Rhinoraja longicauda. Next base: position 42,030,567 of record NC_135958.1, read on the forward strand.
TTTTTACTGGAGTTCTAATTTTTTTTCCAATTGATCAAATTCTCTTTTGAATCTACCTTCACCACCCTGTCAGCTGATATACTGTAAACGCTAACTATTTGTTCTGTAAACAGGTTATTCTTTTGCTAATCACCATGAATCTGTGCCCTATAGACTTTGACCGTCCCACCAACTGGAACAGTTTATCTCCAGTATTCCGACAAGACCCTGCGTATTTGCCAATAATACAATTATTACCAAAGATCCCATTCCAAGGTCGATGTAAAGTCAAAAAGAGAACAGTTGCTGGACATCCTGGTGAAGGTATAGACCCAAAATATTGACTGCCTATTTCCCACAGAGATACTACCTGACCCACCGAGTTCCTCCAACTGCTCTCTTTTACTGCTATGGATTCCAGCATGTGTAGTCGCATGCCACAGACCTAAAGTCATGCAGTATAATTCACAGTGAATGCTGAAAACATATAGCCAGTTCTGAAAAAAGATAGGATGAAATGTGCTAGGCACAGCAGACAAATCACATCTCCCACCCTATCTACGAACCCTTTTACTTCTGTTAATGACAACCCATGATAGCCCAGAAATGAAGCAAATCACAGGCACTCAAGGCAAAGATAAGAAATGTGGTAAGATTAGATAGAAGGGTGGGAAGATAAACCTGTGGAACATAAGCAGTAAGATGCAGTGACTGGGGCCAGTATCTTTATTCTGTGCTTTTCCTTCAATATTACATATATTCTATTCTGATAATTCAATTTGATAATTGACAGCATCAGCCTTGAGCTGTCAATAAAATGTTATAAAAGATTTGTCATGCTTAAACTAGTGGAAATCCAAAAGACAAAGGGAAGTTTAATGAATGGCTGTTGCTGTACATTCATTTCTCAGAAAAATCCAATTCCCGAGAAATTTGGATGCATAAATGATCACATTGAAGATTCCACACTTGCGTACTTCCACTATGTGTAGAGTCTAACTTAGTGCGCAGTTAAGTTTGAGACTTCCTTGATCATGCACAAGCAAGCTTAATGTTATTTATTCATACCTCACACCATAAATGGTGGGGCTTTGGGGAGTGTTGGAGCGCAGGGGGAACTAGGGTGCAGGTACACAGTTCCTTGAAAGTGGTAAACAGGTAAATAGGGTGGTCAAAAAGGCTTTCTGCGCATTGGCGTTCATCAGTCAGAGTATTGAGTATAGAAGTTGGGAGGTCATGTTGCAGTATATAAGACGTTGGTGAGGTCACATTTAGAGTATTGCATTCAGTTTTGGGCACCATGTTATAGGAAGGATGTTGCCAGAACTCGAGGGCTGAGCTATAGGAAGAGGTTGAGCAGGCTAGGACTTTATTCCTTGGAGCGCAGGAGGATGAGGGGGTCTTCTTCTTCTTGCGTTTGAAGCAGCAGAAATTATGTAACGTCCTCCAGGCGCTGTAGCCAGTGCAATGTGCTGTTGTCGAGGGCCATGAGGTCTACCCCTCCACCAGGGGGACGGAGGACAGTGCAGTCGGACATGCCGCGCTGCGCTGTTTGCTGGTCTGCTCCACACACGCAGGCTGCTGATGGACGCAACCCCCAACGATGCATGTTAGTGTTGAACCGGCCGACCCCTGTGCGGAGCCGGTTCAGGGCGACCCACTCTTTGCAGGCCATGTCCGAGCCGAGTGGGACTGTGGTGTTCGGTGCGATGGTGAATTGAGGAGGTGGCGATGTCTGTTCCCAGCTGGTTCTCCATGTTCCTAGTATGTTGAAACCGGAGCCACAGAGGGTCGCTGCATGACGGTAGAAAGGGTGACGAGCTGACAGGCGTTGAGGTCCCAGTTGCTGTGAATCCTGGGCGAGGTGGTCCAAAGGATGTTTGGCGTCCGATGGGGCCTTGCACACCAGCCTATGAGTGAAGAACTCTCTGCGAAGCTTGGCGGGTGCGATATCTGCGAGCACCAGCAGGAGATCCGTGGGAGTAGGGCATAGGCAGCCAGTGATGATCCGCATGGTTTCGTTGAGGGTGGCGTCTAGCTTGCTGGTATGAGCGCTGCGGCACCATGCTGGGGCGGCGTACTCAGCGGCGCTGTACACGAGTGCAAGAGCATTGGTTCGAAGAGTAGATGTCCTGGCGCCCCATGATGATCCGGCCAAGCAATGCAGGAGGTTGTTCCGTGCCGAGACTTTAGCACGGAGAGCTTCAAGGTGTTGCTTGTAGGTCAGCTGCCGATCTAGTTTCACCCCGAGGTATGTAGGAAATGGGTTGTAGGGTAGGGGCGACCCATTGAGGGTGACGGTTAGCTGGCGTTGAGCTTCCTTGTTGTTCAGGTGAAAGGCCGTTGTGGTGGTTTTTGCCACACTCAGTTTTAGTCTCCAGGTCTTAAGGTAGCCCGCAACAAGTTCCATATCCGCCGAGAGCACATCCTCAACATTTGACCAGCTCTTTTCCGAGTGCAGTAGGGCCAAGTCATCTGCGTATGAGGGGTGACGTTATAGAGGTGTACATAATCATGAGAGGGATGGATCGGGTAAACGCACAGTCTCTTGCCCAAAGTACCGGTCTCGAAAACCAGAGGACAAGAGGTTTGTGAAGAGGGGGGGAAGATTTAACAGGAACCTGAAGAGCATCTTTTTTTTTTACACAAAGGGTGGTGGGCATTTGGAATGAGCTGCCACATGAGGTAATTGAGGCAGGCACTATCACAAAGTTTAAGAAACATTTAGACAGGTACATGGATTGGATATGTTTTGGGCCAAACGCAGGCAGGTGCGATTGGTGTTGATGGGACATGTTGGGCGGTGTGGGCAAGTTGAGCCAAAGGGCCTGCTGCCACGCTGTGTGACTCTTTGACTCAAGAATTCTGAATCCAATCCATTTCCTCAATACTAATTCATTAAAGAAAATCAGTCATTTTTCATTGTTGTTGTTAAGGTCTCATATTGTCACATAGGATAACCAGCCTACACTTGGTCCTTGTTATAAAATTGCAATAAAAACTCAAAGATTTGCATCTGAATATTCCCTTTCACAAGTTCAAGGCATCCCAGAGCACTTTGATGTTAATAAAGTGCAACAATTTGTTTCAAAATAGGAAACATAGCAGCCAATCTGCATACAGCAATGTGAAAAGTGAACAGGGTCATCCTTAGTTTAGATGTTTGAATGGTAAACAGTAAGAAATTATTTTTTGTTTAAGAATGCCTTTTGTTTAAGCATCCACATGAAATATGTTGAATGCAATTACTAAATAAAATCAGAAGATAACTAAACAAAAAATCTGGAATTACTGATTGGTAGGATCATATTTAAGATGTAAACCAGCCTGAATTTTTTTTAATTATCCAGAACAAAAATCTTTCTTTTTCTCTTTCTTGCTTTCTCAGTTTTTACCAATTTGAACAATAAATTTAAATGGCAAAGATACGATGCATATTTTTCACAGCAAATGATCCTTCGTATTTGTAACACACTTAAATTATGTTGACACCAATTAATCCATCCCTATTACTGCAGAAAAAAATATTTGCTAATACTTATGATGATAGTTTATTTTATACTAATTAATAAATAGGTTAATGTAAAAAGAACACTATAATAGAAGCAGAAAATAGCATTTTATCAGGTAGGTAGAAAAAAAATGGATGCATACATCTAATTCCGTAAATCATGAGAGGATCCAGCTGCTTTTTGCCATGTTTTCCTTGCCCTGACAGATTGGAGACAGCCTGTATCTCACGATGGAACAGATAATCCAAAAGTGTCAATGCCACTTTTTCGGCCGTCCTGCAATTTGTGGCAACATGTAGCATATCAGCAGGGGTAATAGGACATCTGACCCGCATCTCAGGGTTGTTCTCATCACCTAACCACGTTCCGCTTGGGAAATCCTCTGTGGAAAAAAAACTAAAACAATCAGAATTCAGAAGCAATACACAACAGCAACAATTCAACTATTTTTAAAACAATTCCTAAAATCTTATTTCATAAAGTTTGATTAGGTCTTAATTTGTTTTTCAGTACTATCCTTTTAATAAAGGCTTATTCGTATTCATCAAATCAACGTTGATTTTTTAATGGAAATCATGTAACATAAGTTGCTGGAGGAACACTGGGTAAAACAAACAGCCATGATTCTCTTGAACTGATTGTTCAACAAGGTATTTATTCACAAAATGCTGGAGTAACGCATCAGGTCAGGCAGCATCTCAGGAGAAAAGGAATGGGCGACGTTTCAGGTCGAGACCCTTCTTCAGACTCGAAACGTCACCCATTCCTTTTCTCCTCAGATGCTGCCTTACCTGCAGAGTTACTCCAGCATTTTGTGAATAAATACCTTCGATTTGTACCAGCATCTGCAGTTATTTTCTTACACTGATTGTTCAACAATATCTTTTCTTGGAAATACTTTCATAGCGTGATGAGATATGACAAAATTATGATAAATGAATATGAAGTAACTGCAAAACTGATCAAAGCAGTCCAATTGTGTTGCTCATACACCCCACAGGGCAACGTTTGGCCAGTGCTTTCTTCAAGAGTCCAGAATATTCCTTTCTGAGTACTCGCCAAAAATCACAATCATCAGTAAAACTAAGACTCAGAGAAATTTCTTCCTTGCAGGCAAAACATATGTCTACACTTTGATATATACATTTGATATTCATGATTTACAAAGATAATCAACCACTACCTCAGGGCATAATCAGAAATGAACTTCAAGAGTATTTTGTTGTCATATGTACCAAAACGGAACAATGAAGTTCTTGCTTGCAGCAGCACAACAGGTTTGTAAACACAATACTGAATAGATAATATAATAACGATTAAAAAGTTCAATAAAACACCCAATATAGTGCAAAACAATAAGCCCAAAGTCCCTAGTGTAAGTAAGCAAGGCAGTTTGGAGCTTAGTTGATGTTTGTAGTGTTCAATAGACTGATGGTTGTTGGGAAGAAGCTGTTCCTGAAACCGGACATTGCAGTTTTAAGACTTTTATATCATCTTCCCAATGGCAGGAGTAAAATGACAGCCGGGCCAGGGTGGTGTGGGCCCTTGATGATACTGGCTGCCTTTTTGAGACAGCATCTCCTATAGATGAGTAGGTCAGTAGCCATGATGGACAAGGCTGAGGTTACCCGCCCTATCAGCCTCTTACCATGTCAACCTGCGGATGTCTGATCGCCTTTACTGAGGGGATCTTTTTTGAAACGTATAAAATTCTTAAGGGATTGGACAGGCTAGATGCAGGAAAAATGTTCCCGCTGTTGGGAGAGTCCAGAACCAGAGGTCAGTTCAAGAATAAGGGGTAGGCCATTCAGGACTGAGATGAGGAAAAACATTTTCATCCAGAGAGTTGTGACTCTGTGGAACTCTCTGCCACAGAAGGCAATGGCGGCCGATTCACTGGTTGTTTTCAAGAGAGAGTTAGCCCTCTTAGGTCTAACGGAATCAAGGGATATGGGGAGAAAGCAGGAACGGGGTACTGATTTTGGATGATCAGCCATGATCATATTGAATGGCCTACTCCTGCACCTATTTTCTATGTTTCTATGAGAGTCTGAGAGTGAACCCATAGAAAGCTACCAGCCCATATGGAGATCCCAGCCACGTCGGCAGTACCTGTGCAAACCAGCTAGCAGATATGCGGACATGTTTAACCTCTCCCTGCTCTATTCTGCTTAAAGAAGACCACTATCGTTCCAGTGTCCATGGTCAAATGATCAGACGTTGCGAGATACAAAGTAGATTATGAAGTAGAATTGTTTTTTTTTTTACATTTCTATTATTCTGTTATATTATAAAAAGTCAAAATCAAAATAAGTCTCTTGAAAACTTGATACTATAAAATGAAATTAAAAATTGGCAAACACGTTGGAAGATTACCCTGCATAGGAAATTGAAAAAAAAAGTATGCCAACCATCCTCAGGAAATTAATACAAATCTGAAGCAAGATTCACCAAAATTAGCATAAACAAAACATTAATGATGAAAGTTGCGGCAATCATGAATGACAAATCTTAAAGACTGCATCATTTCCTAGAATTTAAAAGGAAGTGTGTAAGAACAATGTTCATGTCTAATTATAATTCCCCAAAGTTTTCTTGATGCAGTAAAAATCTCTCATATTTGAAAATGTATTCACATCACTTCTCTTTCTAAAAGGTACACGGGCAAAAACCAGGAATCATACATAGGTTGGCTTAATATTTTTGTTGTTGGAAATGTAGTCAACATTAACTATAGAATGCCCTAACACCTTTAAAATTACCAGCTGATCAGAAAGTGCCAATGTGAATATTATTGAACAAGTGATGAAAGTCAAGAGTCTTTAATATGTAAGCCAACAAACAATTCTTACTTGCTGCTGTTTAACAGAACCATACACGTAACAACACCCAGATAATGTACAACAATCAAAAATACCATAAATTAATAACTGTAATACTAGATAACTATAATAGTGCAAAAACCAAAGTCAATAGTACAATCAAAGACACAGTCTATACCAGGGGTGGCCAAACCGCGGCTCGCGAGCCACATGCGGCTCTTTTACCTTTAATATGCGGCTCGTGGAAATATGTTGGCTGAGCTCCTTTTTTCATCACAGTTAATATGAAAGGTAAATAAGAAAAAATTTCAAGCTTTATAATTATTTACTGGGTATGAATTGAGACCCCATTGGAATAAAACGTAAGTTTAATGTTCATGGTTAGTAAAAATATTTAAGAATTTAAATCCTGATTTTAATGCTAAATCTGAGTGAGGCATTGTTCTTTAGTGCTGGGGAAGGAATGGTGGGAGGCAGAGGGATTAAAGAAATTTCAGGTCAGCAAGGGTTACAGAGGAATGTCAGAAGACTGAGGTCATGGGTAAGGGGGTTAAAGATTTGGGTGCGCCGGGGAGTGAGAGTGGTCACAGGTGGCTTAATGAGTCTAGGCCCAGTTTTGTAACAAAATGTGTATATAACAATAAAAACGTATGTGTAAATTTTGTTCATGTCTTGCGGCTCTCAAACATCTGAACTTTATCGTATGTGGCTCTTACATTAAGCAAGTTTGGCCACCCCTGGTCTATACCAACCAAGATGTCCAATCTAAGCTAGTGCTATTACAATAGACAATAGACAATAGGTGCAGGAGTAGGCCATTCGGCCCTTCGAGCCAGCACCACCATTCAATGTGATCATGGCTGATCATTCTCAATCAGTACCCGGTTCCTGCCTTCTCCCCATACCCCCTGACTCCACTATCCTTAAGAGCTCTATCTGGCTCTCTCTTGAATGCATTCAGAGAATTGGCCTCCACTGCCTTCTGAGGCAGAGAATTCCACAGATTTACAACTCTCTGACTGAAAAAGTTTTTCCTCATTTACCCGCATTTGGCCCATTTCCTAAACCTTTCCTATACGTGTACCTATCCAAATGTCTTGTAAATGTTAAGTGCCTTAACTACTCCCTCTGGCCGCTTCTTCCACTGCCTCCCGTGTAAAGTGTGGAATAGAAAGTAATGGATATGGATTCATTCACAAAATGCTGGAGTAACTCAGCAGGTCAGGCAGCATCTCAGGAGAGAAGGAATGGGTGACGTTTCGGGTCGATACCCTTCTTCAGACTGAAGGGTCTCGACCCAAAACGTCACCCATTCCTTCTCTCCTGAGATGCTGCCTGACCTGCTGAGTTACTCCAGTATTTTGTGAATAAATACCTTCGATTTGTACCAGCATCTGCAGTTATTTTCTTATACGCAATGGATATGGAAGTCTCTATACTTGTTAATTAACTTAAATTCCAAAATTTGATGCAGTCCATCCTCACGAGACTTAGCTAAGTTTGAGACTTATTTTATTTAGATAAATTATTGACCTGGTTAAAAAATAAGCAAAGAGTCAGCAAGCAGCGAGCATCTGGCAAAATGTGATGATTGTCATCGTAAAAGTATCTGTTTTGGTTTCAACCACTGGCCTATTGACACAATAAGCAGCACTCGCAGTGGCATGGATGGAAATATTAAATTATAATGGGATTAATAGATGTAAATTAGCAAAATTGTGGCAAAGGAATTTCAATGAACAAATGTGATGTCACCCAATTTGGATGTAAGACTGCGTAAGATTGTGTTTGGGAGAGCTGCGGGATAGATATTAAAGAGCATGGGAGGACCTATATTCAGTTATTACAACAAATACACCTGCAATTATTTAACCTATTCCTTTAACACTCCAACCTTAAAACAATAAAATCTTGAGGATCTGTCAATCTTAAATCTAACAATTTTCCACCAGGGGGCGCCGCACGATGGCTGCCTCGCCAATGGTCTGTCTTCGTCTTTTCATTCTTTGTGTTTTTAGTCTGTTGTAAAATGTATGTTTTAGCTTATCTTTAGTTTATATATTGGTGGGGGGAACTCTTTTTATTCTCTTTCCTCGACGGAGATGCAACTTTTTCCGTGTCGTATCTCTGTCTGCACTGCGGCCTAACAGCGTGGAGCTGGCGGCCTCTTGTTTGGGACTTCTAAAGCTCCAAATCCGCAGAGCCTGCAGACTTTAACATCTTGGAGCGAGCGATCCCTTTGCCAGGGGTCGGCCTTTGGTGTTCCACCCTGCGGGAGCTGCGGACTTTCACATCGTGGAGCTCAACATCCCTGGCTAGCGGACGATTTCGGGGACTCCAAGCTGCAGGAGTTTCGACCGCCCCAATGTGGGAGTTCGATCGCCGGCTGTCGACTCCCCCAACCGCAGGAGGAGAAGAGGAAAGACTTTATTGCCTTCACAGTGGGGGAATGTGGAGGAGCCACTGTGGTGGATGTTTATGTCAAATTTTAATGTAGTTGTGTGCCTTGTTGCTTTTTTGGTATGACTGCATGGCAAACCAAATTCCTCGTATGTTGCAAAACATACTTGGCTCATAAATTACAATTATGATTATGATGATTACAATGTTTTACTGATAATAAATTAATTAAACATGTATTGTTTTTCTACCACAACATATACGTTAAATGCTTACATTTGCTGATTTGTCCATTAACGATTCAGCCTAGGAATTGTTCCATCAATTACATCCTGACCCTTTCAGAGGCTACTTTAATTAAATTTGAAATCTTGTTATCTTTCCCCACTCCTCATTCTCCTAAATCGAATACCGAATTTAATAATATTATGGTCAAACACTGCAAGCTGTAGTAAAACTCACATTAGAAAATTCTTGGCATGTTTCTGAAACTGATCCAATTTTGGTCATAGGCTATAATGCTGAGGTAATAGAACACTGCAATAGAGACAACACAAATATGACATGTACAAGGTGCTGGCGAAGCCACAATTAATGTACTATGTTCAGTTTTGGTCACCCTGCTATGAGAAAGATGTTGTTAAGTTGGAAAGAGTACAGAGAAGATTCACTAGGATGGTGTCAGGACGAGGGCCTGAGTTATAGGGAGAGGTTGAGCAGGCTCGGACTGCATTCCTTGGAGTGCAGGAGGATGGGGTGATCTTATAGAGGTGTATAAGATCATGAGGGTAATAGATAGGGTAAATGTACTACGGCCGGCATGGGCAAGCTTGGTCGAAGAACCTGTTTCCGTGCTGTACGAATCAATGACTATTTAATATTTAATTCCACATTAACCTCATGGCCAAACTGTTAATTATATATAGAGGAATTATAAAGATTGCAGCTGGTGGGATTTGTAGCAAAAAAAGGAGAGCTGCAGGAGGAAATCAGACGGTCAAGCAACATCTGTGGAGGGAAATGGATGGTCAATGTTGCACAGAGGGAAAGTAGCCCGGAGAAAGAGGCAGGGCAAAAGGTAGCAATAGCTGGATACAGGTGAGGGAGGGCTAATAACACTCAGGTAGGAGAAGGGAGAAGGGAGCTCATCAACTTTGCTACTAGCCTTCAAATTAACTTGGACCATTTATGACACCTCTTTCTTGATCTCTATGTCTCCATCTCAGGAGACAAACTATTCACTGATACCTACCACAAACCCCGATTCCCACAGCCACCTAAGCAACATCCCTCCCCATCTTCAGACACATCTCCCGCACTCGGGTAACGATTTATAAAACATTAGCTAACAATTTGGTGCAATCAAATTCAGTAGCACTCTTCAAAAAGAAGTGGATAAATATTTAAAGGGGAAAACATTTACAGGGATATTGGAATATAGTGATGCGAATGGGAAAAGTGGGAGTCACTTTTTCAAACAGTTGATGTAGATTAATAAACCAATAGCCACCTTCTGCGTAGCTTTTTCTAAAACTATGGCAGAAGGAAGGAACATGTTTCCAGACTTTTACCAAAGCCTTTCTGGCAAATTTACACATCTTATTCTCCCCGTAAGAAACTAATTTTGATTCAGCACCCAATAAAGGTTTTATGATTTTTAGTCAACATAAAACAATAAACTACTTTAAGGTAAAGAAATTAAATCAATGTAATCAAAAGCTTTCAGTTAATGTACATTAATAATTATTAAATAAGGCAATTTTTTAAAGATACATTAAGCGATAGTTTCTATTTTCATTGGGTAAGTAAATAAAAATTAAATGCACACATGCGAATAACATTAGTATAACAGAAGGTTCTATAGTATATTGGAGAGAAAAAACATTGTTTGATATGATAGATTGGTGTTAATGTTTCCCTTATTGTTATAAGGGAAACATTGACAGCAATCTATCATATCAAACAATGTTTTTTCATTCCAACTTAAAACTATCATAACCATGTTCTTAATTATAGTCAATTACTCTTGTGGTATAGATATAGTGTTGATATCTATTGCCAAGCTAGATTGGTCAGCTGTGCACTAAACAATGAAGCAATATTGACAAGCTACTGAAGAACTGAAATAATTATTTTTGAAGTTATTACTGCATTTAAAAAAAACACACAATCACAATATGGAATTTATGAAACTGCACTATTTCACATCAAATCTGGCACATTTTACTGTGTCAAAGATACAAGACCCGAGAGAAATTATTGTTACGACTAGTATTGTTGCAGACAATAAATATTTTGCAAATTCCATTCCTCCCCGAGAAATTACTGTTGGCGCCATAGATTAAAAAGGTGCAACATAACGCACATTATGGCTAATCCCTGTATTCAGCAGCTCCGGATATTAATTTTGGTATCCAGAGAATATTGCAGAGTCAAAGATCCTGTAAACCTGGCATGTATCTATTGGCCTCAAACACACTAAAACGAGTAAACTGGTAAAAATCCATTACTAGCAAGAAGGTGATGCATTGTTCTGCTTCATATGACAATTACATGGATGGTTTAAGGAATGTATCTTATCTAATGGAAAACCTAACAGTCTAAATATGGGACATGAACACTGCTCTTAATTTTAGTGATGGTAATAGGTCAAATAATTCCATTACCTGGTGCACCTTTAGAACCATTCTGATCGTGTCTTAGCCTGAAATGTTAATTCTGTTTCTCTTTCCACACATGTTGCCTAATCTGCTTGGTGTTTCCATCATGTTTTGTTTCAATTTGAGATTTTCAGCAGTCGCAGGATTTCTTCATGTTCACACCTTCAGACCCGTTTTTCCCTTTGCCTTTCACATTTGCCTCCTTTAATCACTCCTATCCTGCATCTGCCCATTGCCTTCCATCTTATCAACAGATCAGCATGAACTCCCACTTTAACTTTCACCTTTTCCCTGGCTCTGCTCTCGGTTGTAAAAGGTAAATCTGTAAATCACTCTGTCAAGATGAAAGGCCATCATCGATCTGAAGCTTCTACTTCAGAATTTACAGGTTTTGAGGAGGAATTTCATTTTTGGCTTACATAGGTGAAACAACTCTCGTTGAACACAAACAGAATGAATTTATTAATGGACAGTATCTACAGGAGTGCCTGAGAAGGTAAAAGGTAAGTGGGACTCTTTCCCCAAAGCTTAAGCTACTTGCAAAATGATAAAACTGGATTATCAAAACATATGACAAAATCTGATGAAAATCTTCATCTTTTCAATAGGTCATAAAACTTTGTGAACTGCAATAGAAAATGAAAGATCTTCTTCTATGTGGGCAGCATCCTAAATATATACCTAACTTATCCAAACTAGGAAAAGATCCAAAATGCCCAATCATATCTTCCATTTTAACAAAACTGCACAATCTTTGCAATGAATACAATAATTTAGTACTCCGCTTCCAATATAATTTTGGTTAACTGAACCAACTAAACGGTGCAAATAATTAAAATTAAGTTTAAAAAAAGAGCGACAGGTTAATAAATTTGCTTGGAAATATTTAATATAACCTTCTTGAAATAAATGTCATTAATCTTGTTGCTTCCCATTCCACATCGATTTCTATGTTTCTAATTGAAATCAAGAGCGGCACAGTGACGCAACGGTAGAGTTGATGCCTTGCAGCGCCGGAGACCCGGGTTCAAACCCGACTACGGGCGCTGTCTGTACAGAGTTTGTACATTCTCGCTGTGACCGCGTGGGTTTTCTCCGAGATCTTCGGTTTCCTCCCACACTCCAAAGACGTACAGGTATGCAGGTAAATTGGCTTGGTAAATGTAAAACATGTCCCTAGTGTGTGTAGGATAGTGTTAATATGTGGGGATCGCTGGTCGGCGCGGACCCGGTGGGCCGAAAGAGCCTGTTTCCGTCTGTATCTCTAAACCAAACTAAACAATTGTTACAGGGCAATTTCTCTCTCAATGAAATTTGGGATACTTTTGGGAAATTCAATGTCAAGATCCTCAAATGTGTCCTCCCAACAGCCACTGAGCTGCTCGTCAAATAGTAAAGTGGAAGGCACAATAAACACGTAGCTCAGCAGGCAATAATTCCAACTAGGGTTGCCAACTGTCCCGTATTAGCGGGGATCGCTGGTCAGTGCGGACTCGGTAGGCCAAAGGGCCTGTTTCCGCGCTGTATCTATAAACTAAACTAGCAAAAGAGCACTTAAGAGACATTGAGACAAATACATGAACAGGTAGGGAACAGAGGGGCATGACTCATGCATTGGCAGAAGTGGTAACTTTAACTTGGCATTATGGTCATCACAGACAGTGGGCTGAAGGGCCGCTTCCCGTTCTGTACTTTTCTATGCATCTATCTCTGAAAAATACGAACCTTGAAAATTTAATTCTCCAGTAATAACTTTCATGCGATTTTCTGTACTACTTATTCAGACAGTTTTAATTTTTCTTTTGGTAGGGAAAGCACTGTTAAAACATCCTGGAAGCCACTGACGTTAGATTGACAAATCTAATTCAGAAGCACCCTCTCAGACCTTTGCCTTGAGCATGCCTTTGACTTTGTTTCCTACAAGTGTTGTGTTTGGGTGATCCTATTCTAATCATGCAGATATAATGTCTTTGCTTTGGCAAATAAAAGTGACTTCAGGCTTGCAGGAACTGAATGAGAAATATTTTAAGCGTGCAACATGATTCCTGTGTTATACAGGAGCATTAGTCAGAGGGGATAAAACAGAGAGATGAATAGTATTGGTTGTAGCCTATGGTTCCAAAAGGTACCTTTGGTTTTCAGCCACATCTACCTTAGTCGGGGATTTGTGCAGATCCCCTGCAGATCCGGGACATACTGATTAACATCCTTTTATGCAATCTGTCACTCCCCTCCATGACTGGAATCACAATGAAACCTGTGATGGATTCCTTTTTTGCGAGCCTCTTGCATTTTTTCCCATGAGAATCAGAGATCAGAAAAAAATCTCTGACTGCACATCTTCTACATGCTTCTCATAATTTTACATATTTCTATCAGGTCGTTCCTCAGCCTCCACCATTCCAGAGGAAGCATTCCAAGTTTGTCAAATTTCAAGACAATAGACAATAGGTGCAGGAGGAGGCCATTCGGCCCTTCGAGCCAGCACCGCCATTCAATGTGATCATGGCTGATCATTCTCAATCAGTACCCCATTCCTGCCTTCTCCCCATACCCCCTGACTCCGCTATCCTTAAGAGCTCTATCTAGCTCTCTCTTGAATGCATTCAGAGAATTAGCCTCCACTGCCTTCTGAGGCAGAGAATTCCACAGATTCACAACTCTCTGACTGAAAAAGTTTTTCCTCATCTCAGTTCTAAATGGCGTACCCCTTATTCTTAAACTGTGGCCCCTTGTTCTGGACTCCCCCAACATTGGGAACATGTTTCCTGCCTCTAACGTGTCCAACCCCTTAATAATCTTATACGTTTCGATAAGGTCTCCTCTCATCCTTCTAAATTCCAGTGTACACAAGCCTAGTCGCTCCAGTCTTTTAACATATGACAGTCCCGCCATTCCGGGAATTAACCTAGTAAACCTACGCTGCACGCCCTCAATAGCAAGAATTTCTCCTGAGAGCTAATACTCTCCAATCCAGGAAACATACTGGTGAGGAAAAAACTGCAGATGCTGGTTTATACCGCAGATAGACACAAAGTGCTGGAGTAACTCGGCGGGTCAGGCAGCAACGGGATCCCACCACTAGTCACACCTTCCCATCGCCGCCCCTTTCTGTTTTCCGCAGAGACCCGTTGCATCACAACTTAGGGCAGCATGGTAGAGTTGCTGCCTTACAGCACCAGAGACCCAGGTTTAATCCTGATTACGGGTGTTTGCCTGTCCGGAGTTGGTATGTTCTCCCCTGCGTGGGCTTACTCCAGAATCTCCGGTTTTCTCCCACACTCCAAAGACGTACAGGTTTGTAGGTTAAATGGCTTGATAAAAATTGTAAATTGCCCCTAGTGTGTGTAGGATAGTGTAAGTGTGCAGGGATCGCTGGCCGGGATAGACTCAGCGGGCCTGTTTCCCCGCAGTATCTCTAATCTAAACTAAACTCAACTCACTGATTCGCTCATTCCTTCCCACCCAAACCACCCCCTCCCCAAAAATTTGCCCCTGCAACTGCAGGAGATGCAACACCTGTCCTTATACTTCCTCCCTCCAGTCCATTCAGGTGGTTCACTTGCACCTCCTCAAATCTCATTTACTGTATCCGCTGTTCTCTAGTGTGGGTTGCAATATATCAGCGAGGCCAAGCGCAGACTGGGCGAACATTTCACTGAACACTTACGCTCATTGCGTCTTGGCCTACGCTATCTCCCGGTTGAAGAATGCACTCAAGACTCAAAATATAGCCGAACAAATGTCTTCTACACTTGCAACATGATGTCCCAACTAAATTCCCCGACTAATGAAGGCAAGCACACCGCAAGCCTTCTTTACCACCCTATCCACTCGTGCTTCTACTTTCATGGCACTATGAATCTGTACTCTAAGATTCCTCAGTGCATTCATACTCCTGTGTTTTGCCATGTACTGTATACTTTTCACTTACATTTGACCTCCCAAAATTCAACACTTATCACCTGCAGGATTAAATTCCATCTATCTTTCTCTATCCAAATCTCCAACTTACCTACATCCTGCTGTATCCCTTGATAACCTTCTTCACTATCCACAATTCCACCCATTTTTGTATTATCTGCAAACATACCAATCAGATCACCTACACTTTCAAGTCAAATCATTTACACACATGACAAACACGGAGGCCCCAGAACTGATCATTTGCAGAACTCCACCGGTCCCAGTCACCCAGTTGGAAAACAGCCCTCTACCACCATGACCAAGCCAATTTTGGATCTAATTTACCAACTCACCTTGAGTTCCATGTGACTTCGTTTTCTGAACAGCCTACCACAAGGGATCTTGTCAAATGCTTTACTGAAGTCTCTGTCGACAACACTGCCCTGCCCTCATCAATCATGTCCATCACATCCGTAAAATTCTCAATCAAATTTGTGAGATGAGACCTCCTCTGCACAAAGACTATCTCTAATAAATCTATATTCTTCCGAAGAATAAATTCAATCCTTAAGGATCGTCTCGAATAAAGTCCCTCCCACTGACAGAGGGTTCACCATCCTATAATTTTTTGGATTGCCCTTCTTAAACAATGGAATAACACTGGATATTCTCAAGTGTTCTAGCTAAAGAGGATACAAAGATCTTCGTTTAAGCCTCGGCAATTTCCTCTGTTGCTTCCCTCAGTATAATGGGATAGATTCCATCAGGCATTGGGGCAATCCCAACTAACTGTTTTTGCAAAATACCAAACACCATCTCCTTCTAAAAGGTCCTGTCCCACTTAAGCGATTTTAAGGCGACTGCCGGCGACTAGGCTGTCGCCGAACGTCTGCCAGGGTGTCGCGGGCATGATCGTGAGGAGTCTTCAATGAATCGTAGCGGATCTCAGTGCGTCGCGGAAAAATTTACCTGCTAGAAATTTCTCGGCGACAGCTGGCTTGTCGCCAGGTATCGTAGCTTATTGCGGGCGCTGTCTGTCGCATGCTGTCCCCAGGTTTGCTAGGTTGTCGCAGATGCATTTAGAAGCACATGATATTAAATTAAGAAAAGGCGTTTGAAGATACCAGGAGATAGTTTTGTTTAACCAATTTATTTACCGTCAGGACATTTGACAGGTAGATTGGAGGCGACAGTTTGACGGTCAGGTAAGTGTGGGAATTTTGAGATGTTTCCGAAGACGGTGTAATCTCTTAGCCAGGTGCTAATTTCACAAAAAAAGTAACTTGTATCGACCTGACTCAGCATTGTCGAGGTCATTGTCGTGGGGTAAAAGAAAATGTTGGCGATCTGCTATGACTTTGACAGTCGCCGGCAGTCGCCTTAAAAATCGCGTAACTGGGACAGGCCCTTTAGTATCAACATATTTTGGGTTTCAAAATATTTGTCCTTCATCAACATGATAGTTGACCATTTCTTTATGCTTTTCCCTTTTCCATTCTGTGCATCCTTTACGGAGGTCTACAGCGTCAGTATTACGTCTGTCTGGGTAGAAAGCTGAAATTCTACTCCACAGACTCTTCAGTGGATACTTTTGTGAAGGGAAAGGGACTCATGTTAAACCTCATCACACAAGCAGGGGTGAGAAAATTAGGGAAAGTATTGGGTTAATATTTTTCTTTCTACAATCCAAATGAGGCAGAAATCAGGAAATGAAACCTAGGCCAAGATCCAAGTCCTCCATCTGGCAAACAATTCCAGTACTCGAGGGTGTAAATAACGTGGGAGTCTGAGACACCCAGACAATACTACACATCACAAAATTGTATGAAAAAAAACACCTGGCAAACCGAATGAGATAAACTTCTGCTCGGTTGGACATATATTCCAGCTGAAATGTCCATTCTAACCTACCATTGTTGCAACCAGGTAGTTTGCCTTTAATATTTTGAACAAACATTCACAGCAGAAATGACTGTAAATTTGCAAGGTCTTCAATGGAAAATTTTCAGACATAAATCCTGAACTGATTTTATGATCTCAATTCCTATTCCTTGGCAGAGGCATCTAACTTACACCATCATACGTCATCAAGAGTGGAGTGGAGTGAAGCCGACTTCCAGGCAATTTCATCTTTTTAGAAGCATAGGATTGTACAACATGGAAACAGGCCATCCATCCACCTCAGTACCCAGCATCTGGGCCACAGGTTCACATGGACCATCTCCGACATCTCCCAACCGTTTCTTGATCTCACCGTCTCCATCACACGAGAAAGACTATAGAATGACATCTATTATAAACCTACTGACTCCCACAGCTATCTAGAATAAACATCTTTCCACCCTGCCTCCTACTAAGACACTATCCACTACTCCCAATTCCTCTGTCTATGCCGCATCTGAGCCTAAGATGAGGTATTCCATACATAGATACATAAAAAATAGGTGCAGAAGTAGGCCATTCGGCCCTTTGAGCCAGCACTGCCATTCAATGTGATCATGGCTGATCATCCATAATCAATACCCCGTTCCTGCCTTCTCCCCATATCCCTTGATTCCGCTAGCCCTAAGAACTCTATCTAACTCTCTTTTGAATGCATTCAGTGAATCGGCCTCCACTGCCTTCTGAGGCAGTGAATTCCACAGCATCCCAACTCTCTGGATTTAAACGTTTTTCCTCATCTCCGTTCCAAATGGCCTCCCCCTTATTCTTAAGCCGTGGCCCTGGTTTTGGAATCCCCCAACATCGGGAATATGTTTCCTACATCTAGTGTGTCCAATCCCTTAATATTTTTTAATGTTTCTACAAGATCCTCTCTCGTCCTTCTAAATTCCAATGAACTCAAGCCCAGTCGCTCCAGCCTTTCATCATATGACAGTCCCTCCACCCCGGGAATTAACCTAGTAAACCTACGCTGCACTCCCTCAATAGCAAGAATATCCTTCTTCAAATTAGGAGAGCAAAACTGCACACAGTACTCCAGGTGCGGTCTCACCAGGGCCCTCCCTGTACAACTGCAGAAGGACCTCTTTGCTCCTATACTCAACTCCTCTCGTTATGAAGGCCAACATGCCATTAGCTTTCTTCACTGCCTGCTGTACCTGCATGCTTACTTTCAGTGATTGATGTACAAGGAAACCCAGGTCTCGTTGCACTTTCCCTTCTTCTAATCTGACGCCATTCAGATAATAATCTGCCTTCTTGTTCTTGCCACCAAGGTGGATAACCTCACATTTATCCAGATGTCCTCATTCTTTAGGGAACGGGGGTTCCCCTCTTCCATCATAGATGAGGCCCTCACAAGGGTTTCCTCGATATCCCGCAGCTCCACTCCTGCTCCCCTTCCCCCCCAGTCACAACAGAGAGTCCCCCTTGTCCTCACCTTTCATCCCATCAGCCGTCGCATACAGCACAATCCTCCGACATTTCCCCCACCTCCAGTGGGATCACACCACTAGCCACATCTTTCCATCTCTACCCCTTTCTGCTTCCGCAGAGACCGTTCCCTCTGCAACTCCTTGGTCAACTCGTCCCTTCCCACCCAAACCACCCCCTCTCCAGGTACCTTCCCCTGCAACCACAGAAGATGCAACACCTGTCCCTATATCTCCCCCCTCGACTCCTTCCAAGGAACCCGACAGCCTTTTCAGGTGAGGCAGAGGTTCACTTGCACCTCCTCCAACCTCATCTACTGTATTTGCTGTTCCAGGTGCAGACTCCTATATACCGGCAGGACCAAGCGCAGGCTCGGCGATCGTTTCGCTCAACACCTCCGCTCAGTCCGACTGAACCTACCTGATCTCCCGTTTGCTAAACACTTTAACTCCTCCTCCCATTCCCACACCAACCTTTCTGCCCTGAGCCTCCTCCACTGTCAGAGTGCGGCCCAGTGCAAATTGCAGGAACAGCACCTCATATTTCGCTTGGGCAGCGGTATGAATATTGACTTCTAGAAACTTCGTAACCCTTGCTTTCCCTCGATCCCCATTCCTCCCCCTTCCTAGTTCTCCGACCAGTCTGACTGTCCCCGATTACATTTAATCCCTGTATGCTTCGATGTCACCTTCTCCTAGCCAACAATGATCTATTCTACAATTTCCTTGAACCTCATCCCCTTTGATATCTCGTTTTCACACCTTACCCTTCCTCATCTCTGTGTCTCCCTCTTCCCTGACTCTCAGTTTGAAGAAGGGTCTCGACCCGAAACATCACCCATTCCTTCTATCCGGAGATGCTGCCTGTCCCGCTGAGTTACTCCAGCATTTTGTGTCTACCTGATCCACAGCACGCGATGCTCAAGTAAGTCATGGTCAGTTGGGCACTTCTTAAGTGGTGCCAGTGATTCCGTTTGAACCACTCAGTCAGGCATTAGAGGAACTTACTATTTTGGGTGAAGAAGGTAAATCTCTTACCCCTTACCCTGATAACAAGATAGTTCCCAGGACTTGGACTACGTGGCATTTGTTTAAAAGGTCAAAGTGCTGGAGTACATCAGCAGGATGGCAGCATTGTTGGAGAACATGGTTAGACGACATATCGGGTCAGGACCCTTTTTCAGGCTAATGGTGGTGGTGGGGGGCGGGGGGGTTGGAAGAAGCTAGAAGCGAGGTGGGGGTAGACAAAGTCTAGCGAGTGATAGGTGTGTGCAGGTGAGGGCTTTTTTTTTTGGCAGATACTTGAACAAAGGCCAGAGATGAAAAGATAAAAAGTGTGAGATAAAAGTAGATGCGCGAATTGTGAAGCTCTAGGAAGGAATATAGGTGGAATGGGATGAGGGAACAGGAAAGGGGGAAATGGGACACATCCAGCTGGGTCATGGAGAAGAGAGGGGACAAAAAAGGTAGGAGAGGTATTTGTAAGGGAGTTACCTGGAATTGGAGAATTCAATGGTCTGACCATACGTTTGTAAGCTACCCAAGTGGAATGAGAGGCACTATACGTGCAGTATGTGTGTGGGCCCACTCTGGCCATGGATAGCAACTGGGAGATCCAGAGGGCCTTGACAGACCGAGCTCAAGTGTTCGGCGAAACAGCTGCCTAGTCTACACTTGGTCCTACCAAAAGTAAAAGAAGCCACATTGGGAAAACCGTGCACTAATATTGGATGTATATTGGACACTGGAGAAGGTTGAGAATGAGCCAGGTAAGTGGGCCAAGGAATGGCAAATGGTGTTCAATTCTGTTAAGTCCAAAGTGTTACATTTTGCCAAGTCAAACCAGAGTACAATTTCCACAGTGTACAGTAAGGCCTTGGGGAGTGTTGAAGAACAGAGAGACTTAGGAGTTCAAGGACAGTCTACCCTCGTTATTAGACCACATTATAACAGATTTTGGTTATCGTGGATCAAGGTGTCCGTTTGTGGTGGCGGATGGCGGGCGGTGAGCATTGCAGTGTTTGGCAACAGAAAGGCAGCAGGGGGAGAGAGAAAGCGAACAGTAAAGAGGGGGGTTAAGCCACGGGGAAATTCCAGGCTGGGAAGCAGCAGAGCCTGGGGCCCCACACATGGTGGTGGGTGTATGGAACGTGCTGCCGGAGGAGGTAGTTGAGGCAGGTATTATCACAACATTCAAGAAACACTTTGACAGGTACATGGATAGGACAGGTTTAGAGGAATATGGGTCAAACGCAGGCTGATGGGACTAGCGAGGCTGGGACATGTCGGCCTATGTGGGCAAGTTGGGTCGAAGGGCCTGTTTCCATGCTGTAAGACTCGATCACACTAATTTCCATAACCACTTTAAAATGTACAGTTAAAAAGACTACCTCAAAAATGTTTCGCTACTGAAACTTCTTTAACTTGACCAACTGCATTACCCAAGTTTGAGTAATGCTTCTTCCCATAATCTACATATTGCGTCAATCCCCTTAAAAATGTAGCTCCCCTCCAAGCATTTAACGATGTGGCAATCCCAGATAATATTTGGAAATTGAAACTCGCCCAGTACAAAAGTCTTTTAATTCCAGCTTTCTAATGAAGGCCTACAGATCTGTTCCTCTATCTCCTCATGACCATGAGGAGGTATGTAATAAATCCGAACAGAGTGCCAACACCCTTTTTATGCCTAACCTTAACACAAAGGGCCTTGTTAGGTGAGCCTTCTAGGAAATCCTCACTAAATAATGAAGTAGTGCAATTTGTGATTGTGCAAGTGCAATACCTCCTCTCCTTTCACCTCCAAGCTGCGGCCCCCCATCACCATGCTGAACCCTCACGCCAGGGGCCAGCGTACCAACCTGACGTCTCTTGCCTGGATATTCTCCAATGTGGGATACGTAGTCGCCAGTCCCACCCATCCTTCAGCCATATCCCAGTGATAGCAACAATATCATTACCCCATAACAGTCTGAAGAAGGGTCTCGACCCGAAACGTCGCCCATTCCTTCTCTCCTGAGATGTTGCCTGACCTGCTGAGTTACTCCAGCATTTTGTGAATAAATACCTTTGATTTGTACCAGCATCTGCAGTTATTCTCTTATATTATATCATTACCCCCATGTTCATTACAACATTGAGTTCATCTACTTCAATGATAATCTTTGCATTATTGCATAAAAGTCAATGCAATTTAGCTTGGAATGCTCTTGATGCGCACTTACTTGTTCTGCTTACTGGGCTTACTATTTCTCCTGAAGGTGATTATTTCTCCCCATTTGAACAACTACTTTAAGGCCTTTTCCCCTGCCAACTAAGTTTAATTTATTTATCTTGATTAATCTTGAGTCCAGTTTATTTTTGTGACTTTAACAGTTTATATATCTTGACTCCACTACACAGCAAACATCTATCTATCTTGACCTTTCATATACTCAATAATTCAGCCTTCACAGTTCTGGGGTAGAAAATCTTTGTCAACAATATTCCCAGTAAATGAACCACCACAGTCCTCTTAAATAGAGAATCCCAAAGATGCATGCCACTCTGCGTGTAAAACAATTCCTGATCGACTAATTATTATTTTGAAACTCTACCTTACAGTTATGGACGCCCCAGACATGGGAAACCTGAAGAATGAATGGATGAATGAATGAATAAGTTTATTGGCCAAGTATGCATATACAAGGAATGTGCCTTGGTGCTCCGCTCACAAATGACAACACAAACATCCAGTTAACGATTAAGAATAAAGTATAACCACATCAAAACAATAAGGATACAACATTACGGTCTAAACATGTGGGTGAAAATAAACCAGAGCAAAAAGGAGACTACAGACTTTGGTTATTGAGTAGAACTATCACTCGTGGGAAAAAAAGCTATTTTTATGTCTGGCTGTGGCTGCTTTGACAGTCCGGAGTCGCCTTCCAGAGGGAAGTGCTTCAAAGAGTTTGTGGCCAGGGTGAGAGGGGTCAAAGATGATCTTGCCCGCTCGCTTCCTGGCCCTTGCAGTGTACAGTTCGTCAATGGGGGGAAGGTTGCAGCCAACAACCTTCTCAGCTGTGCGAACGATCCGTTGCAGCCTCCGGATGTGGTGCTTGGTGGCTGAGCCAAACCAGACCATGATGGAGAAGGTGAGGACGGACTCAATGATAGCAGTATAGAATTGGACCATCATTGCCTGTGGCAGATTGTGTTTCTTCCGTTGCCGCAGGAAGTACATCCTCTGTGGGCCTTTTTAACTGTGGAGTCGATGGTGGCCCCCCATTTAAGGTCCCTGGAGATGATGGTTCCAAGGAACTTAAATGACTCCGCAGATGTGACTGTGGTGTTGTTGATATAAGAGAATAACTGCAGATGCTGGTACAAATCGAAGGTATTTATTCACAAAATGCTGGAGTAACTCAGCAGGTCAGGCAGCATCTCAGGAGAGAAGGAATGGGCGACGTTTCGGGTCTGAAAGGTCTCGACCAGAAACGTCACCCATTCTTTCTCTCCTGAGATGCTGATTGACCTGCTGAGTTACTCCAGCATTTTGTGAATAAATACCTTCGATGGTGTTGTTGATGGTGAGTGGGGGGAGGGGAGGGGGAGCTCATCGAAAGTCTACAATTCGTTCCACTGTCTTGAGAATATTGAGCTCCATGTTGTTGCGATGTCACCAGGACGCCAGCTGTGTCACTTCCCCTCTGTAGGCAGATTCCTCCCCATCCTGGATCAGTCCAATCAGGGTAGTGTCATCCGCAAACTTGAGGAGCTTGACAGAGGAGTCTGTGGAGGTGCAGTCATTGGTGTAGATAGAGTAAAGGAGAGGGGAGAGTACGCAGCCTTGCGGTGCTCCTATGCTGAGGGTCTGCGGGTCTGAGATGTGCTTTCCCAGCCTCACATGCTGCTTCCTGTCAGTCAGGAAGTTGATGATCCACTGACAGAGGGGTTTAGGCACAGTCAGCTGTGAGAGTTTGGAATGTAGTAGCTCTGGCACAATGGTGTTAAATGCAGAGCTAAAGTCCACAAACAGAATCCTGGCATAGGTCCCCTTGTGGTCTAGGTGCTGGAGGATGAAGTGCTGGCCTAGGTTGACTGCAACATCCACCGATCTATTGGCCCTGTATGCAAACTGCAGGGGGTTCAGCAGGGGGTTTGTGATGTTTTTCAGCTGGGCCAGCACAAGTCTTTCAAAGGTCATCATGACTACCGAGGTCAGTGCGACAGGCCTGTAGTCATTCAGACCAGTGATCCTTGTCTTTTTGGCTACAGGAACAATAGTGGAGACCTTGAGGCAGGCAATAGACAATAGCCAATAGACAATAGGTGCAGGAGTAGGCCATTCGGCCCTTCGAGCCAGCCCCAGCATTCAATGTGATCATGGCTGATCATTCTCAATCAGTACCCCGTTCCTGCCTTCTCCCCATACCCCCTGACTCCACTATCCTCTGACTGAAAACGTTTTTCCTCATCTCCGTTCTAAATGGCCTACCCCTTATTCTTAAACTGTGGCCCCTGGTTCTGGACTCCCCCAACATTGGGAACATGTTTCCTGCCTCTAATGTGTCCAACCCCTTAATAATCTTATATGTTTCGATAAGATCCCCTCTCATCCTTCTAAATTCCAGTGTATACAAGCCTAGCCGCTCCTGTCCTTCAACATATGACAGTCCTGCCATTCCGGGAATTAACCTAGTAAATCTATGCTGCATGCCCTCAATAGCAAGAATATCCTTCCTCAAATTTGGAGACCAAAACTGCACACAGTACTCCAGGTGCGGTCTCACTAAGGCCCTATACAACTGCAGAAGGACCTCTTTGCTCCTATACTCAACTCCTCTTGTTATGAAGGCCAACATTCCATTGGCTTTCTTCACTGCCTGCTGCACCTGCATGCTTCCTTTCAGTGACTGATGCACTAGGACACCCAGATCTCATTGTACGTCCCTTTTTCCTAACTTGACACCATTCAGATAATAATCTGCCTTCTTATTCTTACCACCAAAGTGGATAACCTCACACTTATCCGCATTAAACTGCATCTGCCATGCATCCGCCCACTCACACAACCTGTCCAAGTCACCCTGCAACCTCATAGCATCTTCCTCACAGTTCACACTGCCACCCAGCTTTGTATCATCTGCAAATTTGCTAATGGTACTTTTAATCCCTTCATCCAAGTCATTAATGTATATTGTAAATAGCTGCGGTCCCAGCACCGAGTCTTGCGATACCCCACTAGTCACTGCCTGCCATTCTGACAGTGCAGGTTTGCAGGGACTGGAAAATGTCTGTGTAGATCGGTGCCAGTTGTTCGGCACAGAGCTTAAGGGTGGAGGGGGAAACATTGTCCGGTCCTGGAGATTTCCGGATTTTCTGTTTTCTGACATGGTCACATGCTCCTTTTTCTAATATTCTTAGGTTTAATAGACACTTACTGTTAGATCTGAGTATCTTTGAATGGCTTTTCCTTAACTAGCCAAGAACATTGATGGCATTCTGACGAAAGTGGTGAAGTTCCCCCATCTGCCTTTGGTGGGCGGTGAATCCCAAGATGTGGGAAACAGTCGCTATGGTCTTGATGTTATAGGGTGGTAATGTGCAGTAGTGCAGCTTGGGAAAGCACCTTTGCCTTCTGATTTTTTTTATTGGAAGGCTAATCCTCTTATAGACTTCAGTGAAGGAATCAATGATGAGGGAACGTGTCTTTAATTAGGCACATTTGCACATATTTTCTGTGTTCTGTAAATTGATATCTGAAAGTGGACAGATCCAGGTTCTCAAATGAAGGAAGTGAGTGTTAAACAGGTCTCTGCTCATCCTGTAGATTAAATCAACTCCCGAGGGGAATTTGTTGGAGATCAGTTGTAGTATTCCATCAAGAATAATTGAAAAGGTTGGATTGGACAGCTTTCCCTGAGCTCAGTCAGTACTGGGATCAAATCTTTGGTAACACCATTAAGGTCACAGCTTTCATGTCATTATGCATTTAAGTGGAATGATAATGAAATTATGTGGACAGCCAAATAAGAGGCAGATGAATGAGGATGGAATGGTTAACTAATTGAACATGGCTCAATGTTAGCTTGGCAAACTGAAACTGGAAGGATTCTAAGGGGATCTCTACTGGAGCTGCAACTATTTTCAATCTATAGTTGGATAAAGAAACCAAGTGTATTATAACCAGTTTTACGTGCAATACATTGATATCATCATCATCATATCATATCATATCATATATATACAGCCGGAAACAGGCCTTTTCGGCCCACCAAGTCCGTGCCGCCCAGCGATCCCCGCACATTAACACTATCCTACACCCACTAGGGACAATTTTTACATTTACCCAGCCAATTAACCTATATATGTGTCAAAGATAGATGAATAAAATAATCTGTAAAGATATACAGTGATAGAATTATAGAGCAATATAGCGTGGAAACAGGCCCTTCGGACCAGCTTGCCCACAACAGCCAACATGTCCCAGCTACACTAGTCCCACATGCCCGCATTGGGCCCATATCCCTCCAAACCTGCCCTATCCATGCACCTGTCTGTTTCTTAAACGTTGGGATAGTCCCAGCTTCAACTCCCTCTTCTAGCAGCTTGTTCCATACATCCACCACACTTTGTGTGAAAAAGTTACCCCTCAGATTCCTATTAAATCTTTTCCCCTTCACCTTAAACCTATGTCCTCGTCCTCAATTCACCTACTCTGGGCAAAAGACTCTGTGCATCTACCCAATCTATTTCTCTCATGATTTTATACACCTCCTGAAAATCACCCCTCATCTTCCTGCACTCCAAGGAATAGAGTCCCAGTCTACTCCACCTCTCCCTATAGCTCACAGCCTCTAGTCCTGGCAACATCCTCATAAATCTTCTTAGTACTCTTTCCAGCTTGACAACATATTTCCTACAATAGTCTGAGGAAGGGTATCGACCCATTCCATCTCTCCAGAGATGCTGCCTGCCCCACTGAGTTACTTCAGCATTTTGTGTCTACCTTCAATTTAGACCAGCATCTGCAGTTCTTTCCTACACACTCTTTCCTAAAATATATATATATATATATATATATTCTATATACTAAAACTCGTGTTTGTTTGTTTGTTTGTTTGTTCCTGAACTACAGCCAAAACAGTACACGATAGCATGGCAATTTTAGGCCACCTTACCCACCGTCGTCCCTTTGGTGCTAATGGAAGAAGTTTCATGGAAATCGGTGTTATATTTTTTGTTATTCACATTTTAAAGTTTAAATCTATCTCCTAGGGAGGGAGGGAGGGGGTGGAGGGAGGGAGGGGGGAGGAGTGAGGATAAGGGGGGTTGAGCGGGATGGAGTGGGGGAGGGGGAATGGGGGAGGGGGAGGGGAGGGAGGGGGGAAGGGGAGGGAGGAGAGGGTGCTACGCCAATGCAGGAGAGGTTTGGGCACAACGGGTCCACTTGGTCTAGTGTGTATATATATATATATATAAATATATATATTGGGGAAATAAGCGTGGGAAAATATGGGAAAATGCACAAATATCCATTTTATTGGCAAGAATATTAAGAAACACAACTAATGCTACCAGTGGCTTCTTTGGCGAAAACATAAGAGAAAGAAACTACAAGGAGTAACAGAATCAACAACTAGAAGACATAATTGACAGATTAGAAGTTGATCATATTCTATGACTTGCTCACAGACATTGATCAGAGTTTTCCAAATGAACTATAAAGCTTATATAAGTCTTACCAAATTATTAAATTGCAAATTTGTACGTAAATTCCAAAATTATTTCTATTGACTATGAAAGTTTGCATTATTTTGCCTACCTTCAGAGTTCAGTGTGATAAGTGTGACGTTTGGTGCGAGGTTCTGGCCTCCTGATTGACCACTGTTGGAGACTGTATCACTAGTTTCAGATCCGCTTTCTACATCTTCCGTATGGCTATCTTCGTGGCCTGGAATCTTCACAATTATTGTGTTCTGTCTCCTCCCTGGCAGAGAACTTTGCACCCAAAGAAAGAATGCAAAATTAATACGGAAACCGTGCTCGGTTTCAAGTTACTGACTTATAGAAGAATCAAAATATATTTTTGGAGCTGTATAGTTAATCAATTGTAACCAAATTACAACTCGCCAACACGTTGGATTGTTCACTCAATGTATTTCAGTGTCCGTGCAGCAGCCAGAGATTTCACAAGGCAGCAATTAGATAGATTGAGTGAGACTATTTCAGTGTCCGAGCCGCAGCGAGAGATTTAAAAGACATCTGTTGGAATGGTTGAGTAATAAAAATTGGTTAATTGAGCAGCCAATAAAAGGAAGACAAGATGCAGCCTTTTGGGAGTGAGGCTGTGTTGAGGGGAAGTGCGAGGCTTTGGCTCAAGAGATTAAGGCAAGGAGGCCGAGCCCAGGAGATCAGGGCACAGTCTGCTATTTCTTGTGCGTGACTGTGCTTTTTCCTCTCGTGGTTTTAGTGAAGTAGTAGTCGCAGGTAGAATGGTGCAATGTTCCTCCTGCAGGGTGTGGGAAGTCAGAGAAACTGCCGATGTCCCCAATGACTACATGGGTTGTAACTGTGGCCAGGTGTAGCTCCCTGCAGGCCGCATTAGGGAACTGTATCTGGATGGCCACGGGATCATCCAGGAGCATGAGAGCTTCATAGATGGGTGTTAGAGTGAGGTGATCATGCCCATGGTACATGGAGAGGGCGGGTGGGTGACCACGAGGCCAGGGAGCAGACGGACTGCAGGTGACCCCGGTGGTCATTCTCCTTCGAAGCAGGCATACCCTTTTGGATTCTAAAGTGTCAGAGTGAGCAGCAGTAGTAGTCAGGCCTGGCTCTGCGGCACAGTGGGGAAGGGAAATGTCAGACAGAGCTATAGCGTAGGTTTACTAGGTTAATTCCCAGAATGGCAGGACTGTCATATGTTGAAAGACTGGAGCGACTAGGCTTGTATACACTGGAATTTAGAAGGATAAGAGGGGATCTTATCGGAATGTATACGATTATTAAGGGGTTGGACACGTTAGAGGCAGGAAACATGTTCCCAATGTTGGGGGAGTCCAGAACCAGGGGTCACAGTTTAAGAATAAGGGGTAGGCCATTTAGAACGGAGATGAGGAAAACCTTTTTCAGTCAGAGTTGTGAATCTGTGGAATTCTCTGCCTCAGAAGGCAGTGGAGGCCAATTCTCTGAATGCATTCAAGAGAGAGCTAGATAGAGCTCTTAAGTATAGCGGAGTCAGGGTGTATGGGGAGAAGGCAGGAACGGGATACTGATTGAGAATGATCAGCCATGATCACATTGAATGATGGTGCTGGTTCGAAGGGCCGAATGGCCTACTTCTGCACCTATTGTCTATAGTGATGAGACTTGTTAGTTGGGGGTGCAGACAGGAGGTTCTGGGGCAGCATTTTAAACACCGGGATGATGTGTTGCAAAGCATTGTTAATTATTGCAAACAGGGTATGAAGAGAACCTGATGTAAACAAAATGAACTGTATCTTGGCCTGAAGAAGAGTCTCGAGCCAAAACGTCACCCATTCCTTCTCTCCAGAGATACTGCCTGTCCCGCTGAGTTACTCCAGCTTTTTGTGTCTATCTTTGGTTTAAACCAGCATCTGCAGTTCCTTCCCACACTTAACTGCATCTTAGACGTACTGTTTGTAAAATATGCGGTTGAATATGTGAGAAATAAAGTGCAATTGACTCTAAGGAAATCAGAGGAGCAAAATGGGGCAGGAGATAGTTCTGGCAGATAATATTAAGGAAAATCCAAAGTAGGCTAAGAGGGTGACTAGAGAGAGAATAGTGCCCCGTAGAAACCAAAGTGGTCATCTCTGTGTGGCGCTGAAGGAGATGGGCAAGGTTGTTAAAGAGCATTTCTCCTCTGTGTTTACTGTGGAGAAAGATGTGAAGACTGGGGAACTTGGGACAGTTAATGGAAGTGTCTTGAGGGCAGTCAATATTACAGTTGATGAGGTGCTGAACATCTTAAGGAATATGAAGGTTGATGAATCTCCCAAGCCTGATCAGATAAATCCGAGGACTGTGAGAAGCTAGAGAATTATGGGCGCTCAGTTAAGATACACGAATCACAGTGTGAGGTGCTGGAGGGTGGCTACATCGGTGAACCCATGGACATCCCTGGCCAGGACCTGCCCCGAAAGCAGCGGATAACCCTCAACCGCTTGAGAACAGGCGTGGGACGCTATGGCGTAGCGATGAAGAGTGGGGTCTCGTGGACAGTGCCTTCTGTGAGTGTGGGGACCCAACACAGACAGTGGAGCACATAGTCACCAGTTGCCCCAAATACCCGCCACCGAATGGTGAACGAGGTCTGATTGACCTGGACGATGACACGTTGGCCTGGCTCGCCTCAACGGAGCTGCAGGTCAGAAATACATACAACAGAAGATCCAAATCATTGCTATAGGGAGGCCTGGATAGAGTGGACGTGAGGTGGATGTTTCCACTAGTGGGAGAGTCTCCGACCAGAGGTCACAGCCTCAGAATAAAAGGACGTTCCATTAGGAAGTAATGAGGAGGAATTTCTTTAGTCAGAGGGTGGTGAATCTGTGGAATTAATTGCTACAGAAGGCTGTGGAGGCCAATCAATGGATATTGTTAAGCTAGAGATAGATAGAATATTAGTATGGGTGTCAGGGGTTATGGGGAGAAGGCAGGGGAATGTAAATGTAAAATGTAAATGTAAAAAATCTTTATTGTCACTACACAAAGTACAGAGAAATTAAAGCAGTCCAGATGATGCAATCACACACAGCAGACAGTACAAAGGATAAACCTTTATCCATAACAAGCTAAACCTAATCTACTGAATTAAACAAACTGACCTCTAATACAATATAGACAAAACAATGACAATACGGTCAAGGCAGTGTACAGTGCAATCAAGACAGCAAGTTATTGGGGTTGAGGGAAAGATAGATCAGCCATGATTGAATGGTGGAGTAGACTTGGTGGGCCGAATGGCCTAATTCTGTTCCTATCGCTTATGAACTCATAAACCACAAAAGACAATAGGCCCAGCACCAATCCCTGAGACACACCATTAAACACAGGCCTCGTCCGAAAAACAACCTCCCATCGTCACCCTTTGCATCCTTCCATGAAGCCAATTCTCTTTCCAGTTGGCTAGCTGTCCCTGGATCCCATGCAATCTAATCTTCCACAGCAGCCTACCATGCAGAATCATATCAAACGCCTCGCTGAATTCAGAACTTTAACTTGTAGGCCAACCAAGGCCTTGCCGTAATTATTTTAAATCTCAAAACTGTGGACGAGGCTCACTCACTGACTTCAGTCACTTGCCCTTCCTAAATTCAAGCTTTGCCCTCCCCTTTGCAGGGCACTCTACATATTGCCCAAGGAAAAGTTCCACCCCGTCTAAACCCTTATCATCATGGCAGTCCCAGTCTGTATTGGAAAAGTTAAAATCCTCTCCTGTGACAACCGTCTTGCAGCTGCCTGCAATCTCCTGGCACGATTGTTCTTCTAATTCCTGTTGACTCTTTGGGGGCTGGGAGAACACTCCCAACACTCCATCTATATTTCACGATGCTTTGGAAAAGCAGTTAACATAATTAAAGATCACTCACACCCAGTCAATCCTTCTACTCCCATCTTCCACTAAGTACAGAATACAAAAGCTTTCAAGCACATACCGCCAGATTCCACAACAACTTCTTCCCTGCTGTTATCAGACTCTTGAACTAGGGTTGCCAACTGTCCATATTAGCTGGGACATCCCGTATTTTGGGCTAAATTGGTTTGTCCCGTACGGGACTGCCCTTGTCCAGTATTAGGCCCGTGGCCCGCTGTAGACCGGGACAGTGTAGGCTAACGGAGTGTGTTCGGGGAGCGGGGCTGAGTGTGTTCGCCTAACGGAGGTTGCGTAGCAACCTGCCTCTAGGCCCGGACGCTGTAGGCCCAGACACTGTAGGTACGCACAGTGTAGGTCCGCACAGTGTAGGTCTGGACACTGTAGGCCCAGGGACCGCTGTAGGTCCGGAAGCCCAGGCGCCGCCTAACGGAGGTTGCTTAGCAACCCACCTCCCGGCCCGGGCGGCTGCCATTGGTGGAGCGGGAGCACGTGGTCATTGGCTGGGTGAGGTCACGTGGGGCGCGGGACGATGACGTCACCTTGTCCCATATTTGGGAGTGAGATAGTTGGCAACCCTATCTTGAACAGACCTCTCAAATGTGAAGAATTAATTCCTAATCTTCCAACCTATCCCGTTCAGCCTTTACACTTTTTTCGTCAATCCACACTTTCTATGTGTGTGTAACACTGTTCATTTTCTCTTTTGCACTACCTGATACACTCAGGTATTGTATGATTTTCCTGGATAGCGTGTAAAACAACGTTATTCCACAGTATCTTGGTACATGCTACTACAATAAGCCAAAACCAATATATTAAATGTAACAAGTCAGACAACAATTTGGAGTGTAATAATTTGAACAGTGTAACTTATCTCAGCTAAATTATCAGTCAAATAACAAAAAAAGGTTTACTAACTTGCTGAGAATATTATCCAGGGCATCTGTTCCTCTGGGTATACTTTCTTCCTGACCAGCAACCTTGGAAACAAGTGGGTTCTGACGATCACTGTTTAATATTACTGTAGTTTGTGGAACAGTGCTGCAAAAAAGTAATCAAAAAAGACATTTGAATAGAATGGTACGTACAAATCGAGATCATAATATAAAACATTTGATTTATTAACTATGTTTTCATTCCACTTTCATTTAAGGTGAAGGGGTAAAGATTTTATAGGAATCCGAGGGATAACTTTTCACGCCAAGGGTGGTGGATGTGTGGAACAAGCTCCCGGAGGAGGTAGTTGTGGCAGGGACTACCGTGATGTTTAAGAAGCAAGTAGACAGGTACATGGATAGGACAGGTTTAGAGGGATATGGGCCAAAGGCAGGCAAGTGGGACTAGTGTAGATGGATATGCTGGGCAAGTTGGGCCGAAGGGCCTGTTTCCACACTGTATGACTCTGACTCCAAATACATGGAGATAATATTTTGAGAAATATGATGGGCATTGAAACGATGCATAATAATTGTAATTTGATTCCAGATCTTTAACCCCACTAATCCACAGCAGCTATACAGGACTCAACTGTTGTTTGGTCAGCCAGAGCAGTTTCTTGCACCTGATCACATTTTATTTTCTTTCTTTCATGCAATAATTGTCTAGATTTACAGTTTAACTATAATTTAGTGTGGTGCAGGTACATATTTCCTTGAAAGTGGCATCATAGGTAGAGAGGGCAGCAAGGCGGCTTTTGGCACATTGGACCATCAGTCAGAGTATTGAGTATAGAAGCTGGAAGGTCATGTTGCAGTTGTATTAGACGTTGGTGAGACCACATTTAGAGCATTGTGTTCAGTTCTGAGCACCATGTTATAGGAAAGATGTTATCAAGCTGGAAAGGCTACAGAGAAGATATACGAGGATGTTGCCAGGACTAGAGGGTCTGAGCCACAGGGAGAGGATGAGTAGGCTGGGGCTTTATTCCTTGGAGCACAGGAAGCTGAGGGATGATCTTATAGAGGTGTACAAGATCATGAGAGAAATAGACTGGGTAAATGCACAGTCTATTAATGTTCTTAAGCTGGAAAGGGTGCAGAGAAGGATGGTGCCAGGACTGGAGAGCCTGATCTATGGGGAGAGGTTGAGCAGGCTAGGACTTTATTTACTTGGAGCTCAGGACGATGAGGAGTGATCTTATAGCGGGGAGCAGATAAAGCCACAGCCGACAGCAAGAAACAGCAACAGGTGAGAGGGGCTCGCTGGTGCACCTTGAGAGTCGGGAGTGGGGTTGGAAGCTGCGGCTCTAAATGCCGGGGAGACAGAGCCGGGAATGGATTGACAGGTCATTCCATTCACATTCAGTTTCCATTTTATATTTGTTTTATTGAGGTTGCTGGCACTCCGTGGTGCTTTAGATACACGGGAGTGGTGTCATTAGTGGGCCAGGGGTGTATTGTCCATTCATTATCACATGACCCCTGTTGGCCCGGAAAACAGATCATCCAGAAAGGTTCGGCAACCTAGGGTGCCAGAATAACAGTTCAGCCTGCATATCATTGAGGTAATAAAACTTCACTTATTTACAATTATTAGCATGGTACAACACTTGAAATACTTTTTAAGAACTCATAGCCAACTTGAGCGTGTCTGAACATATATTCAGATGAACTTATATTCACTTATGTGCAATGAAATTCCTGCTTCCAGAGCAAACACTATATATGTGATAATGGTAAATACAACAATGAATGAAAAACAGCACAATGATGCAAAGATTGTGGCGTAATTCAAAGCAGTGCAAAAGACTACCGAAGTGTAATAACAGAACAAGTGAATGAGAGAGAGTTAAGAGCATGAGTACGTGGCAACACGTCTGGGAAGGGCATGTGAGAGGTGGTTGGTTCAGGAGAATGATAGCACTGGGGAAGCGTTGTTAAATCTGGACCTCTGATCTGACAAGCTCCTGTATCTCCTGGCAGATTGTAGAGGAGACAAAGGGGAAGATCCAGGGGGGGCAGGCAGCTGATGATATTTCCAGCCGTCCTGACTCACGTACTATGAAGAAAGACTGAATTGAAGGAAGTGACAAGTCTTGAATGATTGGGTTGCGTTCAGCACTCTCTGCAAGTTCCGGTGGTCAAAGCACAGCCGTTTCTATCAGGCTGCGATGTAGCCATCAGAGTATTTTATATAGCACATCTGTCGATGTTCAGGAGAACCCTCCTGGTTATGCTGAAACTTCTCAGAAGCTTAATAAAGTAACCATGCTGATGCATTTGTGATCATCACATCAGAGTGGTGGCAACTGGTTAGGTTGCTGGTGATATGGGGGCCTAGGAACCTGAAGAGGTCAACCATGTCCGGGGCAACTTCATGATGAGAATTGGGCAACAGAGAATAGACCATAGTCACCACTTTCCAGTTTCTTCCTTCATTTAACAACCAACTGTTTATGCTTGCCGATGTTCAGGACTAGGTTGTTGTTCTGACACCATGTCAATGTCTTTCCTACACCCCGTCTCAGAATTATTGCTGATGTCGCCAACAACAGTGGCATTATTGGAGAACTTACAGATTGATGTCCTTGACCAGACAGTGGTGAGTATACAGGGAATGGAGCAGGGGGCTGAGATACAGCCCTCGGGAGCACCAGTGAGAGGGTGAGGATGGGGAAAATGTTATGAGCAACGCTAACAAACTGAGCTGTGCCAATCAGGAAGTCCAGGTCAGTTGCCGACAGAGGCCCCAAGGCCATGGTCTGGAGCTGGAGCTGGGCTTATTCAGCATGAAGGTGTTGAAGGCTCAGCTGCAGTTTGCGTCATTTCATATGTCAGAGCATTGAGTATAAGAAGTCATGATACAGCTTTATAGGACTTTGTGAAGCTGCACTTGGAGTATTGCATGCAGTTCTGATCACCCCTGATAGAAGTATGTAAAGTGAAAAGTCAGACAAAGGGTTGAAGAGTTGCGAATTGTGAAGCCAGAGTAAAGAATGTGGGTGGCGAGGGAGAGGGGGTAGTTATTAGAGGTCACCTAAAATTGGACTCGCATCTTCTGGTTTAATCTCTGGCTTTTGTCCAACCTCTGCCTATTAACCCCCCCATCCCCCCCCAGCGTTCGATTACCTGCCACACTTTATCCTGTCACCCTCCTCCTCCACAATCAATCTGAAAATGGGTCCCGAAACATTCCCTATCCATGTTCTCCCGAGCTGCTGCCTGACCCGCTGAGTCAGTGCACCACTTTGTGCCCTTTTTTTGCAAACCAGATTCTGCAGTTCTTGTGCTGAGTTACTGTGCTGAGGATTATGAGGGTTAGTTCAAGAACCTGAGGGAGTTTCCACCCACAATCTGTATTTTATTGGAACATAGTTGATTGTGGCAGCCTCAGACTGATGGATAGCTGACAAACTGTGCTTCAATTGGCAAAATACAGTCCTCATCAAATTCTCACAATCCAATGCAGACCTGCCGACATTTGATTTTACAAATTCACAATTTTGATGTCCAAAATTCAGAATTTTACATCAAAATTCAGAATATGGCACGTAATGCAACTTTTCAGCAAATAAAAGTATGCACGCCAAATGCACATATTCGTTGTGCTACATTCACGTGTGAAAAACGACTATTATTTCCAACAGACTGTAGTTCTTGGACTACATGTGCAATGTCAGGCCTATCATGAGTATATTCTACTATTATAGAAAGGTTAGTGAACAGAAATACTTTTTACAACAAAGAAAAAACTGTTTTGTTTTGTGTTTTCTATTTTGCTTTTTCCTTACACATCCCAATACTCTTGATATTGAATAAAAGAACAATGGTCATAAAATGTATGACTAAGTTATGAAGAAAGAGTTTCATTTAAAAAACTGCACATACCTAATTTAATTGAAGACATACTTGCTCCAGTGGTCTTCAACAGCAAATCACAACGGTCCCCCCCAACCCTACTCCCCCCCACTCCCCACCCCCACTACTCCCCCCTACACCCACCCACTACTCCCCCCTACACCCACCCACCCCTCCCCACTACTCCCCCCACCCCTCCCTTTCCTCCCAAATCCACTCCCCCACCCCTCCTCCCCCACTCCCCTCCCAATCCCACTCTCCCCCTCCCTCCCCTCCCTCCACCCCCCCGACCCCCACTCCCTCCTCCCACGCCCCTGCCCCTCCCCCCCCCCCCCCCCCATCCCCTCTCAACACCAACGGGCCTCACGCTCCGCAGCGAGGCGAGGTGAGCAGCGAGGCTGGGCAATCGGTGAGAGGCGAGGCGAGGCCGGGCCAGAGACGAGGTGTGGCCGGGCCAGAGACGAGGTGAGGCCGGGCCAGAGACGAGGTGAGGCCGGGCCAGAGACGAGAGGCGAGATGAGGTCGGGTCAGCGGCCAGCGGCGAGGCCGGGCCAGCGGCGAGGAGAGGCCGGGCGACCGGCGAGGCGGGACCAGCGGCGAGGCGAGGCAAGGCCAGGCCGGGCCAGCGGCGAGGTGAGGCAAGTACAGCGGCAGGCCGGGTCAGCGGCGGAGCGAGGCGAGGCGAGCGGCGAGGCATGTGTTTTGTCGAAAAATGTGAGGCAAAATCAGAATGGCAGAAATGAAATAAGAAAGCGGAAACTTTCCACCAAATTCGGAAGGGTTGGGATGTCTGCCAATGGCAAGATAAATAAATCAACATCTCCCAAGCTGACATCCCCAACATTGAATGCCTAATTTATTCAGCCAACTCCAATGGGATATCATGGTATCATTGTCACGTGGGAGACCAGACTCCCGAGATAAACACCACTCAAGAGTGGATGACATTTTTGAAAATGTGCAAATCCTTAACAATATACACCAACCCCTACTACTCAAAATGGGAATGCGAGAGTTTCCTGGACAGGACCTACTGTGAGGCTGTCACGCCAAGGGTCCAGGTCGAGCGAAGGTGGGAGACTGTTTCAGGGGGGAGTGAACGTGGACTACAGGAGACCCCGGTGGCTGTGCTTATTGCAAACAGGTACACCTTCTTGGGAACTGTCGGGGCAGAAGACGCTTCCAGTCCGAGCGGCGGACGTGTTGGCAGATCTAACCCAGGCAAGGAAACTCGACCGGGGAGACCGAAGTCGGGAAGAGCCATAGTAGTGGGTGACTCCATTGTCCGAGGTACAGACAGTAGATTCTGTGGCGACAGGCGGGACTCGAGGATGGTTTGTTGCCTCCCTGGTGCCAGGGTTCAAGACATCACGGACCGGCTTCAGAACATCCTAGCGAGGGAAGGCGATCAACCGGAAGTAGTTCTGCATGTGGGCACGAACGACGCCGGGCGGAAGAGGAAGGAGATACTGCGACGTGAGTTTAGAGAGTTAGGAAGAAGACTGAGAAGTAGGACGTCGAAGGTGGTTGTCTCTGGATTGCTACCTGTACCTCGTGCTAGTGAGGGCAGGAACAGAGAGATCGGGGATATGAATGTATGGCCGAGGGGCTGGTGCAGAGAGCCCAGCTTTTGCGCCATCGTAGAGTCGAAATATCGGAAGTTGAAGCATCGTGAGTTGGGGAGCATCTGCACAAATGACTTTCAAACGAAGGTGGCTAAATGTGGGGAAGATGTTTAATACCTACCTTTGTGGCAGAAATGTTTCTTGCCAAATATCAAATTGATAAGGCCACCTATGTCATACTGTATTTGGTGTTAATTACTCCATTGCCCACTCATCGAAGATTCCATTGTGTGACTTCCTAATGAAAATAATGTCCGTGATGAAGCAGTTATTGTTGCAAGACCTGAGATGCTGCTTTGAGTAACTCCAATGGTGCTATCCCACCCAAAGTCTTGGTGGTCGCCAGATTAGAGTGGACTTACAGACATCCAACTTTATACAATTTCTCCAAAGCATTTTGAAAGCATTTTTTAAGCTGGTAGCAATTAGTTTAATTATGAGTAATGTTAGGGTGATTATTGAATTAAATGAAAAAGTTATAGCAAATGTAAACATAGCAGCATAATATGGGTTACTAGAGAAAATGAACATTTATGGCTTATGGATAAATTGGCCTATGGATGGTTTCCAGGAACTGAATTCTTACATAACCCAGACTGCCAGTATGTTTTGACCAACACACTACTCACTTGAGTGCAGGATCAATTCCTCGAGCAACAGTTTATTACAACTTACTCCATGGTAAGTTATTCATACTGTGTTGCGAATCACATATGGGGTTGTGCTGTATTACCAAATTCTTAGGTTCTTGATATTGTGGAAATTCAATAAATCATTTCAATATCCACATAAACCATGACAGGAAATACAAATCATTTCCAAGTACAGTAAAACTCTGATAATCCACATCAGGTTGTTTGGAAATCCTGACAGTTCAACACCGGACTCACTCAACAGTCCAGGTTGTGAGGCTGGGGTCCAGAGTACAGAGTATGACTAGAGATAGAAAGAGCTGCTGGGGCCAAGATTTGTCAGTCATGCCAATGGTCAGGAACATGGATGGGATTGTGGCAGGAGCCAGAATCCGAGGTGCTTATATATTTCCCGCTTTCTTTAAATTCATCATGTTCACTGGAAAAATTATAATACTACTGGGTAACTGCAAAGAAAAGGTGAAATAAAAGAATAAAATAAATAAAAGAGCATGAATAAAGTCACAGAGTCATAGAGTGATACAGTGCGGAAGCAGGCCCTTCAGCCCAACTTGCCCCTACTGGCCAACAATGTCCCAGCTACACTAGTCCCACTTGCGCTTGGTCCATATCCCTCCAAACCTGTCCTATCCATGTACCTGTCTAACTGTTTCTTAAACGATGGGATAGTCCCTGCCTTAACTGGCAGCTTGTTCCATACACCCACCACCCTCTGTGTGAAAAAGTTACCCTCGGATTCCTATTAAATCTTTTCCCCTTCACCTTGAACCTATGTTCTCTGGTCCTCGATTCCCCTACTCTGGGCAAAAGTCTCTGTGCATCTACCCGATCTATTCCTCTCGTGATTTTATACACCTCTATAAGATCTTCCCTCATCCTCCTGCGCTCCATGGAACAGAGACCCAGCCTACTCAACCTCTCCCAAGAGCTCACACCCTCTAGTCCGGGCAACATCCTCGTAAATCTTTTCTGAACCCTTTCAAGCTTGACAATATCTTTCCTATAACATGGTGCCCAGAACTGAACACAATATTCTAAATGCGGTCTCACCAACGTCTTATACAACTGCAGCATGACCTCCCAACTTCTATACTCAATACTCTGACTGATGAAGGCCAAAGTACCAAAAGCCTTTTTGGCCACTCTATCTAGCTGCGACTCGACCTTCAAGGAACCATGCACCTGTACTCCTAGTTCCCTCTGCTCTACAACACTCCCCAGAGGCCTACCATTTATTGTGTAGGTCCTGCCCTTCTTCGATATCCCAAAATGCAACACCTCACACTTCTCTGTATTAAATTCCATCAACCATTCCTCTGCCCACCTGGCCAATCAATCCAGATTCTGCTGCTATCTTTCACAACCATCTTCACTATCTGCAAAACCACTCACATTTGAATCATCAGCAAACTTGCTAATCTTGCTCTATATGTTCTCATCCAAATCATTGATGTGGATGATAAGCAGTAACAGGCCCAGCACCGAACCGTGAGGCACACCACTAGTCACAGGTTTCGAGTCATCCACCATCACCCTCTGCTTCCTTCCATGGAGTCAATTTGCTATCCTTTCATCTCTCCTTGGATCCCATGCGATCTAACTTTCCAGAGCAGCCTACCATGAGGAACCTTGTCGAACGCCTTACTTAAGTCCATGTACACAACTAAAGCTCTATCCTTATCGACCTTTTTGGTCACGTCTTCAAAAAAATCAATCAGATTTGTGAGACACGACCTCCCATGTACAAAACCACACTGACTGTCCCTAATCAGCCCTTGCCCATCCAAATGCGTGTATATCCTATCCCTCAGAATTCTCTCTAGTAACTTTCCAACTACAGATGTTAAGCTCACCGGCCTATAGTTCCCAGCATTTTCCCTGCAGCCCTTTTTGAATAGAGGCACAACATTTGTCACCCTCCAGTCTTCCAGCACCCCTCCTGTATTTAAGGATGACTCGTAAATTTCAACCAGGGCTCCCGCAATTTCCTCTCTAGTTTCCCGCAATGTCCTCGGATATATCTGATCAGGCCCTGGAGATTTGTCTACCTTCAAACACGACAGTACCTTCAGTACTTCTTCGACGGTAACACTGACTGCTCTCAAGACACTTCCATTGACTGCCCCAAGTACCTCCGTCCTACTGTCTTTCTCCTCGGTAAATACAGAGGAGAAATACTCATAGAGGACCTTGCCCATCTCCTGTGGCTCCACACAGAGGGGACTGCTTTGATTCTTGAGAGGTCCCACTCTCTCTCTAGTTACCCTTTTCCCCCTTATGTATTGAGAAAATCTTTTGGGATTGTCCTTAATGCTACCTGACAGAGCCATCTCCTGGCCCCTTTTTGCCCTTCTGATCATTTTCAGTTTACTCCTTAGTTCCCGAAACTCCTCCAGAGATGCACTTGATCCCAGCTGTCTATACCTGTCCCATGTATCCTTCTGGTTTTTGAACAATGCCTCAATTTCCCTCGTCAGCCAAGCTTCCTCACGTTTGCCTGCTTTGCCCTTCACTCCAATGGGGAAGTACGTATCCTGAGCTTTCATCAGCACACTTTTAAAAACATCCAACTTGGCCGATGTTTCTTTCTCCTCAAATAACCTGTTCCTGTCAAATAACCTGTTCCTGTCAACTTTCCCTCAAAGTTGGCCTTACCCCAGTTGAGCATTTGAACACGTGGACCCTCTCCGTTCCCTATCCATAACTATCTTAAACCTAATCAAACTGTGGTCACTGGTCCCAAAAGGCTCCTCCACACACACTTCATTAACTGGCCCTTCCCAATTTCCCAATACTAGATCCAGTGTTGCCCTCTCACCTGTGGGGGCCTCCACATACTGCTTGAGAAAACTCTCCTGAACACTTTTGAGGAATTGCAACCCATTTAAAGCCCTCACACTATGATTTTCCCAGTCTATATTGGGAAAGTTAAAATCCCCTACCACAACAACCTTATTTGACCTGCAGCTATCGGCAATGTCCCGGCACATTTGTTCTTCTAATTCCCGTTGACTATTCGGGGGTCTGTAGTACACCCCCAACAAGGTGGTCATCCCTTTCTTGTTCCTCAGTTCCACCCATATGTGGGGGTGTTGCATTGCTTGTCAGGGAGGATATCACAGCAGTGCTTTGGCAGGATAGACTAGAAGGCTCGATTAGGGAGGCTGTTTGGGTGGAACTCAGAAATGAGAAAGGCTTAGCAACACTTATAGGGGTGTATTATAGACCGCCAAATAGGGAACGAGAATTGGAAGAGCAAATATGTAAGGAGATAGCAGATATTAGTAGTAAGCACAGAGTAGTGATTGTGGGTGATTTCAATTTTCCGTACATAGACTGGGAATCACATTCTGTTAAAGGGCTGGATGGTTTGGAGTTTGTAAAATGTGTGCAGGATAGTTTTTTGCAGCAATACGTAGAGGTACCTACCAGAGAAGGGGCAGTGTTGGACCTCCTGTTAGGAAATGAGACGGGTCAGGTGACGGAAGTATGTGTTGAGGAGCACTTTGGGTCTAGTGATCACAATGCCATTAGTTTCAATATAATTATGGAGAAGGTCAAATCTGGACCAAGGGTTGAGATTTTGGATTGGAGAAAGGCTCATTTTGAGGAGATGAGAAAGGATTTAAAAGGAGTGAAATGGGACATTTTGTTTTATGAAAAGGATATAATAGAGAAATGGAGAATATTTAAAGGTGAAATTTTGAGAGTACAGAGTCTTTATGTCCCTGTTCGGTGGAAAGGAAAGAATAATAATTTGAAAGAGCCGTGGTTTTCCAGGGAAATTGGACACTTGGTTCGGAAAAAGAGGGAGATATACAATAAATATAAGCGGCAGGGAGTAAATGAGGTTCTTGAGGAATATAAAGAATGTAAAAGGAATCTTAAGAAGGAAATTAGAAAAGTGAAAAAAAGATATGAGGTTGCTTTGGCAAGTATTGTAAAAGTAAACCCCAAGGGGTTCTACAGATATGTCAATAGCAAAAGGATAGCGAGGGATAAAATTGGTCCATTAGAGAGTTAGAGTGGACAGCTATGTGCTGAGCCGGAAGAAATGGGGGAGATATTAAACAATTTATTTTCTTCGGTATTCACCAAGGAGAAGGATATTGAATTATGTGAGGTAAGTGAAACAAGTAGAGTAGTGATGGAAATTATGAGGATCAAAGAAGAGGAGGTACGGACACTTTTGAAAAATATAAAAGTGGATAAGTCTCCAGGTCCTGATAGGATATTCCCTAGGATATTGAGGGAAGTTAGTGTAGAAATAGCAGGGGCTATGACGGAAATATTTCAAACATCATTAGAAACGGGGATGGTGCCGGAAGATTGGCGCATTGTGCATGTTGTGCCTTTGTTTAAAAAAGGTTCTAAAAGTAAACCTAGCAATTATAGACCTGTTAGTTTGACGTCTGTGGTGGGAAAATTAATGGAAAAGATACTTAGGGACAATATATATAATCACATGGATAAACAAGGCCTGATTAGAAACAGTCAACATGGATTTGTGCCTGGAAGGTCATGTTTGACTAATCTTCTTGAATTTTTTGAAGAGGTTACCAGGGAAATTGATAAGGGCAAGGCTGTGGATGTTGTCTATATGGACTTCAGTAAGGCATTTGACAAGGTTCCACATGGAAGGTTGATTAAGAAGGTTAAATCGTTGGGTATTAATAGTGAGGTTGCAAGATGGATTCAACAATGGCTGAATGGGAGATACCAGAGGGTAATGGTTGACAACTGTATGTCAGGTTGGAGGCCAGAGTACCCCAAGGATCTGTGTTGGGTCCACTGTTGTTTGTCATTTACATTAATGATCTGGATGATGGTGTGGCAAATTGGATTAGTAAGTATGCAGATGATACTAAGATAGGTGGTGTAGTTAATAATGAAGTAGATTTTCAAAGTCTACAGAGAGACTTGGGCCTTTTGGAAGGGTGGGCTGAAAGATGGCGGATGGAGTTTAATGCTGATAAGTGTGAGGTGCTGCATTTTGGTAGGACAAATCAAAATAGGACGTACAGGGTAAATGGTAGGGAATTGAGGAATGCAGTGGAACAGAGGGATCTGGGAATAACTGTGCATTGTTC
Source organism: Rhinoraja longicauda (assembly GCF_053455715.1). Taxonomy (NCBI): domain Eukaryota; kingdom Metazoa; phylum Chordata; class Chondrichthyes; order Rajiformes; family Arhynchobatidae; genus Rhinoraja; species Rhinoraja longicauda. Next base: position 42,073,991 of record NC_135958.1, read on the forward strand.
CCTGAAGGTGGAATCTCATGTGGATAGGGTGGTGAAAAAGGCGTTTGGTATGCTTGCCTTTATAAATCAGAGCATCGAATATAGAAGTTGGGATGTAATGTTAAAATTGTACAGGGGATTGGTGAGGCCGAATCTGGAGTATGGTGTGCAGTTCTGGTCGCCAAATTATAGGAAGGGTGTCGACAAAATGGAGAGGGTACAAAGGAGATTTACTAGAATGTTGCCTGGGTTTCAGCACTTAAGCTACAGAGAGAGGTTGAACAGGTTGGGTCTTTATTCTTTGGAGCCTAGAAGGTTGAGGGGGGACTTGATAGAGGTTTTTAAAATTTTAAGAGGGACGGACAGTGTTGACGTGGGTAGGCTTTTCCCTTTGACAGTAGGGAAGATTCCAACAAGTGGACATAACTTCAGAATTAAGGGACAAAAGTTTAGGGGTAACATGAGGGGTAACTTCTTTACTCAGAGGGTGGTGGCTGTGTGGAATGAGCTTCCGGTGGAAGTGGTGGAGGCAGGCTCGATTTTATTATTTAAGAGTAAATTGGATAGGTATATGGATGGGAGGGGATTGGAGGGTTATGGTCTGAGAGCAGGTAGATGAGACTAGGTCAGAGAAAGTAGTCGGCGTGGACTGGTAGGGCCGAACGGGCCTGTTTCCGTGCTGTAATTGTTATATGGTTATATGGTTATATAGCCTCACTAGACGAACCGTCCGTAATGTCACCTGACCACTGCCGTGACATCCTCCTTAACGAACAATGCAACCACCCCATCTCTTTTTTCCCCTTACCCGTCTCTCCTGAAGCTCCCGTACCCCGGAACATTGAGCTGCCAGTCCTGCCCCTCCATCATCAGGTTTTAGGTACAACGTCCCAGTTGCTCGTACCTATCCATGCCCTCAGCTCATCTGCCTTACCTGTCAGGCCCCTTGCATTAAAATACGTGCAGTTTAAACCAACCCTTCTTGCTAGCTCTCTGCCTTTCACCTGCCTCTTCTGTCCACTAACCTTTCCCACACTGCCCTCCACACCAACTTCCAGCCTCTCACGTGCCTCTGTCCTGTACGAGCTCCCATCCCCCTGCCAATCTAGTTTAAACCCTCCCGTGTAGCACTAGCAAACCTGCCGGCCAGGATGTTGGTTCCCCTCCAGTTTGGTTGCAACCTGTCCCTTTTGCACAGGTCAATCCTGCCCCAGAAGAGATCACAATCATCCAGAAATCTAAATCCCTGCCCCCTGCACCGACTCCTCAGCCACACATTCATTTCCCCTGTTCTTACCTTCTCTAGCACGAGGTACTGGAAGCAGTCCTGAGATCACTACCCTGCAGGTCCTGCGTTTCAGCCTCCTACCCAATTGCGTAAACTCATGTTGCAGAACCTCCTTCCTCTTCCTACCTATATCGTTCATGCCAACATGCACAATGACCTCCGGCTGCTCCCCCTCACTGTTGAGGATGCCGTGCAGCCGCTCTGAGACATCCTGGACCCTGGAACCAGGGAGGCACTACACCATCCTGGAGTCTCGCCCGCTGCCGCAGAATCTCCTGTCCGCACCTCTGACTATCGAGTCCCCCACCACAGTGGCTCTGCCTGACGTCACTCTTCACCATTGAGCCTCAGCACCAGGGTTGGAGTCACAGCTCTGGCTGCCACTCAATCTTGTCATGTCCGATCCAACAGCTCCCAAGAGGGTTTACCTGTTTTCAATACAGGTCCTGCACTACATGTTTACTTCTCTTCCTCGTTGTCACCCACCTTCGCTCTTCCTGTTTCCTCGGTGTGACAACCTCACTGTAGGTCCTGACCAGGAAACTCTTGTTTTCCCGGATGGTCCTGAGATCATCCAGCTGCTGCTCCAGTTCCCCCACACGTTCATTCAGGAGCTGCACCTGGACACAGCTCCCAGAGGTGTAGTTGTCAGAAGCACCAGCAGTGTCCCTGACTGCCCACATCCTGCAAGAGAGACGCTATAACAACTTGCCTGCCATTACTTCAGTGGACAAAATCACAAACGGGACACATCCAGAGTTGAGTGAAACCTATTTCCTTCTCTGCTACCAATTTTAAAATATCGGACACACGCAGAACTGATTCAAGTGTAGTCTCCTTGCCTCATCCTCCTCGCCGAAGACTCTTGAGCCAAAGACTCACACGTCACCTGAATCTGAATTACCTTTATTGTCATTCAAAAGGAATTGAACGAAAATCATTTGCCACGTAGCCACAACAGTACAGAGTAAAAGACACAAGACACAATTTTAACACAAACATCCATCACAGTGACGTCTCCAGACACCCCCTCACTGTGATGGAAGGCAAGAAAATTTATTCTCTCTTCCCCCATGCTTCTCCCACAGACAGATGGTTCGACTTCTGCCGAGGCGACGGAGGCTCCCGACTCGCGCATCCCCCGCAAGGAGATGGAAGGTCCCGCAGCCGTGCCATGCCGGGCGATGGAAAGTCCCGCGGCCGAGCCGCGCCGGGCGATGGAAAGTCCCACGACCCTCCCAAGGCACTTCACCTCAACAAGGCCGCTCCCCAATAGGGGTAATATCCAATGGGCTGAAGAAGGGTCTCGTCCCAAAACGTCACCCATTCCTTCTCTCCAGAGATGCTGCCTGTCCCGCTGAGTTACTCCAGCATTTTGTGTCTAGGCTGATAAATCTGCTAGTTTAGCAACACCAATACTCTACGGGTTCCATGTTATTGAAGTTTATCTATCGAATGTATTTGTGCATACATGTATTTAATTAAGATTTCAACACAAAATTCAAAACTTATCTTGTCCAACTTACAGGGTGAACTGGATTTTCAGTTTACAACACAAAATATCTAAGAAACAGTGGAGAACAAAATCAGATGATTTCAGTCTATTTAATTTGGAAGATTACTTTATCAGATAAATCACATATACAAAGTGTGTGTTTTGTTGCCAGTAGACTGTTTTCCAACCAGAACTCTGCATAAAACATTCTTTTTTTTAAATGAAAAGAAAGGTCCCGACCCTAAATGTCACCTATCCATGTCTTCCAGAGATGCTTCGTGACCTACCGAGTTCCTCCAGCACTTTGTGTTCTACACAAGACTCCAGCACCAACATTTCTTTTTGTCATGTGCCAAAGAACATTTCTCACCACACACAGTCGCTCCTCTACATAGCAAAAGCTCCCATTGTTTTTTAACTCTAACGAGAACAGTCAAAAACCATTTAAATGTCATTGCTTTGTAAGAGTAATTGTTGTATTCCACATGTTTTACTATATTCTTTATGAAAGCATATGTTTATTACATGCGTCTTACCTGCGCACTTTGTTCCATGTCTGTGTGGCCCCCAGGGGCGAACCTGCCACCATTGGAACCTGGATAGGACTACTTTGTTTATTAAGAGCCAAATCTATCTTTTCTTCGATAGCTTTACAAGTTGCTTCAACAGCCTGAATTTTGGCTTCAATGCTATCAAGCCGCAAACAAATTGCCTGATTAATGTCAAAGAGAACAGACTGCGAAAGAAGAGACACAAAAATCAAGATTAGTTCAAAATTACACCACAAAATATGGTCATTTGTAACAACAATTTAGCATTAAATTCAATAAAACAAAGATATAATTAAGCAAAATGAAATATTTCATTGGCCCATACATTATGTGGTCACTTAAAATAATTGTTGAGAATCAGCCCATTTTGTTTACATAGGACAAATCTTGATTTATTTTTTTTCCTTTGATCCTAGTTATCAATCAGTTCCCACTTACTGACATTTGGCCAAATTTGAGAGCAGGATGTGCTCCAGACCATCTCCAAAAGTAGAGCTATCCAACTCCTCGACTTTCAGAAAGCCTTCGACAAGGTCCCACATAGGAGATTAGTGGGCAAAATTAGAGCACATGGGTACTGACATGGATAGGGTACTGACATGGATAGAAAATTGGTTAACAGACAGAAAGCAAAGAGTGGGGATAAATGGGTCCCTTTCGGAATGGCAGGCAGTGACCAGTGGGGTACCGCAAGGTTCGGTGCTGGGACCCCAGCTATTTACGATATACATTAATGACTTAGATGAAGGGATTAAAAGTACCATTAGCAAATTTGCAGATGATACTAAGCTGGGGGGTAGTGTGAATTGTGAGGAAGATGCAATAAGGCTGCAGGGTGACTTGGACAGGTTGTGTGAGTGGGCGGATACATGGCAGATGCAGTTTAATGTAGATAAGTGTGAGGTTATTCACTTTGGAAGTAAGAATAGAAAGGCAGATTATTATCTGAATGGTGTCAAGTTAGGAAGAGGGGATGTTCAACGAGATCTGGGTGTCCTAGTGCATCAGTCACTGAAAGGAAGCATGCAGGTACAGCAGGCAGTGAAGAAAGCCAATGGAATGTTGGCCTTCATAACAAGAGGAGTTGAGTATAGGAGCAAAGAGGTCCTTCTACAGTTGTACCGGGCCCTGGTGAGACTGCACCTGGAGTACTGTGTGCAGTTTTGGTCTCCAAATTTGAGGAAGGATATTCTTGCTATGGAGGGCGTGCAGCGTAGGTTCACTAGGTTAATTCCCGGAATGGCGGGACTGTCGTATGTTGAAAGGCTGGAGCAATTAGGCTTGTATACACTGGAATTTAGAAGGATGAGGGGGGATCTTATTGAAACATATAAGATAATTAGGGGATTGGACACATTAGAGGCAGGAAACATGTTCCCAATGTTGGGGGAGTCCAGAACAAGGGGCCACAGTTTAAGAATAAGGGGTAGGCCATTTAGAACGGAGATGAGGAAGAACTTTTTCAGTCAGAGAGTGGTGAAGGTGTGGAATTCTCTGCCTCAGAAGGCAGTGGAGGCCAGTTCGTTGGATGCTTTCAAGAGAGAGCTGGATAGAGCTCTTAAGGATAGCGGAGTGAGGGGGTATGGGGAGAGGGCAGGAACGGGGTACTGATTGAGAGTGATCAGCCATGATCGCATTGAGTGGAGGTGCTGGCTCGAAGGGCTGAATGGCCTACTCCTGCACCTATTGTCTATTGTCTATTGTCCTCGGAGTCAACATCACCAACAACTTCTCCTGGACCATCCACATTGAAGCAACGACCAAGAAAGCACACCAACGCCTCTACATCCTTAGAAGGCTTAGGAAGTTTGGCATGTCTCCTACAACTCTCACCAACTTCCACAGATGCACCGAAGAAAGCATTTTATCAGGATACATCACAGCTTGGTTTGGGAACAGCTCCATCCAAGACTGCAAGACATTGCTGCAAATTGTGGACGCAGCCCAGACCATCACACAAACCAGCCTCCCTCCTATTGACTCCATCTACACCTCATGCTGCCTCGGCAAGGCCAGCAGCATAACCAAGGTCCAGTCGCACCCTGGCCTCTCCCTCGTCTCTAAAATCCATACACTGTAAATGGATCGATTGTAATCATGTATTGTCCTTCTGCTGACTGGTTAGCACGCAACAAAAGCTTTTGTTATACACTGCTATACACTGGAATTTAGAAGGATGAGAGGGGATCTTATTGAAACATATAAGATTATTAAGGGAATGGACACGCTAGAGGCTGGAAACATGTTCCCAATATTGGGGGAGTCCAGAACCAGGGGCCACAGTTTAAGAATAAGGGGTGGGCCATTTAAGACGGAGATCAGGAAAAACCTTTTCACTCAGAGAGTTGTGAATCTGTGGAATTCTCTGCCTCAGAAGGCAGTGGAGGCCAATACTCTGGATGCTTTCAAGAGAGTTAGATAGAGCTCTTAAGGATAGCGGAGTCAGGGGGTATGGGGAGAGGGCAGGAACGGGGTACTGATTGTGGATGATCACCCATGATTACATTGAATGGCGGTGCTGGCTCGAAGGGCCGAATGGCCTCCTCCTGTCTATTGTCTATTGTCTATTTCACTGTACACGTGACAAAAAACTAAACTGAACTTGAGTCCTGATGTCTGCAATATGCCCAGATGGAAGATGAGGCAATATTGGCCTTTGCTGGGAAAGTGTAGACTCCAAGACAGAGTACAGAATTGGAGTGAAATGGAGAATTAAAGTGCCAAAGACCTGGCAATATCAAACATAGATTGGGAGACCACTTTGCATAAACCTCCATTCAGTATACATACACGAGTGATCCTGAATTTTCAGTTACCCATCACTTTAATTCTCCATAACACTATTTCAGATAACCAGCCTTTATTGTTTGTATCAGGCCTGAGGTCATGTAAGGTCAGCGGCCTGCAAAATTAGCTCGTTCTTTTCTTTCTTCAGAGATGTCAGCCATTCCACTGGGCATTCCAGGCAATCTCATGTGTTTCATATTTCCAGCAACTGCTGTATTCTGCATCTCCGTTTGGGCGTGCTCCTGTGTTTCTGTTTTTTCTCTTAACTCCAAACACTGAAAACTATTATATTACCTGGCAATCTTGCTCTGCATACAATCACAAACATCCACCCTCCATATCTTCCTTTCCCTGCAACTTAATACAGACTTGTTTTGAAAAAAAATCACAATGAAGGGTCACGGACCTGAAATATTGGCTGTCTCTCACTCCACATAGATACTGCCAGCCCTGCGGATTATCCCTAATCCATGATTCTGTGTTTTTGTTTCAGATAGCATACATCTGCTATTTTTGGTTTCAATTTCAGCTTCTATCTGTATTTTTCCAATTCTCACTTTCTTTCATCTCCAGAGTTAACTCCTCCACCATTGATTGCTATCCTTCTAGTTGCTGAGGTTCCAAGCTTTGGAATTTACTCCCTGAACTTCTGTACTGCTCCATCTTCCTTTCCTCTAAAAGACTACATCTTCTTATGATCTAATATATCTATAGTTTTTCAATGTCAAATTGTGTTTCTAAATACTCCCTTGAAACACCTTGCTACTTTGGAGGCATTTCAACATTCATGACATTGCTGCTACAAATAGAAAGTGACCATTATTGTCATTGCAAGACATGTTCAGAATTGTGCAGTCATTGACAACCAGAACAAAACTGGTGAAAAGAATCAAGAAATTCTCATTACCTGTGGGAATAAAATGTATAAATCAAAACTGCTGGTACTCAAAATTAAAACACTATTTTGAACGATTGTGTTTTTTGAAAATTGAAGTACACAGAAGAGTTGAATGCACAATAAAGGGTAAAACACTAATAAAACATGCTCAAATTTTCCAGCAGAAAATATTGAAAGGAGATATCTGTGCTGATGATAAATTTTGCAAACCACTGCATTTTTTGCAATAGAGAATGCACAATTATCAGGTTTTTAATTTTTTTGTAAAATTGACACCCCATTATATGATGCTGTTTTAATGGGAACAAAAATCATAGTAATTTGCAATTACTTTCTATAAAATATGATGTTAGACAGGATATTTAGGAAGCAAAGTATTTTAAAGCTTATATTTGCAAAAACAGTGCAAAAAAAAAAAGACCTGCAGATGCTGGTTTATAAAAACAGATAAAATGCTCGAGTAACTCAACGAGTCAGACATCATCTCTGGAGAACATGTAGAAGTGACTTTTTGGGTCGGGACCCTTCTTCAGACTGACACTTTCCCCGGCAACTGTAGGAGAAGTAACATCTGTCCCGATACCACATTCATCATCTCCATCCAGGGACCCCAGCAGTCCCTCCAGGTGAGACAGACGTTCACATGTACTTCCTCCAACCTCATCTACATTTCCCAATGTGGCCTCCAGTACATCGACACGACTTCAGCATTTTGTCTTGTTTTTAAACAAAAAAAGTCTGGATATGTGGCAAGGCCGCCCTCTGGTGTTTTAAATTTAACATGGCATCCTCTATTCAACCAATGTTACAATCACAATGCTATGGGTTTAGAATTTGTTGGGAAAATAAAAGGCACCAAGTCAAGTCATACAGCATGGAAATATGCCTTTTGGTCCAACTCATTCATGCTGACCAAGATGTCCCATCTAAACACGTTCCATTTGCCCGTGTTTCCTGCCATGTAACTATCCAAATGATGTTTAAATGTTATGGTAATTGCCTCAAAGACATCCTCTGGCATACACCCACCATCCTCTGGCATATACCCACCATCCTCTGGCATATATCCACCATCCTCTGGCATATACCCACCATCCTCTGGCATATACCCACCATCCTCTGTAAACAAACATTGCCACTCAGATTCCTATTAAATATTTCTCCTCTCACCTTAAACCTATGTCCTTTTGTTCTTCATTCCCCTTACCCTGGGAAAGAAACTATGTGCTTTAAACCTATCGATGCCCCGCCTGATTTTATAAAACCACCCTTCAGTCTCCTGTGCTCCAAAAAGTAAAATCCTAGCCTGCCCAACCTCTGGGCAGCACAGCAGTGCAGCGATAGATTTGCTGCCTCAGTGCCAGACATGGTTTCAAGCCTGAATACAAGTGTTGTCTGTACAGTTGTACATTCCCCCTGTAACCGCATGGGTTTTCTCCGAGCGCTCCGGTTTCCTCCCACATTCCAAAGATGTGCAGGTTTATAGGTTCATTGGCTCTGTAAAATTCTCTCTTGTGTTTCGGATAGATGTAAAGATGGACAGCGTGGGCTCAGTGGGCCAAAGGGACGATTTCCACACTATATCTACAATCTAAACTAAACTCTACATGTAGCTCAGGTCCTGGCAACATCCTTGTAAATGATTGTACTCCAATGAGGCCTTACCAATCAATGTCTTGTACAACTGTGACATAGCATCCCAATTTCTATGCTCAATTCCCTGATTGAGGAAGACCAGCATACCAAAAGCTGTCTTCACCACCCTGTCCACGGGTACATAGTACAATGTACATAGTATAAGAACATAACTGCAGATGCTGGTACAAATCAAAGGTATTTATTCACAAAATGCTGGAGTAACTCAGCAGGTCAGGCACCATCTCAGGAGAGAAGGAATGGGCGACGTTTTGGGTCGAGACCCTTCTTCAGACTGATGTCAGGGGGGCGGGACAAAGGAAGGATATAGGTGGAGACAGGAAGACAGTGGGAGATCTGGGAAGGAGGAGGGGAAGTGAAGGACAGAGGAACTATCTAAAGTTGGAGAAGTCGATGTTCATACCACTGGGCTGCAAGCTGCCCAGGCGAAATATGAGGTACATATTACATTGTTCCCTGAAAGTGGAGCAATGTACTATGTACTGGTTCTCCGAGATTCCTCTGCTCGACAACACGACATAGAAAATGTTACAAGAATATCACTGTGAAGGTTCTGCCCCAGTTTAACGTCCCAAACATATCTGAATAAAACTCCATTTGTCATTCCTCGACTCATTTGCCCAGCTGATCAATATCCCACTGTAATCCTTTCTAAAAGCTGACAGAATTTTACAAAATCCCCAGGAAATGTATATATTGTGAATTGCTATTCAATGCGAATTGCTGCCCAATTTATGTCACTCAACTTTACTGTGCATTTCAAATAACTGCTGGATTGTTATGGTAAATATGACTCAAACCAGCTGCAGAAGAGTAGTGTCGTATGAAGCAGCAATCATTTTAATAATTAGATTCATGTTCTTGTAAAACAACTTGGCTCAATAAAGGAACAAATGGAACTATAGTGGCTTATTTCGATGACTAGTAAATTTCTCCTATATGTTCCTTAAACTTAATCTTGTTTGACATTTCGTATATGGTTCTTGTTTCACTCTCATGCTATTATTTCCCATTTCCTTGTTTGTCATGTTTCTGTTTCTCTTCCCATTCAAAATGTTAATAGGTTAAACAGAAACCACTGGTCTGAACTTATATATACTCCCGGTTGCCTCAAAAAACAATTTGCATCTTCAAATAGCTGGATGCAAACAAATCTGATAGAGTAATCAGTTACAGAAATTAGCACGTCGAAGTAATTAAAACCAGGCATCCTTGTATCTCGCCTTCACATTTTCACAAGAATGGCGCAATTAAACCATTCACTTATGACTGCTAATCCATAGTTCATCAGACATCAGTGCATTTGCGTATGTTGAATGAATGCTTCTCGACAAAAAGGATAATAATAATGCACTACGTAGCTTAAAACAATAAAGCATTGCCTTTTCTATTCTAACCATGGTAAATAACAACTTCGTTCTATTTAAATTTTGAAGAAACTTACAGAGAGTAATTTGTTATTTTGTACCTACTTCAAAATCCAGAAAATGACAATAACTTCCACAGATTCATATGTTTGAGCCATAACTTTAAAACCATAATCTTGTAAAGTCTTAATTTAACAAAAAGATACCTTTATGGTGCCATCTTGGACAGACTGTCCATTTGAAATTTCTAGATGTGGACGTTTAAGAGGTGGTTGTACAGCTCCATCCTCAGGCTGATGATTCTCCAAAACTGCTGAAAAGGATGGGATTTTTGTACACGTTCAATGTTTCATATAACGTTATCCAAGTATATTTATCCTGTGCATTTCATCAGTTATAATATGAAGTCTTTGGGCATCATAAACAAAATGATTTGCTTCCACAAATTTATATAATAATTTAGATATTAATGCAGCAGTGTTCCTTAGTGCCCATGTGGAAAGCTTAGAGGCATAGAATGAGAATATACACTGCACCACGTCCATTGCCCTTCTGTATACCACATGACACCCATCTCAACCACAGTGTACTAATGCCATTTACCAACATTTCACTGGTAAATGCCTTGGCATTTCAAATACTTGTCCACATAATTCTTAAATGTTGTGGGAGTATCTGCATCAGGCAGATTCCACGCACTCTCCAGGTGGAAGAATTCTTATTGATCTCGCATAGATAACATCACAAAGATAAGATAAGACAATAGACAATAGGTGCAGGAGGATGCCATTCGACCCTTCGAGCCAGCACTGCCATTCAATGTGATCATGGCTGATCATTCTCAATCAGTACCCCGTTCCTGCCTTCTCCCCATACCCCCTGACTACGCTATCCTTAAGATTACATGAATGCATAGATCACAAAGATAACATCGCTGCTGGACAACAACTCCCACCCCATGCAAGACACTGTCACTGCACTGAGTAGCTCCTTCATATCATATCATATATATACAGCCGGAAACAGGCCTTTTCGGCCCTCCAAGTCCGTGCTGCCCAGTGATCCCCGTACATTAACACTATCCTACACCCACTAGGGACAATTTTTACATTTTACCCGCCAATTAACCAGTGACAGACTCCTTCACCCCAAGTGTGTGGAGGAGAGATGTCGGAGGTCCTTCCTTCCCGCTGCTGTGAGACTGCACAACCAGCACTGCTCCCAGCAGACCAGTCAACAGACCAGTTAACAGTAAGTTTTTTTTAAAACACAGTAAATTATGGCAATTATCCTTATCTTTATTTTTGTTTATAATGAATGTCTCTTGCTGCTGTAACACTGGAAATTTCCCCGGTGTCGGACAAATAAAGGAATATATTATGGATTATATATTAAACCCTATCACTTACCCTAAACATACACCCTCTTAGGTCTCATCCATTGACTCATCTCCTATCCCCTGCTCACAAGACCTATGCAAGTCTGCCTGGCAGATTAAAAAAACTATTGCTTACCTGTTATTTTTAAGTATACATACATAAAATGGAACTCATCACACTATGCACTCATGTAAACGGTACAAGTGGAGGAGGATGGAGGGGAGGGGAAGAAGGCTGTTGAGGGTTGGTTACTTAAAATTGGAAAATTCAATGTTGCTGAATCTGCCGCTTGGTCTCACCTATGTACAGGAGGCCTCGTCAGGAATATCGGATGTAATAGATGAGGTTAGACGAAGTGCACATGAACCTCCATCTCACCTTAAAGGACTACTGGAGTCCCTGCATGGAGGTAAGGGAGAAGGTACAGGCACAGACATTACATCTCCGGCCTTTGCAAGGGAATGTACAGGGGAAGGGGCTGGATTCAGTGGGAAGGGATGATGGAACCAAGGAGTTGTGGAGGGTGGGAAGGAGTGGAGATGGGAAGATGTGGCCGGTGGTGGGATCACATTGGAAGTGACGGAGATATCGGAGGATGAAGTGTTGGATGCGGACGCTAGTGAGGTGACCGGTTAAGACCAGAGGAACACTATCCATGTTTTGTCGGGGGGGGAGCTGGAGCAGAACCATGGGACACAGAGAAGACAAGGGTGAGGGATCCATCTGTGATACTGGGGAGAAACCACATTTGCTGAAGAAAGAGGATATTCTGGATGCGCTCAAATGGAAAGCCTCATCTTGGGAGCAGATGCAGCAGAGATGGAGAAAATGCAAGTAGGGGACAGTGTCTTTGCAAGAGGCAGGGTAGTAAAAGTGCCGCCCAGATAACTGTGGGAGTCTGAAGGTTTGTCGTAGACATCAGTCGATAGTCTGTCCCCTGTGATGGAGACAGAGAAATCAAGAAAGAGGAGAGAGATGTCAGAGATCGTCCAAGTGAATTTGAGGGCAGGGTGGAAGTCAGTGATAAAGTTAATGAACTCAACGGATTCTGCACAAATGCAGGAGGCAGCCCCATTGCAGTCGTCACTATAATAGAGAATGGGTCGGTGTACGTTTAGAACAAGGACTGTTCAATGTAACTGGAAAAAAGGCAGGCATAGCTGAGAGCCACAACAGTGTCCATGACTACACTTTTAACTTGGAGAAAGTGAGACAAGTCAAAGGAGAAGTTGTTGAGGGTGATAACAAGTTCCATCAAGCAGAGGAGAGTGGAAATTGATTGGGTATCTGGTCAAGGAAGAACCAGAGGGCCTTGAGACCTTCCTGGTGGGGAATGGATGTGTAAAGGGAAGGACGTCCATGGTGAAGATGAGGCAATGGGATTCAGTCATTGGAAGTTATTGAAGTGTTGAAGTGTGTGGGGCTTGAGGTGTCTCCTGAGGACCAGATCTCGGGCATTCAAGACTGACGACGCAGATTCATATAGGAAGTCCAAATACGACTTCGATAAGCCCATCAAAAAGCCTGAAAGGGGCATTTGCTCTAAACTGGAGGATGAGATGGACACGGCAGCTGTGGCAGGCTTTCACGCCATCACTTCCTACAAGGCAAAACCAGCGTGACCGCGAGGCATCACTTCCTACAAGCTCAATGTTTGACAGGGAGCACACTGATGTGCCTTCTCACACCCCAAAGGTAATGCAATCTCAATCACTGAGACCGATGTCAGAAGATCCTTCAGGAAGGTGAACCCTCGGGAAGTGTCTGGACCCTGATGTTGTACCTCGACACATTCTGAAAACATGCGCAGACCAACGAGCTGGAGATTTTGCCTCCATATATTAACCTCTTTAACATAAGTCAGGCTGTTGTTCATTTATTACAGCTCACTGTTCAACACCATCATCCCTTCCTAACTTGTTACCAAGCTCAGGGAAACAGGGTCTCTGCGCATTTCTTTACAACTGGATCCTTAACTTTCTCATCAACGGAACACAATTGGTATGAATTAGCAACAACATATCCTCCTCGATAACCATCAGCACTGGGGCACCTCAAGGCTGCGTGCTCAGCCCCCTGCAGTACCCACTCTACACCTGTGACTGTGTAGCCGGACACATTTCCAAATCTATCATTGTTGGACAAATGACAGATAATGATTAGTCAGGGTGTAGGTGGGAGATCAATCACTTGATTGAATGGTGCCAGAATAACAGCCTTGCTCGCAAGAGGAAGGCTGAAGATCCACAAACCTGTTTGCATCAACAACTTCAAATTCCTAAAGATCTGTCCCAGACCCAATACATTGATGAAATCATAAAGAAAGCCCATTAATGCCTCTACTCTCTTGAAAGACTGAAGAGATTCAGTATGTTGACAAATACTCTCTTGAGCGTACAGCTGTACAGTAGAGAACATGTTGACTGGCTGCGTCACGGCTACTCAAAAAACTCATGAACGAATTAGACTGCAAAAAATGGAGAATACTGCCCAGGCCATCATGGGTACTGTCCTTCTTACCATCAATGTGGTGTCCACTGAGTACTATGTTTTCATACCTGCTGTGCTGCTGCAAGTAATAATTTTGTTCTTCCGTTTCAGCATTTATGACTATAAAACTGTTGGCTCCTGATTTGACTGGATACCACGCAAAATAAAAATGCTTCTCATGTATATTGGTACACGTTACAAGAAGAAACCAACACCAATGACAGTGCAGTGAAGGATACGCCAAGCCATGCATTCAGATTGTGGTTGTGTACATTTCTGCTCCGGGTGATGGCCCTCTTGGGTGTCTGGTTTTGAGCTGCGAGATCCTTCTCTCCCCCTTAGCAGATTCATTATGCCATACAACATAACTGAGGGTGTCCTCGGTGAAGACGGGACTATGCCTCCCTAAAATCTACGTGGTAGCAACTTTTATCAATGCTATCAATGGACAGATGAATCTGCCATTGATAAATTGCTGTGGGCAAAGTCACAGATCTTTTCCTTGTCATGTTTCTCACAATACCTACTGCACACCCAGTCTAACAGCAGTGAGCTGGGCTCAGCTGACGAGGTCTATATGGTGGTGCCTCCCAGCCACTTTTGTTGATTAAGTACCCCATCCAGAAGGTAGCTAAAACAGCAATACAGGGAGATAAGATGAAGTATGAAGGTAAGCTAGTCAATAATATAAAAGAGGATAATAAAAGTTTCTTCAGACACAAAGAGTAAGAGAAACAAGAGGGGACTTTGGACTGCTGGAAAATGACACTGGAGAAATGATAATGGGGAATAAAGAAATGGCAGTTGAATTTAATAATTTTTTGGCGTCAGTGTTCACAGTGGAAGACACCAGCAAAAAGTCTGAAATTCACGAGAGTCAGGGGTGGAAGTTAGTGGAGTGGCTATTATAAGGGGAGACGCTTGGGAAGCAGAACGGTCTAAAGGTGGATATGTCACCTTGACCGGATGGACTACACCCCAGTGGTCTGGAAGAGGTGGCTTTCGAGACTGTGGAGCCATCAGTAGTGATCTTTGGAGAATTACTAGAGTCAGGCGTGGTTCGAGAGAATTGGAAATTTGCAAATGCTACTCACTGTTCGAGAAGGGAGCGAAGCAACAGTGGGGAAACTATAGGCCGGTTATCATGACTTCAGTGGTTGGTATCATTTTAGAGTCCATTATAAAGGATGAGGTTTCCGAGTACTTCGAAACACATGATAAAATAGGCGGAAGTCAGCATGGTTTTATGAAGGGGCGATCTTGCCTGACGAATCTGTTGGAATTCTTTGGGGATGTGAATAGCAGGATAGGCAAAGGAGAGTCAGTGGATGTTGTTTAACTGGATTTTCAGAAGGCCTTTGATAAAGTGCTGCACCTGAGACTGCAAAAGAAGATGACAACCCATGGTATTATAGAAAGAAGATACCAATATGGATAGAAATTTGGGTGAATGGCAGAAGGCAAAGAGGTGGAATAAAGGGGCTTTATCTGGTTGGATGCCAGTGACTAGCGGTTCCACAGGGGTCATTGCTGGGGCCGCTACTCTTCATGTTGAAGGTCTATGATTTGGATGAGGGGATTGGAGGCTGTGTGGCAGATGATACGAAGATAGGTGGAGGGGCAGGTAGTGTGGAGATATCAGGGACTCTGCAGAAGGACTTGGACAGCTTGGCGAGTGGGCAAATAAGTGGCAGATGGAATACAGTGTAGCAAAATCTGGAGTCCTGCATTTTGGTAGTGGGAATAAAGGCACAGACTATTTTCTAAATGGGGAGAGGATTCAAAAATCAGAAGTGCAAAGCGACTTGGGAGTGCTGGTACAGGATTCCCAAAAAGTTAATTTGCAAGTTGAATCAATAGTCAGGGAGGCAAATGCAAAGTGAGCATTTATTTCGAGAGGACCAAAATATAAAAATAGGATTATAATGCTGAGGCTTTTTAAGGCACTCCAGATTTGCAGTATTGTGAGCAGTTTGGGGCCCCATATCTGAGGAAGAATGTGTTGGCATTCAGAGGGTCCAGAGAATGATCCCGGAGATGATTGGGTTAACATATGATGAGCATTTGATGGCACTGGGCCTGTACTCGTGGAGTTTAGAAGGTTGAGGGGAGACCTCATTGAAACTTACCGAGTCGTGAAAGGCCTGGATAGAGGGGATGTGGAGAGAATGTTTCCACTAGTGGGAGAGTCTAGGACCAGAGCGCATAGCCTCACAATAACAGCAAAGGAGATGCGGAGGAATTTCTTTAGTCAGAGGGTGGTGAATCTGTGGAATTCATTGCCACAGACAGTTGTGGAGGCCAAGTCATTGGGAATTTTTACGGTGCAGATTGACAAATTCTTGATTAGTAAGGGTGCCAGGGGTTATAGGAAGAAGGCAGGAGAATGGGGATGAGAATGATAGATCAGCCACGATTGAATGGTGGAATAGACCCGATGGGCCGAATGGCCTAATTTTTCTCTTATGACTTATGAACATGAACCATAGAGCCTGTAGTATCTACCATTTGTGAAATGCGTTGCAATTACTCATCCATACGGCTCCTGACAGCAGCTCCCTAACCAGCACACGCCACAACCAAGAGGAACAAGAGCAGCAGATGACACCACTATCTGCAGATCCCTTTCCATATCACACTATCCTGTCGTGCAAATATGTCACTGGTCCTTCATCATTGCTGGGCCGACATCCTGGAATATCATCTTAATTAGCAGCAGAAGGATTGCAGCAATTCGAGAAGGTGGCTCATCACTACTTTGTTAAGGATGGTGCAATAAATTGTGGACTTTGGTAAGGATGGTGCAATAAATTGTGGACGGGTGATAAGTGCTGCCCTTGCCAACAATGCCTAGTTCCTGACAATGAATTGAAATAAAAAATGCCAGTCCATGTCAATTATATGCCTCATAATTCCATCTATTAAATTGTTCTTACCTGCTTGATCATGTGTCAAATCAACAACAGAAATTTGAACCACGTCTGTCAAATCATGTTCTGACATCATCTAGATGTCATCCAGGTTCTACTGACTCCGTGATCTGAAATATATTAAGTATAAACAAAGATAATTGTAACACCATCAAATTTACAGTGGTCTTTTCAAATGAATTGCTGGCCAATCATTTTATTTGGCTAGGCTGACCGATGGACCATCTCCAATAGTGATGTCCATGGTTGGTATCAAGACAACATCCCTCTGGTCCTTAATACATAACAAAAAACACCCAACACCATCAGTTCAAAACCCCAAACTGCTTTGCATCACATTTTGTGATATAAAAACAAATGATTTGAGAAGGAAGTTTCTGTGGGTCTCGTTTAAATAGAATTGAAGCAATTCACCAGTCAGTTTAACCGGGTGTCCGTGGATGCAGTGTGCCAATATTTGTCTCACCCAAATAAATTAGAAGGAAAACTGTTCTGCTAGGATGTCCTTCTCAGAGTTGCTTCTAAAAACAAGTGTTAGTATTTCAATTTTAATTACTTATCCACACTAAGTATCTTGCAAATATTGTTTTAGAAACATAGAAAATAGGTGCAGGAGTAGGCCATTCGGCCCTTCGAGCCTGCACCTCCATTCAATATGATCATGGCTGATCATCCAACTCAGTATCCTATACCTGCCTTCTCTCCATACCCCCTGATCCCTTTAGCCACAAGGGCCACATCTAACTCCCTCTTAAATATAGCCAATGAACTGGCCTCAACTACCTTCTGTGGCAGAGAATTCCACAGATTCGCCACTCTCTGTGTGAAAAAAAACTTTCTCGTCTCGGTCCTAAAAGACTTCCCCCTTATCCTTAAACTGTGACCCCTTGTTCTGGACTTCCCCAACATCGGGAACAATCTTCCTGCATCTAGCCTGTCCAACCCCTTAAGAATTTTGTACGTTTCTATAAGATCCCCCTTCAATCTTCTAAACTCAAATCCCCTCGCTATGAATGCCAACATACCATTCGCTTTCTTCACTGCCTGCTGCACCTGCATGCCTACTTTTAATGACTGGTGTACCACGACACCCAGGTCTCGTTGCATCTCCCCTTTTCCTAATCGGCCACCTTCCTTCACCAGTTCCACCCTTTTCTAGATTTTCATTTTTTTTAACTGAAATTTCTACTCTTTCTCCTGCTACAGTACAAAGACACTTACAAGGACATATTGGAGACACAAGAAACTACAGATGCTGGAATTTTGTGTAAAACACAAAGTGCAGGAGTAACTCAGCAGGTCAGACAGCATCTGTTGAGGAAATAGATAGGCGTTGTTTTGGGTCAGGATCCTTCTTTGGACGGGTATGGAAGAGAAAGCTGGGAAAATTGTTGGGGTGGGACAAAGTCTGGCAGGTAATCGGAAAAAAACCTGCAGATGCTGGTTTAAATCGAAGGTAGACACAAAATGCTGGAGTAACTCAGCGGGTCAGGCAGCATCTCAGGAGAAAAGAAATGGATAAAAGTTTTGGGTCTGAAGAAGGGTCTCGACCCGAAAAACGTCGCCCATTCCTTCTCTCCTGAGATGCTGCCTGACCCGCTGAGATACTCCAGCATTTTGTGTCTACCTTCTAGCAGGTAATAGATGGATACAGGTGAGGTGGGATACAGGCAAGGATAACGTGGTGGGGTAAATTGACCATTTTCCATTTTTGGATGATCTGCATGTTCTGTGTCCGAAATATATTTCACATGCCACATTTTTAAGGGAAAGAACAACTATTCGGGAGAAACAGTTTACTTCTTGCAACAATGCAATGACTTCACTTTACCCCAGTCAACTGATCCTCGGCAGACGTTCTTCATTTGAGCTACCTGGAGCTTCCTCGTTGCCCTCCCTCCTACAATTGCTCAAGGGAAGAGAGATGATAAAATGGCATCTAAGTGACCCCTAATTCTCCAAAACACGTGAAGACAAATGCAATGCCCCAAAGTAGCACTCCTGGTTAGGACAGGTTTGGAGGGATATGGACCAAATGCGGGCAGGTGGGACTAGTGTAGCTGGGACATGTTGGGCAAAAGGGCCTATGTCCACACTGTGTCACTCTGTGATTCTATGATGGCTGCCAAATCAAACTAAGACTTTCCTAATTTATAGAAAATGCCTTGAAAGCTCAGGCGAAAGAACACTGCAGAGAATGAAATTATTTCAGGGATCTATATATCACTGACAAGACCAGTATGTATTGCTCATAGTTAATTGCCTTTGAATTTACCTGTCAGAGTGATTTACAACAATCATTTCCAAGTTATTTTGGATTACTCTGGAAATTCAGCCACCATTAAAATCATAAATATTGCAGATGCTGGAATTTTTAAATTAAAACAGAAAATGCTGAAAATGCTCAGCAGGTTAGGCTGCATCTGTGAAAAGCTAAATAGAGTTAACATCGGAACTGGGAAGGAGACGAAGGAGGTTTGTTAAGGGCCTTTCCCACTTTAGGCGATTTTAAGGCGATTTTAAGGCGACTGCCGGCGACTGTCAAAGTCGTAGCAGATCGCCGAACTTTTCTTTTACCCGACGACAATGACCACAACAATGCCGAGTCAGGGCGAGATTACACCGTCTTCGGAAACATCACGAAATTCCCACGCTGTCAATGCTTCTCCGGCGTCCTAATTTTCGCTGAAATCACTGATAAGTCGGTAAGTACTTGAGAGTTTTGTATTCTGTCTCTGTCTCTATTACCACTTGTATGGGTTACTTAAAAACCAAGCTTCACTGTAACAAGGCATAAACTGGATTTACTTCCAGTTTACTAATAGCTGTATTAAAAAAAAAAAATTTAAAAAGTGGTTAAGTGGATTTTTGTGAAAAGTGTGTGGGCATTTGAAAATTTACGGGAGATGCATATCTGGTTTCTGGGTTGCATATCTGGGTTGGGAGCCCACTTTAAATGTAATGGCTGATGGCCATAAACATCGCGAAAATTCCCACGCTTACCTGACCGTCAAACTGTCGCCTCCAATCTACCTGTCAAATGTCCTGACGGTAAATAAATTGGTTAAACACAAGCATTTTATGGTATTTTGAAATGACTTTACTTATTTTAATATAATGTGCTTCTAAATGCAACTAAGAGAACTTAGCAAACCTGGGGACAGCATGCGACAGCGCCCGCAATAAGCAACGATACCTGGCGACAAGCCAGCTGTCGCCGAGAGATTTCATACCGGTTGATTTCTCAGCGACACGCTGAGATCCACTACGATTCTTGGAAGATTCCTCACGATCGTGCCCGCGACACCTCGGCGAACTGTCGGCGACAGCCTAGTCACCGGCAGTCGTCTTAAAATCGCCTAAAGTGGGACAGGCCCTTAAAGCTGCAGGGAGGG
Organism: Rhinoraja longicauda; assembly: GCF_053455715.1. Lineage (NCBI taxonomy): Eukaryota > Metazoa > Chordata > Chondrichthyes > Rajiformes > Arhynchobatidae > Rhinoraja > Rhinoraja longicauda. Next base: position 42,094,206 of record NC_135958.1, read on the forward strand.
TGGGGAATGGAGATGTTTCTGATAGGGTAAAACTGAGGTGACCGTGGAGATAAGCAATAAACAAGATTATCTGGTCAACTAATGAACGTGAGTAGTTAAGGGAGTGAGAACAACGACATAGAAATGTAGAACAACGACACAGAAATGTGGAACAACGACATAGAAATAGACTATTTAGTTTGCTCCTAGATCAAACTTGCAAAGATCTCCACACAAATCTCCGGTCTTTAAATTGGGCATGGTACTCCACAGATTAGCCTGACAATCACACTCTCTCTCTCTATCGTGTCATACAAGCATGACAAATATGTTAAATGGGATCTTCTCAGAACGGATCTGGCAGTTCAAAAACTAGGCATCCATTTGGTGAGATGGCGCAGTGGCACAACGGTAGAGTTGCTGCCTGACAGCACCAGAGACCCGGGTTCGATCCTGACCACGGGTGCTGTCTGTATGGAGTTTGTACGTTCTCCCTATGACCGCGTGGGTTTTCTTCAGGTGCTCCAGGTTCACATTTCCACACTCCAAAGACATGCAGGTTTTGTAGGTTAATTTTGTGGGGCCTGCAGAAAGATTGGTTCACTGATCTTTTCAATGAATGAAGGATTTTGCAAGACAGAATTGGTGGAATTCTTCCAGTGCCTTCAGGTAGATGATCGAGGTCTCGGTACTGAAATTCTCAGGTGCAAAACAACAAGAGCAGTACTCTAGTTCTGTGCAATAGACAGAACGAAGCTATATAACAACCAGTGGATCAATGCTCTGCAGAACGACAACATCTAGTCATGAGTAATTGTTGACAATTAAACAATTTGGAGAAGGGTCAAAGAATATCCCGATCAAGCATTGCCAACTGTCCCGTATTAGTCGGGACATCCCGTATTTTGGGCTAAATTGGTTTGTCCTGTACAGGACTGCCCTTGTCCCGTAATAGGCCCGGGGGGCGCTGTAGACCCGGACGCTGTAGGCCCCACACTGGTGGCCCTGACGCTGTAGGTCCCGACAGTTTAGGTCCCGATACTCTAGATTTCTGACATTTTAGCTCCGGACAGTGTAGATCCAGAGGCCCGGGCGCCGCCTAACGGAGGTTACACAGCAATCCACCTCCCGGCCTGGTTGGCCGCCATTGGTGTAGTGGGAGCTCGTTGCCACTGGCTGGGTGAGGTCACGTGGGGCGCGGGGCGGTGACGTCACCGTGTCCTGTATTTGGGAGTGAGATAGTTGGCAACCCTATCTCGATCTTCACTGATAGCTGGGCCCTACACACGTGCTAGAGAAAAAGTCCTCTTCAGTCATCAAGGCTACTCCAGACCAGATAAACCCGTGACCTCCAGCACCAAGGAGGACAAAGGCATCGAGTACATGGAAATACCACTACCAAAAGGTTCATGTCACACACTATCCTAACCTTCACATTAACCTGACCATCTTTCATGGTCACAAAATCTAAATCCTCAAACTCCCTGCCCAAGTAGGGAGAAGACCAGAGGGAACTTGGTGTACGTGCCCAAGAACCTTTAAAAGGCAAAGCAAGGAAGATGAGGTGGTTGATAAAGGCATCCAAACACTTGCCAAATCCTTCAATCAGTCTGGAGGATCCAAACCCAAAATATCACCTGTCTATTCCCTCTACAGACACGACCTGATCCGCTGAGTTACTCCAGCACTGTGTTTTACTCAAGGCATCTGGAGCTCCTTGTGCTTCCACATGCTTTACTTTTCCTTAGAGATATAGTGCAGAAACAGGCCCTTCGGTCCACCGAGTCCGCGCCGAATAGCAATCACATTATAACCCACACACAGTAGGGTCAATTTTACAACTTGCCGAAGCCAATTAACCTACAAACCTGTATGTCTTTGGAGTGTGGGGAAAAAAGCAGAGAAAACCCATGTGGTCACAGGGTGCACGTACAAACTCCATACAGACAGCATCTGTAGTCAGGATGGAAACTAGGTCTCTAGTGAGGCAGCAACTCTACCATGCCTTCCTTTAGTTGAATGGAGATGCTGCAGATGGAGACCCAAAACTGCAGATGCTGGAATCTTGAGCAAAAAATAAATGGAATGAGGAACAGTGGATTAGGCATAATCTGTGGAGGGATCTGTCCATTTCCTCCACAGATGTTGAGAGACTCGCTGAGCTTCTCCAGTCTTTTGCTTTAGTTGAATTACAAGTTTGTGGAACTGTAGAGTACATTGACAAAACAGTTACTTTAAAATATCATAATAAGGTGCGGTAGTTAAGCAGCATCACTCACTTGTTGATTGATGTCTAATGTTGATCTGGTTGGCTGAGTCATTCGGAAGCGTGCAACATTGACATGTTTTTTTATATTCCATTTAGAATTAGTTGAACTTGAGTCTGACTTCAGACATGCACCATTGCTGTCTACCTTTTGAAAAAAAAGTTTGAGTCCGTGTTCAAAGCTGAAATTCTGACCGGTTTGTAGACATAAATTGTATCTTGGATATAAGATTAATCCAGAAAATAAGCTAAATGCTTGGTGTATATGGCCTTTGAAGATAAATGCCATTGACTTATTCCGTGAATTTGTAGTTTTTGCTTAATGCCAAATCTCATTGTAAATTCTTAAACTGAAGAGATAATGTCAGAGTGGTGGTTCCGGGCTTTTATTACGCTGGGTAGAGCAGGCATATAAGAATAGGAAAGTTATTGGACAACTATACAGAACATTAGCAAACATTCACAGTGATATATGGATCCAGAATTGGTTTATTCATATTTGTGGTGGAAGAAAGATATTCAGAGTTCCATCGGGATCTGTGCTGGGACCGCTGCTGGTTGTGATACATATAAATGACATGTAAATGTAGATGGATTAGTATGTCTGCAGACAATACCTAAAATTGGATGAGGTGCAGACAATGAGAAAGGCATTCAGAAGATACATATCAGCTGCAGAAATGGGCCAAGAAATGGCAGATGGAGTTTAATCCGAGCAAGTGTGAGGTGTTGCACTGAGAGGTTGAATATAAGGGAAGACCCTTAACAGCATTGTTGTGCAGAAGGATCTTGTAGTCCATGTTCATAGCTCACTGAATGTGGAAGCACAAGTACAAACGGTGGTAATGATGGTGTATGGTTTGTTTTTGCCTTCTTTGATAAGAACTTTGAGTATAAGAGTCAGGAAGTCATGATGTAGCTTTGTAAGACTGATGAGACTGCATTTGGAGAACAGCGTGCAGTTCTGGTCGCCCCCTTACAAGGAAGGATGTGGAGGCTTTGGAGAGGGTACAGTGGATGTACCAAAAACCTGCCTGGATTAGAGGGTTTCAGCTATAAGGAATGGTTCGATAAACTTGGATTGTTTTCTCTGGAATGTCAGAGGTTGAGGGGAGACTTGATAGTCGTATATAAAATTATGTGAGGAATAGATAGAGTAGACAGTCAGAACCTTTTTTCCCCATGGTGGAAGTGTTCAACACTAGAAGCATAGCTATAAGGTGAGAGGGGCAAGATTTTTGTTTACAGAGAGTGATGGGGGCTTGGAACATATTGCCAGGGGTGATGATGGAGGCATACATGATATTGCCGTTTAAGAAGATTTTAGAAAGGCACATGGAAGTGCAAGGAATAGAATAAAATGGATCATGTACAGGCAGATGAGACCAATTTAACTTGGCATCATGCACACTGTGGGCCGAAGGGCCTGTTCCCATGCTGTACTGTTCTGGGGGTGGGTGGGGGACAAAAGGGGGAGCCGGCGTGCTTTGTAACTTTGTCAGTGCCGTAGTTGGCTGCTATTTGTATACAGTGGGTATGCAAGCAAAGAATCTCACTGTGCCTAGTCACATGTGACAATGAAGTATTCCAATTCTTCCTATGTTCTGTTCAACCACAGCAAGAGTACTTTGTACTGTTCAGGTCACCACACTACAAGACAGCAGTAGAGATTCATGAGGATGTTGCCTGGGGTAGAGATAGGGTTGCCAACTTCCTCACTCCCAAATACAGGACAAGGTGACGTCACGGGCCCGCACCAGACTACATTCCAGCAACCCCCACCCCCCCCCCCCCCCCCCCCCCCGGGAACAAAGCGATATCAGCCGCTGACTGGCGCGTAAGGCAATACACACAGCGCTACAGACTTGGCGCATAATACACACGGCCCCGCCGGTTTGGCAAGCACAGGTTTAAACAGAGCGCTGTTGGCTTAGCGTGTGGGAATTTAAACAAAGAGCTACAGCGCTATGGGCTTTAAACATAGCGCTATGACCACAGCACTATGGGTCACAGACTGTTCGGGAAATTTCTCTTATAACAGGCAGTTAGAAATAAAATGGTCTAAATAGAAATAAAATAGAAGGCCCTCCGGGGGAGTGCAAGCGGGGGACCGGTGGAGTCGGGAGAAGGCGTCATCACTGGATGGCGAGGACTCCTTTCCAATGAAAAAGGCACGGATGCGATGGAAGAAAACCTCTGCATCGTGGCGTATCTGGAACTCATTGAGGGCGGAAGGGAACAAAGGTGAGGTCTCTGTTGAGGACAGACTTATCCGTATCGGAAAGAGGGATGTTAGGGGGCATGGTGAAGACACGACTAGGGTGCAGGTTGAGGTCAGAGGGGGGCAGGACAGAGTTTGAGGCGAGGTCTGGTGTGGGGATGATGGGTGTTCCGAGAAGATAGGCGAGTGAAGATTAGAGTATGGGTGGGAGTAGTTGCGGTAACCTGGTTAAAAGAGGGGGAAGGGAAAGATCCAGAGGAATCATTACGGAGGTTCCTCTGTAGGGGGAGGGAGGGGGGGGGAGCAGAGGGACATAGGAGAGTCAGACCCTATGTGTGGGAGTGTGCAGTGTGGAGGCTGTGGGCCTGGTGCTGAGCCTGGAGCTAAGGTGAGGCGACGGCTCTGGCCTGCTGGTGGGCATTGGAGAGCCAGGTGTTAGTGGACCCATGGGGGGGGGGGGGGGGGCTGGAGTAAAAGTGCAGGTGGGTGGCAGCAGCGTCCGTGGCCCTGGGGAAGCAGCGAGTCGGGAGCAGAGGTGGTGACTTTTGGCAATTCAGGCACGAGTACACGTAGATCTCTCTGAACCTCACTGATTTGCGGTCTCTCTTCATTTAGATAATAATCTGTCTTGTAATTCCGCTCACCCATGTGCATGACCTTACACTTCCCTACATTAAACTCCATTTGCCAAATTTTTGCTCATTAAATATAACACTGAACCTCAAGGGAGGATGGATCGCTTCTCTTGTTGGAGATGACCATTACTTGGCACTATTGTGGCATTATTACTTTGTACTTCTCACGCCATATATGAACGGCTAGGTTTTGGATATTCAGGCATGGACTGTGAAGTTATGAATGGAACAGAACATTATGCAACCACCCAATCGTGCAATCACCCATGAACATCGCCACTGCAATCCTTATAATGGAAGGAAACTCTTCGAAAGAACGCCTTTAATAACCCCATTCAACATGGTTGTTCAAAATGAGGATGGAATTATGTTCAATTTTCAAGTTGCAAACTGATACCTCATAGTATCTCAAAATTGTTCAGCAACATTCGCAAAAGCAAAATACAGTAAAGCATCATTTTAACGGACTCCTTTATAACGGATTTTGGTTCTAGTGGATGGACCTGCCTATGCCACACCGGCACGTAAGGTGCACCCTTTCCGCCTTCCACACAGATCGCTCCCTCTGCAGCAACTCAGTTTACTCATCCCTTCCCACGCAAACCACCACCTCCCCAGTGTAACATCTCCTGCAACGGCACTGGGAGGCTGCTCCAGAAGGTTAGATCGCAAGGAATTCAAGGAGCGATAGCTGAATAGATAGAAAAATGGCTTCATGGAAGGAAGCAGAGAGTGAAGGTGGATGCTTTTCGGACTGGAGACCTGTATCTACAGGTGTGCCTCAGGGTTCGGTGCTGGGCCCATTGCTGTTTGTTATCTATATCAATGATTTGGATGAGAACGCACATGGCATGATTAGCAAGTTTGCAGATGACACTAAAGTTTCTGCAACATTAGTATAGGGAATTAGGTAAAAGGATGAAAGGCAGGACCTCCACGACAGTTATCTCTGGTTTGCTTCCAGTACCTCGTGCCAGTGAGGGTAAGAACAGAAAAATAGGGGAGATGAATGTGTGGTTGAGGGGTTGGTGCAGGAGATACTCTGGCAGATAGCATTAAGGATCAATCCCAAGAGGTTTTATAAATACATAAGGGAGAAAAGGGTAACTGGAGTGGGCCCCCCCAGTAATCACAGCGGTCATGGTCAAAGGATGTGCAAGGTCCTCAATGAGTATTTCTCCCCGTATTTATCGAGGAGAAAGACAGGACGGAGGAACTTGGGGCAGTCAATGGAAGTGCCTTGAGAGCAGTCAGTGTTACGGTTGAAGAGGTGCTGAAGGGACTATTGTGTTTGAAGGTAGACAAATCTCCAGGGCCTGCTCAGATATATCCAAGGACATTGTGGGAAACTAGGGAGGAAATTACCAGAACCCTGATTGAAATTTACGAGTCGGCTTTTAATGCAGGGGAGGTGCCGGAAGACTGGAGGGTGGCAAATATTGTGCCTCTATTCAAGGACTGCAGGGCAAATGCTAGGAACTATAGGTCAGTGTGCTTAACATCTGTATTTGGAAAGTTACTAAAGAGTATTCTGAGGGATAGGATATACAGGCATTTAGACAGACTAGGGAGAGTCAGCATGGTTTTGTACGTGGGAGGTCGTGTCTCACAAATTTGATTTTAGTTTTTTGAAGACATGACCATAAAGGTTGATGAGGGCAGAGCTGTAGATGTTGTACAATATGGACTTCAGCAAAGCATTCAACAAGGTTCCGTATGGCAAGCTGTACTGGAAGGTTAGATTGCATGAGATCCAAGGTGAGATAGATGAATGGATTGAAAATTGGCTTTATGGAAGGAAGCAGAGGGTGATGGTGGAAGGTTGCATCTCGGACTGGAGGCCTGTGAGTAGTGGTGTGCCTCAGGGTTTGATGCTGGGCCCGTTACTGTTTGTCATCTTTATCAATTATTTGGATGAGAACATACATGGCAAGATGAACAAGTTTGCAGATGATATAAAAGTGGGCGGTTTTGCAGTTAGTGAAGATGGTTGTGAAAAATTACAGCAGGATCTTGATCAATTGGCCAGATGGGCTGAGGAATGGTTGATGGAATTTAATACAGAGAAATGTGAGGTGTTGCGTTTTGGGAAGTCTAACATAGGCAGGACCTATATAGTGAATGGTAGGGCTCTGTGGAGTGTTTTAGAGAAGAGGGAACTAGGAGTGCAGATGCATGTTTCCCTGAGGGTGGACAGGGTGGTCAAGAAGGCTTTCGGCACATTGGCCTCATCAGTCAGAGTATTGAATATAGAAGTTGGGTGGTCATGTTACAGTTATAGTAGATGTTGGTGAGGTTACATTTGGAGTCTAGTGTTCAGTTTTGGTCACCATGTTATAGGAAAGATATTATCAAGTTTGAAACGGTTCAGTGAAGATATACCAGAATGTTGCCAGGGCTTGAGTGACTGAGCTTTTGGGAGAGGTTGAACAGGCTAGGGCTTTCTTCCTTGTAGCGCAGGAGGATGAGGGGTGATCTTACAGAGCTGTACAAAACCATGAGAGGAATTGATCAGGTAAATGTTCAGAATCTTTTGCCCAGAATAGGGGAATCGAGAACCAGTGGACGTTGATTTTTTTTTGGGGGGGGGGGTGGAGATTTAATAGGAACCCACTTTCTTTTTTACACACAATAGGGGTGTGAGTGTATGGAACAAGCTGCCGGAGGTCATAGTTGAGGCAGGTACTATCGCAACGTTTAAGAAACTTTTCGAGAAGTCCACGGAAAGGGAAGGTTTAGAGAGATATGGGCCAAAAACAGGCAGGTGAGAATAATTTAGACGGGGCATGTTGGTCAGCGTGGGTAAGTTGGGCCGAAGGGCCTGTTTTCACACTGTACACCTCCATCCAGGGACCCCACAAGTCCTTCCAGGTGACACCGAGGTTCCGTTGCTAACTATTTTAACTACCATTCCCAGAATGAGAATCCACGCAAACTGGATGAACAGCACCTCATATTCAGCTTGGGTAGCTTGCAACCCAACAGCATGAACAATGAATTCTCCAATTTTAGCTAACCTCTAACTAACCTCTCACCCCCTCCGCTATCTCCCTCCCCTGTGCCCTGCCTGGACTCCCATCTTCCCCCCCCCACACCACTGCCATTCCTCCCCCTGGCTTCACAATTCGCATCTCTTCAAACCTGTGTCTCACCTCCTATTCTTACCTCTGGCCTCTGTTCCAACCATCTGCATGTCAAAAAATCCCCCTCGTCAGTGTCTCTATTACCTGCCATGCTTTGGCCTGCCTCTCCCCATCTCCAGTTTTTTTTCTCTCCCCCTACTATCAGTCTGAGGAAGGGTCTCCACCCATAAAGTCACCTATCCACGTTCTCCAGAGATGCTGCTTCATCTGCTCAGTTATTCCAGCACTTTGTGTCCTTTTGTGTATTAACCAGCATCTACTGTTCTTCGTTTCTGCATTCGTACTAAATCTTCCCCCTCCCACCTTAAAACGATGTCCTTCCGTTCTTGATTCTGCTACTCTGGGGAAAAAGACTGTACATTATTCCTATCTATTCCCCTCATGATGTTATACACCTCTGCAAGGTCACCGCTCTGTCTCCTTTGTTTGAAGAAATAAAATCCAAGTCCATCCAACCTCTCCCTGTAGCTGAAGCAGTTGAGTCCTGGACACATCCGCATAAATATCTCTGCATCTTCTCCACTTTAATAACATCCTCCCTTTCCCTATCCCTTCCCCAAAATCCAAAACAGGATTGCCCAGGCAGACACATTGTTTCTCTCAGGTCCTGCCCCTTTACACCTCGAAGACCTCAAGGCCATCTCCTCTTCCTTTGTTCCAATCAGCTCCTCTCAACTAACACATCCCTCTGCCTGGTGTTCATCCAAAACAACTTCTCTTTTGACTCCTCTCACTTTTTTCATGACACGTCTGTCTTTTTGTTGGTTACGCTGATCACTGCGTGTTCACAGCATATCCCAGCCCCATTCCCCAACTCTTTCTCTGCTACATCGACAACTGCATTGGGCTGCCTCGAGCATCTCTGCAGAACTTGTTGATTCCATCAACTTGACCATTAACATGCACCCGCCCTCTAATTCACATGAATCCTGGTTCACCAAATCTTGGGTTCACCCTCTAGTCTTTCTGACACAAAGTAATACCCAGCTCTCTTTCACAGCCCTTCCCTCCATCCTCCCACCTGCACATTCCTCCCACCGTTTCCCACCGTGCAGTCACTCTACTCATTACTCTGCCTTACTGCACTCAACTTCCATCCCAGAATCCCCACTTTCCTTTTACTCCCCACGTTTTTCCCCTGTCTTCCTTTCACCTCTACCCTTTGTCGCTTACCCCACCCATCTGCCAATAGCCTTCCCATCTCCTCATCTGTACCCACATATCACTTGCCAGGCTTTGCCCCATCCCCACCTCTCTTTTCCAGCTTTCGCCTCCTTTCTCCGATCAGTCTGAAGAAGGGCCCTGACCCAAAAAGTCAACTGTCCATTCCCACCACAGATGCTCTCTGATCTACCGAGTTCCTCCTGCATTTTGATGATGATTCCAGCGTCTGCAGTTTTGGGTGTCATCATGCGCATTCTGTAGTCCAATGCTGTCTAAATGAAGCCCCCCCAAATTCTGTTGCACTGAACAGCACTTCGCAACAGATGGATTGTATAGGTGAGAGAAATATAATGGCCACTGTTTAAAAAGGGCATTTGAGCTGAATAACTTTCTCCATATAGTAAATGATGAGACATTAAATTATCATTCATTAAATTATCATCATTTTTTTTTAAATCTGGGCACTGGCAGTTACATGGTGCGACTAAAATAGAGAGATTATTATTTCATTGTTCTGGTCCCTGTGCATTTGAAAATTTAACACTTTTGACTCTGGACTCTTAAAACATGCTGACAATTTACATAAAGGTGGTTGCCTATACCTTCGTACTCCTCAATTGATGTGTTAACATCAGGAGGCTGGGTTACGATGCCACAACACAGTCACGTCCAATTAATTCCAAGTTGTAATATAAATTTTCTGTCATGGATGGTCTCTTCTACCAGTTGGAACAGTTTACTGCAAGCTCCAAGAACCAGGACAAAATATTATTTCAGTATAATTTTCATCAGAGCTATTGTCAAAAAGCTCTCCACTTCCATGCCTGCCATTTTGTCAGCGTCCGTTCAAACATTCCACTTCATTCATGTGGCATTATAGTTTGTTCCAGTTGCAGAGAAGGTGATACAGCACACAATGAACCACTAATGAATAAGACAGCCTGTAATGCACCTGTCGGACCTGTGACAAGGGAAATGTGACAGGCTGCATTAAAGCAAGTTGCCAGCAGACGTCAAGACTGTAGATCGAGGATGCCCACCTCCACGATGGCTCCAATTCATAAATAGTTTAAATAAATGCCCATTGTGCATTCACGGGACCATTGAAGTCAAGAAACAAACACTAGTCCTCCATCTCACAAAGAACCAAAGTAAAAGTAAGGGTTAGACAATAGGTACAATATAAATGTTGTTGCACAGAAACAGGCAACAACTATCAGCAAGCTCAGATGGTCCAGAGACACTGCAGTTCAAAGTGCATTAAAATCACCTGAAAGCCCCAACCTAGGCATGGACATATTAAGGGACACAAGCCACTCAATAACCACCCAAAACACATATCTAAAACAAAAAGCTATCGACACATACACACAGATTCATCAAAAAACCATAATGGAGGGCACTTATGTCTCACCAAAACTCAAAAATTCCTGCACGAGCTCCCTATTCAATTACAAAGGCACTGAACCTGGGTCAGGTAGCGTCTGTGGAGGGAATGGATACACAATGTTGCAGGTCAGGACCCTTCTCAAGCTGATGGAGTAGTAGGAAAGTTGCAAAAGAGAGGTGGGAGTGGGCAGCACCTAGCAAGTGGTAGGTTTATACAGGTGAAGACGGGTGATGGACAGATGGTGGAGTAAGTGACAAAGGCTAGAGATGAAAAGGGAGACAAAGGGGTGTCAGATTATGTAACAGAGGAGAGGATAAAGAAGGCTGAAGGATGGATAAAAAGGGAATGAGGGATTTGAGGGATAGGATCTGAGTGTCTGTAGGAGGGGAAAGGAGCAGGGTGACTGGTGCATGCAGTGGGGTGGGGCACCTGAAAGAGAAAAGGAGTTGGGGGTTATCATGTAAACTGGGCAAATTCAATGTTCCTATGTTCAACGTTGGGTTATAAGCTAGCTAAGCAGAATACGAGGTGCTGTTCCTCCAGTTTGCATGTGGCAATGGAGGGGGCCAAGGACAGAATGGTCTGTATGGGAATGCGAAAAGAGTTAAAATTATCTCATTCCCTTCACCCCTGTTCCCTTCCATCTATAACCCTCCCTCTGGCTTTGCATTTCACTCATCTGACATCCTTTTGATCTCTGTGGGAACTGCAGATGCTGGTTTAAACTGAAGATAAACACAAAATGCTGGAGTAACTCAGCGGGGCAGGCAGCATCTCTAGAGAGAAGGAATGGGTGATGTTTCGGGTCAAGACCCTTCTTCAGACTAGTCAGGGGAAAGGGAAACAAGAGATATAGACAGTGATGTAGATTGAAATAGAACTAACGAATGAATGACATGCTAAAAAGTAGCACTGATAAAGGAAACAGGCCATTGTTAGGTGTATGCTTGGTGAGAACAGGGAGCTGGTGCGACTTGGGTGGGGGAAGGGTGGAGAGAGAGGGAGTGCAGGGGTTACTTGAAGTTAGAGGAAATCAATACTCATACCACTAGGTTGTGAGCTACCCAAGCGAAATATGAGATGCTGTTCCTCCAATTTGCGATTGGCCTCACTTTGACAATGGAGGAGACCTAGGACAGAAAGCTGTGTGGGAATTGGAATTAAAGTGTTTGGCAACTGGGAGATCAGGTAAGTCCAGGCGGACTGAGCGAAGGTGTTCAGCGAAATGATCACCCAGTCTACGTTTGGGTTTGCAGTTCCTTCCTACATTTACATTTCATTCCTCTTCGTCTTTCCTTAGGTGACACACTTTTATCTTCTTTTCACCTCTAGCTTTTGTCACTATCGCCACCCATCTGCCATTCAACCCCTCTCACTATCAGCTTCCAGGCTTTACCACACTCCACCTCCCTTTTCCTGCTTTCTCTCCCTACTCCATTAATCTGAAGAAGGGTCCCAATCCAAAATGTTGTCTGTCCATTCCGTCCACAGATGCTGCCTGACCCGATTTTTGCTCGAAGTACCTCTGGATATCTTCAAAAATTGAATTAATGCCCTCTTACATTCAAAGCTGTGATACGTGCAAGTTTCTTTGACATAATTCTATGCAGGAATCAGCAATAACTAAACCTAAAGGATGTTCAAATTATCCATAGCAGCAATATCCAAACTAGAGCAGGCAATTTAAAATCTGCCAGGGCTAAACATCCTCCTCTCTGTCAGGTGATTGAGAGATCACATTAGGCAGAAAACATTGAGTATGTTGAGGAAATCAGCAGCAGGCGATGATGAGAGCACATTAATACTGATCACTTTGGACTTGTAATCATTGTCCAATTAGAGTGAAGTCCCTTAAATGCGGCTGCACAATGGCGCAGCTGGTAGAGATGCTACCTCACAGCGCCAGACCCATATTCAATGCTGACCTTGGGAGCTGTCATGTTATCCCTCTGACCGCAAGGGTTTCCCCAGATACTCCAGTTTCTTCCCACATACCATAGACGTGCAGGTTTGTAGGTTTATTAGCCTCTGTAAAACTGTCCTTAGTGTGAAGGGAGTGGATGTTAAATATCATAGAACTTGCATGAACAGGTGATCGATGGTCAGTGTGGACTCACTGGGCTGAAGGGCCTCTTTCCATGCTATACCTCTAAAATATACTAAACTAAACTAATACACAAGTAAGTCTCAACACCCTAGTTAAGACCTCCTTCCATGATCTCTGGGCCCCATTTGCACAGCAACGTTTTCTGCAAGTGGCAATAAACAAATATTGCACATGATAAGATTGCATATGATGTTGCCAGGACTTGACAGCCAGAGATACAGGAAGAGGCTGGGCAGATTCAGAGTTCATTCCTTGGAGCAGAAGAGACTGAGGGATGATCTTATAGGTGTATAAAATTATTATAGATAAAATTAGAATTTTCCTGAGATGGGGAATCAAGAATTAGAGGGCGTAAATTTAAGGTGTGAGACATTGACATCTCTCTCAATGTCAGCAAAACTAAAGAGATGATTGTGGACCAAGGTAAAAATTAAATTAACCTTAATTTTTTAAGGTAAATTTATGATTTCCTTAAATCTTTTAAGGAAAGATTTAATAGGAACCTTAGGGGCAACTTTACCACATGGATGGCAGAGCATCGCGGCCTATGGGGGGGGAAGCTGCCGAGACGTTCCCCCGCGGCCCAACGGAAGACCCGACAGACCGTGACCTAGAGGAGGGAGCTGCCGAGCCGGCCCCTGCTCGGAGAATCCAACTGTAGCTCAAAAGGGGGAGCCCACCAAGCTGACCTGTGCTCATTCCCCGAAGACCACAGATCCCCAGGAAGATGGAGCCAACGATGACAGCAGACACGACCAGGAGCAAGGCTGGTAGTAGAGGAGGAAACTGGGATCTGGCCTACCGTGCTCTTAAGGTCGTCTACAGCAGGCTTACCCGGGAACAAACATGGATGTGCCTTGAGAGGGACTTCGGTTCACAGGTCGAACTGTACATCGAAGGGAAGGCGATGGCTGGAGGCCTGTAGTAGCCTGGGGCTTGCTGGATCAAACACCACTTATAATACCTGGAGTGCAGACTGGACTTGGAAAAATGGTAGCAAATCACGGCACCTCTTGCACGCAAGATTAGACTATTTCTGTACAATTTGCTAATTGGAGATGTGCTTGTGTATGACAATATGTATAAGAAAATAACTGCAGATGCTGGTACAAATCAAAGGTATTTATTCACAAAATGCTGGAGTAACTCAGCAGGTCAGGCAGCATCTCGGGAGAGAAGGAATGGGTGACGTTTCGGGTCGAGACCCTTCTTCAGACTGATGTCAGGGGGCGGGACAAAGGAAGGATATAGGTGGAGACAGGAAGATAGAGGGAGATCTGGGAAGGAGGAGGGGAGGAGAGGGACAGAGGAACTATCTAAAGTTGGAGAAGTCGATGTTCATACCATTGGGCTGCAAGCTGCCCAGGCAAAATATGAGGTGCTGTTCCTCCAATTTCCGGTGGGCCTCACTATGGCACTGGAGGAGGCCCATGACAGAAAGGTCAGACTGGGAATGGGAGGGGGAGTTGAAGTGCTCGGCCACCGGGAGATCAGTTTGGTCAATGCGGACCAAGCACAGGTGTTGAGCGAAGCGATCGCCGAGCCTGCGCTTGGTTTCGCCGATGTAAATAAGTTGACATCTAGAGCAGCGGATGCAATAGATGAGGTTGGAGGAGGTGCAGGTGAACCTTTGTCTCACCTGGAAAGACTGTTTGGGTCCTTGGATGGAGTTGAGGGGGGAGGTAAAGGGACAGGTGTTGCATCTCGTGCAGTTGCAGGGGAATATGACAATACTCTACTGAACGGTTTGTAAGAAGGGAATCTCATTGTGTGTTTGCCCTTCGCACATACGACAATAAAAGCTGTCAGAGGAAGACAAGTACAATAACAGTTTTAAAAGAAAATTGGACAGATACATGGGCAGGAAATGTTTTAGAGGGATACGGACCAGCCACAGGCAAATGGGATGGGGCATCTTACTATTTTCTATGTTTCTATGCTGACATGGACAGGTTAGGCCGAAGGCCGTTTTTTGCTGTTTATGCCTAGTTTTTTTGCACTTCTGTGACGTGCAAAAAGTCCCATCAGAAATATATGTTGACATGTCCTACTGCTCCAACTGGAAATAGCTGTCTAAGTCTTGACATCCCCCTTCCTCTCCAATCTATATTTGGACTCTAACCAATTTATCCCAACAGTAGAGATCCATTTTAAATTAGTAAATGTAGTAAGTATTCAAATAAGACAGCATCTGTGGAGTGAGTTATTGTTCAGATTTTAGATCTATGATTCTTTTGTTCTGATGAAACATTGCCCCAAAACAATAACCTGTTCCCCCCCCCCCCCCCCCCCCAACCTGAATAGTATTTCCAGCATTCTCTGTTTTTATATCAGATTTCCGGCACCTGAAATTGTAATTTCCAATCCAATTTAAAGATTGACTGAGGGGACATTTCTTAATTTGTTAACCAAATCTACTTGTATTCATCAGGAAAAAGGGGGAAGGTGTTGTAAGTGATGATAACAAACAGCAGTTAGCCAATGGACAGGTATTCAGTTTAGATTTTGTCTATAGCACTCAGCTCCAGATATCATTCATGCATTTGACCAAACCAGAAAAAAAGAGGAACACCAGAGGCAAGGTGAGAGTGAGAATTTCCAGAGTTTAAGGATTTAATAGCTCAAGGCGTAGTCACTGTGGACCACCATAACTTTGGTAACGAAGTAGAACAAAGTAGGACAAAGGAAATACATATGTGAGAATGCTCTTTATTGACTACAGCTCGGCATTCAACACTATTATTCCCTCAAAACCCGTCCCCAAGCTCCTTGATCTTGGACTGGAGACCTCCATCTGCAGATGGATATTCGATTTCCTGATGGGCAGGCCCCAGGTGGAGAGAATTGGCAGCCACACCTCTTCCTCACTGATCCCCAACACAGGCACACCACAGGGCTGTGTGCTCAGTCCTCTCCTGTACTCCCTGTTCGCGCACGACTGTACTGCTAAGCACCGCTCAAACAGCATCCTAAAGTTTGCTGACGACACGACCATTTGGGCCTCATCACAGACAACAATGAGACGGCCTACAAAGAGGAATTAAAGGCACTAAACAGCTGGTGCCAGGAAAATAACCTCTCTCTCAATGTCAGCAAAACTAAAGAGATGATCGTGGACTACAGGAGACAGCGGGGGAGTGGACACCTCCCCATCCACATCGGTGATGCCGAGGTTGAAAGGGTCAGCAGCTTTAAGTTCCTCGGTGTGCACATCACTGAGGACCTTGCCTGGACACTGCACACGGACACAATAACAAAGAAGGCCCACCAGCGGCTCTTTTTCCTGAGAAGACTGAGGAAGTTTGGCATGAACGCCAGCATCCTCACAAACTTCTACAGATGCACCATCGAGAGTCTGCTGACGGGCTGCAGGAAACTGTTCGGCCCACAGCCACAAATCACTCCAGAGAGTGGTGAAGACGGCACAGCACATCACTGGCAACTGTCTCCCGGCCATTCAGGACATTTTCTGCCGGCGGTGCCTGCGGAAGGCACGCAGCATCAAGGACCACAGCCTTGTTACCTTCTCCTTGTTACCGTCAGGCAGACGATACAGGAGTATGGCTGCGCGTACCACCAGATTTAAGAACAGTTTCTACCATCAGGCCATCAGGCTTCTGAACTCATAAACACATTTCAAATCGTATATGTTGATTATTTTTAATATTGTCTTTTTTACCTATTTTTAATATTGTCTTTTTACCTTACTAATGTCATTTTTTATTTTATTTATCCTTGGATTACTGCTGAGGTGACCCGTTGTCTTGTCAAATACATTTCATTGTACCGTTGACCCTGTGCCAACCTACATATGACAAATAAAATTTATTATTATTATTATTATTATAACAAGAAATGTTGATCAATATGACATTTGAAATTTCAAGTCTGCAACTAACTAAACTGAGATGAATTTTAAGTCATTGGTGGATTTGAGGGACCTCAACACTGCAATGAAATACTCTTAGTTTTCAAACCCAAATATTTCTGATGAATCCTTTTCTTCACCATCTTCTTCCACCAGCAATGAAAATCCCTCATTCTATTGCAGGATATTTTACTGCACATTAAAATATCACAATGCAGTCAAAAGTTTGGTTTTCTTTAATGTCATGGAAGCTATCTAAAACAGACATTTATGTAAAATTGTTTCTTCATAAATATCTTTTCTAAAACAGAGTTAATGGATTTAAAATATATCAACTTCAAAGTGTCAATTTAGCAGCAAAAAATAGAGAGCTGCTAGAGGAGCTCACCAAATCAGGCAGCATAAGAAGGAAAAGGTCAGTCGATGATTTGGGTTGAGATCCTTCATCTGGATGGAAAGAGTAAAGGGGAATACTAGGGGCCTCTACTCTGGCAGTACAAATGAAAGGTCTTAACCATAAATATGTCCATTTCCCTCCACAAATGTTGATCCTGCACCCAGGATCACTGGTCTTAATGACTACAGGCCTGTCGCACTGACCTCGGTAGTCATGCAGACCTTTGAAAGACTTGTGCTGGCCCAGCTGAAAAACATCACAAACCCCCTGCTGGACCCCCTAGTTTGCATACAGGGCCAATAGATCAGTGGGTGACGCAGTCAACCTAGGCCTGCACTTCATCCTCCAGCACCTAGATCGCCAGGGGACCTATGCCAGGATTTTGTTTGTGGACTTTAGCTCTGCATTTAACACCATTGTGCCAGAGCTACTACACGCCAAACTCTCACAGCTGACTGTGCCTGAACCCCTGTCAGTGGATCATCAAATTTCTGACAACAGGAAGCAGCATGTGCGGCTGGGAAAGCACATCTCGGACCCGCAGACCCTCAGCATAGGAGCACCGCAAGGCTGCGTACTCTCCCCTCTCCCCTACTCTCTCTACACCAACAACTGCACCTCCACAGACTCCTCTGTCAAGCTCCTCAAGAATGATCAGCCATGATCACATTGAATGGCGGTGATGGCTCGAAGGGCCGAATGGCCTACTCCTGCACCTATTGTCTATTGTCTATTGACACTACCCTGATTGGACTGATCCAGGATGGGGAGGAATCTGCCTACAGATGGGAAGTGACACAGCTGGCGTCCTGGTGCCATCACAACAACATGGAGCTCAATGCTCTCAAGAAAGTGGAACTAATTGTGGACTTTCGAAGAGCTTCCCCTCCCCTCCCCACACTCACCATCAACAACACCACAGTCACATCTGTGGAGTCATTTAAGTTCCTTGGAACCATCATCTCCAGAGACCTTAAATCGGGGACCACCATCGACTCCACAGTCAAAGAGGCCCAACAGAGGATGTACTTCCTGTGGCAACTGAGGAAACACAATCTGCCACAGGCAATGATAGTCCAATTCTATACTGCTATCATTGAGGCCATCTTCACCTTCTCCATCATGGTCTGGTTTGGCTCAGCCACAAAGCACGACATCCGGAGGCTGCAACCCCCCACACACACACTGACAAACTACACTGCAAGGGCCAGAAAGCGAGCAGGCAAGATCATCTCTGACCCCTCTCACCCTGGCCACAACATCTTTGATGCACCTCCCTCTGGAAGGCGTCTCCAGACTGTCAAAGCAGCCACAGCCAGACATAAAAACAGCTTTTTTTCCCACGAGTAGTTGTTCTGCTCAATAACCAAATTTATTTTCACCCACGTTTAGACCATAATGTTATATCCTTATTGTTTTGATGTGGTTATTATGCTTTATTCTTAATTGTTAACTGTATGTTTGTGTTGTCATTTGTGAGCGGAGCACCAAGGCACATTCCTTGTATATGCACACACTTGGCCAATAAACATATTTGTTCATTCATATCTTCTATTTAATATTTGCATGCATATATTTAAAATGTCATTTAGACATTAAGATGACATAAATGGCATTTTTCACAGCAAATTCTTATTTATTAATGTTCTCAATGGAACAGAAAAACAAGTGTTTTCTCATTACATAGTGAGAATAAAATAGCTCACATAACTGGAAAGACTAAAATAGATCAGTTGCAACTAATCCCAGAAATGCAAGATATTAAAAAACCCTAAAGTGCTTAAAAGAGTTAAATCATTTATTGATATAACATAAACCATCCTTTACAAATTTCAACACTTGAAATGTTAGGTTGGAAGAAAGATAACTGATTGTTCAACAAACTCATGTCAACAACTTGCTGGTGTTTCCAAGTGAAAGATACGTTGGCTTTTTTTTTTTAAACTGACCCTTGTTTTTCATGCCTTTCTAATAGCAATCCAATGGCTCAAGCTATTCTTTACACGACCAAACGGGAGAAGCATTGCATGATCCACTTCAGATACATTACAATCGCAAGCTTGAAGAACACCCTCTACTTTCAAGGCCCAAGCAACAACAAACAGCCTTTATTTTTACACTACAGGAAGAAACAGCTAACGTTCAGCAAGATTCTGGTTGGTTTCGCATTGATATTGAGAATGATGTAGCAGTGTCAGCTAGTACTTTGAGTACCGAACTTTACTGTCACAAAATAATACCATAAGTAGTTGCAGCTACATAAAAATATACAACTGTACAAAGGCATCAGGTGTACATGTATCATTCGTAATAAGAAAAAGTGGCCGTTTTTTTGTTAATTAATGAAGACCAACTCTGATACCAATGGAACTCGTCCAAAATCTAAATAATTAGATATTGTATTTAAATCCATGCCAAATCTTTGTATTTTTTTTTTTTAAAATCTGATTTCAGCACGTGATCAAACCTCGTTAGCTGCGTACGAAAATATATTTTCCGAAATTTATTTACAAATCTGCGTTGTGGTAGACGAGAAAAGTCATTCACACAGGTAAACATTCAGAAAAAAATATGTGCGACTCCAAAGACATGATTTTACAATGACCCGGAACATTCATTATCCCCTGCCTAGTGCCAGCGATGGAAAAAGAAAAAAACACTCAATTGAATTCAATTCAGTGTTTTTTTTTCTTTTTACATCGCTGGAATTAGGGGATAATGTACCATGGTAAGTTTTCACTAAAGAACGAATAAACGATCAGAGAAAACAAACGAATGCGAAATCTGCAAAACTAACCCTGTCCCTGCCTGGCCATATTTACCACAACCGGTTATTATCACCTTGTTTGTCATAGAAATCATAAAATAAGACTACTACGAAAATTAAAAAAAGAAAGTCAAGCGGATCTCTTGTAGGCCGCTCCACCTCAAAAATGCGACTCTAGTAATTTAGTATATTGAGAGACAAAGTGGCCACTTCCAGTCATGTCCCGGCCTGGAGCAAAGGCAAGCAGCAGACAGCAGGCGCGTCGAGCGGGCAGAGTTTACAAACGAGAGCCGCACTATCGCGGTGGTGATTACCGTTCACTTCTCGTTTCTTGGTTGTTAAAAGCCGATAATGGCGTCCCTTCCTCGCGAGAGAAGCGCTCCGGCACCACCAGCGGCCGCGGGGAACAAAGATGGCGGCGCGGCCCGCCCGCGACCCGTGCACGGACCCGGGCACGCGCACGCGCGGGGAGGGGGGGGGAGACGCAATGGCTGTGTGGCGGCAGCGCGCGCGAGAACGGCAGTTGGGGCGTTGAATCCAAACCGCGCGCGCACGCGAGCTCCCGCCCTCCCTCCCTCCCTCCCGCCCTCCCTCCCTCCCTCCCTCCCGCCCTCCCTCCCTCCCTCCCGCCCTCCCTGCGGCCCAGATGGGCGGCTCACACTCACACACCCCCCACCCCTTCCAGCAGCGGAATGAGAGCGACTTCTCTAACTTCAAGAAAAACGGGCTCGACCCGAAACGTCACCCATTCCTTCTCTCCAAACAAGATACTTCCTGACCCGCTGAGTTACTCCAGCTTTTTGTGTCTAACTTCAAGTAACCCTTGTTCCCTCCCCTCCCTGGTTCCCGAGCAGTCTGACTTGTCTCCCTGATTACATTCTATCTCTAACTGTATGTATGTTTCGTTGTCGGCTTCCCCCCAGCTAACAACGATCTATTCTACATTTTCCTTGAACCTCAACAATCCCTGCTGGATTTGATGTCTCGTTGTCACACCTTCCACTTCCTTATCTCTGTGTCGCCCTTCTCCCTCTAACCTCGGTCTGAAGAAGGGTCTCGACCCAAAATGTCACCCATTCCTTCTCTCCAAACAAGATACTTCCTGGCCCGCTGAGTTACTCCAGCTTTTTGTGTCTGCCTCCAGCAAAAGCAATCAGTGTGGGAAGAGGGGGATTGTCCCGCACGCCCATCAGCAACCATACAGCGGAGCGAACTCCGCCATTGCTGCTTCCTTCGGTAGCGTTACACGTTTAATATTGAGCTGAACTTACCTGGTATTTTTATGGTAAGACTTATTTTATCACCTCAACCCCTATCCTAAAAGTTTCTCTTTTAATAACTAACACGAAGAATCTAAAGGCAACTCTCCAAACAACACCCTCGCAAAATAGAAATCTCGATTTTGTTGTTTAGTTGTCAGCATCTCTACTTGACTAAGTAAATTTTCAATTGAATCTTAACAATTGCGTTAGTTTTATTACCGGTTTGCTTTATTGCGACAAACTTAAATAAACGGAATGGATGGCGTGGCGATGCCGAGCCGTTTAAAATGAAATGAAAATGTAACCGAGTGTATTTTTTACATATTCGTGCTGGTGTTAATTTAATATATGGTTCCGTCAGATTCTAAAAACGGGTAAAAAGGAACTGCAGATGCTGGTTTAAACCTCAGATAGACACAAAAAGCTGGAGTAACTCAGCTGACTCAGAAGGAATGGATGATGTTTAGGGTTTGACTTCTTCAAACATCATCCATTCCTTCTCTCCAGAGATGCTGCGTGTCCCGCTGAGTTACTCCAGCTTTATGTGTCTAGATTCTGAAACGTACCAAGTTAACTTTTTATTTTGGGGGACTGTTTCTCGTGAGATTAGTTAGGTAAAAGTTGTTTATTATCTTTTAATCATTATCTGTTAATGTGTTGAACTGGTATTATTGTAGTTTAAAAAATGTATTCTGGAATGGCAGGCAGTGACCAGTGGGGTACCGCAAGGTTCGGTGCTGGGACCCCAGCTATTTACGATATACATTAATGACTTAGACGAAGGGATTAAAAGTACCATTAGCAAATTTGCAGATGATACTAAGTTGGGGGGTAGTGTGAATTGTGAGGAAGATGCAATAAGGCTGCAGGGTGACTTGGACAGGTTGTGTGAGTGGGCGGATACATGGCAGATGCAGTTTAATGTAGATAAGTGTGAGGTTATTCACTTTGGAAGTAAGAATAGAAAGGCAGATTATTATCTGAATGGTGTCAAGTTAGGAGGAGGGGGAGTTCAACGAGATCTGGGTGTCCTAGTGCATCAGTCAATGAAAGGAAGCATGCAGGTTCAGCAGGCAGTGAAGAAAGCCAATGGAATGTTGGCCTTCGTAACAAGAGGAGTTGAGTATAGGAGCAAAGAGGTCCTTCTACAGTTGTACCGGGCCCTGGTGAGACCGCACCTGGAGTACTGTGTGCAGTTTTGGTCTCCAAATTTGAGGAAGGATGTTCTTGCTATGGAGGGCGTGCAGCGTAGGTTCACTAGGTTAATTCCCGGAATGGCGGGACTGTCGTATGTTGAAAGGCTGGAGCGATTGGGCTTGTATACACTGGAATTTAGAAGGATGAGGGGGGATCTTATTGAAACATATAAGATAATTAGGGGATTGGACACATTAGAGGCAGATAACATGTTCCCAATGTTGGGGGAGTCCAGAACAAGGGGCCACAGTTTGAGAATAAGGGGTAGGCCATTTAGAACGGAGATGAGGAAGAACTTTTTCAGTCAGAGGGTGGTGAAGGTGTGGAATTCTCTGCCTCAGAAGGCAGTGGAGGCCAGTTCGTTGGATGCTTTCAAGAGAGAGCTGGATAGAGCTCTTAAGAATAGCGGAGTGAGGGGGTATGGGGAGAAGGCAGGAACGGGGTACTGATTGAGAGTGATCAGCCATGATCGCATTGAATGGCGGTGCTGGCTCGAAGGGCTGAATGGCCTACTCCTGCACCTATTGTCTATTGTCTATTGTCTAATGTCCTCTAAATCCTCTTATTTTCCTAGCGCTATCAAAGTAAACATAGGCAGGATAATACGGGTAGCAGTATTGATCAACATGTTTAAAAAGAGAACGCATAGTTGATTTTTAAACTATTTATTTGGCAATGAGGAGTCAAGAATGCCTTGATGGAACAATGAAATTCTTACAGCAGCACAACAGATATATAAACAGGGGAGGGGATGGGACTGCAGATGCTGGTTTAAACCGAAGGTAGGCACAAAAAGCTGAAGTAACTCAGCGGGTCAGGCAGCATCTCTGGAGAAAAGGAATAGATGACGTTTCGGGTCGAGACCCTATAGACAGAGTACTCAGACACCAAAATAAAAACAACAAGAAGTTCAATATATGAATACAAACAATATTGTGCAAAGACAGAAACAACTCACTTGTGCAATCAAGACAGTTTGCAGTACACAATTTAGTTGGAGTTCATAGTGTTCAATAGCTTGATGGTTGTTGGGAAGAAGGTTATCCTGAACTGGTGTGTAACAGTTTACAGGCTTCTGTACCTTCTTCCCAATGCCAGATAATGAAATGAAATGAGAGTGTGCCCAGGGTGGTGTGGATCCCTGAAGATGCTGACTGCCTTTTTGAGGCAATGCCTCCAAAAGATCCCTTTGATGCTGGGGAGGTCAGCCCCCTTGATGGACTAGGAATGTTCATTATTTTTTGCAATCTTAATTCCTGGGCATTCGAGTTGCCGGCTAGGCCATGATGCAACCAGTCAATATGGTCTCTACCATATGCCTGAAGATGTTCAAGAGAGTGTTTGTCAACATACCGGATCATCTCAAATGAATCTTCATTACCTAAGGAAGTTAATGAGTTTGCATTATGATTGCATCAAAGTGCTGGGTCCAGGACAGATCTTCAGAAATATGCAAGCCCAAGAACTTGATGTTGTTGACTATCCACCACCGACCTGTTGAGGAAGATATCTTTGCGGATCCTTGGCCTTCCTTTTCAAAGTCAACAATCAGCGCTTTGGTTTTACTGACATTGAGAGCAGCATTCTTGTTCTGGCACCATTCAATCAGACGATAATCCATCCTACTCTTCATTACCTGTAATTCATCCAACAATGGTGGTGTCGTTGGTGAATTTAAAGATGGAGTTGGAACACAATCATGGGTAGAGAGTGAGTAAAGCAGTTGACAGCACATAGCCTTGAGAGTTCCCCTGTATTGATGGTTATCAAAGAGGAAGTGCTGTTGTCAATTCGTACTGATTGTGTTCTGTTGATGAGGAAGTTGAGGATTCATTTCCAAAGGGAGGAGCAGAGACCCCAGTTCTCTGAGCTTCGTAACAAGTTTGAACGTGTTGATATTGTTGAACGCAGAGCTGTAGTCAATGAACAACAACCTGATGTATGTGTTGCAGAGGCACTGAAGGATCATAAATGGTATGCACCTGCTTATAAAATGGGAAGAGAAACACTGAGCTTCTACATGCTGATAATGTAAAATTTGAATTATTGGCAAGGGATGCATTCATAATTGCCCTTGGGAATTTGATGATGAGCCACTGTAGCTTGATAGTAGCTTCTACAATTTAAATCAACAACGAATAGCAAGGATTTTGAGATGAATCTGCAGATTCTGGTATTTCCAAGTACTTGCAAGTTTGCACTTCGTGGTACACCTTGTGGGTTTTAGAGTTTGGGAAATGAAGTAAGTAACAACCGCAGAACCATCCAATTTCCTTCTACTAACACTCTACTCCGGAGCTGGTCCTCGCCCTTTTCTCTTTCGACTCAAAGGTAGCATTTATTTCAAGAGGACTTCTATACAAAAACAGGGATGTAATGCTGAGGCTCTATAAGGTGCTGGTAAGGCTGCATTTGGAATATTGTGAGCAATTTTAGGCGCCATATCTGAGGAAGGATGTGCTGGCTCTGGAGGGGGTTTACAAGAATGATCCCAGGAATGATTAAGTTAACTTATGATGAGCGTTTGTTAAAACTGGGCCTGTACTCGCTCAAGTTTAGAAGAATGAGGGAAGACCTCATTGAAACCTCCAGAATAGTGAAAGGCCTGGATAGAGTGGATGTGGAGAGGATGTTTCCACCAGTGGGAGAGTCTAGGACTGGAGGTCATAGAATTAAAGGATGTTCTTTTAGGAAGGAGATGAGAAATTTCTTTAGTCAGAGGGTGGTGAATCTGTGGAATTCTTTGCCACAGAAGGCTGTGCAGGCTGTCGGTGGATATTTTTACGGCAGAGATAGATAGATTCTTGATTAGTATAGGTGTCAGAGGTTATGGGGAGAAGGCAGGAGAATGGAGGGGAGCAGATAGATCAGCCTTGATTGAATGGCGGAGTAGACTTGATGGGCCGAATGGCTTCATTCTACTCCTATCACTTATGACCTTACGACTCCTCTCACTTCCTCCAAATCAAAGGCGTAGCGATGGGCACTGGCATGGGCCCCAGCTATGCCTGCCTCTTTATAGGGTACTTTGAACAATCCTTGTTCCAGGCATATACTGGCCCTATCCCCTAACACTATATCCGTTACATTGACGACTGCATCGGTTCAACCTCCTGCACCCATGCAGAACTCATGGACTTCATTAACCACCACCAATTTCCATCCGGCACTCAAATTCACCAACACATCCCTCCCCTTTCTTGATATCACAGGAGACAGACTATCGACTGAAGTCTATTACAAAACCACTGACTCCCACAACTATCATGACTACACTTCTTCCCACCCTGCTTCCTGCAAAGACACTGTCCCCTACCCTCAATTCCTCCATCTAAGCCCAAGATGAAGTGTTCCATACCAGGACATCCAAGATGTCCTCATTCTTTAGGGAACAGAAGTTCCCCTCTCCCATCATAGATGAGGCCCTCACATGTGTCTCCACAGTACCCCACAGCTCTGCTCTTGCTCCCCCTCTCCCTAGTCGCAACAGAGACTGAATCCCTCTGGTCCTTATAATGCATAGTCCTCCGACATTTTTGCCACCTCCAACAGGATCCCACCACTAGTCACATCTTCCCATCTCCACCCTTTTCCGCCTTCCCTCCACAACTCCCTGGTTAACTTGCCCCTTCCCACCCCCTCTCCAGGTACCTTCCCATGCAACCACAGG
Source organism: Rhinoraja longicauda (assembly GCF_053455715.1). Classification (NCBI taxonomy): domain Eukaryota; kingdom Metazoa; phylum Chordata; class Chondrichthyes; order Rajiformes; family Arhynchobatidae; genus Rhinoraja; species Rhinoraja longicauda. The sequence continues at coordinate 42,120,272 of NC_135958.1, forward strand.
AAATGCAACACCTGTCGCTATACCTCCTCCCACGACTCTGTCCGGGGACCCCGGCTGTCGCTTCAGGTTAGGCAGGGGTTCCCTTGCACCTCCTTCAACCTCATCTATTGTATCCGTTGTTCAAGATGTGGACCCTTGTATATCGACGAGTCCAAATGTAGACTGAGGGATCATTTCTCAGTTAGCACCTTCGCTCAATCTGCCTGGACCTGCCTGAACACATTTTAATTCTCCTTCCCATTCCCACACTAACCTTTCTGCCTTGTCAGAGTGAAGCTCCACGCATATTGGAGGAACAGCATCTCATATTTTGCTTGGTTCCAAAGATGAAGGGATATGAGGAACTGTGAAAGGGATTGTTGATGGCGCACATGAACTCCAGCTTCCCAGACATAATTGATCCACTGCACTACTGTTGAAACAGGTCCATATCTCCCTGGCCCTAAACTCATCTCTGAAACACCTAGATAACAAGGACACTTATGTTAGACTCCTACTTATTGACTATAGCTTCACCTTCAACACCATAATCTAATCCAAATTCATCTGCAAACTCCTGGACCTAGAAGTCAGCATATCCTTCTGCCACTAGATCCTCAACTTTGTGACCCACAGACTGCCGGCATTGTGGATAGTGGCAACACATCCACCACAATACCAGTGCCCTGCAAGAATGTTTTTTCGGCCCCCTATACTATAAGGGACAGCAGCTTGACAGTGCACACCACCAGAATCTGCTACAGCTTCTTCCCTTCTGTCATCTTCTGAAGACTTCCGAATGATCCTTCCATAAACTTAGGTACTGCCCAATGCGCCTCTACCTCTTTGTGAAATCGGACCTTTTCTCTAGACCTGGTGCGCTACAATGCTGAGTGCATTCTGCTGCTATCTTTTCCTTTTTCCCTACCTATTGTATGTAAATTTGGCTCAATTGTATTGATATACAGGCACTCCCCAACTTGCGTAATGGGCGAGTTACGTAAACGATTCATAATAGGTAGTGTAGGAAAGAACTGCAGATGCTGGTTTATATCAAAGGTTGACACAAAATGCTGGAGTAGCTCAGTGGGACAGGCAGCATCTCTGGAGAGAAGGAATGGGTGAAGTTTTGGGTTGAGACCCTTCTTCATAATAGATGGTCTCGTTTCCTGTGTTATTGCAACAGGAGGATGGCGAAGGTTTCTCGTCAACATCATAAATATAAATGTGCCGCCTGGGCTCACTGCTCTTCCAGTTTTGGCCACTGTCGGTGCGACACTGGGAAGGCGAGCGAGAACAAGGAGACGGTTGAGAGCAACTCCAGGCCAAGTCACCGACATCTTCCACAAGGTGCAACAGCACGCCCTTCTTCAGCAGCTGTTGTACTGTCTGGTTGATACTGCTGTTGCGGCTCACATTGTCGCCCCTGGCCAACAGGACTTTCTTCAGGCCACCGCCACCAACAGAACACGCTTGGTCACCGTGGGGCTCTCCCCTCTTGCCAGCTGCCACTTCTTCCTGTCGACCATCGCTTAGTCTGCACTCTCCTCCTCCTCCTCCCCAACAGTCTACCACACCATCCACCTTGACTCCTATTGATCTATTGAACATTGAATGTTAAATAGATTGTGATCTATTGAAAATTCTCAAATTGAATTGCCCAAACACTTCAGATTCTTCAGATATCAGGCCCCAGATCTCTGGAATTCTCTTCAAAACGTATTCATTTTTTCTTTCTTCCCTGGAAATGCTCTTTACAACTTCTGTTTTGTATGTCCAAATTGATTTGTGCCACCCTTTGTTACTTCTCACTTTTGAATGCTTTATGCTACATTAAGGTGCAAAATAACTACAGATTGAGACATGAACTATGCGATATAAAATAAACACAAGCAAAAGTTGATTGGGGTAGATTACAGAAAAAGGGACGAACGGAAATTAGGATACTTTAAAAGTGTGACAGTAAGAGTTTAAGTTAAGTATATTCCTGTCAGAGTGAAGGGCAAGGCAGGTGGGAACCCTGGATGACAAGAGAAATTAAAATAGGCAGATATTAGGGACAAAGGTCTTGACCCGAAACATCATCTATCCACTTTCGCTAGAGATGCTACTTGACATGCTGAGTTATACCATCACTTGGTTTAGTTTAGTTTTTTATTGTCACATGTACTGAGGTACAGTGAAAAGATTTTGTTGGTCTTGGATGGAGCTGTTCCCAAACTAGGCTGTGATGCATCCTGATAAAATGCTTCCTATGACACTTCTGTAGAAGTTAGTGAGGGTTTTTGGGCACATGTCGAACTTCCTAAGCCTTTTAAGGTGGGCGTTCTCAGCCATAGCTTCGATTGCTGGTAATATTTATTGCTAGGATCTTGACCATCTCTACTTCCGCACTATCAATGCCAGGCTTCACCTCCTGAAGCCGATCACATTCTTCTTTGTCTTGCTGACATTGAGGGATACGTTGTTGTCATGGCACCAGGTCACGAAGTTCTCAATTTCCTTTCTGCACTCTGTCTCATCATTTGATATCTGCCCCCAATACGATGGTGTCATTCGCTAACTTGTAAATTGAGTAGTATTGGTATTTGGCTGCTCAGTCACGAGTGGAAAAGGAGTAGTGTAGGGAGCTGAGAACGCATCTTTGTCGTATTGAGGATTATCGTAGAGGATGATTTCTCACCTATCCTCACTGATTGTGGTTTGTTGGTCAGGAAACCGAGGATCCAGTTGCAGAGGGGTTCTGACTCCAATTTCTACAAGTTTGGAATGAGTATGGTTGGGATGATGGTATTGAAAGCAGAACTGTAGTCTATGAATAGGAGTCTGATGAGGGTGTCCTCTTTATCCAGGTGTTCCAGGGATGTGTGGGGCCATGGAGATGCATCAGCAGTGGACCTGTCGTGGTGGTAGGCGAACTGCCGTGGATCAAGGCTGCTGGCAGCCTGGATTTAATGTGTGCCGTAACCAGCCTCTCGAGGCACCATGATGGTGAATGTCAAGTTATTTGTGGCTTTTTGTCCTTTTGTGTATTTGCATAAACAGCATCTGCAGTTCTTTGTTTCTAAAATATTCTAATGCCAGCTTTGTAAACAGGTTCCATGATCAAGTTCATTGCTGGTGGTTAAAAGAAAATGAAGCTCCAGTTCAATTCTGGAGTGTTACAGTGTCAGAATCGCTGTCTTAACCTGATGTACAGTTCATAAGTGATAGGAGCAGAATTAGGTCATTCGGCCCATCAAGTCAACCCCGCCATTCAATCATGGCTGATCTATCCCACATAACCCCGTTCTCCTGCCTTCTCTCCATAACCCCTGACAGCTGAATCATGAATCTATCTATCTAAAAATATTTATTAACTGCCTCCACAGCCGACTGTGGTAATGAATTCCACAGATTCACCACTGTCTGACTAAAGAAATTCCGCCTCAACTCCTTCCTAAAGAATGCACTCTATCCAAGCCTTTCACTGTTCGGTAAGTTTCGATGAGGTCCCCCTTGTCCTAAACTCCAGTGAGTAGAGGCCAAGTGCCGTCAAACGCTGCTCTGTTAAATAAAGTTGACTTGACTTGACTTGACTGCTTTACAACATTTGCTGTGAAGATCCTGCCCTGGTTTGACTGAGTATAGAAGTTCGGCGGGCATGTACAAGGGATTGGTGAGGCCGCATTAAGAGCATTGTGTTCAGTTTTGGTCACCCTGTTATAGGAAAGATGTTGTTACGCAGAAAAGGTGCAGAAAAGGTGCACGAGGATGTTGCCAGGAATTGAGGGCCTGAGCTAACGGAAGAGGTTGAGCAGGCTAGAACTTTATATCTTGGAGCGCAGGAGGATGAGGGATGATCTTATAAAGGTGTACAAGATCATGAAAGGAACAGATAGGGTAAATGCCAAGTCTTTTATCCAGAGTCCAGTAAATGAGAGCCAGAGATATAGGTTTAAGATGAAGGGGAAAAGATTTACTAGGAATCTGAGAGGCAACCTTTTTATGGGACGAGCTGCCGGAGGAGGTAGTTGAGGCAGGTATTATCACATCGTTCAAGAAACATTTAGACAGGAACATGGATAGGACAGGTTTAGAAGGATATGAGCCAAACACAAGCAGGTGGGACTAGTGTAGATGGGGCATGTTGGTCAATGTGGACATGATAGGCCGAAGGGCCAGTTTTCACACTGTGACTGTCTATGACTTCCCAAAATGCAACATCTAACACATATCTGAATTAAGCTCCATGTGCCATTCCTCAGCCCTCCTTCAATACTTCAATCAAATTCATCAGACACGACTTCCCACTTACAAAACCAAACTAACTATTCCCAAATCAGCCCCTATCTATCCAAATGCATATATATTTTATTCCTCAGCATCCTCCAGAAATCTTCCTGCTGCAGATGTTAAGCCTACAGGTCTAGTTCCCAGGTTTCTTCTTTGCAACCCCTTCTTAAACAGTATAACAACATTAGCTACACTCCAGTCTTCTGCCACGCCTATGTCTCGCAATGATTCATATAGCTCAGCCAGGTCTTCTGCAATTTATTTTCGAGCTTCCCAGTGTCCTTGGATATATCAGATCATACCTGGGAAATGATTCTACCTTCATACGTTTCAGGATGTTGAGCACCACTACAACTGTAATATGGATTGTCCTTGATATGTTTCCATTAACTGTCTTCAGTTCTTCCTTTAGAACCTAGGAAGTTAGGCATGTCACCAACAACTCTCACCAACTTCTATAGGTGCGGCGAAAAAAGTATTTTAGCAGGATGCATCACAGCATGGTTTGGGAACAGTTCCATCCAAGACTCCATCCAAGACTACGGCAATGCCACCATCGGCAAGGCCACCATCCCCCACTCCCCCTTCTTTCTCCCATCAGATAAAAGGTGTAGAAGTGTGAAAAAGCACACCTCCAGATTCAGGGACAGCTTCTTCCCTGGTGTTATAGGGCAACTGAACCATCCTACCAACAACTAGAGAGCTGTCCTGAGCTACTGCACACCTCATTGGAGACCGTTGGGCTATCTTTGATCGAACATTACTGGACTTTATCTTGCACTAAATGTTACTCATGTTATTCTCTTTATCATGTATCTGTACACTGGATAACTCAAGTAATCATGTATTGTCTTTCCGATGACTTAGTACGCAACAAAATCTTTTCACTGTACCTCGGTACACGTGACAATAAACTAAACTCAAACCCACCTGCCTTGCCCTTCACTCTAACAGAAACATACTTGATTTTAAACTTGAACTCTCACTGTCGCACTTTTAAAGTATCCCAGTTTCCAGATGTTCTATTTCCAGTAAACAATTTACTCCAATCAACTTTAACTTGTGTTTAAATAGCATAGTTCATACCTTCAATTTGTAGTTGGTTTGCACCTTAAGGTAGCACAAAATCTCTTCATTGAGAGCACTTAATGGTACAACTGAGATAACTAATGACCATCTAATTGTGAAAAGTAAGTGAACATCTTTTATGATAAATTTGCAAAAATGTCCGAATCAAATTTACCATTTGTGGGAGATTTTCATAATCCAGTATTTCAACAAATTAGACGTTTATTATTTCAACATATCGTGAACACGTCAAAGATTTTTCTGGTATGACAATCTTTGCACGGTGGCGCAGCAGTAGAGTTGCTGTCTTACAGCGCTTGTAGCGCCGGAAACCCGGAATCCCGATGACGGGCGCTGTCTGTACGGAGTTTGTATGTTCTCCCCGTGACCGTGTGGGTTTTCTCCAAGATGTTCAGTTTCGTCCCACACTTCAAAGACATACAGGTATGTAGGTAAATTTGGCTTGGTAAATGTAAAAATTGTCCCTAGTACGTGTAGGATAGTGTTAATGTGCGGGGATCACTGGTCGGCGCGGACCCGGTGAGCCGAAGGACCTGTTTCCGCGCTGTATGTCTAAACTAAACTAAAACAAATGGTAGAAATTTCATCTATTTTACAATTGTATTACTTAGGCAATCATAATTTTATCTCTTGAGTTTGAGTTTGACTCAAGACTCAAGAACTTGAGTTTTATTTATGTTAGGTTATATTTAAACTATATTTATCTTATGTATGCCATTTGATATCAGTTTTTCTCTGCTATTTTTGTGCGCAGAGGCACAGAAACATTCCTGATTATTTAATGTTGCCTATGTCTGGCAAAGAAAATATCACTGCCCACTACTTAAATAAAGTTTTATACAAAATATTATAGCCTCGAGTAGATCTGAGCAAATTATGAAAAATAAATATAGCTGCAATTGCTAACATCTGAAACAAAAACAGAAAATGCTGGAAAAATATGGAGTCAAGCAGCACCTCTGGAAAGAAAACCAGTTAAACATTTGGAATTGGAGATTCTTGCGTAAAAATATAAACAAGGTGATTTTTTAATTGGTTGAGGCAGAATTGGTTACATTTCATAACCGATTAATTAGCTTGTGTGGATTGTTAGCAATGTTTTCAATTCTGGTCCACAAATTTAATTTTTTTTTCTGTAATGCAACACTGTAAAAACAACCTCCATTGAACATTTACATTCTTACATAGTCATGGGGCATGGTAACGAGCCCTTCAGCCCAACTTGCCCATGCTGTCCAAGATGTCTCATCTACACCAGTCCCATCTGCCCTCATTTGGCTCATATTCTTAATCTAAACCTTTCCTCTCCAGGTACCCGTCCAAATGTCTTTTAAATATTGTAGTACCTGCCTCAACTACCTCCTCCGGCAGCTCGTTCCATATACCCACCACCCTCTGTGTGAACAATTTGCCCCTCAGGGTCCTATTAAATCTTTCCCCTCTCACATTAAACCTATGTCTTCTAGTTTTTGATTCCCGACTCTGGGTAAAAGATTCTGTGTATCAACCCTATCCCCCTCATGACCTTGTACATCCCAAAATGAAGCACCTCGCATATATCTGTATTAAACGTCATTAACCATTCATCAGCCACTTGCACAACTGATCAAGATCCTGCCGTAATGTTTGATAGTGATCTTTGCTATCTACAATACCACCCACTTTAGTTTAGTTTAGAGATACAGCGTGGAAACAGGCCCTTTCGGCCCACTGGGTCCATGCCGACCAACGATCCCTGCACATTAACACTATCCTATACGCACTAGGGACCATTTTTACATTTACCAAGCCACTTAACCTACAAACCTGTACGTCTGGAGTGTGAGGAGGAAACCGAAGATCTCGGAGAAAACCCAAGCAGGTCACGGGGAGAACATGCAAACTCCGTACAGACAGCACACGTAGTCGGGATCGAACCCAGGTCTCCGGCGCTGCATTCGCTGTAAGGCAGCAATTCTACTGCTGCGCCACCATGCCATCTCAAACGTACTAATCATGCCTTGTACTTTCTCATCCAAATCGTTGATAGAAACCACAAACACCAATGCACCCAGCACCGATTCCTCAGGCGTACCACTAGTCACAGTCTTCCAGTCTGAAAAACAACCTTCCACCATCACCACTGCTTTCATCCACAAAGCCAGTTTTTTATCCAGTCGACTAACTCTCCGTGGATCTTATGTAATCTAACCTTCCAGAGCAGCCATGTGGAACCTTAACAAAGGTTGCTGATCCTTGCTGAAATCCATCTCGCCCATATCTAATGATTCATATATTTCAGCCATGGTGCCTAGAATTTCTTCTCTATCTTTCCATAGTATTCTCTGATATATCTGATCAGGCCTGGGAGATTTAATACTCTTTAGGACATCCAGCACCACCTGGACCATAATACTGACTCCTCAAGACACTTTGATTAACTGTTCCAAATTCCCCAGTCTTTATGTCTTTCTCCACAATAAAAACGGGGTAGAAATACTCATTGTGGACTTTGTCCATCTCCTGTGGCTCCACACAGAGATGACTGCTATGGTTTTTAGATTTAGAGATACAGCGCAGAAACAGGCCCTTCGGCCCACCAGGTCTGCGCCGCCCAGCGATCCCCGCGCATTAACACGATCCTACTAGGGATAATTTTACATTTGCCCAGCCAATTAACCTACAAACCTGTACGTCTTTGGAGTGTGGGAGGAAACCGAAGATCTCGGAGAAAACCCACGCTGGTCACGGGGAGAACGTACAAACTCCGTACAGTACAGCACCCGTAGTCAGGATCGAACCTGAGTCGACGGCGCTGCATTCGCTGTAAGGCAGCAACTCTACCGCTGCGCCACCGTGCCGTATTTCTGAGGAGCCCTATTCTCTCTCTTGTTGTCCTCGTTCTCTTAATGTAAAATCTCTTTGGATTTTCCTTAATATTATCTGCCCCCTTTTTGCCTTCCTGATTTCCTTCATAAGTATGCTCCTCAGTTCCCAAAACTCCAAGCATGCACTTTATCCCAGCTGCCAATACCTGTACCATGCCTCCTCTTTCCCCTTACCAGAGCCTCAATTTCTCTTGTCATCCAACCTTCTTTACACTGAAGATAGATACAAAAAGCTGGAGTAACTCAGCATCTCTGGAGAAAAGGAATAAGTGACGTTTCGGGTCGAGGCTGATGTGCCTGCCTTGTCTTCACTCTAACAGGAACATGCATGCCCTGAATTCTTGTCACAGACAGCCTACTCCAATCAAGTTGAGCAAGTCCCTGTCTAACACTATCAAAGTTGGCCTTGCTACAATTCAGAAATTTAACTTATGGGTCTGCCCTGTCTTTATCCTTAACTATCTAAAACTATCCTTAATAGAACAGTAGTTTGTAGTCCCAAAAGGATCGCCATGAACAGTTCAGTCATTTGTCCTTCTCAATTTCCTAAGAGTAGATTTATTCACAAAATGCTGGAGTAACTCAGCAGGTCAGGCAGCATCTCGGGAGAGAAGGAATGGGTGACGTTTCGGGTCGAGACCCTTCTTCAGACTGATGTCAGGGGGGCGGGACAAAGGAAGGATATAGGTGGAGACAGGAAGATAGAGGGAGATCTGGGAAGGAGGGAGGGGAAGGGAGGGACAGAGGATGTCCTGTCTCCACCTATATCCTTCCTTTGTCCCGCCCCCTGACATCAGTCTGAAGAAGGGTCTCGACCCGAAACGTCACCCATTCCTTCTCTCCCGAGATGCCGCCTGACCTGCTGAGTTACTCCAGCATTTTGTGAATAAATCGATTTGTCCCAGCATCTGCAGTTATTTTCTTATCCTAAGAGTAGATCCAGCTTTGCCATCTCCCATGTAGGACCATGTAGCTGTCAGTCCTGCCCCTCTCATAGCCAGGTTTCCATAAAAGCTACAACATCCCAGTCACACTAAGCTTTGATGTTGTAAATTAAAGACCTAATCTAGATGTTTAAGTCTAGTTTATTGTCACGTATACAGTGAAAAGCTTTTGTTGCGTGCTAACCAGTTAGTGGAAAGACAATACATGATTCCAATCGAGCCATCCACAGTGTATAGATATATGCAATGATGGGAATAATATTTAGAGCAAGATAAAGCCAGTAAAGTCCGATCAGAGAAAGTCTGAGGCCTCTAATAGTAGGTAGTAGTTCAGGACTGCCTCTAGTTGTCGGCAGGATGGTTCAGTTGCGTTAACAGCTGGAAACTGTTCCTGAAAACCCTTTAGTGTGTAATGTGTGTTGACATACAGAGTAGTATAAAGGAGGTATTCACAAAATGCTGGAGTAACTCAGCAGGTCAGGCAGCATCTCGGGAGAGAAGGAATGGGTGACGTTTCGGGTCGAGACCCTTCTTCAGACTGATGTCGGGGGTGGGACAAAGGAAGGATATAGGTGGAGACAGGAAGATAGAGGGAGATCTGGGAAGGAGGAGGGGAAGGGAGGGACAGAGGAGCTATCTGAAGTTGGAGAAGTCGACGTTCATACCACCGGGCTGCAAACTGCCCAGGCGAAATATGAGGTGCTGCTCCTCCAATTTCCGGCGGGCCTCACTATGGCACTGGAGGAGGCCCATGACGGAGAGGTCAGACTGGGAATGGGAGGGGGAGTTAAAGTGCTAGGCCACCGGGAGATCAGTTTTGTTAATGCGGACCGAGCGCAGGTGTTCAGCGAAGCGATCGCCGAGCCTGCGGTTGGTTTTGCCGATATAAATAAGTTGACATCAAGAGCAGCGGATGCAATAGATGAGGTTGGAGGAGGTGCAGGTGAACCTCTGTCTCACCTGGAAAGACTTTGGGTCCTTTGATGGAGTTGAGGAGGGAGGTAAAGGGACAGGTGTTGCATCTCGTGCGGTTGCAAGGGAAAGTGCCCGGGGTTGGGGTGGTTTGGGTAGGAAGGGACGAGTGGACCAGGGAGTTACGGAGGGAACGGTCTCTGCGGAACGCAGAGAGGGGAGGGGATGGGAAGATTTGGCCAGTGGTGGGGTCCCGTTGTAGGTGACGGAAATGTTGGTGGATGATATGTTGGATCCGCTGGCTGGTGGGGTGGAAGGTGAGAACGAGGGGGATCCTGTCCTTGTTGCGAGTGGGGGGAGGGGGAGCAAGAGCGGAGCTGCGGGATGTAGAAGAGACCCTAGTGAGAGCCTCATCTATAATGGAGGAGGGGAAGCCCTGTTTTCTGAAGAACGAGGACATCTCGGAAGCCCTAGTCTGAAACACCTCATCCCGGGTGCAGATGCGGCGTAGACGGAGGAATTGGGAGTAGGGGATAGACTTTTTGCAGGGGACCGGGTGGGAAGAAGTGTAGTCCAGATAGCTGTGCGAGTCGGTGGGCTTGTAGTAAATGTCCGTCACTAGTCTGTCTCCTGTGATGGAGATGGTGAGGTCCAGAAACGTGAGGGACCCGACAAAGAGGCAGGCGTAGCTAGGGCCCATGCGAGTGCCCATAGCTACTCCTCTGGTTTGGAGGAAGTGGGAGGAGTCAAAGGAGAAGTTGTTGAGGGTAAGAACCAGCTCTGCTAGGCGGAGGAGAGTGTTGATCGATGGGGATTGGCTGGTTCTACGGTCGAGGAAGAAACGGAGGGCTTCGAGACCATCCTTGTGGGGGATGGAAGTGTAGAGTGACTGGACATCCATGGTGAAAATGAGGGAGTGGGGGCCTGGGAACCGGAAGTTATCCAGGAGATGGAGAGCGTGTGAGGTGTCTTGGACGTAGGTGGGGAGGGATTTAACCAGGGGGGATAGGATGGAGTCGAGGTAGGTAGAGATAAGTTCGGTGCGGCATGAGCAGGCAGAGACAATGGGTCTGCCGGGACAGTTGTGTTTGTGGATTTTGGGTAGGAGGTAGAATCGGGCCGTGCGGGGCTGGGGAACTATGAGATTGGAGGCACTGAGGGGTAGATCGCCGGAGGTGATGAGGTTGGTGATGGTGCTGCTGATAAAGGTCTGGTGTTTATCGGTGGGGTCATGGTCCAGGGATAGGTAGGAAGAGGTGTCTGATAGTTGTCGTCTGGCCTCGGGCCGCCGACGGCCGAGGCCTACCTGAGGCCGTCACCACCCACCGCCTCCCCGGGGCCGCCGCCGCCTACCTCCACCACCTCCCCAGGGCCGCTGACTGCCGTAGCCTACCTGAGGCCGTCACCACCGACCTCCGCCGCCTTCCCGGGTCCGCTGCGACCACCGCCGATCTCCACCGCCTCCCCGGGGTCGTTGCCGCCGATGTCCGAGGCCCCCCTGAAGCCTCCACCGCCGCTGCCGTCGACCTCCACCGCCTCCCCGGGGCCGCTGCCGCCGACCTCCACCGCCTCCCCGGGGCCGCTGCCGCCGACCTCCACCGCCTCCCCGGGGCCGTTGCCGCCGACCTCCACTGCCTCCCCGGGGCCGCTGCCGCCGACGCCGACCTCCACCGCCTCCCCGGGGCCACCGATTGCCGAGGCTTACCTGAGGCTGCCGCCGACGACCTCCACCGCCTCCCCGGGGCCGTTGCCGCCGACGAGCGAGGCCTCTGCACCGCCGCTGCCGCCCACGTCCTTCCCGACCCCTTCACCGCCGCCCACGCCCTCCCCGGCCATCCGCTGACCGAGCCGACCGCCACTTACCTGGACTCCAGGTCCCCGCGGGCCTCCCCCAGCGACCGTGCCGACCCGCGCCGCTCCACTGCCCAGCAGCAGGTCATTGCCGTCGCTGTACCCGGCCCCCGGGACCAACAACAGGCTGTAGCTCCACCTGGCCCACACACACCGCGCTGGGCCCACAGCCCCCACCAGGCAGAGCCCCTCAGCACTGCTGGGTCCTACTGCCCACCCTCTACTACAGGTAACTGCTGCAGGGGTTCCACTGGGTCTCCCCCTTCCCCCTCCAGCCAGTTGACCCCCAGTACTCCCCACATCGGTCCTCATGCCCCCCTCTGCCCAGCTAACCCACCACCCCCCCCACCATACATCCCCTCCACCTGCCCCCCTGCCTCCATCCGACCCCAACCCCCACCATTGCCGGGTGTTCACCATCCCCCCTGACCTCCCCCTTTCAGACACCGAACGGTCGGTCCTCAGCAGAGGCCTTACCTTTGTTCCCCTCCGCCCCCACATCAACGAGTTCCGCGTCCGCCATGATGTGGAGCTCTTCTTCCTCCGCCTCCGAGCCTTTTACCATGGTAAGGAGTCCCGACCCCCCACTGATGACCCCTTCTCCCGTCTCCAACGGACCCCCTCCACTTTTACCCCCCAGTGTGGCCTACTACCCTCACTAGAACTTTTTATCTCAAACTGCCGGCGTGACATCAGCCGCCTCAAATTTTCCACTCCCCTGTCCAACTCCAACCTCTCACCTCCTGAACGTGCAGCCCTCCACTCACTCTGCAACAACCCGGACTTAATAATTAAACCCGCTGACAAGGGAGGGGCTGTGGTAGTCTGGCGTGCTGACCTCTACCGGACCGAGGCCAGACGACAATTATCAGACACCTCTTCCTACCTATCCCTGGACCATGACCCCACCGATAAACACCAGACCTTTATCAGCAGCACCATCACCGACCTCATCACCTCCGGCGATCTACCCCTCAGTGCCTCCAATCTCATAGTTCCCCAGCCCCGCACGGCCCGATTCTACCTCCTACCCAAAATCCACAAACACAACTGTCCCGGCAGACCCATTGTCTCTGCCTGCTCATGCCCCACCGAACTTATCTCTACCTACCTCGACTCCATCCTATCCCCCCTGGTTAAATCCCTCCCCACCTACGTCCAAGACACCTCACACGCTCTCCATCTCCTGGATAACTTCCGGTTCCCAGGCCCACACTCCCTCATTTTCACCATGGATGTCCAGTCACTCTACACTTCCATCCCCCACAAGGATGGTCTCGAAGCCCTCCGTTTCTTCCTCGACCGTAGAACCAGCCAATCCCCATCGACCAACACTCTCCTCCGCCTAGCAGAGCTGGTTCTTACCGTCAACAACTTCTCCTTTGACTCCTCCCACTTCCTCCAAACCAGAGGCGTAGCTATGGGCACTCGCATGGGCCCTAGCTACGCCTTCCTCTTTGTCGGGTACGTCAAACAATCCCTGTTCCAGACGTACACTGGCCCCATCCCCGAACTCTACCTCCGCTACATCGACGACTGCATTGGTGCTACCTCTTGCACCCATGCAGAACTCACTGACTTCATACACTTCACCTTCAATTTCCATCCTGCCCTTAAATATACCTGGACTATCTCTCACATCTCCCTCCCGTTTCTGGACCTCACCATCTCCATCACAGGAGACAGACTAGTGACGGACATTTACTACAAGCCCACCGACTCGCACAGCTATCTGGACTACACTTCTTCCCACCCGGTCCCCTGCAAAAAGTCTATCCCCTACTCCCAATTCCTCCGTCTACGCCGCATCTGCACCCGGGATGAGGTGTTTCAGACTAGGGCTTCCGAGATGTCCTCGTTCTTCAGAAAACGGGGCTTCCCCTCCTCCATTATAGATGAGGCTCTCACTAGGGTCTCTTCTACATCCCGCAGCTCCGCCCTTGCTCCCCCTCCCCCCACTCGCAACAAGGACAGGATCCCCCTCGTTCTCACCTTCCACCCCACCAGCCAGCGGATCCAACATATCATCCACCAACATTTCCGTCACCTACAACGGGACCCCACCACTGGCCATATCTTCCCATCCCCTCCCCTCTCTGCGTTCCGCAGAGACCGTTCCCTCCGTAACTCCCTGGTCCACTCGTCCCTTCCTACCCAAACCACCCCAACCCCGGGCACTTTCCCTTGCAACCGCACGAGATGCAACACCTGTCCCTTTACCTCCCCCCTCAACTCCATCAAAGGACCCAAACAGTCTTTCAAGGTGAGACAGAGGTTCACCTGCACCTCCTCCAACCTCATCTATTGCATCCGCTGCTCTAGATGTCAACTTATTTATATCGGCGAAACCAAGCGCAGGCTCGGCGATCGCTTCGCTGAACACCTGCGCTCGGTCCGCATTAACAAAACTGATCTCCCGGTGGCCCAGCACTTTAACTCCCACTCCCATTCCCAGTCTGACCTCTCCGTCATGGGCCTCCTCCAGTGCCATAGTGAGGCCCGCCGGAAATTGGAGGAGCAGCACCTCATATTTCGCCTGGGCAGTTTGCAGCCCGGTGGTATGAACGTCGACTTCTCCAACTTCAGATAGCTCCTCTGTCCCTCCCTTCCCCTCCTCCTTCCCAGATCTCCCTCTATCTTCCTGTCTCCACCTATATCCTTCCTTTGTCCCACCCCCGACATCAGTCTGAAGAAGGGTCTCGACCCGAAACGTCACCCATTCCTTCTCTCCCGAGATGCTGCCTGACCTGCTGAGTTACTCCAGCATTTTGTGAATAAATCGATTTGTACCGACATCTGCAGTTATTTTCTTATAGTATAAAGGAGGTAGTCTCCCACCTGGTACAATAGATTAGAATCATCCTTCAAGTTTCTTTGGCACAATACAAAACTGATTAGATGTGGAGTGGTCAATAAGTACCCTCAGCGAATAGCTAAAACATTATTTGTTCACTTTAATTGCTCTTGTCTATTTCTTTATTATAATGAAATTGACATTGGTCATTAATTGTTTCTAGGCGATCTAAAGTCACCGACGACAAATGTCACCCTCTTTTTCTTGCGACGAACGCTGTTCCTGGTGAAATATGAGTGCTTCATGACTGGAGCTGGATTCGCGGACTGAGGAGCGCATGCGTCATGGTAACTCGTTCAATTGAATAGGTGGGTTCGTGCAGCAAAAGCAATTCAGCCGGAAGGCGAAAGACAAAAACAAATAGAAGCGCAAAACATTTTTGCAATAGATGGATTATTGCATAAACTGGTTGCTTCAGTTACAATTCAGCCTTGACGACCATTTCGGATCAGATGTTGATCTAGTTTGCAGTGAATCGCTGTCCCACCTACCGCTGTAAAACCAAAATGGTATTTTCTTTCACGTCAGTTCTCGCTTTTACCAAACGTTTCCCAATAAGGCATGCCTGGATCCGGGTTAGGAATTGCAATCTTGCCTCTTGCACGCACACCGAGACAAGAAGTAAGTAATCATCTTGGCATTCCAACAATTTTCTGTTTACTCTTAATTGTCTTTTAAAGATAGATTGAATAGATAGATAATAATAATAATGCATTACATTTATATAGCGCTTTTCATATACTCAAAGACGCTTTACAGGGATTTAGAGAACACAGGGAAGTGAATAAATAGATAAATAAGTAAACATTGATACATTGTTTTCAATATTATTCGAGTATTCTAATTCTGTGATGCTCTTTTTAGTCAATTAAACTAGCGTCTCGCCCCAAGTTTGGATTAAATATATATATTTTTAAGTTAATTTGATCTGCCTTTGTCGTGACATCTGTACGTACTGTCAGCAATTTTCATACGTTTATTCAAGGAACCAACCATCTGTCATCTGCTGACCGTTACCGTCAGGTTAAATGTTTTTATTCATCTTCCCAGACGAATGGCAGATTTGCACATCAGTCTCAAACGGGGCCCGGCAATCGCCTATTGACCTAAGCTCTGTCAGGAGTGTGTATGATGCACAACTGAAACCTTTACAAATCTCGTATGACCGAAATAGTTGCCTTCGACTCAGAAACACCGGCTATTTTTTCCAGGTGGAATTTGAAGACTCCAAAGACAACTCGGGTAAGAGGAATTATATACTCTTGAGTTGTTAATGTCTAAAAAGTTACATTGAGAGCAAGGGTCACATAGCTTTGGGGCAAAGTTACAAAGACTATTATTTACCATTCTGATAAAATATTGAGTTAAACATTTAAGCATGTCCTTCACCTTTACTGGCATACCTGCTGAATGTTTCCAGCACCTTCTGCTTTAAATGCCATTTCCTGGCAGATCCTGGAAACAAAACGTACTACATATGTATTAATTTGCTGAATTATAAAACATCAGAAGAAATTACATTAACAACATTAATTGCCAGAGTTCACCATTTGAAAGATGTCAGACAATTTCAGCAGACACAAAGATGCTGTTTTATTTGAAGTTTAGTTTATTGTCACGTGTTGTGAAAAGCTTTTGTTGCATGCTAATCAGTCGGCAGAAAGACAAAACATGATTACAATCAAGCCATTTACAGTGAATAGATGCATGATAAGGGAATAACGTTTAGTGCAAGGTAACGCCAGCAAAGTCCGGGTGATCGTCCGGGGATCACCAATGAGGGAAATAGTAGTTCAGCACTGCTCTGGTTGTGGTAGGATGATTCAGTTGCCTGATAACAGCAGGGAAGAAACTGTCCCTGAATCTGGAGGTGTGCATTTTCACACCACACAAGTAGGCAGATTATCTTTTTATTGAAGTTTAATTGAAATTCTTAATAATTGCAGAGCTGTCAGATTGTGTAACAAGTGGATGATTTAAATGTTTCAGGGTTTTCTGGGCAGCATATCTTTTATCCAGACTGTTGAGATTCTTTTACCAAAATGCATTATATAATCTGTCAATGCTAACAGTTAAGGGAATGTATGCCCAGTTAATTTGCTGCAGAAAATTATTTTGTAATCGAATTCTTTTGGCAGCTTGTTTGGAGGCGTTTTCCTTGTTTTGCATTCAACTTACTGCAAGAGTTGGGCGGTCACGGTGGCGCAGCGGTAGGATGTCTGCCTTGCAGCAAATGCAGCACCGGAGACCCGGGTTCGATCCTGACTACAGCTGCTGTCTGTACGGAGTTTGTACATTCTCCCCGTGATCTCCAAGATCTTCGGTTTCCGCCCACACTCCAAAGACGTACAGGGTTTGCAGGTTAATTGGCTTGGTAAATGTAAAAAAAATGTCCCTAGTGGGTGTAGGATCGTGTTAATATGCGGGGATCGCTGGTCGGCGCGGACCCCGTGGGCCTGTTTTCGCGCTGTATCTCTAAAAAAAAAGAGTTGTTGTAACTGCCAGCAACCCCATAGTGCTATTAGCCCTGGCTGCTTCTCACCATTTGACTGTTTTGATGGAAAAACTCCTTGATTTAAGGAGAATTAGAAGTTTTTACAATTTAGAGCCAAAGTCAACCCCTTCAACATGTGACTCAAATTGTGTCAGTAAGTATGTGCTCCACATACCTAAATAATGCATTTTTCCATACTTGGATGTCAAGATCCATGGCTAGAATTGCTTGCTCCATAAGGAAATAGAAACATCGAAAATAGGTGCAGGATTGTGATTTGGAGATGATTTGGCCTCCACTGCCCTGTGGCAGAGAATTCAACAAATTCACAACTCTGAGTGAAAAAGTTCCTTCTCACCTCTTTTAAATGGCCTCCCCTTTATTCTTGGAATGTTGTGTAACAAGATTCTTTCAAGCAACAACAACAGCAGATATACTAATAGACAGTTCACTTGTGCAATCAGGTGACAGATGCAGAGTTTGGCTGAATGAGTTTTCTTGCTACTTTCCAATAGAAGGCAGTGAGTGATACGTTTTACTCAGTATCATTCTCTAAAGCACGCATTGAGTGGGAGACCAAAACAACACAGGTCTGGACACAAGATCGCCATTTTAACTCTCCGTGTATTTTAGCAGCTGCGCAGGCACAGCTTTACCATATTGTTGCATGTATACATCGCATAGCAGCTTTACCATATTGTTGCATGTATACATCACATATCTCCCCCCTGAGAATTGTGATACTTTTTTTTATCATAATGATCTTTATACATTATGTTTCCAAAGTATTTTTCTATACAAAACCCCATTTAAGTAAGTCCAAAAACATGCATCATTTTGGTATCTATCTATTAATGATAACCAAATTTTCGTGGCGTTTACATTGTCCATATAACCGAGTCCGTATAATCAAGTCCGTATAGTCAAGTCCGTTTTCAGAATCCGTAATAATCCGGTCGCTTTCTATTTCTCTTTGGGTACTGCTTACGCCCTGAATTGCTTTCTTCGTTGCGCTCTGATGTCGCGTCCTCGATGGTGTCATCGTGATGGCTTTCGTCGACGTTTTCAGGTGCAATGCTTCTTTCGTGTTTTCCTGTGCAACGCTTCTTTCGCTGACATCTTCATCGCGCACTGTGGGCGTATCCCTGTCGAAATCTATCGAATCTCCTGTTTCGTTGGTTGTGGGAGAGTCGATTTCTCGTTTCAGAATCTGGTCTGCGTGACATTTCCAGATTTCTACCCCGTTGACGTGAACCTCGACCTGGTACGAGACAGGACGTAGCTTCTTTACGATGTGTCCTGGTACCCATTTCTCCCCTCTCGCGTAGTTGCGCACTAGCACGCTCTCTCCCTCCTCAAATTGTTGAGCTGGGCGCGAATCGTGGTGCAACTTTTGCGAGAGTTGTTTGTCACCAATGGTCGCTCTTTCATCTGGCACCGCGATGCTGAAACGCGTGCGAATTTTCCTTTTCATCAGCATTTCAGCCGGCGTTTGCGTTGTAGTAGTTTGCGGCGTTGAACGATATGAGATGAGGAATCGAGCGACACGCGTTTGCAGCGGTCCCGACATCTTGCGGAGTGCTGCCTTCACCGTCTGCAAGGCGCGCTCTGCGAGACCATTGGTTGCTGGATGGTATGGCACACGTTTGACATGACGAATGCCATTCGCTTTCATGAACTTTGCGAACTTTTCACTAGTGAAACATGGGCCATTGTCAGAAACCAGTGTATGCGGAAGGCCATGTGTCACGAACACGAAGCGAAGCTTGTCGATGGTGACGTCACTGGTTGATTCACTTGTGATATGCACTTCAATCCACTTTGAATATGCGTCGATGAGAACAAGCAACATCTTTCCTTGTACCGGGCCGGCATAATCAACATGAACTCGCGACCACGGTTGACTAGGATGCTCCCATGAATGCAATGGTGCTTTGGGCGGATCCCGCTGATGCATTTGGCATTCTGAACATGCTCGGACTTTGTGCTCCAAGTCCTTATCGGTTCCAGGCTACCACACACAACTTCTAGCAATCGCTTTCATCTTCACAATACCCGGATGGGCATCATGCACTTCCTCGATCATTTGCGAGCGACATTGGGGTGGTAGTACAACACGACTACCCCAGAGAAGACAACCCTCGTGAACGCTCAGCTCCACTTTGCGACTGAAGTAGGGCTTGAAATCATCATTTGGTGGTTTGTCTGGCCACCCGCTCATGATGTATTCGCGAACACGAGACAGAATCGGATCCCTCTGCGTCATGGTGTGAACACGCGACGGAGTGATGGGCGATTTCTCCAACTCGCTCATCAGAAAGACGATTTCTGGTATTGGCGCTTGCGATACCGTTGCTTGTCGTGGGAGTCGGCTAAGCGCGTCTGCATTGGCATTGGCTGACCCCGGTTTGTACGCGATGTCGTACTCGTATGCTGCCAGTTTTAGCGACCAGCGAATCACTCACGGCGAAGCCATTAGCGGAATGGCCTTGTTGTTACTGAACAACCCAAGAAGCGGCTTATGGTCGGTGTTGATTACGAATCGTCGTCCGTACAAGTATGTGTGGAACTTCTTGACGCCAAAGACTATGGCTAGACCCACCTTATCCAGCTGCGAGTAGTTGCGTTCGGCGTTATTCAGACTGCGTGAAGCATAGCGTATTGGCATTTCCGTGCCATCTTCCATGACGTGTGACAGCACTGCCACTACTCCGTAAGGGCTGGCGTCGCAGGAGAGAATGAGCGGCTTGTTGCTGTCGTAGTGCGTCAGAAATTTGGACGATTTCAGGCTTTGCTTAGCTTGTGTGAACGCCTTCTGCTGAGCTGGTCCCCAGTGCCATCGAACCGTTTTACGCAGCAGTTGATGAAGCGGTTCGAGCATGGTTGAGAGATTAGGCAGAAATTTGCCGCAATAGTTCAGCATCCCAAGGAACGCCTTCAGTTCTCTGACGTTCTTGGGTTGAGCCAGCTCATCGATGGCTTTGACTCGTTCATCCACTGGCTGCAGCCCTTCAGCGCTCACCTTATGGCCCAGGTATTGGACTTCATTGACGAGAAAGGCGCATTTTTCTCGTTTCAGTCGTAGGCCTGCATCTTGGAGCCTGCGGAGGACTTGTTCGAGGTTGTAGAGGTGTTCTTCCTCGGAACTACCTGTGACGAGCAGATCGTCCAGATACACCGCAACCCCAGAAATCCCCGCCAGAAGATTGTCCATCGTACGCGGAAATACAGCCAGTGCTGTTGAAATGCCAAACGGCATTCTGGTGTATTGGAATAAACCGCGATGGGTATTTATCGTCACCAGTTCACGGCATCTGGACGACAAAACCAACTGCTGGTAAGCGTGCGACAGGTCAAGTTTGGTGAACTGCTTCCCCTTCACCAGCTTCGTAAACAACTCATCAATCCGAGGTATCGGATACGTATCAGATCGAGCTGCTGTATTCACCGTTAACCTGTAATTTCCGCAGATTCTCACGCTACCGTCTGCCTTGTCAATGGAGACAATCGGTGCCGCCCATTTCGAGTGTTGAACGGGTTCTATGATTTTCTCCTCCTGTAGGCGATCTAATTCGCAATCAACGCGATCGCGACGGGCCAGCGGCACTGGTCGAGCCTTGATGAATTTCGGTGGTACGGCCGGGTCGATGTAGATGTCGACTTCGAAGCCCTTGAGCGTCCCGAGTTCCGCTTTGAAGAGGTTACCGTATTTAGAGAGGAGGCTCTGCAGGCGGTCGTTCACGTTGACCTGGTTCACCTCCTGCCAGTTGAGTCGCAGAACTTTCAACTACTCACGCCAAGTAGGCTTGGTCCCGCCCCCTTCGCTACCAGCAGCTTGAGCGTCGCTGTTTGCTGGTTGTGAGAGACAGGCACCGAATATTCTCCCAACAATTCCACTTTCTCTCCAGTGTAAGTACGGAGAACTACGGTGCTATCACGAAGGCGTAACCTTTCACCTTTTCCCCACTGGTCCTTCCACGTCTCTTCACTGATAAGCGTAACTCCAGCTCCAGTGTCGATTTGCATGGGGATAGTCTTTCCCCCCACACACATGTCCACAGTGAAAGGAGTAACTTTCTTCTCACTTTTAGTATGATAAAGACCATACACCTGCCTCAGTCAGTTGGTGGCTTTTATCCGTTTTTCCGGCTGACTGATTTTCTGCCGTTTTTTCCTTCCACTGAGCATTTTTCCCACTCGACTTGCACACCCGTGAGAAATGCCCTTTTTTACCGCAGTTGAAACACTCCACCTGTTTTGCTGGACAGTCGTTCAGGTCAGCGTTGGGAGAGCCACCACAGCGATAACACAAAGATCCTCTTATGGTTCCCCGCTTGGGCTGACCACTGTGAGGCCCCCTTGATTTCGCGATTATATTTATCGCTTCGCTGGGCTTTTGTTTCCCGTCATGGAGATCAGCCGTGTTGCGGTCTGCCGTCTCCATAGCGGTGGCGATACCGAGTGCCTTGTCGAAATCCAGCGTGGCTTCCGACAATAATCGACGCTGAATGCGGTCATCATCAATCCCACACACCAAACGATCACGTAACATTTCATTGAGCTTCGAACCATAAGCACAATGTTCAGCGAGGTGACGTAACTCGGCCACGTAATCAGCAACTGACTCACCCGGCTGACGATGACGATTGTTGAATTTGTAACGCTGGACGATGACCGACGGTTTCGGGACCTTGTGATTCGTGACTGTTGACACAATCTCAGAATATTCAACTTGCCCAGGTTTCTGTGGAGCAAGTAAACTCGATGAGTCTGTACGTTGGTCCTCCACACACGGAAAGCAAGATGGCCCTCTTCTTTCCTGCATCTGTACTGTCGTTGGCTAGGAAGTAATGTTCAAAGCGCTCGGCGTACTGCACCCAGTCGTCCTGTGCAACAAATTCTCCTATTGAGCCAAAAATAGCCATTGTAGCCACAACAGCAAGTCACCAGGCGAAACTTCAAAACAAGTTTATCCTCGTCGCCAATTAATGATACGTTTTACTCAGTATCATTCTCTAAAGCACGCATTGAGTGGGAGACCAAAACAACACAGGTCTGGACACAAGATCGCCATTTTAACTCTCCGTGTATTTTAGCAACTGCGCAGGCACAGCTTTACCATATTGTTGCATGTATACATCACAGTGAGCTGCCATCGTTCAAGTATAAAATATAAGCTATTGTCAATAGTTTATGTTTGGCCCTGATGTGATATAAATTCACTATTGCTTTATGAAATGTTTTCACAGGTAAATTTTGAATTTTGCCCCTTTTGATAAAACTGAAAATCCAAGCTCATAATTTTAGCTACACTTGTGCTGAACTGTATTTTCTCCATAAGCTTCCCATTTTGTTAAGTGTATGTCTTTTACAGCATTAAGTCATTTGCAAAATGTTGCCATGAATCCAGGGAGAGCTTGCTAACTGGATACAAAATTGTCTTTATGGTAGGAAGCAGAGAATGGTGGTGTAAACCTGTTTTGGGACTGCAGGCCTGTGACTGCAGGTGTGCCTCAGGGATCATTGCTGGTCCCAGTGCTGTTTGCCATCTATATCAATGATTTGGATGAGAATATACAAGGCATGATAAATAACTTTTCAGATGATACTAAAATGCTTGGTAAATCAAGAATTACAGTGGGATCTTGATCAGCTGGGCAAATGGGCTGAACAATGGTAGTTTATTAAGGTGTTCTGCAAAAAGATCATTCAATCAGTATTTGCTTTTCCGATGTAGAAGAAAGAAATCATGAGCACGAAAACAATACATTTGATTGTAAATAAAGTGGAGGAAAAAAACTGCAGATGCTGGTTAAAATCGAAGGTAGACCCAAATTGCTGGAGTAACTCAGCGGGTCAGGCAGCATCTTGGGAGAGAAGGAATGGGTGACGTTTCAGGTCGAGACCCTCGACCCGAAAAATCACCCATTCCGTCTCTCCCGAGATGCTGCCTGACCCACTGAGTTACTCTAGATTGTAAATAAATACTGCTTCATCTTTCAGCACTTTCTGGCAGCCTGAGGTTCAGAATCAGAATCAGAATAACCTTTATTGTCATCCAAAAAAAACAAGTCTTTTGGATGAGATTTCGTAACCCACAGTCCAACAATAAGAGCAATAAAAATAAGCAATTACACACACAATCACAAACCAACACAAAACAAAAAAAAGAAACATCCATCACAGGTAGATGTTGCAACTTTCACAGTTCCTTAGAAAGTTAGTGAGAATGGTTCATGGAGATGGAAGAGTGCATGTGGAAATGATGTTCCCTATGGAATTCTTAAGGGATGGGGAAGATGAGTCTGGCGATGGAAATTCCTTTTGTATTATCATTAGTACAAACAGATAGGGTAGATGCACAGAGTTCTTTATCCAGAGTAGGGGAGTCAAGAAACAGAGAACATGGTTTTAAGATGAGAGGAGATTAATGAGAATCTGAGGGGCAACATTTCCACACAGAAGGTGGTGGGTATATGTAAGGAGCTGCCGGAGGAAGTAGCTGAGGCAAAACTATAACAATATTTAAAAGACATTTGGATAGGTAGATGGATAGGAAAGGTTTAGAAGGATATGGGCCAAACTGGGCAAGTGGGGCCAGTGTAGATCTGGCTTCTTGGTTGGGAGAGGCAAGTTGGGCTGAAGGGCCTGTTTCTGTGCTGTATGGCTAGTGGCCAGGGAAAATTTGGGGGAGAAAGCAAAGGTTAGCTTAATCATATCATATACATACAGCCGGAAACAGGCCTTTTCGGCCCACCAAGTCCGTGCCGCCCAACGATCCCCGTACATTAACACTATCCTACACCCACTAGGGACAATTTTTACATTTACCCAGCCAATTAACCTACATACCTGTACGTCTTTGGAGTGTGGGAGGAAACCGAAAATCTCGGAGAAAACCCACGCAGGTCACGGGGAGAACGTACAAACTCCTTACAGTGCAGCACCCGTAGTCAGGATCGAACCTGAGTCTCCGGCGCTGCATTCGCTGTAAAGCAACAACTCTACCGCTGCGCTACTGAAAGGTATACTTTCAGTATTTTTGGATTCCATTTAGGATAAATTCATTTTTTTGGATGTGTGCCTTCCTTGACTGTGTGCCTTCCCTGGCTTTCCTTTTTTCGCCTACGGGTATTGATGGAGACGGGATCAAAAGGAGTCCTTTGTGCCAAACAGATGTGTTGCAAAGCCAGTTAAGGAGCCAATCACATTAAAGGACTTAATTGGCAGGCAATCTGGAACAAATTTAAGTATTATGCAACATCAAATGTACATACTTATAGATTTGAACCATTTTAACCACGTCTTGTAAGAAAGTTACATTCCAAGTATTAGATTTGGAGCATTAGATCATTTGCACAGTACTTATTGCTGAGCAGCCCATTAAAATTCACTTTAATTTTTGTGTAATTTAGCATAAATGTTCAAAATATTTTATAGTGGGGCTGTAAGTACCTTGAATTCATGTTGCAGCTCGAGTTGGTTGATTTTCATAGTAAAGGCCTTTAATGTTAGATGTACTGGATCACAGCCCGGGGAATTGTTGCCGTAAGATACAGCTGCAAAATTGAAAATTGCTATCAATTTCAACTCCGATTTTCCCATAATCACCCAAAATGTAGGAACATATTAATTTATTAATTAAGAAAACACTTCTGTGTAACTTTTGGAGCTTTTGGCAAAATGTGTTGTGAATATAGTTACAGAAAATGCAGATATTTAATTTTTAAACAAGCTGAGATAAAATGTATGGAATGACTTTAATGCTCCTGACAGAAATGTGTTTGGTTCCTAACTTAACCCTGAAAACATCACGAGAGAGAAAATATGTAGACGGCAGATTCTAGAATGTAATATGAAAGAACTATTGTGTTCAGTTGGTCACCCTGCTATAGGAAAGATGTTGTTAAGCTGGAAAGGATGCAGAGAAGATTTATGAGGATTTTGCCAGGACTTGAGGACCTGTGCCAGAGGGAAAGATTGAGCAGGCTAGGACTTTATTCCTTGGAGCGCAGGAGGATAAGGGGCGATCTTATACCGTCT
The DNA here is from genome assembly GCF_053455715.1 of Rhinoraja longicauda. Classification (NCBI taxonomy): domain Eukaryota; kingdom Metazoa; phylum Chordata; class Chondrichthyes; order Rajiformes; family Arhynchobatidae; genus Rhinoraja; species Rhinoraja longicauda. The sequence goes on from NC_135958.1 coordinate 42,145,580, forward strand.
TTTACCCATAGTAGGAGAATCAAAAACCAGAGGACATAGGTTAAGGTGAGGGGGAAAGATTTAATAAGGGGCACAAAGGGTGCTAGGTACATGGAACGAGCTGCCAGAAGCAGGTACCATCACAACGTTTAAAACATTTGGATAGGTTTAGAGGATTATGGGACAAACGTAGGTAGATGGGGCATGTTGGGCGGCGTGGGCAAGTGGGGCCGAAGGACCTGTTCCCACACTAAGACCATGATTCTATTACAAAACAGCAAGTATTTGCTGTTTATTGAAAATAACGGTAAGATGAAATAAAGTTGATTTTTTTTTTCAATCACTAATCCCTCCATTTTAAGGCAGTCTTTTGTCCATGGTATAATATTGTGCCCTTAATTATCTTGTTTTGTAATGGCCATTCATAATTGGTTGTGACTTTAACAATGGCAGGTTTCCAGTTGCAGATCACAATTTGATGCCTCAAGATTTGATCATTCTTCCAAATAATTACTGCTCAAATTCCCAACTTTTGGTATTATTTGTTGTCACTTTAATTCATCATTGCACCTATTCTCCATTGCACCTATTAGAAGGATGAGAGGGGATCTTATCGAAACGTATAAAATTATTAAGGGGTTGGACACGTTAGAGGCAGGAAACATGTTCCCAATGTTGGGGGAGTCAGAACCAGGGGCCACAGTTTAAGAATAAGGGGTAGGCCATTTAAGTCAAGTCAATTTTATTTGTATAGCACATTTAAAAACAACCCACGTTGACCAAAGTGCTGTACATCTGTTTAGGTACTAAGGAAAAAATGAAACATACAGTAGCACACAAACATAACAGGACATACAAAACAGTTCACAGTGCTTCCTCAATGGGCCTCAAACGCTAGGGAGTAGAAATAGGTTTTGAGCCTGGACTTAAAGGAGTCGATGGAGGGGGCAGTTCTGATGGGGAGAGGGATGCTATTCTACAGTCTAGGAGCTGCAACCGCAAAAGCGCGGTCACCCCTGAGCTTAAGCCTAGATCGCGGGATAGTGAGTAGCCCCAAGTCGGCCGACCTGAGGGACCTGGAGTTAGAGAGGTGGGTTAGAAGATTTTTGATGTAGGGGGGGGAATGTCCATTTAGGGCTTTATATGTGAATAGGAGGAGCTTGAAGTTGATTCTGTACCGTACAGGGAGCCAGTGGAGAGAGGCCAGAATCGGCGTGATGTGGTCCCTTTTACGGGTACCCGTCAGGAGTCTCGCTGCGGCGTTTTGACCGGTTGCAGGCGGGACAGGGATGATTGGCTGATCCCAGTGTATAGGGAGTTGCAGTAGTCTAGGCGGGAGGAAATGAAAGCGTGATTGATTTTTTCAGTGTCGTCGAATTGGAGGAAAGATTTGATTTTAGCTATGGTACGAAGTTGGAAGAAGCTGGCTTTTACCACAGCATTGATTTGCTTGTCAAACTTTAATGCAGAGTCAAATATCACGCCGAGGTTTTTGACATGCGGTTTGACTAGGCAGGATAGGCTTCCAAGACTGCCTGTTATCGATTTGATGGAGTCGGGGGGGCCGAATAGGATGACCTCAGACTTGCTCTCGTTTAATTGGAGGAAGTTCTGTGCCATCCAACATTTTATGTCCTCAAGGCAGTGTAAGAGGCTGTTTAAATTTGACTGGTTGTTGGGTTTCAGGGGGAGGTAAAGCTGTGTGTCATCGGCATAGCAGTGGAAAGAAATGCCGTGCCTTTGAATGATTTGGCCAAGGGGGAGCATGTATAGAGAGAAGAGAATGGGGCCTAGGATGGAGCCTTGTGGAACTCCGCAGGAGAGGCTAGCTGGAGAAGAGGAATAACTGCCTATGTTGATGGCGAAACTCCTATCTTTGAGGTAGGAAACGAACCAGCTCAGGGCAGTGCCATCAATGCCAACCGCGTACCGGAGACGGTCAATAAGGATGGTGTGGTCCACTGTATCGAACGCTGCGCTGAGGTCGAGAAGGAGCAGGATTGCACAGTCGCCGGTGCAGAGATGAGGAAAAACTTTTTTAGTCAGAGAGTTGTGAATCTGTGGAATTCTCTGCCTCAGAGGGCAGTAGAGGCCAATTCTCTGAATACATTCAAGAGAGAGCTGGATAGAGCTCTTAAGGATAGCGGAGTCAGGGGGTATGGGGAGAAGGCAGGAACGGGTTAGGGTTAGGGTTAGGGTGAGAATGATCAGCCATGATCACATTGAATGGTGGTGCTGGCTCGAAGGGCCGAATGGCCTTCTCCTGCACCTATTTTCTATTGTCTATTCTAACGTCTGTCTTTAATCTATCTCACTGTTACAACAAAATCCAATGCAAACTTGCGGAACAGTGCCTCTGGACTTTTTCTGACTGGACATTAGACTTTAGACTCTAGAGATACAGCGGGGAAACAGGCCCTTCAGCACACTGTGTCCACATTGACCAGCGATCAAGAGCACTATTTGCAATACTAGACAATTTACAATTTTTACCAAAGCCAATTAACCAACAAGCCTGTACATCTTTGGAGTGTGGGAGGAAATTGAAGCACCGGGAGAAAACTCATGGAGAATATACAAACTCTATATAGACAGCACTTGCAGACGGGATCGAACCCAGGTCTCTGGCCCTGTAAGGCAGCAGCTCTAGCGCTGCGCCACTGTGCCGCCCCAAAATGCTATCAATGTTCAGGATTCAACAGTGAGAGCATTTTCAGATTACTGGTTTTTCCAATTTATATAGAACAGCCCAATAATATTAACTCAATTTTTCACTCTCTTACTGGGCATTTCCAGCATTAGGATATTTTGTTATCGCATGGATTTCAGTAAGTTGGCACTCTTAATGGAGTTTAATATCAATGTCAAAGTGCAGTCAACATGGATCTTTCAAAGATTCATGCGTTGGTTAGGTTTCAAAGGATTTATGCATTCTGCAAAATATTTGTGTCCCGTTAGTTTTGATGATTAGTCTTGGAAACCATCTGTATTTCCAAAACTATGAAACTACTTGTGATGTGTAGAATTAACTTAGTATGTACTTGGTTAATAAATGATAGATGTTATCAGACCATGTGAGTTTGCAGTTTTAACATTGTGTCCTTGACATTTAACAAAGTTTAATTTAACACTATTGTGATTTGTATCTCCTAAATCCACATGAGAATCTGGCAAAGATTGCCTGAAGATAATTGTAACAGTATGCATTGGTCTCATCGGCACTGTCTCTTTTCTCACATTCATGCAATTTAGTATTTTTGACTATCAAAAACTGTAGATGGTGGAAATCTGGAATATAAAATGTAAGTCGGTAGCCTCTTGGAAAGAAAGTTAACCTAGCAGGTTGAAGGCCATTTGGAAAAAATGCATACGTATAGGCTAAGTGACAACCAGATGTTTCAACCTGAAACAATAATTTTGTTTCTCTTTCCACGGGTGATGCTTGACCTCCTGAGTAATTCCAAATATTTCTGTTTTTATTGTACATCAGACATGAATACATATAATACATGAATTCTTACTCTAAAGAACACAAAGTGCTGGAATAACTCTGCAGGTCAGGCAGAACATGGACAGATGACGTTTCGGGTCAAGACCCTTCAGTGTGAATGTTGGGGAGGTAGGAGGAGAAGAAAGCTGGGAAAAGGGAGAGGCGGGATAGTGGTGGGGAGCGTTAGTTAGAGGATATCTAAAACTAGAGAATTCAATGTTCTTTCCATTGGATTGTAAGCTATCCAAGCAAAATATGAGATGCTGTTCCTTCAGTTTGTGTGTGGCCTTACTCTGGCAATGGAGGAGGCCCAGGACAGAAAGGCCATTGTGTGTAATTTCTGAATTTTTGATGTTAGAGTCTGGAGGTAGAACATCATTTTCTGTCTTTAAAGAACAAATGTCATAACTTTTCAAACCAAATCAACTTTCCTTATTTTTCACAGTGCATTGCAAAGGAAATCATTTTCAAAGAGCAGAAATCCACATATGTTTTCAACACAGCTGGATTCAATTTTTGAACATTAGCAGTAGAGAAATTGATTTTGTACAATGATTAACAGACTTAGGCTCGAGTTGTTTTTGTAAGAACTCTCGACCATATATGAATAAGCCGGTTCTGAATCCAAACAATCAGGTCGTCGTGAATCTTGTACGTCTTAATCTTTTGGATCATGCTACCATGGGGGACTTTATCAAATGCCTTACTAAAATCCATGTAGAAAACATTCACCATTTTATTATCATCAATCACTTATGTCAACTCCTGCAAATAAACTTGATCAAGTTGGTAAGACATGATCTGCCGTTTACAAAACCATGCTAACTGTTCCTAGTTAGCCCAGTCACTTCCAAATGGCAGTAAATACTATCCCGAAGAATCCTCTGAAGCTCACTGACCTATAATTCACTGGATTATCTCTATGTAGGTTAATTGGCTGGGTAAATGTAAAAATTGTCCCTAGTGGGTGTAGGATAGTGTTAATGTACGGGGATCACTGGGCGGCACGGACTTGGAGGGCCGAAAAGGCCTGTTTCCGGCTGTATATATATGATATGATACTTCCCTTCTTAAACAAAGGAACAGCATTGGCTACTCTCCAGTCTTCCCGGGCCTCGCTTGTGGCTAGAGAAGTTGCAAATATCTTCGGCCCATGCAATGGGCGGCACAACGGTAGAGTTGATGTCTTGCAGCTCCGTAGACCCAGGTTCGATCCCGACTATGGGTGCTGTCTGTAGCTTCTGGAGTTTGTACCTTCTCCCCATGACCGCATGGGTTTTCTCCGAGATCTTCGGTTTCCTCCTACTCTCCAAAGACGTACAGGTTTGTAGGGTAATTGGCTTGGAATAAGTGTAAATTGGAATAAGTGTAAGTGTGTGTAGGATAGTGTAAGTATGCTGGTCGGTACGGAATTCGGTAGGTCGATTTATCTCTAAAACTAAAACAATCTCTTCTCTTAACCCGTGATAGATCCCATCAGTTTCTCCACTTTAATGCCCTTTATGTGGCATATAGTGCAGTAATTATCTTTCACACAGTAATTATGGATACTTTGTAGCAGTTCTTACCAGTCCTCATTCCATAATGATCATTAAATACAAAATATGGGGAAATTATAATTAAGGTTGGTCATGTTCCTTAGTTCACATATGTTGTGGAATGGCCACATTCTGGTTCCTAATGTAAGTTTCAAGGATTTTGGAAGACAATTCAGGAGCTATTTTGTGTTTGATTTAGTAATCTGGTTTCTTAAGAATTTATCACCTGATAAAATTAAATGAAAATCCAGGTGTAATTCTTCATGGTTTATTTTTGAATGCATTGTCTTGCAATACATATCACAAAATTCTGTTCTGACGTGGTTTGTAATAAATTCATAAGTTCTAGGAGCAGAATAAGGCCATTCGGCCCATTATGCCTACTCCGCCTTTCAATCATGGCTGATCTATCTTTCCCTCTCAACCCCATTCTCCTGCCTTCACCCCATAACCCCTGACACTCCTACTAATCAAGAATCTGTCAATCTTCATTCATTGACATGGCCTCCACAGCCGTCTGTGGCAATGAATTCCACAGATTCACCACCCTCTGACTAAAGAAATTCCTTCTCGTCTTCTTTCTAAAGGTACGTCCTTTTATTCTGAGGCTATGTCCTCTAGTCCCACCAGTGGAAACATCCTCTCCACATCCACTCTATCCAGGCATTTCACTACTCAGAATACTATACAACATTTAAACAAATGGAATGAAATGGCAACAGTTTTTTTTATTTCAAACTTGGCCGAATAATGTTAGGGGAAATAATGCAAGTTGTAATTCATTTAGCATGCCAATTCCTGTGAGCTACATTTAATTCATGAGAAGGTGATCCGTACCATTTATCTTCTTTTCCACTCTCTATGTACAGGTCCAGATAATCCATCAGCAACACCATGTTGGCGGTCCAAATATAGTGTTTTGGTTCATTTTGCATTTGCACTGAAATGAATGATTTTTAAAGAAATAATTACAACAATATTTATCTAAATGGTCTTTGGAATGTTTTCATTTTTGTTTTGTAGTTATTAGTAATGGACCACTGAAAAACCATTACAGATTGAAGGAATTCCATTTTCACTGGGGTGCTGAAAATGATCGGGGATCAGAGCACGCAATTAATAATCAGTTCTATCCTGCTGAGGTATGTTTTTGACTCTTCCACATTTGTTCCCTAAAATTTTATTTCAAAAACTTGGTTCAGAAAAGTTAAAGAGAATTCGCCTGAAAAATATTATCTTGAATTTGTTTTCTCCTCCTTTATGCTGTTCAAGATGCAAACAACAGGGCAAGCGTGGGTGCAGATTCTACCATAAGAGGTAATCATGAAAGGCCAGTATCATAGGATGACATTGAAGTCAGAATTAATTATCAATAAAAACATTTGCACATTAGGTATTTGGGTTGTGCTTTTGTCTGTGCAAGGACTTGTCTGTAGAATGTAATGGAATAAGGTGAGATCATTTATTTTGTATGTTTAACTGGTTTGATTGTTGGCTGTGGAAGATGTGGTAATGTAGGGATACGAACAGTGAAACTAGCAGGACAAGTAGGGTGGAGGAGGGATGGAGAGAGAGGGAATACAAGGGTTACTTGAAAATAGAGAAAACAATATTCATACCGCTGGATTGTAAGCTGCCCAAGCAAAATATGAGGTGCTCTTCCTCCAATTTGAGTTGGGCCTCACTCTGACACTGGAGGAGGGCCAGGACAGAAATGTCACTGTGGTAATGGGAACCCAGCTAAAATATTTGGCAACTGGGAGATCGTGTAGGCCAAGGTGGGCTGAGTGTAGGTGTTCAGAGAAACGATCGCCCAGTCTGCCTTTGTCTCGCTGATTATATAGGATTCCGCACCAAGAGGAACAGATACAATAGATGAGGTTGGAGGAGGTGCAAGTGAACCTCTGCCTCACATGAAAGGATTGTTGGGGTCTTTGGACGGAGTCATGGGAGGAGGAATGGGAATTGCATCTCCTGCAGTTGCAGGGAAGGGAGTGGTTTGGGTGGGAAGTGATGAATTAACCAGGGAGTTGCGGAGGGAACGGTCTCTGGGGAAAGCAGAATGGGGTGGAGATGGGAATGTGGCTAGTGGTGAGATCCCATTGGAGGTGGCGGAAATGTCGGAGGATTATGTGTTGTATGCGATGGCTGATGGGGTGAAAGGTGAGGTCTAGGGGGACTCTATCCCTGTTGTGACTGGAGGGAGGGGGAGCCAGAGCAGAGCTATGGGATACTGAGGAGACCCGTGTGAGGGCCTCATCTATGATGGAAGAGGGGAACCACCGTTCCCTAAAGAAAGAGGACATCTCGGATGTCCGAGTATGGATCACCTCGTAGAGGGCACGGAGGTAGCAGACAGAGAGGAATTCGGAGTAGGGGATAGTCTTTATGGAGGCAGGGTGGGAAGAAGTGGTAAACATTATGGATTTTGGAAATGTTGACAACGATACTGTTGGTTACAGCCATGGTGTGCCATTGGAAGGGAATGAAGGTTTAGGTTGATTCCTTGATTGGAATAATAACCTTTGTATTACTGGAGTTTTATTTGTTTGCCAAATTATTCCATTACAGTGAAAATGTTTTGTAGATAGAACATAGAACAGTACAGCACGGGAAGAAGCTCTTCGACCCACAATGTTTGCGCCAAACAGAATGCCAAATTCAATTGATTTTGTCTGCTTGTGCATGAACCATATCCCTCTATTCCCTGCACTTCCATGTGCCTATCGAAACAACTCTTAAACGTCACTATCATATCTGCCTCCACCTGACAATGCATTCCAGATCCCACCACCCTCTGTGTAAAAAACAAATTAGCCCCGCACATCTCCCTTAAACATTTCCCCCTCTCACCTTATGGCTATGCCCTCCAGTGTTTGGCATTTCAACCCTGGTGCAAAATGGTTCTGACTGTCTCACCTATCTATGTCTATGATTGAACATCATCTGCTATTTCTCCGCTTATTTCCGCAGCTGTTCCATATCCCGCTGTATCTTCTGAGAGCCTATATATATATGTGTGTGTGTGTGTGTATACATATACATACACACACACACATACATGTATACACCGATCAGCCAAAACATTATTACCACCTGCCTAATATGCTGTTGGTCCTCCGTGTGCCACCAAAACAGCGCCGACCCGCCGAGGCATGGACTCTACAAGACCCCTGAAGGTGTCCTGTGGTATCTGGCACCAAAGCATTAGCAGCAGATCCTTCAAGTCCTGTAAGTTGTGAGGTGGAGCCGCTGTGGATCGGACTTGTCAATCCAGCACATCCCACAGATGCTCAATAGGATTGAGATCTGGAGAATTTGGAGGCCAGGGCAACACCGTGAACACTTCAACACTTGTTCCTCAAACCATTCCTGAACAATGTGTGCAGTGTGGCAGGGCACATTATCCTGCTGAAAGAGGCCACTGCCATCAGGGAATACCATTACCATGAAGTGGTGTACCTGGTCTGCAACGATGTTTCGGTAGATGACATGTGTCAAATTGACGTCCACATGAATGGCCGGACCCAGGGTTTCCCAGCAGAACATTGCCCAGAGCATCACACTCCCTCCACCGGCTTGTCATCTTCCCATAGTGCATCCTGGTGCCATCACTGCCCTCGCGCATCAATGAGCCTTGGGTGCCCAACACCCTGTCGCCGGTTTGTGGTTTGTCCCTCCTCGGACCACTGTCAGTAGGCACTCGCCACTGCTGACCGGGAGCACCCCACAAGCCTTGCCGTTTCAGAGATGCTCTGACCCAGTCGTCTAACCATAACAATTTGGCCCTTGTCAAAGTCGCTCAGGTCTTTACTCCTGCCCATTTCTCCTGCATCCAACACATCAACTTCAAGAACTGACTGTTCACTTGCTGCCTAATATATCCCACCCCTTGACAGGTGTCACTGTAACAAGATAATCAATGTTATTTATTTCACCTATCAGTGGTCATAATGTTTTGGCTCATTGGTGTATATGCGTGTGTGTATATATATTTGTGTGTGTACATGTATGGATATATATACATACATCCCAGCACAGATCGCTGTGGAACTCCACTGGCCACAGACCTACAGCCAGAGTATTTTCCTTCCACCACAACCTTCTTTCTTCAATGAATACATCAGTTCCAAATCCACACGACCAAGTCTTTGTGAATTCCATGCACCTCAGTCTTCTGCATCAGCCATCCATGAGGGGCCTTATCAAAAGCTTTACTAAGATCCATGTATACAACATCCACTGCCCTACCTTCATCAATCTCCTTCATCACCTCCTCAAAAAACTCAATCAAATTAGTAAGACACGAGCTTCCCCGCACGAAGCCATGCTGGCTATCCCTAATTAGCCCTATTCTCTTCCAAATTAGAGCAAATCCTATCTCAAAGAATTCTCCAATAGTTTCCTTACCAGTGACATGAGATTCACCTGACTATAGTTCCCTGGATTCTCTTTACTTATTTTCTTAAACAAAGGAACACCATTGGCCACTGTCCAGTCCTCCAGGACCTCACCTGTGGCTAGTGAAGAAACAGGCGTGTGTCAAGGCCCCTGCAATCTCCCCAGTAACCTGGGATAGATCCCATCAGGCCCAATGGACTTATCCACCTTAATGTTCTTCAAGAGCCTCAGCACCTTCTCCATCTCAAACTGCCCTAGCCTTTTTTATGCTCCACACTGATTTTGCTGTCCTCCAAGTCCTTGGTGAATACAGATGCAAAGTACTCATTTAGTACTTCACCTACATCTGCCAACTCCAAGAATAGATACCCTCCTTTATCCTTGTGCAGTCCTATATTTTCCATGGTCACCCACTTGTTTTTAACATAGGTGTAAAAAGCATTGGGATTTTCCTTAATCTGCCTCCCCAAAGACATTTCATAGGCCTTATAATCGCCGGCTTGAGTTCCTACTTACTCAGTTTTATATTCCTCATCTGATGCCACTTTCATATTGCTGATATACACTTCCTTTTTCCTGACCAATTTTACATTCTCCATGGTCATCCATGGTTCCCATGCCTTGGCATCCTTACCCCTCCTCCTTACTGGAACATGCTGATCCTGTACTTTGACCATCTAGCCTTTAAACGACTCCCACATGTCAGCTGTGGACATGCCCAATACAACTGCTCCCACCTAATGACATTGTAATCTGCCTTGCCCCAATTAAATACCTATCCCAACATCCAGACCAATCCCTTTTCAAAACAATCATAAAATCTATGGAGTTTTGATCACTATTTGCAAAATGCTCTTCCACTGTAACATCAGTCACCTGGCCAGCCCCATTTCCCAATACAAGGTCCAGTATGGTCCCTCCTCGAGTCGAACTATCCGCATCATGTTTAAGGAAACTCCTTGGATACACCCAAAAAATTCTAATCCTATTAACTCCCAGTCAATATTGGGGAACTTAGTCACCCACTGCAACAACCCTGTTGCTTTTCAATCCTTCTGTAATCTGTCTACCTAGCCTCTATCTCCTGCTGGCTCTTGAATGGCCTATAATATAATCCCGTTGGAATGATTGCTCCTTTATTTTTTTAGATCAACCCATAATGCCTCAGTAGATGTCTACTGCCAAGCATGTCCTCTGAATACTGCCGTGACATTCTCCCTGATTAGTAAAACCAATCCTCCATTTCTTTTACCTCCCTCTTTATCACATCTGAAACATCAAAATCCTGGCACATTGAGCTGCCAGACATATCCCCCAAGCAAGTAAGTTTCCATAATGGCCACAACATCATAATTGCAAACACTGATCCACGCAGTAAGCTCATCAGCTTTGCCCACAATACTCCTTGTATTGAAGTAAACACACTTCAGCACTTCATTATCCTCATATTCACAAACCTCTCCCTGCCTGTCCATCATTTGAGTCTTCCAATGTGGTTTTCAATGGGTGAAAAATTAATGTTAGTGCATTAAATGTTAACAGATGCTGATTTCACCAGGTAATTCTTTCTTTTGTTTGATGGTATTAATGTATTAAAATGCAAAGTTCTAACATGATCTACCGCATTTATTGTTTGTGTTTTAGCTTCATCTGGTTCACTGGAATCCAGTGAAATACAAGAACAGTGATGAAGCTGTTCTATCTGAAAATGGTCTTGCAGTTATAGGAGTTTTTTTAAAGGTGAGTAAAATAGTTACTGATAGAAAATCTAAATACTTGGATAGTAAATATTTGTAAAATATATTCCAAAATGTTGAAAATACTCAGTAGACCAAGCAGCATATGTGCACAGAAACACTGAGATAACATTCATCTGAACATTTAGAAATAATGTGTTTTATTTATCTCCAAGTAATGCTTTTTTTCTGTGATCTCTTAACCATTCAACAGCTTTGTTGAAAGGTATCCCTGATATTCTTGGTTGCATGGCCTATTTGTACTCCACTCACAGGCTTGCCCTGTGGGTAGCCTGAGTGTTGAGAAATCAGAAGGGAAAATCTAAGAAGAGCTACAAATCTGGGGGGTGGTTTTGACTGTCATGTCCCTAGCTCGGGGACATCAACAGCCAGGGCTCCCAAGTAGTTATAATTTCTGGAAAGGAGCAAGGAAGATTTAAACATTGCCCCCAGTGACTCCAAGCCTAACTTTCAAAAACCCCACTCACAGATCTTCCAATCAAGGCCAAGTGTTTCTGTGGCTATTAATTGGAGAAGAATCATATCAATTATACTGGATTTTCTCTTTGTGTAGAAATCTCATGAAATCCTTGTGCAATGAAGTCAGCAGACTCTGAATGCGAGTAGCCTCCTTCCCTTTGTCATCTTTCCCAAGACACTGTGTCAGATTCCCCACACGTCGGAAGGAAGAAATTCTCCCTGCTTAAAATTATCTGAACAATGAAGGAAACTGTGTTCTACTTAGTGTAATCAACATTCCAAGAACTCTGAACTTGAAGGGTAAAAGATGCGCCAGAAATGTGGTGACTCTTGCATGCTGCCTTAGTGTAATCTGTTACTCCTACACTCTTGTATTTAAGTATGATTGTGCCTAAGGTATAGTAGGATTGTTACTGAAAAAGACTTTCACCATAACTAGGTACATGTTGTACATAAAGTACCATTTAAAATAAGTTGACAGTAGATTAATTATTGATTTGTATAAATGTTGTTAATATTATGTTTTATTGGAAGCTTGGAAGAAGGCACGATAATCTGCAGAAACTTGTGGATGCTCTCCCGGCTATTAAATATAAGGTAAGTAGGGTGATTAGTTTGGTTTCTCTATTTTACCTCCTTTATTCCAAAGTGAAGCTTCGTGTGTTGGACTTTGGTGAACATCTAGACAATACTTAAGCAATTCAGTTCAATTGCAAGTTTTTTTTTGAGAATCTTGAGTTTAATGTTTTCTGTGGTTCAAGGCTGCAAATCTTAACACTGATTAAGTTTTTGCAAAAAAAATTCGGACAGCTTGAACACTGATTTTCTGGTAAATGATGGTCCTCCCACCATTATAATCCGGACAAAATTACGAGAGCTCAGTTGAAATTCCCTGAGCGGCCACAGGTGGCATTGCGAATGGCGAGCGCTCTTTCCCGTCGTGTCCGTCTGTCAAGAAAGAATCAACAATGCTCTCAATCTTCCCTCCAAATTCTGTCACAAAGACAATACAGTAAGCCCTCATTTTAACGACCCCCCTTATAACAGATATCAGATATAGCAGACAGACCTGCTAACCCATCCTCGGCTCACACTGTCTCTCCGGCCATTTAGAGCCCCGGCCTCCGACCCCACTCCAGACTCGCAAGGTGCACCAACGAGCTCATCTTCAAAACTAGGTGCCGATGCCACTGGTCTGCACCAGCGAGCCCTTCACCCACCAAAAGCACACAAAGTGCTGAGTAATTCAGCGGCTCAGGATCTCTGGAGAACAGGGACAGATGACATCAGGACCCTTGCTCACACTGATTCACTCAGAAAAACAGAGAAAATAGGTGCAGGAGGAGGCCATTTGGCCCTTTGAGCCAGCACCGCCATTCATTGTGATCATGTTTGATCATCCACAATTAGTAACCTGTGCCTGCCTTCTCCCCGTATACCTTGATTCCGCTCGCCCCTAGAGCTCCATCTGAGTCGGCTGAGTTAGTCCAGCACTTTATCAAGAGAGTCAAGAGTGTTTTATTGTTACATTGTCCCAGAGAGAACAATGAAATTCTTACTTGGAGCAGCACAACAGAATATGTAAACATAGTACACTGTAAAGAATATAATAAACGAGAAAAAAAAGTTCAGTGTGTGTATCGATTAGCCAAAACATTATGACCACTGACAGGTGAGATGAATAACATTGGTGATCTTGCTACAATGGCACCTGTCAAGGGCTGGCATATATTAGGCGGCAAGTGAACAGTCAGTTCTTGAAGTTAATGTGTTGGATGCGGGAGAAATAGGCAGGAGTAAAGACCTGAGCGACTTGACAAGGGCCAAATTGTTATGGCCAGATGACTGGGTCAATAGACAATAGACAATTGGTGCAGGAGGAGGCCATTCGGCCCTTCGAGCCAGCACCGCCATGCAATGTGATCATGGCTGATCATTCTCAATCAGTACCCCGTTCCTGCCTTCTCCCCATACCCCCCGACTCCGCTATCCTTGAGAGCGCTATCCAGCTCTCTCTTGAATGCATCTCTGAAACGGCAAGGCTGGTGGGGTGCTCCCGGTCAGCAGTGGTGAGTACCAACCGACAGTATCCGAGGAGGGACAAACCACAAGCAGGGTGTTGGATGCCCAAGGCTCATCAATGCCCTAGGGCAACGAAGGCTATCCCGTCTGGTCCGAACCGACAGTGGGAAGACGACAAGCCAGTGGAGGGAGCGTGATGCTCTGGGCAATGTTCTGCTGGGAAACCCTGGGTCCGACCATTCATGTGGACGTCAGTTTGACACATGCCACCTACCTAAACATCATTGCAGACCAGGTACACCCCTTCATGCCAATGGTATTCCCTGATGGCAGTGGCCTCTTTCAACAGGAAATGCGCCCTGCCACACTGCACACATTGTTCAGGAATGGTTTGAGGAACACGATGAAGTGTTCACAGTGTTCTCCGGCCTCCAAGTTTTCCAGATCTCAATCCGATTGAGCATCTGTGGGATGTGCTAGATCGACAAGTCCGATCCACAGCGGCTCCACCTCACAACTTACAGGACCTGCAGGATCTGCTGCTAATGCTTTGGTGCCAGATACCACAGGACACCTTCAGGGATCTTATAGTGTCCATGCCTCGGCAGGTCGGCGCTGTTTTGGTGGCACACGGAGGACCAACAGCATATTAGACAGGTGGTCATAATGTGTTGGCTGAACGGTGTATATGTATGCACACATATACATACATACATATATACATATATATATATATATATATATAGTGTAGTTTCACTTTAAAACTAGGCTCTGATGCCGCTAGTCTGTACCAGTGAGCCCTTCTTCACCAGTTCAAACGGCTGTTGTTACAGCTCAGTTTTTAGCCCCTGTGGATGGCGTATTCTTCATTGTCCCGTCCCCCCCTCCCCCACCGAAAGAACACGCTCAGTCACCATGGGGCTCCCTGCCCTCTCACCTGCTGTCACTTCAAAGGTGGAGTGTGTCGGCGACTCCAGGGGAGAAGGAGGTGGTGAGAGGGGGGGGGGGGGAGGGGGGATTAGCGATCCGAAGAAAGTGCTCGCCAGGTGCTGCAGCATTAGTCGCAACAACAGCCGGATCACTGGAACAACCGGTGCGTGTAGATGGACTCGCTGTTTCACTTTGTCAGTCGGAAGCTAGGGTTCTAAACAGCCGGGGAGACGATGCGAGCCAGGGATGGGTCGGCAGGTCATTCCATTCACATTCAGTTTACATTTTATATTTCATTTACGTTTCTGGCACTCCATCGCGCTCTAGTGTCACGCCAGTGAAGTAATTAGCAGGCCAGGCATATATTGTCATTTCATTATCATGTGATCTCTCTGATCCAGGAAAACAGATAATCCAGAAAGGCTCTGGAACCGAGAGTGCCAGAAAATTAGTGCTCAACCTGTGCTGTTTTATTAATTAATTCAGTAATGGCATCTGTACTGGCTGGCACCGTGGCACAGTGGTAGAGCTGTTGCCTTACAGCGCCAGAGACCTGGGTTTTATCCTGACCCCATGCTGTCTAGAATTTGTACATTCCAGAATTTCCTACATCAGCAATTATTCCCATCTTTACTCCAGAATTCATCTCTTCTGTACTTTGACCAAAATTGTAATGCCATTGGAGTCTAAACTGTGTATTAATAAGTGGGTTCTTGGTGAGTTATTGTTTGACAGTGCTGTTGAGACTGCTACCCTGAAGGTGCAAAACAAATAATTTGCCAGGATGTGTTTGTTCTTGGTGAGTTTTGCACATTGTGCCAAACCAGTGTGGTAGCTGCACTGTAACTACTTGGCTAGAGGTTTAGTTTGATTTGGAGATACAGTGTGGAAACAGGTCCTTCGGCCCACACCGACCAACGATCCCCACACACACACCCGGGACAATTTACATTTATACCACGCCAATTAACCTATAAACCTGATATGTCTTTGGAGTGTGGATGAAACTGAAAATCTCGGGGAAAAACCCAGGGAAGTCGCGGGAGAACGTACAAACTCCATACAGACAGCACCCGTAGTCAGGATCAAACCTGGGTCTCCGGCGCTGTAAGGCAGTAGCTCTATTGCTACACCACTCTACCACCTACACCACAGGTGCTGATTTTTCTGTAGGAATAATGTTCTGCAGCACATTAAGGATTTGGTACCCAGAGCCATTGCTGGGCCAGGTACACTCAACCACTCCTTTCAAAACCACCCTCAGTCTCTTGTTTCCAAATTCTTTCTGCCTTTCTGCTAGAGGTTGGCGTGGTTCATGTATGAAGATTCATCCCCAAGTTGTAGCATATTCTGTCAAAAAAAATCTGCAGTAGAAGACCTAATATGAAAAAGGTGTCAATCCAGTGACATTTTACAATGAACGCTTCATTGTAACACATCAAGAAAAAAAAGCATTTGAATTGGATACAGCGTGTATTGAATAATAGAATGTAAACAAAACATGGCATGGAAGGTGGCATTTGTCCTTGTTGGCCTGAACAGTGGGACATGAGGCATCTGGCCATGTCTCATTTCTCTGATCGTGATGTAATGTCCCTGCATGTCATATTTTCACTAGTCTGCCTTTTCTCTGTTCATATGGCTGTTCTCCAGACTTAGCAAGTTCCTTGCAAATCTCCTGTCTCAAAGTTACAGGCTTTTTTCCAAGAATGTTTTCCCAAAGTGAAACTGTCAAACACTATAGGGTACAGTTAGTGGGGCAAAGTGTGATGGAGATGTGCAGGGCAAATGTTTTGCACAGAAAGTAGTGGGGGCCTGGAACATTTTGCCAGAGGGCGGTGAAGACAATACGATAGTGCAGTTTAAGAGGCTTTTAGCTTGTCAGAAGTGCAGACGTCAAAGTCTCAATCCGTAATAAAACTCAAGGCCTTGATTCATCATCATTAACCATCAGCAGTTGGTTTATTTTACTTGTGCAAGGGGAAATGTGTCTGAGTCAAAGACTGTGATCTCATCTCCAAAGTTTGTTGGCACAAGATATTTATACACACAGAATACGTCTCACGTGATGTACATAGGTTAATAGGTTCAATGGTGATCTACAAAGGTTAAGTAGATCAATGTGTTAATCATCAGGTCCGCGCATAACACACAAAGGAGACGATTTTGATGATATTAAGTAGATCAATGTGTTAATCACATTGCTGAAACATAGAAACATAGAACATAGAAAATAGGTGCAGGAGTAGGCCATTCGGCCCTTCGAGCCTGCACCGCCATTCAATATGATCATGACTGATCATCCAACTCAGTATCCCGTACCTGCCTTCTCTCCATACCCCTGATCCCTTTAGCCACAAGGGCCACATCTAACTCCCTCTTAAATATAGCCAATGAACTGGCCTCAACTACCTTCTGTGGCAGAGAATTCCACAGATTGCAGCAGAACCTCCCTGCTCCTATACTCAAATCCCCTCGCTATGAATGCCAACATACCATTCGTTTTCTTCACTGCCTGCTGCACCTACATGCCTACTTTCAATGACTGGTGTACCACGACACCCAGGACTCGTTGCATCTCCCCTTCTCCTAATCGGCCACCATTCAGAGAAGGGGAGATGCGACCAAAGTTCCTGTTCTTGCCACCAAAGTGGATAACCTCACATTTATCCACATTATACTGCATCTGCCATGCCTTTGCCCACTCACCTAACCTATCCAAATCACGTTGCAGCCTCCTAGCATCCTCCTCACAGCTAACACTGCCCCCCAGCTTCGTGTCATCCGCAAACTTGGAGATGTTGCATTCAATTCCCTCGTCCAAATCATTAATATATATTGTAAATAGCTGGAGTCCCAGCACTGAGCCTTGCGGTACCCCACTAGCCACTGCCTGCCATTCTGAAAAGAACCCGTTTATTCCTACTCTTTGCTTCCTGTCTGCCAGCCAGTTCTCTATCCACATCAATACTGAACCCACAATACCGTGTGCTTTAAGTTTGCATACTAATCTCTTATGTGGGACCTTGTCGAAAGCCTTCTGGAGGTCCAGATATAACACATCCACTGGTTCTCCCTTATCCACTCTACTAGTTACATCCTCATTTGCAACAATCACCTAGGTTGCACAATATTGTGTCAAGAATCCCATTGGGTTTTGCGAAACTAAAGGTTTTACCTTCACTGGGAATAGGATTATGGATCATGTACAGACATGAGATCAGTTGAATTTGGCATCATGTTCAGCACAAACATTGTGGTGTACTGTTCTATGTTCTAACTACACATATTTCCCAAGCTAACTAGTTACTGTACAGTCCTACCATAACCTGTGCTTGTATTTTATACCTCAACTCGCGAAGGAAGAATTAGTAAAGACAAGGCAGACATTGAGTAGATTAATGACATCACTAGTGCCGCAAAGCTCTAAGGAACAAAGTGCCGGAGTAACTCAGCGGGTCAGGCAGCATCACTGAAAAAAATATGAGTGTGACTTATTTTGGGCAAAGATTTGCAGTGGAAGTTATCCTGCAATGTAAATATGTTTTATCTTCATTTCACGACATCCTTTTATAATGACGATGTGTTGAAAGTGCACTGTCTGTGCATTGTATGCAAAGACACCAAAGGATGTTTGTCTACCGCACCACGTTGATTAAATGTATGAAGAAGAAACTTCGACATTTGTATCTTCCTTAAAATTGCCAATCACTTCTAAAATATTTTTTTCAGGATAAGAGAAATCGCCTAACTATTAAATGTCTTAAAGTCAAGAAATCATATGAAATTATGTATTTTCTTTACCCAATGTGACTAATTCTGTGCCTGCAGGACTCAGCAATTGATTTCTTCAATTTTGATCCGATAAGTTTGATTCCATCTCGTTCTGATTATTGGACATATCCTGGTTCTCTGACCACACCACCATTGACTGAATCTGTTACCTGGGTCATTATGAAAGATCCCATTGAAATTAGCCTTGAACAGGTAATGTTTTTAGCTATCTCTCAAATCCATGTAATTCAAACACTTTGTTTAAAAAAAATAACGTTGGCCGTCTGTAGTTAGATCAGTGTGGGGCTCTCATGGAAGTGTAAATATTATAGTCTGGAAATTGGAAACCAAACAGGAGGGTGAGTCACTGGCAGTTTGCCCACATACTTGTTGGCAGAGAATATTGCTTGGCCGCCTTTACGTTTCTATGGTAGTTGGATGAAATATATCTGGTGGGGGGATGGGGTAGTGTAGGACCTGATGAAACCAATTGTAATTGTGGTTGGCAGCGGCTTGAGAACTAAGGAAAAATCTTGCAGCTCCACAGAATGGTATTTTTAATTACTCTGGTTCTGTGGCAATCATTGGCCAATCTGTTCCCATATTTGAAAGCCTGAAGAAACTACTTGTTTTTAAATATGATTTGGAGATTTTGGCCCCTGAATGTATAATAAGGCTAGGACCTTTCCCATTTCATGTAATCGTGCTTTCATTTTCCCTTTCCTCCTGCATTTGGTAGCTCTTTACTGTGATCTACTTTTACATCAAGCTTAAAGATGGTGTATTTTCAATATCTCTCTACATCCATGTCTATATCTCTCGTTTCCCTTTCTCCTGACTCTCAGACTGAAGAAGGGTCTCGACCCAAAATGTCATCTATTCTTTTTCTCCAGAGATGCTGCCTGACCAGCTGAGTAACTCCAGCTTTTTGTGTCTACCTTCTGTGACTTCTTCAATTTCCCATGATTTTGTTACATTGCCTTGATTGTTAGATTGGACTCATAATTACCACCTGCAGCCCTTGAGTGCTTGGATGGAATAGATGTACAGGGTCGTTCCCACTAGTCTCCACAAATCCAGTGCACAGTCTGGGCAGCACTTGGTTGTGGGTGATGGTTTTTGTCATGTAAGCTCTGTTCAGGGGGCAAAGCTGGGAGAATTGCTCTGCCTTCTATCATGTCTGTCTTTGATTTTAACAGAATATATCAATAAAATATAGATGTTTAATCTGTAAGTACATTTAAAAATGATGAAAATTTTGAAATTATGTTATATAATAATTATAGTGAGAGCAAAATCAAAATTTTAAACTACCTTCTTTGCAGTTTAATGTGCCTTTCATTCATGTTGTTTAAATATACAACAAGGAAATGAGCCCTTTGGCCAACTGAGTCCACCACGACCATTGATCACCTGTTCACACCCAGGTTTAGTTTAGTTTTAGAGATACAGCGCGGAAACAGGCCCTTCGGCCCACCGGGTCTGCGCCGACCAGCAATCCCCACACACTAACACCATCCGACACCCACTATTGACAATTTTTACATTTACCAAGCCAATTAACCTACAAACCTGTACGTCTTTGGAATGTGGGAGGAAACCGAAGATCTCGGAGAAAACCCACGCAGGTCACGGGGAGAACGTACAAACTCCGTACAGACAGCACCCGTAGTCGGGATGGAACCCGGGTCTCCGGCGCTGCATTCGCTGTAAGGCAGCAACTCTACTGCCACGCCACCGTGACCGCCACCGCGAGGTTCTACACACTCCCTGCACGCTAGCCTAGAAATTAGCTTAGAAATCTGCATGTCTTTGGGATGTGGGAGGAAACTGGAGCACCCTGTAGTCACAGGGAGAACATGCAGACACCACATAGTCAGCACCCGAGGTCAGGATGGTACCTGGGTCTCTGGCGCTGTGGGCAGCAGCTTTACCAGCTGCATGACTGAGCCACCCTCTTTTTGAACGATTTACAAATCTAGCGTCTACTTTTCACTGTTTTATCTATAATACATTCAGAAAATTCTGTGATTTCCAATTTTCCTGAGCTTTAACATTTTTAATTCAAGAGTTAGAATATTCCTAGCACTGATGGGTTGTAAAGAAAAATATTGATAAGACAGGTTAGGGCACAGAAAAGGTTTATTCAACTCATGGAGCATAAACTGGACCCGCAGAAGCAAAGTGCAATTTATCCCTCTCACATGCCTTGACCCACAGCTCTGCAAGGACAAGCTATTTTGTCACCTGGAATAGAAGAGTTTGTTTGGAGAATCGGGTGAGATGCGATAAAAATATTAACTTGAACCTGTTGGAAAGAATAGTCACTATCCAAGCCGTAAATACTTTACCGCGGTTTAATTTAGTTTAGCCATTTCATGAAACATTTGTCAAAATTTTATCAGGCTTATATTAAACTCTTAAAATCCATACTGTTTCTTCTTCTCATGCATACTTGAAGTGGCATCTCTGCGAATGAGAAAGGTGATAGAAGATTGTGCAGTTTATTTTAATACTGATCTTAAATGCACACAGCACTTGTTTATAATATGATTTAATTTGAATCTGCCAACCCAAATGCAAAGATTTCTGATTGACTACTTAATTTTACGTTGAGTGCATTTTGTTTGTTGTGATCTGCACGAGAATCAATTCCAGCAGTCATTGGAGGGATTCACAGAACACCACAGCACTAAATGTTTGAAGACTTTGGTTACCTTGAGATACAGAGGGCAGGAGCTTTTAATTCAAGGATAACGTAAAAATAAAGTCTGAGGCAATTTGATTGAAATAAGAAAAGAACTGGATTTTATTTGTTTGGTATATTATTCTAACTCAATAGATGAGAGGGAACTGGGGACCTAAGTGCAGGTAGTTCTGCTACAACACAATAGTTGTGTTTATTTTTTTTAAAAAGCCATTTATTTTAAAGGAAAAAGCGCGATTTTCCCCACATCACAATGGCAACCCAATGAGTTGTGGGCCCAACGGGTCCACTTGGTCTAGTCTATACTAGTCCCCTCTGCCTGCCTGCCTATGTTTGGCCCATATCCCTCCAACCCCTTTCCTACCCATCTACCTGTCCAACTTTCATTTTAAAATGTTTAAGTATCTTCCTCAACTACCTCCGCTGCCAATTCATTTCATCTGCCCACCACCCTGGGTGGGAAAAAATTGCAATTCAGGTTTCTATTATTTTTTTCCCCTCTCATCTTAAACTGATGTCCTCTGGTTCTTGATTGCCCTACTCTGGGTAAAAGACTCTGTGCATTCACCCTATCTGTTCCCCTCATGATCTTATACACCTCTGAGTCCACCCTTCAGCCTCCTGCATCTTTATGATAGAAAATTAAAATCCATTTTTAATTTTGTGGTATTCTGTCCACTTCCTTGGAAACAACAAACTGGTTGCCTTTTTAAATATCAATCTGAGAGGAGTTCATAGTTCCTTTTAATTAATTTATTTTCTTTTTCTTTTTAACAGCTGGCTGTGTTTCGTAGTTTGTTCAGCACATCTCCTGGGGAACAGCAAAAACATATGGTGGACAACTATCGATCATTGCAGCCTTTACTGAAAAGAACTGTGCATACCACAATCCCATCTTCCCATGAAAATGGCTCTCAACAGAATACACACACCTGAATGTCGAAAACTGTTCAAATCAATATACCTATGTGCTTTTCTTATATTATAAGGGCTTCAAAGATTCTTTTATGGTGGGTGAACTGGAAAAATAAATTACTTAAACTTTGATGTTTACATGTAAGATCTACTATAAGATATCAATAACCAAGCACAGTGTAGAACATTTATATATATTTGGGTGCTTTTTAATCATTTGATATAATTAAAATTTATGTTTTACATTAGTTGCAGATGGAAATAATAGCTAATAAGGTACTTGTATAATTTAGATGACAAAGATTGTTAATGTTTTGCAAAGAACACGAAATAAAACCTCTCAACCTTGGTCTCATACTTATAAGCTGAACATTGTTATCAATCTAATACTAATATAGTGTTTAGGATTTAACTCAGCATTACAGTGATGGTCTCAGAAAATTTTGTTGACTAGAAATTTTAGTGCACCCAATGGTGCATGTTAGAATGGTAGATGATCACTTGGCA
Organism: Rhinoraja longicauda; assembly: GCF_053455715.1. NCBI lineage: Eukaryota > Metazoa > Chordata > Chondrichthyes > Rajiformes > Arhynchobatidae > Rhinoraja > Rhinoraja longicauda. Next base: position 42,168,059 of record NC_135958.1, read on the forward strand.
TTTGTCTGAAAATAATGTCTTCTGTTTTTCTGTAAGTAGCAATATCAGGCTATTTGGCATGCAATAGGATTATAGCTGGATATTTATCACCATGCTGCCTCTCTGTACTTGCCTCATATCTCTTGATTCCCTTAATATTTATCTGTCTTGAATATATTCAGTAACAGAGATTCCACAACACTCTTGGGTGGAGAGGTTCAGGGATTCACCACCCTGTGTGGTGAAGAAATGCATTATTTTCTCTCTCTTGAAAAGCCAACCCCTCATTGAGATTGTGATCCCTTATCATCACAGATATCTTTTCAAGCCCAGAAGGCATTTATACATTTTAATGAGATCACTCCTCAGTCTTCGAAACTAAGAGTAAAGGCTCAGTTTGCTTAATCACCCTTTGTATGCCAATCCTACCATCGCGGGAATCAATGAATCAAATCTTTTTTGTACTCCCTCCATCACAGTTCTACCCGTCTTGGGGAGATCTTGACTACATACAGTATTCCAAATGCAATCGTATTACAATGCCTCACAAGGTATGTTTAAGAACATTTGGCTCCCACTTGTACTTAAGATCTCTTGTACTCAAATGTTCCTACAATAAAAGTAAACATATCTTTGCCTTCCAAAATGCATGCTGAACTTATTGTTTCTCCTCCCCCCCCCCCCAGTTCTCATTTAGTCAGGAGCCACACAGCAGCTTCCCCATATAACCAAGGTGCCCCATTTACATCGACACAAAATGCTGGAGTAACTCAGTGGGCCAGGCAGCATCTCTGGACAGAAGGAGTGATGTTTTGGGCTGAGGCCCTTCAGACAGAGTGGGGAGTGGGAGTCCAGAGATACGGAGGGGTAAGATGTGAAAACAACTGTTCAGAGCAGACGATGATAAGGAAATGTAGAATGGAGGGTGACAAAGAGTATCTTTCATCAGTAAAATTAATCAGAAGAACAGTAAAACCAGTCAGAGCACTAGGGTGGGGGAGGGATGGAGAGAGAGGGACAGCAAGGGTTACTTGAAGTTGGAGAGATCAATATTCATCCACTGGATTGTAAGCTGCCCAAGCAAAATATGAGATGCTGTTCTTCCAATTTGCATTGAGCCTCTACTCTGACAGTGGAAGAGGCCCAGGACAGAAAGGTCAGTGGGAATGGGAGGGGGAGTTAGTGTTTAGCAACCGGGAGATCGCATAGGTCTAGGCAGAATGAGCAGCGCTGTTCAGAGAAATGATCACCTCACCTGCTCTTGGTCTCTCCGATATATTGGAGTCCACACCTGGAACAGCGGATACAGTAGATGAGGTCGGAGGAGGTGCAAGTGAACCTCTGCCTCACCTGAAAGGACTGTCGGGATCTTTGGACGAAGTTGAGGGAGGAGGTATAGGGACAGGTGTTGCATCTGCAGTTGCAGGGGAAGGTAGCTGGGGAGGGGGAGGTTTGGGTGGGAAGGGATGAGTTAACCGGGGAGTTGTGGAGGGAACAGTCTGCGGAAAGCAGATATGGGTAGAGATAGGAATAAGTGGCTAGTGGTGGGATCTTGTTGGAGGTGGCGGAAATGTCGGAGGATTATGTGCTGTATGCGACAGATGATGGGGTGAAAGGTGTGGACGAGGGGGGACTCTGTCTCTTTTGCGACTGGGCAGAAGGGGAGGAAGAGCAGAGCTGCGGGATACCCAGGACCCGTGTGAGGGTCTCATCTATGATGGAAGAGGGAACCCCCATTCCCTAAAGAATAAGGACATCTCGGATGAGGCCCTCATCTTGGGCGCAGATGCGGCATAGATGGAGGAATTGGGGGTAGGAAGCAGAGTAGGAAGAAGTGTAGGCTAGATAGCTGTGGGAGTCAGTGGGTTTGTAATAGATTTCAGTCGATAGTCAGTCTGATGTGATGGAGACGGTGAAATCAAGAAACGGTAGGGAGATGTCCAAGATGGTCCAAGTGAATTTGAGTGCAGGATGGAAATTAGTTATGAAGTTAATGAAGTCCGTGCGTTCTGCAGGGGTTTAGGAGATATGCCCGATGCAGTCGTCAATGTAGCGGAGATGGAGTTCCAAGACAGGGCCAGTGTACGCCTGGAACAGGGATTGTTCGACGTACCCTACAAAGAGGCAGGCATAGCTGGGGCCCGTTCAAGTGCCCATGGCTATGCCTTGGATTTGGAGGAAGTGGGAGTAGTCGAAGAAAAGGTTGTTGTGGGTAATGACCAGCTCTGCTTGGCGGAGGAGAGTGTTGGTAGAGGGAAATTGGCTGGTTCTGCGGTCGAGGAAGAAACGGAGGGCTTTAAGGCCTTCCTGATGGGCACTCCATTGTAAAGACGAGGGAGTGGGAGCCCCGAAAACAGAAGTCATTGAAGAGATAGGGGTGTGAGGTGTCTTGGACATAAGTCGGGAGGGATTGGACCCGGGGGGACAGGATGGAATCAAGGTGTGTGGAAAATTAAATCAGTACCCTGACTGATGAAGGCCAATATGCCGAAAACTGCCTTGACCACTTGTGACACCACTTTCAAGGAATGATGTACCTGCACTCCTAGATCCCTCTACAACATTCCCCAAAGCCCTGCCATTTACTGTGTAGGTCCTGCCCTGATTAGACTTCCAAAAGTGCAACACCTTACATTTATCTGCATTAAACTCCATTGACCATTCCTCTGCCCACTTGCTCAACTGATCAAGATCCTGCTATAATCTTTGATAGCCATTTTCACTCTCTACAATACCACCCACTTTAGTGTCATCTGCAAACGTACTAATCATGCCTTGCACGTTCTCTTCCTAATTGCTGATATAAACCACATAAAGCAATGGGCCCAGCACCGATCCTTGAGACACATGACTAGTCACAAGCGTCGAGTGCAAAAACAACCTTCCACTATCACCTTCTTGCTTCCTTCCGTTGTATCCAGTCAGAGCAGCCTACAATGCAGAAGCTTGTCCAATGCTTTGCTGAAATCGATATAGACAACATCTATAACTCTCCTCTCCAGAGAACGCATCCCTGTGTTGAGAATCATCGGTGAGGATGATTTGTCCCCTATCCTCACTGATTGGGGTCGGTTGGTGAGGAAGTTGAGGATCCAGTTGCAGAGGGGTGAGTGCTGACTCCAAGTCCTGTGAGTTTGCTGATGAGCTTGGAATAATTAAGGACATTGTACTGGGTCTGTTTTGGCTTTCAGTGAACAAAACTTTCAATATAAGCTGGGGAACCTCAACAGATTTCAGATTTGCCACTGGGTTTCATTTATAACCCAATTGCAAAGTGAACTAATTGACTGGCAAATCTCAATCTGTAAGTAAATTTCGATTTCTATATTTGCAGAAGAGGATTTGTATTTACTTGTACAGGTAAATATCTTCCATTAAGTTTGGAACCAGTAGCATTTACCAGGACATTCCAGGCCAATGACGAAAGCTTAAAAGTTAAAAAAGCTTCTGCCTAAATATCTTTACATTTTGTATTTATCTAAATGTTGAACCTGTGAAAAGCATTTAATGTGATAATAAACCACAGACTAAGTAACACAGCCATATCAAAGTATTTATTTCCATGTGGCCACTGGATATGTATGCCATGGAATCTCTAAGGACTTACTATTGGTATATTGCTTTATATGAGGAGATGTAGAAACTTAGTTTTGCGTGCTTTTGCAGATTAATCATACCATACATCAGGTAGTGCAAAATGGAGTGCAGAATATAGTGTAATAGCTACAGAAAAAGTGCAGATAAAAAAAAGTGCAAGGGCCGTTACAAGGTAGATTGAGAGATTCGGAATAAATTCTTAGTTTGCAAAAGGTCCATTCAAAAGACTGGAAACAATGAGGAAGGCACTTTTCTTGAATCTGGTGATGCTCACATTAAAGTACAGGCAACTCCTACACATGATATTCACATTCTGATTTAAAAAACAAGATATAGCCAGCTGCAACATGAATTATTTTTTTCAAGTGTTCAGAGCCACAAAATTCAAACAGAGTACCAATGAATAAGACAGACAACTGAAATGTTTTTGTTTCAGTGCTAAATGATTAGGATTCAAGAGGACAAGAGTAGGGGTTGATGATATACAGCTGCTATTCTATGGCGCATCTTCAATAGTTCTATCTCTGAAACAAGATATTAAATTATGCTGATGTGGCCCAACCATCCCACAATATATTTCAGTACTTTCTTTGTGTAGGAATGAACTGCAGATGCTGGTTTAAATCGAAGGTAGACACAAAATGCTGGAGTAACTCAGCGGGACAGGCAGCATCTCTGGAGAGAAGGAATGCAAGACGTTTCGAGTCGAGACCCTTCTTCAGACTGATGTCAGGGGAGTGGGCGGGACAGGGATAGAATGTAGTCGGAGACAGTACGACTGGTGGGAGAACTGGGAAGGAGGGGGAGGGGATGGAGAGAGAGGGAAAGCAGGGGCTATTTGAAGTTAGAGAAGTCAATGTTCATAGCGCTGGGGTATCAGCCAGCTTGGGTAGCTTACACACCAGCAGTATGAACATTGACTTCTCTAACCTCAGTACTTTCTTTAATGGAATTATAAGAAATGAGGAGGAGTGTGAAGGAAGAAATTACAGATGCTAGTTTACACCAAAGATAGACACGAAATGCTGAAATAACTCATACTGAAGAAGGGTCTCGACCTGAAATGTCACCCATTCCTTTCTCCAGAAATGCTGCCTATCCCGCTGAGTTATTCCAGCATTTTGTGTCTATCTTCCATAAGAAATGAGGAGCCGATTCTATTATTTGTTTCCATTACAGATGTTCTGTAATCAACAATGAATGTACCTGCATGTTTACTTTCAGTGAAGTGGGCAGTTAGTTGAGGAAGATACTATAACAGCATTTAACAGACACTTGGACAGGTACATGGATAGGAAAGCATTAGAGGGATATGGGCCAATGTGAGCAAATGGGACTAGTTTAGATGGGGCATCTTGGTCGGCAGGGTCGAGGTCGGCCAAAATGTTTGTTTCCATGTTCAGTGACTCAATGGATGATTCTACGACTCCACATTGTTCCCTGAAAGTCGTGTTGCAGGTAGAAAGGTTGGTGAATGGCTTTTGGTACATTGGCCTTCATCATCGGAGAACTGAGTTTAGAGTTTAAGATATTACGTTACATTTGTACAAGACATTGTTGAAGCTGCAGTTGGAGGAGTATGTTCAGTTTTGGTCACCCTGTTACAGTAAAGCTGTCATTAAGCTGGAAAGGTTCAGAGTACATTTATGAGGACGTTGCCAGGAATCAAGTGCCTGAGCTATCTGGAATGTTTCAAGCAGGAAGCATAGGCCTGATTTAATAGAAGCATATAAAGTGATGAGGGGCACGGTGGCGCAGCGGTAGAGTTGCTGCCTTACAGCGAATGCAGCGCCGGAAACTCAGGTTCGATCCTGACTACGGGCGCCGTCTGTATGGAGTTTGTACGTTCTCCCCGTGACCTGCGTGGGTTTTTTTTTAATGTTTATTTTTTTGATTTTTAATTTAATGAATTACAGTGCATATAACAACAACAGTAAACCCCATCCCTCCCCTTCCCTACATAATTATGAAAACAAACAAACAAAAACAAACAAATAAATAAATAAAAATAAATTTTTAAAAAACATAACTACAATGTTTCAAAAAAGACAAAAGCACAAAAACATGAGGCAAGGTAATTTTCACGTCAAATGTTTCAGTATTTTCACTGCTGGATTCAAAGAAGGTACAAAGGGGATAGTTTTACTTGTCCTTAATATGCTGCAGCACTGGGTTCCATATGTTGAAGAACTTTTGAGGGTTGCCAGACAATTCATATCTCAGCCTCTCTACGTATAAGATGCCCATTAATTCTCTTAACCAAGTCTCAAACTGAGGAGCAGAGTCTGATTTCCACAGTTTCAAAATACATCTGTTGGCAATGACCATACCATAAACCAAGATTGTGCAAGCATTATGGTCTAGCTTCTCAAGCATTGTGGAATACCCGAATAGAGCAGTTTCAGGGTCCGTATTTAAAGTGACGTTTAAAACAGTAGAGTACCATTGAAATAAAAGACACCAAAAGTTGTGAAGTTTTGGACAAGTCCAAAAGTGGTGAGCGAGTGTACCCTCAGCGGTCTTGCATCTATTACACAAAGGTGAGAGATCAGGAAAGATTTTATGCAGCTTAACCTTAGAGTAGTGTAATCTGTGTATAACCTTGAATTGAATCAGTTGTAGCCTAGAATTAATAGAACATCGGTATCTCTGAGCCAACGTTGTTCAGCTGGGCAGAGAAGCATATGGCAAAGTATCCAACATTTCAAGACTTTCTGAGAGGTAAGTCGGAGTAGAGCAGCAGAAGTAGTATATGTTTCATCCGGCCCTTCAAAACTCCACTGGCCTGCTTCCAGTGGCTCTATAAACTATACAGTCCACAGGAGCCACCCAAGAATTTTAGTGGAAGAAAATTAGACTTGGCAGTAAGAAATGCCAAAAGGCTGTCATTGTATGTCTAATGTGGTTGTGTGTCTTGTTGCTTTTTACTTAATATGGCCGTATGGTAACTCAAATGTCACTGCACCTTAATTGGTAAATGTGACAATAAACTGAATCTTGAATCTTGGGAATGTATCTCCACATTTATGGAAATGGGGGGCAACATGGTTTCAGGTCCCACGTCTCCAGCATACTCCTAGCAACGTCTAAGCTGTTGAAAACAAACTGGATGAACTTAAGGCTGGGCTCAATTATCTAAGGGAACTGAGAGGCTGCTGTGTGCTCTGTTTCAGAGACATTGCTCAACACCTGCCTTGCCTGACTGTGTCATATAACCTCAGGGTCATGTCAATCCACCTCGGGTGCTCCATAATTAACCTCACGGAGCTTGACTGGAGCAGTCTTGGCGGGTTTCTGCTCCCTCTGGGGGAATGTCTGGCAGTGAGATGTCGTCACCACTGCCTGCCACTGGGATTCACTTTGGCTATCCTCAGGTTTACACCCTGCTCCTTGTGAATGTGAAGCTTGCATTGGATGAACTACGCACTGCTACCACAAGCTTGAAAGGGTTCAGAAAAGATTTAGGAGGATGGTGCCAGGACTAGAGGGTGTGAGCTGCAGGGAGAGGTTGAGTAGGCTGGGTATACCATGGGACGTAGGAGGATGAGGGGAGATCTTTTCGATGTATGCAAAATCGTGAGAGGAATAGTTCGGGTAGATGCACAGAGTCTTTTACCCAGACTAGGGGAATCGAGGACCAGAGGACATAGGTTCAAGGTGAAGGGGAAAAGATTTAATAGGAATCCGAGGGGTAACTTTCTCACACAGGGTGGTGGGTGTATGGAACAAGTTGCCAGAGGAGGTGGTTGAGGCTGGGACTATCCCATTGTTTAAGAAACAATTGTACAGGTACATGGATAGGACAGGTGTGGAGGGTTATGGACCAAGTGCAGGCAAGTGGGACTAGTGTAGCTGGGACATTGTTGGCCGGTGTGGGCGAGTTGGGCCGAAGGGCCTATTTCCACACTATATCAATCTATGACTATGACTCCAAGCCTTGAAAAGTAGCCCGAGGCCTTATTCTTCATATTAGGGGACCCCAGCGTGGCTGACCTCGATAATATCACCAAAATGCTATCAACACATCCAACCAGAAGTCCAGGCATCCTCTGCTACTTCTACACAGCCACTGAGATGCCTGCTGCACCATCCCTGCCACGTTTTGGAAAACCAGTCTGACCTGGCATTGCTTTTACAGTGCTGGTCTGAGAAAACCCGCAGCTGAAGTCCTAGTCTGTGGCCTGTGAGGTGAGTGATCCAAGCTGTACGTGGCACGGTGGCACAGCGGTAGAGTCGATGCCTTCCAGCGCCAGAGACCCAGGTTCAATCTCAACTACCTTCTCCTCATAACCTGCGTGGTTTTTCTCCAAGATCTTCGGTTTCCTCCCACACTCCAAACATATACAGGTTTGTAGGCTAATTGGCTTGGTATAATTGTAAATTGTCCCCAGTGTATGTAAGATTGTGTTAATGTGTGGGGATCACTGGTCGGCGCGGACTCGGTAGGCCAAGTAAATTATAATGTGTAAATTATAATGTTTTATTCTTAATTGTTTACTGTAGATCGCCATGTCGTGTTGTTACTTGCGAGCAAAGCACCAAGACAAATTCCTTGTATGTGTACATACTTGACTAATAAAATTTATTCAATTCAATTCATTTCAATTCAATTTTAAAAGAAAAGATGTATAACACAGCAAAGAGTAGCAGGAAGCCAGAGGATTGGGAAACTTTCATAGGACAACAGAAGGTAACAAAACGGGCAATACGGGCTGAAAAGATGAAGTACGAGGGGAAGCTGGCCAAGAATATAAAGAAGGACAGTAAAAGCTTCTTTAGATATGTTAAGATAAAAAGAGTAGCAAAGTCAAATGTGGGTCCTTTGAAGGCAGACACGGGTGAAATTATTATGGGGGAAAAGGAAATGGCAGAAGAGTTGAACAGGTACTTCGGAGATCTGTCTTCACTAAAGAGGACACAAACAATCTCCCAGATGTACTAGAGGACAGAGGAGGGGGGTAGAGGAACTGAAAGAAATTTGCAATAGGCAAGAAATAGTATTGGGTAGATAGATGGGACTGAAGGTTGATAAATCCCCAGGGCCTGATGGTCTGCATCCCAGGGTCCTCAGGCTCTAGAAATAGTAGACGCATTGGTGATCATTTTCCAATGGATGAAGGGGAGCCAGCATTTTGTGTTTATCCCAGATGGCCTTGATCCACTGCAATTTGCCGACTGCCGCTACAGTCCATCGGAATTGGTGTTTACCTGGCCATATACCCATCCCTGGAACACCTGGATAACAAGGATACCTGTGGGATTAACCTCGTGAACCTACGCTGCACTGCTTCAATAGCAAGGACGTCCTTCCTCAAATTAGGAGACCAAAACTGCATACAATACTCCAGATGTGGTCTCACCAGGGCCCTGTACAACTGCAGAGGACCTCTTTGCTCCTATACTCAAATCCTCTCGTTATGAAGGCCAACATGCCATTTGCTTTCTTCACTGCCTGCTGTACCTGCACGCTTACTTTTAGTGACTGGTGTATAAGGACACCCAGGTCTTGTTACACTTCCCCTTTACCTAATCTGACAGCATTGAGATAATAATCTGCCTACTTGTTTTTGCCGCCAAAGTGGATAACCTCACATTCATCTACACTATACTGCATCTGCCACGCATCTGCCCACTCACTCAACCTGTCCAAGTCACCCTGCAAACTCCTAACATCCACTTCGCAGTTCACACTGCCACCCAGCTTTGTGTCATCTGTAAATTTGCTGGGGTTACTTCTAATTCTATCATCCAAATCATTAATATATATTGTAAATAGTTGCGGCCCCAACACTGAGCCTTGCGGCACTCCACTCGCCACTGCCTGCCATTCTGAAAAGGACCAGTTTATTCCTACTCTTTGCTTCCTGTCTGCCAACCAATTCTTTATTCCATGTAAACACCCTACCCCCAATACCATGTGCTCTAATTTTGCTCACCAACCTCCCGTGTGGGACCTTATCAAAGGCTTTCTGAAAGTCTAGATACACTACATCCACTGGCTCTCCTTCATCCATTTTACTTGTCACATCCTCAAAAAATTCCAGAAGATTAGTCAAGCATGATTTAAATATTGTCAATATTTAAATATTGTGGTCTTTATTGCTTTTGTTTCCCAACATGTATGACATATAAAAGATGTGATGCAGAATTCCAAAGGACTCTCGATGCTACTGGCTAATTTCTAGATGAGATTCACTCATTTCCAATTTTTTAAGTTATGTGAGTGAGAGAGTTATTCAGTACCGAAACAGGCCCTTCTTCCCAACTCATCCAAGATGCCCCATTGAATCTAGTCCCATTTGCCCACATTTGATCCCTCTCCCTCTAAACCATTCCTATCCATGTAGCTGTCCAAATATATATTTTTTGTTGTTACTGCACCTGCCTCAACTGCTTCCTCTGGCAGCTCTGCATAAATACCTGCATGTTTACCACAAACCTCGTGTGAAAAGTTGCCCTTCAGGGTTCCTATTAAATCTTCCCCCTCCACCGCCTCCCCACCTTAACCCTAGATTTTGAGTCTCCTATCTTGAGAAAAATATTCTGTGCATTCACCTTATGTAGATTTTCTTTTTAGATTTAGATTTAGAGATACAGCACGGAAACAGGCCCTTCAGCCCAGCGGGTCCGCGCCGCCCAGCGATCCCCGCACATTAACACTATCCAACACACACTGGGGACAATTTTTTTAACATTTGCCCAGCCAATTAACCTACGTACCTGTACGTCTTTGGAGTGTGGAAGGAAACCGAAGATCTCGGAGAAAACCCACACTGGTCACGGGGAGAACGTACAAACTCCGTACAGACGGCGCCCGTAGTCGGGATCGAACCTGAGTCTCCGGCGTTGCATTCGCTGTAAGGCAGCAACTCTACCGCTGCGCCACCGTGCAGATATTTATAGAACTTTGCAGAGTCAGGATTGGTGATACTGCTCCAGTGCTGGAAGGTGCTTGATGCTCTGCATATTTGGCAAGTACATGACATAACCCTGCAAGTCAGACCAAAGGCTCATGCTGGGTTTGGATCCTTGCTTTTTGAACATTGCTATTCTCAGGCTGCTAAGGGGCAGTGTTTTACTGCAGGTACAGATTGGTGAAAAAACATTGTCTTATGGATGTTTAGTTTAAGACCTAATTTTGTGTATGCCTCAGTGATGAAATCGGTGATAGCTTGGAGCTCTGTCACCCAGGGCCGTCTTAACGCATGGGCCTGATGGGCACTTGCCCGGGGGCCCACGAGCATAGGGGCCCCATGCTGATCTGTGTATGTTAAGTGACTTGCAATAAATAAATACTACTTTAAAAATGTAGGTTCAATAAGTGCTTTTTTCGCAACATTTTCGGTCCCTAAGTGCTTCTCACAGCGATCTGTAAGTGCTTTTCGCAACAATGTAGCACCCTAAGTCCATCGCTAAGTGCTTTTCGGTAAGTGCTTTTCGCCGGCACGACAGGGGGGGGCTGGTAGGGAAAGGGGGGGTGGGGGAGAGTAACGGTAGGGGCCCCAGTACACTGCTTTGCCCGGGGGCCCACAATGCTGTAAAAACGGCCCTGCTGTCACCATGGCCACAAATTAGTTTTGTAATTTTAGCCGCTCTCAACTAGTCCCTGCAATTTTCAGCATCGACCACTAGATGGCAGCATTACATTCTCATCCGAATTCAGAAGTTCAGCTAACAATAGAGAAAGACACCATTCTACATGTGAGTGGCTAAGTCTATGCACCCGTCCCTACTTCACACTCCAGAGCACTTCCCTGAAAGCCCATTGATATCCTCTTGCACTTTACAACATCCACACGTCAGCCAATTTAAAACCAATAACATACAAAATAAATTAAAGGCAAAATAATAACCCCACACTAGCATTGCATCGGTATTGTGTCATCTATTGTCTGGTTTATCATTATTTGAGAAGAACCTGTCAAGCAATTCACAAAATGGATGTCACGACATGAAGGTGAATGTAAGCTTCCATCAACATTGCTTGAAGTCACATTGAGAGATATGTTCATAAATCATAGCAGCAGAATTAAGCCATTGAGTTAACTACACCATTCGATCATGGCTGATAAAATGTTGATTGCCTAAGTAATACAATTGTAAAATAGACGATGCAAATATTCACCATTTGTTTTAGCTTTGTTTATTTTAGAGATACAGCACGGAAACAGGCCCTGTTGGCCCACCGGGTCCGCGCCGACCAGCGATCCCTGCACACTAACACTATCCTACACCCACTGAAAACAAATTTTACATTTACCAAGCCAATTTACATAAATACCTGCACGTTATGGCGAGTCTGGAGGCTTGTACTTTGTAAAATAAGTTTATTGCGGCAGCAATATTCAATTACAAAGGATAACAAACGAGATTACAGACAACCATTAACTCAAACTGTTCACATCGAAGTTCTCTTCCCACTGACTGGTTTTGGGCGCCAAAACCACCACCTGACCTTGCTGGCCAATCCGAGGGTTCGACTCTCAGGACCAATCCCTATGGTCGCTACATGACCCCCCCCCAGAACCCGAGGTACGGAACCTAGCAGGGAGCCGGATTTCGCGACCAGAACGAGTAAGGAGAGGGGCTGCAGGAACCACAGGAGCAGGGGGTCCCGGATCGGGGGGAATTGCAGGAGGACGGCCCCGCCGAGGCGGCTGACCGACCAGGACAGGGTGGTCCTGATCCAAGTGTGCAGGTTTGAGCCTGGACATAGAGACGAGCTCACTCCTACCCCCAACATCTAAGGTGGAAGTGACCGTCCCTTTACGCAACACGCGGAACGGTCCTTCATAGACCCTCTGCAATGGGGAACGATGGGCATCTCTACGCAGAAACACAAATTCACAGTCCTTCAAGGCTGGCGGTTCATGCACCATGGAACACCTGTGACGCGAAGTAGGAACCGGAGCCAGGGAACCCACTCGCGCCCGGAGTGATGCTAAAACCGACGGAACCGAGGGCTGCTGACCAGAGGACTCCGGAAGGAAATCCCCGGGCACTCTGAGTGGCGAGCCATATACCAGTTCCGCGGACGAAGTTCCGAGATCCTGCTTAGGAGCAGTCCGGATGCCCAAAAGGACCCAGGGGAGCTGGTCTACCCAGTCAGGGCCATCCAGCCGCGCACTGAGGGCCGCCTTAAGTTGCCGGTGAAACCTCTCCATGAGCCCATTAGCCTGTGGGTGGCACGCTGTGGTCTGCTGCAACCGGGAACCGTACAGCTCCGCTAGCGTAGCCCAAAGGGTAGAGGTGAACTGGGACCCCCGGTCGGTGGTAATGACGGATGGAACACCGAAACGGGCCACCCAATGGAGGGCCACGGCCCGGGCACAAGAGGCGGCGGAGGTGTCGGACAACGGGAAGGCCTCCGGCCAACGGGTAAATCGGTCAACCACCGTGAGTAGGTGAGTGTAGCCCCTGGAGGAAGGTAAAGGACCAACTAAATCAACGTGAATATGGAAAAAACGGACCACAGGGACCGCAAACTCCTGCACTGGAGGTTGGACATGTCGGTGAACTTTAGTGGTCTGGCAGGGAACACAGGATCGGGCCCAAGCGGCTACTTGCTTCTGCAGGCCATGCCACACAAACCTAGCGGCTACTAAGGCAGAGGTGGAGCGAATGGACGGGTGCTCCATCCCTTGAATGGCATCAAACACCCGGGCGGCCGGCACCACCGGCCTGGGGCGGGGAAGGGAAACATCACACCAGACTTTTGTACCCGCAAGCCCACAAGCCACTTGGGCCAACTTCAACCCCGAAGTGGTGGACTGGTATGCTGAGGCAGTGTCTGCCAGGCGCTGTGCCTCCGCAAGCTCCTGGAAATCCACCTCGCATTCCACCGCTGAAATTGGGGGAACGGCTGGCCTGGACAGGGCATCAGCAACGGCATTAAGCTTACCCGCGACGTGACGGACATCGGTGGTAAACTCTGAGATGGCAGTCAGGTGCCGCTGCTGGCGGGCCGACCATGGGTCGGCCACTTTCGAAAAAGCAAAAGTCAATGGTTTGTGGTCAGTAAAGGCCACAAACGGGCGGCCTTCTAGAAAATACTTAAAGTGGCGGACAGCTAAATAGAGAGCCAGAAGCTCTCGGTCAAAGGCGCTCTACCACCTCAGCCGGATTAAGTTGTCGGCTGAAAAACGCCAAGGGCTGCCAACTGCCCTCTACATGCTGTTCCAAAACCCCTCCCACCGCCACGTCCGACGCATCGACCGTCAGGGTCGTGGGGGCGGCGGTGCTTGGGTGGACGAGCATGGTGGCGTCTGCCAGAGCCACTTTAGCTGCCTCAAAGGCCGTCTCAGCGGCCGCGGACCACTCCAACTCGACAGGTTTGCCTGCGAGACACTGGAAGAGCGGACGCATGATCCGTGCCGCTGCCGGCACGAACCTGTGATAGAAATTCACCATGCCCACGAACTCCTGCAACGCCTTTACTGTGGTGGGTCGCGGGAAGGCACGAACAGCCTCCACTTTTTCGGGCAAAGGAGTGGCGCCGGCCGAGGTGATCCGGTGTCCTAAGAAATCAATAGAGGGGAGGCCAAATTGACACTTGGAGGGGTGGATGATGAGCCCGTGGTCTTGAAGCCGCTTGAACACAGTCCGCAAATGGACCAGGTGTTCCTGCTCCGAGCGACTGGCGACCAGGATATCATCCAAATAAATGAAGACAAAAGACAATTCCCGACCAACATGGTCCATAAGCCGCTGGAAGGCCTGTGCCGCGTTTTTCAAACCGAAAGGCATACGCAACCATTCGAACAACCCGAACGGAGTGATCGTGGCCGTCTTCGGCACGTCTTCCGGATGCACAGGAATCTGGTGGTAGCCCCGCACCAAATCAATTTTGGAGAATACCATGACACCTTCCAGCCCAGACGAGAAGTCCTGGATGTGCGGTATGGGGTAGCGGTCTGCCGTGGTGATGGCGTTAAGGCGCCGGTAATCTCCACATGGTCTCAACCCCCCAGATGCTTAGGAGACCATATGCAACGGAGAGGCCCACGGGCTGTCGGACCGACGGACAATGCCCATTTGTTCCATCTTCTGAAATTCTTCACGCGCTACCATCAGTTTGTCCGGCGGCAACCTCCGGGCCCGAGCGAAAACAGGAATGTGATGGACAACGCCGTGCTTTGCAGAAGGGGCGTCGAAACGTTGAACGAGCAGCTCCGGAAACTCAGCCAGGACCGCAGCATACGGGTCGGAGGCCGCGACAACGGCCTGGACAGTCGGGCTGGGCGGGGTGGCAGGCGGTGGAGCAGCGGGCTCATCGCTGCTAGCGGAGGGTCGAAGGCCTTTACCTCGGACATCGGCTACTAGCGAAAAGGCCCAGAGGAAATCTGCGCCCAGGATCGCCTGACCGACTTTCACGACGATAAACGACCATTCGTACATGCGGGTGCCTATGTTTCTATGTTACTACCAAAGTACATGATCGCACACTTTGCCACGCTGTATTCCATCTGCCACTCTTTGCCCGATCTCCCAATCTGCCCAAGTCCTTCTGCAGATCGTAAAGTTGGTAGGAGTTAGCCAAGCTTCTGTATCCAGGATTGTTAAGCAAGGGTCCGTAACCAGCTGCAAAAGATGACCCCAAGGGATGAGGCCTTGATGATTTGGGAAAGTAAGGATCGAGAAAGTTAAGTGTTTAGTTTAGCTTAGTTTAGAGCAAAGGTACTAGAGGAGCAAGATTGACCACTCAACCCTAAAAACCATAGTGTGTAAGGGTGCCATTTTAGTAAGCAGAAACCTGCAGAAACATTGAAAAAGAAAAATAACAACAATCTGTGAATTGATAGATGAGATATATTCTGCATTTTAATGGTATCATCGCACATACTGTTCCCCGAAAACACTGATTAAACTGCGAGAGGCAGAGCGAACGGCGGGTTTTGCTTACTAAAATGGCGGACGTTCCGCTCCGTTGTGTAGTACACTTTAGTATAGGCGATTTCAAAGGAGTGGTCCATCTTGTTCCTCTAGTATCTTTGGTTTAGAGATACAGCGCGGAAACAGGCCCTTCGACCCACCGGGTCCGTGCCAACCAGCGATCCCAGCACATTAACACTATCCTATACCCACTAGGGACAATTTTTACATTTACCAAGCCAATTAACCTACAAACCTGTACGTCTTTGGAGTGTGGGAGGAAACCGAAGATCTCGGAGAAAACCCACGCAGGTCACGGGGAGAACGTACAAACTCCGTACAGACAGCGGCCGTAGTCGGGATCGAACCCGGGTCTCCGGCGCTGCATTCGCTGTAAGACAGCAACTCTACCGCTGCACCACCGAGCCGCCCTTATTAAGTGTTGTCCTAAAGAAAGATTTGGAAGCAGCAGGAGTCTCAATAAATTCAAAAGCCATGCACTAAGCCAGTCATATAGTCCTAAGCAAAAACAACTTCTAACGACTAAGGAAAAAAATAGTCAAGGCAAATGTGGGTCCCTTGAAGACAGAAGCAGGGGAATTTATTATGGGGAACAAAGAAATGGCAGACGAGTTAAACCGTTACTTTGGATCTGTCTTCACTGAGGAAGATACACACAATCTCCCAAATGTTCTAGGGGCCGGAGAACCTAGGGTGATGGAGGAACTGAAGGAAATCCACATTAGGCAGGAAATGGTTTTGGGTAGACTGATGGGACTGAAGGCTGATAAATCCCCAGGGCCTGATGGTCTGCATCCCAGAGTACTTAAGGAGGTGGCTCTAGAAATAGTGGAAGCATTGGAGATCATTTTTCAATGTTCTATAGATTCAGGATCAGTTCCTGTGGATTGGAGGATAGCAAATGTTATCCCACTTTTTAAGAAAGGAGGGAGAGAGAAAACGGGTAATTATAGACCAGTTAGTCTGACATCAGTGGTGGGGAAGATGCTGGAGTCAATTATAAAAGACGAAATTGCTGAGCATTTGGATAGCAGTAACGGGATCATTCCGAGTCAGCATGGATTTACGAAGGGGAAATCATGCTTGACAAATCTACTGGAATTTTTTGAGGATGTAACTAGGAAAATTGACAAGGGAGAGTCAGTGGATGTGGTGTACCTCGACTTTCAGAAAGCCTTCGACAAGGTCCCACATAGGAGATTAGTGGGCAAAATTAGGGCACATGGTATTGGGGGTAGGGTACTGACATGGATAGAAAATTGGTTGACAGACAGAAAGCAAAGAGTGGGGATAAATGGGTCCCTTTCGGAATGGCAGGCAGTGACCAGTGGGGTACCGCAAGGTTCGGTGCTGGGACCCCAGCTATTTACAATATACATTAATGACTTAGACGAAGGGATTAAAAGTACCATTAGCAAATTTGCAGATGATACTAAGTTGGGGGGTAGTGTGAATTGTGAGGAAGATGCAATAAGGCTGCAGGGTGACTTGGACAGGTTGTGTGAGTGGGCGGATACATGGCAGATGCAGTTTAATGTAGGTAAGTGTGAGGTTATTCACTTTGGAAGTAAGAATAGAAAGGCAGATTATTATCTGAATGGTGTCAAGTTAGGAGGAGGGGGAGTTCAACGAGATCTGGGTGTCCTAGTGCATCAGTCAATGAAAGGAAGCATGCAGGTTCAGCAGGCAGTGAAGAAAGCCAATGGAATGTTGGCCTTCGTAACAAGAGGAGTTGAGTATAGGAGCAAAGAGGTCCTTCTACAGTTGTACCGGGCCCTGGTGAGACCGCACCTGGAGTACTGTGTGCAGTTTTGGTCTCCAAATTTGAGGAAGGATATTCTTGCTATGGAGGGCGTGCAGCGTAGGTTCACTAGGTTAATTCCCGGAATGGCGGGACTGTCGTATGTTGAAAGGCTGGAGCGATTGGGCTTGTATACACTGGAATTTAGAAGGATGAGGGGGGATCTTATTGAAACATATAAGATAATTAGGGGATTGGACACATTAGAGGCAGATAACATGTTCCCAATGTTGGGGGAGTCCAGAACAAGGGGCCACAGTTTGAGAATAAGGGGTAGGCCATTTAGAACGGAGATGAGGAAGAACTTTTTCAGTCAGAGGGTGGTGAAGGTGTGGAATTCTCTGCCTCAGAAGGCAGTGGAGGCCAGTTCGTTGGATGCTTTCAAGAGAGAGCTGGATAGAGCTCTTAAGGATAGCGGAGTGAGGGGGTATGGGGAGAAGGCAGGAACGGGGTACTGATTGAGAGTGATCAGCCATGATCGCATTGAATGGCGGTGCTGGCTCGAAGGGCTGAATGGCCTACTCCTGCACCTATTGTCTATTGTCTATTGTCTATTGTCTATTGTCTATTGACTGTGATAACATAGAAGGTAGAATGGTACAGCAAAAGAACAGGCCCATGGTGAACATGATACCTAGTTAAAGTTACCTCATCTGTCTATACCTCACCAACCCCTTGTACAACTCCAACATGACGCCCCAATTTCTGAACTCGATTTATTGATTGTTGACAGCCAATGTGCCAAAAACCTTCTCCACCACCCTATCTACCTGCTCAACACCCTATCCACCTGCTCCACTCCACAACATTCTTATCCAGTAACAAATCCCCACCTGTGGAAAATTTCATGTCAGATTGCAGGAAATATTCCTCAATGAAGGCAAAGATTTTTGTTGAAATTTATCATAACCTGTGGTGTGCCAACACAATTTATGATCATGTGAAGAGTGTTTGAACACCAAGATAGAACTACCCACAAGGTAAACCCAAGCTTTATGGTTACCAGGTATCAGTAAATAGGACTAGTAACCACATGCCTATGCAGGTCAAATCATTGGAGAGTTACCACATATAAATATCTAAATCCACTGGCTGGATAAGCAAACCAACATCAGCAATCCTTCTCAGTCCATCATACATTGAGGGTCTATTTACACTTGGCCAACTCTGGAAGGTAGGTTCAAACCCAGGTCCCCCAACCCTGTTTCCCCACCCTCCTGTGCACACAATTCTCCCACATTAGTCACCTTGCTCCTTTATCTTCCACCATAAGCTCATCTTCCATCCCTGAGTCCCACGTATCAGTTTTAATTTTTGTTTTTAGAGATACATGATGGAAACAGGCCCTTCGGCCCACCGAGTCCACTCCCCCCCCCTCCCTACACACCAGGCAGGGTCAGCTTACGGAGGAGGCCAACCTTCGGCCCACCGAGTCCACTCCCCCCCCCTCCCTATACACCAGGCAGGGTCAGCTTACGGAGGAGGCCAACCTTCGGCCCACCGAGTCCACTCCCCCCCCCTCCCTATACACCAGGCAGGGTCAGCTTACGGAGGCCAACCTTCGGCCCACCGAGTCCACTCCCCCCCCCTCCCTATACACCAGGCAGGGTCAGCTTACGGAGGAGGCCAACCTTCGGCCCACCGAGTCCACTCCCCCCCCCTCCCTATACACCAGGCAGGGTCAGCTTACGGAGGCCAACCTTCGGCCCACCGAGTCCACTCCCCCCCCCTCCCTATACACCAGGCAGGGTCAGCTTACGGAGGCCAACCTTCGGCCCACCGAGTCCACTCCCTCCCCCCTCCCTATACACCAGGCAGGGTCAGCTTACGGAGGAGGCCAACCTTCGGCCCACCGAGTCCATTCCCCCCCTCCCTATACACCAGGCAGGGTCAGCTTACGGAGGCCAACCTTCGGCCCACCGAGTCCACTCCTCCCCCCCTCCCTACACACCAGGCAGGGTCAGCTTACGGAGGAGGCCAACCTTCGGCCCACCGAGTCCACCCCCCCCCCTCCCTATACACCAGGCAGGGTCAGCTTACGGAGGCCAACCTTCGGCCCACTGAGTCCACTCCCCCCCTCCCTATACACCAGGCAGGGTCAGCTTACGGAGGCCAATTAATCTGCAAACCCACACATATTTTTGAGATGTGGGAGAAAACCGGAGAACCCGGAAGAAATCCAGGCAGTCAGAGAGAGAACGTGCAAACTCCACACAGACAGCACAAGTTCAGAATCTCTGGCGTTATGAGGCAGCAGCTCACCCAGCTATGCCCTTAGAACTGCCTTATTATGTCCTTCCCTCTTCCCCATCACCTCTTTCCCCTCTCCACATCCACCAATCCACCTCTGTTGCATAATGTTTAAAATGTAAAAGATACAAAAAAAAGGAAAGTCATGCATTCTTTTCATTTATTCGGAGACACTTAGTTGGACATCCGAGATATTAAAACATAGAATCATAGTTACACAGCTTGGAAACAGGCCCTTCAGCCCAACTTGCCCACACTGGCCAACATGTCACATCTACATCTATGTCACGTCTATGCCTCTTGTTTCCCTTATCCCTAACCAGTCTAACCGGGGGGGGGGGGGGGTACGCAGGGGGATGGCGTTCCCCTGGTTTTCAATTTCCAGCTCGGGTTTACTGAGTACTGCAGAAAGATTCGAGTCGTTTATCACTTTATTCAACTCAGACGAAAATGATTTGTAAACTGCCACTGTTAGCACTTGTTAACCGCCAGTAGTTAACAGGTAGTAGTTATACAATGTGTCATCAATACATCGATCCACATTCTTCAGTAAATGTAATTGTGTTTTGACCATGTATTAATCTCACCGCGTTCCTTTGAATAAAATTCAAGGGAGAATTTCTTAAACTCACTGTCAGGGCTGCAAGCACGGGCTCAGGTAAAGTCACATTATTTTATTATTCCACGTTATTTTATTTGCCGCTCTGCCGCTGTGCCACAGTTGTTTCAGCTAAATTAGAATGGATGGGGAGAAAATTAAATAAGTAGTACCAACAGTTTTTTCCAGCCGTGAGTGGTGAATATTTTATTGTGGGTGGTTTTATTTAGCAAAACAATAGTGCAAGCGGAAATATTTTATTATATATCACTATCAAATTTTATTATATATCACTATCAAATATCTATAAATTTCAGATTTGTGTACCCCTGTGAAAATGAGCATACTGAGATACTTTGAAAGACAGCGTCTTCAGATCGATGAAGAAATAAATGATAATGAAAACACTCAGCCAGAAAAGAAGGCAAAATTACTTGAAAATGATAATGCAGCTGTTTCGCCTGATGCTGCATGTGAAGACATTTCAAAAGATATTGAAAAATTTGATCTTCCAAACTGTTGGACACAAGAAATGTACTTAAACGAAAAGAAAGAATATCCCTGGCTAATTGTTAAAAACCGAAAACTAGGATGTAGTGTATGCAGCGAGTGTCATCTTGGACTTGAACGAACACAAAGAATTCATTTGTCTCGTGAGTGGTGCAGTGTTAATGTAATAGGAGTGAGTGATGACAAAGCAAAACAGTTAATGAGTTTAAGAAAAAAGATTTTTAAGCACAAAAATAGTGAAGCTCATATCAGGTGCCAAAAAAATCAATGAAACAGCTGAAAAAAACCCAATCGAAAATGTAGTGTATATGTCACTGAAAAAGGACGAAGCAAAAACAGGTCGAGTTTTTAGAACTGTATATAATATTGTACACAAAGGTAGGCCCTACACAGACATGTCTTCTGATATTGAACTGCAAGAAAGAAACTGCATAGGCTGCTACACTCTCGTAAGTCATGTACAGATGTTTCTCACCACATAGGGAATCAGATGCGAAAGACAGTGGTGGAAAATATAATTTCAAAACAATCTAAAATGTCTATTATGATTGATGAATCTACTACTATTAATGGGAAAACTGTTCTAGTAGTCAACTTCCGTAGGTCACACAACGGGGAATACGCCCCGATCTTTATCAACGGGGACAGTGTGGAGAGAGTGTCCAGCTTCAAGTTCCTGGGCACTCACATTTTGGAGGACCTAACATGGTCCAATAATACTGCTGCGCTGGTCAAGAAGGCACAGCAACGACTGTTCTACCTGAGAACACTGAAGAAGTCTGGTCTACCCCAACAGCTGCTGACGACCTTCTACCGCTGCACCATAGAGAGCATCCTAACACATGGCATCCCTGTGTGGTATCTCAGCTGCACGGAGGCAGAGAGGAAAGCTCTTCAGTGCTCATAGAGAGAGGACCATCAGAACACAGCTACCAGCCTTGGAGGGCATCTACAACACACAATGCCTCAGAAAAGCCACCAGCATCCACAAAGACTCTTCACACCCCTGCAACAGTCTGTTCGAACTTCTACCATTGGGCAGACGATACAAGGCCTTCTACGTCCGCACCTCCAGACTCAGGAACAGCTTCATCCCCAGGGCCATAGCTGCTATGAACCGGTCCTGCTGAGCCGGATGGTCACATCGCACAGTGAACCGGCACAGATCTACTTGCACTTTATTCTGTTTTAAAACTGTTACAATTTGTTTCATTGGGTTGTTTAAATTAATACTGACTAGCTAATTAAATTATTGCATCGTATGGGAGGCGCATTCCCAATCTCGTTGTACCCCTGTACAATGACAATAAAGATGTATTGTATTGTATTGTATTGTATTGTATTGTATTGTCTGCTTGACAGTAGCAGTTGGTGAATCTTCCCAACCTATATCATTCTATTTTGACTTAGAACATATGAAACGTGGTGCAAATGCAAAATCTATATATGATGGGCTTCTAAGTTGCTTACAAAGAGGTGGTTTTTCAATACAGTACTTAAAAGAAAATGTGATATCATTTGTAACTGATGGTGCATCAGTAATGTTAGGACAAAATGCAGGGGTTGCAAAACTATTTCTTGATGATTTCCCTAATGCAACTGTTTGGCACTGTGCCAGTCACAGGCTTGAACTCAGTGTAGGTGATGCTATAAATGAAGTTGCAGGTTTGAATCATTTTCAGATATATTGTGATAAATTGTATTCCTTATATCATAGGTCTCCTAAGAATCAGGATGAGTTGACTGCATGTGCTGAGGCTCTTCACTGTCAACTGTTGAAAATTTGTCGTGTTTTCAGTGTGAGATGGGTTGCTTTGTCTTACCGAACTGTAAAGGCAATGTGGCAGTCTTATAAAGCTATTTGGGAGCATTTTGGAAAAGCACGCTGTGATGCTTCAAGATCTAGTGCAGAGAGAGCAAAGTACGAGGGGCTGCAAAAGTATTAGAGTCATCAGCTTTCGTAAATAATTTGGGCTTGTTGATGGACAGTTTGCTAGAGTTGTCTGTACTGTCACTTGAACTGCAGAACCGAAATTGTACACTTAGTAAAGCACATGAGGAAATTAAACGAACTATCAAGGTTCTTGAATGTCAATTAGAGAACCCAGGAAAATTTTATACTCAAGTGGAGAAAGCAACAAGCCAGATGATATTTAATGGAATAATTTGAGAGCTGGTAAAGTACCTACTATACATAGACAACAGTTTTTGAGGAGTTTGGTCAATAATATGAAATCCAGGCTGCTTGAATCTACAACAGCTTCCAATGATAAATGTAAAAAGTTAATTAACAAGTCGAAATATTTAGATATTAACAATATTCCAGAAGATTCACTTTTTACCTTTGAGGATAATGATGTAGAAGAAATGGCAGAACAATTTGGCTTAAATGGTCGACTTTGTGTCAGAGCCTTCAGAGAATTCAAGGAATCTAAAGGGAAGATAGTTTCTGCAGATTTTTAGCAGCTGGTAACGACTGTAAATACAATTCCGGTATCGACAGCAGAATGTGAAAGATGCTTCAGTGGCATGAGTTTTTGCATGTCACCACAACGTGCAAGACTGATCTTCTCTCAACTCTTCTATTTATTAAGTTGGTGGGACCTCCTCTGTCAAACTTCAACCCCGAAGAATATGTGAGGACATGGCTTCTTAGTGGCAGAAGGCGTGCTGAAGAAACGGCATGCAGAAAGAAAGAGGAGGTGACAGAAAAAAATGGAGATTATATACCATGATGGAACATTTTGTAATGTAAACAGAGAGAGAGGGAGATGCCAGAAAGCAGCTATGACATATAATACACAATAACTATATTATAAATACACAATAAACAAGTTATGCATTCTTGTACTCTTACATGGGTATGACCACACATAACCCCTCCCCTCCTCCCCAACCTTAGCTTCATGGACCTGAGAGTACCCCTAGTTCCAAAAACCCATTTCCATCACTGGTCCCGTCTTGCTGTGTTCCCAATGTTCTCGTTTACAGAGGATGATTGGTGGGATCTGAAAGGCAGGTTCCTGCAGAATATACCACCATCATTATCACGCCTTTTCTGATGGGTTTTTAAAATATAAACTGGTTTGATTGGATGTAATTTCACCGTTTTAAGCACAAATATGAAACATTTCAGAGTAACGATTAATTGGCAGACTGCGCTCTCTGACTGAATGACTCCTGGCGACCAGTGCAACGCAAAACGTGAGAGGAGGCGGAGAAGGGGCGGTCATAGCGACCCGTCTCAGTCTTGCATCATTCAACGTGGGCATGGCATGAATGACTGAGGGGACGGACGGCACCGGGGAGAAGTAACCAGCAGCCGGGACAGAGGGAGAGACAGAGGGAGAGGGAGAGACAGAGGGAGAGGGAGAGGGAGAGACAGAGGGAGAGCGTGAGACAGAGGGAGAGGGAGAGGGAGAGGGAGAGACAGAGGGAGAGGGAGAGGGAGAGGGAGAGACAGAGGGAGAGCGAGAGACAGAGGGAGAGACAGCAGGTCGTGTCGAGTCCGGGCAGCAGTAGCAGAGACAGAGACAGAGGCTTTGTCCACAAAGGCACTAACTGTGACTGCTCTTTCTGCTCTACTCTACTCTGCTCTGCTCTACTCTACTCTGCCCTGCCCTGCTCTGTGGGGCTGAGTTGTGGAACATCATGTCCAATTTGAAGAAGAGGGGTTCAGGCTCGGGCTTGGTGAGGGAGCAAGTCCAAGGGGAGGACGAGAGGATGCTGGAGGCGACGGTGAACGGGGAGCCGGGCGTGTGCCAGGGGGGCCGGGATAGCCCGCAGGCTGGGGCCGAGCGGCCGCCAGACGTGGCGCTGAAGCGGACCATCACTCTGAGGAACGGCGTGGCCATCATCGTGGGCACCATCATCGGCTCAGGCATCTTCATCACACCCACCGGGGTGGTGCGGGAGGCGGGCTCGGTCGGCTTCTCCCTCATCATCTGGACCCTGTGCGGCATCTTCTCCACCATCGGCGCCTTGTGCTACGCTGAGCTGGGCACCACCATCATGAAGTCTGGCGGCGACTACGCCTACATCCTGGAGGTGTACGGCTCCCTCGTCGCCTTCCTCAAACTCTGGATCGAGCTGCTTATCATCCGGCCCAGCTCGCAGTATATCGTGGCGTTCGTCTTCGCCACCTACATCATCAAGCCTGCCTTCCCCTCATGCCCAGTGCCTGAGGATGGAGCCAAGCTGGTGGCCTGCATGTGTGTGAGTGAGTACAACTATCTCCATCACCCTCCAACCCCAACTCCCCACCCCACCCTCACTCTCCCACCCTCCCCCTCACTCTCCCACCCTCCCCACTCTAACCTTCCCCTCATGCCCAGTGCCTGAGGATGGAGCCAAGCTGGTGGCCTGCATGTGTGTGAGTGAGTACAAGTATCTCCATCACCCTCCAACCCCAACTCCCCACCCCACCTCCCTCCCCCCTCACTCTCCCACCCTCCCCCTCTCCCACCCTCCCACCCCCCTCACTCTCCCACCCCCCTCACTCTCCCACCCTCCCTCCCTCCCCCCTCACTCTCCCACCCTCCCCACTCTAACCTTCCCCTCATGCCCAGTGCCTGAGGATGGAGCCAAGCTGGTGGCCTGCATGTGTGTGAGTGAGTACAAGTATCTCCATCACCCTCCATCCCTCCCTACCCCACCTCCCTCCCCAACCACCCACACAACCCACCCTCCCTCCCTCCCCCCTCACTCTCCCACCCTCCCCACTCTAACCTTCCCCTCATGCCCAGTGCCTGAGGATGGGGCCAAGCTGGTGGCCTGCATGTGTGTGAGTGAGTACAAGTATCTCCATCACCCTCCATCCCTCCCTACCCCACCTCCCTCCCCAACCACCCACACAACCCACCCTCCCCACTCAAACCTTCCCCTCATGCCCAGTGCCTGAGGATGGGGCCAAGCTGGTGGCCTGCATGTGTGTGTGTGAGTACAAGTACCTCCATCACCCCCTCTCCCTCCCTCCCCACTCTCCCTCCCCACTCTAACCTTCCCCTTCTGCCCAGCACTTATTGGTATCGTGTATATTTTTTAATCATTAGTTGTTGTAAAGCAAACATTGGCGCTCCGCACTTAAACACGCTTGAGTACTTGACACTTGTGAGCGACGAGCTAGACCAGGCAGGCAGTAAACACGTGTAGCTCCAACCAACCTCTTCCTGTTTCACTTCCCCTCTACCGGCTTTCTTCATGTTCCACTCTTCCTTTCTTTAATTGGCGGGGAGGGAGGCAAGAGTGGAGCGGGTTTTATTGACACGTGTCCCAGACAGGACAATGAAATTCTTACGTGCAGCAACTGAATTCTCTCCTGAGATGCTGCCTAACCCGCTGCTGAGTTACTCTTGCCTTAGATTTGTACCAGTATCTGCAGTTGTTGTCCTACACTACAGAATGCGTGGTGGACCGGCTTGGCGGTCATCAAACATACTTTCCCGTTGGTCTTCTATGTCCAGTTTTCTAATGTTGTATATTATAGGTTGCTTTTGAGTGAGTAGTTGGAACAATTCTCCTCCCTCTCCCTCTTTGTTTTAT
Source organism: Rhinoraja longicauda (assembly GCF_053455715.1). NCBI lineage: Eukaryota > Metazoa > Chordata > Chondrichthyes > Rajiformes > Arhynchobatidae > Rhinoraja > Rhinoraja longicauda. Next base: position 42,194,227 of record NC_135958.1, read on the forward strand.
CTTGTCTCCCACTGGTTTCAATAGACAATTGAAGTAGTAGGAGTAGGCCATTCGGCCCTTCGAGCCAGCACCGCCATTCAATGTGATCATGGCTGATCATTCTCAATCAGTACCCCGTTCCTGCCTTCTCCCCATACCCCCTGACTCCGCTATCCTTAAGAGCTCTATCTAGCTCTCTCTTGAATGCATTCAGAGAATTGGCCTCCACTGCCTTCTGAGGCAGAGAATTCCACAGATTCACAACTCTCTGACTGAAAAAGTTTTTCCTCATCTCTGTTCTAAATGGCCTACCCCTTATTCTTAAACTGTGGCCCCTTGTTCTGGACTCCCCCAACATTGGGAATATGTTTCCTGCCTCTAACGTGTCCAACCCCTTAATAATCTTATACGTTTCGATAAGATCCCCTCTCATCCTTCTAAATTCCAGTGTATACAAGCCTAGCCGCTCCAGTCTTTCAACATATGACAGTCCCGCCATTCCGGGAATTAACCTAGTAAACCTACGCTGCACGCCCTCAATAGCAAGAATATCCTTCCTCAAATTTGGAGACCAAAACTGTACACAGTACTCCAGGTGCAGTCTCACTAGGGCCCTGTACAACTGCAGAAGGACCTCTTTGCTCCTATACTCAACTCCTCTTGTTATGAAGGCCAACATTCCATTGGCTTTCTTCACTGCCTGCTGTACCTGCATGCTTCCTTTCAGTGACTGATGCACTAGGACACCCAGATCTCCTAACTTTTCCCCTGGTCTTCTCCAAATACTGGTAGTTTTGCAGGGTGACCCAGTCAGAAAGTCTGTCCAGTCTTTGTCCTTTGCCACCGTTGGGCAGCGCGCAGTATATCATGGGTGACTGATTTTGATAATATTCTCCAAAAACATTGTTAAAGTTATCAACAGAAGTCTAATCCACTAAACCTTCAGGGAAAACTAATTCAAATTAAGAGGTTAAATGGGGCTCAGTCGTAACAAGGTATTTGGGCCAGAGGGGATCCATGATGATGTCAAAATCAGTTGACTTGATTTGAATAAGTTTATTGGCCAAGTATGTACACATGCAAGGAATGTGCCTTGGTGCTCCGCTCACAAGCAACAACACGACATGCAGTAAACAATTAAGAATAAAGCATAAAATATTAAGAATAAAACATTGTAGTTTAAACGTGTGAATGAAATAAACCAGAGCAAAAGGAGGCAACAGACTTTTGGTTGTTGAGTAGAGCTACTACACACGGGGAAAAAAGCTGTTTTGATGTCTGGCTGTGGCTGCTTTGACAGTCCGGAGTCGCCTTCCAGAGGGAAGTGCTTCAAAGAGTTTGTGGCCAGGGTGAGAGGGGTTAGAGATGATCTTGCCCGCTCGCTTCCTGGTCCTTGCAGTGTACAAGTGGGCAAGTGTGCGAGTCATGCATAAGGAGGGTAATGTTTACACAAAGGATAGACACAAAGTGCATCGGAGAGAAGGAATGGGTGACGTTTCGGGAGAGAGTCAGGGGAGGTGTTATACAGTTCCACTGTCATTGGGCATGTACTGGCGGCTTGTCCAAATGTCCGCTGGAGTTTTCTGGCAGAAATTCTCTGCTCCACTCCTGGGCTGAGTGTTAGCTCCCTTTTCCTGTAATGCTCTGTTGTGCTTTGATTCACGGCTCACTTTGAGGAACCTCGCACTGCAGGAGCTGACAATCTGTTCAGAAATATTCTTTAGCCATGATCACAATGAATGGCGGTGCTGGCTCGAAGGGCCAAATGGCCTCCTGCACCGATTTTCTATGTTTCTATGTTAATGATCTAATTTAGCATGAGGCATAGCAATTGTGGTTTCTATTACTTTGTAAAATTTGAAAAATTATTCCACCCATATCTACACATAATGTTAAGATGCTCTAATGAAATGCAACACATTTTAATTGCTATCCTAGTTATTCTTACAATCTTGCAGGTAGCCTGCTGTTTCTAATTTACTTGAAAGTACTCTCTTTGAAAAATGAATTTGGAGACCTGTTGCTGTCTGCAGTCCTGATACTTAAAAAAAGCATTGAAAACCCAAATTATTACGAATCGGTTGATGAAGTTCATTTAATTAAACAAAACAAGTTGTGGGAAATTTCTTCAGCTGTATTTAATTTCTTCCACCACTTACATTTCCTTGAGCAACATAGGAAATGTCCTTCCATTTCTGATTCATGGTGAGGTTGGCTAATTGTGTTGTGCTCTGATATTAAGAAGGCATGGCATTGTAGACTGTTGTCACGGCTGTGCTATGCCGTCAGCTAAATATAGGCTTTGATCTCTCGCCAGCCAGTCAACCATAACTTTGGCTCATCAGGTCAATGGTAATAAATGTTCTGTGTGTTGATAAAGATTATAGTTGTCAGGGGGACCTATTGAGCTTCACCATCATGCTTCAATGCAATATCAGAATAAATATAGACAAGTAAAAACCTCTGTTTAAAGATGTAATTTACACTCAAATTAAAATGAAAATAGGGCAAAACCTGAGCCACTGCACACACGCATACACACGTACGTACATACACACATACCAGAGCACACACCAACCACATGCACTCACACGTCCGTGATCTAACCCACACCCATCCTCTGCCTTCCTCCTTCTCATAGAAACGTATAAAATTATAAAAGGACAAGCTAGATGTTGGAAAAATGTTCCCAATGTTGGGGGAGTCCAGAACCAGGGGCCACAATCTAAGAATAAAGGGGAGGCCATTTAAAACTGAGATGAGAAAAAAACTTTTTTCACCCAGAGAGTTGTGAATTTGTGGAATTCTCTGCCACAGAGGGCAGTGGAGGCCAAATCACTGGATGAATTTAAAAGAGAGTTAGATTGAGCTCTAGGGGCTAGCGGAATCAAGGGGTATAGGGAGAAGGCAGGCATGGGTTACTGATTGTGGATGATCAGGGCTCAAAGGGCTGAATGGCCTCCTCCACCTATTTTCTATGTTTCACCCCACCCAGATCTCCTTCCTTCAACCAACCTTTGCTCTCTCTCCCTCTTTCTTTAATTGCAACCTTTTTGCCTCTCACTCACCTCATGATTTTCCCTCCCACTCTGTTCTACCCCCCCCCCCCCCCCCACTCTGATCCCCTCTCCCCATCCTCTTCAGTGTGGATCCCCTCAGTCTCAGTGGAAGTGACGCATGAATCTATCCCAGACACTCCATTAGCACCCCCCGCCCAACCCGCAAAAGCCTATCCTGGGCAGCCTGGGATCCTGGGGCAGGCTGGGGCTCTGGGCAGGCTGGGGTCCTGGGGCCCTGGGCAGGCTGCGGCCTAGGGCAGCCTGGGGCCCAGGGCAGGCTGGGGCCCAGGGCAGCCTGAGGTCCTGGGGCCCAGGGCAGGCTGGGGTCCTGGGGCCCTGGGCAGGTTGGGGCCTAGGGCAGGCTGGGGTCCTGGGGCCCAGGGCAGGCTGGGGCCCTGCGGCCCAGGGCAGGTTGGGGCCCAGGGCAGTGATTTTTCTTGCAGCAAAAGATTTGTCCTTTGGATGTGGGAATAATCCACACGCCCAAGATCATCGTGTGCAATGCGTGGGCAGTCTGAAGACGGGTCTCGACCCAAAATGTCACCCATTCCTTCTCTCCCGAGATGCTGCCTGACCCGCTGAGTTACTCCAGCATTTTGTGTCTATCATCACGCGCAATGCCTTGTGAGGATCTCTGAAGTGGTCTAACTGTTTACAGAATTTGTGTTCATTGCTCAGAATAGAAAGTTATCCGTGGGCTTCTCATGTGGCTGTGAGCATGTCAAAGGTGCGCATAGATAAGTATATTGAGCTTTTAAACCATAGATAATAAACAACAGCACTATTCGATCAAATCCCAAGAGAGAGATGTTACTTGGTAAACTGGGAGATTTGACGGCCTATGTCAAACAAGACGTCACAAGCCTGGAGTAATAATTGATAATGGTCTTCATTTTAAATCTCACATAAATAAGGTAACAAAGTGTGCTTTCATCACCTCAGAAATATCGCTAAAGTACGGCCTTAACTCAACATGACTGTGAAACACTCATACATGCTTTCATATAGAGCAGGCTTGATTACTGTAATACCTTATTTGCCGGTCTGCCTTCAAAATCTACCAACAAGTTACAGCTCATTCAAAATGCCGCGGCCCGGCTTTTAACAAACACCAAGAAAAGGGAACATATCACCCCAGTATTACACTCCCTTCATTGGCTCCCTGTGAGATCCAGGATAGACTATAAAGGTCTCCTTCTTGTCTACAAAGCCCTAAATGGCTTGGGAGCAGCATATTGTACAGAGTCCCTCCTTCCCTCTGCCCCAACTCCAGCGCTCAGGTCTGCTGATGCCGGCCTGTTGGCCTCTCAACGCCACAGCAATAAGAACATTGGTGGAGCAGCCGTTTACAACTACGCCCCCAAGCTGTGGAATACCCCATCCTGGGCCATGAGAGACGCACGTACATTCAGCTGTGGAATACCCCACCCTGGGCCATGAGAGATGCCCACTCAGTTGTGGAATACCCCACCCTGGGCCATGAGAGATGCCCACTCAGTTGTGGAATACCCCACCCTGGGCCATGAGAGATGCCCACTCAGTTGTGGAATACCCCACCCTGGGCCATGAGAGACGCACATACACTCAGTTGACAATTTTAAACGGCAGCTAAAACTGATCTATTCACTCAAGCTTTTAACTGATTTTACTTCTTCTGATGACAGTGCGGAAATCACCTTTAATCTCCTGTATTTATCTCAGCATATCCTTCAGCTGCTTGTGTGCTCATATAGTACATGGGACTCTGTATTTGACCTCAGTGTTTTTGGTTTTTGTTCTTTTACACTCAATTTTTTTTTAAATTATATTTTTATATAAATCTGTGCTTTTTATGTTATTAACTGTCTCTGGCCTGACTCTTTTAAATTGTATTTTTGTTTAGACCTGGGTTTTCGTGATAAGCACTTTGGGTTGCATTCAATTGCATGAAAAGTGCTATACAAATAAAGTTATTATTGCAAGTTATTATTATTTCTTTGCTGTTCATTCATGACACGTGGTTTTCAGGAGACTTGCTGTAGTTTGGTCATGGGTGACATTTCCTTTCCCTCCATAACCTGGGGGTTCTTCAACTAAGCTTTGAATGTAACTTTCACCCAAAGTTCCTCCCACGATGGAATGCAAAATTTGAATTAGGTTTTTCTGAGGAAAGTATCTTTGTTAGTATTACTTCTAGAAGATACAGCATTTATATTTGAGGCATCATGTAAAGTGTATTGTATTGTGGAAAAGTATGTCGGATTGAACAAAATACAAAAGCTTTTTACATAGAAACTTAGAAAATAGGTGCAGGAGGAGGCCATTTGACCCTTCGAGCCAGCACCGCCATTCATTGTGATCATGGCTGATCATCCACAGTCAGTAACCCGTGCCTGCCTTCTCCCCATATCCATTGATTCCACGGGCCCCTAGAGCTCTATCTAGCTCTCTCTTAAATCCATCCAGTGAATTGGCCTCCACTGCCTTCTGTGGCAGAGAATTCCACAAATTCACAACTCTCTGGGTGAAAAAGTATTTTCTCACCTCAGTTTAATACTTACGTTAAAAACAAGAGGGTAACCGGCTCAAGGATAAAGGAGGGAATTTGTCTGTGGATGCAGGCGAGGTACTAAACGAGTACTTTGCATCCGATTTCACCAAGGACAAGGACATGAGATTAGTGTGGAGAATAATAGTTTGAGATTAAGGAGTAGGACATGTGGGACCCGTAAAGGTTTCAAGGTCAGTTTATTGTCACATGTACCATTTAAGGTACAGTGAAATTTGAGTTCAGAGCATTAAGATAGATAGACAATAGACAATAGGTGCAGGACCTTCAGGGAAATATGCACTTGGACTTCTCGATTCCCATGCTCTACAAACTCTCCAGGGCTCTACTGTTCACCCAGAAGGTCCTGCCCTGGTTTGACATCCCCAAAATGCAACGGCTCTCACTTTGCTGAATTAAACATGAGCCATAACTGGCTGCTCCAGAGTATCATAGAATCATACAGCATGGATACAGGCACTTCCACCCAACTTGTCCATGTTTAGCCCACCTTTGCAGTTAGATGCTGTGATAGTACCTGCCTCACCTACCTCCTCTGGCAGCTTGCTCCATATACCCACCACCCTCGTGCGAAAAACGTTGTCCCTTAGGCTCCTATTAAATCTCACCTTTAACCTATGTCCTCTGATTCTTGAATAGGCTAGGACTTTATTCCTTGGCGTGCAGGAGGATAAGGGGTGATCTTATAGACTGCATTCTCCCCATCTATTTCTCTCATGATTTTATACAGCTCCATAAGAAGTTCATGCACTCCAAGGAATAAAGTCCGAGCACCTCCCCCTTTAGGTCAGGCTCTCGATTCCTGGCAACATGGCTGAACTCTTCCCAGCTTAAAGACATGTTTCCTATGGCAAATTCTGCAAATTTCCTAGTTTGCATTCTCACCCAAATCATTAATATTGATGGCAGACAGCAGAGGCCACAGCACCGATTCCTGAAGCTCTTTAGTCACAGGTCCTCAGTCTGTAAAAAACAACCTTTCCACCACCACTGCTTCCTGCCATGAAGCTAATTATGCATCAATTTAAATAGTTCTCTCTGGATCCCTTGCAATCTAAAATATAAGGATTTTTAGACAAAGTATAGATATTCTTGTTTAGAGCATTAGTACTTGTTTAGACTTAGTCCAGTCGCTCTTACGGATTTCATAGAAACATAGAAAATACGTGCAGGAGGAGGCCATTCGGCCCTTCAAGCCAGCACCGACATTCATTGTGATCATGGCTAATCATCCACAATCAGTAACCCGTGCCTGCCTTCTCCCATATCCCTTGATTCCACAAGCCCCTAGAGCTCTATCTAACTCTCTTAAATTCATCCAGTGATTTGACCTCCACTGCCCTCTGTGGCAGAGAATTCCACAAATTCACAACTCTCTGGGTGAAAAAGTTCCTTCTCACCTCAGTTTTAAATGGCCTCCCCTTTATTCTAAGACTGTGGCCCCTGGTTCTGGACATTTTTCCTGCATCTAGCTTGTCCAGTCCTTTTATAATTTTACATGTCTATAAGATCCCCTCTCATCCTTCTAAACTCCAGCGAATACAAGCATAGTCTTTTCAACCTTTCCTCATATGACAGTCCCGCCATCCCAGGGATCAATTTCGTGAACCTACGATGCACTGCCTCAATTACAAGGATGTCCTTCCTCAAATTAGGAAACCAAAACTGTACACAATACTCCAGATGTGGTCTCACCAGGGCCCTATACAACTATAGAGTGTAGTTATATATAAGCTATAAGCTATTTGTAAAACAGAGGTTGTTAAATTGCCATCAGTCAGTATGTCGCAGGTGGTGGCTGCCTGCTTTGCTGATGCAAGAAACATCCTGTATTACATGTGGGCGGGTTAGTTCATTCAGTCTACATGGGTGGAGCGAAAGTTCAGAGCAGCCTTCAAAGCATGAAATCTGCGCCGACCATTTTTTGGCTGATCTCTCAAATTTTGAAGGCAACACAGAACAATTTTATCTTGCATATTTTCAGGTCAACTTTTTAAAATTTTAATTTATTCCTTACATCTTTGTCACTTTTCTTTTGTACTACGTCTGACTGACCCCTTGCTAAGTATTAAGTGTGACCTTGCAGCTAACCTACTTGACTGATTAATTTGCATTCATTTTGTATACAGTTGTATATAGTTTCTTTTATAACTGCTGACGATTACCATTGAATGGAAATTAATCGCGTGCATATTATTAAGTTGTTACACAATGGTGGAACAATCCCATGTGTAGTCTTTTGATTTGAAAGAGCAAGGAAGGACCTTACAAGGTAAATAAATGTAATTCAATATTTATATTATGGGTCAATTTGCAGTTTATGTTAAATGAGATCATTAGATTCATAGAGTTGTAGAGTGATACAGCGTAGAAACAGGCCCTTTAGCCCAACTTGCCCACACCAGCCAACATGTCCCAGCTACACTAGTCCCACCTGCCCGCGTTTGGCCCATATCCCTCCAAACTTGTCCCATCCATGTACCTGTCCAACTGTTTCTTAAATGTTGGGATAGTCCCTGCCTCAATTACCTCCTCTGGAAGTTTGTTCCATACACCCACCACCCTTTGTGTGAAAAAGTTACCCCCTCAGATTTGTATTAGATCTTTTCCCCTTCACCTTAAACCTAGGTCCTCTTGTCCTCGATTCACCTACTCTGGGCAAGAGACTGCATCTACCCAATCTATTCCTCTCATGATTTTCTCAGCAATTCTGTATAAAACACATATTCATTCTGTCAGTATTTTGTTTTATAGCTTCTTGTGTTTTATAGAGACTTCTTTAGAGCAGAAATTGGTCTTCTTCCAGTGGTGGCATTGGAACATCAATTTTGACCGTCCACAATTACCGCATGATAGATTTTAAATGTGGTTAGTTCATTTGAAAGAGTTAAAAAATAATATAGGAACTTAATTACATGTAGATACTCTGGTCCAATTATGCATCATCATCAACATTATTTCACATTTTGCAGGCACTGTCAAATTAAGTTCAATTCCTTCTTCTTAAGGACACCATGCATTCCTCTTTAAGGAATAAATACTAAGCTTAATGATAACAGTTTAGTCTTTCTGAGGCTGAACCCTATAATGTATTGGGAATTACCGAGGTCAGGTCCACTGGTTAATGAAAGCTGGTTGCTTTTAGCTTAAATGGTGGTGATAATAATAATAGCCCAGATTTTTAAAAATGCAATGTTAATGTTTATAGAGTCATGAAGCACTGAAACAGATCCTTCAGTCCAACTCAACCATGCTGACCAAGATGCCCCATCTAAGCTAGTCCCATTTATTTGCGTTTGCCCCCACATCCCTTCAGACCTTTTCTATCCAGGTACCTGTCCAAACGTCTGTTAAATGTTGTTATTTCCTGCCTCAACTACTTCCTCTGGCAGCTCGTTCCATATATCTGTGTGAAAAGGTTGCCCCTCGAGTTCTAATTAAATCTCTCCCCTCTCATATTAAATCTATGCCCTCTAGTTCTTGCATCCCATAGTATGGAAACAAGATTCTGCATTCATCCTATCTGTTCCCCTATAAGATCTCCTGCAATGTATAATCTAGCCTGCCCAACCTCTCCCTATAGCTCAAGACCTCGAGAACTTGTTAATCTTCTTTGCATTCTTTCCACCTTAATGGCATATTTCCTACACGAAATTAAACACGAAACTCCAAGTGCAGCTCGGCTTGAAAACCAAACTGCAGATGCTGGAAATCTGAAATAAAAACACTCAGTAGTTTGGGCATCATCTGTGGAAAGAGAAACAGTTAACATTTCAGGTCAAAGACAAAGGGTAGATTTGAAACATTAACTTTATTTCCCTTGCTACACTTGCCGCCCCATCTGCTGAGTGGGCCCAACAATTTCTGTCTGTTGAGTAATAGGGCTGAAGAGCCTTTTTGTTGTTGTTGGTGTGACAATAAGGTATTCATTCATTCAAACCAGTTCTTGGTTTATTTTCCATGATTACTTCTCGGTCTTGTTTGGTTACAGCTCCATAAATCCAGTGAGCAAAATGATCTGGAATTCGTATTGTGTTCACTTTTGGTCACCCTGCTATAGGAAGGTTGTTGTTATGCTGGAAAGAGTGCAGAGAACTATTTCTGGTGAAGGGTCTCCACCCAAAACGTCACCCATTCCTTCTCTCCAGAGATGCTGCCTGACCCGCTGAGTTACTCCAGCATTTTGTGACTAGCTTCGATTTAAACCAGCATCTGCAGTTCTTTCCTACACAAGAGTGCAGAGAAGATTTGCGATGATGTTGCTAGGACTTCAGGGCCTGAACTATAGGGAGAGGTTGAGCAGGCTAGGACTTTATTCACTGGAGCACAGGAGGATGAGGGGAGATCTTGTAGAGGAGTATAAGATCATGAGGGAAATAGATAGCAAATGCACAGATTCTTTCACCCAGAGTAAGGGAATCAAGAACCAGGGGACATAGATTTAAGCTGAGGAGAAACAATTAAGAGAAACCTGTGGGGTAACTTTTGCACACAGAGGATGGTAGGTGTATGGATCGAGCTGCCGGAGGAGGTAGCGGGGGCAGGTACTATAACAGCATTTTAAAGACATTTGGACAGGCCCATGGAGGGATACGGGCCTAACCCAGGAAGTTGGGACCAGTGAAGATGGGGAAGTTGGGCCGAAGGTCTTGTTTCCATGCTCTATGACTGAGGTGTAGTTATTTTATCCCCGTTTGTTTCAATTAACTTGAGTTGTTGGACAATACATTCAGAAAATGCTACTGGGCCATTAGAAGTTACTTAAATTTTTCTCTTCATGATTTTTTGGGGTGATGTTTCCCACAAGATAATGAGACTAGAAATCAAAATTTCATCTTGCATAAATTGCTGTTTTAAAGTTGTGAACATGAGGAAAAGCATTTTATGCAGTAGGCGGTAAGGTGGCGCGGCGGTAGAGCCTTACAGAGCCAGATCCCGGGTTCCATCCCGACTACGGGCGCTGTCTGTACGTTCTTCCCGTGACCTGCATGGGATTTCTCCGAGATCTTCGGTTTCCTCGTACACTCAAAAGACGTGCAGGTTTGTAGGTTAACTGGCTGGCTATAAAATATTAAATTGTCCCTAGTCTGTGTAGGATAGTGTTAATGTGTGGGGATCGCTGGTCGGCGCGGACTCGGTGGGCCGAAGGGCCTGTTTCCACGCTGTATCTCTAAACTAAACTAGAACAGGCATGTGAATATTCCGCAGATTTCCGCATTTTTTTAATCAATTTTCCGCGCTTTTTGCATGATTTCCACTTTTTCACTTTGCCAAAATCAATATTTACCAGCGGAGAAATCGGATCGAAAAAAAGAAAGAAAAAAAAAAGAAAATAAACGATGTATAGCAGCGTTTCTCAACCGGAGCGCCCCGCCCGGAACACTAGGGTTCCGCTAGAGGTCGCTCGGGGTTCCGCGAGAAATAGCTGCTAATCATTGAAATCCAGACAAAATTACGAGAGCCCACTTGAAATGCCCCCCCCCCGCCCTCGAAGTCTCCCCGAAAATGTGGCACCTAGGCAGGGCAAGGCAGCCAATCTCGACCTCATCGGGACTTCCACGGCCAATCAGTGGGTTGAAGTTGCCACCTGCAGCCGGGGCTCTGGAACTCCAGCCCGGCTGGAGCCGGCACATCTATCCCCATCGCCGACTTCCTTGGCCGGCTGGATAAACCAGCAAGGCTCTGGAACCAAGAGTGCCAGAAAATCAGTGGTGGAACTGTAATGAGTAAATATTAAATTTAAGTGCAAGATTATATAACTAGATTAATTAAAATAATAAAAAATGTTATTAGTATACAGTGACATATTCACATTATTTTTTGTAATGTCCGTTTTTACATTGAAATGCACTAAAAGAGGCTTGAAACGGGTATTTTGTGTGTACATTTTCCAATTCTTTGATCCCGCGCAAGTGCTCAGCTCTTTTCCTCTTTTTTTTTCACCTCACTCACATGGCTGCTAAAAGCGGTTAGATTCTGGAATGCACTGTCAAAAAGGACCTTTTGTGTCATCATTTGTTATCTAGCGAGTGAGGTCCTGAGGCGTACTACTGATAAGTTCCTCAACACCAGCTGTGATCAGTCAGTTGACCAAACCTGCTTTCAAGTGCCTATATTTGAGGGCATGCTGAAAGCACAACATGGATAGCTGAGCTTATCTGAGCTTTCAAATGTGAAGCTGCCTAGTGATGACAAATATTTATCCTGTCGTCAAATATTTAGTTCATTTAAATTTTTAAAAATTGCAAAAGTATTAAAATGAAATGCAATGTGTTTTTTTTTTCTTTCAGTGTTTCTGACGGCAGTGAACTGTTACAGTGTAAAGGCAGCCACAAGAGTGCAAGATATCTTTGCTGCAGCAAAATTGCTGGCATTATTTATGATCATCATTCTGGGCTTTGTGCAGATTTTTAAAGGTAAGTGTGAGATAAAGTTTAATTGTACAATCAGTCTGTTGCTACTAAATATTCTCGCAAAGACAGCAGTGACGTGTGAATGGCATTAAATGTTGGTCACTTTCCAAAGTGGATATCCAAACCCCTGCTTTGGGGCGGCACGGTGGCGCAGCGGTAGAGTTACTGCTTTGCAGCGCCAGAGACCCGGGTTCAATCCCGACTACGGGTGCTGTCTGTACTGAGTTTGTACGTTCTCCCCGTGACCGCGTGGGTTTTCCCCGAGATCTCCGGTTTCTTCCCACACTCCAAAGACGTGCAGGTTTGCAAGTTAATTGGCTTCGGTAAAAATTGTAAATTGTCCCTAGTGTGTAGGATAGCGTTAGTGTACAGGGATTGCTGGTCAGCGTGGACTGGGTGGGCCGAAGGGCCTAAACTAAACTAAATTCATGCTATCTATCTGAAGTAACATTGAATCACAATCGTCAGTGAAACTTAACACTAGATGAAACATAAAATCATTCACACTTCAGCCACAGTCAGGAGGATGTTTAGTTTTAAAAGTTTCTTGAGTTATTTAACTCTATACTTGTTTTAATATCCTCCAAACTAAAAACTATTAACATTTAAGTAGCTGACTTTCATTATCTGTGTTTGAATCAGCACTCATTAGGTTAGAAACTGACCATTGTCCACCTTAAAAATGAGATTGTAACTTCCATTCCATTGTAGGGAATCATCGCCACACGGATATTTTGAAAATGAGTTTATATGATGGATGAACAGAACTCTGCTGTGTGAATGTAGACTTCTTGGACAAAGGGTCACATTTTCCTGAAATTAATGCACTCTGATATAACTATTTTTGGGATTTCAATTTCTCTCATTTCATTTTGTAATAAAACAACATGTATCGGCACAAGGAAAGTTAATTTAAAAAATGCTTTTAATCACAGTGGTAAAGCTACTGCCTACAGCACCACAGACTCTGGTATGATCCTGACTCTGGGTGCTGACTGTAATGAGTTTGTACGTTCTCCCCATGACCTGCGTGGATTTTCCACGGGCGGTCCGGTTTTCTCACACACTCCAAAGACGTACAGGTTTGTAGATTAATTGACTTGGGTATCAATGTACAATTGCCCCCAGTGTGTGTAGGGTAGTGTTAATACTCTGGTTGGGAACTCTGGTCGGTGTGGATTTCGTGGGCCGATGCACCTGTTTCCGCGCTGTATCTATAAACTAAACTAAAGGTATTATTTTGAAAGACAATTTTTTAAATTTTGCTTTGGGTTTTAGTTTAACATCAGCTAACTTCTACAAACAGCATGTGAATTAATGTTTTAGGAAGGAACTGCAGATGCTGGTTTAAAGCGTAGATAGACACAAAATGCTGGAGTAACTCAGTTGGTCAGGCAGCATCCCTGGAGAGAAGGAATGGGTGACGTTTCGGGTCGTGACCCTTCTTCAGACTGAGTCAGGGGAGAGCGAGATACACAGATATGGAAGTGTAAGGTGTGAAAACGAGACAAATGGGCTGCAGTTCAATGAAAACATAGATCATTGCTAGCTAGGAGAAGGTAACAGCAAAGCAAACAGAGATAAAATGTAAACGAGGACAGTTAGACTGGTTGGAGAACTGGGTAAGATGGAGGGATGGAGAGAGAGGGAAAGCAAAGGTTACTTGAAGTTAGAGAAGTCAATGTTTATACCGTTGGGGTGTAAGCTGCCCAAGCAAACCATGAGGTGCTGTTCAATTTGCTTTGGGTCTCTGACAATGGAGGAGGCCCAGGATAGAAAGGTCAGCATGGGAGGGGGAGTTAAAGTGTTTAGCAATCGGCAGATCAGGTAGTTTTAGGCGGACTGAGCGGAGGTGTTCAGCGAAATGATTGCCGAGCCTGCGCTTGGTCTCGCTGATATATAGGAGTCTGCACCTGGAACAGTGGATACAGTACATGAGGTTGGAGGTGGTAAAAAATGAACCTTTGTCTAATCTGAAAAGTCTGTGGTGGTCCTTGGATGGAGTTGAGTGGAGAGGTATAGGGTCAGGTGTTTCATCTCCTGCGGTTGCTGGGGAAAGTCTACCTCACAACAGATGGGGGAAGAGGGGTTGTACAGTTTGATAGCCACAGGGAAGAAGGATCTCCTGTGGCGTTCTGTGCTGCATCTTGGTGGGACCAGTCCGTTACTGAAGGTGCTCCTCAGGTTGACCAGTGTGTCATGGAGGGGGTGAGCTGTATTGTCCAGGATGCTCTGCAGTTTGAGGAGCATCCTCCCCTCCAAGACCACCTCCCATGAATCCAACTCCGCCCCCAGGACGGAGCCAGCCTTCCTGATGGGTTTGTTAATCCTGTTGGCGTCCGTGGCCTTCGCCCTGCTGCCCCAGCACACGGCAGCGAAGAAGATGGCACTGGCTGCCACCGATTGGTAGAACATCTGCAGCATCTTACTGCAGACGTTGAAGGAGCGGAGCCTTCTCAAACAGTACAGCCGGCTCTGTCCCTTCTTGTACAGGGCCTCAGCGTTCCTGGACCAGTCCAGTTTACTGTCCAGGTACACTCCAAGGTACTTGTACTCCCTGGTAAACTGCACATCCACACAGGGGATGGAGACAGGGGGACAGGGGTGTTCCTCTCTTCCTAAAGTCCAGGGTGTTGTGGAGGGAATGGTTTCTACTGAAATCGGAAAGAGATGGAGATGGGAAAATGTGGCTAATGGTGGGATCCTGTTTGAGAGGACGAAAATGCTGGAGGATTATGTGCTGTATGCGGTTGATGGGGTGGAAGGTGAGGACTAGGGAGGCTCTGTGCCTGTTGAGACTGGGGGGGAGGGGGGGCAAGAGCGGAGCTGTGGGGGAGCCTCATCTATGATGGAAGAGGGGAACCCCCCCCGTCCTCAAAAGAATGAGGACATCTCAGATGTCCTGGTATGGAACACATCTTCTTGGGCGCAGATGCGGCGTAGACGGAGGAATTGGGAATAGGGGATAGAGTCTCTACAGGAAGCAGGGTGGGAAGAAGTGTAGCCTAGATAGCTGTGGGAGTCAGTGGGTTTATAATAAACTAGACAAAGTGGACCCGTTGGGCCCAAACCTCTCCTGCATTGGTGCAGCACCCTGTCCTCCCCTCCCCCTCTCTCTCCTCAACCCGCCCCCCTCCCCTCCCCCTCCCCTCCTTTTGAACTTTAAAATGTGAATAACTTTAAAAATATAAGACCGATTTCAATAAAACTATTTGCATTATCACTAAAGTGACAATGGTGAGTAAGGTGGGCCTAAAATTGTCGTGCTATCGTGTACCGTTTTGGCTGAAGTTCAGTCACAAACAAGATAACAAACGAGAGTTTTAGTATACAGATGTCAGTCGATAGTCTATCTCCTGTGATGGAGATGGTGAGATCAAGAAGCGGTTGAGATGCTATGTGAATTACTGTGGCAGTCAATGTTTTCAACACAATAATCACAATAAAATTGAAATACCCAGGTTAAACAAAACCTTATGTTTCACTGTTCTGTATTAGAACATTACTCCGCTCATCTCTTTTGCCTTTTAAACTAAAGATGTTTTATTATTTAAGTAGATGTATAGCCATTCTTCTACAATAGAAATAGTAAAAGACATTAGTGTCAGTGTTGGTAGTACGTCATCCTAGTTCACGGTGTGGGATGGCAATATAGTAGTTGGGTTGCATGTTGAACATGTGAGAAGAAAATGAGTCATTTTGAAGAAATGTAAGAGCAGTGTCTGTAAATTCATTATAGCTTGGTGGAAAGTAGATATTATCCTGAAGAATCAAATCATGTAACCCTCTGGCTACAGCGCCTGGAGGGCGTTACATAATTTCCGCTGCCTCAAATGCAAAAAGATGATGTAATCCTCCAATCCATGGAACATCCAGTAATTTAAGGTGAATCCAATTGTTAGTTGTATTAGGACAGTCAAAAAAACAAATGAGTGAGAATCGTTTGCACCCTGTGTTCTCTCTACCGACTTGCTCCTGCCTATTTTCATGCTTCACGATCTGTTTAAAAAATCCTTGACCTGCAATGTCACCTCTGTTTACTTCTCCACGGATGCTATTTGATCTGTCAAGTACTTCCAGTATTTCTGGTTTTAGTCAAGCAAGACTTGCATCGCTTGTAAAGAACTCTAGACTGACATGGACCCGTTGGGCCCAAATCTCTGCAGCGTGCGAGACAACCCGCGTTGGGTCCAAACCTCTCCTGCGGGCCTTTCCGGCTACCCTCCCCCAACTGACGATCCATGGACCCGTTGCCGGGCGGGGAGTGTCCCCCGGGGCCGTGGGAAGGCAAGAGGAGACAGGGAAGGGGAGAGGGAGCCACTCACCTCGGCCCCGTGTGGCCAGCATTGCTGCCAGAGCGAGCCGTGGCCCTGAAACCTCTCCTGCAGCTCGGTGACGGCCATCTTGCTGGACCCTCTGCCCTGCACTGCACCATGGGAGGAAGGTCAAGCTCAGGATAGGCCCCGGTCCTCCCGGGGAGCGCATTTATTAAAGTTTACTAAGTAAATTGTTTTTAAAAAGTAACAGAACTTGATTTATTCAGACCGCGGGGGAATGATGAGTAGGGTGAGCCTAAAATTGTTGCGCTGTCGTGCACCATTTTGGCTGTCTTTCGAGAACAAATATATCCACAAATATACAAGATGAGAGTTTTAGTAATATATATATATATATTACTCTGCTGTGGGCACGGCAACCCCCTATCTATATCGAGATAGAGAGATCGAACACAGAGCAATGCAATGCAGTAATGTAAAATCTCAGCATATGGAACACCAGGCAAATGAAAAAGGTCCCTGAAAAATGTCATGATACAAAGCCCATAAAGAAGGATACTAGTATTTCTGGTGTAGATATTGATTGATACATTATTGTCACGTGAACCTGGTACAGTGAGATTCTTTGTTTGCAAACAGTACAAATATGAAAGAGTTGCCACGTAAATGGTTACAAAAAGCATTAAAAAAGCTGACATAGTTACAAAAGTATTCAATATAGTCCCTCTTCCTGCTCCCTCCCCTGCCCCCTCCCCCCACCCCTCCTTGTTCTCAGCGCCCCCACCCCCGAGCCAGGTCTCACTCAGGTGATGGTGCACGCCGCCCCTCTCACTCTCCGATGCTCCTATCTCTCTCTCTGTCGCTCCTCTCTCTCTCTCTCTACAACGCCCCTCTCTCTCTCTCCCTGACGCCCCCCCTCTCTCATAGAAACATAGAAAATAGGTGCAGGAGTAGGCCATTCGGCCCTTCGAGCCTGCACCGCCATTCAATATGATCATGGCTGATCATCCAACTCAGTAACCTGTGCCTGCCTTCTCTCCATACCCCCTGATCCCTTTAGCCACAAGGGCCACATCTAACTCCCTCTTAAATATAGCCAATGAACTGGCCTCAACTACCTTCTGTGGCAGAGAATTCCACAGATTCACCACTCTGTGTGAAAAAAACCTTTCTCATCTCGGTCCTAAAAGACTTCCCCCTTATCCTTAAACTGTGACCACTTGTTCTGGACTTCCCTAACATCGGGAACAATCTACCTGCATCTAGCCTGTCCAACCCCTTAAGAATTTTGTACGTTTCTATAAGATCCCCCCTCAATCTTCTAAATTCCAGCGAGAACAAGCCAAGTCTATCCAGTCTTTCTTCATATGAAAGTCCTGCCATCCCAGGAATCAACCTGGTGAACCTTCTCTGTACTCCCTCTATGGCAAGAATGTCTTTCCTCAGATTAGGAGACCAAAACTGTGCGCAATACTCCAGGTGTGGTGTCACCAATGCCCTGTACAACTGCAGCAGAACCTCCCTGCTCCTATACTCAAATCCCCTCGCTATGAATGCCAACATACCATTCGCTTTCTTCACTGCCTGCTGCACCTGCATGCCTACTTTCAATGACTGGTGTACCACGACACCCAGGTCTCATTGCATCTCCCCTTCTCCTAATCGGCCACCATTCAGATAATAGTCTGCTTTCCTGTTCTTGCCACCAAAGTGGCTAACCTCACATTTATCCACATTATACTGCATCTGCCATGCATTTGCCCACTCACCTAACCTATCCAAGTCACGTTGCAACCTCCTAGCATCCTCCTCACAGCTAACACTGCCCCCCGGCTTCGTGTCATCCGCAAACTTGGAGATGTTGCATTCAATTCCCTCGTCCAAATCATTAATATATATTGTAAATAGCTGGGGTCCCAGCACTGAGCCTTGCGGTACCCCACTAGTCACTGTGTGCCATTCTGAAAAGGACCCGTTTATTCCTACTCTGCTTCCTGTCTGCCAGCCAGTTCTCTATCCACGTCAATACTGAACCCACAATACCGTGTGCTTTAAGTTTGCATACTAATCTCTTATGTGGGACCATGTCAAAAGCCTTCAGGAAGTCCAGATATAACATCCACTGGTTCTCTCTTATCCACTCTACTAGTTACATCCTCGAAAAATTCTATAAGATTCGTCAGACATGATTTACCTTTCACAAATCCATGCTGACTTTGTCCAATGATTTCACCACCCTCTCTCTCTCTCTCTCTCTCCCCGATGTCTCTGCCAGTGGCCAGGCCCAGTCACGCACGGCTGCACAGTGCTTGCCGGGACCTCCTTTCTACCTGTTTCATTTTGAAATGCAACCTTCGAGCTACTGGCACAAGCAGTCCTTCAAATGTGTGTTCCACCTAGATATTGTGCTGTTGCAGGATACTAAGTGCTTTGCCATTACAATCTTTCAGTGGTTTGGTAATGATGAAAGCATACGTTTAGGAGTGAGATTTTTAATTGAGAAAATTGTGTGGTGATTTTCAAGTCACTCCTTTAACTGCATGATATACACACATATACATATCCTTTTTACAACGGTTAGCAGATAATAAGTGAGTTTGGTATCTCGACTGACCTGCGTAGGTCATAGGTTGCAAGGGCTAACCATTCCCACCGGTTGATCTGCTGCGTGTATGCAGACCTGCGTTTCATCTGTACTTCCCAGTTTTGCTTTGTAGAGGTAAGAAAATACTGCTTTAAAAATATTAATTAGGTGTATTTATGGTTAATATGTACTCCGGTAGACACAAAATGCTGGGGTAACTTACCTGGAAAATACGGATGAAATGCAGGTTTGTATGCACGCAATGGATCAGCCAGGGGGAATGTTTAGCCCTTGCGACTTATGATCTGCGTTTGCTCGGTTGAGATACCGAACTCCCTTATTGTGATGAGTGAGAACAATGGATTTTTTTTCCTTCCCCAATCCATCTTGCAAACCAGCCTCCCCCACCCCCACCCCCACCCACATTGATTCCATCTACACTTCACACTGGCTCATGAAAGCATCCAATATAATCAAGGACCATTTACACTCCTGTCATTCTCTCTCCTCCCATCAGGCAGAAGATGCAAAAGCTTGAAAGCACCAGATTTAGGATCAGCGATTTCCCTGCTGTTATCAGACTATTGAACAAACCTCTCATAAATAAGGGTGTGTTGCTGATCTCCCAATCTGTCACATTAGGAACCTAGCAGTTTTTAAAAATCTACACTATATTCATTAGGAACCTAGCAGTTTTTAAAAATCTACACTATATTCGGCAGTCTGTTTATTTTCTCTTTGCATTGCCTGTTGTACTTGTGCTTGGTTTAATTGTAATCGTGTGTATGATTAGCCTGGATAGCATGCAAAACAAAGTTTTTCATCATTTCTTGGCACACTTGACAATAATCAACAGGTATAAAAATACCAATATCAAATTCGGATCTTTGAGAAACACCATGATGTTCTCACTGTTTGCTCAGCACAGACATTGAATCAAACATAAATCTTCCTTCATCAAAGGTGTCATGGGTTATGGGGAGAAGGCAGGAGAATGGGTTTAGGAGTGAGAGATAGATCAGCCATGATTGAATGGCAGAGTAGACTTGACGGGCCGAACGGCCTAATTCGGCTCCTATCACTTATGTACATGGAAATATTTGAGAGTTTGGAAATCTTGAGTTCTGGTGCAAAATTATTAACTTGTAAACTCCAAAGACGTACAGGTATGTAGGTTAATTGGCTGGGTAAAATGTAAAAATTGTCCCTAGTGGGTGTAGGATAGTGTTAATGTACGGGGATCACTGGGCGGCACGGACTTGGAGGGCCGAAAAAGGCCTGTTTCCGGCTGTATATATATGATATGATATGATATGATATGATTAACTCTGTTTCCCTCCATACAGATGCTACCTGATTATTGTCTGTTTTTATTTTCTGATTTCTGCTGTCTTGTCGGGTAACTTTGGCGCCATGTTATCTGGTGTCATAATTTATTTGTACTGGGGTTCAATGACAACAGCGGCTATAGTTTCTGTGACGAACTGAGTTTGTGCAGTAAGTTCATTTCCATGCTCAAATGAACATTTACGACACATTTGTAAATTTCATTTCCATATTGTTTGCAACATTATAATCAAATAACGCAAACACTGTCAGACTAGTTAGTCAACTTATGGAGTCGTGGAGTTATATTGTGTGGAAACGGGGCCTCAGCCCAACTCGTTAATGACCACCTAATCGTGTACCTGAGCTAATCCCATTTGCCTATGTTCAGCCCAATCTCTCTAAACATTTTACTATCCATGTATTTACCTAATTGTCTTTTAAATGGTGTAATTGTACCAACATCTTCAGTTTCCTCTGGCAGCTAATTCCGTATATCCACCACCCTCTGCCTCTCAGTCCTTTAAAATCTTTCCTTTCCCAGTTTAAAGCTATGGTCTCTAGTATTAATCTCCCCTGTCCATTCATTTTATCAATGTCCCACGTGATTCTGGTCACACAATTAAGGTCATACCTTGACCTCCTTCACTCCTTGGAAAAAAATCCTAACCCATGTGGCCTGTTCTTGTATCTGAAGCCCTCCGGTCCCAGTAAAATCCTTGTGTCTCTTTTCTGCACCCTCTCCAGCATAATAAATAGCATCCTTCCGAAAGCTGGATGACAGGAGCTGCACACAATAGTAGAAATGGGGTCTCGCTAATGACTTGTACAGTTGTAAAGTTCTGTACTCAGTGCCCTGATCAATGAAGGCAATTGTGCCAAATGCCTTCTTCACTGCCCTGTCTTACTCAGAACAGACAAGGAATTGTCCTCCTTTTTTCCTCTTCCAGCTTTGGACACTTGAGTAACTGAGAAAACATTTCTTGTTTTCCGCTGAGATTCTTTTTGTAGTTCAATAATGAGAATAGCAATCCCACTGTTGGCCCTAGGGTTGTCCACTGTCCCGTATTAGCCGGGACACCCCGTATTTTGGGCTAAATTAGATTTAGATTTAGATTTAGAGATACAGCGAGGAAACAGGCCCTTCGGCCCACCGAGTCCGCGCCGCCCAGCGATCCCCGCACACTAACACTATCCTACACACACTAGGGACAATTTTTACATTTACCCAGCCAATTAACCTACATACCTGTACGTCTTTGGAGTGTGGGAGGAAACCGAAGATCTTGGAGAAAACCCACACAGGTCACGGGGAGAACGTACAAACTCCGTACAGACGGCGCCCGTAGTCAGGATCGAACCTGAGTCCCCGGTGCTGCATTCGCTGTAAGGCAGCAACTCTACCGCTGCGCCACCGTGCCGCCATTGGTTTGTCCCGTACGGGACCGCCCTTGTCCAGTATTAGGCCCGCGGGTCGCTGTAGGCCGGGACAGTGTAGGGTAACAGAATGTGTTCGGGGAGCGGGGCGGAGTGTGTTTACCTAACGGAGGTTGCATAGCAACCCGCCTCCCGTCCCGGGCGACCGCCATTAGTGGAGCGGGAGCACGTGGCCACTGGTTGGGTGAGGTCACATGGGGCGCGGGGCGGTGACATCACCTTGTCCCATATTTGGGAGTGAGATAGTTGGCAACCCTAATTGGCCCTGAACTATTGAATATTGTGAAAAATTCTGTTGTTCTAAAAGCATTACAACTTTATAACTTTTATTTGAAATCCGGAGAGATAAAAGATAATGAAGGATATAATTTAAGGTCAAATTTCAGTTGTTTAATGGACAATGTATTAGTTTCAGATTAGATGTCAACGATATGAATGAGAAAGCACAAGGGTTGACTCGGAAATTGCAGATTATACTAAAATTGTAGCTAATGTTGGTTGCAACTTTTTAAAGCAAAATTGACAATAGTTTTGCTGAAACATTTGGTTTGTTCATATTTTACTTCGAACATGTAAAACAAAAAAAAGATTAAAACAAAATAGCAATAAAATTAAATGAACGATAAAACTATACACAACTCAATGAATAAATTATCAAACAACACAAATTAAATCTTGCATGTTCGAGAAGGAGAAAGTATGCACTTCCTCTTCTCCACTACAGATCAATTAATTCACAAACGTTATCTCATCTACACACATATATATTCGACTGAGCTGTGACTAGTGGCCTGGAAACTCAGCAGTAGCAAACATGATCTGTATTGTGGAAATCTGTCTTGGGTAAGGAATTGTGCGTGGCAGGACAATAAGACTAATGGGCTTATCAACCTACAGAAGGAGGAGGGAATTACCACTAATGTGCAGAGTGGATGTCGTGTGTGAGATTCGAGTGAGTCAAAGCATTGATTGCTTTTCCAGGATGTGGTTGATGAAACTGGGCCCTCAAGAAATATGACACAAAAAGCTGAATTAACTCAACGGGTCAGACAGCATCTTTGGAGAAAGGATACTCCTTCCTGCAGATTTAATCTGCTCTTTGTCTCCAGAGATGTTGCCTGACCCGCTGCGTTACTCCAGCTTTTTGAGGGTCAATCTTCCGTTTAAACCAGAATCTTCAGTTCCTTCCTTCTCAAGATGTCTTGTTGTCACACCTTACCCTTCCTTGTCTCTGTGTCTCCCTCTCCCCTGATTCAGTCTGAAGAAGGGTCTCGACCCAAAATGTCAACTATTCCTTCTCTCCAATGATGCTGCCTGCCCCGCTGAGTTACTCCAGCATTTTGTGTCTATTGAAGAAATATGTTTAGCACTGTATCCCTGTCCCAACAATTGGTAACTTTGCCCCTCCTCAGCAGCAACAAACTGCACTGAGCAGTAATAAAGGTATACATATTTATTAATCTGGCAAGTGTTGAAATTCCAGTCAGTAAATGCGCTCCCGGCAGCCACCCCTGTGCAGTTGGGAGAGGGTTGCCGGGCCCGGTATACACGTGTGTGCAGTTGGGGGAGGGTTGCCGGGCCCAGTATCCACGTGTGTGCAGTTGGGGGAGGGTTGCCGGGCCCGGTATCCACGTGTGTGCAGTTGGGGGAGGGTTGCAGGGCCCGGCGGTGGCGCGCCTGCCCAGCAGCACCGGGAGGACCAACGCCCATCCCGGCATGCCCCACGCCCGCCCCGACATGCCCCGGTGCAGCACGGCGGCAGAGAGAAGGTCAAAGAAGATGGCCGCCGGCAGGACGATCATGAGGCCGCTCTCCTGCTGCTGGCCGCCCGGAACCGGAGTGAGTGGCTTATGAGTTACTAAAGAACCTTTAGTATCAACGGGACCCAACGGTTCGTCGAGTAGTTTCTTCTTTAGCTGCACACTCTAAGGCTGCAGCTGACTGGTTCGCAGGTGGAAGGAGGAACGGTTGTTTGGCTGTTCGTGGGTGTCATGATATTCAAGCTGTGGGTTGAACATCTGGGTTATCTGTGGTCAGGAGATACTTGCAACCACTGTTGGCAAAGCAAAGACTGAGTGCTACCATCTCACTAATCATATGACGAGCCTGGCTGTTCTGTGATCATCTGAAAATATTTCTGGGGAAGCTACTGCCTTTGGTGTCTACGATGCTTGACAGGTCGGCTAAATAACCAAGTGACTTGATTGGGAGAAGTCCATCTAGTACCAAGCCCCTCACCATAAAAGCACTTTCCATACCCGCTGTACTGCATCTAGTTTCATGAGCAAAGAAAAACCTTTTGTGTGTGCCCGGAATCTTAACTGTTAGTCATGTGGGGTTCTAATAAAGAATAGTATAAAGATTTAACAGGAATCTGAGGGGTAACTTTTTCATACAAACAGTGGTGGGTGTACGGAACGAGCTGCCAGAGGAGGTAGTCGAGGCAGGGTTTAAGAAACAATTCAACTGGTATGTGTATAGGACAGGTTTGGAGGGATTTGTCAAGTCAAGTCAATTTTATTTGTATAGCACAATTAAAGGCAACCCACGTTGACCAAAGTGCTGTACATCAGTGTAGGTACTAAAAAGAACATACAATAGCACACAAACCTAACAACACATACATAAACAGTTCACAGCGCCCCTTCAGAGAGCCTCAAACGCTAGCGAGTAGAAATAGGTTTTGAGCCTGGACTTAAAGGAGTCGATGGAGGGGGCAGTTCTGATGGGGAGAGGGATGCTGTTCCACAGTCTAGGAGCTGCAACCGCAAAAGCGCGGTCACCCCTGAGCTTAAGCCTAGACCGCGGGATAGTCAGTAGCCCCAAGTCGGCCGACCTGAGGGACCTGAGGGACCTGGAGATAGAGTGGTGGGTTAGAAGATTTTTGATATGGGGGGGCAAGCCCGTTTAGGGCTTTGTATATGAATAGGAGGAGCTTGAAGTTGATTCTGTACCATACAGGGAGCCAGTGGAGAGAGGCCAGAATCGGGGTGATGTGGTCCTTTTACAGGTACCCGTCAGGAGTCTCGCTGCGGTGTTTTGGACCAATTGCAGGCGGGACAGGGATGATTGGCTGATCCCAGTGTATCGGGAATTGCAGTAGTCTAGGCGGGAGGAAATGAATGCGTGGATGATTTTTTCTAGATCTTCAAATTGGAGGAATAGTATCTGCGGATTTGCCCTGTTTTATCCATGCATTTAAGCGCTGTTGCCTGAAGGTCAGCACCGTGAAGTGTTTGCATTTCTCATCTGGTTCAGCTCTTTCGCACAAATACACTTTTATTCAGTTGACAAAAAGTCAAAAATGAGTTACCCATCCTGCCCAGCAAGTCCCACCACATTCCTGAGTCTCGCAAGATAGTATTAAGTTCCTGTAATTGCTGGTTTACAAAAAATGACGCAAACTGCTGGAGTAACTCAGCAGGTCAGGTAGATGATGCTGCCTGTCCTGCTAATATTGCCTGACCTGCCAAGTTACTCCAGCACTTTGTGTCTTTTAAAAAAAAAGATTTTGTTCCTACCATTGTTAGTGAGCAATGATGAAGGAAATCCAAAGGAAAAAGCACAGATATTTGAGCATTTAAAAGCACTATTGGCCAATGAAGCATTTTGGAAGTCCAATCATAGTTGTGACGTAGAATACGTGGCAAACAACGTGTGGACATCAAACCCAAGCAGCATTGTAGTGGTAAGTGTGAGCTTTGTTTAGTAATGTTGACACAGGGATAAATATTGGCTCAAAGATTGAGCCAACGCCTCTTTTCTCCATAAAAAATCCACCTCTGAAAATGTGCTTAGAACAGCACAGACAGGAACAATGTTTGTACCGAACATGATGCCTCCTCCTTACTCTCAGTCTGAAGAAGGGTCTCGACCCGAAACTTCTCTCCAGAGATGCTGAGTTATAGACAATAGACAATAGGTGCAGGAGGAGGCCATTCGGCCCTTCGAGCCAGCACCGCCATTCAATGTGATCATGGCTGATCATCCACAATTGGTACCCCGCTCCTGCCTTCTCCCCATACCCCCTGACTCCGCTATCTTTAAGAGCTCTCTCTTGAAAGCTTCCAGAGAATTGGCCTCCACTGCCTTCTGAGGTACTTCTGAGTTCCTCCAGCATTTTGTGTCCATCTTCGGATTAAACCAGCTCCTGAAGCTCCTTCCTACACATGGTGCCCAGGTAAGCTAATTTCATATGTTTAACTTGGCTTCCACAAACATTGTGGGCTGAAGGGCCATTCCTGTGCTGTAATGGTCTATGTTCTGTGAGAACCATGCGTACACATTTGCCTCCATTGAAAAAAGTGTGGGGGGGTTATCTCCTACTATTTTGATCCTCTATAATTATGCACCAGATTTATAGGAAACACTTTGTTGGGGGAATGCAAAGAATATATATTGATAATTGTGATAATAATTAGAATGTAATAACAGGTCTCACTAAAACAGTTTTATAACTTTCATGCATAGCAACAATATTGACAAATGCTTTGCACGTGGATATTAAAGTCTGTTCCTTGCATTCTATTAAGAAATAATCATAAATACAATGCTGAGCACTCTCGTTTGTTTGAGCAGATCTGGCATGAGCAAACTGCATTAATTTGTTCCCCATTTAGATTTAAATTATGGTTTGTTAACAGGTTCAAGGCCAATGACCTTCATTCACGACTCACTTTAGGTCTTTTTGAAAAGGAGGTGGATTTTATTTACTATCCATATTGAACCAATAATTAATTCATAGCCAATAATTTCTTGATTGATGAGCACAAACCGCGTAATAACTGCTGCTTAGTTAATATTATGCACCAAAGCTGATTGCTGTGCACCACAGGTACATTATATAGTGTTTGTATTGCAAAGTTTAATGCGCCACTTGGATCGGACTAAGTGCATTTTCCTGAATAATGTGTAAGGTAGAATTTGAAATGTAATATTCTCGGATGAATCTCATCTGCAGGCATAGAAACATAGAAAATAGGTGCAGGAGGAGGCCATTTGGCCCTTTGAGCCAGCACAGCCATTCATTGTGATCATGGCTGATCATCCACAATCAGTAACCCGTGCCTGCCTTCTCCCCATATCCCTTGATCCCACTAGCCCCTGGAGCTCTATCTAACTCTCTTTTAAATTCATCCAGTGAATTGGCCTCCACTGCCCTCTGTGGCAGAGAATTCCACAAATTCACAACTCTCTGGGTGAAAAAGATTTTTCTCACCTCAGTTTTAAATGCCCCCCCCTTTATTCTTAGACTGTGGCCCCTGGTTCTGGACTCCCCCAACATTGGGAACGTTTTTCCTACATCTAGCTTGTCCAGCCCTTTCATAACTTTATACATCTCTATATATTGAGATATTGAAATCTTCCAGTCTGCCTTTACCATTGGTCTATATATTCACTACTACTTTAACTGCTGGGGGGCAGAACCTTCAGCAAAGCTACAGGACCAGGTATCCTCCTTATGTGAAAGGAGCGTTTTGGCTGAGCACTCAAACTCAGCAAATCTTATAATTATTCTAATTCTTGAAGTTCAAACCTGCAGTGGAATATTTGAAACAAAAGGACTACTTAGCACCTTCTACTTACATTTCCTGGCTGCCTTTTCCATACCAAACTTTTTTTACAGTTTTGTCCATGATTGTCTGTTTATTTTCATTATTGTGTCGAGGCTCATAGTACAGTCGTTTACTAGACGTGTTCAACTGCAATTTTATTGTATTTCTTCACTTGAGAGTGACAATCTTGTTGTTTTCAACTATTCGCGCTGAACTGTTAAATTTAGTGAGAAATTCTGGTGTTTTTATAACGTTTTAACTTTAATCTGAATAGGTAAAAAAGTCAGAATCTGAAGGATGTCTTATGAATCTGATGGTTTTTTGAAGGAATTACCAAAAAGGTTGATGAGGGCAAAGTTATAGACCTAGTCTATACGGACTTCATCCAAATGCATGGCATTTGATTAGGATCTGCATGGCAGACTGCTCTGGAAGGTGACATCGCGTGAGATCCAGGGAGAGCTAGCAGGCTGGACGAAGCATTGTCGTCATGGAAGGAAGCAGGGGGTGAGGGTGGGAAAGTTGTTTTCGGACTAGTGGCGTGTGACTAGTGGTCAGTGCTGGGTCCATTGCAATTGTCGTTTATATCAACAATTTGGATATGAATGCAGAGGGCATGATTAGTAAGTTTGCAAATGACAATAAAACGGGTGGTATCTTAGATAGCAAAGATGGTTATCAAATATTGTAACAGGATCTTGATCAGTTGGGCAAGTCCACTGAGTAATGGTTAATGGAGATAAATGCGAGTTGTTGCATTTCCAAAGTCAAACCAGGGCAGGACCTTCATAGGACACATTGTACTTTAAAAGTGTCATCACAGACAGATATGGTAGTCAAGAATGCGTTTGGCATATTGGCCATCATCAGTTAGGATATTGAGTGCAAAAGTGCAAAAAATGTTACAGTTGCACAAGACATTGATGAGCCACATTTGGATTTTCGTGTTCAGTTTTGTTCCCCCTACTTTGAAATAATGTTAAGCTGGAAAGAGAGCAGGGAAGATTTATGAGGATGTTCCCAGGACTCGAGGCCCTGAGCCACAGGGGGAGGAGGTTGTGTAGGGTTAGGGTTGGGTCTTTTATTCCTTGAAGCTCAGGAGGATGTGGTGATCTCAAAGACGGATACAAATCATGAGGGGAATGCACTGTCTTTTACCCAGAATATGGGAGTCACGAACCGGAGGGCATAGGCAAGTGGGGAAAGATTTAATAGGAATCTGATCGGCAACCTTTCGCACAGAGGGTGGGGAGTATATGGAACAAGCTGCCAGTGGAAGTAGTTGAGGCAGATACAACAACAACATTTATATGACATTCGGAGAGGTATTTGGATAGCAAAGGTGTAGATGAATACTAGACCAAGTGGACCCATTGGGCCCAAACCTCTCCTGCATTGGTGCAGCACCCTCTCCTCTCCCCCTCCCCCTCCCTCCACCCCCTCCCTCCACCCCATCCCCTCCCCCCCATTCCCTCCCCCCCCCCAACTCCATCCCCCTCAACCCCCCTTCTTCCATTAGCGGTGAGTAAGGTGGGCCTAGAATTGTTGTGCTGCCGTGTCCCGTTTTGACTGTAGTTCAGGAACAAACAAACAAACAAACGAGAGTTTTATTATATAGATGAGCCAAACGCAGGCAGGTGGAATTAGTGTTGGCGTGGACGTTGGGCCGAAGGGCCTGTTTCCATGCTGGATGACTATGACTCCAGGGATGTCAGCCAAACACGGACAAAGGGGATCGAGCATCGTAGTTGGCATGGACGTGGTGGGCTGAAGGCTCTGTTTCTGTACTGGGTAACTATGACTTTAGTGGTGTCACATAGTCCCAGGCCGCCATTTGTTCATTTCATTAGTTTTTATAACAAGACAATCAGAAAGTGCTTGCAATCTCAAAGAAATGTGAGAAGCACAGATTCCATTAAATTACAGCACAGGTATTGTTCCAGCAAAGCTTTCTCATAACCTCTATCGTGAACTTTATTGGTGGGGGAGGCAAAATCTTTTGTTTGTTATGTTGAACTTGTAAATTGCTGGTGCTTTCAAAAGAAAATACAAACTCTGCTTTAATGAGTTCTTTTAAAATGTGCTTACTGCAATCATGTCTACGTAACTGCTTGAAATGCTTGCTGAAGGACCCAGTGTTAAGTGACCCACTTTGTACAGTGAAAACTTTCAGCATCAACAGCATAACACTACATGTTTGTACTTTATCAAAGAGGTTTGAATTGATCCCGTCATTCAGTATCTCTAGTAGATTCTTTAATTCAGCTTGAAATGCTTTTGGCCCAGATCTGAGATAGGATGTGCCAATTTGCAACAGTATTTGAAATTTTAGAAATTAGTCTATTCATCCTCTCCCTGTAGCTGAAACGCTCTAAATCGGGCAGCGTTCTCCTCAGCAACCTCTCCAAAGCTTCCGCATTGTTCCTATAATAGGGCGACAGAACTGCACGGTGGCGCAGCGGTAGAGTTGCTGCCTTACAGCGAATGCAGCGCCGGAGACCCGGGTTCCATCCCGACTACGGGTGCTGTCTGTACAGAGTTTGTACGTTCTCCCCGTGACCTGCGTGGGTTTTCTCCGAGATCTTCAGTTTCCTCCCACGCTCCACAGACGTACAGCTATGTATTGGTTTGGTAAATGTAAAAATTGTTCCTAGTGGGTGTAGGATAGTGTTAGCGTGCGGGGATCACTGGTCGGTGCGGACACGGTGGGCCGAATGGACCTTTTTAGGCGACTGCATTTCTAAACTAAAAAAATTGAACTAAACTGCATGCCAAATGCGGCCCAACCAAGGTCCTATAGAGCTGCGTTTTGACTGGCTGACTCTGCAGCCATTGGGGGGGGGGGGGTTGAATAGACTTGGATTATTTTCTCTGGAGCATCACAGTTTGAGGGGATTCTTGCTGGAAGAATATGAGATTATGAGAGGCGGAGACAGTAAGAACCTTTCTCCCAGGGTGGAAGTGTTATAAGTTATAAGTTGAGAGGGAGATGAGATCAGTTCAGCTAGGCCTCATGTTCAGCGCAAACATTGTGGGCCAAAGGGTCCATTCCTGTCCTGTATTGTTCTACG
The DNA here is from genome assembly GCF_053455715.1 of Rhinoraja longicauda. NCBI lineage: Eukaryota > Metazoa > Chordata > Chondrichthyes > Rajiformes > Arhynchobatidae > Rhinoraja > Rhinoraja longicauda. The sequence goes on from NC_135958.1 coordinate 42,224,476, forward strand.
TTCTCTAGCCACAGGTGAGGTACTAGAGGACTGAAGAGTGGCCAAAGTTATTTATTTGTTCCAGAAGGTAAGTAAAGAGAATCTAGGGAATGGTAGGGCAGTCTCACATCAGTGGTGGGGAAACTATTGGAGATAATTCTTCGAGATAGGATTTGCTCCCATTTGGAAGAGAATGGGCTAATTAAGGACAGCTTGTACATGGCATGTTGTGCATGGCAGGGACAGATTGTACATGGCAGGTTGTGCATGGCAGGGACAGATTGTACATGGCAGGTTGTTTTACTAACGATTGAGTTTTTTGAGGACGTGACAAAGGAGACTGATGAAGGTAGGGTGGTAGATGTTGTATACATGGATTCCGGTAAGGCTTTTGATAAAGTTCCTCATGTTAAGCTGATCCAGAAGATTAAGGTGTACAGGATTCTCGATGACCTGGTCATCTGGATTAACAACTGGATTATTCATAGAAGGCGGAGGATGATGGTGGAAGGATGGGTTGTGGTGGAAGGAAGATGTTCTGGCTGGAGGTCTGTGACCAGTTGAGTTCCACAGGGATCTGTGCTGGGACCACACCAAAATTGGAGGAGTTGCAGACAGCGAACAAGGCTGTACTTGCCTTGCTGAAGTGAAAGTTGTATTGAGTGCAGCTCAAAACTTTTGATTAGATTGAACATAGCACGTAATTGGAGCCTGCCCTGATCCTGTCAAATTGAATTCTGCGTTTCAAGGTGCACATTGGAAGTGTGCAGTACAACCGATCATGACATCAATTGTAGTTTAGAGATACAGCGCGGAAACAGGCCCTTTCAGCCCACCGGGTCCGCACCGACCAGTGGTCCCCGCACATTAACACTATCATACACACACTGGGGCCAATTTTTTTACATTTATATCAAGCCAGTTAGTCTATAAACCGGTACGTCTTAGGAGTGTGTGAGGAAACCGAAGATCTTGGAGAAAACCCAAGTGGTCACGGGGAGAACGTACAAACTCCGTATAGACAAGCGCCCATAGTCAGGATTGAACCTGGGTCTCTGGCGCTGTAAGGCAGTAGCTCTACCATTACGCCTTTGTGCTGCCCTTCTGCTGACAACTGCAGGAAGAGCTCCAGCCATGACGAATGCCTGGACTGATCTACTTGTGTTGGTTGCAGTTTGCCTTGGCCTCATTACAGTGGATCTCCAGATTACACTCCAGGGAAGGGCTTGCTTCATCATTATTTTGGGTGGCGATAGAGCTGTTACCTCACTGCACCAGAGACCCAGGTTGGATCCTGACGATGGGTGCTGTCTGTGCACATTCTCCCTGCGACTGCATGGGTCTTCTCCGGGTGCTCCAGTTTCCTCGCACGTTCCAAAGGGGTGCAGAGTTGTAGGTGAATTGGCTTCTGTAAATTGCCCCGCGTGCGTGAAATGCAAAAGTGGGTTAAACTAGAACTAGAGCGAACCGGTGATCGATGGTCGTCATGGAAGTGGTGGGCAGAAGGGGCTGTTTCACTAAACTCCAAACTGCAACCTGCTGCTTCCTGCCAAATCAGGTCATTATGCCGACCTTTGCTTATGGTAACACAACTGGGAGTTCTGATGATAGGGAAAAATGGACAACCACAAAAATGCCATAATGACTTCCAATCACCTGACCTGTTGAAAAATGGAAAGGGCTTTCAACCGCTGAATGTACAATTAATTAGCGGTTATAAGTGGTCCACATATTCCAGCAGAGAGTATGAATGTTGCCTGCGTTGTATCTGGGGAGGTTCCCTAGCTTGTTTCTATGCAGAGCTGATAGTGAGGGCCATAATTCTGCTACTGCTTTAGAGCAATGCCTGGGTTTTGGGAGAACAAAGGCTATCCTTTGAATTCCTCATCTTCAGAACAGTCTTGGCTGCAGCCAGCACTGCTGGGCACCGTTATAACGAGACCCATGAGAAAACAAGGGCATTGTGGAGGCTGTGAACAGTGGCCAAAATCCAAGTTGACAAGCCAGGACTGACTTAAGCACAGTACACCCAGCAAGGGTTTCTTGATTCACCATCACGTTCTGTATTGGGCATAATCAGCTCATTCTGCTGACTTTGTCTTTGTCCATGGTGGCAAACATGGAGGAGGATGAAGTCAGCTGAGAGTGAGGGGAAGGTGAGACACAATGACAGGGTGTCTATCATCACCCTGTGACGAGGGTTAATTGCCTCGCGTTTCAGTTGAGGATCACAGCCCAGAAACCAGGACACTGTGCGAAGAAGGGTCTTGACCAGAAACGTCACCCATTCCTTCTCCCCAGAGATGCTGCCTGTCCCGCTGAGTTACTCCAGCATTTTGTGTCTATCGTCGGTGTAAACCAGCATCTACAGTTGCTCCCTACACACTGTGTACTTGTGTACGGTAAAGCCTGGACTAAATGCTCACAGCAGCTGACCAGTGACAAAGTGGATGTGCAGAACATTAAAGGTAAGCATTGGCACTCTTCAAGAGGAAGTGTAACCATTTCCCATTGCAATCCATCTGCATTACGAGAGTTGATTCTCCGGTCGTCTACATCTGCTGGATCACCCTCTGTCTAAAACTGACCAGTGCCTGACTGTTAGTTACCATTGTTGCATAGATAGGTTGGAGGCCGAGGTTTCGCAGTACGGAACCAAAAGATCTTAAAAGAAATCCACTACTTCCATGACACAAGGCGAGTGGATGCGTGCACCTCTAACAAACTCTCAACCACATATAGGAAGGATCTGCGGATGCTGGTTTACACGCAAGATAGACGCAAAATACTGGAGTAACTCAGCGGGACAGGCTGCATCTCTGGAGAGAAGGAATGGGTGACGTTTCAGGTCTGAAGAAGGGTCTCGGCCCGAAACGTCACCCATTCCTTCTCTCCCGAGATGTGCTGCCCATCCCGCTGAGTTACTCCACCATTTTGTGTCCAAACTCTGAACATTGTCCACTTGCCTGAGTGGTGCTGTTGAAGTAGCCTTGGTGAGGTAATTAATGTAGCATATTTATAGATGGTACATACCTATTTCAAGATGTGCTTGTGTTGAAGAGAGTGAATGAGCAGGATCATCTGCCCCACATCTCACATTCCCTGTATCTACATGTAGGGTATCTACATGATGCCCAGGCTCACTAACCTTTTCCAGCACTGTAGCTGAATCAAGCTTGAATCTCGTGCTTTCAAAGGCTTTTCCAATGGAAACATTTAAAAATAGTTTTTAAAAAACACATATTTTGAAAAGTGAGTCCTATTCAAAAATAATAAAATAGCTTAAAATGTGTATTTGACAAGAACATTAAAATAATGTTAATTAAATTAAAGAACAAGTTACCTTCACGTAGAGCTAATAGGACTTGATGTTTCAATCCCACTGGCTCGAAGGGCCGAATGGCCTACTCCTGCACATATTGTCTATTGTCTAAATCGGCACTCCTGATGTTGGCAGTGGGTTTGGACTGGGATTGGGATTTTACTTAATCCAAAGCCAAATGCTGCTTTTTTTCCTGCTGCATTTGACAAGGACCTGTTGCTTGTTGGAGGGAGTGACCCCTCATCCCCATTTGCTTCACTAGACTGGTGGTGGATGTAGCAACGAACCCCACTTCTACAGTAGCATCCCACTTCTACAGGGAAAGTCTTGGTCTTCCAGCCATTCTGGGCAGTTTCAGTTGCCAGTTAGGAGTACTTGGTCTTTATCCTCTCATCAGCTTCTTCAACACCATCTTCCCATGGTGCTGCCAGTTCCACAATGCATGGTTGTTGTGGACCACAGGACCATGCTGGCCGGAGTGTTGTAGCCACAACGTCTGGGGCAAACACAAGCTTCCTTCCCAAGTCCACGTCCATTTTCCAATCCCGAGCAGGCTGCAGAATGCTTGCATCCTTTGATGTTACCTGGTGCTCTGGAGGTTGGCCTGCTGGAACAAATGGTGTGGTGGACAATTCCTGACGATTTTTTGGGGGGAAACATTTGTGGTGGTTCGCCTCTGTTCCACCACTGATGCCAGCTGTCTGAGAACTTGGTTATCCCACCAATTGTAACACCTTCGGGCGATGCTCATAGTGCATCCTGTTCAAACCAGTTAAGGACAGGCTGGAAAAAATGTAGGTAGGTGGAGTTATTTTATTTTAAATGTTATTTGTTGAGGTATTATTAATTCAATACAATATTAATTCAATACATATTCTTTACATTGTTAAAGTAATTTTCACTTTATAAATCTACATTTTTTTTACATGTCTTTGTCAGATGATTATAAATGGATTAAAGGCCTTCAGATGGCACATCAGAATAGATGGTCTGAGACCCAAACACCAGATACCTCTTGCGTAGGGCGTGTAAGCTTATCTTGGATAGAGTGGATGAGGAGAGGATATTTCCACTAGTGGGAGAGGCTAGGACCAGAGGTCACAGCCTCAGATTTAAAGGGCGTTCCTTTAGGAAGGAGATGAGGAGGAATTTCTTCTGTGGAATTCTTTGCCGCAGAAGACTGTGGAGGCCAAGTCAATAGATATTTTTCAGGCAGGGATTCTTGATTAGTACAGGTGTCAAGGGTTATGAGGAGAAGGCAGGAGAATGCGGTTAGGAGGGAGAGATAGATCATCCATAATTAAATGGCGGAGTAGACTTGTTGGGCCAAATGGCCTGATTCTGCTCCTATCATTTAGTTTAGTTTAGAGATACAGCACGGAAACAGGCCCTTCGGCCCACTGGGTCCACACAACCAGCGATCCCCGCACATTAACACAATCCTACACACACTAGGGACAATTTTTACATTTACCAAGCCAGTTAACCTACAAACCTGTACGTCTTTGGAGTGTGGGAGGAAACCGAAGATCTCGGAGAAAACCCACGCAGGTCACGGGGAGAATGTACAAACTCCGTACAGACAGCACCCGTAGTCAGGATGGAACCCGGGTCTCCGGCGCTGCATTCGCTGTAAGGCAGCAACTCTACCGCTGCACCACCGTGACCGCCTATTTATCACCTTCTGATCAGGCATTGTGCAGACGGTGAGTGTAAGTGTAGGCGGGCGATCACAGTCGGTGGTGAACCCAGGCAACAGGCCAAGGCCAGCATGATCTGGCCCAGAGCTTTATCAAAGGGTTTATATCAAAACCTTCTTGTTACTTCTATCAGTAAACGTAGAGTCCAGTAAATTGAAACTTTTCCATTTGTTAAATGCTATTTTAAATTGATTAGTTTGTGCTAAACAGTAGTTTTATTGTTTGTTGAATGTCCTGAAATCTCCCCGTCAGCTAATCAGTGTACCAGATGTCCAGGTTACAAAATATCAAGTGAATGATCTTGTTTGTAGCCTGAGCCATTTCTAATGGTGAACCGGACAATGTCGATTCTTTTTTGTTATACATTGAATTCTTATCATCCCATTTTAAAATACAAAATCCTTAACAACAAGATTAATTTGTGTGGTTCAGGGTCAGAAGGAGGTGGGAACTGATGGTGGCATTAAAGAGGCTGCACGAGATTGGGATACTTGGAATTTGGCAATGTATTGCTTGGTAGAAATACTGAGCCTTCTCGGCATGGTAGATGGTGCACTCCGTGGCAGTGTGGGGTCAATTTTTTCCTGTTTTTGTGGTGGCAGCTGAAGCACCAGATGAGCAGAAATAAAGTGCGAGAAAAGATTTGCGAGGATGTTGCCAGGACTAGAGGGTGTGAGCTATAGGGAGAGGTTGAGTAGGCTGGGACTCTATTCCTTGGAGCGCAGGAGGATGAGGGGTGATCTTATAGGTGTGTACAAAATCATGAGAGGAATAGATCGGGTAGATGCACAGAGTCTCTTGCCCAGAGTAGGTGAATCGAGGACTAGAGGACATAGGGTTAAAGTGAAGGGTAAAAGATTGAATGGGAATCTGAGGGGTAACTTTTTCACACAGAGGGTGGTGGGTGTATGGAACAAGCTGCCAGAGGAGGTAGTTGAGGCTGGGACTATCCCAACGTTTAAGAAGCAGTTGGACAGGTACATGGATGGGACAGGTTTGGAGGGATATGGACCAATCACAGGCAGGTGGGACTAGTGTAGCCGGGACATGTTGGCCGGTGTGGGCACGTTGGGCCGAAGGGCTTGTCTCCATACTGTATCACTCTAAAATGATGTTGTAGTTTCACGTCCAACACTCAAAGATGTCAGATTGCAGATAGACACAAGAAACTGGAGTAACTGAGCGGGACAGGCAGCATCTCTGGAGAGAAGGAATGGGTGACGTTTTAGGTTGAGACCCTTCTTCAGACTGGTTAGAGATAAGGGAAATGAGAGATATAGACGGTGATGTGGAGAGATAAAGAACAATGAATCAATGATATGCAAAAAAGTAACGACGATAAAGGAAACAGGCCATTGTAAGCTGTTAGCAGGGTGAAAACGAGAGGCTAGTGTGACTTGGGTGGGGGAGGGATAGAGAGAGAGGGAATGCCGGGGCTACCTGAAGTGAGAGAAATCAATATTCATCCCACTGGGCTGTAATCTGCCCAAGTGAAATATGAGATGCTGTTCCTCCAATTTGCGTTTAGCCTCACTCTGACAATGGAGGAGACCGAGGACAGAATTGTTTTTTTTAGAGATACAGTGCGGAAACAGGCCCTTCAGCCCACCGAGTCCGCGCCGCCCAGCGATCCCTAACAGTATCCTACACACACTAGGGACAATTTTGACATTTACCTAGTCAATTAACCTACATACCTGTACGTCTTTGGAGTGTGGGAGGAAACCGAAGATCTCGGAGAAAACCCATGCAGGTCACGGGGAGAACATCCAAACTCCGTAGAGATGGCGCCAGTAGTCAGGACCGAACCTGAGTCTCCGGTGCTGCATTCGCTGTAAGGCACCAACTCTACCGCTGCGCCACCGTGCCTTCCTGGTGGGGGGTGGAGGTGTAGAGTGACTGAACACCCATCGTAAAGATGAGGGAGTAGGGGCTCGGCAAGTGGAAGTCATTAAAGAGACGAAGGGCATGTGAGGTATCTCGGACATCGGTCGGGAGAGATTGGACCTGGGGGGATAGGATGGAGTCGAGGTATGTGGAAATCATTTCGGTGGGACAGGAGCTGGCAACAAACAATGGGTCTGCCATGACAGTTGTGTTTGTGGATTTTGGGGAGAAGGTGAAAACGGGTTGTGCGGGGCTGGGAAACGATAAGGTTGGAGGCTGTGGAAGGCAGCCAGTGATGAAATCAGTAATGGTGTTTGGGATTAAGGCCTGGAGCTGATCTGTGGGATTGCAGACATAGTAGCTCAAACACCTGTCACTTGTTTAAAACATTACAGAATTAATTCTCCATGTATGTGCACTCTGCATTTAATGGAGCCAAGAAAGTGAAAATGTTAAATCCTATTTAATGGGTCAACAACACAGACCTTTGGGTGAGCCTGCAGATTGGTTTTGGTGGCTGCAGCTTAATAGTTTAACAGTTGCAGTGTCAGTTGTATGATAATCCACACCATCACGAAGGAGACTGCACAGCTCAGTCAGCAGGAGGGAAGAGGCATCAGATTTAATAGCATTGTACTGTCGTATCACGGGATCCGTGGCTGAAGAAGGGTCTCGACCCAAAACGTCACCCATTCCTTCTCTCCAGAGATGCTGCCTGTCCCGCTGAGTTACTCCTGCTTTTTGTGTCTATCTTCGGTGTAAACCAACATCTGCAGTTCCTTCCTACAACATTAATTCATATGCTGTTTGTGGAAGTTAGCAGATGTTAAACTAAAACCTGAAGCATAATAAAAAAACATTTTCTTTTTGTCCTTCAAAATAATACCTTTAGTTTAGTTTAGAGATTCAGCGTGGAAACAGGTGCTTCGGCCCACCGAGTCCACACACACCAGCGATCCCTGCACATTAACACTACCCCACACACACCAGGGACAATTTTTACATTGATACCAAGTCAATTCACCTATAAACCTGTATGTTTTTGGAGTGTGGGAGGAAACCGAAGATCTCGGAGGAAACCCACGCAGGTTACGGGGAGAACGTACAAACTCCGTACAGACAGCACCCGTAGTTGGGATGGAACTCCAGTCCCTGGCGCTGTAAGACAGCCGCTTTACCACTAAGCCACCCTTTCTTGAGCTTAAAAGATTAAACGCACTTATCTTTTACTTATGCTGATCCATGTTGTTTGATTACAAAATGAAATGAGAGAAATTGAAATCCACAAAATAGTTATATCACAATACATTAATTTCAGGAATATATGACATCCGTTTCCTATACACTGCATAGACAACTTTCAGTGTCAGGTTGAGAAGAGCATCACCTCTTTCTTGACACACTGAGTCATGAGTACATTAGAAAGTGGAGGGTGGAGAGGGGGTCGTCGGGGGAAACTTGTTTTCAATCTCTTACCTTGCCGGAGATGTGATTGTTTTCCGGATCGTATCTCCGGTCGCTCTGCGGCCTAACATCGTGGAGCTGGAGGCCTGGCTCGGGACTGACTTTGAGCTCCACCGCGGGGCCGTGGACGTACCATCAGAGCGTACGTTCCCTTGCCCTGGATCGACGCTCCAACCGCGGCCTGCGGACTTTAACATCGCGCAGCTCGCTGTCTCGGGTTGAGACCGATGTCGGGAAGCTCCAAAGGCCGCACGACGTTCGACAAGCCCCGACCCGGGGTAGATCGCCCGGCGAGGGGGAGCTGAGATTCCCCCCCGGATGCAGGAGCTTGATCGCCCCGATGAGGAAGGCCCACCGCCGGCTACGGGAGTCAAGATCGTCCAGTCAACCGAAGGTTAGAGGCCCTCGACCGCTGGAGGACAAAGAAGGGAAGAGACTGAACTTTATTTTGCCTTCCATCACAGTGAGGAATGTGGAGGAGTCACTGTGGTGGATGTTCATGTTAAAATGTATTTAGTGTGTCCTGTTGCTTTTTATTGGGATGACTGTACGGCAAATGAAGTTCCTCGTATGTTGCAAAACATACTTGGCTAATAAAGTTTGATTGTGATTACATAGAAACATAGAAAATATGTGCAGGAGGAGGCCATTTGGCCCTTCGAGCCAGCACCACCATTCATTGTGATCATGGCTGATCTTCCACAATCAGTAACCTGTGCCCAACTTCTCATTGCAACTCTCATTGATTGTGAATGTGATTCCATCCAATTCTGAAGATAACAAGGTGCCTGTGTTGGTGTGCAATGTTTGCCATGCTGCACTGGAATGCATGCTGTCAGTAACAGGTGACAAGAGGAGGCCCATTGTGGAATGCCACTGCAAGGACGTGCAGCGTAGGTTCACTAGGTTGATTCCCGGAATGGCGGGACTGTCGTATGTTGAAAGGCTGGAGCAATTAGGCTTGTATACACTGGAATTTAGAAGGATGAGGGGGGATCTTATTGAAACATATAAGATAATTAGGGGATTGGACACATTAGAGGCAGGAAACATGTTCCCAATGTTGGGGGAGTCCAGAACAAGGGGCCACAGTTTAAGAATAAGGGGTAGGCCATTTAGAACGGAGATGAGGAAGAACTTTTGCAGTCAGAGAGTGGTGAAGGTGTGGAATTCTCTGCCTCAGAAGGCAGTGGAGGCCAGTTCATATCATATCATATCATATATATACAGCGCGGAAACACGCCTTTTCGGCCCACCAAGTCCGCGCCGCCCAGCGATCCCCGTACATTAACACTATCCTACACCCACTAGGGACAATTTTTTACATTTACCCAGTCAATTAACCTACATACCTGTACGTCTTTGGCGTGTGGGAGGAAACCGAAGATCTCGGAGAAAACCCACGCAGGTCACGGGGAGAACGTACAAACTCCTTACAGTGCAGCACCCGTAGTCAGGATCGAACCTGAGTCTCCGGCGCTGCATTCGCTGTAAAGCAGCAACTCTACCGCTGCGCTACCGTGCCGCCCAAGTTCGTTGGATGCTTTCAAGAGAGAGCTGGATAGAGCTCTTAAGGATAGCAGAGTGAGGGGGTATGGGGAGAAGGCAGGAACGGGGTACTGATTGAGAGTGATCAGCCATGATCGCATTGAATGGCGGTGCTGGCTCGAAGGGCTGAATGGCCTACTCCTGCACCTATTGTCTATTGACACAGTCAAGTGGACACGACACCAATCAGCAAATAACAGTTGCAACATTGCAGCAATGATCTTTTCTGAATAAATATTGTTCCCGTCCTTTTTTGCATATTTTCTGAGGCAGTGTATTGCCACAATATTGTTAATATGATCATTCAGCACTCACAGCTAATTTAGCAGTTGGAATGATTTATTTTAGGCAGATTCCTCATGGAAAAAAAAGAAGAATTTGTGTGGAAAATATGTGACCGTTGTTTCTTAAATAGTTTCATTTATTTTTAACTGTGGTTCGAAAATAATTTGTTTTTTTTTCTTCTGCACAGGTGATACTCCTTATTTAGACCCGAAACGAGCCTTTGAAGGAACAACAACAGATGTGGGGAAAGCTGTGCTGGCCGTGTATAGTGGCCTCTTCGCATTTGGTGGCTGGTGAGCCAAACAATGACTTGTGTTTAGTTTAGTTTAGAGATACAGCACGGAAACAGGCCCTTCGGCCCACCGGGTCCGCGCCGACCAGCGATCCCCGCACATTAACACTATCCTACACCCACTAGGGACAATTTTACATTTATACAATTGTACCAAGACAATTAACCTACAAACCTGTACGTCCTTGGAGTGTGGGAGGAAACCGAAAATCTCGGAGAAAACCCACGCAGGTCACGGGGAGAACGTACAAACAGACAGCACCCGTAGTCGGGATGGAACCCGGGTCTCCGGCGCTGCATTCGCTGTAAGATTCAAGATATCTTTATTTGTCATCCAAAAAACAAGTTTTTTTGACGAAATTTAGTCACCCACAGTCCAATAATAAAAGTAATAAAACAAGCAAATTACACAACCCCACCCAACGCACAAAAAAAGAAACACCCATCACAGTGAGTCTCCTCCAGTCCCCTCCTCACTGTGATGGAAGGCCACAATGTCTTTTCTCTTCCCCTGCCGTCTTCTCTCGCGGTCAGGCTGGTGTCGTTGCCACGTTCCAGGCCGTGCCGGTCGGCTGGGTTTCTACCGCTTCGCCGCCCATTGTTATTGCAATAACACACCATGTTATTGAGAAGATAACACTGAGAAAGTGGCAGGGGCTTCCCGTCCACTTCATAGATACAAAGACATCATCGCCCAGGCTTGCTGCTCCTCCAGTGTCGGCCACTGTAAGTGCGACACTGGGAAGCGAGCGAGAACGAGGGAGGCGGGAGAGCCACGTGTAGCTGAGGTGCCGACATCTTGCACAGGGTGCACCGACCGACAAGCCCTTCCTCACCAGCTGTGGTACCCTCTGGTGGACCCAGCTGTTGTTGCGGCCCTGGCTGACAGTGCATTCTTCAGGCTGGCGGCACCAACACTGTGGGGGCTCCCTCTCCTCTTCTTCCTGTTGGCCATCGCATTGTCCATCCCCCCCTTCCACCCCAGAGTTGCTGAAATCTTCCACCTTGCGGGGTCCTGCCCTGATTTGACCACCCGAAGTACAACACCTTGCCACGATCTGCATTAAACTCCCTTGAACATTCCTCAGCCCACCTGCCCAACTGATCAAGATCCTGCTGTAATTTTTGATAACCATCCTCACTGTGATTACCACCCACTTTTGTGTCATCTGCAAATGTATGAATCATGCCTTGCACATTCCAAATCGTTGATATAAACCACAAACAGCACTGGGCCCAGCACTGATCCCTGAGGCTCGCCACTAGTCACTGGTCCCCAGTCCGAAAAAACAACCTGCCACCATCACCCTCTGTTTCCTTGCGTTAGATTAAAATTCCATCCATTAAGTACAATTCACTCTCGAGACTCATTTTAGTTTTGTAGTGAAGGTGTTACAACTTTGTTGTCCGGATAGATGTCACAGTGGGAGGTGTTAATGAACCTTGGAAGGACAAATTTATACCCCATTGCGCTCACAGTTTTGGTCCTAATTTTGCAACATTTTATTTGATGGATTTTAATGCTACTTTTCTATCAATTGCAGGAATTACCTGAATTTTGTCACAGAAGAAATGATTGAGCCTTATAAGTGAGTACGGACTTGTTTTAAAAATCATTTTTGTGTCATTTGGAAGAAGCCATAGGCTGCCTTTGATCGTCATCCCGCACATATTATGCGGCTAAAATGGACCTGTGCTCATCTGCATCTGAGCTTTTCTTCACAGTCCAATTAGAAACAAAAAGGCAGAGTAAAATAACTTTTCACTGCACCTCGGTACATGTGACAATAATAATAATAAACTAAAATCTTTAGTTGAGGCAATCGTGTCCTGACATATTACAACATTAGACACAAAATGCTGGGCTAACTCAGCAGGACAGGCAGCAACTCTGGGGAGAAGGAATGGGTTACATTTTGGGTCAGTCTGAAGAAGGGTCTCGACCCGAAACGTCACCCATTCCTTCTCTCCAGAGATGCTGCCTATCCCACTGAGTTACTCCAGCATTTTGTGTCTATCTTCAGTTTAAACCAACATCTGCAGTTCCTTCCTACATATTCTACAACTTTAGTTTAGAGATACAGCACAGAAACAGGCCCTTCGGCCCACTGGGTCCGTGCCGACCAGCGCTCCCCACACACTAACACTATCCTACACACACGAGGGACAATTTTACATTCACACCAAGCCTTACAAAACTTACAAACCCGTACTTCTTTGGAGTGTGGGAAGAAACCGAAGATCTCGGAGAAAAACCCATGCAGGTCACGGGGAGAACGTACACACTCCATACAGACAGCACCCGTAGTCAGGATCGCCCACAAATCGTCAAGTTCCAAGCCTGCAATGACGTTGAGTTCATCTTGTGTCGATTCTGCCTCTGGACCTTTTTCTCTGTCAAGGTGTCCTTGCCTCCAGTGATCCCCCCTTCTCTCGTACACAACACTTCTCTACCGCGTGGACTCCCCCTGCTGGTCATCTACCCTTTATATTGCTGGCGTGACGTCAACCTACATGACTTCTCCACTTCCCTTATCCACTCCAATCTCACCCGCTCTGAACGCACTGCCCTCCCCTCACTCAGCAACAATCCATCTATCGTTATCAAACGATAACGATCACAGTGGTGCAGCGGTAGAGTTGCTGCCTTACAGCGAATGCAGTGCCGGAGACCCGGGTTCGATCCTGACTACGGGTGCTGTCTGTGCGGAGTTTGTACGTTCTCCCCGTGACCTGTGTGCGTTTTCGCCGAGATCTTCAGTTTCCTCTCACACTCTAAAGATGTACAGGTTTGTAGGTTAATTGGCTTGGTATAAATGTTTTTTTTAATTGTCCCTAGTGGGTGTGGGATAGTGTTAATGTGCGGGGATCGCGTGTCGGCATGGACCCGATGGGCCGAAGGTCCTGTTTCCGCGTTGTATCTCTAAACTAATACCTGCCAACAAGGGAAGTTGCCTTGTAGTCTGGCAGGCTGGCTGCTACCGTGCCGAAACCAGACGGCAGTTCTCTGGACACCTCCTCATACTTACCCATTGACATGACCCCTCAGACCCCACAAGCCACCATTTGCCAGACCATTATCAATCTGATTACATCTGGAGATCTCCCCTCTGCAGCGTCCAGCTCCCTCCCCGCCCCTGTCCATTTCTATCACCGTCACAAAGTCCACCAACAGGACTGTGCTGCCACATCCATTGTTCCTGCCAGCTCCTGCCCCACAGAACTCCATCTCCAAATACCTTGATTCCATCTTATGGCCCCCCTCCCTCCCTTCTCCAGTCCTTCTGACCCACATCTGAGACACCTCACCCACCCTTCAACCTTCAATTCCTCGTTCATTGTCTCGTCTACACCACAGATGGCCAGTCCCTTTACACCACAACTAATTGTCCCTAGTGTGTGTAGAATAGTGTTAATGTGCGGGGATCGCTGGACGGTGCGGACTCGGTGGGCCGAAGGGCCTGTTTCCGCACTGTATTTCTAAATCTAAATCTAAATAAATTGGTTTGTCCCGTACGGGACCGCCCTTGTCCAGTATTAGTAGGGTTGCCAACTTCCTCACCTGACCTCACCCAGCCAGCGGCCATGTGCTCCCACTCCACCAATGGCGGCCGCCCGGGCCGGGCGGGGTGAGGTCACAATGGTCATTTGGGAGTGAGAAAGTTGGCCACCCTAAGCAAATCCTTAACTACGGACATTCCTTTGTCTGCCTGCCACTGGATGTTTAGACAGCTTTCCAAGAGCCAAAGTGTTTCTCAGCTCTTAACCAGGAGCAAATATTTATTATGAGAAACGTTTATCAAATGTTGTTAAGATGTCAACGTAACATGCCTTCTATGGATATTCCACAGTCCAAAATGCTTTATTTCCTCAAAAAATTAGGTGTGCATTTCCCTTGATAAATCCTGAGGGTATTCCAATCAGCTAAAATATTTCAATACTTGCCATTACCATGGATAGTTTTATTCATAATTCTGGAAACAAATGTAAAACTTAATTGTGTGGTTATTTTCCATCACATTTGACAATAGGTGCAGGAGTAGGCCATTCGGCCCTTCGAGCCAGCACCGCCATTCACCGTGATCATGGCTGATCATGCACAATCGGTACCCCGTTCCTGCCTTCTCCCCCTACCCCCTGACTCCGCTATCATTCTCTATCTAACTCTATCTTGAAAGCATCCAGAGAATTGGCCTCCACTGCCTTCTGAGGCAGAGAATTCCACAGATTTACAACTCTCTGAGTGAAAAGGTTCTTCCTCATCACGGTTCTAAATGGCCTACCCCTTATTCTTTGCTAACTCATGGATCTTGGCATCCAAGTCCATTGCTTCCTGAAAGTGGCAACAGGAGTAGATAATTGGTATGCTTGTCTTTGTTACCAGGGGCATTGAGTGTATGAGCCAGGAAGTCGTGATGCAGTTTTATAGGCAGAAAGGAACTGCTTTATATAGTGGTTTAAACTGAAGATAGACATAGAAAACTGGAGTAACTCAGTGAGACAGGCAGCATCTCTGGAGAGAAGAAATGGGTGACGTTTCGGGTCGAGGCCCTTCTTCAGACTGGTTAAGGATAAGGGAAACGAGAGACATAGACAGTGATGTAGAGAGATAAAGATCAATGAATGAAAGATATGCAAAAAAGTAATGACGATAAAGGAAACAGGCCATTGTAAGCTGTTAGCAGGGTGAAAACGAGAGGCTAGTGTGACTTGGGTGGGGGAGGGATAGAGAGAGAGGGAATGCCGGGGCTACATGAAGTGAGAGAAATCAATATTCATCCCACTGGGCTGTAAGCTGCCAAAGCGAAATATGAGATGCTGTTCCTCCAATTTGCGTTTAGCCTCACTATGACAATGGAGGAGACCGAGGACAGAAAGGTCAGTGTGGGAATGGGAAGGAGAATTAAAGTATCCAGCAACCGGGAGATCACGTAGGTTCAGGCGGGCTGAGTGAAGGTGTTCTGCAAAACGATCGCCCAGTCTGCGTTTTAAAAACATAGAAACATAGAAAATAGGTGCAGGAGTAGGCCATTCGGCCCTTCGAGCCTGCACCGCCATTCAATATGATCGGCTGATCATCCAACTCAGTATCCCGTACCTGCCTTCTCTCCATACCCCCTGATCCCTTTAGCCACAAGGGCCACATCTAACTCCCTCTTAAATATAGCCAATGAACTGGCCTCAACTACCTTCTGTGGCAGAGAATTCCACAGATTCACCACTCTCTGTGTGAAAAAAATGTTCTCATCTCGGTCCTAAAAGACTTCCCCCCTTATCCTTAAACTGTGACCCCTTGTTCTGGACTTCCCCAACATCGGGAACAATCTTCCTGCATCTAGCCTGTCCAACCCCTTAAGAATTTTGTAAGTGTCTATAAGATCCCCCCCTCAATCTACTAAATTCCAGCGAGTACAAGCCGAGTCTATCCAGTCTTTCTTCATATGAAAGTCCTGCCATCCCAGGAATCAATCTGGTGAACCTTCTCTGTACTCCCTCTATGGCAAGAATGTCTTTCCTCAGATTAGGAGACCAAAACTGTACGCAATACTCCAGGTGTAGTCTCACCAATGCCCTGTACAACTGCAGCAGAACCTCCCTGCTCCTATACTCAAATCCCCTCGCTATGAATGCCAACATACCATTCGCTTTCTTCACTGCCTGCTGCACCTGCATGCCTACTTTCAATGACTGGTGTACCACGACACCCAGGTCTCGTTGCATCTCCCCTTCTCCTAATCAGCCACCATTCAGGTAATAGTCTGCTTTCCTGTTCTTGCCACCAAAGTGGATAACCTCACATTTATCCACATTTGTCACGCCGATGTGTACGAGTCCACATCTTGAACAACGGACACAGTAGATGAGGTTGGAGGAGGTGCAAGTGAACCTCTGCCTAACCTGAAAGGACTGTCAGGGTCCCTGGACAGAGTTGAGGGAGGAGGTGTAGGGACAGGTGTTGCATCTTCTGTGGTTGCAGGGGAAGGTACCTGGGGAGGGGGTGGTTTGGGTGGGAAGGGATGAGTTAACCAGGGGGTTGCAGAGGGAACAGTCTCTGCGGAAGCCGGAAAGGGGTGGAGATGGGAAAATGTGGGTAGTGGTGGGATCCCGTTGGAGGTGGCAGAAAGTTCGGAGGATGATGTGTTGTATGCGATGGCTGATGGGGTGGAAGGTGAGGACTAGGGGGACTCTGTCTCTGTTGCGACTAGGGGGAGGGGGAGCAAGGGCGTAGCTGCGGGATACTGAGGAGACATGAGTCAGGGCCTCGTCTATGATGTGAGGGGAACCCCCGTTCCCTAAAGAATGAGGACATCTCGGATGGCATGTCTGGAATGCTGTCTGACCCGCTGAGTTACTCCAGCTTTTTGTGTCCATTTGCAGCTTTATAGAACTTCCGTTCACCGAATACAGGATGCGTTTTTGGAAAGGATGAAGAGGAGGTTTACTAGAATGAAGTCGATGAGTCTGAAGATGGGTCTCGTCCCGAAACGTCACCCATTCCTTCTATCCAGAGATGCTGCTTGTGCCGCTGAGTTACTCCAGCATTTTGTGTCTATCTTTACTAGAATGCTAGACACAAAAAGCTGGAGTAACTCAGCGGGACAGGTAGCATCTCTGGAGAGACGGAAGGGGTGACATTTGGGGTCGAGACCCTTCTTCAGACTGGAATGATGTCTGGTTTAGGGTGTACTAGGGAGAGGTTGGACTTACTTGGATTGTTTCCTCTGGAAAGCCGAAGGTTGGAGGGAAATCTGAAACACTGGAGTTTAGAAGGATGAGAGGGGATCTTATCGAAACGTATAAGATTATTAAGGGGTTGGACACGTTGGAGGCAGGAAACATGTTCCCAATGTTTCCAGAACAAGGGGCCACAGTTTAAGAATAAGGGGTAGGCCATTTAGAACTGAGATGAGGAAAAACGTTTTCTGTCAGAGAGTTGTGAATCTGTGGAATTCTCTGCCTCAGAAGACAGTGGAGGCCAATTCTCTGAATGCATTCAAGAGAGAGCTAGATAGAGCTCTTAAGGATAGCGGAGTCAGGGGGTATGGGGAGAAGGCAGGAACGGGGTACTGATTGAGAATGATCAGCCATGATCACATTGAATGGCGGTGCTGGCTCGAAGGGCCGAATGGCCTCCTCCTGCACCTATTGTCTATTGATGTGTATGAAATTATGTAAACGCAAAGAGGCAGAGAATTCCACAGATTCGCAACTCTCTGGGTGAAAAGCTTCTTCCTCGTCTCTGATCTAAATGGCCTACCCCTTATTCTTAAACTGTGGCCCCTGGTTCTGGACTCCCCCAACATGGAAGGTGTCGATGATGGCCGGCAGAAGCTGCAGTAGCCGGGGAGAGGGGAGGGAGCCCCACAGTGACCGAGCGTGTCTTGTCGTTGGCAGCGGCCTGAAGACGGTGCTGTTCCTGGGGGGTACAGCGCGAGTCAATAGACAATAGACAATAGGTGCAGGAGGAGGCCATTCGGCCCTTCGAGCCAGCACCGCCATTCAATGTGATCATGGCTGATCATTCTCAATCAGTACCCCGTTCCTGCCTTCTCCCCATACCCCCTGACTCCGCTATCGTTAAGAGCTCTATCCAGCTCTCTCTTGACCCGCACCCTGCAGTAGCCGGTGAAGAAGGCTTTGCTTGTGCACACTAGTGGTATCGGCGCCGAGTTTTAAGGTGAAACGACACAAAGTGTTGGAGTAACTCAGCACACTGAATCAGTCTCGAGAAGGGTCCCGACGTCACCTATCCATGTTCTTCAGCGATACTGCCTCAGCCGCTGAGTTACTCCAGCATTTTGTGTCCTGTTGTGCATTAGCTATCATCTGCAGTTCTTTATTTCAACTACAAACAATGATAATACCTTACTCGGCAAGGGATAGTCTGCAAGAATGGACCATTCCCCCCATGGTCTGTTATAACGAGGGTTCACTGCATTGCCTCCCCACCTTCATGATTCAAGGCAATATTGTTCAATTATGAGCAAGGAGTCATTGTGCTCATCCCAGCTCATTTGAAAGAGCTCAACAATTCCTATATCCTAAAGATAGACACAAAAGGCTGGAGCAACTTGGCCGGCTGGGCAGAAGAGAAAGAATGGGTGACATTTGGGTTGAGACCCTTCTTCAGAGTCTGAAGAAAGGTCTCGACCCAAAACGTCACCTATTCCTTCTCTCCAGAGATGCTGCCTGTCCCGCTGAGATACTCCAGCATTTTGTGTCTATCGTTGGTGTAACCCAGCATCTGTAGTTCCTTCCTACACAATTCCCATATCCCAGCTGTTTGTCCCATAATTGTAAAAACGCTTTTCCCGCTACATACTCAATTTATTATTTTGTAGATTCTACAGATTCTAATTCCATCAAATAATGTGTTCCAGATTTTAAAGGTTTAGTTTGTTTAATGGCCTTGTGCACAAAGCTTTGGTAAAATTGCAGTTCAAAATGAGTGACATTTCCAGATAATGAGCAGGGTTATTAAGAACCCCAGCTAATCCTTGGTGCTTTGCTGCTTTTTCAGTTTTAATACAAGGCTAGCTTCCAAAAATGTTAATTGGCTGAAAACTACTAAGAAAAATCGACTAGCTTTGCTTCACCTGAAATCTTCAAGGAAATAACATTCCTCTTACATAAGGGGCTTAACATTCTTGTTTTCTAACAAACTCAATCGAGCATTGTATTTGAGTTTATCACACAATGCTGGAGTAACTCAGCAGGTCAGGCAGCATCTAGGAGAGAAGGAATGGGTGACGTTTCGGGTCGAGACCCTTCTTCAGACTTCTTCAGTATTGTATTCGAGTCCAATGTTAAATCCTGATTGTTAAACATTTGGAACTTTGCACTGTATATAATTAGTATTGCTAATTACTAAGTAAAAAAAACCTCTTCAACGGTGATTTTAAACGAGAGTTCTTAAATGCGATATTTTTTTCATGAAAATGTGAAATGATTTGCAAGAGGACTTTGACCTGTAGCAATCTTTATAATTGTATTTTGCAGGAATCTGCCTCGTGCTATTATGATCTCCATGCCAGTTGTGACGGTTGTGTATGTGTTGACCAATCTGGCTTATTTCACGACACTATCGCCTGAGTTAATGCTGCATTCAGAAGCAGTGGCTGTGGTGAGTGGGCAGGAAGCATTCCATTACTTCATCATCATCATTATAGTGGCTAGGGTTGCCAACTTCCTCACTCCCAAAGAAGGGACAAAGAGTGGCGTCACCGCCCCGCGCCCCACGTGATCTCACCCAGCCAGAGGCCACGTGCTCCCGCTCCACCAATGGCGGCCGCTCGGGCCACTGGCTGGGTGAGGTCACGTGGGGAGCGGGGCGGTGACGTCACCCTTTGTCCCTTCTTTGGGAGTGAGGAAGTTGGCAACCCTACTAATACAGGACAAGGGCGGTCCCCTACGGGACAAACCAATATGGCCTAAAATACGGGATGTCCCGGCTAATACGGGACAGTTGGCAACCCTGATAGTGGCATATATTGGTGTTTACAGTAAAATTGTTTCCAAACAAAATGAATGGTCAAATATCTGTTAAATGAAATGTATCTATTATCAGAGATACACGTTACATTCATTGATGTTGTTCCACCATGAAGTGTGATGAGAACCAAACATTAGGAGTAAGTGTGGCCTGTTTGGCCCTTCAAGCCTGTTGTGTAGTTAAGCAGAATTATGGATGATCTACTCCAGCACTGACATTTTCAAATTCTTTCATTGTAACGGTCAATGCACCATTTGCTTTCCTGTTTGTTGTATTTGCATGTAAACGCAGGCAGGACTAGTGTAGATGGGTCATGTTGGTCAGCGCGGGTAAGTCAGGTCCAAGGGCCTGTTTCAATGCTGTACGACACTATATAATACCAAAATGAATGCTCACTTCCTAAGGTTGTTTGAGTGTTATGTAGGTGTCCCAGAAATTTAGAAGTGTCAGCATAAGCAAATAAAGATTTAACATCCAACTGATACTGGTTACAAAACAAACCATTTGTGCCATTTATTCCAGACTAGCCACGTATTTAAATCAGCATTTTGAAAAGAATGACATAATCTGGATTTTATAAATGTTAATAACTGATTGGATTGTGTGATCACTGATCACGGTCAGATTTTACTTTGGGGCATTTAACTGCAAATCTGTTTTCATTTTCTAATGCCTGGCACTATCCTTCAGGGCTTGGTGTTAACTGGGATTCAGTTCCTGATCCTATTGCGTTTGCAAACTCCCCTTGCACTTTTAGTTTAGAAATGCAGCGCGGAAACAGGCCCTTTCGGCCCACCGGGTCCGCGCCGACCAGCAATCCCCGCACATTAACACTATCCTATACCCACTAGGGACAATTTTTTTAACATTTACCAAGACAATTAACCTACATAACCGGTACGTCTTCAGAATTTTTGTGTGATTCAAGGAGTAATATTGTAAGCGTGTAAGACAATGCCTGCCAGTTAGATGGGGAACTACACTTTTCTCTAGCCTTTCCCACACTAAGGATAGAATACTGTTTTAAAAAATGATTTTAATATTTAAAGAATGGGGTAAAGATTTTTGATTCAAGTAAGAATCCCTGAGAAGTAAACAGTTGGACAGATCCACAAAAACGATATTTATTCATTTGTTTAGGTTGCATTTTTTCCAAACTTAAGTGTTTAATTTCTCTCTTTTTTCTTCTTCCTTGTGCAGGACTTTGGTAATATCCATCTGGGAGTAATGGCCTGGATTGTCCCAGTGTTTGTAGGCCTCTCCTGTTTTGGGTCTGTCAATGGATCTCTCTTCACTTCATCAAGGTAAACTATTGAAAGTGTCGTAATTTTATTTTTAACATTACCAAACATCTTTCTTGACAAGCTTTTTGATTTCCTTTGCAAATTTGTTTCATATACATCACAAAACCAAAACGTCAATGTAGTTGCTCTTTAACAAAAAACAGCAACGCAGACAATGTACCAGCTATTGTACTTGGAAAATGAGACTGGCCAGATGATTGGAGTTTTGTTTAGAAATACAGCGCGGAAACAGGCCCTTCGGCCCACCGGGTCCGCGCCGACCAGCGATCCCCGCACATTAATACGATCCTATACCCACTAAGGACAATTTTTACATTTACCAAGGCAATTAACCTACAAACCTGCGCTTCTTTGGAGTGTGGGAGGAAACTGAAGATTTCGGAGAAAACCCACGCAGGTCATGGGGAGAACGTACAAACTCCGTACAGACAGCACCCGTAGTCGGGATGGAACCCGGGTCTCTGGCGCTGCATTCGCTGTAAAGCAGCAACTCTACCGCTGCGCCACCGTGAAGTGAGGAAACTGGAGCTGCAGCTGGACAACCTCAGAATCAACCAGGAGACTTCACAGATAGGAGCAGCAAAATGCTGGAGTAACTCAGTGTGCTCAGGCAGCATCTCTGGGGAGAAGGAATGGGTGACTTTTTGGGTCAAGACCCTTCTTCAAGCTGGTTGTTCCCAGCTAGAAAGTAGATGGGTAACCACCAAGAAAGGGAGCAGGCAGGGAGTGCAGGAATCCACAGGGGCAAGTCCCCTCAAAAACACCTTGTTGAATATGTTAGAGTGATGACTGCTCTGAGCACTGCAGTCAGGTCTGTGGCACCCAATGTGGCTGTGACACACAGCGACATAAGATTTATTGGTCTGATGCAGGAAACAGAAAAATAGAAACATAGAAAATAGGTGCAGGAGGGGGCCATTCGGCCCTTTGAGCCAGCACCACCATTCATTGTGATCATGGCTGATCATCCACGATCAGTAACCTGTGCCTGCCTTCTCCCCATATCCCTTGATTCCACTAGCCCCTAGAGCTCTATCTAACTCTCTTTTAAATCCATCCAGTGAATTGGCCTCCACTGCCCTCTGTGGCAGAGAATTCCACAAATTCACAACTCTCTGGGTGAAAAAGTTTCTTCTCACCTCAGTTTTAAATGGCCACCCCTTTATTCTTAGACTGTGTCCCCTGGTTCTGGACAACCCCAACATTTGGAACATTTTTCCTGCATCTAGCTTGTCTAGTCCTTTTATAATTTTATATGTCTCTATAAGATCCCCTCTCATCCTTCTAAACTCCAGTGAGTACAAGCCCAGTCTTTCCATTCTTTCCTCATATGACAGTCCCGCCATCCCGGGGATGAACCTCGTGAACCTACGCTGCACTTCCTCAATAGCAAGGATGTACTTCCTCAAATTAGGAGACCAAAACTGCACACAATACTCCAAATGTGGTCTCATCAGGGCTATATACAACTGCAGAAGAAACTAAAATCAACTGTTGGTGAAAGTAAATGCTTTTACAATTTGTTTCTTAAGTCTTCAACAGTTCTTTCTTTTGTTTCAGATTGTTCTTTGTGGGAGCAAGGGAGGGCCACTTGCCCAATCTCCTAGCAATGATTCACCCCAGACATTATACGCCAGTACCGTCGTTAGTATTCACTGTGAGTATCTCCAATTTGTTATTGTATTGTCATAGAGTCAGAAAACTATACAGCACAGAGCAAATGCTGGAATACTGCTCTTTAAATATGCTTTCAGGGAACAAATACTTCGCTGAGGGTGATGTGGTTATTTAAAACTTGTGCAGTAATATGTATGACTTTAAGTATAAATTGTAAATACAGAAAAGCAGTGTATACAAATGGTAGAGCATGGGTTTGTGAATTCATTACTACTTCTGTTGTTTTATTTTAGTTTAGTTTAGAGATACAGCTCCGAAACAGGCCCTGCGGCCCACCAAGTCATCACCGACCAGCGATCCCCGCACACTAACACTATTCTACGCACAGTAGACAGCACAGGAACAGGCCCTGCGGCCCACCAAGTCCACACCGACCAGCGATCCCCGCACACTAACACTATTCTACACAAAGTAGACAGCACAGGAACCGGCCCTGCGGCCCACCAAGTCCACACCGACCAGCGATCCCCGCACACTAACACTATTCTACACACAGTAGACAGCACAGGAACAGGCCCTGCGGCCCACCAAGTCCACACCGACCAGCGATCCCCGCACACTAACACTATTCTACACACAGTAGACAGCACAGGAACAGGCCCTGCGGCCCACCAAGTCTGCACCGACCAGCGATCCCCGCACACTAACACTATTCTACACACAGTAGACAGCACAGGAACCGGCCCTGCGGCCCACCAAGTCATCACCGACCAGCGATCCCCGCACACTAACACTATTCTACACACAGTAGACAGCACAGGAACAGGCCCTGCGGCCCACCAAGTCCGCACCGACCAGCGATCCCCGCACACTAACACTATTCTACACACACAAGGGACAATTTATATTTATATCAAGCCAATTAACCTACAAACCTGCACTTCTTTGGAGTGTGGGAAGAAACCGAAGATCCCGCAGAAAACCCACGCAGGACACTGGAAAAATGTACGAACACCGTACAGACAGCACCCGTAGTCAGGATCGATCCCGGGTCTCTGGCCCTGTGAGGCGGTAGATTTACCGCAACATAGAAAATAGGTGCAGGAGGAGGCCATTTGGCCCTTCGAGCCAGCACCGCACCGCTACGCCACTGTGCTGCCCCTGTTCTTGTTTCAATCTGCAAAATGGCTATACTGGTGTCTGTCAAATCCTACTTGCCAATTTGGAATTTTTAATAAAGTCATCCAGCAGAGAAATGAGCCCTTCAGCACAACGCGTCCATGCCAACCCAGACACCCATCCAAACTAGTCCCATTTCCACATCTCCCAAAATCCTGTCTATCCTTTCACATGGTAGGCATGCGCATTGATTAACTACATTTGGACATGCTTGTAGAAAAAGAACAACTTGAGATCGTGTAAGAGGGTGAATTGTGTAAGAAACAAAAATACTTACATTTCCAAAGTGTTTTTGTGTCTTCTGCAAAATTCCCAAGTGTTTAACAGGGGAACACTGCTTTGAAATGCAGCAAAGCTGGAAATGTATCAAGGCAACTTGTGCACAGCATGATCTCGTAACCCGCAATGTAATATTGACTGAATATTTAATAGACAATAGGTGCAGGAGGAGGCCATTCGGCCCTTCGAGCCAGCACTGCCATTCAATGTGATCATGACTGATCATTCTCAATCAGTACCCCGTTCCTGCCTTCTCCCCATACCCCCTGACTCCGCTATCCTTAAGAGCTCTATCTAGCTCTCTTGAATGCATTCAGAGAATTGGCCTCCACTGCCTTCTGAGGCAGAGAATTCCACAGATTCACAACTTTCTGACTGAAAAGGTTTTCTCCGAGATCTTCGTCGGTTTCCTCCCACACTCCAAAGACGTACAGGAATGTCGGTTAATTGGCTTGGTATAAATGTAAAACATTGTCCCTAGTGTGTGTAGGATAGTGTTAATGTGCGGGGATCGCTGGGCGGCGTGGACACAATAGGCCGAAGGGCCTGTTTCTGCGCTGTATCTCTAAACTAAACTAAATATGTCTTCTTCTTTCGTATGTCAACTACAAGTCAAAAGTGGCAATTGGTGCTTCAGAGTATCGTAGTTGACACTTTGCTTCAAATTTTGCCAGTTCTGTAGAACTCCCCAGGGTGGACGATGAGGACATAAAGTAGCTCCCACCCCAACTAAATATGTGAGCTTCATGCAGCTTCATGCAGCTTCGAACAAAGTTCATAAACACTTTATTTGTCCCCGTGGGGCAATTTACAAAGGCACATAGAGTAGTACAAAAACTATTGGGTGGGGGGGGGGGGATTAGCAGGGTGAGCAGAGGACAGGGGGGGTTGGTAGTTGAAGAGCTGAACAGCCTTGGGGACAAAGGTTGCCCTTCTCTGTGTCGCACAGCCTGGACAGTGAGGCCGGCTACTCACTTGGCCTGCTACTCATTTAAATTTAGCTCTTGGCTGCACTATCTAAGTTCAATATATTTTTTTTAATTGAAAAGTATTATTGAATTTTTACTGAAACTCTTCAGTTGTTAAATTAAAGTTTGCTGTTGCAGTGAAACATGACATTTCATTCAGCAAAAAACAGCGGAAACCATAAATCTGAAG
Source organism: Rhinoraja longicauda (assembly GCF_053455715.1). Classification (NCBI taxonomy): domain Eukaryota; kingdom Metazoa; phylum Chordata; class Chondrichthyes; order Rajiformes; family Arhynchobatidae; genus Rhinoraja; species Rhinoraja longicauda. The sequence goes on from NC_135958.1 coordinate 42,249,983, forward strand.
CCAAAACGGAGGATGGGGATGGTCAGGAAGCATGGGATGAGAGAGAGTAACAGGGTCAACATTTCAGATCAATGACCTTTCATCAGAATGATAGCAATCTTGCTTGGGCAGCCAGCAACCCAGCAGCATGAATATTGATTTCGCTAACTTCAAGTAACCCTTGCATTCCCCCCTCCCTCCATCCCTCCTCCACCCAAGTCGTACCAGCTTCAAAGTCGTCTTGTTGAGTTTCATTGACTGTAACTAATTTTCACCTAGCCCACAGCTAACATTGGACTGTTTCCTTGATCATCGTTACTTTTTTGCATATCTTTCATTCATTGTTCTACATCACTGTCTATATCTCTTGTTTCCATCTCCCCTGACTCTCAGTCTGAAGAAGGGTCTCCAGCCAAAACGTTACCCATTCCTTTTCTCATGAGATGCCGCCTGACCCACTGAGTTACTCCAACATTTTGTGTCTATCCTCAGTTTAAACCAGCGTCTGCAGTTCCTTCCTAACATGAAAGCAATCAAACAAATGTTGAATTACAAAGGGGGAGAGGCAGTCAAAATGAAGGGAATGTGTGGGGTGTCTTTCAAACACTTCCATCTTATCACAGCTAGTCCATGTGCTTGCTCCACCTGCCCCTCTTCCTGCAACTGGAAACGTGTTTGATTTTAAACTTTCTTTACTACAAATGAAAGATCAATGACCTAAAGTGTTATTCACTCCACAAAAGCTGCCTGATTTGTTGCATATTTCCAGCAATCTCTTTTTTTAAATTTATATTTCATAACCAATTTTCAGGTAGACCATCAATTTACCATCACTACTTCTAAATCAAATTTTAAAATGTTCTTTAAAAGGAGAATTTTATAAAAGACTAGACTGACGTGAACCCATTGGGTCCAAATCTCTCCTGCGGGCTGGACAACCCTCCCACAACTGCCGATCCTGTGGGCCCAGCAAGCCTTATCCATGGAGTCGTGGCCAGGCATGGAGGGCCCCCGGGGCCGTGGGTGGGCGAAAGGGGACAGAGAAGGGGAGAGGGAGCCACTGACCTCGGCCCCGTGCTTCCAGCGCTGCAGCCAGAGCGAGCCGTGGAGCTGAAGCCTCTCCTGCAGCATGGCGGCGACGGCCATCTTCTTGGACCCTCTGACGCCACCGCACTGCACCATGGGAGGAAGGTCGGGCGCGGGGTATGCCGGGACAGGCGCCGGTCCTCCCACTGGACATCTCACTGGGGGGGGGGGGAGCGCATTTATTAAAGTTTATTAGGTAAATTATATTTTTAAAGTAACAAATGTCGATTTATTGAGACCGTGGGGGAATTGGTGAGTAGGGTGGGCCTAAAATTGTGATGCTATCGTGTACTGTTTTTTTCTGGGTGAAAACAGCACAAACAAACATAAAGGGGAATAAACATACAGGGGAACAAACATACAGGGGAACAAACAGGGGAACAAACATACAGGGGGACAAACATACAGGGGAACAAACATATAGGGGAACAAACATACAGGGGGACAAACATACAGGGGAACAAACATACAGGGGAACAAACATACAGGGGAACAAACATACAGGGGGACAAACATACAGGGGAACAAACACAGGGGGACAAACATACAGGGGGACAAACATACAGGGGGACAAACATACAGGGGAACAAACGGGGGAACAAACATACAGGGGGACAAACATACAGGGGAACAAACATACAGGGGGACAAACATACAGGGGGACAAACATACAGGGGGACAAACATACAGGGGAACAAACATACAGGGGACAAACATACAGGGGAACAAACATACAGGGGAACAAACATACTGGGGAACAAACATACTGGGGAACAAACATAATAATAATAATAATAATAATATATTTATTTTATATAGCGCCTTATCACATGCTCAAAGCGCTTTACAAATACATTTAACATAAAGACAAACAGACAAACTATCCTGACGGAAAAGCGGCGAATACTCAACGCCAGCGTCCTCTCACGTCAGGGTCCGGCAGCAGACATCAAAAAGCACAAGACACACAGATACAATTTTTTACACAAAACAGCCATCACAGTGATTGCTCTAGGCATACCCTCACTGTGATGGAAGGCAAAGTCTTATCTCCTCCTCATTCTTCTCCCGTGGCGCCACGAGGCAGTCGAGGCTCCCAACCCCTTGAAGCCCCCACCGGGCGATGTAAAGTCCCAGGGCCGAGCCACGCAGGGCGATGAGAGTCCTGAGCCCCCACCGGGCGATGTAAAGTGCTGCGGCCGAGCCACGCAGGGCGATGAAGGGCCTGCGGGCGGGTTGATTGTACCTCGCGCTTCGGGGCGGTCGAAGCTGCTACGGCTGGAGCTCCCAAAAGCCGGTCGCCAGCCAGGGACCTGCGAACTCCCGATGTTGCGGTCTGCAGGGCCCACGGCCGAAGCCTCCGAGATGGTAAGTCCAGGCCCTGCGACCGGAGTCTTTGAGGTCGATCCCAGCTGGAGGCCGCCGACTCCACGATGTTAGGCCGTAGCGCGAACGGAGATACGACACGGTAAAGGTTGCATCTCCGTTGAGGAGGAGATTGAAAAAAAGGTTTCCCCCAACCCCCCCACCACCCCCCCACATACACAGAATTAATAATAAAACAAAACGTACATTTAAGAACGACAATGACAAAAAAAAACACAAAAAAAAAACGGAGAGACTGCCGGTGAGCCGCAGCTGCAGAACACAGCCACGCCCCCACGTCCACATACTGGGGAACAAACATACAGGGGAACAAACATACAGGGGAACAAACATACAGGGACTGGGGGACAAACATGATGAGATTTTTAGTAATTATATATAGATAAATATTGAAAGCTGCATTCTCCTTTGCTGATAATGTCTTCTTCCTGTTTTACAGTGCGCGATGACTTTGTTGTATGCATTCTCTGTCGACATATACTCAGTCATTAACTTCTTCAGTTTCTTTAACTGGCTGTGCATAGCACTAGCTATTATTGGTATGATGTGGCTACGTTACAAGAAACCAGAAATGGAACGGCCAATAAAGGTAAATGGGTTTCTGCACTCGTGATTCGTTCCACACAAGTATAGAGACACCAATATTCAATCACATTCACCCTGACAGCCGAATTCATAAATTTGAATGACTTTTTTTCCCTTAAACACATTTAGAAACAAGGAACTGCAGAATCTGATAGACAAAACAAGACAAAAAGGTGCTGGAGTAACTCAGCACGTCGGGTAGCATTCAGGTAAAACCTCACCTTAACATGTTCTCCAGAGATGCTACCTGACCCGCTGAGTTACTCTAGCATTTTGTGTCTTTTTTGTTTCAAAGCATTAGCTGCCCAATGACAGTGACCACAGCAATGTGCATTATTCAGCCATTACAGTGGCGGTCCTGGGTGACAGCGAAGGCATTTCCCACAAGTGTGAAAGAAACAGACTGATCTAAACACCTAATTGCTCTGCCACAATGTTACCACAGTGCCACAATCTTACCACAGGTCCTGATAATTAGTTCTTGAGCTACTTTGGAAAAAAAACTTGGGAATAAGTCATCTTGTCTCCAGCCAGGGACTAATGCAAAGCAAAGGTGAGATAAGCTGAGGCATATTTAAAGATCAAGACCGTCTATAGAACCCAGAACAACACAACACAGCAGTGTGCCCTTCAACCCTTGATGCCAATTTAAACTGATCTCATCTGGATGTACATAACCCATATCCTCCCACCCCTTGCACTTCTATGTGCCTATCTAAAAGCCTCTTAAATGACACTGATGTATCTGCCTCCACCACCACCCCAGCCAATGCATTTCTGGCCCCCCACCACTCTGTGTAAAAATAAATCTTTCCCCACACAACTCCATTAATCCTTCCCCCTCTCACCTTATAGCAATATCCTCGCGTTGGATATTTCCACCCTGGGAAAAAGATTCTGACTCTCTACCCTATCTATTCGTCTCATAATTGTATATCCTATCAAGTGTCCCTTCAACCTCTGACATTCCAGAGAAAGCAATCCAAGTTTATCCAACCTGGTGGCTGAATCCCTCAAATCCAGCCAACATTTTGGTAAACCTACTCTGTACCAAAGCCACCACATCCTTCCCGTAATGGAGAGAGCAAAACGGCAACACTCTAAATGCAGAGTAACCAAAGTCTTGGAGAGCTGCATCATGACTTCCTGACTAGTGAGGAAGACAAGCATACCATACGACTCCTTGACCATCCTATCTACTTGTGCTGCCCTCTCCACATCAATGCTATTAAGGGCCCTGCTATTAAGTGTATATTATCTCCTTGTGGGTCAACCTCCCAAAGCACAACACTTCACACTTGCTCGGGTTAAACCATCTCCCATTTCTCTGACCATTTCACCAGCTGATCTATGTCCCGCTGTGTCTTCTGACAGCCTTCCTCACTTTCGGCAACTCCTCCAGTGTTGGTGTTGTCAACAAACTTATTCATCGACCCATTTACATTCATGTCTAGGTCATTTATATATATCACAAACAGCAGAGGTCCCAGCACAGATCCCTGTGGAACTCCACTGGTCACAGACCTCCAGTCAGAACATCCACCATCCGTCATAACCCCTGTCTTAATAAGCCAGTTCAGAATCCAGATGACTTAAGTCATTGTGAATCGTGTACATCTTAATCTTCTGGATCAGACTATCATGGGGGACATTATCAAAAGCTTTACTAATATCCATGTAAACAACATCCACCACCCTACCTTCATCAATCTCCGTCACTTTCCCAAACATTCAATCAAGTTAGTGAGGCATGACCTGCCGTGTACAAGCCGTGCTGGCTATCCCTAGTTGCTCCATTCTCTTTCAAATGGGAGTAAACCCTATCTTGAAGAATTCTCTCCAATTGTTTTCCTACCACTGACGTGAGGCTATCGTTCCCTGGATTATCTCTATTTCCATTCTTAAACAAAGGGATAACATTGGCCACTCTCCAGACCTCCAGGGCCGTGCCTGTAGCTGGAGAAGAAACAAAGATCCTTGTCTAGGCTTCCAAATATATCACAAACAGCAGAGGTCCCAGCACAGATCCCTGCGGAACTCCACTGAGCATAGACCTCCAGCCAGAATATCTTCCTTCCACCACAACCCTCTGTCTTCTAGGAAAAAGCCAATGCTGAATCCATACGACCGGGTCATCGTGAATCCCATGCATCTTGTGTTCAGCACTGATGCAGGTTGTGTGGCTTGAAGTGACATTTTTCATGAAATGTCAGAACTTCCTTTAATTTATGGAACATAACTATCAAGTTTGATGAAAGCTTGTGGAAACAATACAGCTACATTTGTGTATGTTAGTTTTCATCATTTGTGTTAAGAATGCAAAGTTGATTATCTGGCTTGGATGGTGTGAATTCAGTGATTCACAGACTGAATAAGCTGATCTACTCCCTGATTTCTGTGTACCAGAAGATAACTGAGGATGAAGCAGCAATTAAAGGCAAATAAAAGGTCAATTATGTGAAATTTAAAAACTAATATGGTATTTTCTTATGGTTTACAGTTTAACATCATCCTCCCGATCACGTTTGTGCTCGCCTGTTTTTTTTTGATTGTTGTATCCATATGGATGACACCCATGGAATGTGTCATTGGTTTTGCCATTATCCTCTCTGGAATTCCCGTCTATTATATTGGAGTTCGCTGGAAAAACAAACCGACGTGGCTCTTGAATACAATCAGTAAGCATATTTACGCTAAAAAATTGTGATTAGTAACTTTCGATGTACATTTTGGTTTAGTTTAGTTGAGAGATACAGCGCAGAAACAGGCCCTTTCGGTCCACCGGGTCCATGCCAACCAGCGATCCCCACACATTAACACACTATCCTACATCCACTAGGGACAATGTTTACATTTACCAAGTCAATTATATACCTGTACGTCTTTGGAGTGTGGGAGGAAACCCACACAGGTCACGGGGAGAACGTACAAACTCCGTACAGACAGTAGTTCAGTGATACAGTGTGGAAACATGCCCTTCAGCCCGCTGAGTCCATGCCGAACAACGATCACCCATACATTGTGTAGGAAAATAACTGCAGATGCTGCTACAAATCGAAGGTATCACAAAATGCTGGAGTAACTCAGCGGGTCAGGCAGCATCTAGGAGAGAAGGAATGGGTGACGATTCGAGTCACGATTCGACATCCCGCCCCCCTGACATCAGGCTGAAGAGGGGTCTCGACCCGAAATGTCACCCATTCTTTCTCTCCTAGATGCTGCCTGACCTGCTGAGTTAATCCAGCATTTTGTGATCACCCATACATTGATTTTCAGGCTCAAATGTGTCATCCATTATTTCATATCACCCAGAACTTTATTACTGATTCATGGTGCTAAGCATATTGATTTGTAATATGAGCTTCTTGTATTTTCACTCATGAATTTTGGATACAGAATGCTAGATTCTGAAATAAAAAAAGGAAAGTACTGGTAATGCTCGACACATCAGGCAGCATCAGTAGAAAAGAGAAGCAGTTAACGTTTCGGGTCATGAAATGTTTATGGAACATAACTATCAAGTTTGATGAAAGCTTGAGGAAACTATATGGGCTACATGTTAGAACATCAATTTCTTTGTATAAGTTTGCTTTCATCATCTGTCCCCAATTCTTCAGTGTTAAAAAAGCAAAATTAAATTTCTGCCAAGAATTCAGTGATTCTCAGACGGAATGCACAGTTCAGCAGACTGGGAAAGAGAGAAACAATTTGGTTCTGGGTGTGGGAGGAATGAGTAGAATAAAGAGACTATGTCTGATAGGGTTAGAGCAGATGACTTAATTTGACAGTAAAGTTGCTGTTAAAACCAAATTGAGGTGCTTTGCCTCCACAATATGGACAAGCTAGATGCAGGAAAAATGGTCCCAATGTTGGGCGAGTCCAGAACCAGGGGCCACATTCTAAGAATAAAGGGGAGGCCCTTTAAAACTGAGGTGAAAAATCCTTTTCACCCAGAGAGTTGTGAATTTGTGGAATTCTCTGCCACAGAAGGCAGTGGAGGCCAATTCACTAGATGAATTTAAAAGAGAGTTAGATAGAGCTCTAGGGGTTATTGGAATCAAGGGATATGGGGAGAAGGCAGGCACGGGTTACTGATTGTGGATGATCAGCCATGATCACAATGAATGGCGGTGCTGGCTCGAAGGGCCAAATGGCCTCCTCCTGCACCTATTGTCTTTGTTAATATGGTGCGAATAGTAAGGCTGTGGGACACAGTAGGCCGGATGATACACAAATACTGAGCCAAAATGATAGCTGGTGAAATGGCCAGTCCTATTACAGACAGAAAGTAAAGATTGTGCTACCCAAAGGTGGTATCGATATTGTATTCAGCGGAAAAATAAGGCATCTTCAATGTATTTTAAATGTTATTTTGACAGCAGCAGTTACTGTTCTAATTTTCTGAACTTTATTAGTCAGAGTGCATTTTGATCAATGTCAACTGTTCCATCTAAGACATCCTCTGATTTATGGATCCCTCAACAGAGAATAGTTTTTAAAAAATTCAGACTTAAAAAAAACATTTATTTTAAGATGTCTCAAAAGAAACATCTCAAAAGATGTCTGAGTTCACCTAATTCAGCAGTGTCTGGACTCTGGTCAGCAGGAAGATAACTCCTGCCCAGGAGAATGACCATGGGCAGGGGTGGGGGAGACAGGGTTAGACAGAGAATGTGATGGTGCTGAGATGAAGGGTGAAGTCCAGGGCAACTTTGTTTAAGAATTAACATGAATGCAACAGAAGAATTTCTCCATTTACACCCAACTCCAGGAAAAATGACATTTTTTTTTTTAATCGATGATTTTTCGGCTGTATTACCAATGAAACTGGTCTGTAAACAGTTTGTCAATAGTCTGTCAACTATCACCAGTTGAACCATTCTGTCCTAAAAATATAGTCCCATTTACCAACAAGCTTGCATTCAGCTCCCTGAAGTTAGCAGGGACTAGAAGGTGGCTGATTATTGGGTCCTCGAGCCTCAGCAATCCTCTGTGGGTGATATTGCTCATTCACGTGAATGGCTGAAAGCATGCTCATCGCCAGCATATGGTTCATTTTTCACCAACAGTATTTTCATCTTTCTTTATAGATTCCACTACAATCTTCAGTCAAAAGATTCTGGAAGTGGTACCTCAGTCTTCACAGTGAGAAAGTGAAGTTGCTGGAGAAACACGCACAAAGAATCAAGGAAAGGAGGCATTGTTACATGGTTCAGTCTTTTTTTCCCTTGGAATTATTGTTTACCTTCAAGGTGAAGATTGTTCAATCATTTCAAAATTTGTTGAGAATTCGTCATTCGATCCTTTTATTAGAAAGCGACTCAGTTGTACCTTAGCGGTTTAAAGTTTTTACATACAGTATATGCTCAAGTAGATTTCTCATGTTAGTTCAATAGTAATGCTTGCTGCTCTCTTTACCTTTTCTTACATTTGTTAATTAATGCAATTCTAAAAACCATGTGCCTGCTGTACAATTTACATGTAAATGGGACTAAAATCTAAAAATGACATGAGAAAGATTGACTTTTTAGTTGGGCACTCTTCGAAATGGGAGTGCTTCCAAGATAGAACATGTGCTTCTTTGTCAAAACTGCATTTTGAGCTTCTTATCGCTTCTCGTCTATTGCAATCCTTCATGTAATTCATTTTGGTTGATGATGTTCAGTGGGTAAATGTGCTCAGAGTATGATCACAGTAAGCAATTGTCTTATCCAGGAGGTTATTGAATAGTTTATTATGGGAACATGTTGAACAGCAAGGACCAGCATGGCAGGGAGTTCTGATATATAGCATGATAGTTACATTCTTAAGAAACAGCATTGTAAAAATTGCTTTATAAGAAACAAATTGTCATTGGTGACGGGGGGGGGGGGGGGGGGGGGGATTGGGATAGTTTCAGAGTCTTTAACATTTTTTTTTTTAAAGGTGTTTAGTGTTGTTACCACAGGCTAAAAATATGAAAGGCTGCTTTATTTAACAGAGTATCTTTGCACCAGTGCCACAAGGAGCAGACGCTTGTCAATTTCTATGGTCACCTGCAATGAAACTGACAGATTCTGATTTTAAGAAACAATGATATATGATTACTGTGGGGGGGGGGGGGGGGGGGTTATATGGAAACAGTTTTTTATTCCCTCTCTGTTTTTTTAGCAGGACAGATTTTTTTCTGCTTGTCAATTTTCAAAGTAACTTTTAAGTGCTTCTTCAGTTCCTGTTCCTGGTCAAAATCACATGATAACCAATTCTACCTACACAATACAAAATAATGTTTCTAATTCATCAATTATGTTATACCCAATTTGTAGTAGGGAAACAAGTGTTATAGCAGAACTACCTATACAGTTTTCTCAGTATTCCAAGCTTTGGAAAGGCAGATTGGTCAAGGTTCTTTCTCACTTTCTACCTAAGTTGGGGTGGTGCTAGATTTTAGCTGATTGCTGTATCGTGTTGGTTATGACTCCACAATTAACTCACTTGCTGCACTCCCAGTCCGCTCCCAGTCATGTCTTATTCATGCATCGAGTGCACAGGTGTTCCCCGCCTTGTGATGCTTCGACTTGCGATAGTTCAACTTTGCGATGATGCAAACGGTAGTGAGCCGCAGCTCGCTTCCGCAAACGCGATCACGTGTACTCATTGCATTTCGACTTATGATATTTTCGGTTTCCGATGGGTTTCTTGGAACGTAACCCCATCATAAGCTGAGGAGCATAGAAACATAGAAAATAGGTGCAGGAGGAGGCCATTCGGCCCTTCGAACCAGCACCGCCATTCATTGTGATCGTGGCTGATCATCCACAATCAGTAACCCGTGCCTGCCTTCTCCCCATATCCCTTGATTTCACTAGCCACTAGAGCCCTATATAACTCTCTCTTAAATCCATCCAGTGATTTGGCCTCCACAAATTCACAACTCTGTGTGAAAAAGGTCCTTTTCACCTCAGTTTTAAATGGCCTCCCCTTTATTCTAAGACTGTGGCCCCTGGTTCTGGACCCGCCCAACATTGGGAACATTTTTCCTGCATCTAGCTTTTATAATTTTTATATGTCTCTATAAGATCCCCTCTCATCCTTCTAAACTCCAGTGAATACAAGCCTAGTCTTGTCAATCTTTCCTCATATGACAGTCCCGCCATCCCAGGGATCAGTCTCGTGAACTAACGCTGCACTGCCTCAATTACAAGGATGTCCTTCCTCAAATTAGGAGACCAAAACTGTATCTGTAGTAGATAATGGCACGTATCCATCGGTTGTGGATTCAAATCCCAATCTGGAAGAATACTTTATATTATGTAATCACCTCTGAAATACTTTATAAGACAATAACTGCAGATGCTGGTACAAATCGAAGGTATTTATTCACAAAATGCTGGAGTCAGGAGATAGAGGGAGATCTGGGAAGGAGGAGGGGAAGGGAGGGACAGAGGAACTATCTAAAGTGGGAGAAGTCGATGTTCATACCGCTGGGCTGCTAGCTGCCCAGGCGAAATATGAGGTACTGTTCCTCCAATTTCCGGTGGGCCTCACTATGGCACTGGAGGAGGCCCATACTTTATGTTATCCTGTGAGAATTAGTGGCAACCAATTTTATTGGCAATGGGGAAACAGACACAAGTTTCTATTTCTTAAGTAAATGGAGATTTTTTTAATGAAGGGGCTCATACCACATTTTCAGAAATCAGTATCCAAACGTAGGAAGACTATCTAATTGCTACCTAGTTATTATTTATTTCTGGTTGCACATGCTACCCCAGCCAAGGCAAATGGCAACATAGAATCTTTGTGCGAGTTTAGCTCCCATAGATAATAAGACAAAATGCAGAGTTACAATCCATCAAAGGAACTATTTAGTATTTAACTTATTTATTAAAATTATCTTTTGCATTGCTTCAGTAAAAGAAATATATATATATAAGCACCTATTATTTATAAAAATTCAATTAAAGGATTTCTTACGACATAATTCTTAAAGAGGATTTTCCCCTTATGGCATCCATGTCCTTAAATCATTGTTGCTGTTCTTTGAAGATCAACAATATTTTTCTGAAGATAGGATGGTAAAGTCTTTATGAATTTTTCAGTGGTGTCAAGAGTGAGAATATTTTTCCTTTAAGTTGTATTTTCTTATTTCTAGTTTTGTGGGAATGGTCTCAAACACAAGTTAAATATCACAATAATAAACCAGAGTTACTTTGGATCACAACAATGTTTCACAATTTTTAATGTAACAGTGTAAAGAGCAATAATAAGGTCAAATAGCATTCTTGGCTTCTCAGTTCTACTTTGGTTGATTTTCTGTACATTTGGGGACTTTAAACGTGGTTCTGTAAGAGAAGTGTAAGGAAATACAACAATGAAACCTGCATGCATCTAGTTTACTACAATGTGTAATATGGCTGGAAATAACTCTACATTTAAGACCCAAATATGGTTGTAAAATCCGAGAGTTTTCTCAGTGTGGTTCTGATAATGTGTTCTGATATTATTTAGCTGACCTTGACTCTATTGGGCAAAGGAATAGTTAAGTGCAGCAACTTGACCTCGGAAGACCAAGACAGGACATGGCAAACGCTGGGATCTGAAGGAAAATACAAATTGCTGGAGGATCTGTGGAGGCAGATGGATAAGAAAAGAAGCTGATTACCGAGGGGTGACCCAAAAACACCAAAGATCAGGATTGAGAATGTAAAGGGGTGCCAGTGTAAAGATGTGAGAGGGAGGCTGTGGTAGAGTGCACGGGTGTGGCCAGATGGAATTAGGTGCAGAGGGAAAAGAAACTGAGTAACATGGGGCTGGTGGAGGGAAGATTTGAAAAGAAGAGGAACTGGTTGGATCAGGGGGAGAGAGGAAGGAACAGAGGGGTCCATGTTACCATTAGAATTCATTACATTACCTTGAATTTTTCATTTCCAGATAACCAACACCCCTCTTCTCTTATCTCTCCTGATCCACTCAGATCCTCTACCCCTTTTTCTAAGCTATCCCTGACAGCCCATTACCCAGTTCCTTTACCACCCCCCACCTGGTTCAAGCTGCCTAACGCCCACATTGTGTTCCCTCCCCATACTGTCCAGACCTGTCTTGGGCAGCATACAGCCCAGTGGTAGGAATATTCATTTAACAACTTCAAGTAACCCTTGCATCCCCACCTCTCCACCCCCCCCCCCCCCCACCCAAGTCATTGAGTACCAGCTTCAAAGTCATGAAGAAGGGTCTCAACCTGAAACATCACCTATTCCTTCTCTCCAGAGATACTGCCTGTCCTGCTGAGTTACTCCAGCTTTTTGTGTCTATCTTCAGTTTCAACCAGCATCTGCAGTTCCTTCCTACACTGAGTCATCTTGTTCATTCTCATTGGCTGTAACTCGTTTTCACCTGGTCCCTAGCTAACAATGGCCTGTTTCCTTTATCATCGTTACTTTGCATATCTTTCATTCATCTACATACTAAAACTCTCATTTGTTTGTTCCTGAACTACAGCTAAAACGGTACACGATAGCGAGATAATTTCAGGCCCACCTTACTCACCGTCATCCCTTTGGTGCTAATGGAAGAAGTTTCATTGATATTGGTGTTATATATTTTAAGTTATTCACATTTTAAAGTTTAAATTGATCTAGGGAGGGAGGGGGAGGAGGAGGGAGGATAAGGGGGGTTGAGGAGGGGGGGAGGGGAGAGAGATGGGGAGGGGGGAGAGGGAATGGGAGAGGGGGGGGAGGAGAGGGTGCTGCACAAATGCAGGAGAGATTTAGGCCCAACGTGTCCACTTGGCCTAGTTCGTTCTATATCTCTCTACATCGCCGTCTATATCTCTCGTTTCCCTTTTCCCTGACTCTCAATCTGAAGAAGTCATTGTACCAGCTTTAAAGTCATGAAGAAGGGTCTCGACCCAAAAGGCCGCCTATTCCTTTTCTCCAGAGATGCTGTCTGTACCGTTGCGTTTCTCCAGCTACCCAGCTGTCCGAAAACATCAGCTGTACCTTTGCCTCCACAGATGTTGCCCGACTCCCTCAGTTCCTCCAGCAGTTTGTGTTTTGGTCTTACTCTCAGAAGAGTATTCTGGTGATTATTTCTTGTATTTCATTCTGTACAATAATTTAGCAATTTAAAATGTTGTGTTTCTTAAAAGGAGTTGTCTGGAAGGCTGAAAAACCACTTGACCAACAAAATGATGCCAGAATAAGCTTTCAATTTGGTAAAAATAAATGCAAGGTGTACACAAATTAAGAAAGCAATCATTCAATCCTTGTGTACATCCAGAAGCAGTTTTTGATATTTGTACAGTGAAATTGTTTATATACCTAGAAATGATGTTTGCTGTATTGAAAGTGATGTGAACACATGTAAATGCACAATATTGAAGGATAATCTAAATTAATTTCTAGAAATTATCAACTTAGTTTGCCATTAATGGATTAAGTCATTTACTGATGAAGTCCAGCTAGTGAACTATCCATGTGTGATATTGTCGTACCACTGGGAAAAAAATACTGTTTTTAGATTGCATAATTTAAACGCTTTTTTTGTTCATAGAGTTAAATTATTTTTAAATGGTGCTTCCAGGAAGAACATCAAGTGAAGGAAATAATTTTAAAGAAAGGACAGATTTTATGGGGGGAAAGAAAAAAATCTACCTACAAAATGAATATTGGTTTCAGAGGCAACATAGTCCCCTGACTTTACAGCTTCGTGTTCGGATAAATATAATTTTTTCTTTTCTGCGAGTTAAGACAGGGGCAATTATGGCATCTCCCGATAAAACAATCACTAAAAGTTATGCAGGAAGGGAAATGTACAAAAGAACACAAAATACCCACTGTACCACAATAACATCTGTACAGAAGTAACATTTCATCAGTTTTGAATTTGAGTACATTTGGCCCTATGAGACAGTGTGAAGCCTAAATATTTCTGTGTGTCATTATGTGTCTGTTTTGGGTGTTTGTCAATATAAAGTTATGTTTAATACTCACTTTTATGTTGCTTCAATGCTTGAAATGTATACAAAATTGTTCAAATTGTGTCTTTTAGATCTGCCTTTTTCTCCATCAAGAAATGGCTGGAGTTGAGTAACTATTTCATCCCCAATTTGCATCTAGAAAGTAAAAATCTCAAAATAATCTCACATAAGTTGTGGAGACTTGTTCGTTGATTTTGTTATGGAGTCATAGAGCTCTCCAGAATGGAAATCTTCTTCTGTGGAAAACGACTGAATGTTCACATCATCCATTCCCACACTGACCTTTCTGTCCTGGGCCTCCTCCACTGTCAGAGTGAGGCCCAATGCAAATTGGAGGAACAGCATCTCATATTTTGCTTGGGCAGTTTACACCCCAATGTTGATTTCTCCAACTTAAGTAACCCTTGCTTTCCCTCTCCCTCCATCCCAGTTCTCCAACCAGTCTCACTGTCCTGATTAAATATTACCGATTGTATGCTACGTTATCTCTTTCCCCATAGTTAACAATGAACTTTTCCACATTTCCTTAGCATCTGCTTTGATTTGTTGTATTCACACCTTACCCTTCCATATCTCTAGACTCCCTCTCCCTCAACTCTCAGTCTGAAGAATGGTCTCGACCTGAAACGTCATCCATTGCTTCTCTCCAGAAATGCTGCCTGTCCCATTGAGTTACTCCAGCAATTTGTGTCTATCCCCTCATGATTTTCTATATTTCAATAAGGCCACTATTCAGCCTACTGTAGTCCAAAGACAAGTTCCCAGACACTCCCTACAACCCATTCGCACAACTCCCGGTAACATCCTCATGAATCACTTCCGCACATTTTTCAATTTAATGACATATTTTCTATAGATGGGCGACAAAAACTGTGCACAATACTCCAAGTGTAATCTCACCAACAACTTGCAGCGTGATGTCCCAACGCTTGTACTGGATACCCTTCCTATCGCTGTTTTCAAGACTCCAAACACCTGATATGCCACTGTCAGGGAACCATGCGCCTGTACTCCTGGATCTAACTGTTCCACAATACTCTTCAGGGCTCTGTCATTTACTGTGCAAGTCCTGCCCGGGTTTGACAGAGCAGGTGTTACACCTTGAACTCATCAGAGTTAAATTCCACTTGTCATTCTTTGGCCCATCTTCCCAACAGATCGAGAGCCTGTTGTAAACTTAGATTTCCCAACTCACGATCAATTATACCACCAATTTTGATATCATCTGCAAATTCACTAACGATGCTAACTACATTGGTTATATATAAATTAACGATTTGGATGACAAACAGCAGGAGACCTCTACATCACTGGTCACAGGGCACCAATCAGAAAACCAAGCCTCCACAATTATGCTTTGCCTCCTTCCTCTAAGCCAATTTTGAATCCATTTGGCCAGCTCACTGTGGATTCCATGTGATCTAACCTTCCTGACCACCTACCATGTGCTAAAGACCACAGGGGCAATGTCCACTGGCCTGCCCTGATCAATCCCCTTGGAGACCTCTTTAAAAACTCCGATTGATGAGACACGAGTTCCCATGTACAAAGCCTGTCCAAAAGCTGCTAGATCCTCACTCTAAGAATACCCTCAAACCTTCCCACCATTGACATCAGATTCACCGATCCCTGGTCAAGACAGGTCAGTGGATAGTTTTCTGAATATTAAAGAAAGGCAGGGAAATGCTGGGAAATGAACAAAATCAACCGTGGGCTTGCTAAAAAGCAGAGCAGTCTCGAGGGAATGAGAGGGCTTCTGTTGCTGCTGCTTACATTCTTTTGCATTTGAAGATCTTTATTCTAACACTGGTGGGCTTTCTCTCATCATAACATTTTTATTTCTGCTGATCTTAATTATTAGAGTATTAAACAAACAAAATGCTTACAGGAAAAGACAGAAGAATGTCTGAGGATTAATTATCTCATGTGGTTTCCCAACATTTCCTTCAGACTGTAGGAAAGAACTGCAGACGCTGGTTTAAATCGAAGGTAGACACAAAATGCTGGAGTAACTCAGCGGGACAGGCAACATCTCAGGAGAGAAGGAGTGGGTGAAGTCACCCATTCCTTCTCCAGAGATGCTGCTTGTCCTGCTGAGTTGCTCCAGCATTTTGTGTCTACCTTCGATTTCCATCAGACTATTATGGCTCAGCCGATATTGGCAACATAGCCAAGTTGTTTGGAAAATGTACAATTCACTGCTATAGCCTCCCATGGAAAATAAACAGCATTTTTCTGTATACATTCATGTGTGGTGTGTGAAAATGGACATTTGGGTGGGTT
Organism: Rhinoraja longicauda; assembly: GCF_053455715.1. NCBI lineage: Eukaryota > Metazoa > Chordata > Chondrichthyes > Rajiformes > Arhynchobatidae > Rhinoraja > Rhinoraja longicauda. The sequence goes on from NC_135958.1 coordinate 42,266,262, forward strand.
TTTTGGTGGGGTGGGGTGGAACTAGTTGTCCAATAGTGGGATGGGTCAATATAGACTTATAGTTGATTACCTGTCCATTAATTACAACACAGTAACCGTAATTAAAGGAGATACAGGAACAGACATATAGACAAATGACAGAAAGATGCAAAAGCAACAGAGTTGACATTGTGGGCAACTTTAACTTCTCCGATATTGATCGGACTTCATTTGGTGCAAAAGGCTTAGATGGGGGCAGAATTTGTTAGGTGTATAAAAACATAGAAAATAGGTGCAGGAGGAGGCCATTTGGCCCTTCGAGCCAGCACGGCCATTCATTGTGATCATGGCTGATCCTGGACCCGGGCTCCAGGGAGGCAGCAACCATCCTGGAGTCTCGACTGCTGCTGCAGAGTCTCCTGTCCGCACCCCCAACTATTGAGTCACCCACCACGATGTCTCTGCCTGACGCCCCTGTGGAGCCTCAGCACCAGGGTTGGTGTCACAGCCCAGGCTGCTTTGTCCATCCCAAGAGGATGCACCTGTTTTGAGGAGGTACTGCCACGGGGTCTCCTGCACCATGTTTAATTCCCTTCCTCGTCGTCACCCACCTTCTCTTCCTGTACCCTGGGTGTGACAACCTCACTAGGTCCTGTCCAAGAAGCACTCGTTTTCCCGGATGGTCCTGAGGTCATCCAGCTGCTGCTCCAGTTTCCTAACACGGTCATTCAGGAGCTGCACCTGGACACAGCTCCCACAGGTGTAGTGGTCAGAGGCACCAGCTGTGCCCCTGACTTCCCACACACTGCAGGAGACACCCTCCAGGAACTTGCCCACCATTACTACTGCAGCCACATCCCTAATCAAATAATGGGACACATTCACAGAGTTGATTGAACCTTATTCTGCTATCTGCTGCTGGTAGCCTCCTTACCGAAGACACTTGAGCTAAAGACTCGACTTTTACATCTCCACTGCACTTAAGGGTCTGTCACACGCAGGCGATTTTTAAGGCGACTGCCGGCGACTGTCAAAGTCGTAGCAGATCGCCGAACTTTTCTTTTACCCGACGACAATGACCACAACAATGCCGAGTCAGGTCGAGATTACACCGTCTTCAGAAACATCACAAAATTCCCACGCTGTCAATGCTTCTCCGGCGTCCTAATTTTTGCTGAAATCCCTGACAAGTCGGTAATTACTTGAGAGTTTTGAAATATAACATCTCACCTGGGTTACTTGAAAACCAAGCTTCACGGTAACAAGGCATAAACTGGATTGACTTCCAGTTTACTAATAGCAGTATTAAGAAATTTAATTTTAAACGTGGTTAAATGGATTTTTGTGATGAGTGTCGGCATTCTTTGAAAATGTACGGGAGATGCATATCTGGTTTCTGGGTTGCATATCTGGGTTGGGAGCCTACTTTAAATGTAATCGCTGATGGCCATAAACATCGCGAAAATTCCCACGCTTACCTGACCGTCAAACTGTCACCTCCAATCTACCTGTCAAATGTCCTGACGGTAAATAAATTGGTTAAACACAAGTATTTTATGGTATCTTCAAATAACTTTACTTAATTTAATATTACGTGCTTCTAAATGCATCTAAGAGAACCTAGCAAACCTGAGGACAGCATGCGACAGCGCCCGCAATAAGCAACGATACCTGGCGACAAGCCAGCTGTTGCCAAGTAATTTTAATCCGGTTGACTTTTCAGCGACGCGCCGAGATCCACTACGATTCTTGGAAGACTCCTAGTGCTGCCCGCGACACCTCGGCGAACTGTCGGCGACAGCCTAGTCGCCAGCAGTCGTCTTAAAATCGCCTAAAGTGGGACAGGCCCTTTAGGGTTGCCAACTATCTCACTCCCAAATAAGGGACATGGTGACGTCACCGCCCGGCGCCCCACGTGACCTCACCCAGCCAGCGGCCACGTGCTCCTGCTCAACCAATGGCGGCTGCCTGGGTGTGCAACCTCCGTAGGCGGCACCTAGTGTACAGCAGCCCTCGGGCCTAATACTGGACAAGGGCGGTCCCATACAGGACACCAATTTAGCCCAAAACACAGGCTGTTCCAGCTAATACGGGACATTCGGCAACCCTATCCCCACTGCACCTCACCTACACACAGCCTTTCTCTCAACATGGCTGCCCCCCTTCACCTTGCCTTATTTTTATTTACTACTCAATTAACCAATTTGATGCTGCAACCAGTCCAATGGTCACTTTTACATTGCCTTTATTACCTTTACATTGGCCTGCGTCTTCACTGCCTCCAGCTGTCCTGGCCAATTGCACTCTGTTCAACCTCTCCTACTCTTTTCAAACGGAAAGGAGAAGGACACAAACTGCTTCCCTTTTAAGCGCTGCTGCACAGCCCAGTTCCGCAGGGATCTGTGCTCGGACCTCTACTGTTTGTGATATGGACATAAACTAGTTGGACGTTAGTAGGGTTGCCAACTTTCTCACTCTCGAATAAGGGACAAAGCTGATGTCACTGCCCCGCGTCCCACATGACCTCACCCAGCCAGCGGCCACGTGCACCCGCTCCACCAATGATTGCTACGTATCCCGGCCCGGGCGGCCGCCAGTGGTGGAGCGGGAGCACATGGCCACTGGCTGGGTGAGGTCACGTGGGGCGTGGGGCAGTGACGTCACCTTGTCCCGCGTTTGGGAGTGAGGAAGTTGGCAACCCTACAGACAACACCAAAATTAGTGGAGTTGTGGGCAGTGAGGATGGCTGTCAAAATATACAGCGGGATATAGAAATTAGTGGAGAGATGGGAAATGGAGTTTAATCTGAGCAACTATAAATCTTTGAGAATTCGCCTTTACTTTATCTGCCAGGGGTATCTCATGAACCCTTTTTACCCTTCTGATTCCTTTCTTAAATTCACTGCACATCCTTCATATTCATCCTCAACCATTCACAGCGAGGTCAAATAGAAGGTGAATTTATAATGGCAAGGCCCTTAGCAGTATTGATGAACAGAGGAATCTTGGAGTCCAAGTCCATAGTTCCCTGAAAATGGCAACACAGGTAGATGGTGGTAAAGATGGCACATGGTATGCTTGCCTTATTTGGACAGGCATTGAGTCGTATAGAGTCAGGAAGTCATGTTGCAGCTTGATAGGACTTTGGTTTTGCTGTATTTGGAGCCATTCTGTTTGCCCCATTACAGGAAGCATGTGGACGATATGGAGAGGGTACAGAAGATGTTTACCAGAATACTAGAAACATAGAAACATAGAAAATAGGTGCAGGAGGAGGCCATTTGGCCCTTCGAGCCAGCACCGCCATTCATTGTGATCCTGGCTGATCATCCACAATCAGTAACCTGTGCCTGCCTTCTCCCCATATCCCTTGATTCCACTAGCTGGGTGATTTTTTTTTCTCATCTCAGTTTTAAATGGCCTCCCCTTTATTCTTAGGCGGTGGCCCCTGGTTCTGGAGTACTATTAGCTGTAAGGAGAGGTTGGACAAACCTGGATTATTTTCTCGAGAACATTGAAGGCTGAGGGTTGACCTGACAGAGGCATATAAGATTATGAGACGCACAGATAGGGTAGATGAACCTTTTTCAGGGTGGAAAAGAAAAGATGTATCACACAGCAAAGAGTAGCAGGAAGCCAGAGGATTGGGAAACGTTCAAAGGACAACAGAAGGTACCAAAACAGGCAAAACGGGCTGAAAAGATGAAGTACGAGGGGAAGCTGGCCAAGAATATAAAGAAGGACAGTAAAAGCTTCTTTAGAAATGTTTTAAGAGAAACAGATTAGCAAAGACAAATGTGGGTCCCTTGAAGGCAGACACGGGTGAAATTATTATAGATAACAAGGAAATGGCAGAAGAGTTGAACAGGTACTTTGGATCTGTCTTCACTAAGGAAGACACAAACAATCTCCCAGATGTACTAGAGGACAGAGGATCTAGGGGGATAGAGGAACTGAAAGAAATTTGCATTAGGCGAGAAATAGTATTGGGTAGACTGATGGGACTGAAGGTTGATAAATCCCCAGGGCCAGGGTCCTCAGGGAGGTGGCTCTAGAAATAGTGGAAGCATTGGTGATCATTTTCCAATGTCCAATAGATTCAGGATCAGTTCCTGTGGATTGGAGGATAGCTAATGTTATCCCACTTTTCAAGAAAGGAGCGAGAGAGAAAATGGGGAATTATAGACCAGTTAGCCTGACATCGTTGGTGGGGAAGATGCTGGAGTCAATTATTAAAGAGGTAATAACGGTGCATTTGGATAACAGTAAAAGGATGTCCAAGTCAGCATGGATTTATGAAAGGGAAATCATGCTTGACTAATCTTCTGGAATTTTTTGAGGATGTGACAAGTAAAATGGATGATGGGGAGCCAGTGGATGTAGTGTATCTAGACTTTCAGAAAGCCTTTGATAAGGTCCCACACGGGAGATTGGTGAGCAAAATTAGAGCACATGGTATTGGGGGTAGGGTGTTGACATGGATAGAGAATTGCTTGGCAGACAGGAAGCAAAGAGTAGGAGTAAACGGGTCCTTTTCAGAATGGCAGGCAGTGGCGAGTGGAGTGCCGCAAGGCTCGGTGTTGGGGCCGCAACTATTCACCATATTTATTAATGCTTTGGATGAAGGAATTAGAAGTAACACTAGCAAGTTTGCAGATTACACAAAGCCTGGTGGCAGAGTGAACTGCGAAGAGGATGTTAGGTTCCAGTGTGACCTGAACAGGTTGAGTGAGTGGGCAGATGCGTGGCAGATGCAGTATAATATAGATAAACGTGAGGTTATCCACTTTGGCGGCAAAAACAAGGAGGCAGATTATTATCTCAATGGTGTTAGGTTAGGTAAGGGGGAAGTGCAGCGAGACCTGGGTGTCCTTGTACACCAGTCACTGAAAGTTGGCGTGCAGGTACAGCAGGCAGTGAAGAAAGCTAATGGCATGTTGGCCTTCATAATGAGAGGATTTCAGTATAGGAGTAAAGAGGTTCGTCTGCAGTTGTATAGGGCCCTGGTAAGACCACATCTGGAGTATTGTGTACAGTTTTGGTCTCCTAATTTGAGGAAGGACATCCTTGTAATTGAGGCAGTGCAGCGTAGGTTCACGAGATTGATCCCTGGGATGGCGGGACTGTCATATGAGGAAAGATTGAAAAGACTAGGCTTGTGTTCACTGGAGTTTTGAAGGATGAGAGGGGATCTTCTAGAAACACATAAAATTATAAAAGGACTGGACAAGCTAGATGCAGAAAAAATGTTCCCAATGTTGGGGGAGTCCAGAACTAGGAGCCACAGTCTTAGAATAAAGGGGAGGCCATTTAAAACTGAGGTGAGAAGGAACTTTTTCACCCAGAGAGTTGTGAATTTGTGGAATTCTCTGCCACAGAGGGCAATGGAGGCCAAATCACTGGATGGATTTAAGAGAGTTTAATCGAGCTCTCGGGGCTAGTGGAATCAAGGGATATGGGGAGAAGGCAGGCACGGGTTACTGATTGTGGATGATCAGCCATGATCACAGTGAATGGCGGTGCTGGCTCGAAGGGCCGAATGGCCTCCTGCTGCACCTATGTTCTATGTTTCTATGTTTCCAGACCAGGGTGCATAGCTTTAAGATGAGAGGGGTAAAGTTTAAAGGAGAAGTGCGGTCCAAGTGTTTTCAACACAGATTGGTGGGGACTTCAAGTGGTGGTGGAGGCAAACATAATGGTGATATTCTAGAGGCTTTTAGATAGGCGCTTGGATCTACAGAGGATGGAGGGATGGAGGATCACGTGCAGACAGAGGAAATAGTTTAACTTGACCATGTTTGGTACAGACATTGTGGACTGAAGGGCCTGTTTCCGTAATGAACCGTTCTCAGTTTTCTTTTCCATGTAATATTTCCTTTACACAGCCCCTTTTGATGTAATTTAGACAAAATGCAGAGAACACTCAGCAGGTCAGGCACGTCTGTGGAAAGGAACCAGTTAATGTTTCAGATGCACATCCACCAACTGTTCCACTCATTACTTTCCTGTTGAACTGGACTGGGTGTGACACCTAGGGTTGCCAACTTCCTCACTCCCAAATAAGGGATAAAAGGTGCCTTATTCCTTGGCACCGCCCAAGGTGTGGCCCACGTGACCCCCACACTCCACGTGACCTCACCCAGCCAGCGGCCACGTGCTCCTGCTCCAGCAATGGTGGCCGCCCGGGCCTCGAGGCGGGTTGCTACGCAACCTCCATTCGGCAAACACCCTCGGCCCCGCTCCCTGAACACACTCCGTTAGCCTACAGCGCCCCCTCGCCCTACAGCGCCCCTCAGACCTAATACAGGACAAGGGCGGTCCCATACGGGACAAACCAATTTAGCCCAATATACGGGATGTCCCGGCTAACACCTGGTCTAACTTATTACCTTCTGCCCTCCAAGGATCCAAACAGTCCATTCAAGTGAAGCCGTGATTCTCTTGTACGCTTATGTACTGCATTTGGTGCTTAAGATGAAATCTCCTTTGCACTGGAAAAGACCAATGCAAAATGTGTGAGTGCTTTACTGAACATGCTCGTCTGAAGAAGGGTCTCAACCTGAAACGTCACCCATTCCTTCTCTCCAGAGATGCTGCCTGACCCGCTGAGTTACTCCAGCATGTTGAGTCTATGTTCGGTCTGTACCGGCATCTGCCGTTTCATCCTACAACATGCTTGTTCCGTGTGCAGGGGTATTCCTGAGCGTCTAGCTGCATACCACTCATTCGCTCACAAACCTGTCTGTGGTGTTTGCGCTGTTCCAAATGAGCCCGCAGTACGTTTTCAACCAGGGAATATTGCAGTTTGAGACTTAATATCAAATTCAACCATTTCAAGTAATTTGCTGTCTCTGTGTCAAGGCCACTCAGTTCTGCAGCAGCTAATCCATCTGTAATACTGAAGATAGACACAAAATGCTGGAGTAACTCAGCGGGTCAGGCAATTACTGAGCTGAGGACAGGCTGGGTCACTCCAGCATTTTGTGTCTATCTTCGATGTATCTGAAGTCCCTTCCTACACATCTGTAATACTGATTCCCAGTTTTGCTCCCCACTGATCTGTTCTTATTTACATAACTTGTCAATGCTCCTTTGTTTTCTGTTCTTTCTAACTGCCCTCGTTAAGTTGTCAAACAGATGGCATTTAGGAGCTTATCACCATGGGAATGCTGAGAGACACTTATGAGAGACACTCCCTTGACCTATTTAACCCGATCTGTTTGTTTTCACTTGGGTGTTGGTACAATCGGTAAACAGCTGCACTCATTGTTATCGCTAACATTTTATTTCCAGGTCTCTGCTCTGCTGAACAATGTTTCCAGTGCCACTCTTCCATTTCAGCAAATCACACCTGTTTTATACAAGTATTATGTCTATGTTTTAGTTTGGTTTAGAGATACAGCGCGGAAACAGGCCTTGAGCCCGCCAAGCCCACACTGATCCCCACACATTAACACAATCCTACGCACACCACGGACAATTTTTACATTTACAATACAATACAATATATCTTTATTGTCATTGTACAGGGGCACAACGAGATTGGGAATGCGCCTCCCATACGATGCAATAAATTAATTAGCTAGTCAGTATTAATTTAAACAACCCAATGAAACAAATTAGAACAGTTTCACTGTGCGATGTGACCATCCGGCTCGGCAGGACCGGTTCATAGCAGCTATGGCCCTGGGGATGAAGCTGTTCCTGAGTCTGGAGGTGCGGGCGTAGAAGGCCTTGTAGCGTCTGCCCGATGGTAGAAGTTCGAACAGACTGTTGCAGGGGTTTGAGGAGTCTTTGTGGATGCTGTACCTCAGCTGCACGGAGGCAGAGAGGAGAGCTCTTCAGCGGGTAGTCCATAGAGCTCAGAGGACCATCGGAACACAGCTACCAGCCTTGGAGGGCATCTATAACACAAGATACCTCAGAAAAGACACCAGCATCCACAAACACTCCTCATACCCCTGCAACAGTCTGTTCGAACTTCTACCATCGGGCAGACGATACAAGGCCTTCTACGCCCGCACCTCCAGACTCAGGAAAAGCTTCATTCCCAGGGCCATAGCTGCTATGAACCGGTCCTGCTGAGCCGGATGGTCACATCGCACAGATCTACTTGCACTTTATTCTGTTTTAAAACTGTTCTAATTTGTTTCATTGGGTTGTTTAAATTAATACTGGCTAGCTAATTAATTTATTGCATCGTATGGGAGGCTCATTCCCAATCTCGTTGTACTCCTGCACAATGACAATAAAGATATATTGTATTGTATTGTATGATCGGATATCACAGCCAGGGTACCTTAAAATTGCTTCTCTAACTTCCCACAGATATATCTAATCAGACTCCTGGGATTTATTCACCTTCATATGCCTTAAGATGTTCGGCACCCCCTCGACTATAATACTGACAGTCCTCACGACACTTCCATTAACTGTCCCAAGTTTCTCAGTCTTCACATCTTTCTCCACAGTAAACACAGAGGAGAAATACTCACTTAGGACCTTGCCCATCTCCTGCGACTCCACACAAAAATGACCAATTTGGATTTCTAAGGGGCCCCATTCTCTATGGAGTCACCTGCTTTCCCTAAGTGTACTTATAAATTCTCTATCTGCCAGAGCGATCTCCTTGCCCTCTTTTTGCCCTTCTGGTTTCCTTCTTAAGCATATTCCTCAGTTCCCGAAACTCCTCCAGGGATATACTTGATCCCAGATAGGGTTGCCAACTGTCCCGTATTAGCCGGGACATCCCGTATTTTGGGCTAAATTCGTTTGTCCCGTACAGGACTGCCCTTGTCCCGTATTAGTAGGGTTGCCAACTTCCTCACTCCCAAATAAGGGACAAAGGGTAATGTCACCGCCCTGCGCCCCACGTGACCTCACCCAGCCAGCGACCACATGCTCCCGCTCCACCAATGGCAGCCCCCCGGGCCTCTTAATGGAGGTTGCTATGCAACCCGCCCCCCGACCCAGGCGGCCGCCATTGGTGGAGCGGGAGCACGTGGCCGCTGGCTGGGTGAGGTCACGTGGGGCACGGGGAGGTGACGTTACCTTGTCCCGTATTTGGGAGTGAGGAAGTTGGCGACCCTAATCCCAGATGCCTGTACCTGTCCCAGGCGGCCTCTTGTCTATTGTCTATGGCCTCCTTTTTCCTGACTCGAGCTTCATTTTTTCTTGTCATCCAAGCTTCCTTCCTCCCTTCACTCTAACAGGAACATGCACGTTCTAAACTCTTGGCAACACACTCTTAAACGCATCCCGATTCCCAGACATACCTTTGCTGGCAAACAGCCTGCTCCAATTAACTGGAACATGTTCCTGTCTAATACCATCAAAGTTGGCCTTGCCTCAATTTACAATTTTAACTTGTGGGCCCACCCTGCCTTTATCCATAATTATCTTGATGATAATTGAAGAGTGGTTGCTGGTTCCAAAAGGCTCACTTGCGAACTCTTCAATCACTTGCCCACCCCCAACATCCTCAGAGTAGATCGAACTTTGCCATGACCCATATAGACCCCTCTGCATATACCCTGAGGAAACTTTCCTGAACACATTTCCCAAATTCCACCCCATCCAAGCCCTTGGCATATAGGCCAGGGGGCACAGTGTAAGAATAAAGGGGAGGCCATTTAAAACTGAGATGAGGAAAAACTTTTTCACCCAGAGTGTTGTGAATTTGTGGAATTCTCTGCCACAGAGGGCAGTGGAGGCCGATTCACTGGATGAATTTAAAAGAGAGTTAGATAGAGCTGTAGGGGCTAGTGGAATCAAGAGATATGGGGAGAAGGCAGGCAAGGGTTACTGATTGTGAATGATCAGCCATGATCACAATTAATGGCGGTGCTGGCTTGAAGGGCCAAATGGCCTCCTCCTTGTTAGAAATATTTTCCCAACAAACGACAGTCACAGCAATTTAGATCCAACTGAATGTTTAATACATGAGAGAGGATCGCACAGAGTACAGGAGTCTGAACGAGTCTCTCTGTCGCAGCAGCACCCCACTCATTCCTTTATACAATGGAGTAAACAAGGACGTATCGAACACAACTTAATCTCATCACGCAGGACCACAACTTAATCTCATCACACAGGTGTGCAAAGTACAAAACCAGTCAGCACATAATAGCAGTGAGCAAAGTCTACAAGCAAGCATCTGTTTGCCCATACATTATTCTTAAAGGTACAGTCCCCGATAACTATAGGAATGAATTTTTATATCACTCCTGCACCTATTTTCTTTGTTTCTGTAACAGTCCCAGTCTATATTGGAATAGTTAAAATCCACCACAATGACTACTTCATTCTCCTGACAATTTTTGGACATATTTGCTCCACCAATTCCCTCTGACTATTTTGGGGCCTGAGTTACACACCCAATAAGCTGCACATCCCTTTTCTATTTCTGGCTCCACACCTACAGACTCACTGGACAAACCATCAGCATTGTCATCTCGGACTATTGCCATGACAGACTACTTATTCAATATGGGCAGTGGTAGAGTTGCTGCTTTACAGCACTTGCAGCGCCGGAGACTCGGGTTCGATCCCGACTACGGGCGCTGTCTGTACGGAGTTTGTACGTTCTCCCCGTGACCTGCGTGGCTTTTCTCCGAGATCTTCGGTTTCCTCCCGCACTCCAAGGACATACAAGTTTGTAGGTAATTTGGCTTGGTAAATGTAAAGATTGTCCCTAGTGTGTGTAGGATAGCGTTAATGTGCTGGGATCGCTGGTCGGCGCGGACCTGGTGGGCTGAAGAGCCTGTTTCTGCGCTGTATCTCTAAACTAAACTAAAATAAAGCAACATCCCCTCCTCTTTTACCTCAGCCTCTGTCTCTCCTGTAGCACCTGGAACATTAAGCTGCCAGTCCTGTCCCTCTCTTAGACAGGTTTGGCTACAACATCCCAGTCGCACATACGTATCCATGCCCTGAGTTCATCCACCTTACCCTTCAGGCCTCTGGCATAAAAATAAGTGCAATTCATTCCAACGGTCCTTTCTTGCTCCCTGTCATGCTCCTGCCTATTATGTCTACTGGACTTTCTTCCATCACAATGCACAGCGACTTCCAACGGACTCACCTGCCTCAGTCCTTCATTAGAGCCAATCTAGGTTAAGCCCCCCCTTTAGTTTAATGAGGATAAGTGTAAGGTGGTGCTTATTGGGAAGTCAAACTCGGGCAGGACCTTCACAGTGAAAGGTAGGGCCCTGGGGAGTGTTGTAGAGCAGAGCCATCTAACAGCTACATTGTTACCGGAAAATGGCATCAGAGGTCGATAGGGTGATCAAGAAGGCCTTTGGTACATTGGTCTTCATCAGTCAGGGTATTGAGTATAGAAGTTGGGACATGTCACAGTTGTACAAGACGTTGGCGAGGACGCATTTGTGTTCAGTGTTGGTCACCCTGCAATAGGACGGATGTCATTATATTGGAAGGAGTGCAGAGAAGATTTATGGGGATGTTGCCAGGACTCAAGTGCCTGAACTATTGGCAAAGGCTGGGCAATGTCAAGACCCGTCTTCAGATCTGAAGAAGGGTCTTGACCCGAAACGTCACCTATTCCCTTTTTCCAGAGATGCTGTCTGACCAGCTGAGTTACTCCAGCTTTTTGTGTCTATCTTGAGTGTAAGTTATTGTTACATCAAATGTTAATTTTATATTAAACAGATGTTAGCCATGGATAAAGAATATCCATGATTTAAACATGATTACAGCAGCAGACCAAATTGTTGACCATGTTCCTCCTAATAGGAAAATTCTCTTGAGGGATTAAATCTGACAAAACTCCCGGCACTCTGCAAATCTATTCTGTTTATTCGCATCCATTGTTGAACAAAATCCACTATCAAGGTCCTTCTGATGAATGATATTACCAAAACGTGGAATGTAAAAATGTAATGGAATGTTCACTCAGGGCTCTAATGGTGAAGACATGAGATGTTTGTTTCTTTACTCTCTCTCTGTCATGATGATATTCAGACAACCTAAATTAATTGGTGAACCAAAAGATTTTCGGGAGCAGTACTCTCTTCAATACTTCAAACACCCCGCCCATCTCCCCTTTATTTAATCTAAAAGCAAAACGATACGTTCTTTAGTTTAGTTTAGTTTAGAGATACAGCGTGGAAACAGGCCCTTTCGGCCCACCGGGTCCGTGCCGACCAACGATCCCCGCACATTAACACTATCCTACACCCACTAGGGACAATGTTTACATTTACCAAGCCAATTAACCTACAAACCTGTACATCTTTGGAGTGTGGGAGGAAAGTGAAGATCTCGGAGAAAACCCACGCAGGTCACGGGGAGAACGTACAAACTCCGTACAGACAGCACCCGACAGTAGTCGGGATGGAACCCGGGTCTCCAGCGCTGCATTCGCTGTAAGGCAGCAACTCTACTGCTGCGCCACCTTGTGGTAAGGTACTCACAAATATTTTATCTGATTTATCAAATACCTCCTCTATTCCACCGTCATTATCAAGTGAATACCCAAACATCTCATTCTTTTAACACCATGTTATTAGTTTAGTTTAGTTTATTTGGAGATACAGCGCAGAAACAAGCCCTTCGGCCCATCGAGTCTGCACTGACCAGCGATCCCCGCACTAACACTATCCTACACACACTAGAGACAATTTACGCTTGTACCCAGCCAATTTACCTACAAACCAGTACGTCTTTGGAGTGTGGGAGGAAACCGAAGATCTCGGAGATAAACCCACGCAGGTCACGGGGAGAACGTACAAAGACAGATTTCTAAAGTACACGAATGCTTGGTTTTCACTGTTTCACTGTTTTTAAATTGTCATTATATTCTACAAGCTATGCATACATCCAAATAAAGAAATCTGAAGGTATACATTTAAACAACCTGGTCTATTTCTCAAGCTTTGCAAATGATTAACTTTACCAGTGAAAAATTAAATTGCTTTATTGTTATGTGCTAGATCACAGGTGTCAAACACAAGGCCCGCGGGCCGAATGCGGCCCGCCACGTCATTGTATATGGCCCGCCACGTCATTGTATGTGGCCCGCCACGTCATTGTATGTGGCCCGCCACGTCATTGTATGTGGCCCGCGAGAGCTTAATTGTCATTGGTCGTATATCTTTTAAGTTACAGACATTTTAAACTTTCATTTCTCAACACATTTTTCCAAGTTGCTGCGCGTCTGACGTCACCACAGGCCTCTCCTCACTCGCACACACAAGATGGACGCCCCCGCCCGCAATCACCGCCTCCCCTCTCCTCACTCGCACACACCCGGGGGGGGGGGGGGGACACTGTCTCCCGAGCAGGAGGGAGCAGGATGGTCGGACTAATGGTCCTCATCCTTCCCTTCCGTCCCTTCAACCCACGCACGGCGTCCTCGAGTCCCCCCTTCCACCGATGGCGGCGTCGACGAGGGCCGCTGCCACCGACGGCCCATCGCGACTTCAGACTGCGCGCCTCCCGCAGCGCCTCTCTCCCCTCACGACGCTCCCATACCGGGCCCGCCTCGAGTAGTCCCGACTCCAGTAGTCCGGGGCTCCCTCCTCCCTGCACGCTCGGTAAGTGCCTTTCGCCGCCAACGGCTCCACGGAGGGGAGGGGAGGGGAGGGGTGGGTGGAGGAGAGAATGGGATTATGGGGGGGGGGGGGGAGGAGAGAGTGGGGGAAAGGGGGTGGTGGGGAAAGGGGGAGGGGGAGAGTGGGTGAGGAGAGAGTGGGGGGAGAGTGGGACTGGGGAGGGGGACAGCGGGGGTGGTTGGGGGAAGAGAGGGGGTGGGGGGAAGGGGAACAGTGGGGGTCAGGGAAGAGGGGGGGGGTGGGAGGAGCAGAGAGTGGGGGGAGAGTGGGACTGTGGTGGGGGGGAAGAGAGGGGGTGGGAGGAGCAGAGAGTGGGGGTGGGGGGGGGACAGTGGGGGTCAGGGAAGAGTGGGGGGGAAGGTGGGTGGGGAAGGGGACAGTGAGAGTGAAATGGGGAGGAGGGGGTGGTGGAGGAGGGGGTGGTGGGGGAGGGGGTGGTGGGGGAGGGGGTGGTGGAGGAGGGGGTGAGGGAGGGGGTGAGGGAGGAGGGAGGAGGTGAGGGGGTGTGGGTGGTGGTGATGGGGAAGAGAGAATGGGGGTGGGAGGGAAGGGGGACTGAGGGTCAGGGAAAAGGGGAGAGTGGGGGGAGGGAGTGGGGGAGGGAGGGAAAGGTGGGTGATGGGGAAGGGGACAGTGAGAGTGAAAGGAGGGGGAGGGTGGGGGAAGGGGGGTGGTGGTGGGGGGAAGAGAGTAGGGGGGAAGGGGGACAGTGGGGGTGGGGGGAGGGGGACGGTGAGAATGCAGGTGGGGCGAGTGGGTGGAGGGGAGGGTAGGGGTGGGAGGGGGTGAGGAGAGAGTGGGGGAGGCGGGGGTGGGTGAGGAGGGGTGGAGGAGAGAGTGGGGCGGGAGAGGGGCTGGGGAGGAGAGAGGTGAAATGGGGGGTGGAGGAGAGTGCGAGTGGAGGTGGGAGGGAGAGTGCTACTGGGGAGGAGGGTGGGGTGGGGAGGAGGGAAGAGTGCAGGTGGGAAGGAGGGGTGGGGGGAAGGGGACAGCAGGGGTTGGGGGGAGGAGGGGGTGTTGGTGGGAGATGAGAGTGGGGGTTGGGGAGAAAGGGGACAGTGGGGGTCAGGGAAGATGGGAGAGTGGGGGGTAGGGAGAGGAGGGATAAGGAGGATTGAGTAGGGGGTTGAGGATGCTACACCAATACAGGAGAGGCTTTGGGTCCAAGGCTCCTCGGTCACACCCTCTCCCCTTCCCTGGACCGCCTTTAATTGCGCTCCCCCTCCCCTGGAGGAGCACGGCACCACAGTGAAGGAGAAAGAAGATGGCCACTGGCAGGACGGTGTCAGAGGCTCCCTCTCCCCTTTCCCTTCCTCACCCACCCCTCCCCTCTCCCCTTTCCCTTCCTCACCCACCCCTCCCCTCTCCACCTCCCCTCCTCCCCCCCCCCCATTGAGATTCTTTTTTTTTTAAGAGACAATTTATTTTAAAGAAAAAACGCGATTTCCCCAGGTCGCAATGGAAACCCTACGAGGAACTTGTCAATGTGCTTACATATATTTTTACATTTATGTTAATGCATGTACAATATTTGTTCATTTCAATAAATAATAATCAAATGCAGACAGTTATTTAACAATATGTTAAAGATTAGTTACATTTATACAGTCTTACAGTTACAGCCGGCCCTTTGAGGGCAACCATAATGCTGATGTGGCCCGAGGTGAAAATGAGTTTGACACCCCTGTGCTAGATAAATGAATGTTGAATGCGGCACTATTGTCTGTTGATAATAGTGCCTCGTGCTTCCATTGAAGTGTAGTCTTACCTCTATTGAAATGCATATCATGTCATCTGAACACATTGACAATGGCTGAAAATAAATACTGGTTTCTGTGGAAATGGAGGAAGGAACTGCAGATGCTGGTTTACGATACGATATGATAGAACTTTATTCATCCCAGGAGGGAAATTGATCTGTCAACTGTCATAAAACACAAAATGCATGAAACATGAAATCAAAGTGATGAGTAGAAACGATTGGGGAGGGGGGGGAAGGGGAGTCAGTCTCAGTCTACCCCACGACAGAAGGGGGAGGAGTTGTACAGTTTGATAGCCACAGGGAAGAAGGATCTCCTGTGGCGTTCTGTGCTGCATCTTGGTGGGACCAGGCCGTTACTGAAGGTGCTCCTCAGGTTGACCAGTGTGTCATGGAGGGGGTGAGCTGTATTGTCCAGGATGCTCCACAGTTTGAGGAGCATCCTCCCCTCCAAGACCCCCTCCCATGAATCCAACTCCGCGCCCAGGACGGAGCCAGCCTTCCTGATGAGTTTGTTGATCCTCTTGGTGTCCACGGCCTTCGCCGTGCTGCCCCAGCACACGGCAGCGAAGAAGATGGCACTGGCCACCACCGATTGGTAGAACATCTGCAGCATCTCACTGCAGACGTTGAAGGAGCGGAGCCTTCTCTAACAGTACAGCCGGCTCTGTCCCTTCTTGTGCAGGGCCTCAGCGTTCCTGGACCAGTCCAGTTTACTGTCCAGGTACACTCCAAGGTATTAGTACTTCCTGATAAACTGCACATCCACACCATTGATGAAGACAGGGGACAGGGGTGTTCCTCTCCTAAAGTCCACCACCAACTCCTTAGTCTTGTCGGTGTTGAGGTGCAGGTGATTCAGCCCACACCACTCAACAAAGTCGTTGACTACACCTTTGCATTCAGCTTCCTCACTGATGCAGCCCACAATTGCAGAGTCGTCTGAAAACTTCTGCAGGTGGCAGGAGACGGAGTTATATCTGAAGTCGGAGGTGTAGATTGTGAACAGGAAGGGAGAGAGGACAGTCCCCTGTGGGGCCCCTGTGTTGCTCACCACCATGTCCGAGACACAGTTCTGTAGCCTGACATACTGAGGTCATCCAGTCAGGTAGTTAGTTGGTGATCCAGGACACCAATGAGGCATCCACCTGCATCTTTGGTAGTTTGCTCTCTAGCAGTGCTTCTCCCTAGCAGCAGAGAAGTAAAAGAACATGACTCACACAATGCTTCCCGGCTTATCCAGGTGAGCATAGGAATGATGCACCGAAGATAGACACAAAATGTTCTATGTTCTATGTTCTAAAATGCTGGAGTAACTCAGCGGGTCTGAAGAAGGGTTTTTTGACCCGAAACGTCACCCATCCCTTCTCTCGAAAGATACTGCCTGTCCCACTGAGTTACTCCAGCATTTTGTGTCTGTAACCGGTTTCTGAGGCATGTGTGACTTTTTATTTGTGAGGTCTTTGTATTCCCTTCAGAAAATAGTACAGTAATTATGGTTTTCAATGAAAAAGGAGTATAAAATGTAGGGATATAGTTGTATTTATAGCAGAATATGATGCTTACCAGGAAAGAAGACCAGTCCTTGCCTTGATTTTCCGGTCTTTCATTTTATTGGTCTGAAAACGATGGGCATATTTTTCATGAACTATGATCTATGATGCTGCCTGACCTGCTGAGTTACTCCAGCATTTTGTGAAATAAATACCTTCGATTTGTACCAGCATCTGCAGTTATTTTCTTACAATATATATTTTTTAATTAGAAGATGAACAGAAAAAGACCCTTTAAAAATCTTTGTCATTTGGAGTTTAATTGAGTACAGGATGGCATTTTTTAGTATTTAATAAATTGAGTATGGGATTGTATGGCATTTTATTATACTTTTAAACTCAGAAGTACTGAAAAAAAAGGAATATGTCGGGGATAAAGCATTCATTATTGTCACAGCACATAATTGCTCCTTGGGGATTATCAATTTAGTTCCAATTGAGAGGTTTTGTAAATTAAATGAAGGGTAACACATACCAGACACACGCAACCAGTGGGATTATGGTGCTGTATTGAAAGCATTATTGGCTGTAAGTTAGTTTGGACAAATACTGTTTCTTTCAGCAGTCCACAAATGATAATCACTTTAAGATGCAGTAAATCCTATTTGTGATTATTTCAGACTTGAACAAAGCTCATTAGGAAATTTGATCAAGCACTTCCTGGTATGGGACATTACATCTCAGGACTTGGTTGCCAACTTCCTCACTCCCAAATACGTGACAAGGTGACGTCACCGCCCCGCGCCGCACGTGACCTCACCCAGCCAGCGGCCACGTTGCCATTGGTGGAGCGGGAGCACGTGACCGCTGGCTGGGTGAGGTCACGTGGGGCGCGGGGCGGTGACGTCACCCTTTGCCCCTTATTTGGGAGTGAGGAAGTTGGCTACCCTACTAATATGGGACAAGGGCGGTCCCGTATGGGACAAACTAATAAACGGGATGTCCCAGCTAATACGGGCCAGTTGGAAACCCTATCTCAGGATGAGGCAGGATGATGCAAAATCTTTATTAAACCGTTGTAGGAGAATTTCGACGCTGGGACTCTTGTCATTGGGCACGTCCTGGATAATGATGTCCTGCTCCCATGGTGTTGAACAGGGGGGATGCAGCTACACCATGCTGACCTTGGGGCACCCCTTCAGCAATGAATGTGTCTCCGTAACCCCTGCCCACACCTTGCCCCTCTCTGCCAACATGCGTCTGCTGCCAACCCAACTTTGCAATCTCTCCCATTTTGCCGCTACCACTGGCCAGACTGGCACAAACCCACAGGCTTCCTTTTGTCCCTGATCTTCATTTCAAGACATTGTGTGAACCACTCATCTGGTGTTAAAACTGGCCTGAGGAAAGGCTCCTTCTTGAATACTGGAGACTTCGGAGCTCCGTTAGACTGAATGCTGATGTTGTGACACAATGACTTAAGCACCTGCCATCCCACTGCCTTGGCCCTTTGCTACTCGACAGCAGAGCATGCATGCCCAGTCTGGGAAAGATCAGCCCATGCTAAGAAGATTGATCCATCCATCAATACAACCTGCCGCCTTCTCACTGGATGTCTTAGACCAGCAGTCTCCAAACTGCGGCCCGTGGGCCACATCCGGCCTGCCACGAGATTTTATCCGGCCCGCAGCAAGCACGTTCCATGCTGTGGGTTCTGTGGTAGCGTGGGAACTTTTTTTTAGGGGCCTATATGAATGGTGGTTTATTGTCACGTGTGCACTGCACAGTGGAATTATTTTAGCATAGATCACACGTGCACGAGTCACCCCCATATTTTGGCACCGTTTACAAAAAGTCCAAAGTCGGGTCCGCCACTGGATGTACTGGAGCGGCTGCCGATCCAGGCGAGCCCCAGGCTGCTGCAGGGCCTCCTCCATCGCTCTCGACTGGCTCGGCCCGTCGATCAGCGTCCCTCTCCTCGCCCGACCGACCGACCGCCTCCGTGTCCCGGGCGAAACGCCTTGCAGGCGCTGGGGGCGTTACCCCACTCCTACCGGCCCACTCATCCTGTCCGTCGTCACCAGCAGCTCCCTCCTCCTCAGTTCTCCGGCCTTCAGGCCCGGTCTCGGCGGCAGTTTGCGATCTTGCACGTCAGGTAGGCGGTCACGTTGAGGGCATGTCTGCAGCTGCCGACTTAATAATCATTTAACATTTGAATGATTTCTTAGCGGAGATCCCACCGTGAGTCACTGCGACGGTCACACACACGTGGTCAGTCCGCCATTATAGCAGGTGATATTTCTACACCGTCTGCATGTCCACTGGTGGGCACTGTATTGTTTCTGGTTTATAAATATTGTATACCTACGGTATATATATATATTCCAATATTTCAAGCTCTTTTAAAATTTTGAATATTATTTATTTGTTGCCATATAAACCTCATTAAATTTATGAAACTGATATTTCTTTATTTTTTCCTACATTTCACATTTTCCAAAAATGTGATAATCTATATAATGTTTTTTTAATATCAAAAAATACTTTATTCAAGTAATAAATATTTACAAAACATCTTCTTTTCAACAACTCCATCCAACATTTCCGGAGGTTACACATTCAATGCAGATATTCATTTCCAATTTTACACAGTATCCCTTATTTGGAGGGGCGTCTCTCTCCACCACACCCTGCCCCCCCCCCCCCCCCCCCCCCCATGTCCAGCAGCGGAAGGACCCTAGACTGTGGTCCTCCCCCACAGAGCCTTAGCGTTGGCTGCACCGAGCTTCAGTGCATCCCCCAGCACGTACTCCTGCAGTCTGCAGTGGGCCAGTCGGCAACATTCCTTGACGGACAGCTCGCTCCGCTGGGAGGCCAACAAGGATCGGGCAGACCAAAGAGCGTCTTTCACCGAGTTGATGACCTTCCAGCAGCACTCGATGTCAGTCTCCGAATGCGTCCCTGGGAACAGTCTGTAGATCACAGAGTCCTCTGTGACGGAGCTGCTCGGAATGAATTGTGACAGGGACCCCTGCAGACCTCTCCAGACTCTCTTTGCAAATCCACACTCTGTGAAGAGGTGGGCCACCGTCTCCTCTCCGTAGCAGCCGTCCCGGAGGCAGCGTGCGCCGGTAGTGAGGTTCCGGCGGTGCAGGAAGGATCTGACTGGGAGGGCTCTCCTCACCGCCAGCCAAGCCAGGTCTTGGTGCTTGTTGGTTAGTTCTGGCGATGAGGCATTTTGCCAGACAAGCTGGGCAGTCTGCTCTGGGAACCACGCCACAGGATCCATGGAGTTATTCCCCTGCAGTACCTGCAGGACGTTCCGTGCTGACCACTGCCCGATGGACTTGTGGTCAAAGGTGTTGGTCCGGAAGAACCTTTCCACAAACGACAGATGGTTCGGCAATGTCCAGCTGACTGGCACATTGCGTGGCATCTTCGCCAGGCCCATCCTTCGCAACACCGGGGACAGGTAGAACCTCAGCAGGTAGTGGCATTTGGTGCCCACGTGCCTTGGCTCTATGCTCCGCCTGATGCAGCCACACACGAAGGTGGCCATCAGAATGAGGGCGACGTTGGGCACGCCTTTACCCCCGTTGTCTGCCGACTTGTGCATTGTGGCTCGTCGCACCCGGTCCATCGCCGACCCCCAGATGAAGCGGAAGACAGCCCGGGTGATCTCCTTGGCGTGGGAGGGAGGGACGGGCCACACTTGCGCCAAGTACAGCAGCCCCGAGAGCACCTCACACCTGATGACCAGATGTTTCCCTGTGATGGAGAGGGAGCGCTGCTTCCACAGCTCCAGCTTCTTCCCCACCCTGGCTATCCGCTCCAGCCAATTCTTGTTACACGCCTCAGCCTTCCCGAACCAGATCCCCAGCACCTTCAGGAAGTCAGGCTTGATGGTGAAGGGGATGGAAGATCGGTCGGGCCAGTTGCCAAAGAGCATGGCCTCGCTCTTCCTGCGGTTTACCCTGGCCCCCGTGGCAAACTCAAACTGGTCGCAGACGCTGATCAGTCTGCGGACCGACCCTGGATCCGAGCAGAAGACGGCGACATCGTCCATGTATAGGGAGGCCTTGACCTGAGTGCCCCCACTGCCTGGTAATGTCACTCCTCTTATGCTCGCATCCTTCCTGATGGATTTGGCAAAGGGTTCAATGCAACAGACGAACAAGACAGGGGAGAGAGGGCAACCCTGCCTGACTCCAGACCTGACGGGGAAGCTGTCTGATTCCCACCCATTAATTTGGACTGCACTACAGATATCGGTGTAGAGCAGTTGTATCCACTTCCTGATTCCCTCCCCAAAGCCCATTTTGGAGAGCACGTCCCTCATGTATGTGTGCGATATCCTGTCGAAGGCCTTCTCCTGGTCCAAGCTGACCATGCAGGCATCCACCCGTCTGTCCTGCACGTAGGCAATGGTATCTCTCAGCAGCACCAGGCTGTCTGAGATTTTCCTGCCAGGTACAGCACAGGTTTGGTCCGGGTGGATCACCTGTCCCAGAGCAGACTTGACCCGGTTGGCGATGGCCTTAGACAGGATCTTGTAGTCTACATTCAACAATGTGATGGGTCTCCAATTCCTTAAGTCATTCATCTCCCCCTTCTGCTTGTAGATCAGGGTGATGCTGCCCTTCCTCATAGAGTCTGATATGCTGCCGGCTAGAAGTATATCGTTGTACACTTCCAGCAGGTCCGGGCCCACCCAGTCCCACAGAGCCGAGTACAACTCTGCCGGTAAGCCATCGCCTCCGGGAGTTTTACTCGAGTCAAAGGAACGGATGGAGCCAGTCAGCTCCTCCAAGGTCAGTGGTTGGTCCAGACTCTCCCGCTTGCTGTCGTCCAAGACTTCCGTGATGGAGGACAGGAAGTTCTGGGAGGCGGTGCTGTCTGTGGTCTTTTTATCGTACAGATCCTTATAAAAGGATCTGCAGACCTTGAGCATGTCTGTCTGCAAGGATGTTACCGAGCCGTCCTCCTCCCTAAGGCTTTTGATCACAGAGCTCCCCCTGGGAACCTTATGGAAGAAGAAACGTGAGCACGTCTCATCCTGCTCAACATGGCGGACCCTGGACCGGAAGATGATCTTGGAGGATTCAGAGGTAAAGAGCCGAGCTTGCCGGCCCTTCAACTCTCTCAGTTCCTCCCTCACATCCACCCCTCTCCTCTGCAGAAGGAGCAGTTGCTGCAAATCTGTCTGGAGTTGACACAATTCCCTCTTACTCTGTCTTGCTCTCTGAACACCTTTGGAGATGAAGAACTTCTTGATGTTCTCCTTTGTTGCCTCCCACCAGAGTGTCGGGGAGTCAAAGAGGGGCCCCACAGTTCTCCAACATGCGTAGTCCCTCTTTAGCTCCTCGACGTTCTCCGGGGTCAACAGCTCCACATTTAACTTCCACGTCCCTCTGCCCGCCTTCCGGTCCTCCTGTAGGTGACAGGTGGCCTGAAGGAGGCAGTGGTCAGAGAAGAACACTGGCGTGAGGTCGGTGTGTCTGACCGTGACGGCCCTCGCAACATTGTGGGCCTCATACTGAAAAGTTTGGAGGCCCCTGTCTTAGACCAACATCAACTGATAGCCTATACATAACAGGTATAACAGGTATAACAGAGCTTTATTTGTCGTTCGGTACCGAAGTACCGAACGAAACTACATAGCAGTCATAGAAAAAAAAAAAAAGAACACAAGACACATAGCCCCAACACAAACGTCCATCACAGTGACTCCAAACACCCCCTCACTGTGATGGAGGCAACAAAACTTCCCCTCTCTTCCCCACGCCCACGGACAGACAGCTCGTCCCCGACCGACCCGCACAGTCCCCGCACCGGGCGCTGAAACGTCTCGCGGCCGAACCGGGCGATGAAAGGCCCGCGACCAAGCCTTGCGCAGCTAAGTCCCGCAGCCGAGCTGCACCAGCGGTGAAAAGTCCCGCAGCCGAGCCGCACCGAGCGGTGTTAAGTCCCGCAGCCGAGCCGCACCGGGCGGTGTTAAGTCCCGCAGCCGAGTTGCACCGGGCGGTGTTAAGCCCCGCAGCCGAGCTGCACCGGGCGGTGTTAAGCCCCGCAGCCGAGTTGCCCCGGGCGGTGTTAAGTCCCGCATACTATCTTCATCGCAGTACAGCGAGCAGTAGACAACGCCATCACCAAACCGCAGATGTACCACATCCCCTATTCGGCCATGAACCCGCAAAGAGTCGGCTAAAGTGCAGGAAAAACTTCCTCAATGAAGTTGAACCAAATGCTGAAGCTGAAGGTACCAGAGTTGCATTATGGGAAGAGAGATGAGCCAATCTCCCATCAACGACATCCATGTCCATCAGTGCCGAAGAAGAACTTCGTCCTGGGGCCGAATCAAGCTGGGCTGAATGGAAATGCCTCAACAGACTGAGAGCTGGTACTGGTCGTTGTAAAGCCACTCTCAAGAAGTGGGGTTATATAGACACTGAAGATGTCATCTGCATACGTGGCACTGAACCACAAACTATGGAGCACCTGTGAGACGTCCTCTATTGGAGCACGAATGCAAAGCTGAGGACCTCACAGAGAACTCTGACTCCATTCTATCTTTGTCCCGCCCCCCTGACATCAGTCTGAAGAAGGGTCTCGACCCGAAACGTCACCCATTCCTTCTCTCCCGAGATGCTGCCTGACCTGCTGAGTTACTCCAGCATTTTGTGAATAATCACAGAGAACAATGATACTGCTAAGAGTTGTGTTCAGTTTTGACTGAAGCATAATATCTAGCATGTTGTGGACACGATAAGAAGAAGATCTCACAGCATCTGTCCATGAAACTGCACTTGTCAGAGTGCACAGGGTTTTGGATGCATATATTAATACAGATGTTGTTAAGGCAGTAGACACAAAATGCTGGAGTAACTCAGCGGGTCAGGCAGCATCTCTGGAGAGAAGTAATGGGTGACATTTCGGGTCGAGACCCTTCTTCAGACTGATGTCAGGGGAGGGGGCGGGACAAAGATAGAATGTAGTCGGAGACAGGAAGACTAGTGGGAGAACTGGGAAGGGGAGGGGATAGAGAGGGAAAGCAGGGACTATCTGAAGTTAAAGAAGTCAATGTTCATACCGCTGGACTGTAAGCTGCCCAAGCAAAATATGAGGTGCTGTTCCTCCAATTTGCGCTGGACCTCACTCTGACAATGGAGGCGGTCCAGGACAGAAAGGTCAGATTGGGAATGGGAGGGGGAGTTTAAGTGCTGAGCCACCGGGAGATCAGGTAGGTTAAGACGGACTGAGCGGAGGTGTTCAGCGAAACGATCGGCGAGCCTGCGCGTGGTCTCGCCGATGTAGATAAGTTGACACCTGGTAAGGCAGTAGTCATGAGGAAGCTGTCTTGAGATCACAAGCAGCAGAGTAGTGCATTGAGCATTAATGTTGCCATTCCAAGTAATAGAAGCACAACTGGAACCGCAGACAGAGATGATCAGAGATGATCAGAATGGCACTAGTGCTGATTGCCAGTACCTAATTCCACTGATTTCAGAGAAACAAGTGTAAGGGTACTTGATGAATACCGGCTGCTGTTTTCTCTTCCACTCTCAGTATCAGTGATGGCCATTTCAGGATACGGAAACCCCTAATTTACTGCCCAATCTGCGTGGTGCGTTTGGACTCTGCCTGGAGTTTAACAATGGAAACATGCTGAGATTTGCTGGTATTAATGCTGACAAATCTGCCCTTGTATCCTGCATCCCGGCCACTCCCACTTCTCCCCTCGACCACCAGGCAAAAGGTATGGAAGCATGAAAACGCATGACTTCAGATTCAGGGACAGGCTCTTCCCAACTGTTATCAGACAACTGAACCATGCTACCACAACCAGAGAGCAGTCCTGAACTGCTATTTCCCTCACTGGCGACCCTCGGACTATCCTTGATCAGACTTTACTGGCTTTACACGTTTGGAGGGATATGGACCAAACGCAGGCAAGTGGGACATGGGTAGCTGGGACATTGTTGGCTGTGTGTGGGCGAGTTGGGCCGAAGGGCCTGTTTCCACACTGTATCACTCTGTGACTATGACTCTGTGAGAGATACAGACGGTGATGTAGAGAGATGCAGAACAAATAAATGAAAGATATGCAAAAAAGTAAGGATGATAAAGGAAACAGGGCATTGTTAGTTGTGCGCTCGGTGAGAACGAGTACAGACAATGAGACTCAACAAGATTACTTTGAAGCTGGTATGACTTGGAGTTATTTATATTCCATTCCTTTCTCCTTTAAACGCGAACAGCTAACTCTTTAAGGCACTGGCTGAATGGTACTCCTACACGCAGATGTATCATGTGCTGAGGGATGTTTTTGCAATCAACATTTGAAACGTATTTAAATGGAATGACCTTGCAAATTAAAACAGATCAGTTCTGTGTGCACATTATTTACATAGTAAAATGCAGGGCGACATAACCCCCCTTTACATGAACCCTAACTACTTAAAATACTTCCTCAGAGACAAATTAAACAAGGTATTGCATTACCATAGTATCGGCCAAACTAGTTAATCTCACTCTCACATTGAACCCAAAGAGTCACAGGACCTTTCTGAGCATGAAACTAAATTGAGAAGATTGGAGCTGCCCACTTCTGTGCCAGAGGTCTCCATTACATAAACATCAAAGAAGGAACAAAGATTGTGGTGCCGTCAGCAAATGTTCATGTGACCCTGGGAGTGAAGCACGACAGACCCATGCTGTCTGTTCATTATAACCATTACAGGAACAAGTGCAAATTAGATTCAATTCCTTCAGCAATGGGGCTGACCTGCTTACATGGAACATAAGCACGGAGCGGCACGGCTTAGGAACAAGCCCCTCAACCCACAAAGTCCGAGGCAAACGTGCCATGAAACTAATCTCCTCTGCCTGCACATGATCCGTACACTTCCATTGCCAGCATACCGGGGCTCACGTTGTCGACCTTCCCGTGGTGAGCCCTGTCAACTGACCTCAGTCAGGCGAACGACAACAAACAGAGACAGCAGAAGTAGAAGCAGCTTCATAACTTCTGCTGCCTCAAACGCAAGAAGAAGAAGAAGAAGCCAGCATACCGACATGCCGTCTGAAAGCCTCATAAATCCCATATTCCTGTCAGCCTCCACTCCCACTCCTGGCACCACATTCCACCCACCCACCACCAGGGTTGCCAGCTATCTCACTCCCAAATATAGGACAAGGTGACATCACCGCCCCGTGCCCCACGTGACCTCACCCAGCCAGCGGCCACATTGTCCCGCTCCACAAATGGCGGCCGCCTGGGCCGAGAGGCGGGTTGCCACGCAACCTCTGTTAGGCGGCGCCCGGGCCTACACTGTCTGGGACTGCTGCGGCCCCCGGGCTACAGTGTCCAGGCCTACACTGTCCAGGCCTACAGTGTCCGGGCCTAGTGTCCAGGCCTACAGTGTCCAGGCCTACAGTGTCCGGGCCTACAGTGTCCAGGCCTACAGTGTCCAGGCCTACAGTGTCTGGGCCTACAGTGTCCAGGCCTACAGTGTCTGGGTCTACAGTGTCCAGGCCCACAGTGTCCAGGCCTACAGCGCTGTCTGGGCCTAATACGGGACAAGGGCGGTCCCGTACGGGACAAACCAATTTAGCCCAAAATATGGGATGTCCCGGCTAATATGGGACAGTTGGCAATCTTACATTCAAGCCACCCACCACTCTCTATGTAAAAAAGGTACCACGCACATCTTTAAACTTTGGTCCCTCTCACCTTAAAGCTACACCCTCTAGTCCTTGACATTTCCACTCTGAGAAAAAGGTTTGACTGCCTCCCATATCTCCGTCTCTCATCATTTTATGCACATCTATCAGGTTTCCTCTCGGTGACTGATGTCTGTGGTGGGGAAGTTAGTTTAGTTTAGAGACGCAGCGTGCAAGCAGTGCAGCCACTGAATCCTCACCGACCAACAATCACTCTTACACTACTCTCCTACACACTAGGAGCAATGTACAGATGCCAATTAACCAACAAATCTGCGGAATGCCGAAACCAGGGAACCCAGACCATGTGGCATGGTCACAGGGTGAACGTACAAACCCCAGACAGACAGCACCCCTAATCAGGAGCGGACCCGGGCCTCTGGTTCTGTAAGGCAGCAACTCTACCACAACACCATTGTACCACCACTGTAAGATATATATGCATTTTGGGGTTGATTTGGGATAATCAGTCTGGTTTTATACGTGGGAGATTGTGTCTTACAAATCTGGTCCGGTCATTTTTCCTTAAATGTAGCTTCCCCTCCACTACCATGGTCGGCAGGGCCCTCAACCACCCCCTGTTCTCCAATCCAGAACAAGGATAGAGATCTACCTGCCCTCACATTCCACCAAAGACTTCTCCATAGCGCCCCATAATCCCAGCCACTTTCAATGGGATTCCATCATCTTTCACATCTCTCTTCCACTGCTACCCTCCCACCCACCCCCCCATTGCCACCCACCCCCCCATTGCCACCCACCCCCCCATTGCCACCCACCCCCCCATTGCCACCCACCCACCCCCCCATTGCCACCCACCCCCCCATTGCCACCCACCCCCCCATTGCCACCCACCCCCCCATTGCCACCCACCCCCCCCATTGCCACCCCCCCCCCCCATTGCCACCCACCCCCCCCATTGCCACCCACCCCCCATTGCCACCCACCCCCCCATTGCCACCCACCAAATCCTCCATTCAGCATACTGGCACATTCCTGAATCTATCTCCCTTTGTATACTAGCTGCAGAGTTGCAGATCGCATGGAATCCAAGGAAAGTTAGCCGGCTGGATCGGGAATTGGCTGTGACTCATGGTGGGCCTCAGAGATTGGTGCCTGGTCCATTGCTGTTTGTGGTTTATGTCAATGATTTGGATGGCGATGTAGATGGCATGATCAGTGGGTTTGCAGATGATACGAAAGTGGGTGGTATGCACAGAGGCTCATGGCCAGAGTAGGGGAATCGAGGACCAGAGGACAAGGTGAAGGGGAAAAGGTTTGATAGGAATCTGAAGGGTACATTTTTCACACAGAGGGTGGTGGGTGTATGGAACAAGCTGCCAGAGGAGGTAGTTGAGGCAGGGACTATCCCACTGTTCAAGAAATAGTTAAGACTGGTACATGGATAGGACAGGTTTGGAGGGATATGGACCAAACGCAGGTAGGTGGGACTAGTGTAGCTGGGACATGTTGGCCGGTGCGGGCAAGTTGGACCGAAGGGCCTGTTTCCACTCTAGTATCACTCTATGACACTATGATATGGGCCAAACATGGGCGAGTGTAGATGAGGCATATTGGTTGGCATGGGCAAGTTGTGCCGAAGGGCCTGCTTCTGTGCTGTATGACTCTGTAACTCTATGCAGGAGATGTAGCACTTGACTTGTTTTCTTTTCCTTTTTTTTTCCACCATCCAGGACTGCAAAGGGTTCTTCTGGATGAAATTCACTTGTACTTCTAACTTAGCGTTAGTGTATTGCATCTGGTGGTGTCATTGTGGAATCCTCCACAAAAGAGAAACAAACGCAGATTGGGTAACCATCCTGCAGAGCCTCCATTCATTCCAAAGTGACAACTACACTTCCAGTCGGCCGCCTGAATACTCTCATCCTACTCCCCACCTTCCGATCGTCTGCAGTGTCAACTGTCAGCTCCAGTAATAGCGGCACATGGCATCCCTGTGTGGTACCTCAGCTGCACGGAGGGAGAGAGGAAAGCTCTACAGCGGGTAGTCCATAGAGCTCAGAGGGCCATCGGAACACAGCTACCAGCCTTGGAGGGCATCTACAACACACGATGCCTCAGAAAAGCCACCAGCATCCAAAAGACTCCTCACACCCCTGCAACAGTCTGTTCGAACTTCTACCATCGGGCAGACGATACAAGGCCTTCTACGCCCGCACCTCCAGACTCAGGAACAGCTTCATCCCCAGGGCCATAGCTGCTATGAACCGGACCTGCTGAGCCGGATGGTCATATCGCACAGTGAACCAGCACAGATCTACTTGCACTTTATTCTGTTTTAAAACTGTTCTAATTTGTTTCATTGGGTTGTTTAAATTAATACTGACTAGCTAATTAATTTATTGCATCGTATGGGAGGCACATTCCCAATCTCGTTGTACCCCTGTACAATGACAATAAAGATATATTGTATTGTATTGTATTGTGTTGTATGCTGTTACTCTCATGGCGGCACGGTTGGGCAGCGGCCTAACAGCGAATGCAGCGCCGGAGACCCGGGTTCCATCCCGACTACGGGTGCCGTCTGCACGGAGTTTGTACGTTCTCCCCGTGAGTTTTCTCCGAGATCTTCGGTTTCCTCCCACACTCCAAAGACGCACAGGGTGTACGTTAATTGGCTTGGTAAATGTTAAAAATAAATTGTCCCTTGTGGGTGTAGGATAGTGTTAATGTGTGGGGATTGCTGGTTGGCACGGACCTGGTGGGCCGAAAGGGCCTGTTTCCGCGCTGTATCTCTAAACTGAACTAAAACTAAACTCACGTCTCAATACTGAATATCACAACGTCGTCATGAAGCCACACTGGACAGAAACATGTCCTTGGGCACAACTTGCCCTTACCAACCAAGATGCCCCAACCAAGTAATTTTCCCATTTACCTGTGTTGGCCCACATTCCTCTAAACCTTAGGTAGACACAAAATGCTGGAGTAACTCAGCGGGTCAGGCAGCATCTCTGGAGAGAAGGAATGGGTGACGTTTGGGGTCGAGATCCTTCTTCAGACTGAGATTCAGGGAAAAGGGAAATGTTATACGGAAAAGTGTGAGGTGTTGCATTTTGGGACATCGAACAAGGGCAGGATCTACACAGTAGGAAACCTTGCCTGAGGTCCATGGGCATAGTCCACTTTGATCTGTGTTTTCACACCTTACCCTTCCATATCTCTCTGTCTCCTCTCCCCTGAGTCTCAGTCTGAAGAAGGGTCTCTACCCAAAACATCACCCGTTCCTTCTCTCCAGAGATGCTGCCTGACCCGCTGAGTTACTCCAGCATTTTGTGTCTACCAATTTAAACCAGCATCTGCAGTTCTTTCTTACACATTCCTCTAAACCTTTCCAGTCCATGTGTCCATCCTATCCACTTTGGTTATTGCTTCAAATTTCAACAGCTGCGTGTCTCCTCGTGAATTCTTCAATGGGTTTCCACAATAGGGTACTTCTGTAGAACTGTAAAGCTGGAACATCTAAACTAAGTCTACCTATTACCAAGCGAGTGGCACAGTCAGCAGCAGTTCACTGAGAAGGCGGTCGCTGCAGAACAGGGCCAGCAAACAGAACAAGCACGTCATGTTGTTATTCCACTTTGCAGCAGGTGGCATCAGCAACGTTGGGCGACCTGTGATGCAGAGTGAAGAGGGGGCTTTTGGCAGGATGGACACAGAAGGGAAAAAGAGAAAGCATAAGGTTTTGTTTTGTATCCAAAGTGCCCAAGTAGTCGTGTGTACTCCCCATCACCAGTCTGACATCTGCTTGCATCTTAATGGACATGCATCTTATTTTAAGAAAATAACTGCAGATGCTGGTACAAATCAAAGGTATTTATTCACAAAATGCTGGAGTAACTCAGCAGGTCAGGCAGCATCTCAGGAGAGAAGAAATGGGCGACGTTTCGGGTCGAGACCCTTCTTCAGACTGAAGAAGGGTCTCGACCCAAAACGTCGCCCATTCCTTCTCTCCTGAGATGCTGCCTGACCTGCTGAGTTACTCCAGCATTTTGTGCATCTTATTTTAGATCATAGTCAGGGCATTGCATTGGATCTGCATGCAGTTGCGATTCATGCTGCCTTTTTTCTTCCCAACAGGCTGCCTCCTTTGCAAGCAGGATTAGTTCCTCCAGAAATGGATTCTGTATTTCGTCAAAAACCCAGTCATGCGCGCAGTGCTCTCTACAAAGACAGAGACTGCCAGCAAATCTATTGTCGAGCAGATTGTTGCCATTGGTTTTACAATTAGGAAATAAGCAGAAGGCTACGTATTTAGTGAGGATGACATTTCTGCTTTGACTATTACAACGATCATGAGAATATCAATTCTAAGAGATTTATTCTTTACAGCTGGTTGTGGTCTAATCTGAAATGGTTACATATATCTGCTGATGTTAGTTCTGGCACATTCACTTGGAACCATGACAACACAACCCTCTCTTTCTCTTATCTGTTGATATTAAACAACGTCACAATAGATTTAGTCAGTATTTAACTGTAAAGTAATTTCCTTTCCACAGATTGAAAATGGTGTTCTTTTATGAAGCAGAATATGAAGTGGGCCGCTCACTATTGACAGCAAATGCACGGTCTTTGTCATTCTGTTGATGGAGGGGGGGGGGGGGCTGTAGAGGAAGGGGGGGCTATGGAGGGAGGGGTGGGGGGCTATGGAGGGAGGGGTGGGGGGCTATGGAGGGAGGGAGGGGGGCTATGGAGGGAAGGAGAGAGGGAGGGGCGGGCGGGGGAGCTGTGGAGGGGGGGTGTGGAGGGAGGGAGAGACTGTGGAAGGGGGAGGGCTGTGGAGGGAGGGAGTGGGGGCTGTGGAGGGAGCGGGCAGGTGAGGCATGGCTGGCTGTGGAGGGGGGAGCTGTGGAGGGAGAGAGGGAGGGGCGGGCGGGGGGAGCTGTGGAGGGGGGTGTGCAGGGAGGAGGGCTATGGAGGGAGGGGGGCTGTGGATGGAGGGGGGCTGTGGATGGAGGGGGGCTGTGGAGGGGGGTGTGCAGGGAGGGGGCAGGCGAGGCCTGGCTGGCTGTGGAGGGAGGGGGGGGCTGTGGAGGGGGGGAGCTGTGGAGGGGGGCTTTGCAGGGAGGGAGGGGGTGTGGAGAGGGGCTGTGGAGGGGGGGCTGTGGAGGGGGGTGTGCAGGGAGGGGGCAGACGAGGCATGGCTGGCTGTGGAGGAGGGGCTGTGGAGGGAGGGAGGGAGGGGGGGCTGTGGAGGGGGGGAGCTGTGGTGGGGGGCTGTGCAGGGAGGGAGGAGGTGTGGAGTCACCGGGCCTCGACTCACCTCGCCGCTCGCCGTACCTCGCCGCTCGCCGGGCCTTGCCTTGCCGCCCGCAGGGCCTCGCCTCGCTGGGCCTTGCCTTGCCGTCCGCCAGGCCTCTCTGCTCGCCTCGCCTCGCCACCCGCCAGGCCTCGCCGCTCAGCGGGCCTCACCTCGGCTCGCCGGGCCTCACCTCGCCACTCAGCGGGACTCGATACACCACCCGCCGGGCCTCAACACTCGCCGGTCCCCGGGCCTCGCCTCGCCTCGCCTCACCGCCCACCGGTCCTCGCCTCGCCACCCACCAGGCCTCGCCGCTCAGCGGGCCTCACCTCGGCTCGCCGGGCCTCACCTCGCCACTCGGCGGGACTCGATACACCACCCGCCGGGCCTCAACACTCGCCGGTCCTCGCCTCGCCGCTCCCCGGGCCTCGCCTCGCCTCGCCTCACCGCCCACCGGTCCTCACCTCGCTGTGGAGGGGGGAGCTGTGGAGGGAGAGAGGGAGGGGCGGGCGGGGGGAGCTGTTGTGATTTGCTGTTGAAGACCACTGGAACAAGTATGTCTTCAATGAAATTAGGTATGTGCAGTTTTAAATGAAACTCTTTCTTCATAACTTAGTCATACATTTTATGACCATTGTTCTTTTATTCAATACCAAGGGAATTGGGATGTGTACGGAAAAAGCAAAATAGAAAAAACAGAACAAAACAGTTTTTTCTTTGTTGTAAAAAGTATTTCTGTTCACTAACCTTTCTATAAATACCAGGATATACTCATGATAGGCCTGACATTGTACATGTAGTCCAAGAACTACAGACTGTTGGAAATAATAGTCGTTTTTCACACATGAATATAGCGCAACGCTACTTTGAAGTTGTTCAAATGTCACATCAATGTTGAGATATGCTCCTCTGTAAAGTCGGTCAAATACGTGTTCAAGTACACCTTGAAGGGGAGAGATCAAGCAGTTTTTGGAGTTAACAGGGATGACGAAATTGCACAGTAATTTACTGGCAGATACATTGGTCTGTCGGAAGCAGTGGGATCAATCCTTGGATTTCCAACTCATGAGAGACGCCCCGCTGTCATTCGACTCCAGGTACATCTACCACAAGAACAACGAGTCGTCATCAGAGTCGATGCTGGTCGGCTGGTGAGAAATGAGGATATCACGAGAACGACTTTAACTGGTTAATGCGGACTGAACGCAGGTGTTGAGCGAAGCGATCGCCGGTTTGTTGCCAAACTGACGACCATTGGCAACAGACGATGGAAGAATGCGAGCAGACAAGACTCCCCGAAGCAATGAGAGATTTGTTTGTTTTGCTGACGATTGCTGAGATCAACACTTCTCGACAATTATGGGATCGCTTCAAGAATTCAATGTCTGAAGATTACCTTCAAAGACAACGGAGAACAATCGACGATCCAAATATCATGATTGATGAGAGGCATCATGATCAGGCTCCGTTGTATATGCAAGACAAGCTTGGGAATTACAACAAGACACTGGGATACTTTCATGTGCCACTACCAAGACATGGAAGAATGAACCTTGATGGTGACAATCCAGAATTGCTGAGTGAATTGCAGTACAATAGACCTGAACAACAGTGATTTTTTGAAGAGAAGGAGCCTCTGCTGAATGCTGAGCAAAGAGCAGTGTATGACCATGTGTGCAGCTGCTTGGAAAGGAATGTTCCTTCAATGTTTTTCATTGATACACCAGCAAGAATGGGCAAAACAATTCTCACCAATTTGATCCTCTCCAAAGTTCGAGGTCAAGTTGATGTTGCTTTTGCTGTAGCATCCTCTGGTATAGCAGCCACATTGATGCCTGGTGGAAGAACTGCACATTCTCGATTCAAGATACCCATCGAAGTGACCGATAATACAATGTGCAACATTGAGAAGAACTCCAACATGGTTCATTTGATCAGGAGTATGAGACTGATTGTTTGGGATGAGTGCCCGATGATTAAGAGGTGGACAGAACTCTTTGAGATCTATACAAAAAGAACGATGAGCCTTTTGGCGCCATTCTTACCTTTTGTTGTGGTGATTTTCGACCTCCTTCCTGTTGTAAAAAGGGGAAATGATGCTGATGTTGAAAATTCCTGCATCAAGAAATCCTATTAACGTTCAAATTGTTATATTTTGTTATTCACATTTTAAACTTTAATAAATCCCTTTTCCACTTGCTGTGCCTGTCAGCCGCCCATGTGCAGTAATACCTCCATGTTCCACGTCACCATGGAAACCCGACGGGCGGGAATGGTGGCGCCACCGGAGAGCCCCTAAGAATGGAGTGGGGGGAGATAAGGGGGGATGGAGTGGGTGACTGGGGGGGTGGGAGGGGAAAGGTGGAGTGTGTGGGCAAGAAGGGGGGTTGAGAGGATGGAGTGAGGGAGTGGAGGGGAGGGTGCTAGACCAATGCAGAAAAAAACTACCATTTTAAAGAAAAATCGCGATTTTCATTGAGATTTATTTAATTCTTTTTAAAAAGCCATTTATTTTAAAGGAAAAAGCACGATTTTCCCCACATCACAATGGCAACCCAATGAGTTGTGGGCCCAATGGGTCCACTTGGTCTAGTGTATTTATAAAATCTATTGAGATTGTCCTTAATGCTACCCGCCAGAGCCATCTCCTGACCCCTTTTTGCCCTTCCGATTTCCTTTTTCAGTTTACTCCTGAGTTCCCGAAACTCCTCCAGGGATGCACTTGATCCCAGCTGCCTATACCTGTCCCATGCATCCTGGTTTTTGACCAACGCCTGAATTTCCCTCGTCAGCCAAGCTTCCTTACGTTTGCCTGCTT
The DNA here is from genome assembly GCF_053455715.1 of Rhinoraja longicauda. Lineage (NCBI taxonomy): Eukaryota > Metazoa > Chordata > Chondrichthyes > Rajiformes > Arhynchobatidae > Rhinoraja > Rhinoraja longicauda. The sequence continues at coordinate 42,300,874 of NC_135958.1, forward strand.
TGCCCTTCACTCTAACGGGGACATACAGATCCTGAGCTTTCTTCAGCACACTTTTAAAAATATCCCACTTGGCCGATGTTTCTTTCCCCTCAAATAACCTGTTCCTGTCAACTTTCTCTCATACCCTCAAAGTTGGCCTTACCCCAGTTGAGCATTTTAACACGTGGACCCTCTCCGTTCCCTATCCATAACTATCTTAAACCTACTCAAACTGTGGTCACTGGTCCCAAAAGGCAACTCCACACACACTTCATTAACTGGCCCTTCCCAATTTCCCAATACTAGATCCAGCGTTGTCCTCTCACCTGTGGGGGCCTCCACATACTGCTTAAGAAAACTCTCCTGAACACTTTTGAGGAATTGCACCCCATTTAAACCCCTCACACTATGATTTTCCCGGTCTATATCGGGAAAGTTAAAATCCCCTTATTTGACCTGCATCTGTCGGCAATGTCCTGGCACATTTGTTCTTCTAATTCCCGTTGACTATTCGGGGGTCTGTAGTACACCCCCAACAAGGTGATCATCCCTTTCTTGTTCCTCAGCTCCACCCATATAGCCTCACTAGACGAACCATCCGTAATATCACCTCTGTACACTGCCGTGACATCCTCCTTAACCAAACCCCCTCCTCTTTTTCCCTCACCCCTGTCTCTCCTGAAGCCCTCTTGTAAGCAGGTTTCAGTCACGGCTACAACGTCCCAGTCACACCTACCTATGCATGCCCTCAGCTCATCTGCCTTACCCGTCAGGCCCCTTGCATTAAAATACGTGCAGTTAAATTAACCCTCCTTCCTCGCACTCTCTGCCTTTCACCTGCCTCTTCTGTCCACTAAGTTTTACTCTACAAATTGAGAGGGAGATAGGAAAATCGGAAGTGTCAGTATTACAGTATAGCAAAGGGGATTACAGAGGCATGAGGCAGGAGCTGGCCAGAATTGACTGGAAGGAGGCCCTCGCAGGGAAGACGGTGGAACAGCAATGGCAGGTATTCCTGGGAATAATGCAGAAGTTGCAGGATCAATTTATCCCAAAGAGGAGGAAAGGTTCCAAGGGGAGTAAGAGGCACCCGTGGCTGACAAGGGAAGTCAAGGACAGCATAAAAATAAAAGAGCAGAAGTACAACAAAGCAAAGAAGAGTGGGAAGCCAGAGGATTGGGACTCTTTTAAAGAGCAACAGAAGATGACTAAAAAGGCAATATGGGGAGAAACGATAAGGTACGAGGGTAAACTAGCCAATAATATAAAGGAGGATAGCAAAAGTTTTTTTAGGTATGTAAAGAGGCAAAAAATAGTCAAGGCAAATGTGGGTCCCTTGAAGACAGAAGCGGGGGAATTTATTATGGGAAACAAGGAAATGGCAGACGAGTTGAACCGGTACTTTGGATCTGTCTTCACTAAGGAAGATACAAGCAATCTCCCAGATGTTCTAGTGGCCAGAGATCCTAGGGTGACGGAGGAACTGAAGGAAATCCACATTAGGCAGGAAATGGTGTTGGGTAGACTGATGGGACTGAAGGCTGATAAATCCCCAGGGCCTGATGGTCTGCATCCCAGAGTACTTAAGGAGATGGCACTAGAAATTATGGACGCATTAGTGATCATTTTCCAATGTTCTATAGATTCAGGATCAGTTCCTGTGGATTGGAGGGTAGCTAATGTTGTCCCACTTTTTAAGAAGGAGGGTGAGAGAAAACGGGAAATTATAGACCAGTTAGTCTGACATCAGTGGTGGGGAAGATGCTGGAGTCAATCATAAAAGACGAAATTGCGGAGCATTTGGATAGTAGTAACAGGATTGTTCCGAGTCAGCATGGATTTACGAAGGGGAAATCATGCTTGACTAATCTTCTGGAATTCTTTGAGGATGTAACCAGGAAAATTGACAGGGGAGAGCCAGTGGATGTGGTGTACCTTGACTTTCAGAAAGCCTTTGACAAGGTTCCACATAATAATAATAATAATAATACATTTTATTTATATAGCGCTTTTCATATACTCAAAGACGCTTTACAGAGATTTTGAGAACATAGGGAAATTAATAAATAGATAAATAAGTAAATAAATAAATGAACAGAGAAAGGAGACAGTAGGTGAGGTGACCTTCAGTGGTTGAAGGCAGTACTGAACAGGTGAGACTTCAGCGATGTTTTGAATGTGGTGAGTGTGGGGGAGTCTCTAACGGTTTGGGGTAGTGAGTTCCATAGGGTGGGAGCAGCGATGGAGAAAGCCCTGTCCCCCCAGGATCTGAGTTTAGTCCGGATGTGGGGGGATAGGAGATTGGCAGCGGCAGAGCGGAGGGTGCAGGTGGGAGTGTGCCTGTGGAGGAGGTCGGTCAGGTAGGATGGGGCCAGGTTATGGAGGGCTTTGTAGGTTATGAGGAGGATTTTGTACTGGATTCTCTGGGGGATGGGGAGCCAGTGGAGTTTATAAAGGACGGGGGTGATATGGTCACGGATCGAGGTGTGTGTGAGTAGACGGGCAGCGGAGTTTTGAATGTATTGAAGTTTATTGATGATTTTTGAGGGTGCGCCATAGAGGAGGCTGTTGCAGTAGTCCAGACGGGAGGTGATGAAGGCGTGGATGAGGGTTTCTGCAGCTGTGGAGGAGAGGGATGGACGGAGACGGGCAATGTTTTTGAGGTGGAAGAAGGCTGTTTTTGTGATGTGTTTGATGTGTTTGTCGAAGGAGAGGGTTTGATCAAGGATGATTCCAAGATTCCGGATGTGAGGTGAGGTGGATACTGGGAGACCATCAATGTTGAGGATGAAGTTTTGGGTGGATTTGGTGAGCATTTTTGGACCAATGATGATGATTTCACATAGGAGATTAGTGGGCAAAATTAGAGCACATGGTATTGGAGGTAGAGTACTGACATGGATAGAAAATTGTGTTGACAGACAAGAAACAAAGAGTGGGAATAAATGGGTCCCTTTCAGAATGGCAGGCAGTAACTAGCTGGGTGGTAGTGTGAACTGTGAGGAAGATGCTATGAGGTTGCAGGGTGACTTGGGCAGGTTGTGTGAGTGGGCGGATGCATGGCAGATGCAGTTTAATGTGGATAAGTGTGAGGTTATCCACTTTGGTGGAAAGAATAGGAAGGCAGAGTATTATCTGAATGGTGTCAAGTTAGGAACAGGGGACGTAAAACGAGATCTGGGTGTCCTAGTGCATCAGTCACTGAAAGGAAGCATGCAGGTACAGCAGGCAGTGAAGAAAGCCAATGGAATGTTGGCCTGCATAACAAGAGGAGTTGAGTATAGGAGCAAAGAGGTCCTTCTGCAGTTGTACAGGGCCCTAGTGAGACTACACCTGGAGTACTGTGTGCAGTTTTGGTCTCCAAATTTGAGGAAGGATATTCTTGTTATTGAGGGCGTGCAGCGTAGGTTTACTACGTTAATTCCCGGAATGGCGGGACTATCATATGTTGAAAGACTGGAGCGACTAGGCTTGTATAACCATATAACAATTACAGCACAGAAACAGGCCCGTTCGGCCCTACCAGTCCACGCCGACCACTTTCTCTGACCTAGTCTCATCTGCCTGCTCTCAGTCCATAACCCTCCAATCCCCTCCCATCACTGTATACACTGGAATTTAGAAGGATGGGAGGAGATCTTATCGAAACGTATAAGATTATTAAGGGGTTGGACACGTTAGAGGCAGGAAACATGTTCCCAATGTTGGGGGAGTCCAGAACAAGGGGCCACCGTTTAAGAATAAGGGGTAGGCCATTTAGAACTGAGATGAGGAAAAACTTTTTCAGTCAGAGAGTTGTGAATCTGTGGAATTCTCTGCCTCAGAAGGCAGTGGAGGCCAATTCTCTGAATGCATTCTTGATATGCAGGCGTGATATTTGACTCTGCATTAAAATTTGACAAGCAAGTCAACACTGTGGTAAAAGCCAGCTTCTTCCAACTTCGTACCATAGCTAAAATCAAACCTTTCCTCCAATTCGACGACACTGAAAAAATCATTCACGCTTTCATTTCCTCCCGCCTAGACTACTGCAACTCCCTATACACTGGGATCAGCCAATCTTCCCTGTCCCGCCTGCAACTGGTCCAAAACGCCGCAGCGAGACTCCTGACGGGTACCCGTAAAAGGGACCACATCACGCCAATTCTGGCCTCTCTCCACTGGCTCCCTGTATGGTACAGAATCAACTTCAAGCTCCTCCTATTCACAAATAAAGCCCTAAATGGACATTCCCCCCCCTACATCAAAAATCTTCTAACTTCCTCTCTAACTCCAGGTCCCTCAGGTCGGCCGACTTGGGGCTACTCACTATCCCGCGGTCTAGGTTTAAGCTCAGGGGTGACCGCGCTTTTGCGGTTGCAGCTCCTAGACTGTGGAACAGCATCCCTCTCCCCATCAGAACTGCCCCCTCCATCGACTCCTTTAAGTCCAGGCTCAAAACCTATTTCTACTCCCTAGCGTTTGAGGCCCATTGAGGAGGCGCTGTGAACTGTTTTGTATGTGCTGTTATGTTTGCGTGCTACTGTATGTTTCATTTTTTCCTTAGTACCCAATCAGATGTACAGCACTTTGGTCAACGTGGGATGTTTTTAAATGTGCTATACAAATAAAATTGACTTGACTTGACTTGACTATAATATCACCTCTCAGCTTCCTGCAAATTTGCAGATGATACAAAGCTGGGTGGTAGTGTGAACTGTGAGGAAGATGCTATGAGGTTGCAGGGTGACTCGGACAGGTTGTGTGAGTGGGCGGATGCATGGCAGATGCAGTTTAATGTGGATAAGTGTGAGGTTATCCACTTTGGTGGTAAGAATAGGAAGGCAGAGTATTATCTGAATGGTGTCAAGTTAGGAACAGGGGACGTACAATGAGATCTGGGTGTCCTAGTGCATCAGTTACTGCAAGGAAGCATGCAGGTACAGCAGGCAGTGAAGAAAGCCAATGGAATGTTGGCCTTCATAACAAGAGGAGTTGAGTATAGGAGCAAAGAGGTCCTTCTACAGTTGTACAGGGCCCTAGTGAGACCGCACCTGGAGTACTGTGTGCAGTTTTGGTCTCCAAATTTGAGGAAGGATATTCTTGCTATTGAGGGCGAGCAACGTAGGTTTACTAGGTTAATTCCCGGAATGGCGGGACTATCATATGTTGAAAGACTGGAGCGACTAGGCTTGTACACACTGGAATTTAGAAGGATGAGAGGAGATCTTATCGAAACTTATAAGATTATTAAGGGGTTGGACACGTTAGAGACAGGAAACATGTTCCCAATGTTGGGGGAGTCCAGAACAAGGGGCCACAGTTTAAGAATAAGGGGTAGGCCATTTAGAACTGAGATGAGGAAAAACTTTTTCAGTCAGAGAGTTGTGAATCTGTGGAATTCTCTGCCTCAGAAGGCAGTGGAGGCCAATTCTCTGAATGCATTCAAGAGAGAGCTGGATAGAGCTCTTAAGGATAACAGAGTCAGGGGGTATGGGGAGAAGGCAGGAACGGGGTACTGATTGAGAATGATCAGCCATGATCACATTGAATGGTGGTGCTGGCTCGAAGGGCCGAATGGCCTCCTCCTGCACCTATTGTCTATTGTCTATTGCACTTTAAGGAATAAAGTCCTACCCTGCCCAGCCTCGCCCTGTGGCTCAAGCACTCAAGTCCTGCCAATATCCCAGTGAATCTTCTCTACATTATTTCCCGCTGAGTTACTCCAGGATTTTTTGTCTATCTTGAGTGATTGAAAGGTACAGCAAGGAAATCCATTCAGACTAGTTCGATACTGTAATGAAAATGAACTGCAGATGCTGGTTTATACCAAAAGATAGAGCATCTCAGATTCAATGGAGGTATAAAATACTCAGCAGGTCAGGCATCAAAGAACATGGAACAGTACAGTACAGGAACAGGCCCAGCTGCTCAGAGGGACAGGCAGCATCTCTGGAGAGAAGGAATGGGTGACGTTTTGGGTTGAGACCCTTCTTCAATCATTCACTCAGTCAGGGAATTGAGTGTAGAAGTTGGAACAAGATATTGGTGAGGGCGCACTTGGAACATTGTGTTCAGTGGTAGGCACCCTGCGAGAGGAAAGTTGGAAATAGTGTAGAGAGATTCACTGGGATATTGGCAGGACTTGAGTGCATGAGCCATAGGGAGAGGTTGGGCAGGCTAGGACTTTATTCCTTACATTGCAGGAAGCTGAGAGGTGATATTATAGAGGTGTACAAAATCACCAGAGGAATAAATAAATAAATAAATTGGATGAGAGCTTAACTTGGTATCATGTTCAGCACAGTCATTGTAGGCCAAAGGGCCTGTTCCTGTACTGTACTGTTCTATGTTCTTTGATGCCGGACCTGCTGGGTATTTTATACCTCCATTGAATCAGAGATGCCTATGTTTAGGAAGGACAAAAAAACAGCACAGGCAGCTAGAGATCTATAATTCTTGGTACTGTAGCGACCATAGGGATTGGTCCTGAGAGTCGAACCCTCGGATTGGCCAGCTAGGTCAGGTGGTGGTTTTGGCGCCCAAAACCAGTCAGTGGGAAGAGAACTTCGAAGCGAACAGTTTGATTTAATGGTTGTCTGTAATTTTGTTTGTTATACTTTGTAATCGAATATTGCTGCCGCAATAAACTTCTTTAACAAAGAACAAGCCTCCAGACTCGCCATATTGGTGACCCCGACGTGATCTAGCCGATCATCTAGCTGCTCGTTCAGCGTTTCGACGCCCCTTCTGCAAGGCACGGCGTTGTCCATCACATTCCCACCGAGGGCCCCCCCGTTTTCGCTCGGGCCCGGAGGTTGCCGCCGGACAAACTCAGGGTAGCACGTGAAGAATTTCAGAAGATGGAACAAATGGGCATTGTCCGTCAGTCCGACAGCCCGTGGGCCTCTCCGTTGCATATGGTCTCCAAAGCATCTGGGGGATGGAGACCATGTGGAGATTACCAGCGCCTTAACGCCGTCACCACGACAGACCGCTACCCCATACCGCACATCCAGGATTTCTCGTCTGGGCTGGAAGGTGCCATAGTATTCTCCAAAATTGATTTGGTGCAGGGCTACCACCAGATTCCTGTGCATCCGGGAGACATACCAAAGACTGCCACGATCACTCCGTTCGGGTTGTTCGAATGGTTGCGTATGCCTTTCAGTTTGAAAAACGCGGCACAGACCTTCCAGCCGCTTATGGACCATGTTGGTTGGGATTTGTCTTTTGTCTTCATTTATTTGGATGATATCCTGGTCGCCAGTCGCTCGGAGCAGGAACACCTGGTCCATTTGCGGACTGTGTTCCGGCGGCTTCAAGACCATGGGCTCATCATCCACCCCTCCAAGTGTCAATTTGGCCTCCTCTCTATTGATTTCTTAGGACACCGGATCACCTCAACCGGCGCCACTCCGTTGCCTGATAAAGTGGAGGCTGTTCGTGCCTTCCCGCGACCCACCACAGTAAAGGGGTTTGCAGGAGTTCGTGGGGATGGTGAATTTCTACCATAGGTTCATGCCGGCAGCGGCACGGGTCATGCGTCCGCTCTTCCAGTGTCTCGCAGGCAAACCTGTCGAGTTGGAGTGGTCCGCGGCCGCTGAGACGGCCTTTGAGGCAGCTAAAGTGGCTCTGGCAGACGCCACCATGCTCGTCCACCCAAGCACCACCGCCCCCACGACCCTGACGGTCGATGCGTCGGACGTGGCGGTGGGAGGGGTTTTGGAACAGCATGTTGATGGCAGTTGGCAGCCCTTGGCGTTTTTCAGCTGACAGCTTAATCCGGCTGAGCTGAAGTATAGCGCCTTTGACCGAGAGCTTCTGGCTCTCTATTTAGCTGTCCGCCACTTTAGGTATTTTCTAGAAGGCCGCCCATTTGTGGCCTTTACTGACCACAAACCGTTAACCTTTGCTTTTTCGAAAGTGTCCGACCCATGGTCGGCCCGCCAGCAGCGGCACCTGACTGCCATCTCAGAGTTTACCACCAATGTTCGCCACGTCGAGGGTAAGCTTAATGCCGTTGCTGACGCCCTGTCCAGGCCAGCCATTTCCCCAATTTCAGCGGTGGAATGCGAGGTGGATTTCCAGGAGCTTGCAGAGGCACAGCACCTGGCAGACACTGCCTCAGCATACCAGTCCACCACTTTGGGGTTGAAGTTGGCCCAAGTGGCCTGTGGGCCTGCGGGTACAAAAGTCTGGTGTGATGTTTCCCTTCCCCGCCCCAGGCCGGTGGTGCCGGCCGCCCTTCACCGCCGGGTGTTTGATGCCATTCATGGGCTGGCGCACCCGTCCATTCGCTCCACCTCTGCCTTAGTGGCCGCTCGGTTTGTGTGGCATGGCCTGCAGAAGCAAGTAGCCGCTTGGGCCCGATCCTGTGTTCCCTGCCAGACCGCTAAAGTTCACCGGCATGTCCAACCTCCGGTGCAGGAGTTTGCGGTCCCTGCGGTCCGTTTTTTCCATATTCACGTTGATTTAGTTGGGCCCTTGCTTTCCTCCAGGGGCTACACTCACCTACTCACGGTGGTTGACTGATTTACCCGTTGGCCGGAGTCTTTCCCGTTGTCCGACACCTCCGCCGCCTCTTGTGCCCGGGTCCTGGCCCTCCATTGGGTGGCCCATTTCGGTGTTCCATCCGTCATTACCACCGACCGGGGTTCCCAGTTAACCTCTACCCTTTGGGCTACACTAGCAGAGCTGTACGGTTCCCGGTTGCAGCAGACCACGGCGTGCCACCCACAGGCTAATGGGCTCGTGGAAAGGTTTCACCGGCAACTTAAGGCGGCCCTCAGTGCGCGGCTGGATGGCCCTGACTGGGTAGACCAGCTCCCCTGGGTCCTTTTGGGCATCCGGACTGCTCCTAAGCAGGACCTCGGAACTTCGTCCGTGGAACTGGTATGTGGCTCGCCACTCAGAGTGCCCGGGGACTTCCTTCCGGAGTCCTCTGGTCAGCAGCCCTCGGTTCCGTCGGTTTTAGCATCCCTCCGGGCGCGATTGGGTTCCCTGGCTCCGGTTCCTACTTCACGTCACGGGTCTCCCATGGTGCATGAACCGCCTGCCTTGAAGGACTGTGAATTTGTGTTTCTGCGTAGAGATGCCCATCGTTCCCCGTTGCAGAGGGTCTATGAAGGACCGTTCCGAGTGTTGCGTAAAGGGACGGTCACCTTCACCTTAGATGTTGGGGGCAGGAGTGAGCTCGTCTCTGTGTCCAGGCTTAAACCTGCACACTTGGTTGGTCAGCCGCCTCGGCGGGGCCGTCCTCCTGCAATTCCACCTGATCCGGGACCCCCTGCTCCTGTGGTTCCTGCAGCCCCTCTCCTTACTCGTTCTGGTCGCGAAATCCGGCTCCCTGCTAGATTCCGTACCTCGGGTTCTGGGGGGAGTCATGTAGCGACCATAGGGATTGGTCCTGAGAGTCGAACCCTCGGATTGGCCAGCTAAGTCAGTGGGAAGAGAACTTCGAAGCGAACAGTTTGATTTAATGGTTGTCTGTAATTTCGTTTGTTATACTTTGTAATCGAATATTGTTGCCGCAATAAACTTCTTTAACAAAGAACAAGCCTCCAGACTCGCCATACTACAATCCTTTCTAATATCATCAATTTTCAGAAGGACACTATGGTTTATTCACTTGAAATGTATTGAATGGAAGCTGCTTCAGGACCCGGTGGTGCTCCGGTAGTTGCTGCATTACAGCGCCAAAGATCCGGGATCGATCCTGACTACTGCTCCCTGCATGGAGATTGCAAGTTCGCTCTGTGTCCGCGTGGGTTTCTTCCCTGTGCTCTGGGTTTCTCCAACCTTTCAGGGACGTGAGGGTTTGTAGGTTAATTGACTTCTGTAAATTGTCCCCAGAACGAGGATAGAACTAGTCTACGAGGTGATTGTTGATCAACGCGGACTGGGGAGGGCCTTTTTCCATGCTGTATCTCTAAAGACGCACTGAACTTGTGAAATGAGCTATCAATTCAATTCCTTCACCCTATTTAATCCAGAAAAGAAACACACAGACCGTAGCTAATTCAAAGTGAACTGTGTGACTGTTCATACTCTTGAACTAATTTTGAAGAATTGAATCCCGAAATGTTCTGTGGCGCAATTAAATGGTGCATTAACTGAGAAGACAATCCCAATCAACAATCATGGGATGGGAAAAAAAAATCAGATAATAAAGGGGATAGGTTTACGATGTGGGGCAAAGTGTAAAGGAGATCTGCAGGGCAACTTTTGGGTGGTGAGTGCTGGAAGGTGCTGCCAGGATTGGTGGTCGAGGCAGATACAATAGTGGCATTTAAGAGGCTTTTGGATAGGTATATGGATATGCAGATAGTGAGAGGATATGGATTATGTGCAGGCATCATGCTCAACACAGATATTGTGGGCCAAAGGGCCTGTTTTTGTGCTGTACTATGTCCTAAGACATGTGCACTACTTTCACATAATATTGGTTGAAAATCTCTTAAAATCTCAATAAATTTGACGTTTGCTGCTCATTGCTTGATTAGAGTAAGCCAAATCACTGCGAATGCCAAAAATATACTCTACTCTAAATTATTAGTAATTATGCTGAACATTTCAGATATTCTAACAAATTTAGAATTTTAAACCCTGCCATTTGATACTTGAACAGCTTAGTCATTGTACATGGCCTTGTAAACGTTTCCAAGTAGTGGTTTTTGCCAAGTGGTGCTGCCAGATATCTGTGTATTTGCTCAGAGTTCCCAATGTACACTGCCAGTTTTTCTCCTACCCATTCTAACAAGAATATTGAGGAAGACTGGTGAAACTGTCTGCTCTTCAGTTTTTTTTCTTCTTTTGTTATTAGTTCAATCCAAATTGTAGGCACGCCTAACAGTGGACTGTTTTCCCACACTCTTGGTTCATTTTTGATTGACCATGTCTAGGTCTTGTCTGGCTTTAACTCAGACACAAAAATACTTGTAGTTGAACTGCACATTTTATTGGCTTTGGAAAGGAAGCATTTATAACTAAGGGATTGTTTTATATTGTACAGTACTTATGTTACCGAATCAGCACAGAACATTTGCTCTCTCTTCCAACAGTAATAATCAAAGTATCTCTAAATATTTTTACTGATTTGTCATTTAATTAATTAATAATCACTGTCTTTGAGGTGAATTAAACCAAATAGTTAGTCTCCTGTCAACTGATTGGTTACTATTACAGTTTAATTCTCTTCATCACATTCTTACTCAGTACTTAGGTCCTTGCCGATCATTTAATTCTGATTTTGTCAATCATTTCAGCCCTATTCCTAGAGCTTAATGTAATAACTATTTCTATCAATTACATTCACTTTACAACTCGAGAACAAAGTTAAATATTTTAGATAAAACAATTAGATAGAGAACGTCCAAACTCCTGTTGTCAGGATGGAACCCGGGTCTCTGGCGCAGTAAGGCAGCAACTCTACCGCTGCACCACCATGCACTGAACTTTGGAATACTGAAAGGATTGTGGTGGAAGATGTGTCTGGTTGTGGAAGTGCTCTGAAATTGGAAATTGCAATGGATGTGTTGGATTGAATGTGCAGGTGGTTAGGGTGGGAGATGAGGACTGGGAGTTTCTATTGTTGCTCTGACTAGAAGAAGTGGTGAGATAAATGAGACATATCCAAGAGCTTTGTCAGTTAATGGAACAGCCACTGTCAAGGATAGGAGCAAGACATCACAGAGGCACCCGTGAGGAAAGTCTTATCATCAGAGCAGATAGAACGACAGCTGGCAATATGAAACAAAGTGGATAGTTAGTCAAGATAGCTTTGGACGTTCATGGACTTGTAATAGATTTTAGCTGCAAACAATACAATACAATACAATATATCTTTATTGTCATTGTACAGGGGTACAACGAGATTGGGAATGTGCCTCCCATACGATGCAATAAATTAATTAGCTAGTCAGTATTAATTTAAACAACCCAATGAAACAAATTGTAACAGTTTTAAAACAGAATAAAGTGCAAGTAGATCTGTGCCGGTTCACTGTGTGATGTGACCATCCAGCTCAGCTGGACCGGTTCATAGCAGCTATGGCCCTGGGGATGAAGCTGTTCCTGAGTCTGGAGGTGCGGGCCAAGAAGGCCTTGTATCATCTGCCCGATGGTAGAAGTTCGAACAGACTGTTGCAGGGGTGTGAAGAGTCTTTGTGGATGCTGGTGGCTTTTCTGAGGCATTGTGTGTTGTAGATGCCCTCCAAGGCTGGTAGCTGTGTTCCGATGGTCCTCTGAGCTTTATGGACTACCCGCTGAAGAGCTTTCCTCTCTGCCTCCGTGCAGCTGAGGTACCACACAGGGATGCCATGTGTTAGAATGCTCTCTATGGTGCAGCGGTAGAAGGTCGTCAGCAGCTGTTGGGGTAGACCAGACTTCTTCAGTGTTCTTAGGTAGAAAAGACGTTGCTGCGCCTTCTTGACCAGCGCAGCAGTATTATTGGACCATGTTAGGTCCTCCGAAATGTGAGTGCCCAGGAACTTGAAGCTGGCTTTCCCTTAGATGGAGACAAAGAAGTCCTGATGATGATGAACAATTCAGAGATGAACTGCGTGGAAGAGGATGGAAACTGGCAATCAAAGTAATGACATTTTTGAGTTCTGTGTGAGAGCAAGAACTAGCAGTGTTTCATGTACTGGAAAAGGAGTTGAGGACAGAGGTCTGAATACAACCAAAACAGGGACTGTCCTTTGCATGCCATGAAAAGGCAGGCATAGGTTGGGCTAATGCCAGTTCCTATACCTTTGATCCAGAGAAAGTTAGTGAGGCTGAAGAAGGTACTCAATGTGAGAACAAATTCAACTCGATGAAGGAGAGTGATAGTGGAAGGGAACAAGTTGAGGCTCTGTTCTAGGAGGACGCAGGGGCTCTACACACTATCTTGGAGTCAGATTAAGGCATAAAGGATGTGGCTTTAGATCACAAATCTGAGAATGAGATGGCACTGAGACAGACTTAATGTACAGGAGTTGGGGTAGGATGGAGGTAGAGAGGAATTGACATGTAGGTAACAGTCATTCCCCAATGAAACTCCTTCTTTAAACACCCTTTTAAAAAACACATGCCTTGAGATCTTGCCACTACCATATTGGATTATATAATTTAAAAAGAAAACGGAACTGTGAAAATTATCTTGGGAATATTTTTTGATATTGCGAATGCAGAATTTATCTGTATAAAAGAAAATCATGAGAGGAATAGATCAGGTAGACGCACAGAGTCTGTTGCCTAGAGTAGGGGAATCAAGAACCAGAGGACATAGGTTTAATGTGAGGGGGGGGGGAATGGTAGGTACAGAGCATGGTTGGTACAGGTATATGTAATGAGCTGCCGGAGGAGGTAGTTGAGGCAGGTACTATCGCAACGGTTCAGAAACCTTTGGACAGGTGCATGGATAGGACAGGTTTATAGGGGTATGGGCCAAACACAGGCTAGTATAGATGGGATATGTTGGTCGGTGTGGGCAAGTCGGGCCAAAGGGCCTGTTTCCATGCTACATGACTCTACTTTTCTATGAGTCTAAGAATTAAAACCATAATATGGATCGAGTGGGAAATCATTGGCAGGACTATTAATAACAAATCTAGTTTATTGCCATATGTATAAGTATGGTGATAAATTTGCTGGCAGCAGCATTGCAGGCACAGAGACAGACAACACAGAGAAATGTAACTTATACATCAATTACACAAATTCTATAAGAGAGTGAAAAAGAAAAAAGATATTTAGATAACAAGTCGGTGACAGAGCAAGAAGTGGATCATAGTGCTCCACTTTGAGATTGGATTAGTATTGTGCTGGTTGGTTCAAAAACCTAATAGTTTATAGATTTTTGAGATCCAGCTCAGATTGAGGCCCTGTGACCCACCGAGGTCACGCCGACCTGCAATCACCTTGTGCACTAACCTACACATACTAGGGCCAATTTCGCAACTTACCACTGCGTTTTGACCACTGTGCAGGACCGGTTCATAATGTCGAGTTCGACTTCGCGTTCGCAGTCAGTTGGATGACAATAATCAGAGACGGCACAGACTTTAACCTAGCACACAATGCTGCAAAGCCCATGCGGAGTCTAGTGGCTGAAGCAAAGAAAAAGGACAGATCTCCACAATAGCAGCTATGGCCCTGGGGGTGAAGCTGTTCCTGAGTCTGGAGGTGCAGGCGTAGAAGGCCTTGTAGCGTCTGCCCGATGGTAGAATTTCGAACAGACTATTGCAGGGGTGTGAGGATTCTTTGTGGATGCTGGTGGCTTTTCTGAGGCATCGTGTGTTGTAGATGCCCTCCAAGGCTGGTAGCTGTGTTCCGATAGTCTTCTGAACTCTATGGACTACCCGCTGAAGAGCTTTCCTCTCTGCCTCCGTGCAGCTGAGATACCACACAGGGATGCCATGTGTTAGGATGATCTCTATGGTGCAGCGGTAGAAGGTCGTCAGCAGCTGTTGGGGCAGACCAGACTTTTTCAGTGTTCTCAAGTAGAACAGTCGTCGCTGTGCCTTCTTGACCAGCGCAGCGGTGTTAGCTCTACGGTTACACCACTGTGCTGCGCGTAGTTGTAGGACATTATTCTTTCTGAATCAGGTGGTGTCGGGACTCGGGCTTCTGTAGAAGTGCTTTGAAAGGCTGGTCCTCTCACATATCAAATCCAGCATTCCTGACTCACTGGACCCACATCAATTTGCATACAGGGCAAACAGATCCACAGTGGACGCCATCTCTCTGGCTCTTCACACTGTCCTGACTCACCTGGAGAGACAGGGCACGTACGTGAGGATGCTATTCATTGACTATAGCTCTGCCTTCAACACGGTCATCCCCACCAAGCTCATCACCAAACTCCACCAGCTAGGCCTCAGCTCGTCATTATGTGACGGGATCCTGGACTTCCTGCTGGAGCGACCGCAGGCAGTGAGAATGGGCCCGCACCTGTCCTCCACTATCACCCTGAGTACCGGCACACCACAGGGCTGTGTTCTGAGCCCCATGCTCTATTCCCTCTTCACACACGACTGTGTTCCTGCATTTGACACCAACACCATTGTCAAGTTTGCAGACGACACAACGGTGATCGGGCTGATCACCAACGGTGATGAAACAAAATACAGAGTGGAGGTGCAGAACCTGGCGGACTGGTGCTCTGATAACAACCTGTCCCTAAATACCACCAAGACCAAGGAGCTGATCATCAACTTCCGTAGGTCACATAACGGGGAATACGCCCCGATCTTTATCAACGGGGACAGTGTGGAGAGACTGTCCAGCTTCAAGTTTCTGGGCACTTACATTTCGGAGCACCTAACATGGTCCAATAACACTGCTGCGCTGGTCAAGATGACACAGCAACGACTGTTCTACCTAAGAACACTGAAGAAGTCTGGTCTACCCCAACAGCTGCTGACGACCTTCTACCGCTGCACTATAGAGACCATCCTAACACATGGCATCCCTGTGTGGTACCTCAGCTGCACGGAGGCAGAAAGGAAATAGAGCTCAGAGGACCATCGGAACACAGCTACCAGCCTTGGAGGGCATCTACAACACACGATGCCTCACATGTCTTGCACTTTATTCTGTCTTAAAACTGTTACAATTTGTTTCGTTGGGTTGTTGTTTAAATTAATACTGACTAGCTAATTAATTGCATCTTATTGGAGGGGCATTCCCAATCTCGTTGTACCCCTGTACAATGACAATAAAGATATATTGTATTGTATTGTATTGTATTGTATTGTATTGTATTGTATTGTACCCCCTTCCCAAGGTTCGCAGTGGGAAAAGGGCATAGCCTGGATGATAAGGATTCTTTATGACAGACGCCGCCTCTTGAGATGGCACATCATGCAGATGCTTTCAGTGAAAGGGAGGGCTGTGCCTGTGATAGACCGGACTGAGTCCATCACTCTGCACCTCCTGCATTCCTGTGCAATGGAATTATCAAACCAGGACATGATATAACAATCAGGATGAATTCTGTAGTGCATCTGCAAAAAATTATTAGAGTATTCAGTGACATACTGTATCTCTTTAAACTTAGTTTAGTTTAATTTTGTTTAGAGATGCAGTGCGGAAACAGGCCCCTTCGCCCTTCCAAGTCCGCACCGACCAGCGATCCCCGCACATTAACACTATTCTACAATAGGGACAATTTTTTAATATTTACACCTAGCCAATTAACCTACAAATCTGTACGTCTTTGGAGTGTGGGAGGAAACTGAAGTTCTCTGAGAATACCCATGCATTCACAGGGAGAACGTACAAACTCCGTACAGACAACACCCGTAATTTATTTTTTGTGATTACATCTGTGTGTCAGGCCCAGACCATGTCCTGTCCAACACTAACCTGAGAGAACTTGTCAATGGATCCTGACATCTCTTCAAATTTGGTCATCTCTTAATCCAGTAGCTGCATCTTTCCAAACCGATTGAGTTTACAGAATGTGACACATTTTAATTCTTATAGATTGTAGTATGGTTGAGTAGAGTACACAAAATATAACAGGAAAAATCTTTAATCCTTGCGCATTTTAGGAATTCTTCTACTCACTAAAACCGCTCAGCCATCTCCAATTGCCTATAGTATATACAGCTAGAATTTTAGTTTAGAGATGCAGCGCGGAAAAAGGCCCTTTCGGCCCACCGGGTCCGCGCCGACCAGCGATCCCTGCACATTAACACTATCCTACACCCACAAGGAACAATTTTTACATTTACCAAGCCAATTAACCAACAAACCTATATTTCTTTGGAGTGTGGGAGGAAACCAAAGATCTTGGAGAAAGCCCACGCAGGTCAATGGGAGAACGTACAAACTCCGTACAGACAGCACACGTAGTCGGGATGGAACCCGGATCTTCGGCGCTGCAAGTGCTGTAAGGCAGCAACTCTACCGCTGCACCACCCTAGATTTATTGCTTGAGATATGATGCAAGTCATTTGCTTTGGATTCCTTCATACTGTAGATGGCCTAATGTGACTAATGTCAGCAAAAGTACCCGAGAATTAACTGGCCAAAGGTGTAAGTCAACATTTCGGGTCACGATGGATATTGTTGCCCTGAAGGTTGTGCTTTGTAACCTTTTATGTAACCCCTTCTACTCACTCTGCAGGATCTCATCCGTTTTCCTGCCTATGTTATTAGTGCCAATGTGCATAAAGACTTCTGGCTGCCCAGCCTCCCCTTGTAGAGTGTAATGGTCATAGAGTCATGCAGTTCGGAAATAGACCCTTTGGCCAAACACGTCCATGCCAAACAAGATGCCAACCTAATTTGCCCACCCCAGGTCTAAATCCCTCCAAATATGAGAGGTCCAGTCCCCCAGATCAGCCACCACTGATGTTAGGTTCACCAGCCTGTAGTTCCCTGGCTCATCTTTGCTACCCTTCTGACATAACCATACACCTTTAGCTACCTTCCAGTCTTCCAAAGCTTCTTTTGTGTGTCAGGATGAAGCAAATATCTCCACAAGGGCTTCCACAGTTTTGCTTGGTTATGCCCTGGGGATTTATCCACCTTAATTTGCTTTAAAACTGCCAATAATATCTTTGGTAATTAGTATGTAGTCTATGACAGCACAACTCATTTACCTCAAAGGTAGACACAAGATGCTGGAGTAACTCAGCGGGTCAGGCAGCATCTCTGGAGAGAAGGCATGGGTGACGTTTCAGGTAGAGACCCTTCTTCAAACTGATGTCAGGGGAAGGGGCGGGACAAAGATAGGATGTAGTTGGAGACAGGAAGACTAGTGGGAGATCTGGGAAGGGGGAGGGGATAGAGAGGGGAAGCAGGGAGTACCTGAAGTTAGAGAAGTCAATGTTGATACCGCTGGGGTGTAAACAATCCAAATTTGAGGAAGGATATTCTTGCTATTACGGGCATGCAGCATAGGTTTACTAGGTTAATTCCCGGAATGGCGGGATTGTCATATGTTGAAGGACTGGAGCGGCTAGGCTTGTATACACTGGAATTTAGGATGAGAGGGGATCTTATCAAAACATATAAGATTATTAAGGGGTTGGACACGTTAGAGGCAGGAAACATGTTCCCAATGTTGGGGGAGTCCAGAACAAGGGGCCACAGTTTAAGAATAAGGGGTTCGAACATTTAGAGCGGAGATGAGGAAAACCTTTTTCAGTCAGAGAGTTGTAAATCTGTGGAATTCACTGCCTCAGAAGGCAGTGGAGGCCAATTCTCTGAATCCATTCAAGAGAGAGCTAGATAGAGCTCTTAAGGATAGCGGAGTCAGGGGGTATGGGGAGAAGGCAGGAACGGGATACGGATTGAGAATGATCAGCCATGATCACATTGAATGGTGGTGCTGGCTCGAAGGGCCGAATGGCCTCCTCCTGCACTTATTGTCTATTGTCTATTATCTATTAGAAATCTGATAAAGGAAATTTGTTGCAATAGTAATATCCTGGCTGGAACATCAGGAAATTGAAAGATGTATGATACATTTATGGTTGTTGGTGGAAACTAATATTAATTAGATGCCCTGTGGACCAAGACCATCTGGCCAATGTTAGATGAAAATGTAGGTTATCCACTTAAAATCATATTAAATCTCTCAATTGTTTTTTAATGCATACATATATAAGCACAAAAAAAATCTACCGACTTCTCACATTCTTACATTTGTAAGAAAAGAAGTAAAACAGATATTATGCCATTTGTATTCCATAATTTTGTGTCACATAGAAGGTTTTTAACCAAAATAATGCATACAATATTGGGGCTATCACAAAATGCTGGAGTAACTCAGCAGGTCAGGCAGCATCTAGGAGAGAGGGAATCCTAGATGCTGCCTGACCTGCTGAGTTACTCCAGCATTTTGTGATACCTTCGATTTGTACCAGCATCTGCAGTTACTTTCCTACACAATATTGGGGCTAATTTATTGCCTTGGGCAGAGGATCCCACCGGGCGGCACGGTGGTGCAGCGGTAGAGTTGCTGCCTTACAGCGAATGCAGCGCCGGAGACTCAGGTTCGATCCTGACTACGGGCGCCGTCTGTACGGGGTTTGTACGTTCTCCCCGTGACCTGCGTGGGTTTTCTCCGAGATCTTCGGTTTCCTCCCACACTCCAAAGACGTACAGGTATGTAGGTTAATTGACTGGGTAAATGTAAAAATTGTCCCTAGTGTGTGTAGGATAGTGTTAATGTGCGGGGATCGCTGGGCGGTGCGGACTCGGTGGGTCGAAGGGCCTGTTTCCGCGCTGTATCTCTAAATCTAAAAACAAATCAGTTCATGAGCAGAAAACAGGAATGAGCAAGTTACTTTCAGCTTGACTCAGAACACTGTTGGTTTTGCTGGTGGGGTGCTATCTATCTTCATCAACAATATGGAAGAGGATGAAGTACAATCTAGATAAGTGTGACCATCTAGACATTAGGGTATTACTGCTGTGAAAATAGTAGAGCCAGTGCCTCACGGTTCTACTAACCTGGTTTTGATCCAGACTTATGGTACATACTGTGTGGAGATTGCCTTCTTCCTCATATCACGTGGCCAAGAGGAGTTCCTAATGGTCCAAAAATCTGAATCCCTACACCCTGCACCAACTCTTTATGTGGTGCAGTCACCTGTCATATTGTTGTATTCCTACCCTCTCTAGCATGTGGCATTGGGTGTAATCCTGATTCTTGTCTTTGAGGTCGTGCTTTTCAACCTTGTAGCATAACTCCCTAATTTATTCCAATTATACAGAGCTGTATTTTGAAGACTGTTTACAGGTCTGGTCTCCCAATCTAAGGATGGACTTGCTTGTAATTGAGGGATCATAGTTTTACGGGACCAAGTCCTGGGACATCAGGTTTGTTGTATGAGGAGCAGGTTGGATGAGGCATGATTACACCGATCAGCCAAAACATTATGACCACCTGCCGAATATGCTGTTGGTCCTCCGTGTGCCACCAAAACAGCGCCGACCCGCCGAGGCATGGACTCTACAAGACCCCTGAAGGTGTCCTGTGGTATCCGGCACCAAATCATTAGCAGCAGATCCTGCAAGTCCTGTAAGTTGCGAGGTGGAGCCGCCGTGGATCGGACTTGTCGATCCAGCACATCCCACAGATGCTCAATCGGATTGAGATCTGGAGAATTTGGAGGCCAGGGCAACACCGTGAACACTTCATCGTGTTCCTCAAACCATTCCTGAACAATGTGTGCAGTGTGGCAGGGCGCATTATCCTGCTGAAAGAGGCCACTGCCATCAGGGAATACCATTACCATGAAGTGGTGTACCTGGTCTGCAACGATGTTTAGGTAGGTGACACGGGTCACATTGACGTCCACATGAATGGCCGGACCCAGGGTTTCCCAGCAGAACATTGTCCAGAGCATCACACTCCCTCCACTGGCTTGTCGTCTTCCCACAGTTGGTTCGCACCAGATGGGATAGACTTCGTTGCCCTCGTGCATCGATGAGCCTTGGGCACCCAACACCCTGTCTGTCGCTGGTTTGTGGTTTGTCCCTCCTCGGACCACTGTCGGTAGGTACTCACCACTGCTGACCGGGGGCACCCCACAAGCCTTGCCGTTTCAGAGATGCTCTGACCCAGTCGTCTGGCCATAACAATTTGGCCCTTGTCAAAGTCGCTCAGGTATTTACTCCTGCCCATTTCTCCTGCATCCAACACATCAACTTCAAGAACTGACTGTTCACTTGCTGCCTAATATATCCCACCCCTTGACAGGTGCCATTGTAACAAGATCACTAATGTTATCTGTCAGTGGTCATAATGTTTTGGCTGATCGGTGTATATCAAAACATACAAAGTTTGTATGAGATTTTTTGGGATAGATTTACAAATGATGTTTCACTTGACTGAAATGTTCAAAGCTGGGGGGTCACCATCTCAAAACTTTGGAACTATTCACGGCCTTTAATGCATAATGGATTGAGACATAGAATGCCAATTTAATAGGCTAGTCAAGTAGCTCAAGATAACTGTCTCCCACACAAGGTTGTCAAAGAGAGTTTCCAGGATGACTGTTGTTGGGGAAAGGAAGCCAAGTCTAGCGCTGGACAAAGGTTTCCTAATGAGATTCCAAAGAGCACTCATTGAAAACAAATTAAAATTCAACTGGCCACCATGATTCTTGTTGATGGTTTCCACCAACACCTCAGATGCAATGCACAACTTGTGTGATCTAAGATAGAGACAGGGTCTAAATTATGTTATTAATAAAAAAATCATCACATTTTAGAGAAGCCCCAATCCCCAATCTGTCTGAGGTGGGTGCATTTCCAAGCATGGGAATCAGTGGTGCTAACAGGCCGATGGGCAGAACTGTGCCAGAAAGTGGGTGGAAGCTGCCAACTACCATTTTAACATACTTACAGAGTCCGTGACTATCATTTAGAACAGAAGAAAGTTTTATATACTTAGGCTTCTTTTGTTTTGAAACATGTTCATCTTTAATTTCCAAAGTGTATGCTGCTGGTATATTCAACAATAAAATATAATGCCTGCATTAATTGGGACTGATGGTCTGAGTTTTATTAAATCAGATATCAGAAGTACAGTAATATCCTTTCAAGAAATGAATCATGTTCCCTGTTACATTGGAACTTTATGTGCACAGCTTTAACTATCCTTATCAATCTATTTGCATAAGCTCACGAATATTTAAAGTGTTTATTTTCTAAGGTCATTGGAATCCAGTTTTACCATGCTTTTTAAAAACAACGACAACAACAAAATGTGGCCCGCCAACAGCTCTTTTATATTGGGCAGAAAGCTGAAAGCGTACCCATTTATAGTAAAGGTGAGAATATTTGACAAGCTTCTCTCATTTACAATTCCCCCATCAGAGGGGCAGGGTTATCTGCATTGCATGGAATGTTGTTGTGTAATTGGAAAGCAGAAGTTGGCAGCAAAGCTGCCTTCACTTCTTCCTGAAGCATTCTTACTAACAAAGACTTCATTCAGCAACTGATTGAGAACTGATGGGCCCTCGTGCTTTTTCTGAATTACAATTGAGTTCAACTAACTGTTGGAATCACAGTTTTAACAAATAGACTTCACATGGGGCTGTAGAACCAGCAGTTCTGCCATTTTGACTAAACCATTAAGCTGGCATTCTTTGTCTAAATCCATTATAGACTGACGGCAGTGAATGGTTCCAAAGTTTTGAAGGGATTGCATGTATTGTGTGCTACACTCATCAAAATATCTGACACTGTCTGTGGTGAATGTAGTATCAGCAGAAGTATAAAATAAATTGATATCTGTATTAATTTATATTATTATGATGAATTATGTTTAATAATAAACTATTCCTTTATTTAAGAAGGGAAGTGGAGAGAATCCAGGGAATTATAGGACAATGTGCCTCAAGGCAGTGATGGAAAAATAACTGGAGTAGATTCTTCGGGATAGGATTTACTCCCATTTGGAAGAGAATGGGTAAATGAGGGAAAGTCAGCATGGCTTTGTGTACGCCAAGGTCATGTCCTACCAACTTGATGGGGTTTTTTGAGGAGGTGACGATGGTGATCGATGAGGGTATGGTGATGGATAATTCTACATGAATTTTAGTAAGGCATTTGATGAAGTCCCCCATGGTAGGTTGATCCAGAAGATTAAGATGCACAGGATTAACATTAACTTGATCGTATGGATTTAGAACTGGCTTGCTGATAGATGACAGAGGGTTGTGGTGGAAGGACAATATTGTTGCTAGAGGGCTGTGACCTGTGGAGTTCCACAGGGATCTGTGCTGGGACCTCTGCTGTTTGTGATATATATATAAATGACTGGGACCTAAATAATGACTGGTTGGTTAGTAATTTTACAGATGACACGAAGATGGGGCATGGACTATGAGGAAGGAAGTCAAAGTTATACAGCAGGATATAGATCAGCTACAGGAATGGGTGGAGGAATGGCAGATGGAGTTTAACCTGAGCAAGTGTGAGGTGTTGCACTTTGGGAGATGAAATGCAAGGGAAAATATACAATTAATGGCATGACCCTTAACAGCATTGATGTACAGAGGGAGCTTGTGGTCCAAGACTGTTTTCTTGTTCATATAGAAATGGCCAGTTCTGCTGCAAATTTATCCGTCTATAATGTTAATTCAGTTATTCTCCCTTAGAACATAGAACAAAGAACAGTACTGCACAGGAACGGGCACTTTGGCCCACAAGGGCAGCATGGTGGCGCAGCGGTGGATTTGCTGCCTTACAGCACTTATAGCGCCAGGGACCCGGGTTCAATCCCGACTACGGGTGCTTGTCTGTACGGAGTTTGCACGTTCTCCCCGTGACCGCGTGGGCTTTCTTCAATATCTTCGGTTTTTTCCCACACTCCAAAGACGTACAGGTTTGTAGGTTAAATGGTTTGGTATCAATATAAATTGTCCCTAGTGTTAATAATAATAATAATAATAATAATAATGTATTTTATTTATATAGCGCTTTTCATATACTCAAAGACGCTTTACAGAGATTTAGAGAACATAGGGAAATTAATAAATAGATAAATAAGTAAATAAATAAACGAACAGAGAAAGGAGACAGAAAGTGAGGTGACCTTCAGTGGTTGAAGGCAGTACTGAACAGGTGAGACTTCAGCGATGTTTTGAATGTGGTGAGTGTGGAGGAGTCTCTAACGTTTTGGGGTAGTGAGTTCCATAGGGTGGGAGCAGCGATGGAGAAAGCCCTGTCCCCCCAGGATCTGAGTTTGGTCCGGATGTGGGGGGATAGGAGATTGGCAGTAGCAGAGCGGAGGGTGCAGGTGGGAGTGTGCCTGTGGAGGAGGTCAGTCAGGTAGGATGGGGCCAGGTTATGGAGGGCTTTGTAGGTTATGAGGAGGATTTTGTACTGGATTCTCTGGGGGATGGGGAGCCAGTGGAGTTTATAAAGGACGGGGGTGATATGGTCACGGATCGGGGTGTGGGTGAGTAGACGGGCAGCAGAGTTTTGAATGTATTGAAGTTTACTGATGATTTTTGAGGGTGCGCCATAGAGGAGGCTATTGCAGTAGTCCAGACGGGAGGTGATGAAGGCGTGGATGAGGGTTTCTGCAGCTGTGAAGGAGAGGGATGGACGGAGACGGGCAATGTTTTTGAGGTGGAAGAAGGCTGTCTTTGTGATGTGTTTGATGTGTTTGTCGAAGGAGAGGGCTTGATCAAAGATGATTCCAAGATTCCGGATGTGAGGTGAGGTGGATACTGGGAGACCATCAATGTTGAGGATGAAGTTTTGGGTAGATTTGGTGAGCGTTTTTGGACCAATGATGATGATTTCAGATTTGTTGCAATTGAGTTTGAGGAAATTTGATTGAAGCCAAGATTTTATTTCAGTGATGCAGTTTGTCAGTGTAGAGTGTGTGGTGGGGGAGATTGACTTGGTGGAGATGAGGAGCTGGATATCATCGGCGAAGCAGTGGAAGTTGAGACCATGACGGCGGATTAATTGACCAAGGGGGAACAGGTAGAGGAATGTGTGGGGATTGCTGGTTGGTGCGGATTCGGTAGGCCGAAGGGCCTGTTTCCGCGCTGTATCTCTGTATAATGTTTGTGCCGAACATGATGCCAAGCTGAATTGATCTCATCAGCCTGCATATGATCCATTTCCCTCTATTCGCGGCACTTCCATGTGCCTATCTAAAAGCCTCTCAAACACCACTGTGGTTTCAGCCTCCACCAGCATCCCTGGCCCAAGCCCCCACCACCCTGTGTAAACTAAAACTTGCCAGATACATTTCCATTAACCTTCCCCCTCTTACCCCACAGTTATACTTTCTGATGTTGGACATTTCCACGCAGGGACAAAGCTTCCGGCTGTCTTATTCACCAATTCATCTACATTTACATCTAAGATACTCAAAAAGCTGGAGTAACTCAGCGGGAAGGCAGCATCTCGGGAAAAGAACGCATTAGTAACGTTTCGGGTCGAGACCCTTCTTTGGACTGAGAGTCATGGAAACTCAAGATATGGAAGGGTAAGTTGTGAAAACGACAGATCAAAGCAGATGCTGATCAGGGAAATGTAGAATGGTTCATTGATGGCTGAGGGAAAGGTGACAATGAGGCATTCACACAGTAAAATTAATCATGAGGACGATGAAGCCAGTTGGATTAATCGACCAGTTTCACTGTCGTCCTTTTCCTTGTGGTTGCTTGTTTCCTTTCTAACAGCATTTCGTTGTGCTGCAGAATAGTCAGCTGTAAACATGTGCTGTCCACATAACTCTCAATGTTACACTTGCACCAAGGTCCAAGGTGCCTCCAGCTGCCATTTGAGCTCTTAATCACAGTCCTCAAACTGGTCAAACTCGTTTGAGAATTCCTACGTTTTTTTAGTTTAGTTTAGTTTAGTTTAGAAATACAGCGCGGAAACAGGCCCTTCGGCCCACCGAGTCCGTGCCGCCCAGCGATCCCCGCACATTAACACTATCCTACACCCACTAGGGACAATTTTTACATTTACCAAGCCAATTAACCTACAAACCTGTACGTCTTTAGAGTGTGGGAGGAAACCGAAGATCTCGGAGAAAACCCATGCAGGTCATGGGGAGAACGTACAAACTCCGTACAGACACCACCCGTAGTCAGGGTCGAACCCGGGTCTCCAGCGCTGCATTCGCTGTAAGGCGGCAACTATACCGCTGCGCCACCGTGACCTCCCATGTTGCATGCCATAAAACATACTTGAACTCCCTTGCCAATACCTTTAACTTACTCCTAATGAGTAATCCTTAATAATTAAATAATTAAGAAAATAATTAAATGGTAGATACCTAGTTACTGCTCTTAACTAAACAATACTAATTACAGTACCAAGAACCTTGTTTTATTTCAGCTTTAACTAGTAATCTATAAAAGTAGTGGAAATCCGCATCTGATCCTAATTTTCCAAGCAGTTGCCTGTCCTGCCCTGCATCATTTTATGAAACAAGATGTCATTTCCAACTGCCTGTGGTCTCCATTTGGTCACAGGATGGTCCTTATTCATAAGGTCATGTGATACAATACAATACAATACAAACTTTATTGTCATTGTGCAGTGTACAAGTACAGAGACAACGAAATGCAGTTAGCATCTTAACCAGAGTGCATGCGATGGAATAGTAAAACATATAATATATACAGTAATTCAGTAGCGGTAGTGGAAATTCCGGTGAGCGAGATCAGTCACTGATGGGAGGAGTGCCAGAGGGGGGGTTGGGGGTGGCAGCAATCACCGAAGCGCAGAGTTAAGTAAGGTAACGACCGCAGGAAAGAAGCTGTTCCTGAACCTGCAGGTCCGGGAACGGAGAGACCTGTAGCGCCTCCCAGATGGGAGGAGGGTAAACAATCTGTGGTTGGGGTGAGAGCTGTCCTTGACGATGCAGCGCGCCCTTCGCAGACATCGCCTACCATGGATAGACTCAATGGAGGGGAGTGAGGAACCGGTGATGCGTTGGACAGTTTTCACCACCCTCTGCAGGGCTTTCCGGTCGGAGACAGAGCAGTTGCCATACCATACTGTGATACAGTTAGTAAGGATGCTCTCGATAGTGCAGCGGTAGAAGTTCACCAGAATCTGAGGAGACAGATGGACCTTCTTTAGTCTCCTCAGGAAGAAGAGACGCTGGTGAGCCTTCTTGATCAGTGTTGAGATATTGTGGGTCCAAGAGAGGTCATCAGAAATGTTGACACCCAAGAACCTGAAACTGGAAACACGCTCCACCTCCGTCCCGTTAATATGGATGGGGGTGTGCGTACCATCCCTAGTCCTTCTGTAGTCCACAATGAGCTCCTTGGTCTTCTTGGTGTTAAGTAGCTGGACCTCCTCCCTATAGGCCGACTCATCGTTGTCGCTGATGAGGCCAATCACCGTTGTATCATCTGCAAACTTAATAATGGTGTTAGAACCATGTACAGGTGTGCAGTTGTAGGTGAAAAGGGAGTGGAGGAGAGGGCTCAGCACACAGCCCTGTGGAACGCCGGTGTTCAGGGTGATGGTTGAGGAGGTGTCGTTGTCTAATCTAACAGACTGGGGTCTGTTGGTTAGAAAGTCCAATATCCAATTGCAGAGGGAGGGGTTGATGCTCAGGTCGTTGAGTTTGGCAATCAGTTTGGAAGGGATGATGGTGTTGAATGCTGAGCTGAAATCGATAAACAGCATTCTCACGTAGGTGTCTCTGTTGTCAAGGTGGGAGAGGGCGGAGTGAAGCGCCGTGGAGATGGCATCCTCCGTACTCCTGTTCTGGTGGTAGGCGAACTGATAGGAGCAGAATTAGGCCATTCGGCCCATCGTCTACTCCGCCATTCAATCATAGCTGATCTCCCTCCTAACCCCATTCTCCTGCCTTTTCCCCATAACCTCTGATACCCGTACTAATCAACAATCTATCTAACTCTGCCTTAAAAATATCCATTGACTCGGCCTCCACAGCCTTCTGTGGCAAAGAATTCCACAGACTCACCACCCTCTGACTAAAGAAATTCCTCCTCATCTTCCTAAAGGAATGTCCTTAAAATCTGAGGTTATGGCCTCCAGGCTGCTTAATTTTGGGCCTATTCCAATGCTATTACCACAGGTGCTTCTATAGTTTCTGGCAATATATTATTCATAGTCATTTACTTTAGTATTAAGCTATTGAAAAGAGTTCTACGTTTTGCTGTTATGAGCAGATTTGGGACCAAAGACAGGAAAGAGGTATCTGTGTGAACTACAGTGCATTCAGAAAGTATTCAGACCCCTTCACTTTTTCCACATTTTGCTACGTTACAGCCTTATTTTAATATGTTTTTTTTATTTTTATCATCAATCTATACACAATACCCCATAGTAAAAAAGTGAAAACAGGTGTTTAGAAATTTTAGCAATTAATTAAAAAGAAATAACTGAAATATCACATTTACATAAGTATTCAGACCCTTTACTCAGTACTTTGTTGAGGCACCTTTGGCAGCGATTACAGCCTCAAGTCTTCTTGGGTATGACGCTACAAGCTTGGCACACCTGTATTTGGGTCATTTCTCCCATTCTTCTCTGCAGATCCTCTCAAGCTCTGTCAGGTTGAATGGGGAGCGTCGATGCACAGCTACTTTCAGGTCCCTCCAGAGATATTCGATCGGGTTCAAGTCCGGGCTCTGGCTGGGCCACTCAAGGACATTCACAAACTTGTCATGAAGCCACTCCTGCGTTGTCCTGGCTGTGTGCTTAGGGTCATTGTCCTGTTGGAAGGTGAACCTCCGCCCTATTCTGAGGTCCAGAACGCTCTGGAGCAGGTTTTCATCAAGGATCCCTCTACTTTGCTCTCTTCATTTTTCCCTCGATCTTGACTAGTCTCCCAGTTCCTGCTGCTGAAAAACATCCCCACAGCATGATGCTGCCACCACCATGCTTCACCGTAGGTATGGTATTGACCAGGTGATGAGCGGTGCCGCTTGGCATTCAGGCCAAAGAGTTCAATCTTGGTTTCATCAGACCAGAGAATCTTGTTTCTCATGGTCTGAGAGTCCTTTAGGTGCTTTTGGGCAAATTCCAAGCGGGCTGTCATGTGCCTTTTACTGAGGAGTGGCTTCGTCTGGCCATTCTACCATAAAGGCCTGATTGGTGGAGTGCTGCAGATATAGTTGTCCTTCTGGAAAGTTCTCCCATCTTCATAGAGGAACTCTGGAGCTCTGTCAGAGTGACCATCGGGTTCTTGGTCACCTCCTTGGCCAAGGCACTTCTCCCCCGATTGCTCAGTTTGGCCGGGCGGCCAGCTCTATGAAGAGTCCTGCTGGTTCCAAAGTTCTTCCATTTAAGAATGTCAGAGGCCACTGTGCTCTTCGGGACCTGCAATGCGGCAGAAATTGTTTTATACCCTTCCCCAGATCTGTGTCTCGACACAATCCTGTCTACGGACAATTTCTTCGTCTTCATGGCTTGGTTTTTGCTCTGACATGCACTGTCAACTGTGGGACCTTATATAGACAGGTGTGTGCCTTTCCAAATCATGTCCAATCAATTTAATTTACCATTAGTGGACTCCAATCAAGTTGTAGAAACATCTCAAGGATAATCAATGGAAACAGGATGAACATAAGCTCAATTTTGAGTGTCATAGTAAAGGGTCTGAATACTTATGTAAATGTGAAATTTCAGTTATTTCTTTCTAATTACTTTGCAAAAATTTCTAAACACCTGTTTTTGCTTTTTTTATTATGGGGTATTGTGTGTAGATTGATGACATAAAAAATGAATTTAATCCATTTTTAAATAAGGCTGTAACATAGCAAAATGTGAAAAAAGTGAAGGGGTCTGAATACTTTCTGAATGCACTGTATATATTCTTTTTATAAGGAGAATGTTGGCGAATCCAAAGCTGGATGTGATTTTTTTAAATGGGTTTGCCCATGGATGGTACGGTAGCGCAGCAGAAAAGTTTTTGCCTTCCAGGCGAAAACTGTAAGGAGCCTGCAAGGCCGAGATCCGGGTTTGATCCTGACTACAGGTGCTATCTGTACGGAGTTTGTACGTTCCCCCTGTGACCTGCGTGGGTTTTCTCCAAGATCTTCGGTTTCCTCCTACACTCCAAAGACGTACAGGTGCGGGGATCGCTGGTCGGTGCACTCGGTTGGCCGAAAGGCATGTTTCCACCCTATATACTTAAACTAAGATAAACTAAATTTAAAACAGGATCATAAACCTTTAAAAGTCTCTTCCTCGAAGGGAGGAGCAAGCAGAGCCTTTGATTATTTTTTAAAAGCAAAGGTTGATTAACAAAGATTAGACAGGTCGACTGCAATGCAGAGTTAAGGTTAAAATTAGTTCACCCATTACATTACTAACATTTGACTCAATTTTACAGCAGGCCTGAGGGGACGAGTGGCCAACCTGTGCTCCTCATTTATGCATTCACATGTTTGTAAATTCAATTCTACAACTTGTTTGTGAAGGAACATTACATAACAGCTACGCATTATATGAATTTCTTCATCAGCTATTCTCATTTGAGCAGAACGAGGGGAAACTGAAAAAAAGTCACGTTGCAAAATATGGAAAAAAATAGAGAAATCGGAATAAATATTAAAATTGAGGAAGAAGAAAACATAGCTGATTGAACTGTTTTTTTTAGTTAATTTTAGACTAATTTTCTCTTCAAATTAGACCCCACGTAACTATAAAAATCAATACCTATATTACATTCCTTATGACATTGGGGATCATGGGGAAGAAATATAAGTGCATTTTGGTGCCAGGGTTAAGGGTTCTAGGAGCGGGTGCAAACATGTGCAAACAGGAGGAGCAGCCCCAGGTAACAGTCTATGTTGGTACTTACAACATACATAAGCAGAGAGTAGTTTAGATGGAAGGTAGACACAAAATGCTGGAGTAGTTCAGAGGGACAGGCAGCATCTCTGGGTAGAAGGAATGGGTGACATTTCGGGTTGAGGCCCCTCTTCAGACTGAATCAAGGGAAAGGGAGATACAGAGAAGGAAATGCAAGGTGTGAAAAGGAAACAAAGGGGATGGGGAATAGTAGTGGAAATGTAGAATAGATCATTGTCAGTGAGGAGAGGGTAACAACAAAGCAAACAGAGACAAAATATAAACGAGGACAGTCAGACTAGTTGGAGAACTGGGAAAGGCGGAAAGAATGGACAGAGAAGGAAAGCAAATGTTACTTGAAGTTAGAGAAGTCAATATTCATACAGCTGGGGTGTAAGCAGCCCAAGCGAAATATGAAGTGTTGTTCCTTCAATTTGCCCTGGGCGTCGCACTGATAATGGAGGAGGCCCACGACTGAAAGGGATGGGATGGAATGGAATTTGCAACACGCATTCAAGGGCTTTTAAAGCATTATGTAAAGAGTTCTACAAGGGAAGAGACTGTACTCAACCTTATCCTAGAGAATGAGGATGGGCAACTGGCAGAAGTGTCTGTGGGTACAAACTGTGTGGGACAAAGGGCTCATTCTTGTGCTGTTCTAGAACATGAAATAGCATTGGCACAGAGGAAGAAGGGTCTCGACCCAAAACGTCGACTATTTATTTTCTCCAGAATGCTGTCTGACCTGCTGAGTTACTCCAGCTTTTTGTGTCTAAATGGCATTGGCAAGTAGGATTAAGGAAAGTCCCAAAACTTTTCATATTAGAAGAGGTTAGTCAGGGAAAGAGGTTGATTTCAGGACCAAATGGGAAAACTATAAGAGGAGCTAGGGATATGAGTGGGATCTTAAATTAATATTTCTCTTCAGCATTCACCAAGGATGTGGAATTGAAGTGGTTCGCTGATATTCTTCAACATATCTGTATCGGGAAAGAGGAAGTTTTTGAAATATTGGCACACATTATAGGGTGGTATGGTGGCACAGCGATAGAGTTGCTGCTTTACAGCAAATGCAGCACCGGAGACCCGAGTTCAATCCCGACTAGGGGTGCTGTCTGTACGGAGTTTGTACGTTCTCCCCGTGACCAGCGTGGATTTTCTCCGAGATCTTTGGTTTCCTTCCACACTCCAAAGATGTACAGCTTTGTAGGTTAATTGGTTTGGTAAATGTAAAAAAGATGTAGGATCGTGTTAATATGCGGGGATCACTGGTCGGTGCGGACCGGATGGGCCGAAGGGCCTGTTTCACGCTGTATCTCTAAACTAAACCAAACTAAATTAAGGCAGATAAACTCCCAGGACCTGAGTGGATATAGCCCAGCATGCAATGGGAAGCAAGGGAGAAGATTGCTGGGTCTCTAATGGAGATTCGTACATCTTTGTTAGCCGTGGGTAAGGTACCAGAGGAAAGGAGGATAGGTAATGTTGTTTGATTATTCAAAAAGGCAGTAGGGATAATGTAGAAAATAAATTGGTGAGCCTTATAATAGAGTTAGGGAAATGATTGGAAAAAAATCTAAGGCACAGGATTTATGTTCACTTGCAAAGACATGGACTGATTTGGAGCAGTCAACATGGTTTATGCATGTAAAATCCCATCCCACAGATCTGAGAGAAAATTAATGAGGTTTAGTTTAATTTATTGTCACATGTAGTGGAGTAGAGTGAAAAGTTTTAGTTGTATGCTAACCAGTCAGAGGAAAGACAAAACATGATTACAATTGAGCTATTTACAGTGTATAGATACATGATAAGGGAATAAAGTTTAGTGCAAGGTAAAGGCAGTAATGTCCAATGAAAGGTAGTCCGAGGGTCACCAATGAGGCAGATAGTAGTTGAGGACTGCCCTCTAGTTGTGAGAGGATGGTTCAGTTGCCTGATAACAGCTGGGATGAAACTGTCCCTGAATCTGGAGGTGTGTGGTTTCACACCTCTGGTACATCTTGCCTGATGGGAGAAGCGGGAGTGGCCAGGGTGCATCTCATCCTTCATTATGCTGCTGGCCTTGCCGAGGCAGCATGAGGTATACATGGAGTCAATGGAAGGGAGGTTGGTTGGTACATCCAAGGACGTACACGCCACTGGAGATAAATGGGTCTACTGTGGATAGGGTGAGCAGTTTTAAATACTTGGGAGTCCACATCACAGAGGATCTGACATGGGCAACGCACATTGCCGCACTGGTGGGTAAGGCAAAGCAGCGCCTTTACCACCTTAGACAGCTGAGGAAATTCAGAGTGTCTCTGAGGATCCTTCATTGCTTCTACTCTGGGGCTGTAGAGAGCATCCTGTCCGGCAAC
The DNA here is from genome assembly GCF_053455715.1 of Rhinoraja longicauda. NCBI lineage: Eukaryota > Metazoa > Chordata > Chondrichthyes > Rajiformes > Arhynchobatidae > Rhinoraja > Rhinoraja longicauda. The sequence goes on from NC_135958.1 coordinate 42,333,462, forward strand.
ATTACAATCTGGTTTGGGAACAGCTCTGCCCAGGACAGGATGGCCCTGCAGAGGGTAGTGCATTCGGCAGAACGCACCATGGGAACTACACTCGCCCCCCTGCAGGACCTATACATCAGGAGGTGCAGATCCAGAGCAAGCAAGATTATGAGGGACCCCTGCCACCCCAGTAACGGACTGTTCCAGCTGCTACAGTCAGGCAAACGCCTCCGCTGTCACGCTGTGAAAACGGAGAGGATGAGACAGAGTTTCTTCCCACAGGCCATCAGGACTGTCAACTTTTATAACTCCAGGGACTACATTTTGTCTACACTATATTAACTTTATTTATATGCTGTAACTGTAATTCTTTTTTGTGCACAATCCGCAGGCATTGCCACTTTCATTTTACTGCACATCGTGTACGTGTATGTGACAAATAAACTTGACTTGCCTTGACTTGACTTGATGGTCTGGGCTGCATTCACAATTCGCTGCAATTTCTTGTGGTCTTGGATTGGGTTGTTCCCAAACCAGGCTGCGATAGGCAAGGTGGTGGACGTGGTTTAGATGGGCTTTAGCAAAGCTTATCATATAGTCACGTATGCTGGGTTGGGCCATAAGGTATAATCCAATGGGCTCCAAGGTGTAATGGCAATCAGGATCCAAAATTGTCTGGGTCATAGGAGGCAGAAGGTAGCCATCAAGGAGTGGTTTTGCTGACTAGAAGTTTCTACCCAGTGTAGGGTAGCCAACTTCCTCACTCCCAAATATGGGACAAGGAGACGTCACCGCCCCGCGCCCCACGTGACCTGACCCAGCCAGTGGCCACGTGCTCCCACTCCACCAGTGGTTGCCACGCAACCCGCCTCCCGGCCCAAGCGGCCACCATTGGTGGAGCGGGAGCACGTGGCCGCTGGCTGGGTGAGGTCACGTGGGGCGCGGGGCGGTGACGTCCCTTATTTGGGAGTGAGGAAGTTGGCAAACCTACTAATACGGGCCAAGGGCGGTCCCATATGGGACAACCTAATTTAGCCCAAAATACGGGATGTCCCGGCTAATACGGGACAGTTGGCAACCCTAACCCAGTGGTACATTGCTAGATTGGTGCTGAAAGTGCCGAGACTGATTAATACATTTGCTGACAGCACAAATAGTGGTGTCGTAGTAGATAAATGAAGAAGGTTGTGAAAGTACATTGAGGAACATAGTTGGAGTTGGGAGGAGCAGCGACAGATGGAATTTAATATAGACAAATGTGAGATCATCTGTTTTCGGATGTCAAATACAAACAGAACATGTACGGTAAATAGCAGTTTTATAGATTTTGAAACTGAAAGTAGAAGGTCAGAATATTTAAAGGTCAGAAGGTAATTTTCAGAGTAATTGAAAACAGGAACAGAAGAGCTGGGCTTTTACAATTAGCACCCACTTAGTTTAGTTTAGAGATACAGCGCGGAAACAGGCCCTTCCGCCCACCGAGTCTGCACTGACCAGCGATTCCTGCAATTAACACTGTCCAACACACACTAGGGACAGAGTGGATGAGCTTGGGCTTAGTTAGAGATTGGTAGGAATGATGTGGGAATTACAGAGACATGGCTGCAAGAGTTTCGGAGCTGGGAACTGAATATTCAGGGTTATACGTCCTATCGAAAAGACAGACAGGTGGGCAGAGGGGGTGGGGTAGCACTGTTGGCAAGGAATGAAATTCAGTCCTTTGCGAGGGTTGACATAGAATCAGAAGATGTAGAGTCATTGTGGATAGGACTGACAAATTGTAAGGGCAAAGACTCTAATGCGAGTTATCTACAGGCCCCCAAACAGTAGCCTGGATATAAGGTGTCAGTTGCATCAGGAGTTAAAATTGGCATGTCGCAAAGGTAATGCTACGGTGGTTATGGGAGATTTCAACATGCAGGTAGACTGGGAAAATCAGGTTGGTATTGGACCCCAAGAAAGGGAGTTTGTGGAGTGCCTCCATTCTTAGAGCAGCTTGTACTTGTTGAGCCTACCAGACAGAAGGCAATTCTGGATTTAGTGTTGTGCAAAGAAACGGATTTGATAAGGGAACTCAAAGTAAAGGAACCATTAGAAGGTAGTGACCATAATATGATAAGTTTTAATCTGCAATTTGAGAAGGAGAAGGTAAAATCAGAAGTGTTAGTATTGCAGTTGAACGAAGGGGACTATGGAGGCATGAGGGAGGGGCTGGCCAAAGTTGACTGGAAAGGGACTCGAGCAGGGATGACAGTGGAACAGCAGTGGGTGGAATTTCTGGGAATAATCCAGAAGATGCAGGATCAATTCATTCCAAAGAGAAGGAAAGATTCTAAGGGGAGTAACAGGCAACCGTGGCTGACAAGGGAAGTCAAGGACAGTATACAAATAAAAGAGAAGACGTATAACATAGCAAAGATGAGCGGGAAGCCAGTGGATTGGTGAACTTTTAAAGAACAGAAGGTAACTAAAAAGCCAATATGGGGAGAAAAGATGAAGTACGAAAGTAAGCTAACCAAGAATATAAAGGAGGATAGCAAAAATTTCTTCAGATATGTGAAAAGGAAAAGATTAGTTAAGACAAATGTGGGTCCCTTGAAGGCAGAAACAGGTGAATTTATTATGGGGAACAAGGAAATGGCAGACGAGTTGAATAGGTACTTTGGATCTGTCTTCACAAAAGAAGACACAAACAATCTCCCAGATGTACTAGTAGACAGAGGATCTAGGGGGATAGAGGAACTGAAGGAAATTCACATTAGTCAGGAAATGGTGTTGGGTAGACTGATGGGTCTGAAGGCTGATAAATCCCCAGGGCCTGATGGTCTGCATCCCAGGGTACTCAAGGAGGTGGCTCTAGAAATCGTGGACGCATTGGTGATCTTTTTTGCAAAGTTCTATAGATTCTGGATCAGTTCCTGTGAATTGGAGAGTAGCTAACGTTATCCCACTTTTTAAGAAAGGAGGGAGAGAGAAAGCAGGGAATTATCGACCAGTTAGTCTGACATCGGTTGTGGGGAAGTTGCTGGAGTCAATCATTAAAAAGGTAATAGCGGCGCATTTGGATAGCAGTAACAGGATCGGTCCAAGTCAGCATGGATTTACGAAGGGAAATCTTGCTTGACTAATCTTCTGGAATTTTTTCAGGATGTAAGAAGTAAAATGGATAATTTTACTTGTTACCCAGTAGATGTAGTGGACTTTCAGAAAGCCTTCAACAAGGTCCCACATAGGAGATTAGTGGGCAAAATTAGAGCACATGGTATTGGGGGTAGGGTATTGACATGGATAGAAAATTGATTGGCAGACAGGAAACAAAGAGTAGGAATTAACAGGTCCCTTTTAGAATGGCAGGTAGTGGCTAGTGGGGTACCGCCAGGCTCTGTGCTGGGACCGCAGCTATTTACAATATATATTAATGATTTAGATGAAGGAATTAAAAGTAACATTAGCAAATTTGCAGATGACACAAAGCTGGATGGCAGTGTGAACTGTGAAAAGGATGCTATGAGGATGCAGGGTGACTTGGATAGGTTGGGTGAGCGGGCAGATGCATGGCAGATTAATGTAGATAAATGTGAGGTTATCCACTTTGGTGGGAAGGACAAGAAGGCAGCTTATTATCTGAATGGTGTTAGAATAGGAAAAGGGGAAGTGCAATGAGACCTGGGTGTCCTTGTACATCAGTCACTGAAAATAAGCATGCAGGCAGTGAAGAAAGCTAATGGCATGATGGCCTTCATAACGAGAGGATTTGAGCATAGGAGCAAAGAGGTCCTTCTGCAGTTGTACAGTGCCCTGGTGAGACCAGACCTGGAGTATTGTGTACGGTTTTGGTCTCCTAATTTGAGGAAGGATACTCTTGCCATTGAGGGAGTGCAATGTAAGTTCACGAGGTTAATTCCCGGGATGGCGGGACTGTCATATGATGAAAGAATGGAACGACTGGGCTTGTATTCATTGGAATTTAGAAGGATGTGAGGGGATCTTATAGAAACATGTAAAATTATTAAGGGATTGGACACGCTAGACCAGGGGTCACAGTTTAAGAATAAGGGGTAGGCCATTTAGAACTGAGATGAGGAAAAACATTTTCTCCCAGAGAGTTGTGAATCTGTGGGATTCTCTGCCTCACAAGGCAGTGGAGGCCAAGTCACTGGATGTTTTCAAAAGAGAGTTAGATAGAGCTCTTAGGGCTAGTGGAATTAAGGGATATGGGGAGAAGGCCGGTACGGGGGTGCTGATTTTGGATGATCTGCCATGATCATATTGAATGCCGGTGCTGGCACGAGGGGCCGAATGGCCTACTCCTGCACCTATTTTCTATAATTTACATTTATACCAAGTTAATTAACTTACAAACCTGTACATCTTTGGAGCGTGAGAGAAAAGCTGAGCACCCGAAGAAAGCCCACGCAGGTCACAGGGAGAGTGTACAAACTCCGTACAGAGAAGCACCCACAGTCAGGATCAAACCCGGGTCTCTGGCGCTGTACAGAGGAAATGGCCGGGCGGGACAGGGCATCAGCAACGGCGTTAAGCCTACCCGCAATGTGGCGAACATCCGTGGTGAACTCCGAAATGAGGGTGAGGTGCCGTTGCTGGCGGGCCGACCACGGATCCGAGACCTTAGAAAAAGCAAACGTGAGGGGCTTGTGATCCGTATAGGCAACAAAAACTCGGCCCCCCAAAAAATAGCGAAAATGACGGACAGCTAAATAGAGGGCCAGGAGCTCCCTGTCGAAAGCACTGTAGTTCAGCTCAGGCCGAGTAAGCTGCCGGCTGAAAAATGCCAGAGGCTGCCAGTGACCGTCGACCTGCTGCTCTAAGACCCCTCCCACCGCTACGGCTGAGGCGTCCACCGTCAGGGCCGTGGGGGCCGAGGAGCGGGGGTGCACGAGCATGGTGGCGTTGGCGAGGGCCAGCTTGACCGCGTCAAAGGCCGCCTCGGCAGCTGTGGTCCGGACCAACTCAGCGGGATTACCCGCGAGGCATTGAAAAAGGGGGAGCATGATCCGAGCTGCCGCAGGCACGAACCGGTGATAAAAATTCACCATGCCCACGAATATCCTGCAAGCCCTTGATGGTGGTAGGGCGGGGAAAAGAGCAGACGGCGTCCACCTTGGCGGGCAATGGAGTGGCACCGGCCGGTGTGACCCGGTGACCCAGGAAATCCACCGCGGACAGGCCGAACTCGCATTTGGACGGGTGGAGGATCAGGCCGTGGTCTTGCAGCCTCTGGAACAGAGTACGAAGGTGGACCAGGTGCTCTGGGACCGAACGACTAGCAACCAGAATGTCATCGAGATAAATAAACACAAAAGACAATCCGCGACCCACATGATCTATGAGACGCTGGAATGCCTGAGCCGCGTTTTTGAGACCGAACGGCATACGCAACCACTCAAATAACCCGAACGGTGTAATCGTAGCCGTCTTGGGAATATCCGGTGGGTGGACAGGGATCTGATGATATCCCCGCACCAAATCGATCTTTGAGAAAACCGTAGCGCCCTCGAGGCTGGCTGAGAAGTCCTGTATGTGAGGGATAGGATAGCGGTCAGGCCTGGTGGCAGCGTTAAGACGCCGGTAGTCCCCGCATGGTCTCCACCCCCCAGATGCTTTGGAGACCATATGCAAGGGGGAGGCCCACGGGCTGTCTGAAGGCCGAACAATCCCCAGCCATTCCAAATTCAGGAACTCCTCCCGAGCCATGGCCAGCTTGTCGGGAGGCAGGCGCCGAGCCCGGGCGAAGACAGGCGGCCCCTCGGTAGGGATGAAATGGACGACCCCGTGCTTGGCGGAAGGGGCATCGAACCGCTGTACGAGGAGCTCCGGGAAATCGGCGAGGACCGCAGCGAACTGATCGGGGGCCGCGGTGACGGCCCGGATCGACGGGCAGGGTAGGGTGGCAGGTGGAGGAGTAGCAGGCTCCATGCTGTTAACCGAGGGTTGCAGGCCCTTCCCGCGGACGTCTGCGACCAAAGAAAAAGCCCAGAGGAAATCCGCGCCCAGGATGGCCTGGCCCACGTCGGCAACGATGAACTCCCAATGGTAGGTCGCGGGCCCGAAGGACAGGGACATGGCCCTCTTGCCATAGGTGCGGATGGTACTGCCGTTGACCGTGATGAGGGGCGGACCTTTCCTACCTGCTCGAACTTCGCAGCCGTAGGGAGGCACGATGCTCACGACCGCTCCCGTATCGACCAGGAACACGGTGCTGGTACCTCGATCTGTGATGTAGAGGCGGCGATTGCGGCCGATCGAGACTGCCTCTATGTTCGATCACATTTCCCGAAAAGGTACACGGGGCCCTGCAATTTCGGGCTTCCCCGCCCCACCGCTGGTGGAAGAAACACCAGCCGCGCCTGTGCGGCTCTGTTGCGTGGGCCCGCTGCAAAATGGCGGGCGCTGCAGCTCCGTCTTGGCGGGCTTTCTGTAAAATGGCGGCTGATGCGCCACCATCTTGGCCGCGCGGCCGGTCGCTCCTAGGCCTGGAAACCCGGTTTACCGACTCGTCTCCCGTCGGGGCCTCCGTTACGAAGGCGTCCGCCTTCTCCGCGAACGCCACCGGGTCTTCGAAGGAGACGTCCGCCAAAACGAACCTGACGTCCAGGGGCAATTTCTCCCGGAATGCCGCTTCAAACATCATGCACAGCTGGTGGTCGCCGATCAAGGTAAGCATCTCGGTCATTAGGGCGGACGGTAGCCAATCCCCCAGCTCCGGTAGATGTAGGAGCTTCAGAGCCCGCTGGTTCTGGCTAAAGCCACAAACCCTCAGGAGGAGCTTCTTGAGCCCCTCGTACCTCTCGGTTTGGTGGGGGCTGGTCAGGTACCGTCCCACCCGCGCGGCCACCTCGGGCTGTAGGCAGCTTACCAGATGGTGGGACTTCTCCTGGTCCTCCACGACTTTCTTGGACGAACCACAGGTGCGGTTGATGGGCCCAGAACGGGGGCAGGTGAACGCCGACCGCGTTGGGCTGCCCACTGTTCGCTCCCTGAGACATCTTCTTGTGATCGTCGATCACGTCGGGGTCACCAATGTGGCGAGTCCAGAAGCGGGTGAGTGTTGAAAACTGAGTTTATTTGCATTGTCAAAAACCCCGTAACAAACGCAATACTCACAACTATAGACAACCAACGAATACGTCCTCACCGGACGGAGTTCAGCACTAGACTGCTTGTCTCTCCCGCGCTGGCACACCTTGTGACATCGTTAGCCAATCCGAGGGTTCGAACTCCCAGCCAATCCCTATGTCCCTACAACAGAACCTTTTTCCCAGGGCGGGAATATCAAATACTGGAGGGCAAAGTTTAACGGAGATATGTGGAGCAAGATTTTTTTGATTGTGTTTGAAGCAGATACAAAATTAGCATTTAGGAGATTTCTGGATAGTCTTATTGACGTGCAGGGAATAGAGGGATATCGATTATGTGCAGGCAAATAAGAGTTGGTCTTGGCATCATGCTCGACACAGACATTGTGGGCCGAAGGGCCTGTTCTTGTGCTGTACTGTTCTATGTTTTATTGCAAGAGGGTGAGTGGACAGATCTGCATAAGCGCTGGAGGATTCAATTGGGTTATCCTCCACCACTGCACTCCACCATAGAGATTTCCCTGCAGGTTTTGCTTCAATATTTCAACAGGGGCATTGTATCCACAACAGTGAATCAGTCACATGAACCGTGAACTGTACATGGTACTCCAAATGTGGACTAACCAAGTCCTATAAAGCTGCATCGTGACTTCCTGACTCTTGTACTCAATGCTCCAATCTATGAAAGCAAGCATGTTTCTCCTCCTCTCCTTTCACCTACATTCCTTCCTTTAGCTTCACATTTTACTACTCTTTGATCTTTTTGTCGCACACCTTCTGTCTTTTCATCTCTGGCCTTTGTCCAACCATCTGCCTACCAACCTTCCTTCCTTACTTATCTGCCTTGTCTTCACGGTAATGCAAGGTAGTGCAAGGTAATTCAAGGTACACAGTTGTAGTTTGCCCACTTCCTCTGGCTCCAAGCTAATTCTTTGAGTGTTCCTATCTAATCTTTCTGCCTACCCTCTTGTTTTTAATATGTGCATAAAATGTCTTGAGAAGGGCGGCACGGCGGCGCAGCGGTAGAGTTACTGCCTTACAGCGAATGCAGCGCCAGAGACCTGGGTTTGATCCTGACTACGGGTGCTGTCCGTACGGAGTTTGTACATTCTCCCCGTGACCTGCGTGGGTTTTCTCCAAGACCTTCGGTTTCCTCCTACACTCCAAAGACGTACAGGTTTGTAGGTTAATTGGCTTGGTACATGTAAAAAGTGTCCCTAGTGGGTATAGGATCGTGTTAATGTGTGGGGATAGCTGGTCGGCACGAACCCGGTGGGCCGAAGGGCCTGTTTCCACGCTGTATCTCTAAACTAAATTCTTTTTAGTTAGACTTACCAAGGACATTTCATGGCCCCTTTTAACCCTCCTGCTTCCCTGTTTCAGTTCTTTCCAGCCTGTGTTTATAGTTCTTAAAGATGTTGCCCAATTTCAGCTTCCTAAACCTTGCATATGCTTCCCTTTTCTTTTTAATTACATTTACAACATCTCCTTCCTTTAGGTATTCAAGTTTGGGGAAACATCAGCCATGAAACTAATTGGCCAAGCCCCCTAAGATTAATTTTGTACGTTTCGTTAAGATAAGCACAGGTTGTGAATCTAGCTGCTTTCTGAGGACAGTTATTAAAAAATGGTTGTCGGAAGCATCATCGCAAACTCTTTAGTCAATTTAAGTAGGCTAACCCAAGCTAGTTTCATGTTACTCCCCTGTCCCACTGTTGACCTTTGTCAAGAGCTTAATTTCTTGAATCCTGGCTGCCTTGACCAAGATAGCTATGGAAGGTATCAGGACCCCTAACAAAGCCAATCAACACTGGTTTTAACTTCTGGCAACCATTAACCATTATTTATTAAAAGACCATTTATCACGATGAACTTCAGAACCAGCATGTTCTAGTAAGAAGCAGGAATAAGGATGAGTCAAAAGAGTCAAGAGTGTTTTATTGTCATATGTTCCAGATAGAACAATGGCCAATGGCATTCTTACTTGCAGCAGCACATAGAAAACTGTAAACAATATATTTTGTTTAGTTTTCACAAGTTATAAGAGTAGAAATGGGCCATCGAGTCTACTCCACCATTCAATCATGGCTGATCTCTACCTTCTAATCCCATTTTCCTACTTTCTCCCCATAATCCTTGACACACGTTCTAATCAAGAATTTGTCTTTCTCTGCCTTAAAAATATCCACTGACATGGCCTCCACAGCCCTCTGTGGCAATGAATTCCACAGATTAACTACCCTCTGATCAAAGAAGTTCCTCCTCATCTCCTTTCTAAAAGAGCGCCCTTTAAGTCTGAGGCTACGACCTCTGGTCCTAGACTCTCCCACCAGTGGAAACATCCTCTCTACATCCACTCTATCTATGCCTTTCATTATGCTGTAAGTTTCAATGAGGTCCCCCCCTCAACCTTCTAAACTCCAGTGAGTACAGGCCCAGTGCTGTCAAACGCTTATCATATGCTAACCCACTCATTCCTGGAATCATTATTGTAAACCACCTCTGACCCTCTCCAGAGCCAGCACATCCTTCCTCAGATATGGGGCCCAAATTTGCTCACAGTACCTCAAGTGCGGCCTGACCAGCGCCTTAAAGAGCTCAGCATTACATCTCTGTTTTAAGAATCAGCGCGGAACCAGGCCCTTCGGCCCACCGAGCCGCACCGACCCCCACACATAAATACTATCCTACACACAATAGGGACAATTTTACATTTATATCAAGCCAATTAACCTACAAAGCTGTACGTATTTGGAGTTTGGGAGGAAACCGAAGATCTCAGACACACCCCAAATGGTCACGGGGAGAACATACTGAGAGCACCCGTGGTCGGGATCGAACGCAGGTCTCCGGCGCTGTAAGAGCTGTAAGGCAGCAACTCTACCACTGTGCCACCGTGTCGCCCAAGTCTAATGTATGGCATTTCATGGCAAAGGTACAATTCCAAATAATTCTGAGCAATGAACTCGGTTAATTTACTGCCTGATACTGTCTGTTGGTTTATCCATTTCCATCCCCATAAACAACGTTTGTTTTAGTTATATTTTTAGACAAAGAATGATCTTTTGTTCATGTTTATCAAACCAGATTAATCAGGCATCGATGAGAATCAAAATGAACCAGTGATCCGGAAAATCTGGATATTAGAAGCTTTCCCTGGGTAACCTTTAGCAACCTTGAATTAGAATTGTAAAAAAGGCTGCCATCTCACCCTGAGGGAGAGATTATCGTCTGCCAACTGGTATTTGCTGTTGAGAGGATGTGCAACACACAATACATTATTTTTGGTAAAACTTTCACCAATATATAGAGCACAATTTTAGGTTCTAAATTTTAGGGCTAACTTATTTATGTTATTAAAATGGTAAGCTCAACCAGGTAATATGAATGAAATACTTATTTCAAGAATATTTACTTAGAACCATAAAAGCCTATTCATCGGCTTGTTATTAAAGTAATACAACAGAAGTTAATTTTTCAGGCGATTGTATGTATAAAGTTGGCTGCCATGGGAAGTTTATAAACTGAGTCAGCATGTTGGTATAACATCGTGAGAATGGATCCTTCTTATCATTTGTCAAATCGTTTTTTCAAGGCAAATGATAACGTAGCTCCTGAAATTTGCATGAAATACTGCCAATGCAAAGTGTTCCACATGCACTTTGCACACAGGATTTAAATACGGAAGCTATTTTGTTTTCTCCTGAGTTGCTTTACCTTGACACGTGATGGAAGGCAAACTATTGATTGCACGATTTCCTGCATGTAGTTATGGAGAAATGCTAAAGTTCATAAGTTCCAGGAGCAGAATTAGGCCATTTGGCCCATCAAGTCTACTCCACCATTCCATCATGGCTGATCTATCTTTCCTTCTCAACCCCATTCTCCTGCCATCACCCCATAACCTCCAATACCCGTACTAATCAAGAATCTGTCAATCTCCGTCTTATATATATACATGTACGGCCTTCACAGTCGTCTGTGGCAATGAATTCCACAGATTCACCACCCTTTGACTAAAGAAATTCCTTATCATCTCCTTTCTAAAGGTATGTCCTTTTATTCTGGGGCTATGGTGTCTGGTCCTAGACTCTCCTACTAGTGGAAACATCTTCCCCACATTCACTCTATCCAGGCCTTTCACTTTTCTGTAAGTTTCAATGAAGTCCCCCCTTGTCCTTCTAAACTCCAGCGAGTACAGGCCTAGTGCCTTCAAATGCTCATCATATGTTGACCCAATCACTCCTGGAATTATTGTCATAAACTTTCTCTGGATCTGCTCCAATGCTAGCACATCCTTTCACAGATATTGGGCCCAAAACTGCTCACAATACTCCAAATGTGGTCTGACCAGCGCCTTATAAAGCCTCAGCATTACACCCCTGTTTTTGTATTGTAGCCCTCTTGAAATAAATGCTTGCTTTGAATTTGCCTTCCTTACAACCGATTCAACTTGTATATTAACTGTTTGGGAATCCTGCACCAACACTCCCAAGTCACATTGCACCTCTGATTTCTCAATTCTCTCCCCATTTAGAAAAATAGTCTACATCTTTATTTCTACCAAAATACACGATTCCACACTTTGCTACGCTGTGTTCCATTTCCCGCATCTCAGCCCACTCTCCCAACCTGTCCAAGTCCTTCTGCAAAGTCCCAGCTTTCTCCACACTACCCTGCAAACATGGCCACAAAGCCTGCAATTCCCTTTGTCCAAATTATTGATACACTGTGAAGAGTAGTGGCCCCTGCACCGAGCCCTGCGGAACTCTGCTAGTCACTGGCAGCCAACCAAAAAAAGTCCCCTTTACTGTCACTCTCAGTCTTCTGCCGTCCAGCCAACCTGCTAAAGATAGACAAATGCAAAATGCTGGAGAGAAGGAATGGGTGACGTTTCGGTTCGAGACCCTTCAGACTGACAGAGGGAGTTACATAGATAAGGAAGTGTGAAGGTGTGAAAACAGAGCAAAGGGAATGAAGTTCAAGGAAACTGTAGGATCATTGTTAGCTGGGAGAAGGTAATAACAAAGCAAACAGACATAAAGTGTAGTTGGAGATGGTAAGACCCGTCGGAGAACTGGGAAGGGGAGGGATGGAGAGAGAGGGAAAGCAAGGGTTACTTGAAGTTAGAGAAGTCAATGCTCATACCGCTGGGGTGTAAGCTGCCCAAGCGAAATATGAGGTGCTGTTCCTCCAATTTGTGATGGGCCTCACTGACAATGGATTACCAACCGGGAGATCAGGTAGGTTTAGGCAGACTGAGCAGAGGTGTTTAGCGAAACGATCGCCGTGCCTGCGCTTGGTCTCGCCGATATATAGGAGTCCACGCCTGGAACAGAGAATACAGTAGATGAGGTTGGAGGAGGTGCAGGTGAACCTCTACTCCCCTGAAAAGACAGTCGGGGTCCTTGGACGAGTCGAGGGGGGAGGTAAAGGGACAGGTGTTGCATCTCCTGCGGTTGCTGGGGAAAGTACCTGGAGAGGGGGTGGTTTGGGTGGGAAGGGACAAGTTGACCAGGGAATTACGGAGGGAACGGTCTTTGCGGAAAGCGGAAAGGAGTGGAGATGGGAAGATGTGGCCAGTGGTGGGATTCTGTTGGAAGTGGCGAAAATGTTGGAGGATTATGTGCTGAATGCAACGGCTGATGGGGTGGAAGGTGAGGACAAAGGAGACTCCGTCCCTGTTATGACTGGGGGTAAGGGGAGCAAGAGTGGAGCTGTGGGATATCAAGGAGACCCTAGTGAGGGCCTCATCTATGATGGAAGAGGGGAAGCCCCATTCCCTAAAGAATGAGGACATCTCCGATGTCTTGGTATGGAACACCTCATCTTGGGCGAAGATGAAGGAATTGGGTGTAGGGCATAGAATCTTTACAGGAAGCAGGGTGGTCTATCTTCTGGCTTAAACCAGCATCTAAAGTTCCTTCATACACATTTTGCCTGCTATCTTAGCGCAACGGTAGAGTTGCTGCTTTACAGCGAATGCAGCGCCGGAGACTCAGGTTCGATCCTGACTACGGGTGCTGCACTGTAAGGAGTTTGTACGTTCTCCCCTTGACCTGCGTGGGTTTTCTCCGAGATCTTCGGTTTCCTCCCACACTCCAAAGACGTACAGGTATGTAGGTTAATTGGCTGGGTAAATGTAAAAATTGTCCCTAGTGGGTGTAGGATAGTGTTAATGTACGGGGATCGCTGGGCGGCACGGACTTGGAGGGCCGAAAAGGCCTGTTTCCGGCTGTATATATATGATATGATATGATATGATACCATGGGCTCACTTCTTCTTTAACAGCCTCATGTGTGGCACCTTGGTGAGATTGGTGAGACAATTGGTGAGACAATATGGCCGCGCCGTTGTGTTTGGCTGCCTGTCGTCGCTCACCTGGAGATCGTAGTGTTCTTCGAGCCACTTTGGTTTACGACCGCCGAACCCTCCTGTTGATCCGACCCTCCGTCGTCGACTTCTTCAGTCCAGGTCCCGGACAAAGTTTCTTCCAGCGATCGCTCCTCGATCAACTCCCGGTAGATGTGCGGGCCCAGCCTTACATCCACCGCCGCACGCACCGCGCTAGGAGGCGGGGTAAACGCGCGGGAAACTTCGAAAATTTAAAATACCTCGCCCGCGCTCATCCAACAGCGGCCTACCTCGCCCAGCGCTGCGAAGTCGGACCTGGTCGACCTTACAGCTCCATCCACCGGCGCTCCCTCGAGCTCAGATATGCCGCTCTTCGACCGATCATCCCGGTCCCTGGACTGCCTGCCCGTGGGCTCCCAGCAAGGCCATCTGTGAAGCGCAGCGGCGTGGTCTCCCTGAACCTCCGCCCGCTGGCGTGGGAGCCGCTACCGGACCGAAGCTCACCTGCTGTCCCTGCTGTCCCTGCTAAAGTGGCCCTAATCAACGTAAGATCCCTACAGAACAAGACCTTCATCCTCAACGACTTCTTCATCACCCGTGGATTGGACTTCTTACTGCTCACAGAATCCTGGCTTAACCCTGGTGAGCTTGCTCCACTCGTGGAACTCTGTCCTGATAACTGTCACTTCTTCACCTCGCCTAGGCTCTCCGGACGCGGTGGGGGCTTAGCCACTGTGTTTAAGAAACATTTCAACTGCCGCCTCCTGAACGCTGATCATTTCTCCAGTTTCGAGGTGCAACTAATTAAAGTAGGCCTAGCCTATCCCCTCTTAATTGTTCTTGTGTATCGCCCACCAAAAATGCATAAGGACTTCATCACCCAATTTGCTGATCTGATTTCTAGCATTTTGCCCAAATTTGACCGGATCATGATTCTTGGTGACTTTAATATTCATGTTTGCTGTCCCACTAAGCCTCTTGTGAGTGAATTTATGCACCTGGTTGAGTCCTTCAATCTGACTCTTCACACCACGGGACCCACTCACAAGTTAGGCCATACTCTCGACCTAGTGTTATCGTCCGGATTCCCATTCAACAACATTGAAACTACTGAAGCCTGTCTATCGGACCACAGCGCTATCATTGTTGCCGCATCTCTGCCTTTATCTCCCGCAAAATCTCATCTCCCTGTTCGCTACTCCCGCGACATAAATTCATTGACTGCCAGTAATTTCTCCGAGGCTCTCACAGCTGCCCCCAACATCTGCACTATTGAGGCCTCTCCCCCCCATCTCAGCACTGAGGATCTCGCCTCTTTATTTAATATCACTTGCTCTTCCATCCTGGATTCTATGGCTCCCCTTAAAATGAAAAAGCCTAAGCCCAAAGGTCGGCCGTGGCTCAATCACTCCACCAAAGCCCTAAGAAGGGAGTGCAGAAAATCAGAAAGGAGGTGGAAATGTGACAAGCTTCAAATTTCCTTCGAAATTCTGAGAAACAATCTTCTCAAATACCAGGAAGCAGTAAAGTCTGCTAGAGCACAATACTTCTCCGACCTTATTTCCAAAAACTCTCATAACTCCAAGGTCCTATTTAGAACAATTACCTCTGTCATATGTCCCGCCCCCAGTACCAGCTTAGTTGGGTCCCCTGCTAAGTGCGAAGAATTCGCTAAATTTTTCACCAACAAAGTTGAGAATATTAGAATGAACATTTCCCTTCCCACCCGTGACCTAGCTGTCTCACTAGTCTGTTCATCTAAATTGGACTGCTTCCAACCCGTCACTCTATCCTCCCTTGCAAAGCTTGTCTCCGCTATGAAACCTGCAACCTGCCCCCTTGATCCAGCCCCCACTGCCCTTCTGAAGGATGTCATTGCAATAGCCGGTCCCAGCATCCTCTCTATTATCAACAGTTCTCTGGCCACTGGCACTGTTCCAACCAGTTTCAAGCACGCGATGGTCCAGCCCCTACTGAAAAAACCTAACCTAGACCCCACCTTGCCTAGCAACTACAGACCCATTTCCAAACTGCCATTCCTGTCAAAAGTCCTTGAAAAGGCAATCCTAAACCAATTAGTGCCCTACCTGCACCAAAACACCATCCTGGAAAGTTTCCAGTCAGGTTTCAGAGCCCACCACAGCACAGAATCTGCCTTGTTGAAGGTACACAACGACCTGCTTCTCGCCATCGACACCGGCGACTGTGCAATCCTGCTCCTTCTCGACCTCAGCGCAGCATTCGATACAGTGGACCACACCATCCTTATTGACCGTCTCCGGTACGCAGTTGGCATTGATGGCACTGCCCTGAGCTGGTTCGCTTCATACCTCAAAGATAGGAGTTTCGCCATCAACATAGGCAGTTATTCCTCTGCTCCAGCTAGCCTCTCCTACGGAGTTCCACAAGGCTCCATCCTAGGCCCCATTCTCTTCTCTCTATACATGCTCCCCCTTGGCCAAATCATTCAAAGGCACGGCATTTCTTTCCACTGCTATGCCGATGACACTCAGCTTTACCTCCCCCTGAAACCCAACAACCAGTCAAATTTAAACAGCCTCTCACACTGCCTTGAGGACATAAAATGTTGGATGGCACAGAACTTCCTCCAATTAAATGAGAGCAAGTCTGAGGTCATCCTATTCAGCCCCCCCGACTCCATCAAATTGATAACAGGCAGTCTTGGAAGCCTATCCTGCCTAGTCAAACCGCATGTCAAAAACCTCGGCATGATATTTGACTCTGCATTAAAATTTGATAAGCAAGTCAACGCTGTGGTAAAAGCCAGCTTCTTCCAACTTCGAACCATAGCTAAAATCAAACCTTTCCTCCAATTCGACGACACAGAAAAAATCATTCACGCTTTCATTTCCTCCCGCCTAGACTACTGCAACTCCCTATACACTGGGATCAGCCAATCTTCCCTGTCCCGCCTGCAACTGGTCCAAAACGCCGCAGCGAGACTCCTGACGGGTACCCGTAAAAGGGACCACATCACCCCGATTCTGGCCTCTCTCCACTGGCTCCCTGTACGGTACAGAATCAACTTCAAGCTCCTCCTATTCACGTATAAAGCCCTAAATGGACACTCCCCCCCCACATCAAAAATCTTCTAACCCCCCTCTCTAACTCCAGGTCCCTCAGATCGGCCGACTTGGGGCTATTCACTATCCCGCGGTCTAGGCTTAAACTCAGGGGTGACCGCGCTTTTGCGGTTGCAGCTCCTAGACTGTGGAACAGCATCCCTCTCCCCATCAGAACTGCCCCCTCCATCGACTCCTTTAAGTCCAGGCTCAAAACATATTTCTACTCCCTAGCGTTTGAGGCTCATTGAGGAGGCGCTGTGAACTGTTTGCGTGCTACTGTATGTTTTCATTTTTTTTTCTATTGGAACCTAATCAAATGTACAGCACTTTGGTCAACGTGGATTGTTTTTAAATGTGCTATACAAATAAAATTGACTTGACTTGACTTGACCTTATCAAAGGCCTTCTGAAAATCCAGTTAAACAACATCCACTGATTCTCCTTTATCTATCCTGCTATTTACTTCTTCAAAGAATTCGAACAGGTTCATCAGGCTATATCTCCCTTTCACAAAACCATGCTGACTTTGGCCTATTTTATCGTGTGCCTCTAAGTATTCAGAAACCTCATCCTTTATAATGGACTCTAAAATCTTACCAACCACTGAAGTCAGGCTAGCCGGCCTATAGTTTCCACTCTTCTGCCTCGCTACCTTCTTGAACATCGGAGTAATATTTGCAATTTTCCAATCGTCTGGAACCACTCCTGACTCTAGTGATTCTTGAAAGATCACAACTGATGCATCTACAATGTCTAACGCCACCTCTTTCAGAACTCTGGAGTGCAGTCCATCCGGTCCAGGTGCCGCTTTAATCAAAGACCTGACAATGAGAAATTGGATTGGGCATCTAGCACCGAAATGCAAGTTTCATTTGTTCTTCATCTTTACCACATCATCTTCTCAGACAATCTCTGGGGATCATGGATGATCCAGTTACACTCCAGTTTATCTGGGGTCTGAGGTGGTCAATGAAGCCAATGTGGTAACTGCAGACTGTTTCACAGTAGATGCAGGTGTGACTGACGGAGTGGGTAGATGAAGGAACTGGAGATGCTGGTTTAAACCGAAGATAGACAAAAAATGCTGGAGTTAAGGGCCTGTCCCACTTTGGCAATTTTTTAGGCGACTGCCGGCGACTGTCAAAGTCATAGCAGATCGCCGAAAAAAATAACCGTACGACAATGTCCACGACAATGCCCGCGACAAGGTAAGACAACGTACCACATAGGCGACGGCAAGCTGCCGAAAACCGACGACTTAAGTCTTCGCTACCTCGGATGTCCACTACGACAGGGACCACGGCAAGCAAGACAACCAACGAAAACCTGCACTTATGTGGAGGTGTCACAAGCACAACTCACACGTGAACAAACCCACAGCAAGGTCCGTCCAGTGAAATTTTGCATTTGTTTGAAGTGCCCGTTTAAAAAAAAAATCTTTAAAAAAAAATCACCAAGATCAACTTTATTCAACAACAATTTTTTCCTATTAAAGATGTAAAACTGCATGCATCACGGACTCCGCCCACAATCCACACCTGGCTGTTGCAGCTGCTTTTCAGTGGACGGGTTTAGACCACAGGTGTCATGCTCGGAGGCAGCATTCACGTGTGAAAAGGGCTGGCCAGACCTTGCTGGCCAGACCATGGTCAGGTGTGCATTTCCCCTACAAACAACACAGCAGTAAAACTCAGTATATCTCTTTAGTAGTGTCTGTCTATTCTGAGCCTTTAATAAATGTCGTGAAATGCCTGTGTATGTGCTTGCCTCATTGATCTAAACAAATAAAGAGTTCTCATAGCCTAGCGCCTGTGCCAGCGTTTGATTTTAATGGTCAAAATGAATGCTAATAGAATCTGTGAATGACATGTCATGAAAAAGTACAGGCGCCAACCTTGCATACCTGGGGTCAGCACGCGACAACGCCCGCTGCAATAAGCTACGGTGCCGGGCAATAAGCCAGCTGTCGCCGAGAAATTTCAAACCGGTTGAAATCTTCGCGACGCGCCGAGATCCACTACGATTCTTTGAAGACTCCCCACGATCATGCCAGCGACACTCCGGCGAACTGTGGGGACAGCCTAGTCACCATCTGTCGCCTTAACATCGCCTAAGTGGAAGTGGTGGAGGCTGGCTCGATTTTATTATTTAAGAGTAAATTGGATAGGTATATGGATAAGAGGGGATTAGAGGGTTATGGTCTGAGTGCAGGTAGATGAGACTAGGTCAGGGAGAATGGTCGGCGTGGACTAGTAGGGCCGGACAGGCCTGTTTCCATGCTGTAGTTGTTATATGTTATATGTTAAGTGGGACAGGCCCATGAGTCGTCGGTTTTCGTCAGCTTGCCATCGCCTATGTGGTACGTTGTCTTAGCTTGTCGCAGGCATTGTCGTGGTCATTGTCGTGGACATTGTCGTACGGTTATTTTTTTTGGCGATCTGCTACGACTTTGACAGTCGCCGGTAGTCGCCTAAAAAATCGCCAAAGTGGGACAGGCCCTTAACTCAGCGGGGCAGGCTGCATCTCTGGATGGAAGGAATGGGTGACTTTTCGGGTCGAGACCCTGTTATAAGGGAACAGGTTCAAGGATCTGACTAGTAGAACAGAAAAAGGCTCACTCGTCTGTTTAGTTACAAATCAGATTTATTAGCGCTATGAGGCTTTAAAAATAGCGCTACAAGCCACGGTGCTGTGAGGCTTTAAATAAAGCGCTACTGACCAGCGCTATGAGGTTTTAAACATAGCTCTACCGACCACCGCTATCAGCCATGGGCTCTTATTGCAGACCCTTCTTCAGTTTGTGATGTGGTCTTCGCCTGTTGGCTCTCTATATTCCGACACATGACCTTGAGGTTCTTAATACCATACCAACTAAATGCTCCTCTCTTTATAATCATCTTAGGCAAGAGATTCCCAGGAGGTCAGTAGTCACGTTGCATGTTTTGAGGAGACTTTGAGCAAATAGTTGCATTTGTTTTCCATTGTTCTCTCGGCAATTTTTCCTCAGGTAAAGGGCGCTACCTAATAATGTCATCAATATGTATGGCCTATTTTAAAATCAGAAATTGAATCAAAAGTTTGTTCTGACCAACATGATTAACTCACAATTAAACTAGGAACACATCATGTTGAAAGTAGAAAACTATGTGCAATTTAAAAGATCCCCCTGGGATATAGTTTTAAGGTTAACAAAAATCCTGCCATTCAATTTTTATTTGAAAAGATCATGGCTTCTGCAAATTTGTGAACATAGATCATTGACTCCATGATTATGGATCCTATGACTGTAGCTTATTGCAGAGGGTTGTGGCCGTGTGTGAGGGCTGGATGGCATCCGCCCCACTCCATGGTTGAGGGAAAGCCTCTCTTAGGAGACCCAGTGACCTGTGACTGCTTCCCATTTCCAGTGATTAGTTTTTGACTTACGCCCTATATTGTTCACACAATATGCAATACTACTTTTCTTGTGAACTGAAAAATAATTCACTGAATGGGGATAATTTTAACTTCGGACAAGGCTGTGTAATATTAAACTATCTGTTTTTCTCTTTTGTTAACCAAAGGAAACAAAATATTTGGATGATATTCAATGGGCAGTTTATTCAAGATCACCCACTTTAACTAATCCTAAAATTACAGAGTCAAAGTTCAGCCACGTTGTGATTAATTGCAGGGTGCAAACAAGTAATTAATTGCTTAATTTCTTTGCAGCACAGACACAGTATTTACATTGTACTAATTCTCTGTGTCCCCTTAAGCAACCCTGAATAATAGCCAGATTGGCTCCTTGGAGATAGAACAATAGCAACCTGTATTCACATAGAACGTTTAAGGTAGTAAAACATTTTAAATATTTCACAGCAGAAATGGCAAACAAAATTTGATGAGTCACAGGATTTATTAGAAAATATAACCACAAGCAGTGACAGAAAGGTGGATTTTTTAAAGTATCTTGAAGTAAGAAAAGGCATTAGATGGGTATTTGTCAGAGAATTCATGTGCATTTAAGAAACAAAGGAAGAATGCATCAACTAGAACAATCATCAAGAACACCGTAGCCAGAAAAATGAAAAAGACAATGATTTGTTTTTATAAATGTCAAACAAAATTTCATATCCAGTCATATAAATAACCTAAAACCTTGGTCTTAGGAGGAAGACAAAGGGAAGGTAAGGCAATTTTAAAACATAGTTCTTTAGCGACTGCAAACATGGCTGCCAATGCTGACCTGGTTGAATTAGGGATGATCAAGATAATACTTTATGGCTGGAGAAGGTAACAGAGATAGGAAGGGGCAACAGAATGGAGAGATTTAGAAACGAAACATGGGAGATTAATGTCAACGTGTTGTTTGACTAGAAGCCAATTTAGGCCAATGAGACAAATATTCATATTGTGTGAATTTGGACACATGAGCAGAGGTTGGATAACCTAGTTCAGAGAACATGAAACATGGGAGGCTTTATGTTCTAAATAAGTTGGCATAGTCAAGTTGAGATGCTGTTATATACAGAAGGGACTTTTTGCAAACTGTTCATTTTTGAAGCAGGCTTTTTAGTCAAGTCAAAAGCAGGACCTCCAGGGCGGTTATCTCCGGTTTGCTTCCAGTTCTTCGTGCTGGTGAGAGCAGGAACAGGGAGATACAGGACCTGAATGTGTGGCTGAGGAGCTGTGCAGGGGGCAGTGATTTAGATTCTTAGACCACTGGGATCTGTTTTGGGGTAAGGGGGAATTGTACATAAGGGACGGATTGCACCTTAACAGGGATAGTTAATGACCCCAGAAGCTCACAAAAGGATAGGAGAGTATGGCCAAGTGTAATAGGGATCGATGTGAAGGGTGAGATGAGTAAGGAATTAAAAGTATTGTATATGAATGCGCGAAGTATAAGAAGTAAAGTAGATAAGTTTGAGGCTCAGTTAGAGGTTGGTAGATATGACATTGTCGGGATTACAGAGACGTGGCTGCAGGAGGATCGGGCCTGGGAACTTAATATTCAGGGTTATACATCCTATAGAAAGGACAGGCAGGTGGGCAGAGGCGGTGGGGTAGCTCTGTTGGTGAGGGACGAAATTCAGTCCCTTGCGTGGGAAGACATAGGGACTGACGAGGTAGTCACTGTGGATTGAGTTGTGGAATTGTAAAGGTAAGAAGACACTAATTGGAGTTATCTACAAACCCCCAATTAGTAGCCCGTATGTAGGGTGTAAGTTGCAACAGGAATTAAAACTGGCATGTAACAAAGGTAATGCCACTGTGGTGATGGGGGATTTCAATATGCAGGTAGACTGGGAAAATCATGTTGGTTCTGGACCCCAAGAAAGAGAGTTTGTAGAGTGCCTCCGAGATGGATTCTTAGAGCAGCTTGTGCTGGAGCCTACCAGAGAAAAGACATTTCTGGATTTAGTGTTGTCCAATGAACCAGATTTGATAAGAGAATTCGAGGTAAAGGAACCGCTTGGAGGTAGTGATCATAATATGATTAGTTTTAATCTGCAATTTGAGAGGGAGAAGGTTAAATCGGAAGTGTCAGTGTTGCAGTTGAACAAAGGGGACTATGAAGGCATGAGAGAGGAGCTGGCCAAGGTCGACTAGAAAGGGATCCTAGCAGGAATAACAGTGGAACAGCAATGGCAGGAATTTCTGGGTATAATCCGGAAGATGCAGGATTATTTCATTCCAAAGCGAAAGAAAGATTCTAAGGGGAGTAGGAGGCAACCGTGGCTGACAAGGGAAGTTAGGGATGGAATAAAACTAAAAGAAAAGATGTACAACACAGCAAAGAGTAGCCAGAAGCCAGTGGATTGGGAAACTTTCAAAGGACAACAGAAGGTAACAAAACGGGCAATACGGGCTGAAAAGATGAAGTACGAGGGTAAGCTGGCCAAGAATATAAAGAACGACAGTAAAAGCTTCTTTAGATATGTTAAGAGAAAAAGATTAGCAAAGTCAAATGTGGGGCCCTTGAAGGCAGACACGGGTGAAATTATTATGGGTAACAATGAAATGGCAGAAGAGTTGAACAGGTACTTCGGATCTGTCTTCACTAAGGAAGACACAAACAATCTCCCAGATGTACTAGAGGACAGAGGATCTAGGGGGATAGAGGAACTGAAAGAAATTTGCATTAGGCGAGAAATAGTATTGGGTAGACTGATGAATGAATGAATATAACTTTATTGTCATTCAAAACTATACACCAGATGAGTGCATATTTGAACAAAATTCCGTTGATGGGACTGAAAGTTGATAAATCCCCAGGGCCTGATGGTCTGGGAGGTGGAAGGTGGTTCTCGAAATAGTGGATGCATTGGAGATCATTTGCCAATGTTCAATAGATTCAGGATCAGTTCCTGTTTATTGGAGGATAGCTAATGTTATCCCACTTTTCAAGAGAGAAAACGGGGAATTACAGGCCAGTTAGCCTGACATCGTTGGTGGGGAAGATGCTGGAGTCAATTATTAAAGGGGTAATAACGGTGCATTTGGATAGCAGTAAAAGGATAAGTCCAAGTCAGCATGGATTTATGAAAGAGAAATCATGCTTGACTAATATTCTGGATTTTTTTGAGGATGTGACAAGTAAAATGAATGACGGGGAGCCAGTGGATGTAGTGTATCTAGACTTTCAGAAAGCCTTTGATAAGGTCCCACATGGGAGATTGGTGAGCAAAATTAGAGCACATGGTATTGGGGGTAGGGTGTTGACATGGATAGAGAATTGGTTGGCAGACAGGAAGCAAAGAGTAGGAGTAAACGGGTCCTTTTCAGAATGGCAGGCAGTGGCGAGTGGAGTGCCGCAAGGCTCAATGTTGGGGCCGCAACTGTTTACCATACATATTAATGAATTGGATGAAGGAATTAGAAGCAACACTAGCAAGTTTGCAGATGACACAAAGCTGGGTGGCAGTGTGAACTGCGAAGAGGATGTTAGGAAGTTGCAGGGCAGTGTGGAGAGCCAGTGAGACAGCCTATGCTGAATATAGACATCAACTCAGGAGAAACGGAATAGGTGAGGTTTCGGGTCGAGACCCTTCTTCAGCCTATGCTGTTGATCTGTAATAGCGATAGGAAAATGGAAGCAGATCCAGATAATTTTCAAGGCAGTTGATTCGTGCCATAACCAAGCTCTCAAAGTACTTCAATCACGGTGGATGAAAGTGCTACCGGATGATAGTCATTGGGGCAGGTCACCATTCTCTTTTTGAGCATCTGTATGATACATGCCATTTTGAACCAGGCGAGAACGTCAGGCTACTTTATTATGTAGACACAAGGAACTGCAGATGCTGGTTTACCAGAAGAGACACAAAGTGCTGGAGTACCTCAGCAGATCAGGCAGCATCTCTGGAGAATACGGTAGGCAGAATTTCAGGTCAAGACCCTTCTTCAGACTGATTGTAGCGGGGGGGGGGGGAAGCTGGAAGAGAGGTGGGAATGGGACAAAGCCAGGCAAGTGATGGTGAATACAGGTGAGGGGGGAGGGTTGATTGACAGATGGTTGGACAAAGGCCAGAGATGAAAAGACAAAATGTATGAGATAAGGGTAGAAATGTGAAGCCAGAGGAAGGAATATAGGAGGAAGGGGATGGGGGGTAGGGGAAATGGAGAAATGGGTGAGCATCCAGGTGGTGCTCAGGGGGAAAGGGGGGGGGGGGGTGGGGGTGGGAAGGAGCTGTTTACCTAAAATTGGATAATTTGATATTTACCCTGCTGTGTTGTAAGCTACCTAAGTGGAATATGAGGTTCCTCCAGTTTGCATGTGGCCTCACTCTAGCAATGGAGGAGGCCCAGAACAGAAAGGTTCGAATGGGAAGGGAAATTAAAATTGTTAGCATCTGGGAGATCCAGCAGGCCTTGGCAGACTCAGCATGTGTTTGGCAAAACGGCCAGCTAATCTACACTTGGTATCGCCTATGTAAAGGGAGCCATATTAGGAGCAGCAAATGCAGTGGATGAGATGACAGGTGTTACATCTCCTGCAGTTGAAGGGGAAAATCCCTGGGAATGGGCAATTTGGGTGGAAGGGATGAGTGAACCAAGGAGTTGCGAATAATGTGGTCTCTGCAGAATGCAGAAGGGGTTGGGGATGGGAAGATGTGACTAGTGGAGGGTCACTTTGAGGTGCCAAAATGGCAGAGAATGATGTGTTCGATGCGGAGCCTGGTGGTGTGAAAGGTAAAGACCATGGAATGCTATCCTTGTTCTGTCTGGGGAGAGGGGTAATGAGAGCAGAACTACAGGACGCAGTGGTGATGCAGGTGTGGAACGCACCTACAACAGCAGGGCCAAAACACATTTACTAAAGAAAGAGGTCAACTCGGATGTATTAGAATGGTAAGCCTTATCTTGGGGGCAGGTGCAGTGGAGACGGAGAAATTGGGAGTAGGAGGTGGCATCTTTGCAAGAGGCAAGGTAAGAGGAAGTGTAGTGCAGATGACCATGGGAGTCTGTGAATTTAATACTATATGTCAGTCGGTGGTCTGGCCCCTGTGCTGGGTGCAAAGAGATCAAGAAAGGGGAGAGGTGTCAGAGATAGTCCAAGTGAATTTGAGGGCAGAGTGGAAGTTAGTTGTGAAGTTAATGAAACCAACGAGTTATGCATGGGTGCAGAGGCATCTCCATTGTAGCCGTTGATGTAGCGGAGATAGTGCCTTTGTACATTTGGAAGAAGTGCTATTCAATGTAACCGACAAAAAGGCAGGCATATCTGGGGACCAGTAAAAAAGCAGGCATGGCTAGGGACTAACCTTTGCACCTTTTGTCTTTTCACCTCTGGTCTTTGTCCAACCATCTGAGAATTAAAACCCCTCTCATCTGTATCCACCTATCACTTTCCGGGCTTCCCCCACCTCCACTTAGCTTCCTCCCCTTTACTACAATCAGTCTGAAGAAGGGTCCTGACCTGAAATCTCACCTATCCATGTTCTCCAGAGATGCTGCCTGACCCGCTGAGTTACTCCAGCACTTAGTGTCTTTTATAGACCACTGTACTATCTGTATTTATGGTGTTTGTTCAGGAAGCAGGGAAAACAAAATATTTAGAATTTGTCTACAACCTTCTGTTTCTTTGATATTATATTGATTCCAAGATGAAATGAAAATAGTTCAGTTCACAAAGTAACCTCAGCTGCCATCTAATCTAACTTTATCTAACCATTTTACCTCTATATTGCTTTGCTGAATAGAAATCAACAAATCATAATTTGAAAATGACCAATTGAGCTAGTATCGGCCACTATTTGTGAACAAGGGTTCCTCACTTATTGCATCCTTGACATGATGAAAAGTTTCCTAATCGATCCAGAATGATCTAGTTCTTGGCTTAGCAGTTTGGCCCCATGTCCCAATCAGTACTAGTGAACGGGGCGGCACGCTGGAGTAGCAGTAGAGCTACTGCCCTACAGCACCAGAGACCCGGGTTCGATCCTGACTACGGGTGTTGTCTCCCCGTGACCTGCATGGGTTTTCTCCGAGATGGTCAGTTTTCTTCCACACTCCAAAGACGTACAGGTTTGTAGGTTAATTGGCTTGGTATAAATGTAAAATGATCCCTAGTGTAAATGTGCGGGGATCACAGGTAGGTGCGGACTCCTTAGGCTGAAGGGTATGTATCCATGCTGTAACTCTAAACTAAACGTCTCTGCCAGGTATTCTATTTCTGCTATACACAAACTCATCAGCACCTGTGTTTCAGTTAACAATTTGTAGGTGGCGTTGGAGATGTGCTTGAAGGGTCATTGTCCTGAAATATAAATTCAGTTTCTCCACAGAAGGTTGTCGCACCTGCCGAGTGTTTCTAGCATTTATTGTTTTTCTTTCAGATTTCCAGCATCTGCATTTTTGATCTAATGACAGCATTTTAGTTTTGTGTTGATAGACATCCTAACTTTCTTTGGATTAGTACTGTTCCTAGCAAATTGCTGTGATCAAGGCTGTCCAGGTGACTGGAGTTGGTGTGCACCACAATCAGCCTCATGAAGGCCACTGACAGCTCCATTCAGGGGCCACACACAAGAAATAAAATTGAGATAAGGAAGGGTATGGTGAGAAAACGAGACATCAAAGGAGATGTGGTTCAAGGAAAATGTAGAATAGATCATTGTTAGCGAGGAGAAAATGATAACGAAGCATACAGAGATAAAATTTAATCAGGAGTGCAATCAGACTGGTCGGAGAACTAGGAAGGGGGAGGGATGAAGAGAGATAGAAATCAAGGGTTACTTAAAGTTAGAGAAGTCAATATTCATGCCGCAGGGGTGTAAGATGCCCAAGCGAAATATGAGGTGCTGTTCCTCCAATTTACGCTGGGCCTCACTCTGACAGTGGAGGAGGCCCAGGACAGAAATGTTAGTATAGGAATGGGAGGGGGAGTTAAAGCATTTAGCAAACGGGAGATCAGGTAGGTTTAGGCAGATTGAGCAGAAGTGCAAGTGAACATCTGCCTCACATGAAAAGGCTGTTGGGGTCCTTGGACAGAGTCGAGGGCGGAGGTATAGGGACAGGTATTGCATCTCTTGTGGTTGCAGGTTTAGCATGACTATAGGTGTACATGAATTCATTCCTGCTTATGTCTTGCAAATTGACAAGGCATTGGAACTCTTTCATCAATATTTTGTAATTTATATAAAGTAGCAGGGTATGGAAAAGGTCATTTTAGAAAATTATATTGTATCGCGCAAGTCAGGCAGGGAATTACAAGTTTAAACCAGTACCAGGCAAATTCAGCACTGATTAACCTGACTAGATCAACCAGTTTCTAGTTATCGCAGGTTTTATGAAATGTTAATATTCTATATTTAAATCTATCTTTTGAATTTGTGATGAGATAAAATAAAAATCATTAAATTTTTTAAAGTATCTCTGCTTTAAATATCCAAGAAAAGAAAACAGATTAGTTATATTATATGAAAAGGCCTTCAAACTAAATTAAACACTTGACCTGTGCATGAATATGAAAGATTGGTATGTTGACTGGCTTGCAGCACCTCCCCATGGAGAAAATAAAGTGCTGCAATTATTTCATTTATTTGTTGCAATTGCTCATGATGGCAATTAGCAATAAGCGAGTTCGGTAATACAACTGTGCATGCCCAGGTCATGGGTCATTCGGGATAAACGTTCTCGCCAGCTGAGCTACTGTGTGTATACAGACCTGTGTTTCATACGTGTTTTCCAGTTTTGCTTCTTCAAGGTAAGAAAATACTGCTTTCAAAACTATTAACTAGGTGTATTTATGGTTCATCTGTACAAAACTACGATGACTTTGATGGTTTCATTGGCTTTTCCTTGGTCGCTTGCTGGCCCGCTTCGGTGAGTGAGCGAGACCGTGACGATTAATAACAACCATTTTTTATTGTTTTTGTTTTGGAGGCGGGGAGAATGAAATGTATGATTTCTATAACTATCAATAGATAATATGAAAAGTATTTGTTTGGTTTTGACCTCTTAGTATACTAGTCCACGGTCAGGGACTGTATGCACGTTTGTTGACTTCTGAATGAGTTCTGCATGTACATGTGAAAGTAAAGTTGTGTAGTACAAAACTTAATCACGAGTCTCCTGACTAATCATGTCTCTTCTGATTCCCATTATATTGGATAATTTTAATCAGTATTTGACATTCTAATTTTCAGTTATAATCTTGTGATTGTATAAATTAGTTCAATATACTTGCACCATTTTCTTTTGCATTGTAACTTGTATGTAATGGACATACTTACAGATCATGATTTGATAAGGTCCACGCAGCCGAAACAGATAATAAATAAATGGCCAGCACTAGGATGCGTTCTCGACTGCACAAGATATTTATAGAACGACCACGGCATTTACAGTTGCAGGCTTTGACATGGTCTGACTACAAGAAACACAACACTGTGAAACTATTGGTTGGAATTGCCCCAAACGGCATGATCACATTCTTAACAAAAGCTTGGGGTAGGCGATCATCTGATACACACATTGTTAGGAAGCGTGGATTTTTTAACTTAGTTGATCCTGGGGATTGCATAATGGCAGATAGAGGACTTCCCATTCAAGAAGACGATGTTTCGCCAAGCCTATTTAGAGATTCCCCCTCCCTCCCAGCGGTAGTTATCAGCAAATGACCAGAGGAAAAGTACACAAAACCAAGAAGGTTGCATTGTGTATGTGTATGTGACAAATAAAATTGACTTGACTTGACTTGACTTGATGTCTGCATTCATGTCATCTAAAGTGGTTTAACATCCTGAGAAACACTTTACCCATCACTTTAGTTCCGCAAATTGTTGATACTTTCACCATGTGCGCAGTATTATGTAATTTACTGCCTCCATTGGTGTGTAAATGAGATGTTGTTGCACTTGCAGATCATGTTAATCAGAAGTTCAACTTTATGTTCAACCAGATTTGATATGAACTGAAATCCAGAACTCAATCAGTAAATGTACAGAAGTTCATACAACTCTTAATTTCTTTCATTTCATTTAATCATTTATCAACCATTGTTTCAGTGTACATTGGACATTAAGTTCTCAAGCAATGCTCTTTGTTTATCCCGAATGACCTTTGACAAATCCCATGATTCCTCACGTTTAGAGTGCAAAATAAATATATTGTAGCTTTATTTGTGTATTTTTCCCCTTCATTTCTCAATGGCCTTTCTAAGTTGTGCACAAAAACATTAAGTAACTTATTTCCATTGTGGTGTCAGGGATGGCGCTGAGTACGATGCTGTCCCTAGCATTCAGAGCGCATGTGCTGTGGCCCTGGCGATCTCGGGCTTTTAGAAACATAGAAAATAGGTGCAGGAGGAGGCCATTCGGCCCTTTGAGCCAGCACTGCCATTCATTGTGATCATGGCTGATCGTCCCCAATCAATAACCCGTGCCTGCCTTCTCCCCATATTCCTTGATTCCACTAGCCCCTAGAGCTCTATCTAACTCTCTCTTAAATCCGTCCAGTGATTTAGCTTCCACTGCCCTCTGTGGCAGAGAATTCCACAAATTCACAACTCTCTGGGTGAAAACGTTTTTTCTCACCTCAGTTTTAAATGGCCTCCCCTTTATTCTAAGACTGTGGCCCCTGATTCTGGACTCGCCCAACATTGGGAACATTTTTCCTGCATCTAGCTTGTCCAGTCCTTTTATATTTTATATGTTTCTATAAGATCCCCTCTCATCCTTCTAAACTCCAGCGAATACAAGCCTAGTCTTTTCAATCTTTCCTCATATGACAGTCCCGCCATCCTAGGGATCAATCTCGTGAACCTACGCTGCACTGCCTCAATTACAAGGATGTTCTTCCTCAAATTAGGAGACCAAAACTGTACACTTGGCAGCTCAGTCCTGGTCTTTGAAAGAGGAATTGTGAAGATCTCAGGCTTCTCCCTGCTGTTCACCCTTGCCTCGAGAGGAGGTGTTGGTGGTCTCGGGTTTATCCTGACAATTTAGCTTTGGGCTTGAAGAGACGATGATGGAGGTCTCGAGGTTATTCTGGCGTTTGTCTTTGCCTCTGTGTGTGGGCACAGTCCCTCAATGGCCGTGGACAAGAATAGTCACTGGCATCTTAGGCTTGCCCCAGCCACTCGTGTTAGCCTCCGCTGGCTGTCGAAGGTTTCTTCCTGGTTGCCCAGACCTGACCACACAGTGGCGCTGGTGGTTTGGGTTTGTCCCAGTAGCACAGTCTTCCTCAAACTTGCGACAGAGGAACACAGCCAACAGGGACCCTTCCCCTTCCCCTCCCCTTCGCCCCCTCTCCAGCATTTTGTATCTATCTTCAGTATAAATCAGCATCTGCAGATCCTTCCTACACATTAATGCATTGCTATATTAGACAGGAGCAGTCAGTTAAAGGTCTTCAATAACAGGTGTTCCACTGATCTTTGCAATAGGTGGTGTTGGAGAATCCACAGCAAGTTGTTGGCATATTGACACATGAGGGAGTAGACGCACAGCAATCCATTGCAAATAAAGTAGGGGTTGCTGAAAACAGGTGCTGCATGTCATGCTTATGTTGGTGAGTTTGAGATATACAAATAGTATTAGTTGCTTTCTTCATATGTGGAATGAATGGAAAGGTTCCTGAGGGGGAATGATGCTGTCAAATGGTCTGGTTTGGTCTGGTTCAGCCACCAAGCACGACATCCGGAGGCTGCAGCGCATCGTTCGATCAGCTGAGAAGGTTGTTGGCTGCAACCTTCCCCCCATTGACGAACTGTACACTGCAAGGGCCAGGAAGCGAGCGGGCAAGATCATCTCTGACCCCTCTCACCCTGGCCACAAACTCTTTGAAGCACTTCCCTCTGGGAGGCGACTCCGGACTGTCAAAGCAGCCACAGCCAGACATAAAAACAGCTTTTTTCCACAAGCAGTAGCTCTACTCAACAGCCAAAAGTCTGTAGCCTTCTTATGCTCTGTTATTTTATTTTATTCTTCACATGTTTAAATTATGTTTTATTTTTAATTGTCTACTGTATATCGTGTTGTTAGTCTTGCAAACAAAGCACCAAGGCAAATTCCTTATATGTTTACACGCTTCGCTAATAAAATTTATTCAATTCAATTCAATTCAAATGTCACCTATTCCTTTACTCCAGAGATGCTGCCTGACCAGCTGTGTTACTCCAGATTATTGTGTCTATCTTCGGTGAAAACCAGCATCTGCAGTTCCTTATTACACCTTAATGCATTGTTATTTTAGACAGCAGCAGCAAGTTAAAGGTCTTGAATTTTAGTTTAGCTTAGTTTAGGTTTAGTTTAGTTTAGTTCAGGTTTAGTTTAGTTTAGTTTAGAGATACAGTGCAGAAACAGGCCCTTTGGCTCATACCGACCAGCGATCACCCTGTACACTAACACCAACCTACACACTAGGGACAATTGAAATTTTACTGAAGCCAATTAACTTAGTGTGGAAGGAAACCGGAGCTCCTGGAGAAAACCCACGCAGTCACGGGGAGAACATACAAACTCCGTACAGCCAAGCACACGTAGTCATGATCAAACCAGAGTCTCTGGCACTGTAAGGCAGCAACTCTATTGTTGTGCCACCATGCCATCCCAAACAGGTGTCCACTGATCTTCGCTATAGGTAGTGTGAGAGAATCCTCAGCCCTTTGTTGGCATATTGGCACATGGGAGCGCAGCAATCCAATGCAAATAAAGCAGGGTCTCTGTCTGATAACAGGTGCCGCATGTTATCTTCATGTTGGTGAGTTTGAAATATACAAATACTCTTAGTTGCTTGCTTCATATGTTGAATGAATGAAAATGTTCCTGAGGGTAAATGATACTGTCAACATTAGATTGGAGGACACAGAATAGAGAACCATATTCATGAGCAAGAAATGGAATGTAAAGCCAATATTTTATATGCAATGCTGCTGGATGTGGTGGGGGCACAGAGACAAAGTAATTTTTGATAAGTTTAGGAAGGATCTGCAGATGTTTGTCTCTACACTGAAGATAGAGATAAAATGCCGGAGTAACTCCACGGGACAGGCAGCATCTCTGGAGAGAATAGGTGGCATTTCAGGTCGAGACCCTTGTTCAGACTGAGACTGAGGGGAGAGGGAGACAGAGAGATATGAAGGGTAAGGTGTGAAAATACAGATCAAAGGAGACTGTGACCATGGACCTCGGGCGAGGTTTCATATGAGGACATTGAGAAACTCTTAAAAAAGGCTCCATCAGAGATTTTTGTGAGTCGCAAGTTTGCAGATGCAAGCAGGAATCAGAGAAAATTGCTGGGGAATGTGTAGGAAGAAACTGCAGATGCAAGTTTAAACTGAAGATAGACACAAAAAGCTGGAGTAACTCAGCTGGACAGGCAATATCTCTGGAGAGAAGGAATGGGTGGCGTTTTGGGCCGAGACCCTTCTTCAGACCGAGAGTCAGGGGAAAGGGAAATGAGGGATGTAGATGGCAATTCCACCGGGTGGTGCTTCGACGTCTGTCTGTCCTTTTCGTCTTTTTTTGTTATTTTTAGTGAGTTTTAAAAGTATGTGTTAATGTTCTCTGGTTTGTTTTATGTGGGAGGGCGTCAGGGGAAACTTTTTTTCAATCTCTTACCTGTTTTCCGGATCGTATCTCCGGTCGCTCTGCAGCCTAACATCGTGGAGCTGGCGGCCTTGCTCGGGACTGACTTTGAGCTCCACCGCGGGGCCGTAGACTTACCATCGGAGCCGATCCCTTGCCCGGGATTGACGCTCCAACCGCGGCCTGCGGACTTTAACATCGAGGAGCTCGCTGTCTCGGGTTGAGACCGACGTCGGGAAACTCCAAAAGCCGCACGATGTTCGACTAGCCCCGACCCGGGGTAGATCGCCCGGCGAGGGGGAGCTGAGATCCCCCCCACCCCCCGATGCAGGAGCTTGATCGCCCCGATGAGGAAGGCCCACCGCCGGCTACGGGAGTCAAGATCGTCCCGTCAACGGAAGGTTAGAGGCCCCTGACCGCTGGAGGACAAAGAAGGGAGAGATTGAACTTCATTTCGCCTTCCATCACAGTGAGGAATGTGGAGGAGTCACTGTGGTGGATGTTCATGTTAAAATGTATTTAGTGTGTCCTGGTGCTATGGCTGCAGATGCTGGTACAATGAAGTTCCTGTATGTTGCAAAACATACTTGGCTAATAAAGTATGATGATGATGATGATATAAAGAGATGCAGAACAAATGAATGAGATGCTGCCTGACCTGCTGAGTTACTCCAGCATTTTGTGAATAAATACCTTCGATTTGTACCAGCATCTGCAGTTATTTTCTTGCAAACGAGTAACAACGATAAAGGAAAGAGGCCATTGTTGGCTGTTTGTTGAAATTGCTGGGGATCTGACCTGACCCGCTGCCTCTTCTGCCATCTACAGCTGCCTCTTCTGCCATCTACAGCTGCCTCTTCTGCCATCTACAGCTGCCTCTTCTGCCATCTACAGCTGCCTCTTCTGCCATCTACAGCTGCCTCTTCTGCCATCTACAGCTGCCTCTTCTGCCATCTACAGCTGCCTCTTCTGCCATCTACAGCTGCCTCTTCTGCCATCTACAGCTGCTTCGTTGAGTCACTACCTGCTGCTGGCCTTGATGTCCATGTTGTCCATCCTGGGCGGGCGCGGGCGGCGGCAGTTGGGGGAGCGCCACCTGAAGGCCCCACTGTTGTTTCACGGATTTACTGGGACGCAGAGCTCGCTCGGGCGGGCGCCGGCGTTTTGTTCACTGAGCTGCTCAGGCGCTCTGTGCCGCCGCCCGCCCGCCGCCGGCAGCAGTAGTTGACCCGGATACGCATGTGGGTTGTTTGCGGCTAAACAACACACACAGTGCTGGGAGAGGGGGAAACCATGGGCAAAAAGAACAAGAAGGACAAGAAAGGAAAGGGAGTTGAAAAAAACGCGGCTAAAATGGAGAAAAAGATCTCCAAACGGTCGAAGAGAGAGGAGGTGAGGAGAGGAGAGGAGAGGAGAGGATGGAGGCCGAGTGCTGCGAGGCTTGTTCCCGGCCGGCGGTTGTGTGCAAAGTCTAAACGTCCTGTTTCTCTTTTCCACTTGCAAGATTTGACCCCAATATTAACAATTAATGTAGGAAAGAACTGCAGATGTTGGTTTAAACCGAAGACAGACACAAAATGCTGGAGTAACTCGGGTGTCTATCGTCAGCAAAAATGAATGGCTAGTGTTTGTATAAGAAAATAACTGCAGATGCTGGTACAAATCGAAGGTGTTTCAGACAAATCAGTCTGAAGAAGGATCTCGACCCGAAACGTCACCCATTCCTTCTCTCCTGAGATGCTGCCTGACCTGCTGAGTTACTCCAGCATTTTGTGAATAAACACCTTCGGCTAGTGTTTGTAAGTCTGCTCGGTGGGCGATAGGATTTCCTAATTAATTCAGTGAGATGGGACTTTAAGAACTTTCACTTATTCATGCATGCTATTTTTTTTTAAAGTCTAGAATTGCAATTGGTGTTTTCCTTCAGTGGAACTGAACCTGCATTTGGATCACGGGAAAAGGGAGAAAATGTGTAGGAAGGAACTGCAAATGCTGGTAGAATATTGATTTATCTAACTTCAAGAATGAATATTGATTTCTCTAACTTCAAATAACCTTGCGTCCTCTCTTTCTCTGTCCCTCCCCACCCTAGTCGTATGAGTTTCACTGTTTGGATAACTCATTATCACCTTCACCACAACCAATAATGGACCATTGTGGGCTCATCGTTGAGCCTTGATCATCGTTGCATTTTGCATATCTTTCATTAATTTGTTCTATGTATCTTCCATATCTCCCGAAGATAGACACAAATTGCTGGAGTAACTCAGCGGGACAGGCAGCATCTTTGGAGAGAAGGAATGGGTAATGTTTCTGGTCAAGACCTTTCTTCAGACTGGGAGTCGGGGAAGGAAAATGAAAGATATAGACAGTGATTTATGTAGCGAGATATAGAACAAATGAATAAAAGATATGCAAAAAAGTAACGATGATAAAGGAAACAGGCCATTGTTAGCTGTTTGCTAGTTGAGAATGAGAACCTGGTGCGACTTGGGTGGGGGAGGGATGGAGAGAGGGAATGCAAGGGTTACTTGAAGTTGGAGAAATCAATATTAATACTGCTGGGTTATAAGCTGCCCAAGCAAAATATAAGATGCTATTCCTCCAATTTGCCATTTAGCCTCACTCTGATAACGGAGAAGGCCTAGGATGGAAAGGTCAGTGTGGGAATGGGAAGGGGAATTAAAGTGTTTGGCCACCGGGAGATCAGGGAGGTCCAGGCGGACGAAACAATCGCCCTGGCTATGTTTGGTCTTGCCAATGTGTAACAGTCCATATCTTGAACAACAGATATAGTCGATGAGGTTGGAGGATGTGCAAGTGAACCTCTGCCTAACCTGAAAGGACTTACGGGATCACTGGACAGAGTCGAGGGTGGAGGTATAGCGACAGGTGTTGCATCTCCTGCGGTTGCAGGGGAAGGTACCTGGGGACAGGGGTGGTTTGAGTAGGAAGGGATGAGTTATCCAGGGAATTGCGGAGGGAATGGTCTCTGCGGTAGGCGGAAAGGGGTGGAGATGTGAAGATGTGACTCGTGGTGGGATCCCGTTGGTGGTGGTGAAAAAATTGGAGGATTATGTGCTGTATGCGATGGCTGATGGGGTGAAAGGTCAGGACCTGGGGGGACTCTGTCCCTGTTGCGACGAGGGGGAGCAGGGGCAGAACTGCAAGGTACTGAGGAGACATAAGTGAGGGCCTCATCTATGATGGAAGAGGAGAACCCATGTTCCCTAAAGAACGAAGACAACTCGGATGTTCTAGTATTGAACACCTCATCTTGGGCACAGATGCGGCATAGACGGAGGAATTGGGAGAAGGGGATAGAGTCTTTGCAGGAAGCAGGGTGGGAAGAAATGTAGTTGAGATAGTTGTGGGAGTCAGTGGGTTTGTAAGAGGGGCATTCAATAGTCTATCTCCTATGATGGAGACAGGGATCAAGACAGGGGGAGAGGTGTTGGAGATGGTCCAAGTGAATTTGAGTGCAGGATGGAAATTGGTGGTGAAGTTAATAAAGTCAATGTTAATGTCGGGGTTGCTGCAGAGTGAGTGGAAGGGTTGTATGTTCTACATCTCTTGTTTCCCTCTCCCCTGACTCTCTGTCTGAAGAAGGGTCTCGACCTGAAACACCGCCTATTCCTTTTCTCCAGAGATGCTGCTTGACCTGCTGAATTACTCCAGCTTTGTGTCTACTATGGAGAAAGAATGTGTGAGTTTTTACTTGGAACTCAGATATTTGAGGTCAACGTCAATAAAGTTCAAAGTTATGAAGGGCTTCAGTAGGGTAGATGGTAAGAAACTTTCCCCCCTAACAGATGTGTTTAAAATTAGGAAAAAGTTTTAGGGTAAGAGGCCTAGAGGTGATCTATAAGGAAATTTTTTCATTCAGAAGATGGTTAGAATTTGGAACAAACACACTGGTGGTGAAAGCAGGTACTCTAACCTTTAAATATTTAGTCAATCTCTTGAATCACTAAGTCGTGAGAAGTAATAGATCAAATGATGGTAAACTGGATTTGTACAAATGGCATTTGATGGTTGACGTTATCATGGTTAGCTGAAGGATGTATTTCTGTATTGCATGTCTGACGGAACCATCTGAATCTGGGTTGAGCTCAACACCAAATGACTGCAGAGAAGCAATTATTTTAAGATAACATTTTTGATGATTACATTAAAATAAGTGGTATGGTAGACGGATAAGACGAATAATTCTAGTCTTATCAAGAATTGCAATGGGTTCTTGATCAGTTGGGCAAGTAGGCCAAGGAATGGCGAATGGAGTTTAATGCAGTGCAGGACCTTCAGTGAAAGGTAGGCCCTGGGAAGTGTTGTAGAAAAGAGGGATCTAGGAGTACATGTACATAGTTCTCTGAAAGTGGCATCACAGGTAGAGAGGGTTTGGCACGTTGCCTTTCACCAGTAAGGGAATGGAGTGTAGACATTGGGTCATTATGGTACCGTTCTACAGTACGATGGTGAGGCTGCGTATGGAGTTTGCTGTTCAATTTTGGTCACCCTGCTCGAGACAAGGTGCCATTAAGCTGGTCAGGTGCAGAGAAGATTTACAAAGGTATTGCTAGGAGCCGAGGGTCTGAACTATCGGGAGAGGTTAGGCAGGCTAGGACTTTATTCCTTGGAGCTCAGGAGGCTGAGGGGTGATCCTGTATAGGTATATAAAATCATGTGGGGAATAGATGGTGTGAATGTGCAGCCATCTTCCCAGCATAGGGGAATCAAGAACTAGATGGCATAGGTTTAAAGTGAGAGCGGACGAAGGAACCCGAGGGGCAACTTTTCTGACAGAGGGTGCTGGGTATACGAGCTGCCAGAGGAAGTAGTTGAGGCAAGTGGGATGACATGTAAAAGACATTTGGATAGATAATATGGATAGATATAAGAAAATAACTGCAGATGCTGGTACAAATCGATTTATTCACAAAATGCTGGAGTAACTCAGCAGGTCAGGCAGCATCTCGGGAGAGAAGGAATGGGTGACGTTTCGGGTCGAGACCCTTCTTCAGACTGATGTCAGGGGGGCGGGACAAAGGAAGGATATAGGTGGAGACAGGAGATAGAGGGAGATCTGGGAAGGAGGAGAGGAAGGGAGGGACAGAGGAACTATCTAAAGTTGGAGAAGTCGATGTTCATACCACTGGGCTGCAAACTGCCCAGGCGAAATATGAGGTGCTGTTCCTCCAATTTCCGGTGGGCCTCACTATGGCAATCGAGAAGGCCCATGACAGAAAGGTCAGACTGGGAATGGGAGGGGGAGTTGAACTGCTCGGCCACCGGGAGATCAGTTTGGTTAATGCAGACCGAGCGCAGGTGTTCAGCGAAGCGATCGCCGAGCCTGCCCTTGGTTTCGCCGATGTAAATAAGTTGACATCTAGAGCAGTGGATGCAATAGATGAGGTTGGAGGAGGTGCAGGTGAACCTTTGTCTCACGTGGAAAGACTGTTTGGGTCCTTGGATGGAGTTGAGGGGGGAGGTAAAGGGACAGGTGTTGCATCTCGTGCGGTTGCAGGGGAAAGTGCCCGGGGTTGGGGTGGTTTGGGTAGGAAGGGACGAGTGGACCAGGGAGTTACGGAGGGAACGGTCTCTGCGGAAAGCAGAGAGGGGAGGGGATGGGAAGATATGGCCAGTGGTGGGGTCCCGTTGTAGGTGACGGAAATGTTGGTGGATGATATGTTGGATCCGCTGGCTGGTGGGGTGGAAGTTGAGAACGAGGGGGATTCTGTCCTTATTGTGGGTGGGGGGAGGGGGAGCAAGAGCGGAGCTGCGGGATGTAGAAGAGACCCTAGTGAGCGCCTCATCTATAATGGAGGAGGGGAAGCCCCGTTTTCTGAAGAACGAGGACATCTCGGAAGCCCTGGTATGAAACACCTCATCCCGGGCGCAGATGCGGCGTAGACGGATAGATATATTTGGATATATGGAAAGATTTAGAGAGATATTAGCCTAATGGGGGAAACAGCACTAGCTTAAATGGGGCATCTTGAGATGTCCCATGGTTGAGATGCATCCAAGGACCTGTTTACTCTTGAGTAACATATAAGTGTAATACTCTTCAGTAACATATACATGTCTTGGTGTGGCATTAGTTACTTCAGTAACATGATTTCATTTTGGAGTTATTCCCTGTTCAAATTCTTGCTATCATTGAAAAGCAGCATTATAATTTCACCTCTTGGGATGGACTTGTCCAGTTTTAAGTACAGACCGATACTTGGGAAAGATAACATGTTTTGTTATTATGGGGTGTTACCCGAGTACGCTGTGTTGCCAACTATATTGCAAATAATAAATACTCCTCTTTAAACCAAACAAAACCATAGGAAAAGCGATCTAACTGGCCCTTGCCGAGGGGGTATTGGTGATTTTGAAGCACATTAAACTTTTTCACAGACAGGGTGGTTAGTATATGGAACAAACAGCCAGAGGAGGTAGTTGAGGCAGGTACAATAGCTGTACTTAAAGACATTTGGGCGGCACGGTGGCGCAGCGGTAGAGTTGCAGCCTTACAGTGAATGCAGCGCCGGAGACTCGGGTTCGATCCTGACTACGGGCGCCGTCTGTACGGAGTTTGTACGTTCTCCCCGTGACCTGCGTGGGTTTTCTACGAGATCTTCGGTTTCCTCCCACACTCCAAAGACGTACAGGTATGTAGGTTAATTGGCTGGGAAAATGTTAAAAAAATTGTGCCTAGTGTGTGTAGGATAGTGTTAATGTGCGGGGATCGCCAGGCGGCGCGGACCCGGTGGGCCGAAGGGCCTGTTTCCGCGCTGTATCTAAATCTAAAAAAAATCTACATGGATAGGAAAAGTTTAGAGAGATATGGGTCAAATGCGGGCAGATGAGACTAGCATAGATGGGAGATCTTGGTCGCCATGGGCAAGTTAGGCTGTTTCTGTGCTGTTTAGCTCTATTACTATGGGATTATAAAAGAAATGTAAAATGTGAGAGTAGGTTCATGGGAAACATAAACAAGCTTTAAGATCTCTACGTTTACACATGTATAGATAAGCTGAAGTTAAAGATTATGGCACATGATTTACAGTGAGAATGGTAGAGAAATATATTTAATCTGTCTTCATGGAAGACACCTTTCTCCTGGAAATAATGGGTCTAGAATAAGCATACATTCCATAGATTTTAGATGCATTCCAACAGATTGGATATTTTAAAATGGAAACAGTATGCCAGCCTTTACTTAAAGATGGACACCAAAAGCTAGAGTAAATCAGCGGGACAGGCAGCATCTCTGGAGAGAAGGAATGGGTGACATTTTGGGTCAAGACCCTTCTTCAAGATGATTTGAGCACAAAAATGAAGGCATCTTATTTGAATTGCAAACATCTCGGGTGAGCCAGCATGTGGAATATATATCTTGTTTTGGTCCATTCTCCCCCGTGCAGGGAAGGATCTTCTAGCTATGAATGGAATGGTTTGCCTGATTGATCCCTGGGTTGGTGGATTTGTTATACAAGGGAACATGAAGCAGAGTAAGCTATAGTCTAGACACAAGGAACTGTAAATGCTGGTTTGCCACAAAAAAGGTGTGAAGCGCTGGATTAACTTAGCGGGTCATGTAGCATATCTGGAGAGCATAGGTAGGCAACGTTTTAGGTTGGGACATCGAAGGAGCGTCCCAACTAGAATCATCGCCTATCCATTTTCTCCACAGATGCTGACTGACCTGCTAACTAACATGAGCACTTTATATCATTTTTGCATTATCGTCTTTTGATTTTTGAGGCGATCTCATTGAAACTTGCAGGATGGCATGGTGATAAAGCGGTAGAGCTTCTGCCTCACAGCACCAGAGACCTGGGTTTGATCCTGACTATGTGATGCCTCCCTTGTGTACAACGTTAGGAAATAAAAGGTATGAGAAACTGCAGATGTTGGAATCTGTGGCACAAAATCAGACCCGGGTTCGATCTTGACTACGGGTGCTGTCTGTACGGAGTTTGTATGTACTCCCTATGACTGTGGGTTTTCTCTGGGTGCTTCAGTTTCCCCCCTATCCCAAAGATGTGCGTGTTTGTAGTTTAATTGGCTTCGGTAAATAAAATTACAAATTGCCTCTAGTGTGTAGGTTAGTACTAGTATATGGGTGATCGCTGGTCAGCACATAATCGATGGGCCGAAGGGCCTGTTCCCGTGCTGTATCTCTTAAAAAAAGTAAAATCTTTGGGATTAGAAGCAAAGTAGCACTCTTGTAAAATGTCAGCCATGATCATATTTGATGGTGGAACAGTCACATGATCAAATGATCTTTTTACCAAATGATCTTGCTTCTATTTCTTTTTTTAATTCATGATTTACAGTGAGTCATCCAGCACAGAAACGGACTCTGGCCCAACTCCTTCATGCTGACCCAGATGCCTCATCTAAGCTGGTCCCATTTGGCCCATATCCCTCTAAACCTTTGCTACCCATCCAAGGGTCTTTTCAATGGTGTTATTCTTCTTGCCTCAACTAGTTCCTCTGGCAGCTTATTCTGTATACCCACCCCTCTTCGAGTTAAAAAGCTGCCCATCAGGTTCTTGTTAAATCTTTCCCATCTCACCTTAAACCTCTGTCCACTGATTCCTCAACCCTAGAATAAAAGACTGATTCACCTTATTAATTACCTTCATCATGATTTTATACACCTCTACGGGTGCTGTCTGTACAGAGTTTGTACGTTCTCCCCATGACCGTGGGTTTACTCCGAGATCTTTGGTTTCCTCCCACACTCCAAAGAAGTACAGGTTTGTAGGTTAATTGACTTGGTATAAATGTAAAAATTGTCCCTAATGTGTGTGTGTGTAGGATAGTGTTAATGTGTGGCGATCGCTGGTCGGATGGCCGAAGGGCCTGTTTCCGTGATGTATCTCTAAACTAAGCTAAAAACTATACAATCACTTCTTCGTTTCCTGCGCTCCAATGTATAAAGTCCTGGCCTGCCCAATCTCTCCCTGTAGCTCAGGTCCTCGAGTCCTGGCAACATCCTTGTAAATATTCCTGCTTTCTTTCCAGCTTAATGACATTTGAATAAGTTTATCAGAATTTATTATGAAGCTATTGCAAATAAGGGTAGTTCTCAATGCTGCAGTGGTACTCCCAGTAAGAATTACAATAATCAGAAACTTGGGATGCAGTGCCTTGTGTGGTGAGCATTGTTTGAGAATTTTAAATGAAAATCTGGAAATTGTATAGTTCTGGTGCCATAGGAAGAGAACACAGTCAGCATTAAATGACAGAACAAAAGGGGAACATGAAGAATAGTGCTTTAGCAGGGGCTGGATCTAATCGGTGCAGCACTTTGAACAGCAGGACTTCATGCTCTTGTGTTTTTTTCCGCTCCAGCACAATCAATAAATGGAAGGTATAATTACTTAAATGATGATTATCATTTAGACCTTTTTTAAACACTGTTTAAGCACCCCTGCATATGATCACTTAGGAACTTTATGACAATGTAATTGATTGTCACACCATTCCCCTCTCCTTCAATAAATCATCCTGTTGGAGTAAGAGATTTTTGATAATTTCAGAAGTGCCCAACTCTGTCATCTACAATAATTGAACACAAGAAGAACTTGTGTAAGAAGGAGCTGCAGATGCTGGTTTACATCGAAGATGAACACAAAATCTGAGTAACACAGTGGGTTAGGCAACATCTCTGGAGAAAAGGAATAGGTGACAATTTGGGACAAAACCAGTCTAATGAAGGGTCTCGACCCTTTCCCCCAGAAATGCTGAGTGACCTGCTGAGCTACTCCTGCATTTATGTCTATCTAAAAGAAGAACTTGGTCTGTTTCTGTGTGTAATCTCAGTTCATGTTTGAAAAGGAGCCATCATTTTCGAGTTAGGAAAATTGAAGGTGTCACATTTGTTTCCACCCAGATAGGCTCCATACCTTTGATCTCCAACATTACTCCAATGAAGCTCATGGAATAAAAACAGAAAATGCTAAGAAATGGATCAGACAACATCTGTGGATTAAGAAATATCAGAACTGGGAATGAGTCAAAAACAATTTAGTTTAACTTTTAGAAAATGTGTGGATGCAATGAATAGAGCAAAGGAAATATTGTAATAGGACAAGGCTCTAGTTGAATCAGATAAGATATCTGATCAGTCAAGATAAATGTAGACTGTGGAATTGAAGAAGTTATTCAATACGTGGATGGGTTCAGCTGAGCATCTGACTGACGAAGGAGAACTATTGAGAACTGTTTAAGGAAGGCCCTCAGACCTTCCTGATATGGATGGAAGTGTAGATTCATTGGATGTTTAAGGTAAAGATAAGCTGGTTGGGACTGTGGACCAGGTAGGTGCCGAAGCAGCAGAGGACATCTGAACTATTACAGATGTAAGTGGGAAGGAACAAGGATAGAGTCAAGGAGTCAATTGCAGTGGGGCAAGAACTGGTTGCAGCCGTGTTTCCCCATGGGGATGAACTCGTCCTGCCGGTGGATTTTGTGCAGGGTGTGGATAGAGTCTGGTACACTACAGGGCAAGAAGGTGTGGAGGGAATGTCTCCTAGGAAAGTTAGGTCACAAGTGCTTGGGAGTCATTGGTGGTGAGGGACATTGTTCGGACAGAGGTATGAGGAAGTGTCTGAAGGATGAAATTTGGCCTCTATGAGAAAGATCTAATTTCACCAGACCACCACATTTGTCGGAGGTTTGATATTGATATCAGGATTGATTTTAGTGATCAAAATACGTCTGGTTTAGGAGGACTAGGTTAGAGTAAGTGAATGGGAATACGAAATGTCCCAGAGTTATCAATGAATAGATCAAAGAAGGGCGGCACGGTGGTGTATGGTAGAGTTGCTGCCTTACAGCGAATGCAGTGCTGGACACTCGGGTTCAATCCTGATTATGGGGGCTGTCTACGGAGTTTGTACGTTCTCCCCGTGACCTGGGTTTTCTTCGAGATGTTCCCAATGTTGGGGGAGTCCGGAATCAGGGGCCACAGTTTAA
Organism: Rhinoraja longicauda; assembly: GCF_053455715.1. Taxonomy (NCBI): domain Eukaryota; kingdom Metazoa; phylum Chordata; class Chondrichthyes; order Rajiformes; family Arhynchobatidae; genus Rhinoraja; species Rhinoraja longicauda. Next base: position 42,376,978 of record NC_135958.1, read on the forward strand.
GAATAAGGGGTAGGCCATTTAGAACGGAGATGAGAAAAACTTTTTCAGTCAAAGAGTTGTAAATCTGTGGAATTCTCTGCCTCAGAAGGCAGTGGAGGCCAAGTCTCTGAATGCATTCAAGAGAGAGCTAGATAGAGCTCTTAAGGATAGCGGAGTCAGGGGGTATGGGGAGAAGGCAGGAACGGGGTACTGATTGAGAATGATCAGCCATGATCACATTGAATGGCGGTGCTACTCCTGCACCTATTGTCTATTGAGATCTTCGGTTTCCTCCCACACTCCAAAGACGTATAGGTATGTAGGTTAATTGGCTTGGTAAATGTAAACGTTGTCCCTAGTGTGTGTCAGAAAGTGTTAATATACGGGGATCGCTGGTTGGCGCGGACCGGGTGGGCCGAAGGGCCTGTTTCCGCGTTGTATCTCGAAGTTAAACTAAAAGAATAGATTTAAGAGGCAAGTGGGAAAGGTCTACCTGAGGAATGCTGGAGTTCTAGAAAGGGTCCACACTCTGCGGTGAAGATTTCCTGTCAAAGGAAATGGAGACTGCAGAAGAGTTTAACGTCATGCCGGGCCTGAATTCATTAAAATAAAGATGTGCAGGGATTAAGCTGTACATCTTTTCCAAGGACTCATTGTTTAGGATGGGGAAGAGGAAGATTGAAAGGAATTGTGTAAACCTGGCACGGTGGAACTGGTGGTGATAAAATGAGTAGGAAGGAACTGCAGAAGCTGATTTACACCGAAGATAGGCACAAAATGCTGGAGTAACTCAGCAGGACAGGCAGCATCTCTAAATGTAACACCTCATCTAAAAGTTGGATAGTTTGGACTCTTCGCTAGGTCCAAATTGTATAGGGATCATCAATTCACCTTTTGACTATATACTTTACTTCCTGAAGGAACATTGAGTTTAACTGTTGCAAGCATTGACCCTCTACAAAACAGTAAAGAAAAATTTCACTTGACTGCAAAAAGCAAGACATTAGTGCAAACACAATCTTAAATACAAGTAGATGTTAGTGGAAGAGGTGGGCCACAGGGTTTCATTGCAGAGTGAGATTTGGGTTTTGTAAATTAGTTCAAGGATGCAATGGTTGTAGGAAAGTAGTTGCTGCTGAACCTGATGGTGGGCAACTTTAGATTTCTGTACCTCCTGCTCGACAGTAGCAGTGAGAAGAGGGCCTGGCCCAGGTAGTGATGATCCTTGATGATAGATGCCATCATCTGGAAATGCTTTTGATGGCTGTGCCCCTGATGGACTAGACTGAGTCTACCCACCTCTGCAGCTTCTTGCATTCTGTGCTCTGGAATTCCTGTACCAGGCCATGATGCAACCAGCCACGATACCTTCCACTGTGCATCTGTTGAAGTTTGTTTAGAGTATTTTGTGACGTTAAACTGCTAAACTCTTTAAACTGCAGGAAGTCGAGGTGCTGCTGCACCTTCATGATTCCATCTATGTGCTGGGCTGAGGACAGATCATCTGAGATGTTAACACCCAGGGATTTCAAGCTGCTAATTATCTCCACTGCCAACCTACTAATGAAAACTGGCACGTGGTCTCCCAACTTAGATTGTTGCTGAGAAGCAAAACTGGTAAACAGTGCTAGAAAGTTGCAGTGAAAGGAAATCCGTAATAATTTTAGGATGGCACGATGGCGCGGCGGTAGAGTTGCTGCCTTACAGCGAATGCAGCGCCGGAGACCCGGGTTCGATCCCGACTACGGGTGCTGTCTGTACGGAGTTTGTACGTTCTACCCGTGGATTGCGTTAGATTTCTCAGAGATCTTCAGTTTCCTCCCACACTTCAAAGACGCACAAGGTATGTAGGTTAATTGGCTTGGTAAATGTAAAATTTGTCCCTAGTGGGTATAGGATGGTGTTAATGCGCGGGGATCGCTGGTCGGCACGGACCCGGTGGACCGAAAGGGCCTGTTTCTGCGCTGTATCTCTAAACCATATTTATAAACATAATTTATTGTGTGTATTTACTTTTATCACATTTTCTTAACGTTATTTGTATGTAATCATATTGCTTGTTATGATTATAGTCCTTTTAAGTGATTTTGTTGAATATATCTGTTTTTCATACTTAGGAAGATCTAGAAACGTTAATAGATGAATTCAGACAACTTGATGCAAAGAGGACCCAAGTGGCAGAAGTGACATGTACTTTTCCTTTGCCACGGTGAGTAGAGCAGACATGCTGGTTATTGCTTTTTGATTCTAATGATGCCTTGATTTCACCTTTGTAACTTTGTGTTCAGAAAAGAAGTGACAAAACAAGGTGTCATATTTCAGAATGTGATCTGACTATTGTAGGAAAAGGCAAGAATAGGGAACTACTTTCAATATATTCACATTTATGTTGCAAAGCAAATAAGAATTTCATTGTTCTATCTGGGACATATGACAATAAAACACCCTTGATTCTTGATGGACCTGTGATCATAAAATCTTTCAACACAGGATAAGGCTATTTGGCTCACTTTGGCTGTCTTGACTTTCTGAAGAGACAGCTATTTTCACCTTATTCTTCTGGCTTTGCCAATAACCTGTTAATTTTACCCACTTTTCTTTAACAAATTATAATGTTTGTATTCAGCTGATGTGACTAATATGTTTCAATGTTTCCTATTTTTGTGATTTTAAATTCATGTCTCATATTTATTGAGTAATTGAAGAGTGGGTATAGTAATTCCTTATCTAAATTATTCAAAGTCATATTTTTATAGAATTATTAAAATCCAAAGCAAAGAAATAAGCCATTTGGCCCAACTTGGCTTTAAATCCACAAGTCTAACCTTAAAAAATCTATATTCTTTATCTTACATTCTCCTTTCTGTAATTAAGCCTCTTGGTATCTATGTCACCAATATTTTTGGCTACTTATAATATTTTCTTTGTACCCCTTTGCATTGTATTTGTAAACAGGTTTCCCCTGTTTTTGATTTAATCATGCCAGTCATTTTATTATCTATTTAATTGGACTCAACCTATGAAAGGAGGAGTTGGCTGCGCCTAACGGCTGCGGCTCTCTGGCAGTCTGTTGTCTTTTTTTTTGTTTTTTTTTTTTGTTTGTGTCGGTGTTGGGATGGTTTTTGTTTCTGTTTTTGGCTGTGTGTGTGTGGTGGGGGTGTGTGGTGGGGGTGTGGGGTGGGGTGGGGGGGTGGGGCGGGGGGAAACCTTTATTTTATTAGGTCTCTTCCCCGGGGCGTGGCTCGGCTGCGGGCCTTAACATTGCCGGCTCAGCTCGGCTGCGGGACGTTTCAGTGCCCGGTGCGGCTCGGCTGCGGGCCTTAACATTGCCGGCGCAGCTCGGCTGCGGGACGTTTCAGTGCCCGGTGCGGCTCGGCTGCGGGCCTTAACATTGCCGGCGCAGCTCGGCCGCGGGACGTTTCAGTGCCCGGTGCGGCTCGGCCGCTGGACTTAACATCGCCCGGTGCGGCCGCGGGACGTTTCAGTGCCCGGTGCGGCTCGGCCGCGGGACGTTTCAGTGCCCGGTGCGGCTCGGCCGCTGGACTTAACATCGCCCGGTGTGGCCGCGGGACGTTTCAGTGCCCGGTGCGGCTCGGCCGCGGGACGTTTCAATGCCCGGTGCGGCTTGGCCGCTGGACTTAACATCGCCCGGTGTGGCCGCGGGACGTTTCAGTGCCCGGTGCGGCTTGGCCGCTGGACTTAACATCGTCAGCGCTGTTCGGCCGCGGGACGTTTCAGTGCCCGGTGCGGCTCGGCTGCGGGCCTTAACATTGCCGGCGCAGCTCGGCCGCGGGACGTTTCAGTGCCCGGTGCGGCTCGGCCGCTGGACTTAACATCGCCCGGTGCGGCCGCGGGACGTTTCAGTGCCCGGTGCGGCTCGGCCGCGGGACGTTTCAGTGCCCGGTGCGGCTCGGCCGCTGGACTTAACATCGCCCGGTGTGGCCGCGGGACGTTTCAGTGCCCGGTGCGGCTCGGCCGCGGGACGTTTCAATGCCCGGTGCGGCTTGGCCGCTGGACTTAACATCGCCCGGTGTGGCCGCGGGACGTTTCAGTGCCCGGTGCGGCTTGGCCGCTGGACTTAACATCGTCAGCGCTGTTCGGCCGCGGGACGTTTCAGTGCCCGGTGCGGCTCGGCCGTTGGACTTAACATCGCCCGGTGTGGCCGCGGGACGTTTCGGTGCCCGGGGCGGCTCGGCCGGGGGGCCTTCCATCCCCTTGCGGGGGCTGTGCGTGTCGTTTGCCTCGGTAGGGGTCGAGCTGCCTGTCCGTGGGTGCGGGGGGAAGAGAGGGGAAGTTTTGTTGCCTCCATCACAGTGAGGGGGTGTTTGGAGTCACTGTGATGGATGTTTGTGTTGGGGTCGGGTGTCCTGTGTTCTTTTCTTTTTGCTGTATTTTGTGTGACTGCTGAAATTTCGCTCGGTGTTGTGCCGAGTGACAATAAAGTGTTGTTATGTTATGTTATGTTATAAAAACAGTTTTCCCACATTTACCTTTCCAATACTTTCATAATTTTAAAGACTTGTGTCTTTGTTCTTTTCCCCACATTATTATTTTCTGGACATAGGGGACCTTGTCTACTCAATCTTTTCTAATGAACTCCATCCTGTCAACTTAATCACCATGTTGGTTTGTTTTTAATCATTGGTGATATCTGAAGTCTCATCTCCAACATAATCACAGTGAATTACTTCTCTACATACAGTAGATATCTTTCCCAAAGTGGAATATCTGAAATTGAATGCTTTAAAATCTAACCTCAAAAGGAACGATATTGAGGATAAAAGTTGGAGGGGTTTAGTTCATGTTCCTCAAGCTCCCTCAATCAAAACTGGCAAATATTCTGGGAAATAAAGGGGAAGAATTTGTTTTGCCATGTTCAACAATTAAACCCCTAATAAGATAAAAGGAGGGATGTCAAAAGTTGCAAGTGCTCTGGTACATCGGGTAAATTGTGCATTGGCTAGTAGTGTACAGCAGTAGTGTAGTAGAACTGTAGTGTAGTAGTTGATACAAAAATCATCGCACCAGAAATCCGCTTTGGTAAGATGAGAATCTTGGCTTAGTTAGTGGAAGAGCAAGAATAATGTTGTTTTCTAAAAGCATCATAGTGATAAAGCTGATTCTAAGATGTATGAAATTCAGTAAAGTTAAGGACAGGCAAAGGTTTAAGAAAACTGACCTACAAATATATGTCTATCCCCTACTCCCAATTCCTCCGTCTACGCCGCATCTGCGCCCAGGATGAGGTGTTTCACACTAGGGCATCAGAGATGTCCTCATTCTTCAGGAAACGGGGCTTTCCCTCTTCCATTATAGATGAGGCTCTCACTAGGGTCTCTTCTACATCCCGCAGCTCCGCTCTTGCTCCCCCTCCCCCCACTCGTAACAAGGACAGAATCCCCCTCGTTCTCACCTTCCACCTCACCAGCCAGCGTATCCAACAAATCATCCGCCAACATTTCTGTCACCTACAACGGGACCCCACCACTGGCCATATCTTCCCATCCCATCCCCTTTCTGTGTTCCGCAGAGACCGTTCCGTCCGTAACTCCCTGGTCCACTCGTCCCTTCCTACCCAAACCACCCCATCCCCGGGCACTTTCCCCTGCAACCGCACGAGATGCAACACCTGTCCCTTTACCTCCCCCCTCAACTCCATCCAAGGACCCAAACAGTCTTTCCAGGTGAGACAGAGGTTCACCTGCACCTCCTCCAACCTCATCTATTGCATCCGCTGCTCTAGATGTCAACTTATTTACATCGGCGAAACCAAACGCAGGCTCGGTGATCGCTTCGCTCAACACCTGCGCTCGGTCTGCGTTAACCAATCTGATCTCCCGGTGGCCGAGCACTTTAACTCCCCCTCCCATTCCCAGTCTGACCTTTCTGTCATGGAACTCCTCCAGTGCCATAGTGAGGCCCACCGGAAATTGGAGGAACAGCACCTCATATTTCGCCTGGGCAGCTTGCAGCCCAGTGGTATGAACATCAACGTCTACAACTTTAGATAGTTCCTCTGTCTGTCTCTTCCCCTCCCCCTTCCCAGATCTCCCTCTATCTTCCTGTCTCCACCTATATCCTTCCTTTGTCCCGCCCCCCTGACATCAATCTGAAGAAGGGTCTCGACCCGAAATGTCACCCATTCCTTCACTTCTGAGATGCTGCCTGACCTGCTGAGTTACTCCAGCATTTTGTGAATAAGTACCTTCAATTTGTACCAGCATCTGCAGTTATTTTCTTATACAAATATATAGAGATCAGAAGGAAAGGAAAATGACATTTTAAAGGTACTTTCAAGCCAGGAGTGGAAAAAGCTCAAAGAAAAGTTGGTATGTTTATTTTTGCTAAATGATGAGATTAGATGGTGTGCATTGTGGTCATTCAATATATGCTTTGTATATAAGGTGTGGCCTTTCTGCAAAGTTTATTGGAATGCAAGTGGTGTTGAAAGAAGGTTACCCTTTGAGAATTAATATAGATTTTTTTTAGATTTAGAGATACAGCGCGGAAACAGGCCCTTCGGCCCACCGAGTCCGCGCCGCCCAGTATTAACACTATGCTACGCACACTAGGGACAATTTAAAAAAAAACATTTTACCCAGTCAATTAACCTACACACCTGTACGTCTTTAGACAATAGACAATAGACAATAGACAATAGGTGCAGGAGTAGGCCATTCAGCCCTTCGAGCCAGCACCGCCATTCAATGCGATCATGGCTGATCACTCTCAATCAGTACCCCGTTCCTGCCTTCTCCCCATACCCCCTCACTCCGCTATCCTTAAGAGCTCTATCCAGCTCTCTCTTGAAAGCATCCAACGAACTGGCCTCCACTGCCTTCTGAGGCAGAGAATTCCACACCTTCACCACCCTCTGACTGAAAAAGTTCTTCCTCATCTCCGTTCTAAATGGCCTACCCCTTATTCTTAAACTGTGGGAGGAAACCGAAGATCTCGGAGAAAACCCACGCAGGTCACGGGGAGAACGTACAAACTCCGTATAGACTGGGCCCGTAGTCAGGATCGAACCTGAGTCTCCGGCGCTGCATTCGCTGTAAGGCAGCAACTCTACCGCTGTGCCAGCGTGCCGCCCAATATATATATATATATAGGTTAACCCAACTTTGTTAAACACCAGTTTTTCCACAAATGTTGCTGTTCCATTGTTTTAGTTTATATTTCAAATGGTTTCAGCAGTGTTTTGTTCAAACTGCTGGTTTCTGGAGTAATTGCTACCTTGCTAACTTTGGTCTATAAACTATCTGATATGTATATTCCACTGTTCTTACTGGATTCTCTTCTCCCCAGCAACTTAAAAGACTCTTTGTCTTCTCAACTTTTCCAATTGTGCGATGCCATGCCATTTGAACTGCTGAGCATTCCCAGCATTCTGTGTTTGGATTTTTATTTCCATTACCTGCAGGTTATGTTACCACACACATTTAGGTGGCACGGTGGTATAGCGGTAAAGCTATTGGCTCACAGCGCCAGAGACCCGGGTTTGATCCTCATCCTAAAGAGGGGGTGCTTGTTTGTACGGAGATTGTAAGTTCTCCCCGTGACCTGTGTGGGTTTCATCCGAGATCTTCTGTTTTTTTCCCCACACTCCAAAGACGTACAGGTTTGTAGGTTAATTGGCGGTGTAAATGTAAAATTGTCCCTAGTGTGTAGGGTAGTGTTAATATGCGAGGATCGCTGGTCGGTGCGGACTCGGTGGGCCCATGGGCCTGATTCCGAGCTGTATCTCTAAACTAAACTAAATTTAGAAGTTGGCAAGATTTTCTGCAGACAGTGAAAATGACAATGTCAATAATGATCATAAGAATCAGGATTAATATAATTAAAAGGAGAGAGATAACACTGAGTTGAATTGACTTCTTGGAGAGAAGGCAGAAACAAAGAACTGTAGATGCTGGTTACTACACAATAGGACACAAAGTGCTGGAGTAATTCAACAGGTCAGGCAGCATCTCTGGAGAACATGGATAGGTAATGTTTCGGGTCACAAAGTTTCTTGAGACTGGTTCAGACAGGGAGAAAGTTTGTGTGGTGGATGACTTTAATTTCCTAGTATTGATTGGGGCTTGCTCATTGCAAGAGGATTACATGGGGAAGAATTTGTTAGGTGTGTAGAAGGAGGTTTCCTTAAGCAGTACGTGGATAGTCCGACTAGAGGGGGGGACATACTGGACCTTGTGTTGGGAAACGAGCCTGGCCACGTGACTAGTGTCACGGTGGAAGAAAGATTTGGGGATAGTGATCACAACGCTACATTATTTTATTGTTTTAAACAGGGGCAGGTTTGGATGTTGGGGGAAGGCACTTAATTGGGGCAAGGTAGATTACAATGTCATTAGACAGGAGCTAATGAATGTCATTAGACAGGAGGGTAGATTGGGAGCAGTTCTTATTGGGTAAATCCACAGATGACATGTGGGAGTCATTTTAAGACCAGCTGATTAAAATGCAGGATCAGCACGTTCCAACAAGTAGGAGGGATAAGGATGGCAAAGTAAGGGAACTATGGATGACCAAGGAGGTTGTAAACTTGGTCAGGAAGCATATGCCAGGTTTAGCAAGGTGGCATCAGATAGGGCTGATGAGGAATATAAAGCAAGTAGGAAAAAATGCAAGTGGACAGTTAGAAGGTCCAAAAAGAGGCCATAAAATGGAATTGGTGTGTCTGATTAAAGAAAATCTTTAGGCTTTTGGTATGTACGTTAAAAATATGAGGGTGACCAGGGAGAAGGAGGCCTCAGTGGTAAAGGAGGGAATCTATACCTTGGGTGAATCTATAACTGTATGTTCCCTCGTAACATTCAACCTTCCAAAGTGCAACACTTCGCAGTTGCTTGGGTTAAACTCCATTTGCAATTTCACCCATTTCTGCAGCTGATATACTAGTGTATCTTCTGATAGCCTTTCTCACTGTCGAAGGATGCAGGTGAGGAACTACACGAGTACTTTGCATCTGTATTCACCGAGGAGAAGGACTTGGAGGACAGGGAGATCAGTGTGCAGAATACAAATATGCTAGGGCAGTTTGAGATGGAGAAAGATGGTTCTGCTGAGGCTCTTGAAGAACATTAATGTGAATACATCCGCAGGGCCTGATGGGATCTATCCCAGGTTCGTGAGGGAGGTAAGCGAGGAGATTGCAGGGGCCTTGTCGAAGATCTTTGTTTCTTCTCTAGTCACAGGCCAGGTCCCAGAGGACTGGAGAGTGGCCATTGTTGTTCCTTTGTTTAAGAAAGGAAGTAGAGTAAATCCAGCAATCTATAGGTCAGTGAGCCTCATGTCATTCGTAAGCAAACTCTTGGAGAGAATTCTTCAAGATAGGATTTACTGCCATTTGGAAGAGAATGGGTTAATTAGGGCCAGCACGGCTTGGTATGTGGCAGGCCGTGTCTCACTAACGAGTGAGTTTCTTAAGGAGATGACAGAGGAGGTATGGCGGATGTTGTATAAATGGATTTTAGTAAGACTTTTGATGAGGCCCCTCATGGTAGGCAGAAGACTGAGAGCGGCACAGTGGCATAGCGGTAGAGTTACTGGCTTACAGTGCCAGAGACCTGGGTTCGATACCGACTACAGGGTGCTGTATGTACAGAATTTGTACATTATCCCTGTGACCGCATGGGTTTTATCTGGGTGTTGCAGTTTCCTGTAATGCTCCAAAGACGTACCGGTTTGTAGGTTAATGGGCTTCTGTAAAATTGTAAATTGTTCCTAGTGTGTAGGGTAGTGCTAGTGTACAGGCTGATCACTGGTCAGTGTGGGCCGAATGGCCTGTTTCCACATTGTCTCTCAAGTCTAAAATAAAGGATTCACAATGACTTGGTCTTATGGATTCGGAACTGGCATATTCATTGACGACAGAGGGTTGTGGTGGAAGGTAGATATTCTGGCTGGAGGTCTGTAATCAGGCGACATCTGCTGGGATCTCTGCTGTTCGTGGTGTATAGAAATAACCTAGACGTAAATGTAGAAGGGTTAGTGAGTAACTTTGCTGACAGTGCCAAAATTGAAGGAGTTGCAGACAGTGAGGAAGGCTGTCAGAAGATACAGCAGGATATAGTTCAGCTGCAGAAATGGGTGGAGAAATGGCTGATGGAGTTTAACCAAAGCAAGTGTGAGGTTTTGCACTTTGAAAGGTTAAATGTAAGAAGAGAGCATGCAGTTAATGGCAAGACCCTTAACAGCATTAGTGGTAGGCACGGACATAGTGCAGAGGGATCCTCCTGCACTCCAAGTAATAGAGTCCCAGCCTATTCAACTTCTCGATATAGCTCAGAACGTCTAGTCCTAGCAACATCCGAGATCCTCTGCAGGGACTAGGATGCAAAGAGTCACTGCTCTGCCATCATGCAGAACTATTGAAGAAGGGCTGTATTATCATGAGGCGATGGAATATGGGGAAACAATTATGAAGTGGTGGTGGTGCTGGGAAGAAATAGTGGTGTGAGAACTATTACCATCTTGTACTGTTTTTCTTTCAAAATGCAGACTTCCACCTGTTTTACTGTGGAGAATTTTTTTGTTAATTTCCCCTACTTGTTGATAGTGTTACAACTGCTAAAAATCTTTTTAATAATGCTGGCCAAGGATTATTGTTGGCTTGGTAGATATACTGTTGACACAGGAAAGCTATTGCAGCTGCTGCTTCACTGATAGGTTTGTACAATCTGAATGGAAAATCTTTCGTGTACATTATGGTAGAGTGATTCAATCATGTATGAGAATAAATACAATAGACCTCACAAGTGGCTTCAAGAATTGCAAAGTGATTAATGTTTATTGAATGCAATGCAGATAGCATGCCAGCTTTTTACTGTGTGCTCTTTTGAAAGATATCTGCAACCTCTGTTATAATGATGCTGTTCAATGCATTTGGACCAATGGGAGGATAATGCGATGTTTGATCCGCGTCAGTTAAAAGCCTCTGCTAAAACCTATTGCAGCATAATGCGGTACAATGACCTGGGAAGCATTGATAAAGGAGAAAGAACAATCTATCAGAAGATAGACACAAAACGCTGGAGTTACTCAGCGGGTCAGACAGCATCTCTGGCCTTTTCTCCGGAGATGCTGCCTGACCCGCTGAGTTACTCCAGCTTTTGTCAATGTCTATGGCTTTGCCCTCATCAATACCCTCAAAAAACTCCCACACACAAAACCATGCTGACTATCAGCCCCTGTCTTCAAATGTATGGAGTTTTCACTTTCTCCCTGTGACTGCGTGGGTTTTCTCTGGGCGCTCTGGTTTCCTCCCACATCCCAAAGACGTGCCGATTTGTACGCTGATTGGCTTCTGTAAATTGTCCCTAGTGTGCACGGGTGATTGTTGGTGGGCACGGACACAGTGGGCTGATCAGTACACGGGTGAGTGTTGGTGGGCACGGACACAGTGGGCCACAGGATCAGTGCACGGGTGAGTGTTGGTGGGCACGGACACAGTGGGCCACAGGATCAGTTTCCACGTTGCATCTCTAAACTAAACACAGTCAAACATTTTCTAAAGAGAGTGATGGATCTCTCTTTTAACTTCATTCTACAGTATCTTGAAAAGATATGGTATCTTTGCAGGGGAAGTGGGCCAACATCTGCCAAACCTGTGCAGGGCTGCTCCCATGCTTAATGTGTGGGACGCTTAATATGCTTATATATGCTCCCAGGCTTAATAAAGGCTTTAAATAATGGACAGTTTTCCATTAGGATAATAACAATATTCCTTTCTGATGGTTGGCATTTCACATTCAAGGGTTTGTAAATGTTCTTCCATGACATCAGGAATATAAACCCTACAGTCCTGAGCAACATAAACTGTTATTCCTTGTAGCTCGGGCTCCACTGCATTTTCCACTGCTCTCCTTAAAATGTGTGCAATTACAGCTGAACTATACCAATCCCCAGCTCGCTTGCCAGAGATTTCACCCAACTCTATTAGTTTATGTATTGCAAATGTTGCTGTTGGATGCTCCCCAAGTTCATAAGTTCATAAGTAATAGGAGCAGAATTAGGCCATTCAAGTCTACTCCGCCATTCAATCATGGCTGATCTATCTCTCTCTCTCTCAACACCATTCTCCTGCCTTCTCCTCCTAACCCCTGACACCTGTATTAATCAAGAATCTATTTATCTCTGCCTTAAAAATCTCCATTGACTTGGCCTCCACAACCTTCTGAGGTAATGGTCCTATGCAACTTTTAATCCTTGCTTTGTTGCACTGACTGGATTTAAAGAGTTTTTCATTGTGGCTTTTACTTTTTGCAGCTGTTTGTGGAGGGCATTAATTCAGATTGGTTCATTGGAGGTGGGGGTTCACTTCCTGCTGTGGAATGTATATCTTGGTGTGAGGTTTGAAGAGAATGTTAGGTGAAGCTTTGACTGGTATGGCAATTAACCATATTAAATTCTACAGTTAATTTAACAACCAACAATCCTTACTCTAGTCATTTTTGCAGTGTTAACTTGGCTCCATTGTATGGCAGATATTGCAGTCTATTCTGATTAATGTGTCATATCTATAAGTTCATAAATGATAAGAGCAGAATCAGGCCATTCGGCGCATCGTTTACTCCGCCATTCAATCATGGCTGATCTATCTTTCCCTCTTAACCCCTTTCTCCTGCCTTCTCTTCATTACCCCTGACACCTGTACTAATCGAGAATCTATCTATCTCTGCCTTAAAAATATTGATTGACTTGGCCTCCACAGCCTTCCGTGGCAATAAATTCCACAGATTCACCACCCACTGACTAAATAAATTCCTCCTCTTTTCCCTAAAGGAACATCCTTTAATTCTGAGGCTATGACCTCTGGTCTTAGACTCTCCCAATAGTGTAAGCATTCTGTCCACATAGTTGTTAAAAATAATTGTTTCTAAATTGTTTAAATATCTAGTTAAAATCTTAGCGAACGATGAAAGATGTAACTTCAAGATACTTAGATGTTATTTACAACATAAACTAAAGTAGTCTTGAATCTCTATTGAAGTCAATGCTATCTCAGAATCTTTACCAGTTTTAATCTTACATAGGATCAGATGGTGATTTATCTTGCAATCCCAGGAAGATTGTTTTCTGCCATTAGTTTCCAGGTGCTCCGGTTTCCTCCCAAACTCCAAAGACGTACAGGTTTTGCATTGGCTTTGGTAAAATTGTAAGTTGTCCCTAGTGTGTAGGATAGTGTTAGTGCACGGGGATCATTCATCAGCGCGGACTCGGTGGGCCGAAGGGCCTGTTTCCGAATTGTATTTATTTTTATTTTTTTTAATCTGTTTATTAGTTTTTACAATTATTTCAACAATGAACAAACAATACGCGTAAAGATACACCCCCACCCCCTATCCCAGACGCAGAGATAAACATTGACATTAGTAAAACAAATACAAAGTTAAAAAAATAATAATAATAAAATAAAAAAATAAAAAAAATAAAAACAATTTGATTACAGACAAGGGAGGAAGAGTGTAGGCAGACATATAAGCAGTCAGCACTTTGGTTTATCCCCATTCTCTAAAACAATCATTAAAGTTTTTGCATAATTTAGAAACGGTAACCATGTTTCTTTAAAGCTTTCCTGTGAACCTTTGAGAGAGAATCTAGCTTTAAGTGATATAACACATCCTTGATCCATCTATTATGAGTGGGTGGCAATACATGCTTCCAATTAAGAAGTATAAGACGTCTAGCCAAAAGAGAAGTAAAAGACATAATTACTTTTAGATATCGGGGGGGTATTAGTTCCGGAAGGGACACCAAAAAGAGCTGTAAGAGGATTGGGTAGAATATCTATACCGGATATATCCCTAAAAGATTTAAAAATCCCCGTCCAAAATTCAGACAGGCGGGGGCACATCCAAAACATGTGAATCAAGTCGGCAGGTGTTTGTCGACAACGGTTACATGCGTCACTCGTGCCGCGAAATATTCTTGCTAGTCTAGCGTTAGTGTAATGCGTGCGATGCAAAATTTTACATTGTATTAGACTATGTCTAGCACAAATTGAGGAAGTGTGAACAAGTCCCAGCACAGTTTCCCATGTCCGATCCGTCATGCCAAACCCCAAATCCTGTTCCCAAGCTACCTTAAGATTATGGAGAGATTCAGGCTTAATGGAGTCTATTTCAGTGTGTATAATTGAAATCAGCCTCTGCGCATTGGGATTCAAAAGAAGAATAGAATCAATTTCAGAGTCAGTGGGCTGACTTGGAAATTCTGGAAATTGCCTTTGTAAGAAGTGCCTGACCTGAAAATAGCTAAATAGATGTGATCGGGGCAAGTTGAACCGTTCAGACAGGTCTGGAAATGACAAGAAGGTCCCATCACCATACAGATCATTAACAGTTCTGATACCCTTATCAAACCAGGTTTGAAAAGTAAAATCAGTACATGATGGTTTAAACAAATAATTGCGATGTATTGGAGAATACAGGGATGGCCTTGTAAGACCAAAGTGTCTCCTGAATTGCATCCAGATCTTTAAAGTGTGTGTAACGGTGGGCATAGAACAGGCAATAGAGGTAAGCGGTAAACCTGAACAAACTAAAGAGCAAAGAGAGTACTGGCACGAGGACAGCTCCATTTGTGCCCAAAGAGGAGTGTTTTCCAGATTAGACCAGTAGAGAAGCTTCTGAATATTACATGCCCAATAATACTTAAGGAAATTTGGAAGGCCCATCCCCCCCATTGACTTGGACCGCTGGAGATACTCTTTCCTGATGCGCCGTGGTTTGTTTCCCCATAAAAAGGAAGATATGGTCTGGTCCAATTTTACAAAAAAGCTTCCCCTAATAAATATTGGTATATGTTGAAAAAGGTATTAAAAATTTGGTAAAGTAACCATTTTAATTAGGTTAATGCGACCGGCCAGTGATAAGGGCAGAGTAGACCAACGGTTAAAATCTTGTTTACAACGTTCTAGTAAGGGGAGAAAATTTGCATTAAAAATATGGGAGAAGGATTTAGTGATGACAATGCCAAGGTATTTAAACCCACTATCCATGCGCTTAAAAGGGAAAAGTGAATGAGGCATTCTTGTGGCTGCGGGGTTTATCGGAAAAAGCTCACTTTTCTGAATGTTCAGTTTGTACCCGGAGAATCTACCAAACTGTTCAAGCATAGATATAATAACTGAAACGGAAGAGTTGGGGTTAGATATAAATAAAAGTAGATCATCCGCGTACAAAGACACTTTGTGGGTGACCCCCCCCCCCCCTCTGACAATGCCTTTGAACCTAACCTCGCTACGGAGCCAGATAGCCAGAGGTTCTATGGCGATTGCGAATAACAACGGTGATAGAGGACAACCTTGTTTAGTACCTCGTTTGAGGGGAAAGAAAGGTGAGTGTAAGTCATTAGTGATAACGGAAGTTACAGGGGCTGAATATAAAAGTTTAATCCATGAAATAAAATCTTCATTAATCCCCATTTTCTGAAGAACAAAAAAAAGATAGGTCCACTCTACCCTGTCGAAGGCCTTCTCAGCGTCCAACGAGAGGACAATTTCAGGGAGTTCAGAAATTGGAGCATGAACTATGTCCAACAGGCGCCTTGTATTAAAAAAGGAGTGCCTCCCCTGGATAAAGCCTGTTTGGTCCGTTGATATTAAATCTGGGACCACGTGTCGAAGACGGTTATAAAGGACTTTGGCCAAGATCTTTTGGTCCACATTGAGAAGAGAAATTGGTCTTCTGCTACTTCACAGAAGCGGGTCCTTATCTTTCTTAAGCAACAAGAAAATAGAGGCTTGAGACAATGTTTCTGGCAACTGGCCTTTCTGGAACGACTCATTGTACATAATTTGTAGTTCGGGGCCTAGAAGATGAAAAAATGTCTTGTAAAACTCCACCGTATATCCGTCAGGCCCTGGGGATTTACCATTTTGCATGGCTTTAATGGCTTCTTGGATTTCAAGAAGTGAAATCGGTCTTCCGAGGTTGCTGGAAACCATTTCATCAAGTACAGGATAGCGTATACTGTTAAGAGGGTGATCCTGGTCCCAGATATCTGGGGGGCTTTCAGACGAGTAAAGATCGGAATAATAGTTTGCAAAGGCTTTGTTTATATCTCTTGTATCAGACAGAATAGCACCAGTGGGTGATTTAATTTTAGTAATCAGCCTGGAGGCAGCAACTGAACGAGCTTGATAGGCTAGAAGTTTACTTGCTTTGTCCCCCATCTTAAAAACACGTTGCCTAGACTTAAGCAAAAGTGTTTCAGCCTTGGTTGTTGATAACATGTCAAACTCAGTCTGGAGGTGCAGGCGCCTATTGTACAGAGCAGGAGATGGGGATATCGCATACTGATTGTCTAATTTTAAAATTTCCTCAGAGATTTGAGACAGTTTCTTTGCCTCTGACTTTTTGGCATATGAAACAAAAGATATTATCTGACCCCTTAAATAAGCCTTAAAAGCTTCCCATAGAATTGATTGGGAGACATCAGGAGTTTTGTTAATTTCAAAATAAAATCCAATTTGAGAGGTAATATAGTCCTTGAATATCTTATCAGACAGCATTGGGGAATTAAAGCGCCACTGCCTCGATGGAACATAGCTTTTTAATAAATTGATCTCCGTACTTTATAAACTCCACTGGCTCCCCATCCCCCAGAGAATCCAGTACAAAATCCTCCTCATAACCTACAAAGCCCTCCATAACCTGGCCCCATCCTACCTGACCGACCTCCTCCACAGGCACACTCCCACCTGCACCCTCCGCTCTGCCGCTGCCAATCTCCTATCCCCCCACATCCGGACCAAACTCAGATCCTGGGGGGACAGGGCTTTCTCCATCGCTGCTCCCACCCTATGGAACTCACTACCCCAAACCGTTAGAGACTCCTCCACACTCACCACATTCAAAACATCGCTGAAGTCTCACCTGTTCAGTACTGCCTTCAACCACTGAAGGTCACCTCACCTTCTGTCTCCTTTCTCTGTTCATTTATTTATTTACTTATTTATCTATTTATTCATTTCCCTATGTTCTCAAAATCTCTGTAAAGCGTCTTTGAGTATATGAAAAGCGCTATATAAATAAAATGCATTATTATTATTATTATTATAGAAGTGGGGGCGTGGTCAGATATAACAATGCTGTGGTACTCAGATGACTTAAGGTTTGATAAAAGTCTGTCCTCCACAAGAAAGAAATCTATCCGAGAGTATGTTTGGTGGGGATGAGAAAAAAAAGAATATGCTTTGGCTGATGGAAAGAAGACCCTCTGAACTAAATTAAATAATTATCCTTTATAGGATATGCACACTGAGCTCTCCTTATCCGCTTTGAGTTATTTCATTTTGAAGAACAATTATTTTGTTTAAATAATAAATGTAACTTGTTTTTCCATTTCTTACAGGTTGAATGCGTCACTGTCATCTCACCCTGAGAAAGACGAATTGATTCTCTTTGGGGGTGAATACTTCAACGGCCAAAAAGTAAATTCATTGTATTATAGCTTTGATTTGGGTTTGCCTCAGAATTCAGTATTTTTGGTCATAGGAAATAAGAAAGTTCATACATTTACTGCCTTTTGGGGACCATGGGATGCCCTGAAGACATGGCACACAATTTAATCACCTAGAGTGAGAGTGTGACGATGTGAATCAATTTAGATGGCTGAGGGAGAAGGCTGTTCACCATCATTTGAGGAAGAAAGTTCCAAAGACTCATGACCCTCTGAGAGAATAATTCACCCTGTCTGTGTCTTAAAGGAAACTCTATTTTTAAACCATGATCCCTAGTGCTTGTGTCTTTTACACGAGGAAGCATTCTTTCTATGTCCACCCTGTCACCACCCCTCAAGGCACCTCTTACTCTTCTAAACTCCATTAGATCCAACCTTTGCTCATAAGACAAACCATCAACGCCAGGTAACATAAAATCAAAAAACTACAGATGCTGGAAATCTGAAACAAAAATAGAAATTGTTAGAAATCCTCAGTTGACCATGGAATCTGAGTTGACATTTTAGATCAAAAACTCCATCAGAAAAGAAGTATCTCAAAACAAGTTGTCCTCTCAATGCCAATGTTGACATTTGCTTATCTTTGTAGTTTCCTGAAGTTCCTACTCTGCTTTGTAGCTTCTTAAATTCCCCTTCACAATTTACTTTCCTATTCTGTCATTATTATCAGCAAGTTTAACAACTATAATTTCTTTATCTGGACCATTGATTAAATTGTAAAAAGTTACATCTTCAGCACCAATCCCTGTGCCCCAACAAACAATACATTTTTCCAACCAAAAAAGTCTTGATACCTACTGATTTTGATTCTATTCCTGATTAGCCAGCCAATCTTCTAGACATACCATTATGTCACAGGTTGAACACAGATTTTCCTGCTACTGATGGTCTGTCCACCCCATTTATTTGGACAAAATTATGAGTTGAAATTCCCAGAGCGGCCACAGATGGCGTTGCGGGAGCTCTCTCCAGTTGTGTCTCTCCGTGGTGGAAGAGTTATTTGTTTACATCTAACCATTGAAATCCCTCCTTGACCTTGTCTAATTGTATTTCTGCTGGCACAATGTTGAAGTTTTTCGTTATTTCAACTATGCCTGGCCTCCACAGACCACCCCACAGCCCCATCTCCCACCATTCTGGTCAATTTTCTGCTTACCCACTGGAACTATGAATTTCCTGTCAAGCCTTCTCTAATTTACTGAGCACCTTTAAAAGGCTGCTTCCCAAAATCCTTTTTTTTATCCATGCTCTCAATCTTCTCTCCTAACTGTTTCTCAAAGACCCTCGTTTTAACGACCCCTTTATAACGGATTTCGGATATAGCAGACAGACCTGCCAACCCATCCCCGGCTCCCAATATCTCCCTGGCTGCTTACAGTGCCGGCTTCTGACCCCACACCTGACTCACAAGCTGCACCCATGAGCCCTTCTTCACCCACCACACGGTCTGGTGGCCAGGCTGTTGTTGTGGCTCACGTTGTAGCCCCTGTGGACAGCGCTTTCTTCAGGGGGCCGTCACTGACAGAATGCACCCGATCACCGCGGGTTCCCTCCCCTCTCAGATAAGAGAAGAAGGATCATTTTATTTTGTTAGTCATTGAGCAAAATGAGGGGAACAATAAAATTGTACACAATGGTTTGTTTGAAATGTGAGATGATTTGCAACACATATCGAACTAAATTGTTGATAGGTGATATAAAGTAGAATAAATTCATTTGGCGGTTTGCTGCTGTTGTAGGTAGCAATTAAGTCAGAGAGGTGCAGCATGCAAACAAGTCTTCTGGCCTGCTGAATCCACACCAGCCATCAATCACCCATTTACCCTAATCCTACATTAAGCCCATTTTTAATTCTCCCCATTCTCATCAATTCCCCACAGAATCTACCACTCATTTACACACTTATGGCAATTTACACAGGCTAATTAACTTACCAATTTGCACATCTTTGGGATTTGGATATTGTACATCTTTGGCATTGGGGAGGGTTGGCACGGTAGCACAGAGCTGCTGCACCAGAAAAATCTAGTCCAAAGACAGGAATTCAAAAATCAAGACAAAGATGGGAAACAGATCTGAATATTAGCATTGATGAACCAAGTTGGGAAAGATTGTGTTTAGAAAGTATGAAAAATACTATTAATGTGAGATATAGTTTAGTACAATACAATTTTTTACATCAACTATATTTAACTCCGAAAAGATTAAACAATTTAAATCCAAATTTACCTGAAATTTGTTTTAGATGCAACCAGGATGTGGGTACTTTTTTACACTCCACATGGGCATGTCCTAAGGTAACTCCTTTTTGGAAAGACCTAAAAAACTTTTTGGAACAATTGATGAATAAGACCATACCATTGGATTCAAGGTTGTTTTTATTGGGAGATACTAAAGGAATATTACCAAGATTAATTTTAGATAAATATCAGGAAAGATTTCTCAAAATAGCAATAGCAATAGCAAAAAAATGTGTGGCGGTCACTTGGAAAGATCACAATGAAATAAGAATTGCAAGATGGTATGCAGAAATGCGTAGTTGTATCCCATTAGAAAAAGCTACTTATAATCTGAGAAATAAATATGATTTATTTTTGAAACTTTGGAACCCATTCACTTTAAAACTAGGATTAACAATTGGAAATATTTAATTTCAGGATTGTTTTGATACCCCTAAAAAGAATTTAATAAGAAATTAGCCGGAAGTGTTTCCTTCTTGTCTCCAGGTTTCCTTCTTTCTTCTTTCTTTCTTTCTTTCCTTTTTTTAAATTTTGTTTATTTATCTATCTTCTTCTCCTTTTTCCTCTTTTTTCTAACTGGGGGGGAGGGGGGTTGTGGGTGGGGAGATAATACAGAACAATACAGGTATAATCGAATTTAAAATGTATAATCGAATTTATAATGTAGGTACCATCGCGTACTATGAGTTCATACATGTATTTGTTTTGTTAAAATTTAAATAAAAATTTAAAATAGAGTTTAGAGATACAGCACAGAAACAGACCTTTCGGCCCCCCGAGTCCGCTCTAACTAGTGATTCCCGTACATTAACACCATCCTACACAGACTTGGGACAATTTACAATTATACCAAGCCAATTAACAACCCTGTTTGTCTTTGAAGTGTGGGAGAAAACCAGAGATCCTGGAGAAAACCCACGTAGGTCGTGGGGAGAACGTACAAACTCTGTACCGTCAAGCACCCGTAGTCAGGATTGAAGCCGGGTCTCTGGTGCTGTAAGGCAGTAACTCTACTGCTGCCCTTGAGGATCTCCAGTTAAACCTAGCAAATAATTTCCACCTTGCCTTTAATGCTGCAATATACATTGATGCTAAATCAAATTACAAATTACACCTAGACAGCTGGATCAGCATGTGAACAGGTTTATTTATTTACACGCTGCAGATTTCAGAATCGCAGAACAGCTGAAACCTAACTGCATAAGAATTTTTTTTTTTTTACCAAACTCTTACAAAAAATATAGCCTGTAATAGTACATCTATCTGTAAACTTTATAATATTTGGGGAGGAAATTCACTTTTGTTATTACAAGCAGAGTTGGATGGGGAGATTTGGTTGTTAAACGTGCAAAAAGCAACAGAGACAATTAACCAGACTGAAGAAGAGTCCCAACCTGAAATGTCACTTATCCATATTCTCCAGGGATGCTGCCTGAACCGCTGAGTTAATTCAGTACTTTTTTTTGTGTGTAATCCAGCAGCTCAATGTTTCTACAGAGAAAATTAACTGTTTCTGTGTGGGTTTGATCCATTAGTAATTCCAGTAGGAGTGTGAAATACCAGGGAATTCGGATGAAATGATCCGAAAATGTTACTTTTGTTCCTGGTTTTGGGTTAATTTGGACATTGAGCATTTTAAATTTGCATTCATTGAGTCTTAGTTTCAGTGTGGAAACAGGCCCTTCGGCCCAACTTGCCCACACGTGTCCCAGCTGCACTTGTCCCACCTACCCGTGTTTGGTCCATAGAAACATAGAAAATAGGTGCAGGAGTAGGCCATTCGGCCCTTCGAGCCTGCACCGCCATTCAATATGATCATGGCTGATCATTCAGCTCAGTAGCCTGTACCTGCCTTCTCTCCATACCCCCTGATCCCTTTAGCAAAAAGGGCCACATCTAACTCCCTCTTAAATATAGCCAATGAACTGGCCTCAACTACCTTCTGTGGCAGAGAATTCCACAGACTCACCACTCTCTGTGTGAAGAAATGTTTTCTCATCTCGGTCCTAAAAGACTTCCCCCTTATCCTTAAGCTGTGACCCCTGGTTCTGGACTCCCCCAACATCAGGAACAATCTTCCCGCATCTAGCCTCTCCAACCCCTTAAGAATTTTATATGTTTCTATAAGATCCCCCCTCAGTCTTCTAAATTCCAGCGAGTACAAGCCCAGTCTATCTAGTCTTTCCTCATATGTAAGTCCCGCCATCCCAGGGATCAATCTGGTGAACCTTCTCTGTACTCCCTCCAAGGCAAGAACGTCTTTCCTCAGGTTAGGAGACCAAAACTGCACACAATACTCCAGGTGCGGTCTCACCAAGGCCCTGTACAACTGCAGCAGAACCTCCCTGCTCCTAAACTCAAATCCTCTTGCTATGAATGCCAACATACCATTCGCTTTCTTCACTGCCTGCTGCACCTGCATGCTTGCTTTCAATGACTGGTGCACCATGATACCCAGGTCACGTTGCATCTCCCCTTCTCCCAATCGGTCACCATTCAGGTAATACTCTGCTTTCCTGTTCTTGCCGCCAAAGTGGATTACCTCACATTTATCCACATTATATTGCATCTGCCATGCATTTGCCCACTCGCCTAATCTATCCAAGTCACTCTGCAGCCTCCTAGCATCCTCCTCGCAGCTAACACTGCCACCCAGCTTCGTGTCATCCGCAAACTTAGAGATGTTGCATTCAATTCCCTCGTCCAAATCATTAATATACACTGTAAATAACTGGGGTCCCAGCACTGAGCCTTGTGGTACCCCACTAGTCACTGCCTGCCATTCCGAAAAGGACCCGTTTATTCCTACTCTTTGCTTCCTGTCCGCCAACCAATTTTCTATCCACCTCAACACTGAACCCTCAATACCGTGTGCTTTAAGTTTGTACACCAATCTCCTATGTGGGACCTTGTCGAAGGCCTTCTGAACCTGTCCTATCCATGTTCCTTTCTGTTTCTTAAATGTTGGGATGGTCCCTGCCTCAACTACCTCCCCTGGCAACTTGTTCCATACACCCACCACCCTTTGTGTGAAAAGGTCACCCCTCAGATTTCTACAAAATCTTTTTCCCTTCACCTTAAGCCTTAATGCCTGTTTAACTGCAATGCAGTCACTCTATTCATTCCACTTTGATAAATCCCAATGGTATTTGTGAATATCATTAATACAAGAATTCTCCAAAGCCTCATAAAAATGTAAATAAATGCTGTTGCTTGAAAAAATGTTGAAGGACTTGCCAGTACAAAATCAACAGCCTAGCTGTGTTTGTAAGAAATATCCAGCAATTAACCTGAAACTGTAGTAGGATTACAGACTAAATTTTAAAACTAAATTGAATATCCATTTCTAAAATTGTGCTTCCCACCTCCCTTGTAATTTTTTTTGCATGATCTGTGCTCAATGGTTTAGGCCGAAGATAGACACAAAAAGCTGGATAACTCAACGCGACAGGCAGCATCTCCGAAGAGAAGGAATGGGTGACATTTCAGGTCTCGACTCGAAACATCATCTATTCCTGCTCTCCAGAGATGCTGCCTGTCACGCTGAGTCACGCCAGCACGGACATTCAATATGATCATGGCTGATCATCCAAAATCAGTACCCCGTTCCTGCTTTTTCCCCATATCTCACTCACTCATTTCCTTCCTACACTCAATGACTTCGGGTTGGGCTAATTTAAATAGTTAATGTTAAAATGGAATTAGAAGCAGATATTTGTCCAGGTCCTTGGGAGAATAATATTTTGTGTCTATTATGCATTTTTATTTCATCACTAAATAAAATGTCAAGCATTAATACAAATGTCACTTTAGTCCATCCTTTTCCATTTTATCATCCTAAGGAGCAACCAAGGCAATTGTAGGTTCTTTGCTATGCTTGTTGAAGGATGCGTTTCAGCTAGGGTTGCTAACTTCCTCTCTCCCAAATACGGGACAAGATGATGTCACCGGGCGCCGCCATTGGTGGAGCCGGAGCACGTGGCCGCTGGCTGGGTGAGGTCACGTGGGGCGCGGGGCGATGACGACGCTCTTTGTCCCTTATTTGGGAGTGAGGAAGTTGGCAACCTTACTAATACGGGACAAACTAATTTAGCCCAAAATACGAGATGTTCCGGCTAATACAGGACAGTTGGCAACCCTAGTTTCAGCATATATCCTGTGAACAATTGTGGATTTGGAGTCATAGTCGGATTGGTTTGGATTTAGTCCATGTGTTGGATCCGGGTCATATGTTGTACACCAAGACCTGAAAGCACTTTTCTTCATGGAGATGTGAAGAGAAGATATGCCTAGAATGCAGTCATGTTGTAATTTAGGAAACATGTTACATCCAATTGCACACCAGTGCGGTCTGACATCCAGCCATGAGATCCATTACCAGATCCACTTGGCTCTAAAACGTATTGGACCTGAGATCCAAAGGGCAGTTTTTTTTTCCATCTGTGGTGAAAATGATTGCTTCTGAAATCAAGACAGCAGGTGAGCAAATATGTAACAGAAGCTCTGGTTATTGAAATTGGTGAGAATTAAGTAGATTTTTTATTTTTATTGGCTGGAGTTACAAAGCTTACGATTAATGGACAGTCTTCTCAGTCCCCAAGTATCTATGTACAAGTTCATACAGTGTCTTGAGCACAACTATTTTTTAGCTGATCCTAATAATGTTGCATCAGTAGGAATGTTTGCTAATGCTTGCACTCATTAGTTCCATTTACAATTTGCATGCATCAATAATCTTGGAGCTATAACAGGTTACGTTTGTGTCACACAAATGCCACGTCGTGGCCTTCACTTACCAGGAAGAGCCTAATGGACAAGTAACTAGACAAGTTACTTGTCTACTGAGCTAACAGTTTTTCCAAAGTCTGTCAGATACAAGTCGGTCTGTATTTTTCGCCAACTATTTTCAGCCAAAAGTTGGTAATTTTGCTGCTTCACAGTGCCAGACCCAGGTTTGATCCTCACCTCAAATGTTGTCGGTGTGGAGTTTGCACGTTTCCCCTGTGACCACTTGGGTTTCCTCCAGGTGCTCTGATGGTCGGAGTGGACGTGGGCCGAAGGGCCTATACTATGCTATATCTCTAAACTATACTAAACTAAACTTATCCTTCTCCTTCTATGGTCGCCATCATTTCTTAACCAGTTCTGAAGAAGATAAAGGTATACATTCTCAAATATTGAAACTAGCCTTCACAGTAGTCCAAAAATATTGTGATCAGTTGATTTTGGAAGAGAGAAGTCTTTTTAAGCATATCATATTTTAATGTGATATTCATTTAATCTCATTAACTTAGGAAGTGAAACTCTTAATGGTGATTTTACAATAAGAAGCATGCATTCATTTTGTTTTCACACCAGAGCGTTTTAAAGTCATCCAGGCATTTGTGAAGGGCAGTTACTGATTATAGTGTTGAAAATGCAGCAGCTTGTCAGCATGCAGCAAATCCCCAGAGAAAGCAATATGATAATGACCGAGTAACACTTTTACCATGACAATCGTTGAGAGATAAAAAATAGGTTGCACAGTGGGAGACTTTTCCTTGTCATCTTGGAATGTTGCCGTGCAGTTTTTTTGTATCCACCTCTTAGGACAGATGGAATATTGTTTCATCAAAAACATTTTTACTTTTAGACCTGTGAGAATGCAGCACAGGTGCCTTTTTAACTTGTATATGTTGTGTAAGGAGTTGTTAGTATTAGGTATAAAATACCTAAATGCATGTGCCCCATAATTTTAAATGGCAAATACTTTTATTGAATGTGCGTAGGGAACAGATTATGCTTACAATAACATGTGTCGACTTTTATCCTGCAAAAATGTGTTGAAAAATTGTGCAGGATTTAAAAGTAACTGCATCAAAAGAAATTGAGAATTTCCAGATATAGATTACTTCAGAGCATTCATCACTTGTTGGAATATTTTCAGCTTATCTAGATCACTGTACTAAACGAGTAAATGAAATAGTATTCAGGTTTTGATTTGTGTTGCCACTGCTGGATACTTTTTTCTATGCTTATTCAAATGATGCAGAAATATATCCATCATGCATGCCATCTCATCAGCTTTTGTGAAATTGTGATTATTTCTGTAGCATTATCTTGTCTCACAAGAAATAAACATTTTTACAACTGGGGGGAAAAATCCAAGACGGTTTTATGGTGGTGTGATTTTTGAATATAAACTCTAATTTAAAATAATTCAAAGCACCAATCCCATTTTGTAGACTTAGTCATTTTATATTTTGGAAAATAATGTGTGTGTTGGCAAGTATTATTCAGCCATGTGTTTCTGATGTTGTCCAATTTTACTTTTCATTGAAGTTTGGTGTGGGTCAAATCTTGTGATTGAACTGAATTTATCTGTTTCCAACCATCTAAATTAAATTAACATTACACCAAGGTATTTACCCAGATTAAGAAAGAAATAGACAATCAAATTCCTTGGATCTATCTTGGACAGTTGTTGCTAAAAGACGATCTTTGCCTCATTCAATTGTGAAATAGCACATCATGAAATTGAGACGAGCATGAATTATTTATTTAGTACTTTGCAAATGGAGCTCTTAATCTCTGCCCTCTTACAGACTTTTCTCTACAATGAGTTATATTTGTACAACATCAAGAAGAATGCATGGGCAAAACTGGAAATCCCAAATCCACCAGCTCCACGCTCTGCCCATCAGGTAAAATTAAGTGTATAAATATGGCCAGTGAGAGAGAATTTTTTTTTTTTTAATCATCTATGGAAATTTGTATCTCCAAGCAATTATACATACAAGTAAACAGGTGGTCAATTATGATATTTTAACTATCTTATTCCACATCCACCATAATTTAAAAAAATTGCTTTTGCCCCTGATTCAGAATCTGTTGGGTTTTAGAAATCATTTTAGTTACATTCATTCATGTATTTCAGTATTGATGTGTTCGAGTAAGTGAGAACTCTCAGCATGGAAGTAAATTTTGTTCATGCTACTGAGGAAATTCTCAATTTTGTATCTCTCTGCATATGATGAAATCAAAAGTTTAGTCTAGAAGTGTGTTAAAAATCCTGATAAATTTTCTCAATTGCAATACAAGAAGAATCTAGCATTATTTTCATTTGGCACTGTAAATTGTAATATATTGCATAACATTCCTTTTCCAATAATGTACAGCGTTTGAGCTAACAGCATTGTCTGCTTTGTTTTGTGAATAGGCTGTGGTTGTTCCTCAAGCAGGTGGACAACTTTGGGTGTTTGGAGGAGAATTTGCATCCCCAAACGGTGAACAGTTTTATCATTATAAGGATCTTTGGGTGCTGCATCTTGCCAGCAGAACATGGGAACAAATCAAGTAGGAGTTTATTTTTATATTTAGTGACAGTTTTATCTCCCATTTCCCCTATCATTCAATCTTAAGAAGTATCTGTCATACTTATGTTCAATATGTTGAATAGTTGTTGCTTGTGACATTGTGAAATAAGTGGGAGAAATCTATATGCCAATATGTACCATTATGGATCCAGAGGACTGAAAGGCCTGTGTCTGTGCTGCAGATTCTGCAACAATGGTACAGAGGAAATTCATGCCAAAAAGGTTGTGTTGGTCCCACCTCATTACCAGGTTTGCTGCATATGAATAAAATGCTTTTAAAGTTCCAAATTATTACAGTCACATTTTGATTAATTGACACTTTATCACATTTGACATGTCACAGCGAAATTCTTTGTTTTGCGTACCACACACAAAGAATGCCATGTATCGGGAGCTGACAAAGTTACAAAATAGTCCCCAATGGTTCCTCTTTGTTTTTGGCGGCCCTCTACACCGAGTTCCTCTTTGTTCTCGTGGCGCTTCCTTGTCCAACCTCCGGCACCCACTGCGGGCTGGTCCATGACCGGCATCTACCGAGTCCTCACTTGAATGGCTCCGCGGCACTCGCCGGGAGCTTCCAACGGCCTTCCTCGCTCCTCGATGGCCCACTTGGCTCTCGGCGATTGCTCGTGTATCCCTCCTCACTCTCATGGCCCATCGACCTCCCCAGCAGGTGTGGGCTTGGCCCCGCTAGGTGGGAACACTCCCGGCCTCGCTGCTCACTGGCAACCTTTTAACCTTTTTAAAGATTACCTGATTATAGAGACAAGGTGACAGTTATGGATCTGTGCAAGTTGTTAATTGTTAATAATATTGGAAATTACTCAATGTCCTGGCCAATCTAATCATGTAAGGCACTTCCATGGAATCTTGGATCAGCATTTCATCTTTTGAAGCAAAATAAGTAAATTACTGTTCTTGGTCAATCAGTTAAATTGCTGGAAGGAGTCTTCTGTTGGAATATGTTCATCTCTCCAGGAAACATTTGGGTGTTTGTCAGACGTGAACACTAATTTGGTTGGAGATAACGTGAAATAGCCCGTAATTTGCTATGTTTCAATGCTTTCCCGTTGACAATTGCAAATTGTTTGTGTTACCTTCAGCTGCTTGACAATGCTGCACTAACTGCCTGGTACGAGTGACTGAATGCATGATTGCCAGAATGAGGATTACCTCACTGGAAAAATAACTATTCAAATAATTAATCATTTCAGCAGTATAATTTAATCCATATTAGAAAAAAACCCATGGCCAATCAATCTAATGAAGGTGTCATTCTGCTAAACTTCCTATGGCTGTATGGTAATTCACATATCACTGTACCTTAATTGGTATATGTGACAATAAAAGACCTTTGAAACCTTTGAAGCAATTGAACTACTGAGATGAACTGTAAATATGTGGGTGTTACCACCAAAAGCACTAACCTACACCTTTGCAATCGGTTAAGGTGGTTCAGGTTTCGACTTTGCAAGATAATGGATATAAGGAACAGCTCGGGGATTTAGAATTAAGAATAGTAATTTATCTGTGCGTTGTGGAAGACCTGATTATATTCACCTATAGTATTTTCTTTGACTGGATAGCGTGCAAACAAAAGCATTTCACTGTACCTCAGTACACGTGACAATAATAACCTAAGCTACACTACAGAAACCGTGAGTGAGACTATTACGTGTCATATGTCATCTGCCCTCTTAAGAGTCTGAAGAAGGGTCTCGACCCAAAACGTCACCCATTCCTTCTCTCCTGAGATGCTGCCTGACCTGTTGAGTTACTCCAACATTTTGTGAAATAAAAACTGCCCTCTTAAGAAATCAGAGCGTAACTTAAACACAGGTAAAATCTTACGTAAGAACTTTTTTAGACAAAGCAGCAGTTCTTCTTGTGGCTTTCGTTTTGCTCAGTTTAGAATTCGTGTTCGTCTTCTCGTCTGTGCAGCCGACTGTCATCTTCTGAAATTAAGTTATTGTGGAAGACTGGAATGCTAAATAATGGCTTGACTGTGATTCAGCAAAGAAAAGGCGCTGGAGTGCAGCAACATCGTGCTTGCAACTGGGCAGGATAGTATTAAATATACCCGTTTGAAACTCCTAACATTAACGTCTGGCACTTTAAAATATAAGAAGTACTTTTTTTTTTTAAATTGTTTTCCAAGGAGGTTTAAGAAAAGTGGCACAAATCAATGATGTAACTAACCATTTAGATGAATGAACGATCTTTTGAATGCCTGACAATATGGGGATCCTTGCCCGCAACATGCAGCCACAGAAATTAAGTAACTGGAAGCACCAGGGAGGCCTCCATTCTGCCTGGAAACATGGCCGCCGAGCGGCCTACAAGTTAGATTGAGGCGACAAGACCTATGACAATTCCACCCAACGTCCTTTTGCCAATGTACAGTCTCCAGAAAATAAGATTGAGGGTAGGGTAAGATTGCTTCACCGAAGGGACATGGAGGAATGCAATGTACTCTCTTTCACACAGAGAGTCTGAAGAAGGGTCTTGGCCCGATACGTCACCTATTCCTTTTCTCCAGAGATGCTGTCTGATCTGCTGAGTTACTCCAGTTTTATGTGTCTATCTTCGGTTTAAACCAGCATCTGCAATTTCTTCCTTCACAGAGATGTGGCTTAGCCCCAGTTCTCCAGACTTGGATCTCCAGTCAGAAGGTTTATCAATCTATTGCTTGGACTTGAGGGGCTACTTGAGTAGCCCACAGCGTCTACCTCATGATATCCTCCACGGCGTCTACCTCATGGTAAACTCTTCATACTACTAGGTCGGCTGGGTGATGTTTAAGGATTTGGTAATGGACCCTAATGAATGTACCATGGTTGTTAACTGATTTCATAAGGAAATGTGTGGAGGAGTGCGCTCCCACCCAGACCATCCCAGTGTTCCTAACCTGAAGCCTTGCAATGAACCAGAAGATCTGCAAGCTATTGAGGACCAGATCTGCAGTTCACAAGGTACAACCTTCTGTAGGCTATTGCAAATGCAGAGACACCCTTCTGAACTAAATTGGAGGCTCAGGCAGCTGGTAGGGCTTGCCTTATCGACCCTTGGATAACCTGAAGAAGGGTCAGTCTGAAGAAGGGCCTCGACCCGAAACGTCACCCGTTCCTTCTCTCCAGAAATGCTGCCTGTCCCGCTGAGCTACTCCAGCATTTTGTGTCTACCAAGGATAACTAGGTATGCATTTGGATAGTCAGCACGGTTTTGTGTGTAAGTGATCATGCCTAATTCTACCTCAGTAACCGAACATCATGAACCATTTACTCCCTCTGGCCAGGGTTCTGGAACTCCAGCCCGTCCGAAGTCAGCAGATCACTTGCCATAGACGTTGGCGGCTAGATTTTGCTGGCTGATATTTCGGCCATTCAGTGACCTAAACCGTTGTATCTGGTACCGTTGTAGTCCTCTCTGAGGCCATGACCTTTCTTGGCCTCTTTTCTTGCCTCCAGTTCCCTCCCCTATACTTTTAGTCTGAAGAAGGGTCCCGATCCAAAACATCCAGAGATGCTGCCTGACTCGCTTAGTTACTCCAGCACTTTGTGTCTATCTTCAGTATATACAAGCATCATCTTCAGTATATACCAGCATCTGCAGTTCCTTTCAATACGCCATGAACCAGGTCTTGCATGACCGTGAACTGTTTTTTTTATTGGTTTTGCACTAATGTCTTGTTTTTCACTCGTCTTCTTGTCACTGTCTTGGAGAATTTAATTATAATTTATGTGTAATTTGTTTTGTGCATCATCTGAGTTTGTGTACCTGTGATACTGCCGTAAGCAAGGTTTTCATTGTACCTGTACCTCAGTACTTGTGCTACAACAGTAACTGACTTCTTGATTTCCACCATCTTTAGGATTTTATATTTGTATTGCTCAATACTTCATGACATTGCGTTTTTTAATCTTTATAGTTACCTGAAAGACACTTTTTGTCTGATTTTATGTCCTTCACTAGCCTTGTTGTTCCATCTACTACAGGCCCACCACCGATTTTCCGGCATCTTTGGTTCCAGAGCCTTTCTGGTTTATCCATTTTGCTGGACCAACAACGGTCATGGCCTCTGAGAGGAATCCAACGGTTCCAGAGCGGTCCCTCTTGGCTGCTGAGTAGCTGAGATATTGGCTAGTAAAGTCTGGCCGCGGAAGTCGGCTATGAGAACTGATCTGCCGGCTTTGGCCGGGCCGGAGTTCCAGACCCAGGGCTATAGGCGGCAAATTCGAACTGTCGATCGGCCTTGAATCAGCTATGGGAACAGATCTGCTGGCTTTGGCTGGCCGGAATGCCAGAGCCACAGCCAAGGGGCAAATTTGAACCGCTGATCGGCGCTGAAGTCGAGATTTACCGCCTCACAGGGCCTAAGCACCACATTTTTAGGGGGATTTCAAGTTAGTGCTCATAATTTTGTCCAGATTAAAAGAGTTTAAAATGTCCAGATTTTGTCGGGATTAATTTTGTCCAGATTAAAAGGACCACCAGTTGGCAGAAAATAGGTGGTGGACCTGTATTTTGAAGCAAGTGGTCCATAATGTTGCAGAAGCTTTGAGAACTTTGTTTCAATTTATTGTTAAAACAATTTATAGATCATGATTTTTCATTTTGATCAAAATGAATATAAATCAATTTTGTATTTTCAAGGTGGAAGAAGGAAGGCACAAGTGTTCAGAAATTTGTTTTTCACCTCTTTTGGCTCATTGAGACGTCATTGCATAAAGCACTCATGTACAATTGGGTAGCTAATGATTCAAGCTGGTTTTGAGAATTTGGATCAATGATGGAGAAAGAACATTTCAAGTCAAGTCAAGTCAAATTTATTTGTCACATACACATACTCGATGTGCAGTGAAATGAAAGTGGCAATGCCTGCGGGTTGTGCACAAAAAGAATTACAGTTACAGCATATAAATAAAGTTAATAAGTTACTAAACATAGCACAAAAAGTGTCGACAAAAAATTAGTCTCTGGGGTTATAAAAGTTGACAGTCCTGATGGCCTGTGGGAAGAAGCTCCGTCTCATCCTCTCCGTTTTCACAGCGTGACAGCGGAGACGTTTGCCTGATCGTAACATCTGGAACAGTCCGTTACTGGGGTGGCAGGGGTCCCTCATGATCTTGCTTGCTCTGGATCTGCACCTCCTGATGTATAGGTCCTGCAGGGGGACGAGTGTAGTTCCCATGGTGCGTTCCGCCGAACGCACTACTCTCTGCAGGGCCATCCTGTCCTGGGCAGAGCTGTTCCCAAACCAGACTGTAATGTTGCCGGACAGGATGCTCTCTACAGCCCCAGAGTAGAAGCAATGAAGGATCCTCAGCGACACTCTGAATTTCCTCAGTTGTCTAAGGTGGTAAAGGCGCTGCTTAGCCTTACCCACCAGTGCGGCAATGTGCGTTGCCCACGTCAGATCCTCTGCGATGCGGACTCCCAAGTATTTGAAACTGCTCACCCTATCCACAATAGACCCATTTATCTCGAGTGGCGTGTACGTCCTTGGATGTTTAGCCCTTCTGAAGTGCACAATCAGCTCCTTTGTTTTAGTGACATTCAAGAGGAGGCTATTGTCCTGACACCAGAGTGCCAGATCAGCCACCTCCTCCCGGTAGGCCTTCTCATCGTTGTTGGAGATCCGGCCCACCACCACAGTGTCATCAGCAAACTTGATGATGGAGTTTGAGCTGAACCTGGCCCCACAGTCATGTGTGTACAGGGAGTACAGTAGGGGGCTAAGGACGCAGCCCTGGGGGGATCCTATGTTCAGGGTGAGGGAGCTAGATGTGTGTTCCCCCATCCTGACCACTTGGGGCCTGGCAGTGAGAAAGTCCAGGACCCAGGCACACAGAGGGGTGCTAATCCCCAGTTCCAGCAGCTTCTCAACCAGTCTGCTGGGGACTATTGTGTTGATTGCTGAACTAAAGTCAATGAACAGCATCCTCACATAGCCCCCCTGGCTGTCCAGATGAAAGAGAGCGGTGTGTAGAACCTGGGAGACCGCATCATCCGTGGACCTGTTCGGACGGTATGCGAACTGTAGTGGGTCCATGTTGCGAGGAAGGAGGGCGCAGATGTGCTTCTTAACTAGCCTCTCAAAGCATTTCATGACAACCGAGGTGAGGGCCACCGGTCGGTAGTCATTTAAACACGCTGGAGAGGCATTCTTTGGCACCGGTACAATGATGGATCTTTTGAAGCATGCAGGGACCACGGACTTTGCCAAGGAGAGGTTGAATATTGTGGTGAGCACTGGAGCAAGCTGAGTAGCACAAGACTTTAGTACTCGCCCAGATATACCATCTGGGCCCCCAGCTTTCCTCGTGTTCACACGCGTCAGAGCCCACCTCACCTCATGCTCGGACACCGAGAATGTGTGCACAACCCCGGCGGTGGATCCCCCTCCAGCCTCGCTAGCCAGCGCCCCTTCGGTGCTGTTTTTAGACGGCGAGCTGGTGGTGTTACCCGTCTCAAACCGTGCGTAAAAAGAGTTCAGGTCATCAGCTAAGGAGGAGCCGGCACTTCCGGTTGAGGGGGTGCTGGACCTGTAGCTAGTTATAGTCCGTAGCCCCTGCCAAAGGCGCCTGGTGTCCTGCTGCTCCATCTGTGACTCCATCTTGTCCCGGTACCTCTTTTTTGCATCCTTCACTGCCCTTCGCAGTCGGTAGGACTCTCCCTTGTAGTCGTCCATGTTGCCGGATGCCAGGCCGGAGTTGTAAGCAGCGGTGCGAGCATTCAAGGCCACGCGAATAGACCTGTCCACCCAGGGTTTTTGGTTAGGGAAGATACTGACCCTTACCGTGGGGATGATGGTATCGGCTATTGTGGCAATGAAGTCCGTAACCGCTTCCGCAAACTCATTTACGTCTCTGGAACTTGCTTGGAACATGTTCCAGTCGACTTCGCTCAGTGCATCCTGCAGCATGGCCTCTGAATGGTCAGCCCAGCGCTTTACGTCCCTCGTCACTCGCTTCCCGTACTATCCGTTGTTTGTACTCCGGCAGCAGGAAAATGGCAGCGTGGTCAGATTTCCCAAAAGGAGGGAGAGAAACGGCCTTGTAGCCTTTCCTGAACGCTACAAAGTTCTTTCCCCCCTGGTGACACACGTGATGTGTTGGTAGAAGTTGGGCATGACCTTTTTGAGATTTCCCCTATTGAAGTCTCCAGCCACCAGCACAGCCGCATCAGGGTTCTTGTTTTGGTGTTGACACAACCCATCATGTAGGGTGGACAGTGCCACGTCGGTGTCCGCATGCGGTGGGATATAGACGGCTGTGATGATCACCGAGCTGAACTCCCGGGGTAGGTAGAATGGTCGGCATAAGATAGTTAATGGTCGGCATAACTGTATAAAATTAAAAACGATGCATTAATTAAAACAATAACAAAGCAATGAATCTCACATAGGAGGGCAGGAACTGCTTATGGCATCAAGGGTGGTGGCACTGTTGTAGATCCCTGCCTGGGGAGAAGTTTATAGAGCTCACGCAGTATGTACTTATACACTCAATACGCCCAAACATCTTCACTAATCTACAAACAACATTCAACTATGCTTTTTAAACTAGTTGTGGCCGCAGGGGTTATTTATGTTCCATGTGTCTGTGGGAAGAAAAGTCTAGTCTCACGATTATTTTTTGTTTAGTTTAGAGATGCAGCACAGAAACAGGCCTTTCACCACACCCAAGATAGACACAAAATGCTGGAGTAACTCAGCGGGACAGGCAGCATCTCTGGAAAGAAGGAATGGTGACGTTTCGGGTCGTGACCCTTTTTCAGTCTGAAGAAGGGTCTCGACCCAAAACGTCATCCATTCCTTCTCTCCAGAGATGTTGCCTGTCCCTCTGAGTTACTCCAGCATTTTGTGTATCTTCGGTGTAAACAACATCTGCAGTTCCTCCCTGCACGGTTGGGGCAATTTACTTACAAACCCATATGTCTTTGGGATGTGGGAGAAAGCCAGAGCACCCAGAGGAAACCCACGCAGCCACAGGGAGAACATGCAAACTCCACACAGACAACACCCGAGGGCAGGATTGAACCAGGTTTCTGGCGCTGTGAAGCAACCACTTACCAGCTGTGCCACTGTGTGGCCCATATATGTACTTAAGGCTGCATGATCTGAGACCTTGTGAGCTACCGGTACTTTCAAGTGAGTCAAATTATTTTCCAAATAAATTGTTTTTCTAAGTGAGCCTGTTTGCTCGACAGAGGGGTTGTTAGCAGAAAACCCATTTTAGCTCAAACCCCATTGCATGATGGTGTGCAGCAAATACATTTCCCAGATTGGCCAAAACGTTGTACAAAATAACATGAGCGTGATTCACACCCTGAATGATGTGTTAAAACATAGTGTTTCCTGATGGAAACTGCATGTAAAACTCTTCATGTTTTTTAATCTTTATTTATTCTTTTTGAATCTGGGCAGTGCTGGCAAGGTCAGCATTTATTCGCCTTTGCAATTGACCTTTAAAAATGGTGGTGAGCAATGCTTTGAATCACTGTTGTCCTTGTGGTGAAACTACTGTTGGAAAGTGAGTTCTAGTCTTTAGATCCAATGAGTTGTCAGTTGTCATGAGCTTTACAAACTGAGACTGTTCAGTGATGTGGGAAAGGGCTTCTTAAACTATTTCAATGTCATTCACCCTTGAGTATCACAAAATTTCATTCACCCTCGACTAAATTTTCTTGTTATCCCTTGTGCATAATTTTATATACATTAAGTCATTCACCCTTCATTCACCCCTCTCATTTCATTCACCGCAAAATAATTTCATTCATCCTTGGGTGAACCATTCACCAGTTTAAGAAGCACTAATGTAGGAAACACGTTGATGTCAGATGGGAACCCTTTAAATTGCTTTCATTTGATGATCTCAGCAGGTGTTTGTTTCTGTCTAGATTTGCATATGTTTTAGCTCGTAGCTCCCTGCACCAATTTAAAGGAATCACTTAAGGGAAGAAATGGGCACTGAGCAAATAGTGACATGTACCCCTGAAATCAGCTGTTATGTAGTTTGTCCCTTGAATTGGCTTCTTCGGTGTTCTGATTGGTACTATTTCACCCAGAAATGATTCCAAGTGTTGCCTAATTCGAGGATGTTGGTTCATGTACTGTTAGGCCTTTTAAAATGTTAAATTGATTAAATTTGTAGGCAAATATGTGCAAAAGCGGGGGTGGTGCACATTGGACAGAAGCTGATATTTTGGAGTTGAGTAAATCTGTTAAAACTGAAAAGACAAACCTTCCACATTTTATAATATTTTACATGCGAATAAACAGTTTTATTTTCTTAAAATGTGTAACTAAGTGTAAATGATTGAAGCTATTTGTTATTTACAACAAGATTGTAAACATTTTTGTAAATAACATCATTCATATTCATGCTATAAATATCGAGTAGCGGAAATCATGCCCCTTGGTGGCATCATTCTTTCCAACAGGAACTCTTTGCACGAGGGCATTAGTTTCCAATAAGCCTCTTTGGTTGCAGTGTTGTAGCTAAACATTTACTGAATATGCATGAATGATTTTGGGTGGAAACAAACAGCAAAACATACATAGGGAGATTTGTGTATATCTGCAGGAAATATTTACAATACAATACAATACAATATATCTTTATTGTCATTGTACAGGGGTACAACGAGATTGGGAATGCGCCTCCCATACGATGCAATAAATTAATTAGCTAGTCAGTATTAATTTAAACAACCCAATGAACCAAATTGTAACAGTTTTAAAACAGAATAAAGTGCAAGTAGATCTGTGCCGGTTCACTGTGATGTGACCATCCGGCTCAGCAGGACCGGTTCATAGCAGCTATGGCCCTGGGGATGAAGCTGTTCCTGAGTCTGGAGGTGCGGGCGTAGAAGGCCTTGTATCGTCTGCCCGATGGTAGAAGTTCGAACAGACTGTTGCAGGGATGTGCGGAGTCTTTGTGGATGCTGGTGGCTTTTCTGAGGCATCGTGTGTTGTAGATGCCCTCCAAGGCTGGTAGCTGTGTTCCGATGGTCCTCTGAGCTCTATGGACTACTCGCTGAAGAGCTTTTCAGGTTACACTTTAGAAAAGATCTCTTTGCAACTTTAAATGGTAACCATATTATTTAGTTTATGATATGAATAATCTAACCATTTTGCTTTGTTGTTGCTGCTGTGTTTTTCATGTTCAACCATGCTGCAGGAGCATGGGTGAGATACACCAACATTGTTATATTGTCCTCTTTGCAAGAAATGTCAAATTGGCAATTGTGGTTGAGCTGCTGCCTCACACCAGAGACCCGGATTCGATCCTGACCTCCGGTGCTGACTGTGTGGAGTTTGCATGTTGTTCCTGTGACAGCGTGGGTTTCCTCCAGGTGCTCTGGTTTCCTCCCATATCCCAAAGATGTTAACTGCCCTCTGTAAATTGTTCCAAGTGTGTAGGAATTGGATGAGAACATAGAACTTGTGTGAATGTGTGATCGATGGTCTGCTTTGACGGTCAAGTCAAGTCAAGTCAATTTTATTTGTATAGCACATTTAAAAACAACCCACGTTGACCAAAGTGCTGTACATCTGATTAGGTTCCAATGGGAAAAAAAATGAAACATACAGTAGCACGCAAACAGTTCACAGCGCCTCCTCAATGAGCCTCAAACGTTAGGGAGTAGAAATAGGTTTTGAGCCTGGACTTAAAGGAGTCGATGGAGGGGGCAGTTCTGATGGGGAGAGGGATGCTGTTCCACAGTCTAGGAGCTGCAACCGCAAAAGCGCGGTCACCCCTGAGCTTAAGCCTAGACCGCGGATAGTGAGTAGCCCCAAGTCAGCCGACCTGAGGGACCTGGAGTTAGAGAGGGGGGTTAGAAGATTTTTGATGTGGGGGGGGAGTGTCCATTTAGGGCTTTATACGTGAATAGGAGGAGCTTGAAGTTGATTCTGTACCGTACAGGGAGCCAGTGGAGAGAGGCCAGAATCGGGGTGATGTGGTCCCTTTTACGGGTACCCGTCAGGAGTCTCGCTG
The DNA here is from genome assembly GCF_053455715.1 of Rhinoraja longicauda. NCBI lineage: Eukaryota > Metazoa > Chordata > Chondrichthyes > Rajiformes > Arhynchobatidae > Rhinoraja > Rhinoraja longicauda. The sequence continues at coordinate 42,415,027 of NC_135958.1, forward strand.
CGGCATTTTGGACCAGTTGCAGGCGAGACAGGGAAGATTGGCTGATTCCAGTGTATAGGGAGTTGCAGTGGTGGGCCGAAAGCATGCTTCCACATTCTATCTTTAATCTAAACTAAAATTTACTACTGCTGGGAAGAGTAGTTGTCACCTTGTGAAAAATATTATTACTGTGTATTTTCTTTTGTTATTTAATGGTTTTGCTTTTGATACTTGCTATTATAGTCAAGAAATGATACTTTGCATTAATATAACTCTTCATATTAAAAAAATCAGGCTGCCTCCTATGAAGATCCATTGTAGAACTGAATCTTGTGTGTTGAGTTGTCGATAGTTGATAAGGGATATTGAGGGTTTGGTCTGAAAAGAAGAGGTGGTATATGTCAAGGAAAAGCAGCTGGGATCAATTGGGTCCCTTGAAGAATATAAGGAATGTAGGAGTAAACCATCAAAAGAACATTAGGAGGACAGAAAGGTTCTGTGAACAATCCCAGTCAGATAAAGATGATAATTCTAAAAGGTTTTATTAGTATATTAAGAGTAAAATGGAGCTAAGGAGAGAGCCCCCTGAATCAAAACCTTTTCTACAGATGGAGACATGGGAAATTAGTCTGGTAATAAGGGCCTATCCACTTAGGCCATTTTTTATTTATTTTTGGCGACTGCCAACGACTGTCAGTCGTAGCAGGTCGCCGAAAAACCGGAGACTGGACCCCCCCCCACGACAATGTCTATGACAAGCTACAACAACCTACCACCTAGTCGACGTCAAGCTACTGTCAACCGGTGACCCAATAGTCGCGACTTAGGACGTCCACCTACGACCACACAGGCGACAACCTACTACCACACAAGCGACAACCAACGACCACACAGCGTCAACCGAAGTCAACCGACGTCCACCCGCGACAAGCTACGACCCTGTCGGCGACAACTGAAGGCAATTCACGTCATTTTGACCTCCGCTTTTGACGCCGGTACCTGTTGACGTAGGTTGACGTAGATAGTCGCCAGTGGAATTCACCGAAGTCAGCACCGACGACAACCTACGTCACCTGGCGACAACCTACAACCGCACCGACGTCAGGAGACGTCAAGCTACGCTTATTGGCGTCAAATCCACTGTCGCCGATAAATTTTCAACATTCTGAAAATCCAGCGGCGACCAGAAAGACTCTTTGGGCGACTGAGGAGACGACTCACGACCGTACAGGCGTCACCACGACAACCATGTGGCCACAACCTAGTCGCCTGTAGTCGCCTCAAAAATATCGCCGAAGTAGGACAGGGGTTTAAAGTGAATACTTTTCTTCTACATTTACCATGATGCAGTACATGGAAGTTAATGCGTTTGGAGAAAGGAAGTGATATTCTGGACCATTATGTAAGAGGAAGTGTTGGAGGTCCTGCAATACAGAAGGTGATTAAGTCCCCGGGCCCATCCAGATGTACCCAAGGAAGTTAAGGGGATGGAGGGAGGACATTTTTGTAACACTCCATTAGTCACAGGTGATATACTACGGGAGGAGGGGGGGAAGGACCCTGTTTCCCTGCTGTATCTCCAAACTAAACTAAGCAAGGACAGATTTGGTAAAGTCACTGTGACTTTGTGCATGTGAAATCATGTCTCATGAATTTGATTTTCCAGAGATGCTGTCTGACCCACTGACTTACTCCAGCTTTTTGTGTCCATTTTCGTTTTAAGCCAACATCTGCAGTTCCTTCCTACACAGGTGGTAGTGCAGTGTTGTTTCTCAGATTGAAAGCCCGTGATCACTGATGTGCCACAGGGTCCTCTGTTGTTTGTCATGCATGCTAATGATTTGGATGAGAATGTAGGTGGCATGATTAGTAACGTTGTAGATTGTACAGAAATCGGTGGAAGAGAGGGCAGTAAAGAAGCTTGTAAAGGTTACGGCAGGATCGTGATCAATTGGAAAAGGGGGTGTTGGAATGACAGATGCAATTTAACTCAGACAAGTACAAAATGAAGCATTTTACAAAAGTAAGCCAGGACTGGATGTACACAGTGTATGGTAGGGCCCTGGCGAGTATTATTGAACAACGAGACCTAGGAGTACAAGCTTCTACTCTGGGACTGTAGAGAGCATCCTGTCCGGCAACATTACAGTCTGGTTTGGGATCAGCTCTGCCCAGGACAGGATGGCCCTGCAGAGAGTAGTGCGTTTGGCAGAACGCACCATGGGAACTACACTCGTCCCCCTGCTGGACCTATACATCAGGAGGTGCAGATCCAGAGCAAGCAAGATTATGAGGGACCCCTGCCACCCCAGTAACGGACTGTTCCAGATGCTACGATCAGGCAAACGCCTCCACTGTCACGCTGAGGAGAGGATGAGACGGAGTTTCTTCCCACAGGCCATCAGGACTGTCAACTTTTATAACTCCAGGGACTAAATTTTGTCTACACTATATTAACTTTATTAACTTTATTTATATGCTGTAACTAATTCTTTTTTGTGCACAATCCGCAGGCATTGCCGCTTTCATTTCATTGCACATCGTGTATGTGTATGTGTATGTGACAAATAAACTTGACTTGACTTGATGTAGTTCCCTACAAATGGCAACAAGGGTACCCAGGGAAGTAAAACAAACTGCTGGAGGAACTCAGCAGATAAGGCAGTCTCTGAAAAAAGGTCCTGTTCTGAAATGTTATCTTTAAATTTCCCTCCACAGATGCTATCTGCCCAGCTGATTTCCTCCAGCAATTTGTTTTTTGCTCAAGATTCCAGCATCTTCAATCTCTTGTGCCTTCACACAAGACTGCAGTCTCTTGTGCCTTCACATGAGTCTGCATAGGTTGGAGAGCTTGAATTATATTGAGATAGAATAGGTTTAGTCAGTTTTCCCTGGAGTAAAGCTGACAATAGAGATGTATAAAAGTATGAGAGGCTGAGAGAGGGTAGGCAGCCTGGGGCTGTTTACCATGGTCGGGGTATCTCAAAAACCAGAGCTATTGGTTTTAAGGGGACAGGGAGAAGGTTTAAAGGGGATCTGAAGGATAAATCTTTTGTATCAATTCAAGTTAGGTTGAGTATATTGTCGTACGTACAGTTGTCATAAGTACAGTAAGGTGCAGAATACAATGAATATTTTGCTTGCAGCAGCATCAATAGACAATAGACAATAGACAATAGGTGCAGGAGTAGGCCATTCAGCCCTTCGAGCCAGCACCGCCATTCAATGCGATCATGGCTGATCACTCTCAATCAGTACCCCGTTCCTGCCTTCTCCCCATACCCCCTCACTCCGCTATCCTTAAGAGCTCTATCCAGCTCTCTCTTGAAAGCATCCAACGAACTGGCCTCCACTGCCTTCTGAGGCAGAGAATTCCACACCTTCACCACCCTCTGACTGAAAAAGTTCTTCCTCATCTCCGTTCTAAATGGCCTACCCCTTATTCTCAAACTGTGGCCCCTTGTTCTGGACTCCCCCAACATTGGGAACATGTTATCTGCCTCTAATGTGTCCAATCCCCTAATTATCTTATATGTTTCAATAAGATCCCCCCTCATCCTTCTAAATTCCAGTGTATACAAGCCCAATCGCTCCAGCCTTTCAACATACGACAGTCCCGCCATTCCGGGAATTAACCTAGTGAACCTACGCTGCACGCCCTCCATAGCAAGAATATCCTTCCTCAAATTTGGAGACCAAAACTGCACACAGTACTCCAGGTGCGGTCTCACCAGGGCCCGGTACAACTGTAGAAGGACCTCTTTGCTCCTATACTCAACTCCTCTTGTTACGAAGGCCAACATTCCATTGGCTTTCTTCACTGCCTGCTGAACCTGCACGCTTCCTTTCATTGACTGATGCACTAGGACACCCAGATCTCGTTGAACTCCCCCTCCTCCTAACTTGACACCATTCAGATAATAATCTGCCTTTCTATTCTTACTTCCAAAGTGAATAACCTCACACTTACCTACATTAAACTGCATCTGCCATGTATCCGCCCACTCACACAACCTGTCCAAGTCACCCTGCAGCCTTATTGCATCTTCCTCACAATTCACACTACCCCCCAACTTAGTATCATCTGCAAATTTGCTAATGGTACTTTTAATCCCTTCGTCTAAGTCATCATGGGCACAGATGTGAGATAACCCACAAAAAACAAGTTATTCTTAAATTACATCTATCCTACCATTTAGTGAAAGTTTTTTTTCCTCGTGACTATTCAGAAAAAGCAAGACGTTAGTATCAGGTTGTGCAGGTTGGTTCAAGAACATGACAGCTGTCGGATGTAGGGTAGGTGGGTCTGGTATGATCTACCAGAGGTGGGAATGGAGGCAGGACCAGTAACAATGTTTAACAGGCATCTGGACAGGTACAGGTTCATTGGCACTTTGTTGTCGGGTACCTAAGTACAGTGACATTTATTTTTGGAAACAGTTCAGTGACAATACTGCTATATGTTAGGCACAGTCATACTAAATACACGAGGCTCAGACTGTGTAGTACATTATCAACACACAAGAATAGCCATGTTTCAGGTATCATCTTGTACCATTCAAGTCCAAAGTTTTTTTAAATGTTAAGAGTCTTAACTTGGACAAAGGCCTGTTATCCTGGGAGCGGCACTGGTTTGGAGTTGTTGGGATCGTCCTGTCCAGGCGATGTGTTGATATCCTCTATCACTGCTACATGCAGCTGCAGGCCGCATCTGATCCGTGCGCTCGGCCTCGGGCTGCTCAGGGCCTGCAGCGGTCCACTCTGCTACTCCACCTCAACATCAGCCTGGCCTCCGGCCCACCCTCGGCCTCTGTGCCCTGGGCTTCCGGCAGCCGACCCGGAGCACCTCCCGAGGCTGCGGGAAGTTAAACCCCCAGCATCGACAATTCCTTCCTTCCGTCCGCCGCTGCCACCGTCATTCCACGTGCCAGGCTCAGTCACTGCCCCTCTTCCCCCACAGCCGCCTGGCCAGGGACCGGAACCATGCAGATCTCAGAGCCCATCCATGGAGTTGCTCCTGGACCAGTGCTGCTGGAGGCAGGCTTGGGACCAGCAACTCTCCATTCCCAGCTGCTTTAAAACCCCTTCCGCTGCTCATGAGAGAACGGTGCTCATAGGACTGGGGCGGACTGCACATTCCGCTGTCACTTCAGCAGCCAGAGGGCGGTAGTCTCTGAGTAATGAAAGCGTTCCTTTTTGCAGGCATATTTTGTTCATAAAGTGAAAAATGCACAAAAGCACTCAATGTGGTAACCATAGCTCCACAGTATTGAAATGAATCCCATCAAAAGCACATAAAACTGTTAAGAAAAAATAATGACTAAAAGTGAAGTGAAGAACCTAGTTCTATCGTTTTGTAGAAACAATTGTATTTTCCTTTTGTCCTTTTGTCCTTTTAATTACATTGTAGGAGTTTGTTCACATATGGAGGGATCTATCCATGAATTGGGCATTGGTAACCCAGGGCTGGCCTGGACTTGAATGTGCAAACTATGGTGTGATATGAAGTGTATTTAGGCAAGTGGATTAGTGTAGATAGGCATGAAGGCCAACAGAGACCCAGTGGACCTGAGGGCTGTTGCATACACTGCATAACTGGCTTTATTGAATCTATTAAGGATCTGTTGGCTTTACTGTGCTTTGTGATTATTTAACTGAGATTTAACATGTATTATTATTAAAAGGGTGACTGGAGGACCATCGGGGAGAAGTGGACATCGTATGGCTGTTTGTAAGAGACATATCTTAGTGTTTGGTGGATTCCATGAAAGTACAAGGTAATAACTGTTTTTAATAATTATTATTTCACATTTACATTGAAAAAATCATCAAGCTTTCTTTAATTTTGAATTTTGAGGGGGTTTTGTCTGGTTTCATAATCCTAACTTTGTATCTCAGACATAATTGAATCTACTGGTGAAGTAAAAACCAGAATGGATGTTGATGTGCTACATCTGCCATTTTCACTGTGCTTCCACATGGTCCTGACAAAGATTCAAGGTTTTTAGTGCCATCCTGGATGTTCCTACTCCACTTTGTACAGTCATGGCATTCCCATAGAACTATAAAAAACACTAAGTCAATTCTCTTATCCACTCTAAGTGAGTGAACTGACGGTTCCAGGCTTTCTAGTGTGCTAGTTACAAGTTCTGGCTGCCTACTATAGCTAGATGACCAAACTTGGGTTGACCTGGTTTTTCAAGTTGAGTTGAATGTTGAAGTTGAGTTGAATGTTTTCCAATTTGAAGCGTAACATTTCGATGAGAAAGATTGAGTAGAGGGATGACATTCCAGCAGCCTTGCTTGATCCTAGTTGGCACTGTTATTGGGTCTGATGGTGGGCCTGTTGGCTAGAGTCCAAGTTTGTATGGCATTTACAGAATGGAGAGATATTTTAGTGGGCAGGGCCACCAGATTCGAGACAATGAAAACTTCAAATTCCTTGGAGTCAATATCACCAACAGCTTCTGGACCACCCATATTGAAGCAACGCACCAAGAAAGCACGCCAACGGCTATACATCCTTCGAAAGCTTAGGAAGTTTGATATGTCCCCTACAACTCTCACCAAAACCACAGGTACACCTTAAAGCATTTTATCAGGATGCATCACAGCTTGGTTTGGGAACAGCTCCATGCGTGACCGCAAGGTTTTGCAGTGAATTGTGGACGCAGCCCAGACCATCACACAAACCAACGTCACTTCTGTTGACTTCATCTACACCTCGCGCTGCCTCGGCAAGGCCAGCAGCATAATCAAGGACGAGTCGCACCCTGGCCACTCCCTCTTCTCCCCTCTCCCATCAGGCAAAAGATATTCAAGTATGAAAACGCACACCTCCAGATTCATGGACAGTTTCTTCCTAGCTGTTATCGGGCAACTGAATCATCCTACCACAACCAGAGAGCAGTCCTGAACTACTATCTACCTCATTGGTGATCCTCGGACTATCCTTGATCGCACTTTGTTGGCTTTACCTTGCACTAAACTTTATTCTATTATCATGTATCTATACACTGCAAATGGCTCAATTGTAATTATGTATAGCCTTTCCACTGACTGGATAACACGTAACAAAAGCTTTTCACTGGACACATGATAATAAACTAAACTGTATTCTCCATATTGTGTCTTGCTTAACTCGGTCAAAGGTTAAAAGAAAGACCACAAACAGTGTTGTTGTCGCTCCCTGCATTTTCCCAGTCATGTCCATTGTCCCTATAGGTAGTCAGGATCACACCTTGATCAGCAGATTAAGAATAAGGGGTAGGCCATTTAGAATGGAGATGAGGGAAAACCTTTTCAGTCAGAGAGTTGTAAATCTGTGGAATTCACTGCCTCAGAAGGCAATGGAGGCCAATTCTCTGAATGCATTCAAGAGAGAGCTAGATAGAGCTCTTAAGGATAGCGGCGTCAGGGGGTATGGGGAGAAGGCAGGAACGGGATACTGATTGAGAATGATCAGCCATGATCACATTGAATGGCGGTGCTGGCTCGAAGGGCCGAATGGCCTCCTCCTGCACCTATTGTCTATTGTCATAAAAGGTCGTTGAGGAAAACACTACAACGACTTTCCTTGTGGCAGTCAGTAGGGAGAACCCTCTTTTTATCTCCTTTCTCAAAGATGGTTATAATAGCAGCATCTTTCTGGTTCTGGTTGATTACTGCGCAACCACCTCATATGTGGTTCTCTCGCGCAGGTCGGAGTGAGTAGAGTAGTGATTAAATTTTGAAGTGGGCCTGTTTGACCAAGTTGAGGAGATCTAGTTGCTCAATCCCCTTTTTAAATTACTGAATATCGGGAGCGGCACGTGTGTTGGGTGGTGACATATTCCATTCCCTTATCGTCCTTGGGTAAAGGGCATATTGATAGCAAAGTTTATTGAAATTTAGCGAATTGATGATGTAGGGATGTAGATGATGTATTTTGTCTTGTTTCATGGCGGTTGGTGCTCTGGGATGATGGAAGATTTGATGACGTGATTTTGTGAATCTCCTTCTAAATTGCAATCAGTGCTAGCCTGATTCTGCGGAGCTCTAGGGTGACCCATCCGAGAGAAGTCAGCATTTTGTTCACGCTTGATTTGCGCTTGTAGTCATTACATACAAAGCGAGCTGCTTGGCGTTGTACTTTCTCCAGGGTGATCTTGTTGTTATTGAAAGGATCCCATACAGCTCCACAATACTCCAGTTTGGGCCTGACCAAGGCTTGTAGGTGTTCTCTGATGGATGTACTACATGCGTGGAAATTTCTTTTAGGATCTTTGAGGATCCCTGTTTTTTTTTTGCTTGACATGGGCAATGTTGCTGTGTATTTGCCCTCTGCTGAATCTTGGAACCCCTGGCAGTTTCATTTAATGACATACTTAATTTGTGCATTATGCAGTTAAAAAAAATGTTTTAAGAATTTGCTTAACACAATATGACAGCACTGTCGACATGAAACTGCAGATGATGATTTACAAACAAACCCCTGCAAAATGCTGGAGTAACTCTGGGTCAGACAGTATCTCTGGAGAACGTGGATAGGTGACATTTTGGGTTGGGACCCTTCTGCAGACTGCACTGTTGTATTTCACGATGACTATGCATGTGATTGATGCTGGATCAATATGTGACTGGCTTTCAATTGAAAGTCTTTTTGAGGTGGTAATTTTAGAACTGTTTTTAATGTTTGTTTTAATATCACACTAATCATTCATTCTTACTGATGCTTTGTCACTTGGACTATTTTCTCTTCTGAATCAAATACCTGAAGACGTAATCATGTTTTCATGGTTCATAAGTTACATCTTAAAGTTGCGCCAAAGTATAATGTACCACTTTCTTTAATTGGGAAGAGTGTTTAAAAATAAGCACAATCTATATCGTCCATTATAAAGAAGCCACTTACTTGGATGATAAGGAGATATTTGTATATCTGTTTTTAAAAAACCCTAAATACTTAAAAATTTGGAAACTCCCAAATTGGAGCAATCTAACAAAACTGGAAAAAAGATGAAAACTTTGCATATTCCTGGATATATCTGGATAATTGAGAAGTATGGAAGTTATTAACATTGTGCAATAGGAATCAAATCACTCTTACAATGATAGGTATAATTGATTTAGTCATCAGCAGATGTGAAAATACCAAGTTATGAAATAATTTCTGTTTCACAGAAGTATTGCATTATTTTTCTTTCATTTGAATGATATTAAATGTCTTTTGTAGTAATTGCAATATCACAAGTTGAAGTTCACAAAACCTTGTTACAGTCAGTTCAATGAATCATGTTGCATTTTTTACTTTTATGAAAATAATTTCTTAATTTTTCATTTATGTAGCTATTGGTTGTTTTCATTTTCATTATTTCCTAATCATGATATTTACAAAACTTTATTTTCAAGGTAGAATTCACATTTATCTCTACTGCAATAATAAATACAAATGGAGTGTAATACAGTACATTAAAATGGTTAACTGCTTATTATTTAGATAGAGGGGCTGAATAGCATTTATTTGTGTTTCAGGGATTTTGTGTATTATAATGATGTTTACTCCTTTAACCTGGATAAATTTACATGGACAAAGGTGTGCCCATCTGGGACTGGTCCTTGCCCTCGTTCAGGCTGTCAGATGGCCTCCACACTTGATGGCAACATAGTAATTTACGGAGGCTACTCAAAGCAGGTAATTTATTCACTTCTGAGTCTCTTCCATTTGTTCAGTTGAGCATAAAATAGTCCAGGGAATATCAATGTAACAGGCTCAAGGGTTTAATGTAGAACAGTACAGGAATGGGTCCGTCTGTCCAAATGTTTGTGCTGAACATAATGCTAAGTTAAACTGATCTGATCTACCTGTACATAATCTCTATCCCTCTATTCCTTGCACTTTTACCTGCCTATTTAAAAGCCTCAAATGCTGTTATTGCATCTGCCTCCACCACCACCCCAGGCAAAGCAATCCAAGCTCCCACACTCTGTAAATGAAATGGATGGATTTAAACGTGATTGGCGGGGGGTGGGATCTGATACAGGACCAAAAAGCTGGAAGTTGGTATGGAGGGTGAGGAAAGTTCTGTCGACAGAATAGGGAAAGGCAGGGAGCGAGGAAGACCAGGTGGTTTGAATTGCACTTATTTTAACGCGAAAGGCCTGACAGGCAAGGCAGGTGGACTCAGGGCATGGATAGGTACATGTGACTGGGACATTGTAGCCATCACTGAAACCTGGTTAAGGGATGGACAGGACTGGTAGCTCATGTTCCAGGATACAGGAGCTTCAGTAGAGACAGAGGTCAGGGTAAAAGAGGAGGGGGTGTTGACATTGATTAAGGAGGATGTCACGGCAGTGGCCAGAGGTGACATTATTGATGGATCGTCCACTGAGGCTGTATGGGTGGAGCTGAGAGACAAGAAAGGGATGATAGACACAAAAAGCTGGAGTAACTCAGCGGGACAGGCAGCATCTCTAGAGAGAAAGAATGGGTGACGTTTCGGGTTGAGACCCTTCTTCAGTCTTCTCTCCAGAGATGCCGCCTGTCCTGCTGAGTTATTCCAGCTTTTTGTGTCTATCTTCGGTTTAAACCGGCATCTGCAGTTCCTTCTTAAACATGAAAGGGAAGATCACCTTGTTGGGAATGGCCCCCAAATAGTCAACGCGAGTTAGAAGAGTAAATATGCCAGGAGATTATAGGAAGCTGCAGTACTAATAAGGTTGTTTTATTAGGGATTTTAGCTTGAGTTTGAGTTTAGTTTATTGTCATGTGTACCCAGGTACGGTGAATAGCTTTTGCTGCATGCTAACCAGTCATCGGAAAGACAATACATGATAACAATCGAGCTATACGCATTGTACAGATACTTTCCCAATATTGATTGGGAATGTCCTAGTGCCAAAGGTTGAGATGGACCAGAATTTGTCTAATTATGTTCAGAAAAGTTTCCTCTGTAAATAGTAGTGGGCCCTTCACGGGACACTTGATCTAGTCCTGGGAAATTAGGCGGGGCAAGTGGATGGGATGTTCGTGCATGAGACTTTTGGAACCAGTAACCACCATTCTAATTGGTTTAAGATGGTTAGGATAGTTAAAACAGATAGCACGCAAAAAAGGAAATCAGTAGGGCAATTGGGACAGGTGATAGCTCTGGCAGATAACATTAAGGATAACCCCAAGAGATTTTACATTCATAAAGGGGTAAAAAGGTATCCAGAGAGAGAATGGGACCCCTCAGGAATCAAAACAGTCAACTCTGTGTGGAGCCACTGGAGATGGGCGCGGTTCTCAATGAGTATTTCTCCTCTGTTTTTACCGTGGAAAAAGATACTGGAGATACTTGGGGCAGTCAATGGAAGTGTCTTGAGGGCAGTCAGTATTATCGTTGAGGAGGTACTGAAGATCATAATGTGTAAGAGACATTTGGACAGGTTCATGGCTGGGATGGGTAGAGGGTTATGGGCCAAGCACGGGCAGGTGGGAGTGGTGTAGATGGGGCATGTTGGTTGACGTGGGCAGGTTGGGCCAAAAGGCCAGTTTCCACGCTGTATGACTCTGACTCTATCTCTTCAGCCTAAGCCTCAATGTCCCACTCTTACGCTGGCCACTTTTACTATAGCTACTCCAGTTAAGCTTACCTCCCTTTTATTGGCAGCTGTTTGTTAGCCGAGTTATGAGATTTGCCTTTTAAATCCTCCCCCCTCTCGCTGTAAATCCCAAGAGATGACTTACCAACTGAGAGTCTTGACTTTTCCATTCCTCCTGCTTTTGCTGCAAATCGCAACAGATGGGATTTACCCACTGTGAGATTTGCCTTTTGAATTCTTCCTGCTCTCACCGGAAATCTTAACAGATGCTTCCCAATCCTCTAGCTTCCTACTAATTTTTACCATCATATCTGCTTTTATGCTTTTGCTTTTATTTTATTTTATCTTTTGCTTTTATGCTGTATTTGACTTCCTTCGTCAGCCATGCTTGCATTATTCTCCCATTAGTATGTTTCTTCCTCTTTAGGATGAAAATGTCTTGCGTCTTCTGAATGACTCCCAGAAGCTCCTTCCATTGCTGCTGCACCAGCATTCCTGCCATGGTCCCCTTCCAAGCAACTTTATCCATCTCCTCCCTCATGTTACCTATACTCACCTGTAATACTATACAATTGATCTTGGCTTCTCCCCTTCAAACTACAGGTTGAATTCTATCGTATTACTAGACCAAGTGGAGCCGTTGGGCCCAAACCTCTCCTGCATTGGTGCAGCACCCTCTCCCCCCCTCCCCCCCTCCCCCCTTCCCCCTCCTCCTCTCCCCCACTCCATCCCCTCAACCCCCCTTATCCTCCCTTCTCCCCCACTCCATCCCACTCAACCCCCCTTATCCTCCCTCCTCCCCTCCCTCCTCTCCCTCCTTCCCCTCCCCCCCCCACTCCATCCCGCTCAACCTCCCTTATCCTCCCTCCCTCCCTGGGAGATAGATTTAAACTTTAAAATGTGAATAACTTTAAAAATATAACCGATTTCAATGGAACTTCTTCCATTGGCACCAAAGGGACGACGGTGAGTAAGGTGGGCCTAAAATTGTCGCGCTATCGTGTGCCGTTTTGGCTGTAGTTCAGGAACAAACAAACAAACAAACAAACAAACGAGAGTTTTAGAATATAGATGATGATCACTGCCTCCGAAGGTTTCCTTCACTTTAAGCTCAGTAATCAAATCTGATTCATTGCACAACACCAAAGCTCTAAAAAGCCATCTCTTAGGCATTCTACAAATTCCTTCTCTTGGGACCCAGTACCAACCTGATGTTCCAGTCTACCTGCATATTGAAATCCCTCATGACCACTGTAACATTGCCTCTCTTACATCTTGCACTCGACATCCATGCTGCTATTTGAGGGCCTGTATATTACTCCCATCAGGGTCTTTTTACCCTTGCAGTTTATTTACTCTACCCACAAGGATTCTACATCTTCTGATGGGATGTTTATCCTTTGATGTTCTGATCCTCTTTCAGCCAGTATTCCGTGATGCCCACAACATCTATCTGCCCATTTCTAACTGCTTTATGAGCTCACCTTCAGCAGGAGGCCTAACTCCTCTTCCATCCATCTTGTTAAATTAGTTCTACGATACAATAGAACTTTATTCATCCCAGGAGGGAAATTGATCTGCCAACAGTCATTTTTAAAAAAATACATGAAACATGAAATTAAAGTGATGAGTGGAAAGGATTGGCGATGTGCAAAGATTTGAGGAGGGGGGAGGAGAGTCAGTCAGTTGTACAATTCGATAGCCACAGGGAAGAAGGATGTCCTATGGTGTTCTGTACTGCATCTTGGTGGAACCAGTCTGTTGCTGAAGGTACTCCTCAGCTCGACTAGTGTGTCATGGAGGGGGTGAGATGTATTGTCCAGTTTGAGGAGCATCCTCTCATCCAAAACCACCTCCCATGAATCCAACTCTTCCCCAGGACAGAGCCAGCCTTCCTGATGAGTTTGTTAATTTCTAATGATTTTGCTATATCTAAATAAGCAAGAGCCAGTTCATAAGTTTTAGGAACAGAATTAGGCCATTCATCCCATCAAGTCTACTCCATCATTTAATCATGGCTTATCTTTCCATCTCAACCCCTTTCTCATGCCTTCTCCCCATAACCCTTGACACCTGTACAAATCAAGAATCTATCAATCTCCACCTTAAAAATATCCATCGACTTGGCCTCCACAGTCTTCTGCGGCACTTAATTCCACAGATTCACCACCTTGTGTCTGAAGAAATTCCTCCTCATCTCCTTTCTAAAGGTATGTCCTTTTATTCTGAGGCTGTGGCCTCTGGTCGTAGACCCTCCTACTAGTGGAAACATCCTCTCCACATCCACTCTATTCAGGCCTTTCACTGTTTGGTAAGTTTCAATGAGGTCCACCCCTCATCCTTGTAAACTCCAGCGAGTACAGGCCCAGTGCCGTCAAACACTCTTCATATGTTAACCTAATCATTCCTGGAATCATTCTGATTAACCTCCTCTGGACCCTCTCCAACACCAGCACATACTTCCTCAGATATGAGCCCCAAAACTGCTCTCTACTCCATTTGAGGAAGGACGTCCTTGCTATTGAGGCAGTGCAGTGTAGGTTCACGAGGTTAATCCCTGGGATAGAGGGATATGAGGAAAGATTGGAAAGACTAGGCTTGTATTCACTGGAGTTTAGAAGGATGAGAGGGGATCTTATAGAGACGTATAAAATTATAAAAGGACTGGACAAGCTAGATGCAGGAAAAATGTTCCCAATGTTGGGGGAGTCCAGAACCAGGGGCCACAGTCTAAGAATAAAGGGGAGGCCATTTAAAACTGAGGTGAGAAAAACTTTTTCACCCAGAGAGTTGTGAATTTGTGGAATTTTCTGCCACAGAAGTCAGTGGAGACCAATTCACTGGATGAATTTAAAAGAGAGTTAGATAGAGCTCTAGGGGCTAGCTAATTAAATTATTGCATCGTATGGGAGGCGCATTCCCAATCTCGTTGTACCCCTGTACAATGACAATAAAGATATATTGTATTGTATTGTATTGTATTGTAGTGGAATCAAGGGATATGGGGAGAAGGCAGGCACAGGTTGCTGATTGTAGATGATCAGCCATGATCACAATGAATGGCAGTGCTGGCTCGAAGGGCCAAATGGCCTCCTCCTGCACCTATTTTCTATGTTTCTATGTTTATTCTCAGCATTACATCCCTGTTTTTATATTCTAGTCCTCTTGAAATAAATGCTAGTGTTGCATTTGCCTTCCTAACTACTGATTTGACTTGCAAATTAACCTTTTGGGAATACTGCGTCTGTACACCCAAGTCCCTTTGAATTCTCTCCCCATTTAGAAAGTAGTCTACGCCTTTATTCCTATTACAAAAATGCATAACTCCACACTTTGTATTCCATCTGCCACTTCTTTGCCCACTCTCCCAATTTATGGAATTTCACGAGTTTGCCAGTGAGCGATATGTAAAGGAATTTTCACTTGCTCAACTTTGAAGATATTAGGTGCAAGAGATCTGGGGCTCCTTGTTAAAACTGCAGATTGTAGTCTCCACCATGCATCTTTATCAAAGCTTCTTCCCCTTGAAACATTGGTTACTTGAAAGGTCTGTGCAGCTAGGTAGATCGCTGAGAACCATTTATATATTAATTTCTGGAACAAATGATAGAGATAATTTAAAGGAAATCCTGTCAAATTCTGAATGGATAGAAAATAAAACTCTGGTTACAGTTTGTTAGTTTGAAGCATTTAAAGTCTATCGTTTAGCCTGCTCATGCTAGAAATTCATTTGATTTTCTGTTTCAGAAAGATTCTTCTGTTTTCCTTTCATTTTTTAATAACCTTTCTAATTCCTACTTCCTTAATTTGTTTTTTCTACAGTTTAGTTCCTTTCCATACTTTCCATCAAGTATTCACCTCTTTCCTCTTTCAACTTCTTTTCTTTTCCCACCGTAATATTTTGTCTCTATACTGAATCTGTTGTAGTCTGTGGCCTATTAGAAAAAACAGGCAGACAACCGAATTCGTTTAACCTCTTTATATATATATAAGAAAATAACTGCAGATGCTGGTACAAATCGATTTATTCACAAAATGCTGGAGTAACTCAGCAGGTCAGGCAGCATCTCGGGAGATGCTGCCTGACCTGCTGAGTTACTCCAGCATTTTGTGAATAAATCGTTTAACCTCTTTATTCTACTCACCCAGGTGGGAGAGAGTCTAGAAACTGGAGCGTTTAGAAACGCTCAGGAAGCTAGTGTAGTCTCTCTCTCCGAATGCTCTCAATTACGTACATTTTATACCCTTAATACATGTGCCAGTACATTTCCGTTGCTACCTTATATGGCAAGTTTTACAATGTCCTATAAATCTTTATGTGTCTTTCGGGACCTCCGTGTCCGTTGTGTCCATCGTGACCTCTTCTTTCTTGGGAACAAAGGGCAGTCCATATGGCAAGATGTTCTTCATAACACTTCAAAGGATGGCTAACCATCAAAGCCTTAAAGCCAGTTACCCAAATCAAAGGATGGTCAACCATCAAAGCCTTAAAGCGAGTTGCCCATATCAAAGGATGCACTTAGCCATAAACCGTGCTTCCATGCTGACAACAGGATGTCCTGGCAACATAATCGAGCTGGAGCTTTACACCTTTTTTACACCCCTGCAATAAAACCCATATGGCCACATTCGTAATTTGAGCCCTTACAAATCACTATCCACTCTTCGAAGGTATTTATTCACAAAATGCTGGAGTAACTCAGCAGGTCAGGCAGCATCTCAGGAGAGAAGGACTGTTGATGACTTAAATGTGGCTTGTGTCCATTTCACTGTTTGTTATTCTCAGTCATTGTGCTTTTCCTTGTTTCCAACCAGCAGTTTACACCTCTTCAATCACCTCAGACCAACAAAATCAATGTAGTTTGCATGGTGGCGTAGCAGTAGAGTTGCTGCCTTGCAGCGCCAGAGACCCGGGTTTGTTCCCCAACTACTGATTTGGATGAGAACCTACACGGCAAGATTAGCAAGTTTGCTGACGATACAAAAGTGGGTGGTTTTGCAGATAGTGAAGATGGTTGTGAAAAATTGAACCAGGATCTTGATCGATTGGCCAGGTGGGCCAAGGAATGGTTGATGGAATTTAATACAGAGAAATGTAAGGTGTTGCATTTTGGGAATTCTAACATGGGCAGGACCTACAAATTGAATGGCAGGGCTCTGGGGAGTGTTGTAGAGCAGAGGGATCTAGGAGTGCAGGTGCATGGTTCCTTGAAGGTGGCGTCGCAGGTAGATAGAGTGGCCAAAAAGGCGTTTGGCACATTGGCCTTCATCAGTCATAGTATTGAGTATTGAAGTTGGGAGGTCATGGGTATGATGTATGAAATGTTGGTGAGGCCACATTTAGAGTATTGTGTTCAGTTCCTGTGCACCATGTTATAAGAAAGATGTTGTCAAGCTGGAAAGGGTACAGGGATGATTTACAAGGATGTTGCCTGAACTAGAGGATCTGAGGTGTTGAGAGAGGTTGAGTAGGCTGGAACTTTATTCCTTGGAGCGCTGGAGGGTGAGGGGTGATCTTATTGAGGTGTATAAAATCATGAGATGAATCGATTCCACACCTGTTTCCACACTGTATCACTCAATGTCTCTTGCCCAGAGTAGGTGAATCGAGAACCGGAAGACATAGGTTTAAGGTGAAGGGGAAAAGACATAATAGGAATATGAGGGGTAACTTTTTCACACAAAGGGTGGCGGGTGTATGGAACAAGCTGCCAGAGGAGGTAGTTAAGGCAGTGACTATCCCAACATTTGAGAAACAGTTAGACAGGTACATGGATAGGACAGGTTTGGGGGGATATGGACCAAACGTGGGCAGGTAGGACTAGTGTAGCTGGGACATGTTGCCGGTGTGGCCAGTTGGGCCGAAGGACCTGTTTCCACACTGTATCACTCAATGACTCCATGACTACGGGTGCTGTCTGAACGGAATTTGCACGTTCTCCCCCTGACCACGTGGGTTTTCTCCGAGATCTTCGATTTCCTCTCACACTCCAAAGACGTACAGGTTTGGAGGTTAATTGTGTTGGTATAAATGTAACATTGTTTCTAGTGTGTAGGATAGTGTTAAGGGCGGGGATCGCTGGTCGGTGTGGACTCGGTGGGCCGAAGGGCCTTTTTCCGTGCTGTATCTCTAAACTAAATTAAATTAAGTTGTTGTTCGTGGACTCAAGGTATTGCTTAACAATAACTTGATTTTGGGTGGAGATAACATATGCATCTTTGCATTATAATTTAGGAATAGTGTTCATGTTCAATGTTTAATACATTTTCATAGAAATTCTATCAATAAACATGATAGTAATTTCTGAGATATTTTGACAGTTCAGGATAGAAGACGTCTACATTTACCAGAGCCATTCTCTGGTACTGACATTTAGTGAACAGTTAGAAAAATCACTGTTTGGTCACAATAAAAGAACCATGTGTCTTGCCAATGTCGACGGGCATTTTCAATTCAATGTTTGGTTGAGAAATTAATTGAGAATGGCGCAGGAACTAGCATTAAAAAGGAACAAAATTAATTTGGAACTGTTATATTAACTAAATGGAAAACCAAATTTCCAGGAGCTTAGATAGTCACAAAGTGCTGGCATAACTCAGCGGGTCAGGCAGCATCTCTTGAGAAAAAGTTTGGGTTATGTTTCGAGTCCAGACCCTTCAGACTGAAATGTAATCCATCCGTTTGCAGGATGCAGTCTGCCCCGTTGTTACTCGAGCACTTTGTGTCTCACCAGCACCTGCAGTTCTTAGATTTGTTATTTTTTTAGATTTTTAGATATACAGCGCGGAAACAGGCCCTTCGGCCTACCGAGTCCGCGCCGCCCAGCGATCCCCGCACATTAACACTATCCTACACACACCAGGGACAATTTTTACATTTACCCAGTCAATTAACCTACACACCTGTACGTCTTTGGAGTGTGGGAGGAAACCGAAGATCTCGGAGAAAACTCACGGGGAGAACGTACAAACTCCGTACAGACGGCGCCCGTAGTCAGGATCGAACCTGAGTATCCGGCGCTGCATTCGCTGTAAGGCAGCAACTCTACCGCTGCGCCACCATGCCACACCGTTCTTTGTTTCTACATTTTCCTGGAGCTTACATGTGTAACAGTTGCGCAGGAATTTTACAGGATTCTGTGATTACAGTCAGTGCTTTGTCAGACTGGGTGAGAGCCTAATGGAAGGACTATTGTTAAATCTAAATGGAAAAATAAATCATGGATTTCTAATGACCAGGGACTGTGGAATAAAAATATTTCTTGATACACAATTCTAGCACAATGAATATATAATCAGTCCAGTAAATGTTTGCAATGAGTGGCAGGGCTTTGGGGAATGTTGGAGAGCATAAGGATCTAGGAGTGCAGGTACATAGTTAATTGAAAGTGATGGCACAGGTAGATAGGGTGGTCAAGAAGGCTTTTTGCCCATAGGTCTTCATCACTCAGGGTACTGTGTTAGATGTTGGGATGTGATGTTACAGTTGTACAACATGTTGGTGAGGTCACATTTTTAGAATTGTGTTCAGTTTTGGTCACCCTACTGTAGGAAAGATATTGTTAAGCTGCAAAGAAGGCAGAGAAGATTGATGAGGATGCTGCCAGGGCGTAAGGCCCTGAGCTTTAGGGAGAGGCTGGGCAGGCTAGGACCATGAAGTGTAGGAGGATGAGAGGTTAAGACTTTATTACTTAAGACTTTATTCCTTGGTGCGTAGGGGGGTGACGGGTCATCTTCTAAATCATGAGGGGAATAGCTAGGATAAATACACAGCATCTTTTTCCCGAGAGTAGGGGAATCAACAACGAGAGAAACAGCTTTCTCCTCCATTTAACATGTATTGTAACTTCTCAAAGTAGCTACCAACTTTAAAAAATATATATTTTGTATTTTTTCAACATGGTAAATGTTTTATATTGTATATCTTTTCTTCCTGTAGCGAGTGAAGAAAGATGTGGAAAAGGGCATTGTATATACCGATATGTTTCTCCTGAAAAATGAGGGGAAGGAAGATGAAGGTATGTGCCATGTGATTAATATGTTGTAGAGCATGGAAACAGGCCCTTCAGCACAACTTGCCCATGCCGACCAGGATGCTCCATCTACACTAGTCCAATGTGCCCGCGTTTGGCCCCTATCTTTCTCAACCTTTCCTATCCATGTACCTGTCCAAATGTCGTATAAATGTTGTTATAGTACCTGCCTCCTCTGGCAACTCATTCCACACACATGTCACCCTCCACGTTGCCCCTCGGGTACCTACCAAATATTTTCCTCCTCGTCTTAAAACTATGTCCTCTGGTTCTTGAGCCCCCTTCTCTGGGTAAAAGTCTGGGTGCATCTACCCTATCTATTCCCCTCATGATCTTATACACCTATGATAAGATCAACCCACATCCTCCTGCGCTCTAAGGAACACGCAATACTCCAAATTCCTACAGAGCTGCATTGCTACTTCCTGACTCAATACTCAATGCCTCTAGCAATGAAGGAAAGCATACCATACGCCTTCTTTACCTCCCTATCTACTGATGCTGCCACATTCAGTGAGCAATGAACTTGGTCACCAAGATCCCTCTACACATCAATGCTGTTAAGGCTTGCCATTAACTGTATACTTTTCTCTTCCATTGAGCATCCCAAAGTGCAGTAACTCACTCTTCCTCGAGTTAACCTCCATCTGCCATTCCTCTGCCCATTTCTGCAGCTGATCGATATCCCGCTGTATCTTCTGGCAGCCTGCCATCAAAACCCTCTGTCTGCTATAAATTAGCCTGTTCTGAATCCATACAACTGAGGCATCATGAATCCCGTACATCTACATCATCTTTATCCACAGATTACATTGTTATCTGGTTATCAACCTTGCCCCATTGAAGTGTCTTACCCCCCCCTCCTCCCCAACATCTAGACCTATCCCTATTCAAAACAATTTAAACTTATGTAGTTGTGATTATTATCTCCAAAATGCCCTTGCACCGTAATGCCGCCATCTGGCCAAGCATGTGTCCCAATACAAGGTCCAGCAGGATCCCACCTTGAGTTGGACTATTCACATACCGACTAAGGAAACCTTCTTGGATACGCCGAACAAATTCTGCCCCATCTAATTCTCTTGCAATGAGTAAGTCCCAGTCAATATTGGGGAAGTTAAAGTCTCCCACGACGACAGCCCTGTGTTTCTTGCATCCTTCCGTAATCTGATTCCATCCTCTATCTTCCGCTGGCTTTTGGTTTGCCTATAATGTAATCCCATTAGAGTAAGTGACTCTTTCTTATTTTTGAGCTCAACTCGTATGCCTCAGTTGACATACCCTCCAGTATGTCCTCTCTGAGTATCGCCATGATATTTCCCCTTATTGGTAAAGCAACTCCTCCATCTTTTATCATCCTCTTTATCGTGTCGGAAACGTCCAAACCCTGGCTGCCAGTCATGTTCTTCATGCAACCAAGTTTCCGTAATGACCACATCATCATTCCAAGCACTGATCCAGTCTCTAGGTTTATATGTTTACCTACAATACTCCTTGCATTAAAATAAACACACTTCAGCCCTTTATTATATCCATATTTATGAACCTCTCCCTGCATGTCCTTCCTTTGAGACTTATTTGTCATAACCTCGCATTTCTCATCAGTCCTTCCATTTGCTGACCTGCTGCTCTGGTTTCCACCCCCCTGTCATTCTAGTTTCATCCTCCTGTGTGGTGCTAGCAAAGCTCCCTGCAAGGGTGTTGGTGCTCCATCGGTTCAGGTACAACCTGTCCCTCTTGCACAGATCATTTCTGCCCCAGAAGAGATCCCAGTGGTCCAAGAATCTAAATCCGAATTCCCTGCACCAACTCCTCAGCCACGCATTCATCTGTTACTCCTGTTGCCACCTTCACTAGCACATGACACTGGTAATAATCCAGAGATAACCACCCTCAAGGTGCTGCATTTTAATCTTTTGTCCAAGTCAAGATGCAAGGCAAGAGTCGAGTGTTCCATTGTCATATGTCCCAAAAAGGAACAATGAAGTTCTTATTTGCAGCAAAATGCCAGATATGTAAACATGGTACTTTGTAAACACCATCAACAAAAATACCTGTTTTGCAGGGGAATGGCCACAAGGGATTCTCAAACTCTCTGCCTACAACCATTCCTGGTAGTCACTCTTCTATTCTCTGTCTGCACCTTAAGTGTGACCACCTCACTATAACTCCTATATGACGTCCACTCTCCAGGATGTACCGGAGGTTGTTCAGCTGCAGCTCCAGTTCCCTAACGCGGTCTTTAAGGAGCAACATCTGGAAGTACCTCCTACATATGTTGTCCTCGGAGTCGCTGGATGTCTTCCTGAGTTCCCACATGCCACTGGCCAAGTATTCCACTGCACTGCCTTCTATCTCATCCACACGTAGACTCTGGAAAAAAAGTGACAGACCTAATCTTATCCCTCACCAAAGCCTCTAGAGCCAAGCCCCAATGTCCTAATCTTACTGTGTCCATTCCCACTATGCCAATCCCAATAATGGCGCCAGAAATGGCGGCACCGGCATGTGTAATATATGCAAAGAGAATTTCACTGTATTTGTGATAAATGTAGCGCCACTGAACTATGTCCACTTCAGTTATGCCACCTTTCTTTTATCGGTAGCTGTTGATTAATCAGTTCGCCAACCTATGGGACTTGCCTATTAGAATTGAACTTTACTTTAGACTTTAGCGATACAGTTTGGAAACAGGATCTTCGGCCCACCATGTCCGCACCGACCAGCGATCACCCCATACGCTAGCACTATCATACACATTAGGGACAATTTACAATACTTACTGAAGCCAATTAACCTGCACGTCTTTGGAGCGTGGGAGTAAACCGGAGCACCCGGAGAAAACCCAAGCCCACAGGGAGAACTTACAAACCGCACACAGACATCACCCGTTGGCAGGTTGGAATCCAGGCCTCTGGAGCTGTAAGGAAGCAGCTTTACCACTGCACCACTCTGCCACCTTTGCTCCTTTTCACAGCTAAATTCCAACTGGTAAAAACTTTCAACTGTGGGACTTGCCTTTGTGAATTGCTCCTGTTCTCACAGCTAAATCCTGACAGATAACAAGTATCACATTATTTAGATAAAGGAATTTCTCTGGAACCTTCTGTTGCATCCACGAAGCTCGAAGCAGATTGAAGCTCCCGCGTCGGGGTGGTGAAGCTCCCGCGTCGGGGCGGTGAAGCTCCTACGTCGGGGCAGTGAAGCTCCTACGTCGGGGCGGTGAAGCTCCCGCGTCGGGGCGGTGAAGCTCCCACGTCGGGGCGGTCGAAGCTCCCGCGTCGGGGCGGTGAAGCTCCCGCGTCGGGGCGGTCGAAGCTCCCGCGTCGGGGACGGTCGGAGCTCCCAAGTCGGGGCGATCAAAGCTCCCAAGTCGGGGACGGTCGGAGCTCCCTAGTCGGGGCGGTCGAAGCATCCACAGTTGGGGCGGTCGAAGCTCCCGCGTCGGGGACGGTCGGAGCTCCCAAGTCGGGGCGATCAAAGCTCCCAAGTCGGGGACGGTCGGAGCTCCCAAGTCGGGGCGGTCGAAGCATCCACAGTCGGGGCGGTCGAACCATCCACAGTCGGGGCGGTGGAAGCTCCCGTGTCGGGGCGGTGAAGCTCCCGTGTCGGGGCGGTCGAAGCTCCCGCGTCGGGGCGGTGAAGCTCCCGTGTCGGGGACGGTCGGAGCTCCCGCGTCGGGGCGGTGAAGCTCCCGTGTCGGGGACGGTCGGAGCTCCCGTGTCGTGGACGGTCGGAGCTCCCGCGTCGGTGCAGTGAAGCTCCCGTGTCGGGGACGGTCGGAGCTCCCGCGTCGGGGCGGTGAAGCTCCTGCGGCTTGGAGTTCCCGAAGTCGGTCTCTGACCAGAGACCGCGAGCTCCGTGATGTTAAAGTCCCGCAGATTCCCGCGGTGGAGCTCAGAGGTCGATCCCTGGCAAAGGAATCGCAAGCTCCGTGATATGTCCGCAGGCACCCGCAGTGGAGCTCTCGAAGTCGGTCTCCAGCAAAGACCGCCAACTCCTCGATGTTAGGCCGCAGTCACGGTAAGAGATTTGAAAAAGTTTCCCCCAACTTCCCCCCCCCCCCCTCCCCACCCCCCACATAAAACAAGCTAAAGAACACTAAAAACATACATTTAACACATACAAACAAGCAACAAAAGAAGGAAGAGACAGACTGTTGGCAAGACAGCCATTGCTGGCGCCACCCGGTGGATATCATATGGTAACCAGGTAGCAGTGAAACCAGGAGTTGGAGCTCGGTGAACAAGATGAAATTATTTACTCAGCTTTTTATTACTGGTCTTTTTTGTAAATAAAGCATTGCAGAGATCGTTTTTGCTCCTGATTTTATAATTATGACACTCTTTATATCTTGGATACGTGTACCCATAGATTGTTTATCTGCTCCATTGAGACATACATTTTCCAAGGCATACATATTGTTAGTCTACTAACAAAAAATGTATTACAGACTTGTATGTTTGCCGATTATATGTCAATTCTTAAAATTAATTAGGGCTTCCTGTATTTTATCAGCATTGTCCCATATATTTACTAAAATCTCAATATGGTATCATTGCAAATTTTAAATTTGTGTTTCTGAATTTTGAATCTGTCATGTATCTGTCAAACAAGTTGGACCACAGAGCAGATTCTTTGGAAAATCCTTCTTACCATTTTCCACTCGGGGAAACTACCTTTAAGCACACACTATTTTGTCATTTATTTTCCCTGAGTCCATGTGTTCTGACCTTCCTCGCGAGTCAACTCTTCCATTTTAACAAGTATGCAATATATACTTATTATTAAGTTTATTGTTCCAAAAAACAAATACATGGCATTGTAAAAACTAAAATTAGCATTGAACGCATACATGATTATGTACCAAAACATTCTGAATTAAATCACTTAAAGTTATCTATGTGTCATTATCTGAAATATCAAATGGTGATAATGCTATTTGATTGAGCATTGACTTTTAGAATTGAGAATTTTATTTTTGTTTGATTTATCATGTCTTGCCATTTAAATACCTACCATAATAAACAGTTTTAAATGCCTTTGGGACTCAATTACAAAATGTTGTTAGGACTTTCACAAAGTGAGAGAGGATTGGTAATTAGTCCTACAGCTTGAGCATTAGGAATAATGACTAATTTGCCTCT
Source organism: Rhinoraja longicauda (assembly GCF_053455715.1). NCBI lineage: Eukaryota > Metazoa > Chordata > Chondrichthyes > Rajiformes > Arhynchobatidae > Rhinoraja > Rhinoraja longicauda. The sequence continues at coordinate 42,439,754 of NC_135958.1, forward strand.
AGTTCACAGCCTCCTCCCTCCTTAAATAAATGAGTACTTAGATTGCCTGTCAATAAAGAGAGACCCATATCAGGCAAGTATTTCATGATATCGTCTTCAGTTGTGAGATTTTGTTTGCACTTTGTGGAGCAAAACAAATATTCAATGGGATTACTCATCTGATTACGGTTTTCTTTAAATTAAAGGTGCGATATCAGTGTACATAAAATTCATTAAGCAATATTTACTTAAATAAATATCACAATTCTAATGATGGCAGAAAGGCTTAGCAGTTGTCCGATTTGCTTTATCTGTTTCTGACCTTCATTTTTCCTTTCCATGTTCAAAAACGAATATATAAACTAACATATAACCTTTATTGTTTATATTGGGGCTAGTGAAACTTCACATTAATCATTTGTCCAAATATAGAGAGAGATGTGCACTCTCCTTTCTAAGGTCCGTTCTTAGGCTCCTAAGGTCCTTTCTTAGGCTCCATTCCTCAGAACTATCCCATCTTGCATATACAAACTTTATTATTTCCGAGGTTCCTGGATTTCTTCATTTCATGAACCCTGCTGTGTTTGAGACCTGTTAATTGGCCATTGGTATTTACTGCCATTTCCCCTTAACTGTATCATGACTTGCAGTTGCAGGCAAGCACACCATATGCCTCCTTCACTGCTCCATCTACTTGAGTTGCCACTTATAAGGAGGTATGGACATGGACCTCTAGATCCCTCTGTACATCAATGCTGTTGAAGTTCATGCCATTAATTGTATATTTTCTCCTTGCATTTGACCTCCAAAAAATACACCTTGCTTTTGCTCAGATTAAACTCTATCTGCCATTTCTCCGCCCAGTTCTGTGGCTGATCTATATCCTGCTGTATACCTTGACAGCCTTCCCCACAGTCCATGACCCCAGTAATCTTTGTGTCATCTGCAAATTTACTAACCAATCCATCGGCATTTACATCCAAACAGCAGAGGTCCCAGCACAGATCCCTGCAGAACTCCACTGATCACATTACTCCAGCCTGAATCCAATCCTCCCACCATAACCCTCTGTCTGGTATGAATAAGCCAGTTCCGAATCCATACGACTTAAGTCATTATTAATCCCGAGCACCATAATCTTCTCGATCTGCCTACCATGGAGAACTTTATCAAATGCTTTCATAAAATCGATGTAGACAATATCCACCACACTACCCTCATCGATCACCTTGGTCACCTCCACAAAAAAAACAATCATGTTAGTAAGACACAACCTGCCGTAAACAAGCTATGCTGACTGTCCCTATCTAACCCATACTCCACCAAATGTGAGTAAGTCCTAGCTTAACGTATCCTCTTAAATAACTTCCATACCACTCTGAGGCTAAACAGCCTATCATTTGCTGGATTCTTTCTCCAGTCCTCTGGGACCTCTGGGCTAGCGATGACCTTTGTCAAGGCTCTAGTAATTCTTCTCTTGCCCCTCTGAATAACGTGGGATAAATCCCATCAAGTCCTGGGGATTTATCCACCTTAATGCTCTTCAAGAGCCCAACACCATCACCTCCTTAAGCTCAAATACCCCTTGCATATTAGTGTTCTCCACACTTATCTCACTGTCCTCCATTTTCTTCTCCTTGGTGAAAACAGATGCAAAGTACTTGTTTAGTACATCTCCTACATCCCTAGACTCCAAGCACAAATTCCCTTCTTGATACTTAAAGGGGTCCTACCTCTACCCTCTTGTTAATATCTGATTTGTCGAAAGGCATTTCTTGGCTGCTTTTGACCCTTCTATTTGCCTGCTTGAGTTATTTCCTTTATTTATATTCCACAAAGGCTCTGTGTGATTCCATCCTCTTAAATCTTACATATGCTCCCTTTATCTTTATGACCAAATTTACAACCTCATTGATTATCTTACTTTACCATCCTTATATCCCTCTCCTCACTGGAACATGCAGGTTCTGAACTTCAATTAACTGGCCTTTAAACGATTCCCAAATGTTAGATGTAGTCTTACCCGATAACAATTTATCCCAGTGTACCCTCCCAAGCTCCTGCTTTACCCTTACTGCTTGTGGTTGTAGTTTGCCATTCTCCTGTTTAGTACTTTCCCACAAGGTCCAGCCTTCTCCCTATTCAAAACAAATTTAAACCATGAAGTTGTGATCTCTATCCCCAAACTGCTCTTTCACTGAAACACCAGTTACCTGGCCCGGCTAATTTCCCAACACATGGTCCAGTATGTTCCCTTCCTGAGTTAGACTATCCACATACTATTTCAAGAAACTCTTGGATACACCTCACAACCTCTGCCCCATCTAAACCTTTCTCACAGAACAGGTCCCAGTCAATATTCGTGAAGTTAAAGTCATGCACCAAGACAAGAAACTGAAGATGCTTCTTCTTCTTTCGTGTCCATCATTCAAACGTTACATCACTGTCATCGTCCGTCCTGAAAAGGGCGCAAGCTTCCGGCGACAATCAGTGGGAGCCTCACTTGTACAGTAGACGATGGTGGTAGCAGAATTAGCGACAGATTTTCCAGTTTCCAGCCTCGTGACGTGGAGGCTTCTGCTATGGGGCCACTGAAGATGCTGATTTAGATAAATTAAAGAATTATTCATTTGCATTCACCTCCAGGTATTTGATATGAAACTGTTCTGCAGGCTTTGAGACCCTAATGTTGTTATCGCTTTTCCCACAGACAAATGGACCTGGGCTCGCTTGAGCCCGACAGGTGTGAAGCCATCAGCACGATCGGGAGCCTCTCTTGCTGTTACTGCCAACAATCGCATCGTCCTTTTTGGTGGTGTACACGATGAAGAGGAGGAGGAGAATATCCAAGGAGAGTTTTTTAATGACATTTCTATCTATGACGTGACAAAGAATCGCTGGTTTACTGGGAAGTTAAAGGAATGCAAAGGAGAGAAAAGAAAACGAAGACGTGGAGCGAAAGAGAAAGAAACTGTCGGAGAGGCAAATGAAAACCCAGAAAGCAGGAGTTCAACAGAAATTGTGAAGGAAGTTGTTACGGAAGATGGCACTGTGATGACCGTGAAACAGGTTTTGAACAGCCCTGATACCAAACCAATCGCAGAAATTGAGGAAGAGGAGGAGGAGGAGGAGGATGATGATGAAGATGATTCCGAAACAAGTACATCCGTTGAACCATGTGCTCGGTCCAGTGCCATGGCATCGATTAAACATGGTGTATTATATATCTATGGTGGAATGTTTGAAGAGGGAGACAGACAGTTCACTTTAAATGACCTTTACTGCATTGATCTACACAAGATGGAGAAATGGAAAGTTTTGGTGGAAACTGATCCAAGTAAGTTTGACTTTTGGTGAAACGAGGCATATTTCTTACTTTGATTTGAACTACCATTTGACATAGTCATATGTTTCCATGGGGGTAATCAGCCAATCAAGGGTATGCCAACGCTCAGAGCAATCCCATTCTTTGTTATTTCCCTGTGACCGATTTCACTGCATAATTGGAGTAACCTACCAACCAACACCCTTTGGGATGTGGGAGGAAAACCGATTGCTTGGGGTATCCACATAGTCTTACAGAGAAGGTGCAAATCTTGCAAAGGAGGCCAGGATTGAACCTAGGTCGTTGGGGCTGTGGGGAAGCAGCATTAACCGTTACTGTGCTTCCCCATAAATGTAACATTGCAGAAAGAATCCACTGGCCTCATTGAGGGTTGTTTGCTCCTAGTAGGGAAATCCCACCAATCCCATTCCCCTGCATGTTCCCCTCCATTAACATCCATTTGTGTCCATCCAGTTCCTTTGCTGGATTGTTTCTGGCTTCCACCATCCTTAAGATAATGAGTTCCAGAGCAGTGCTCTGTGTCTTTTTTTAAAGAAGGTTTTTCCTCTCTTCCCCCTTGTATTTTTTTTACCAGAATTTGAAATCTATGTCCTTAGTCTTGAACTACCTGGTAATGGGAAATCCCACACGTTCTTCAGAAAATGTAGTGACCACAATTGGTTGCTTTATTGCATTTTTGGCCAGACCAGCGGTTTATAAAGGTTCTGCATAACTTCACTGCTTTTTTGTTTTTTGTCTGTTTATGAATCCCAGGATCCAGCATGCATTATTAAGCTTTTAATGATCTGGGGGACATGTGCACCTCAGTTCCATTGTTGCCTTTTAATCTGTCTCTTGATCTTTCTGCCAAGGGGATTATTTGTAGAATTGCAGAATCTTTTTACCCTTGTTATATTTCCTCTGTGCATTTTGGCATCCTTTCCTTGAGCTCTAGCAAACTGTTACTATCCAAGTTTGGAATCATCAGCAAATGTGCACATTTTATCCAGCACATACTTAACTAAGACATACATTTTTTTCTCCAAAAAAGCAATAATCCCAGCTCATTCTTGGGAACAATGTTGCCTAACATGCTCTTGTTCTGAAAAAATAACTCTTTACTACTCTTATTTTGCCATTTAAGTTAATTTTTCATCCTTGTTACGAGTAAACCTTTTGAGTTTTACGAACAGCCTTTTATGCGGCAATTTATCAAACTCCTCCTGAGAATCTGTGTAAGCTAACAACTGCAGCATTCTCTTTATCAGTGTACCTCAGTAAAACATTGCGAGTTTCCTTCAACAAATCCATGTATTAACTCCTCTCCTGTATTAACTCAACTTCAAGTGGCTACTTTTTTTTACCTAGTTGTGGAAAAGGTTTTAGAAAAGGTAAAACTGCATGGGTATGACTTTTACCGCTGCTTGATGTTTCCCATTACTTAGGGAGTTCATGATGTGTAACAACAACTTGGGAAAAATTATTTAGTTTAGTTTAGAGATACAGGCCCTTTTGCCCTCCGAGTCCACACCGACCAGCGACCCCTGCACATTAACACTACCGACACGCACGGGATAATTTTACATTCATAACCAAGTCATTTAACCTACACACCTGTACATCTTTGGAGTGTGGGAGGAAACTGGAGATCTCGGAGAAAACCCACGCAGGTCAGGGGGAGAACATACAAACTCCGTACAGACAGCACCCATAATCAGGATAGAACCCGGGTCTCTGGCACTGTAAGGCAGTACCTCTATCACTGCGCCACCATGCCGCCTGGTGAAACTATTTGTGGGACTATTAATTGTAATTTTCTGATTAGTTCAACCCATTGGAACTTTGCAAAGTTAACAAAGTTGGGCATTACATATAAAATTATCTTCTTGTCCATTAGGTACTCCTGCACATAGTTATCAACTGCAAGCTTGCAAATTTTAGATCATATAAAATTATGAGAGGCATAGATAGGGTAGACAGTCAGAACCTTTTTCCTCGTGTGAAAATGTCCAACGATAGAGGGTATAAGGTGACGGGGAAAGTTTAATGGAGATGTGAGGGGCTAGCTTTTTGTGGTGGGGACTTGGAACGCACTTCCTGGGGTGGTGGTCGATGCAGATACGATAGTGGCATTTAACAGATTATTGGATAGGCACATGTAAGTGCAGAGAATACAGGGATATAGATAATGTACGGGCAGATTAGATAAGTGTAACTTGGCATCATGTTCGGCACAAATATTGTGGGCTGAAGTTTCTGTGCTGTACTGTTCTGTGTTTTATCCACCAAGTCTTTATAAATATCCATTATATACATATATAAGCCTATGTGAAAATAGCATCTCACATATAGAAATGTTTGGCTATAAAGTACACTGAAATATTGCAATTTATATTTAAAATTGATGTAAATCCCCAACTAAAGATTCCGATTGATTACCTATTGACAAACTCCCACAAAACATAAGCATTTCTATTCTACCTTAGAAATCATTTGAATGATTGGGCATCATTGAGTTGTCTGCAGTATAGGTTTTCAATCTTGTCAATGAAAGGTAACATTGAAAATAAATATTTCTTTAGTTACTTCAAGAAAGTAACACCTTAACTTATTTCTCAAAGGAAGACTGTTATTCCAAGAAGAAATGCTGTTAAGTTTTGTGAATGAACAGAATACATTTTTGGTCATTTAAGTTTCATATAGAGCTCTGTTTCTCTGACATTATGACCAAATAACAGTAAACTTTTGGGCACCAAAGAGAGGAAAAGATGCTGAAAATCAGATTCCAAATATTTCCCCCAATGTCTTGCCCAGACATTACCTGTGTACATAGAGTCGCTATGACCAATACATGCAAACCTTGAAACGAGATACAAATAATGTTTCATCTGGTCCTTTTTTTAAAAAGAAATACAATGCGAACTGATGTTGGTCTGAAAGCATGTGCTGTGGGTCATTCAGTCAGATGGAATGCAAATTTCTTTTAGTTTAGAGATACAGCGTGGAAACAGGCCCTTCAGCCCACTGGGCCCGCTCCGACCAGCGATCCACGCACATTAACACCATCCTACACCCATGCGGGACATTTTCTTAAGCATTTATACCAAGCCAATTAACCTACAAACCTGTACGTCTTTGGAGTATGGGAGGAAACCGAAGATCTCGGAGAAAACCCACGCAGGTCACGGGGAGAACGTACAAGCTCCGTACAGACAGCACCCGTAGTCGGGATGGAACCCGGGTCTCCAGCGCTGCATTCACTGTAAGGCAGCAACTCTACCTCTACACCACCGTGTGCGCCACTTTGAGGTGCAGCAAAAAGCACTGATGGCCAAAAAAACTCCAGGCCATCGGTGCTTTTTGCTGCACCTTAAAGTGGCGCAGTGGCGCACACGGTGGTGCAGCGGTAGAGTTTTCAGCCCGCTGTCTGAGAAATAGTCTTCCTTGCCCACAATGAAGAAAATGTTGTGAGGGTAATGTCTGGACTACTATTATAATTTAATTCAGAACATGCTGGTTGCATCTCATGGAGATAGCACTGTGAAGATCTATTTGATCTAAAGTACGTCATTCGTTGACTTAGATTTATATTGAAGGTGGCTATTGTTTTCTTTGCCTTCGCACTTCTGTAGAGACTCAGGAATGGCTGGCCGAAGAAGAGTCAGAGGGTGAGGAAGAATGTGAAGGAGCTGCAGGCGGGGAAGATGATGAAGAGGACGATGACAGCAGTGACGAAGGTCATTATTTTAGCATGGATCAGCATTATAGTTATTTAGTTGACTTCAATGTATTTCACCTCATGGATAATTGAAAGGATCTGCAGAAGGTTCATTTAACAAGCCAAAGACGTATGAAAAATCAGGGAGGGAGGGAATTGCAGATTAATACTAAAGGTGTTTTTTCTCCTTCCCAGTACTGACAAAGAGTCTTTGACTTGAACATTCTCTTTCCATACTTGCTTCCAGGAGTGTTTTCAGGATTTTCAGAAGATATAGTTTCATGGGTTTTTTTCTTCATAAAATGAACCTGCAATATTATTTTTTGTTTTCACCTTTAGAATTTTATCTTAGAGATTTGGCCATGTACATGAAACGCGATCTCCCGGTTACCAAACATTTTAATTCCCATTCCCATACTGAACTTTCGATCCTGGGCCTCCTCCACTGTCAGAGTGAGGTCACATGCAAATTGGAGGGACAGCACCTCGTATTTCGCTTGGACAGCTTACAACCCAGCAGGAGGAATGTTGATTTCTCTAATTTCAAGTAACCCCTGCATTCCCTCGCGCCCCTCCTCCACCACCCTAGTGCCCTACTATTCCATTATTCACATCCCTGTACACCATCGTGATCACCTCTTTCCCCACCCAACAAAGGACCATTGTGGGCTCCATCCTTCCTTGGTCATTTGTTGCCCGCCCTGATTTGTTCTGGCCTTTTCCTATCTCCAGTTCCCTCCCCTCTACTTTGACTGAAGAAGGGTCCCGACCCGAAACGTCACCCATCCATTTTCTCTAGAGGTGCAGCCTGGCCCACTGAGTTACTCCAGCACTTTGTGTCTATCTTTCTACACATGAAACCTAAACTAGCCTCAGGAGACGGAGCTGGCTAATGTTGTTTGGAAAGGGACACTAGCAGGAATGACGGTGGAACAGCAATGGCAGGAATTTCTGGGGAAAATTCGGAAGTCACAGGATCTTTTCATTCTAAAGAGGAAGAAAGATTCTAATGGGAGAATGAGGCAAGTGTGGCTGTCAAGGGAAGTCAAAGACTGTATAAAACTAAAAGAGAAAGCAAATAACATTTGAAAGATTAGTTGGAAGCTGGACGATTGGGAAGCTTTTAAAAAACGACAGGTTAACTAAAATGGCAATACGGGGAGAAAAGATAGTATACGAAGAAGGTAAGCTGGCCAATAAGATAAAAGAGGATAGCAAAGGTTTCTTCAGATATAGGGACATATTAATAAGCAAATAAAAAAACTTTGCTGTGTACCATGTATGTAGTCAATGCACATGAGATATGGTTTAGTTCTGACAGCACACATTTTCACATACTTTCTTACATAGGAGATCATTCAAGCCATCAGGACTGCCAGTACTCAGAGCATTACCATCAGTCCCATTCCAGCATTTGTCTCCCTTTATCCTTCCCTCTCACATGTCTGCCAACTCCCTACTGGTTCCCCTGCCGCCCACGTGCACTGACGGTCATTTACAGCAGCCAATTCCTCAATCAGCACATTTTTAGGATGTGGAAGGAAACCAGGGTAAATTTGGTACAGCAAGCGAAGTCAGGATGGAATCTGTGTTGTTGAGATGGTGTGCCGGCAGTACCAACTGCTTCAGTCTGAAGAAGGGTCTCGACCCGAAACGTCACCCATTCCTTCTCTCCAGAGATGCTGCCTGGCCCTCTGAGTTACTCCAGCATCTTGTATAACACCATTTACATCAGACTTTTTGTTTAATATTTCATTTTCTCTACTATAAAATATCAAGGATGAGTTGCACCCTGGCCATTCCCTCTTCTCCCATCGGGCAAAGGGTATAGAAGTGTGAAAACGCACACCTCCAGATTCAGGGACAGTTTCTTCCCAGCTGTTGTCAAGCAACTGAATCATCCTACCACAACCAGAGAGCAGTGCTGAACTACTGTCTACCTCATTCTTGCACTAAACGTTATTCCCTTATCATGTATCTGTACACTGTGAATGACGCGATTGTAATCATGTATTGTCTTTCCGTTGACTGGATAGCACGCAACAAAATCTTTTCACTACCTCGGTACATGTGACAATAAACTAAATTAAACATTTGCACTTTTATACCAATATGGGTAACATGGATTTGCCATTCATTTACTTTCTAGATCTGGGTAAATTAATTTAAAGAAATCATTAAAAAACAATTGATTGATTTGTGTGCTGTAATTCTATACAATTGTTCCATTGGCTGCTTTTTGAATGGGTTGCTATCCAACCCATTCCATTTAGTATGCAGAAATTATTTAATGAACATTCTGAAACTGCACTATCATGCTCGAATGGTTTGTCAATTTCTGCACAATTTTAAGCAAATCCCATGTATACTGCTTGTGTGAAATTAAGATTGGGCAGAATTGAAATACATTTATGAAAGGAATATCATGTTACACGGCATGGAAACAGGCCCTTCAGCCCAACTTGTCCATGCCGACCATGTTTCCCCATCTAAGCTAGTCCCAGTTGTCCACGTTTGGCCCATATCCCTCTAAACCTTTCCTATCCATGTACCTATTCGAATGGCTTTTAAATCCTATTAATTCCTGCCTCAACTATTTCCACTGACAGCTTAATCCATATATCCACCACCCTCCAAGTGAAAAAATTGTCCCTCAGATTCCAATTAAATCTTTCCCCTCTCTCCTCAAACCTATGTCCTTGATTCTTCCTGTCCTGGGTAATACTCTATGCATTCATCCTAACTACTCCCCTCGTGATTTTATACACTTCAATAAGATCACCCGCCAGTCTCCTACACTCCAAGAAATAAAGTCCTAGCTTACCCAGCTTTACCCTATAGCTCAGGTCCTCGACTCCTGGCCACATCCGTGTAAATCCTCTCCGTACTCTTTTTAGTTAATAACATCCTTCCTGTAGCAGGGTGACTGAAATTGAACACAATACTCCAAACATGTCCTCATCAAGGTGCTGTACAACTGTAACATAACATCTCAACGTATGTACTGCATACCCAGAACGATCAAGCCCAATGCACCAAAAGCCTCCTTTACCATGTGACACCACTTTCAGGAAACTATGTAGCTGTACTCCTAGATGCCACTGCTCTACAACACTCCCCAGGGCCCTGCCATTCCCTGTAAAGGTCCTGCCTTGGTTTGGCTTCCAAATCATTTGGAATTTTAGAGGTTTTCCTTTCAGAAGTGATGAGGGCAAATGTTTTTATTGATGTTCTATACTTGGTCTTTCGCAAAAGGCTTCAATAAGGTTCCAGACAGGAAATTATTAAATAAAAACTGAGCGCACAATATTACAAGCAATGTATTGGTGTTGATTCAAGATTGATTAAATGGGAGTAAACACTGGGAATAAATGATCTTTTTCATTTATTACTGAAAAGGTAATATGTCTGGTGCTTCAGGGATTAGTGTTGGGGACTCGGCCATTCAGTTCTTATCTCTTATTTTGATGAGTGTGTGTTAAATTTGTCCAAGTTTGATGATGTGTCAGTATGGGATATGTGAATAATCTAGATGTTTTATGGAGATATAGATATGCTGAGTGGGCAGATGACATGGCAGCTATAATATAATGTGGGGAAAAAGATGAAGCCAATCACATTGGTGGGAAAAAAAATAGTATCATGGGTGGGGAATATTTTTAATTATTTTCCAAAAGGTCTGAGTAACCTCTCTAAAATATAGTATTTTTGATATTCTGGGTCACTGCAGATTTATAAGATCAGCCATGACCTTATTGAAAGGCTCGGGCACAAGGAGCCTGACTTATGTACTTACAATTGATGTAGGCGTGTACAATGGTTAAGAAAATAAAATTTCCAAATTGACTTTCATTTTCATTAATTTCAAAACTATTTCCAATAACTGATTAACAGAAACAGGAGAAAGCCAGTTAAACCCTTGCTCCTCTCCATGAAAAGATCACAGCTGATATTGTGGCTCAAGTTTGATTTCATGCCTTCATGCAGTATCCTCTGATTCCCCAAGTATCCAAATATCTATCATTCTCAGGGTTGATGACGCTTTGGGTCGAGACCCTTCCTCAGTCGCCCATTCCTATCCAGTGCTGCTGCCTGTCCTGCCGAGTTACTCCAGCATTTTGTATCTATCTTCTAATATGCCTTCTGAGTTGCTTCCTTTATTTTAGGTTCTGTGTTTCATATCAAGATTCCTTTGTACACTAACGCTTCCTGGTGTTGCAACATATAATAGGGATGTAAATATGGACCAGTAGTTGTAAGTTTTTAGATTATAAGATTTATATTTGAGATTACAAGAAATCATTAATGATTTATTTTCTCTATTAGGTGATGACCATCCTGCAGTGCAGCCACCCGAGTCTTATTCAGAGTATTTGTCACGCACAGAGTCTTACTGGATTAAAGTGGCCAAAGATAATATGGGCCAGAATGCCAAAGAGAAGAAGACTTTGAAGGTGGCACAGGCAATGGCAAAGACTTTTTATGAGAGTGTGTGATGGCCAGAGGTTACAGTGCCCTCCGTAATGTTTGGGACAAAGACCAATCATTTATTTATTTGCCTCTGTACTCCACAATTGGAGATTTGTAATATAAAAAAATCACGTGGTTAAAGTACGCTTTGTCAGATTTTAATAAAGGCCAATTTTATACGTTTTGGTTTCACCATGTAGAAATTACAGCAGTGTTTATACATAGTCCCCCCATTTCAGGGCACCATAATGTTTGGGACACAGCAATGTCATATAAATGTCAGTAGTCATGTTTAGTATTTTGTTGCATATCCTTTGCATGCAATGACTGCTTGAAGTCTGCGATTCATGGACATCACCAGTTGCTGGGTGTCTTCTCTGGTGATGCTCTGCCAGGCCTGTAATGCAGCCATCTTTAGCTTATGCTTGTTTTGGGGGATAGTCCCCTTCAGTTTTCTCTTCAGCATATAAAGGGCATGCTTAATTGGGTTCAGATTGGGTGATTGACTTGGCCATTCAAGAATTGACCTTTTTTAGCTTTGAAAAACTCCTTTGTTGCTTTAGCAGTATGTTTGGGATCATTGTCTTGCTGTAAAATGAACCACCGGCCAATGAGTTTTGAGGCATTTGTTTGAACTTGAGCAGATAGGATGTGTCTATACACTTCAGAATTTATTATGCTACTACCATCAGCAGTTGTGTCATCAATGAAGATAAGTGAGCCAGTGCCTTTAGCAGCCATACATGCCCAGGCCATGACACCCCCACCACCGTGATTCACAGATGAGGTGTTATGCTTTGGATCTTGGGCAAGTTCCTTCTCTCCTCCATACTTTGCTCTTGCCATCACTCTGATATAAGTTAATCTCCATCTCATGTCCACAAGACCTTTTTCCAGAACTGTGGTTGTTCTTTTAAGTACTTCTTGGCAAACTGTAACCTGGCCATCCTATTTTTGCAGCTAACCAGTGGTTTGCATCTTGCAGTGTAGCCTCTGTATTTCTGTTCATGAAGTCTTCTGCGGACAGTGGTCATTGACAAATCCTCACCTGACTCCTGAAGAGTTTCTGATCTGTCGGACAGGTGTTTGGGGATTTTTCTTTATTATAGAGAATTCTTCTGTCATCAGCTGTGGAGGTCTTCCTTGGCCTGCCAGTCCCTTTGCGATTAGTAAGCTCACCAGTGCTCTCTTTCTTCTTAATGATGTTCCAAACAGTTGATTTTGGTAAGCCTAAGGTTTGGCTGATGTCTCTAACAGTTTTATTCTTGTTTCTCAGTCTCATAATGGCCTCTTTGACTTTCATTGGCACACTTTGGTCCTCATGTTGATAAACAGCAATAAAAGTTTCCAAAGGTGATTGAAAGACTGGAGGAAAAACGCGTTGCTGAGAGCTCTCTTATACCTGCAGAGGTAATAAGGAGGCAATTAAACCTACCTTGGCAATTACAAACACCCGTGAAGCCATGTGTCCCAAACATTATGGTGCTCTGAAATGGGGGGACTGTATAAACACAGCTGTAATTTCTACATGGTGAAACCAAAATGTATAAAAATGGCCTTTATTAAAATCTGACAATGTGCACTTTAGCCACATGTGATTTTTTCTATTACAAATCTCAAATTGTGGAGTGCAGAGACAAATAAATAAATGATGGATCTTTGTCCCAAACATTATGGAGGGAGCTGTATGTAGAAATGTACCATGGTGAATTTAATTTGTTAATGGGCTATAATTATTGCCTTTGAACTCAGCAGAAAACTACAGAAGTAATTTCAGCTATTTTATATATTTTGACACTGTAAGTTTGAAAGTTAATTTAAAATAGACTGACTTTACTGTTACTTTTTTCTAAATCTTATATTACACCAGAGGTAAGATCTTAGTTTTTGTCAATCATTTGATTCCTATACAGTACATTGACTGTGTTGCTCTATTACTGTTTCATATGTTTAAATATGTTGCTTTTTCCCCCTAAATTCTTAACATCAAAGGGAAAGTATTTGCATTTTTGCACTTCACCTACTATGATATAAAAAAATAACTCAAGATTCAAGATTCAATTTATTGTCACATGTACCATAAGATACAGTGAAATTTGAGTTACCATACAGCCATATTAAGTAAAAAGCAACAAGACACAGCCACATAAAATAAAATTTACCATAGACATCCACCACAACGGATTCCACATTCCTCACTGTGATGGAAGGCAAAAAAAAGTTAAATCTCTTTTCTTCTCCACTGACTATCAGATTTATTAATTTGCAGGTATTTCTGACGCCTGAAGGTAATTTGTTTAGAAATACAGCATTAACATAGGCCCTTTGGCCCACCAAGTTCACGCTGACCATCGATCACCTGTTCACACTAGTTCTATGTTATCCCACTTTCTCATCTGCTCCCTGCGCTCAAGGGGCAAGTTTCAGAGGCCAACTAACCTATAAACTCGCCGTCTTTGGGATGTGTGAGGAAACCCACTCTGTCACAGGGAGAACATGCTAGTTCCATGCAGACAGCAGCCGAGGTCAGGATTGGAGCTGCTTCTCTGCTGTGATGCAGCTTCTTTTATCAGCTGGAAATGGAAAATAATTGGTGGTATTAGCACAGGGAAGTTAAAAGCAAAGAAATCAACAAGTAATTGAAATGTGATAACAAGGAACTGCAGATGCTGGTTTATACCAAAGATAGACACAAAATGCTGGAGTAACTCAAGCAGGGTCTCGACCCAAAGAGTTACCTATCCATTTTCTGCAGATGCTGCATGACCCACTGAGTTTCTCCAGCATTTTGTGTCTATTTGCTGCTTAAGAACAGATCAGTACAGCATAGGAATGGACCCTTCGGCCCACAATGCTTGTGCCAACTTAAACTGATCTCACCTGCTTGTACATAATCCATATCCCTCTATTTTCTGCACGTCCTATCTAAAAGCCTTTTAAAAGCCACTATCTGCCTCCACCACCACCCCTGTGAATGTGTTCCAGGCCCCACTACTCTGTGTAAAAAAAAGCGTGCCTTGCACATGTCTATTAAACTTTGCCTCTCACCTTTTAGCCATGCCCTCCAGTGTTGGACATTTCAACCCTAAGAAAAAGGTTCTGACTTCCACCCTATCTATACCTCTCGTAACTTTATCTACTTCTATCGTCCCCCTTCAACCTCTGACATTCCTGAGAAAGCAATACTTCTCCCTGAAGCTGAAACCCTCTAATCCAGGTAGCATTCTGGTAAAACCTCTTCTGCACCCTTTCCAAAGCCTCCTTATCCTTCCTGTAATTGGGTGACCAGAACTGCATGCAATACTCCAAATGCATACCATACGCCTTCTTTAACCCGCTATCTACTTGCGCTGACACCTTCTGCGAACTATGAACTCCAAGATCCCTCTGCACAGTAATGCTGTTATGGGTCCTGCCATCAACGGTACATATTCCTCTAGGCTGCAACAAATCTATCAGCTCCAATCATCTAGGTTCCCTTGCCATTGGAATTAGTTGATTGATTTGTGAAGGACCGTGTGCTTCCAGGAGTGCAACATCAAGTACATGTTAAACAAACACATGCACAGGCGTCTTCGTTCTGACATTGGAACGTAGACCATCATCCTCGACCTCGAGGGATAGCCACGACGACAACGACATTCCCCTTACATTCAACCTCCCACTGTGCAACACCTCACACTTGCTCGGGTTAAACGCCATCCACCATTTCTCCACCTATTTCTGAAGCTGATCTATATCCCGCTGTATCTTCTGGTAGTCCTCACTGTCTGCAACTCCTCCAATTTTGGTGTCATCAGCAAAATTACACACCAATCCATTTACATTTACGTCCAAGTCATTTCGATACACCACAAGCAGCAGAGGTTCCAGCACAAATCCCTGAAGAACTCCACTGGTCACAGACCTCCAGTCGCAATATCTGTCTTCCACCATAATACTCTGTCTTCATTGCATATGCCAGTTCTGAATTCCTACTACCAATTCATTGTAAATCCCATACATCTTCTGCATCAGCTACCATGAGGGACCTAATCAAAAGCTTTACTAACAGCTCTGTGCACAACAACCCCACCTTCATCAATCTCCTTCGTCACCTCAAATAACTCAATCAACATGATAAGACATGACCTGTAGTGTACAAAATCATGTTGACTATCCCTAATTCGTTCATCTCATCTAAATGGGAGTAAATCCATTCACAAAGAATTTGAATTTAGTTAACTGTCACATGTACCGAGGTAAAGTGAAAAACTTTTGTAGCGTGTTAACCAGACAGCGGAAAGGCAACATATTATTTCATATTTATTTCATATTTCGAATACAGCACGGAAACAGGCCCTTTCGGCCCACCAAGTCCGCGCCGCCCAGCGATCCCCGCACATTAACACTATCCTACACACACTAGGGACAATTTTTACATTTACCCAGTCAATTAACCTACAAACCTACATGATTACATTTGAGCCATTGATAATGTCTAGGCTGAATAACATGAATAGCGTTTAGTGCAAGATAAAGCCAGTAAAGTCTGAACAAAGGCAGTCCAAGGGTCTTCAATGAGGTAGATAGTAGTTCAGCACTGCTTTCTGGTTGTGGTAGGATGATTCAGTTGCCTGATAACAATTGGGAAGAAACTGTCCCTGAATCTGATGGTGTGCGTTTTCACACTTCCTTTTGGCTGATGGGAGAGGGGAGAAGAGGGAGTGGTCAGGGTGCGACTCGTCCTTGATTTTGCGGGTGGCCTTGTCGAGGCAGCATGAGGTGTAGATGGAGTCAATGGAATGGAGGTTGGTTTGTGTGATGGTCTGGGCTGCGTCCACAATTTTCTGCAATTTCTCGCGGTCTTGGATGGAGCTGTTCCCAAACCAAGCTGTGATGCATCGCGATAAAATTCTTTCTATTGCGCATCTGTAGAAGTCCGTGGGAGTTGTTGGGGACATGCCCAAACTTCCTGTACTTTCTAAGCAAGTAGAGCGGTGTGCTTTCTTGGTCGTTGCTTCAATATGGGTGGTCCAGGAGAAGTTGTTGGTGATATTGACTCCTAGGAATTTGAAGTTTTTAACCATCTCTACTTTGGTGCTGTCAATGTGTGTACTACTAGTATGAGTAGCACTTTGCTTCCTGAAGCCAATCACTATTTCCTTTGTCTTGCTGAGATATTAAGTGAAAGGTTGTTGTCTCGACACCAGTTCACGAGGTTCTCTATATCCTTCCTGTACTTCGTCTCATCATTATTTGATATCCGGCCCACGATGCTGGTGTCGTCTGCGAATTTGAAAATGGAATGAGACGTGTACATGGCTGCACAGTCGTGGGTGTACAAGGAGTAAAGAAGGGGGCTGAGAACACATCCTTGCCGAGCCCCCGTGGTGAGGATTATCGCAGAGGATGATTTGTGCCTTATCCTCACTGATTGGGGTCTGTTGGTCAGGAAGTTGAGGATCCAGTTGCAGACATGAGTGCTGACTCCAAGTCCTGCGAGTATGGTGATGAGTTTGGAGAGCATAAACTGTGAGGAAGATGCTATGAGGTTGCAGGGTGACTTGGACAGGTTGTGTGAGTGGGCGGATGCATGGCAGATGCAGTTTAATGTGGATAAGTGTGAGGTTATCCACTTTGGTGGTAAGAATAGGAAGGCAGAGTATTATCTGAATGTTGTCATGTTAGGAACAGGGGACGTACAACGAGATCTGGGTGTCCTAGTGCATCAGTCACTGAAAGGAAGCATGCAGGTACAGCAGGCAATGAAGAAAGCCAATGGAATGTTGGCCTTCATAACAAGAGGAGTTGAGTATAGGAGCAAAGAGGTCCTTCTGCATTTGTACAGGGCCCTAGTGAGACCACACCTAGAGTACTATGTGCAGTTTTGGTCTACAAATTTGAGGAAGGATATTCTTGCTATTGAGGGCATGCAGCCTAGGTTTACTAGGTTAATTCCCGGAATGGCGGGACAGTCATATGTTGAAAGACTGGAGCGACTAGGCTTGTACACACTGGAATTTAGAAGGATGAGAGGAGATCTTATCGAAACGTATAAGATTATTAAGGGGTTAGACATGTTAGAGGCAGGAAACATGTTCCCAATGTTGGGGGAGTCCAGAACAAGGGGCCACAGTTTAAGAATAAGGGGTAGGCCATTTAGAACTGAGATGAGGAAAAACCTTTTCAGTCAGAGAGTTGTGAATCTGTGGAATTCTCTGCCTCAGAAGGCAGTGGAGGCCAATTCTCTGAATGCATTCAAGAGAGAGCTGGATAGAGCTCAAGGATAGCGGAGTCAGGGGGTATGGGGAGAAGGCAGGAACGGGGTACTGATTGAGAATGATCAGCCATGATCACATTGAATGGCGGTGCTGGCTCAAAAGGCCGAATGGCCTCCTCCTGCACCTATTGTCTATTGTCTAAATGTCTTTTCAATGTTTTTATCATACCTGCCTCAACTCCTTCCTCTGGCAACTTGTTAACCTGTTAAACCTTCCCCATCTCATCTCAAACCTATGCCCTCAAGTTCTTGATTCCCCAACTGTAGGGAAACGACTTTGTGTATTCACCCGATCTATTCCGCCCAAGATTTTATACACCTTTATAAGATCACCCCTCAGCCAGCAGCACCACTGGTAATAAAGTCCTTGCCTGCCCAACCCCCCCCTCCCTATATGGTGCAGGCTCTCGACTCCTGGTCAGAATATGACCAACTCTGACTCTGCTATCAAAGATACTTTGATTGTTATTTTCTTGCCTTACTCTTTATTCCCTCTATGTTCTTGGCTTTTGTCCTTTCATTTAATAGGACAGTTAAATGAGACAGATTTTTTAACAAGCCTTTCAAGCTTGAAAGGGCTCAGAAAAGATTTACGAGGATGTTGCCAGCTATAGGGAGAGGTTGAGTAGGCTGGGTCTCTATTCCATGGAGCGTAGGAAGATGAGGGGAGATCTTACAGAGGTAGACAAAATCGTGAGAGGAATAGATCGGGTAGATGCCCAGTCTTTTACCCAGAGCAGGGGAATCGAGGACCAGAGGACCTAGGTTCAAGGTGAGGGGGAAAAGATTTAATAGGAATCTGAGGGGTATATTTTTCACACAGTGGTGGGTGCATGGAACAAGCTGCTAGAGGAGGCTGTGACAATAGACAATAGGTGCAGGAGGAGGCCATTCGGCCCTTCAAGCCAGCACCGCCATTCAATGTGATCATGTATTTAAAGCTGCTCACCCTATCCATTGTCAGAGTGAGGCCCAGCGCAAATTGGAGGAACAGCACCTCATATTTCGCAAATTGGAGGAACAGCACCTCATATTTCGCTTGGGTAGCTTACACCCCAGTACATTGACTTTTCTAACTTCAAATAGCCCTTGCTTTCCCTCTCTCTCCACCCCTCCCCTTCCCAGTTTTCCCACCAGTCTTCCTGTCTCCGACTGCATTCTATCTTTGTCCCGCCCCCTCCCCTGACATCAGTCTGAAGAAGAGTCTCGACCCGAAACGTCACCCATTCCTTCTCTCCAGAGATGGTGCCTGACCCGCTGAGTTACTCCAGCATTTTGTGTCGACCTTCGATTTAAACCAGCATCTGCAGTTCCTTCCTATATGTTCTATTCTGTCGTCCATCCAACGTTTATTGCCGAGGTTTCGATAGCTCCCCACCTCTACATGCCTGATTACGTTTCCAGAGTTATTCTGTCCATGTAATAGCCATTCCCTCAGACTGCACTCCCAAATTCCATAAATAATCTAATCTCTGATAAGCAAGTCCTTATCTACAAAAGCTACTATTAAGTTCTAACAATCTTACTCTATTAAGAAAGTATCAAAAGATTCTCTCTGCATTTGGGTGCATATTGAGCCAACTGCCTCATTTCTGTGCAGGTTGAAATGCGCCTAAAAATGCAACTAACACATTCTTCAGGGTCTACTTTTAGTAGGTTCTTCCATAGGGTATAATTTCCTTCCTATATCTTCAATGATGTACAATATTAATTTCTGTCAGGATACAAGAAACTGCAAATGTTGGTTTACAAAAAAAGGCACAAAGTGCTGTAGTAATTAATCATCAGTTCAGGCAGCAACTCTGGAGAGCATGGATAAATGATGTTTCAGGTTGGGACCCTTCAGACTCCAATCTTGAAGAAGGGTACCGACCCGAAACATCACATACACCGATCAGCCAAAACATTACGAACTGATGAGCCAAAACATTTTAACCACCTGCCTAATATACTGTTGGTCCTCCGTGTGCAGCCCCATACACAGCAGGGTGCGATGCACTGTGTATTGTGACACATTCCTCCCGTGCCCACCATTAACATTTTCTGTGACTTGTGCCACAGTCGACCTTCTGTTGGTTCGGACCAGTCGGGATAACCTTCGTTGCCCTCGCGCGTCGATGATCCTTGGGCACCCAACACCCTGTCGCCGGTTTATGGTTTGTCCCTCCTCGGACCACTGTCGGTCGGTACTCACCACTGCTGACCGGGAGCACCCCACAAGCCTTGCCGTTTCACAGATGCTCTGATCCAGTCGTCTGGCCATAACAATGTGGCCCTTGTCAAAGTCGCTCAGGTCTTTACTCCTGCCCATTTCTCCTGCATCCAACACATCAACTTCAAGAACTGACTGTTCACTTGCTGCCTAATATATCCCACCCCTTGACAGGTGCCATTGTAACAAGATAATCAATGTTATTCACTTCACCTGTCAGTGGTCATAATGTTTTGGCTGATCGGTGTAGTCTATGCTCTCCAATAATGTCTGTCAGTTCTGGTTTATTTGCCGTAGCCAGTTTAATATGTAGTATAATCTCTTCCCTCCACTGTCTCCATTCTACAGAGAGGTTATCTGCTGAGGAATTTAGCAGCTCAGGATTATAACAGAGATAGACAAAAATGCTGGAGTAACTCAGTGGGACAGGCAGCATCTCTGGAGAAAAGGAATGGGTGACGTTTCGGGTCGAGACCCTTCAGACTCTCCAGTGATGCTGCCTGTCCCGCTGAGTTACTCCAGCATTTGTGTCTATTTTCGGTGTGAATCAGCATCTGCAGTTCCTTCCTACAGGTTTATATGACCCATTATATTACATAGTATCTCAGATGAATCACCCAGCTTGCTTACACCGACCGCACACATCCATGTGTTATGTCACGTGGATTATGTTTGGCATTCAGTATTCAAATTCAGTGGATGGAAAATAATCAGGAAAGCAATGATGAAACTGAAAGGTAAAGTAAGGGGCCAGCACAATGGCAGAGTGCCAGTGACCCGGGCTCAATCCTTTCTACGGGTGCTGTTTGTATGGAGTTTGTTCATTCACCCTGTGACTGAGTGGGTTTTCTCTGGGTGCTCAGGTTTCCTCCCACATTCCAAAGACGTGCAGGTTTGTAGGTTAATTGGCTTCTGTAAATTGCCCCTAGTGCGTCGGATGGAACTAGTGTAAGGGTGATCGATGGTTGCCGCAGACTCGGTGGGCTGAAGGACCTGTTTCAATGCTGTATCTCACAATCACATTCATACTTTATTAGCTAAGTATGTTTTGCAACATACGAGGAATTTATTTTGCCGTACAGCCATAACAATAAAAAGCAACAGAACACACAAAATACATTTTAACATGAACATCCACCACAGTGACTCCTCCACATTCCTCACTGTGATGGAAGGCGAAAACATTTAAATCTCTCCCTTTGTCCTTCCGCGGTCGGGGGCCTCTAACCTTCCGTTGACGGGACGATCTTGACTCCTGTAGCCGGCGGCGGGCCTTCCTCATCGGGGCGATCAAGCTCCTGCATCGGGGGGGGGGGGGGGGACCTCAGGTCCCCCGCGCCGGGCGATCTACCCCAGGTCGGGGCTAGTCGAACGTCGTGCGGCTTTTGGAGCTCCCGACCGGTCTCAACCCGAGACTGCGAGCTCCTCGATGTTAAAGTCTCTAAACTAAATGTTAAAACAAGGTTCATGTGATTTGATGCGCAGCAAGAGCCGTGGGGCAGCCTCTGTACAAGGGGTGCTTCTGTGAAGAATATTACCAACATGTCTCTGGAACGTGAGAGGTTCAAGGGAGACGTATATAAAGTTATGAGAGGCATTGATAGGGTAGACAGTCAGAACCTTTTTTTTCCCCGCGTGGATATGTCGAACACTGGAGGCCATAACCACAAGGTGAGAGGGGGAGAGTAGTTTAATGGAGATGTGCAGAGCATACCTTTACACAGAAATAGGTGGGGGCCTGGATCACATTGCCTGAGTTGGTGGTGGAGACAGATGCACTAGTGGTGTTTACGAGTTTTTCAGATAGGCACATTGAAGTGCAGGGATATGGATAATTTACTCAGAGATGAGATCAGTTTAATTTGGCCTCATGCTCAGTACAACCATTGTGGGCCAAAGAGGCTGTTCCTATTCTATGTTTTAACAGAAAACTCATAAGTCGCAGGTCTATACATTCAATTGTATATAGTATTGGGCAGATGATAATGCAGAAGGAGATTTAGCATTTTATGTGCAGAATCTTTTTATGGGGTGGTTTTCATAACCACCCCATCCAGCAATGTCGGCCATCTGGAGGATGAACGGGTGCAATCCCCAGGTGGAATTACTGACAATCGGAAAGCTATGTGGATTGGACATAAGTCAGTAAATAACCCAAGAAAAAGATAAATGTTCAAATGTGATAAAATCCCAATCCATTGATATTCAGTGCCCAGTTCCAGGCTCTTTCCCACCGTCCATGTTTTCGAAATGTCCTCTGCATCTCAGTCATGTTTCCAAATAGTCTTGGTGCTCGCGGGGCATTTAGGGACAACTGTCTTCCCTCCTTCACCAGTGCCTTCCAATCAGCATGCAGGCACCATGTTGATGAACACATGGTTGCAATAAATCTCCTTCATGTCTCATCCAAGTCATTTCGAACGATAACCAAGTTTACTGTTATTGAATTTTCTTCCCAACGGTGTCATCCATTCCTTTTCTCCGGCAGTGATGTGTCTCATAAAACCGTGGATTATGCCATTGTGACCATTGTAATACACTCCCAGCAGAGATAGAGACATAATATTTCCCCAGCAATTGAGCAACACTCACAAAAGCATTAAGCTTTACATCGATCACAAGCTTACACTTGTTATTACAATGTGTAAATCCACAACCAGACTCTCATATTATCTTTGTCCTGTCCCCTCCCCTGACATCAGTCTGAAGAAAGTTCTCGGCCCTAAACGTCACCCATTCCTTCTCTCCAGAAACGCTGCCTGACCCGCTGAGTTACTCCAGCATTTTGTGTTTAAACCAGCATCTGCAGTTTTCCTTCCCACCCATCTATCATATTCATTATTTCTTCTGGGCAGGCCCAGTGATTCCCTGTTTGACATCTGTCCAATCTTGGTTCTTCATCAATTGTTACAGCATGATCAGTACCATTGTGCTCTGTTATCCAAGCTCCCTATTTCTATCGTTCAATATTATGCACCTGCTATAGGGTAAAAGACTGGTGTGGAACGTGGAGAACAACTCCAATGATGCACGTTGCCTGAGTATCTTGGCACATCTGATCCACTTCACTAGACTAGCTAGAGTCAGTACTTGTAGATGAGTCAGGTTGTATGTCCAGACTCCACTGCTCATTTGTTAAGTTGATATCCGATTGGCGATGTGGAGGTTGGCTAATTGTAGAATGCCACCATGTACCTGAGACATTGGCCATGGGAATAAACTCCACACACCTGTTCCCTCTGCTCTTCCCGAGAAATATTACTCTCTGACATTCTATTTATTATCCTCTCATATGGTTTGAGTATTTTAGCTTCCTTAAGAAATGCTTGCACTGTCTTACTCAATGTCTCAGCATCTTCAAATAGTTGCTGACATTCTCTTTATCATCTCGATCTTCCCTCTCAGCTCTTCTAATTGTTCACTAAGTCCTGATACACCTATCAGATTAACTGTGGATAGCTCTGCTACATATCCTACGAGTCCTCTTCAAATTCAACGTGTTTTTATCCCCTTTTCTCAGTAACTGCCCCTTTAACAAATATTGGAATAATTTCCTTGTGGGTGTAGAGCACCATTCTGGAATGTCCAACGCAGTAAGGTTCAACATTACCTGAATGTGACGGTAATAGAAGACAAGGGTTACTTTTCTTCACTAACCCGTGACCGTCCTAACACCCTCATCACAGAGGGTCAGTCTCTCAGTAGTTGTGGTCAGGGTTAAGTAAGTTAACACCCATTTAACCAAACCATACTACATTGATCTTCGCATACTACCGTGGTGAGACCTCCGGACCTACTGAGTTTGAGTTGAGCTTATTGTCACGTGTACCGAGGTACAGTGAGCTTTTTTTGCGTGCTAACCAGTCAGCAGAAAGACAACACACTCGATTGCAGTCGAGCCATCCACCGAGTACAGATACACGATAAAGGGAATAATGTGAATAATGTTATGTGCAAGATAAAGCCAGTAAAGTCTGATCAAAGATAGTCCGAGGGTCACCAATGAGGTAGATTGTTGTTCAGGACGGCTCTCTAGTTGTTGGTAGGATGGTTCCATCTGGGAAGAAACTGCCCCTGAATCTGGAGGTTTGCTTTTTCACACTTTTATACCTTTTGCCTGAGAGGGGAGAAGAGGGAGTGGCCAGGGTGTGACTTGTCCTTGATTATGCTGCTGGCCTTGCCGAGGCAGCTTTAGGTGTAAACCGAGTCAACGTTTGCGTGATGGACTTGGCTGCATCCACAATTCGCTGCAATTTCTTGCAATCATGGATGGAGCTGTTCCCAAACCTACCTCCTGCACCCATGCAGATCTCATTGACTTCATTCACTTTACTCATTTCCATCCTGCACTCAAATTCATTTCGACCATCTCCGACATGTCATACCGTTTCTTGCTCTCACCCTTCTCCATCACAAGAGACAGATTATCGACTGACATCGATTATAAACCCACTGACTCCCACAGCTATCTAGACAACACCTTCCCACCCTGTACGGAGTTTGTACGTTCACCCCATGACATGCGTGAGTTTTCTTCGAGATCTTCGGTTTCCTCCCACACTCCAAAGACGTACAGGTTTGTAGGTTAAATGGCTTGGTAAATGTAATAATTGTCCCTTGTGTGTGTAGATAGTGTTAATGTGCGGGGATCACTGGTCGGCGCGGACCTGGTGGGCCGAAGGGCCCTGTTTCTGCGCTGTATCTCTAACTGAACTAAACACAGCGTGTGCCCTGCTCTGACAACAATAATAATGAAGCAGCTGCTCCCTCCTGTCTAGCATCTGATCAATGGCAGCAGCTGGATCGCAGCAATGATAAAACCACTAAATGTCATGAACTGGTGGACTCTCTTATTGAAGGGAGTCAGTGTCATTGTATTTGTATTTGTCCACCCACCATCTCATGTCTGGATGCTGATGGGTTGCATGCAGGCATGGACTGTTGCATTTACTGAGTGTGTTTGGCTTAGAGATACAGCGCGGAAACATGCCCAGTGGGGCCACGCCGACCAGCGATCCCCGCACACTCACACTGTCCCACACACACCAGGGACAAGTTTACATTTATACCAAAGACAATTGACCTACAAAGCTGTGCTTCTTTTGGAGTGTGGGAGGAAACCGAAGATCTCGGAGAAAACCTGCACAGGTCACGGGGAGAACGTACAAACTCCGTACAGACAGCACCCGTAGTCGGGATGGAACCCGGGTCTCCGGCGCTGCAAGGCAGCTGCTCTACCGCTGCGCCATCGTGCCGCACACTGATTTGTTGCAAATGGAATTGAACATTGTGCAAATATCAGCAAACATCCTACTTCTGATGAACCAGCTGGAGATGATTCAGGCCAGATGTTCTTTGAGGAAGTGCTGCAGTGATGTCCTGTCGCTGAGGTGACTGGAACTCCAACAACTGCGACCATCCCTCTTTGTACAAGGCGGTCCACAACATTAGATGCCCATTGACTTCAGCTTTATCAGGATTCCTTCATGCTGCAAATGCTGTGGTGAGATGTGAAGTTTATTAGTGCCAGTGAGTAGATTATTGGTGAACAAGATAGACACAAACTGCTGGAGTATCTCAGCGGGACAGGCAGCGTCTCTGGGGAGACGTTTTGGGTCGAGACCCTTCTTCAGACGTCTGAGTTACTCCAGCATCTTGTGTCTTTTTTCGGTTTAAACCCGCATCTGCAATTCCTTCCTACACATTATTGGTGAGCAAGGTGGCTTGATGGCACAAGTTCACAAGTTATTAGAGAAGAATTAGGCCATTCGGCCCATCAAACCTACTCCACCATTCAATCATGGCTGATCTCTGCCTCCTAATCACATTTTCTTACTTTCTCCCCATAACCCTTGACACCTGTTCTAATCAAGAATTTGTCTATCTTTGCCTTAAAAATAAGCACTGACTTGGCCTCCACAGCCCTTTGTGGCAATGAGTTCCACAGATGAACTACCCTCTGACTAAAGAAGATTCTCCTCACCCCCTTTCTAAAAGCATGCAGTTTAATTCTGAAGCTACAACCTCTGGTCCCAGACTCTCCCACCAGTGGAAACATCCTTTTCCACATCCAGCAATGCTGCTGACACAATAGACAATAGGTGCAGGAGGAGGCCATTCGGCTCTTCGAGCCAGCACCACCATTCAATGTGATCATGGCTGATCATTCTCAATCAGTACCCCGTTCCTGCCTTCTCCCCATACCCCCTGACTCCACTATCCTTGAGCTCTATCTAGCTCTCTCTTGAATGCGGTTTGTTCACCAAACACTTTGTTCACAAATGCTGGAGTAACTCAGCAGGTCAGGCAGCATCTCAGGAGAGAAGGAATGGGTGACGTTTTGGGTCGAGACCCTTCTTCAGACTGACCTACCTAACACTTTGTTGATGATTAACAGTAGACTGAGGTGGTCATTAGCTGGATTGGACATACTGCTTTTTGTGAACATATCACATATGAGCAATTGCCCACGTTCTCAAAGAAATGCCACTATTCTTCCTGCAGGGGAACAGCTTGGCTATAGCTGTGGAAATTTCTGGACCATTGGTCTTCACTAGTTGCAATACCGTCTGATCAAATAGCCTTTGCTGTAATTTTGCTCACAACAATGATAAAACCATTAAATGTAATAAGCTGGTGTAAGACTCTTCCACACCATGGCATCGGAAATGTTCTCATTCTTTAGGAAACAGGGGTTCCCATCTTCCATTATAGATGAGGGTCTCCTCAATATTCCGCAGCTCCGCTCTTGCTCCCCCTCCCCCCATTCGTAACAAGGACAGAGGCCCCCTTGTCCTCACCTTCCACCCCATCAGCCGTCGCACACAACATATAATCCTCCGACATTTCCGCCACCTCCAACGGGATCGCACTACTGGCCACATCTTCCCATCTCCACCCCTTTCTGCTTTCTGCAGAGACTGTTCCCTCCAAAACTCCCTGGTCAACTCGTCCCTTCCCACCCAAACCACCCCCTTCCCAGGTACTTTCCCCAGCAACCGCAGGAGATGCAACACCTGTCCCTTTACTTCCCCCCCTTGACTCCATCCAAGGACCCAAAAGTCTTTCCAGGTGAGGCAGAGGTTCACCTGCACCTCCTCCAACCTCATCTACTGTATCTGCTGTTCCGGGTGTCAACTTCTCTACATTGGCGAGACAAAGCGCAGGCTCGGCGATTGTTTCGTTAAACACCTCCGCTCAGTCCATCTTAATCTACCTGATCACCTGGTGGCTCAGCACTTCAACTCCCCCTCCCACTCCCAATCTGACCTTTCTGTCCTGGGCCTCCTCCATTGTCAGAGTGAGGCCCAGTGAAAATTGGAAGAACATCACCTTATATTTCGCTTGGGTAATTTACACCCCAGCGGTATGAACATTGATTTCTCTAACTTCAGATAGTCCCTGCTTTCCCTCTCTATCCCCTCCCCCTTCCCAGTTCTCCCACTAGTCTTCCTGTCTCCGACTACATTCTATCTTTGTCCCGCCCCTTCCCCTGACATCAGTCTGAAGAAGGGTCTCGACCCGAAACATCACCCATTCCTTCTCTCCCGAGATGCTGCCTGACCTGCTGAGTTACTCCAGCATTTTGTGTCTACCTGTAAGACTCTCTTGTTGAGGGTTATCAGTGTCAGGCATTTCTGTGCCATGAATATTATTTTCCATGTACCAGCTCACACCTGGATGTTGGCACTGAATTTGCTGGCTTGACCTTGCACTCAACGTTATTCCCTTATCATGAATCTACACACTGTGAATGGCTCGATTGTAATCGTGTATGTTTTTCCGCTGACTGGATAGCACGCAACAAAAGTTTTTCACTGTACCTCGGTACACGTGACAATAATCTAAACTGACTAAGGTGATGTGAATCAAATTGCCAGAAGACTAACTTGTGATAGTGGGGATATAGGTGAGTGGCTGAGACTTGTGTTACTCACTTGATGGACCCTCGCATCACTGAGGAGGTGATGACTTTGGAGCATCTACCTTTCACCACCTGGTGAAATGGTATGGCTAGACAGCAGATTGGAAGGCATGTACTGCAAACATCTTTAGCAATATCAAACTCTACTGGTTGGCGTTAAATTTGGCAGGTAGAGAATCATAGTGTCACACAGCACAGAAACAAGCCCTTCAGCCCAGCTTGTCCATGCCCACCAACATGCCCCATCTAAGTCAGTCCCACCCGCCTGCATTATCCCTCTGAATGTTTCCTATCCATGTACCTGTTCAATTGTTAGTTAAATGTTGTTACTGTACCTGGCTCAACTACCTCCTCTGGCAGTTCATTCCATACACCCACCACCCAATGTGCGAAAAAGTTGCCCCTCGGGTTCCTTCTGCAGTTGTACAGGGCCCTAGTGAGACCACACCTGGAGTATTGTGTGCAGTTTTGGTCTCCTAATTTGAGGAAGGACGTCCTTACTATTGAGGCAGTGCAGCACAGGTTCACGAGTTTAATCCTTGGGATGGAGGGACTGTCATATGAGGAAAGATTGGAAAGACTAGGCTTGTATTCACTGGAGTTTAGAGGATGAGAGGGGATCTTATAGAAACATATAAAATTATAAAAGGACTAAACAAGCTAGATGCAGGAAAAATGTTCCCAGTGTTGGGGGAGTCCAGAACCAGGGGCCACAGTCTAAGAATAAAGGGGAGGCCATTTAAAACTGAGGTGAGAAAAAACTTTTTCACCCAGAGTTGTGAATTTGTGGAATTCTCTGCCACAGAAGGCAGTGGAGGCCAATTCACTGGATGAATTTAAAAGAGAGTTAGATGGAGCTCTATGGGCTAGTGGAATCAAGGGGTATGGGGAGAAGGCAGGCACAGGTTACTGATTGTGGATGATCAGCCATGATCACAACGAATGGCAGTGCTGGCTCGAAGGGCCAAATGGCATCCTCCTGCACCTATTTTCTATGTTTCTATGTTCCCTTTCCCTTCTCACCTGAAACCCCTGTCCTTTGGTTTTTGATTCTCCTACTCTGGGTAAAGATACTGTGATACTATTTCAGGTGATATTCAGACATATGGAGGACAGAAAGCAAATCAATCAAAATGCTGCCTGTCAATAGCTTCGGTGTAAAGTCCATTTGCATTATTTTAAGATGCTTGTCAAACTCTTTGTGTAGGTGACCTGTACAAAAGTGATGGCTTGCACGTGAACAGGAGGGGCAGCAACACACTTAGTGTGGAGGAAAGAACTGTAGGTGCTGATTTACACCGAAGATAGACATAAAATGCTGGAGTAACTCAGCGGCACAGGCAGCATCACTGGGTAGAAGGAATGAGTGAGGTTTCGGGTCAAGACCTTCTCTCCAGAGATTCTGCCTGTCTTGCTGAGTTACTCCAGCATTTAGTGTCCATCCTTACAGTGAGGTTTGCTAGTGCTACTTGAGAGGGTTTAAACTAGAATGGCAGGGGGGTAGCAGCCAGAGCACCATGTCAATAAACGGAAGGGCTGAAGAGAAAGAGCTTGTGAGAAGTAAGTCTCAGAGGAAGGATAGGCTTAGTTTAGTTTCGTTTAGAGATACAGCGCGGAAACAGGCCCTTGGGCCCAATGGGTCCGCGCCGACCAGCGATCCTCGCACATTAACACTATCCTACACACACTAGGGACAATTTTTACATTTACCAAGCCAATTTACCAACATACCTGCACGTCTTTGGAGTGTGGGAGGACTCCGAAGATCTCGGAGAAAACCCACGCAGGTCACGGGGAGAACGTACAAACTCCGTACAGACAGCACCCGTAGTCAGGATCGAACCCGGGTCTCCGGCGCTGCATTCGCTGTAAGGCAGCAACTCTACTGCTGCGCCACCGTGCCACCATGACCGCCCAGATCTATGAACACAGGGTGGGGGTGGGGTGGGGGTGGGGGGGGGGGGGGGGTAATGCAGGCTGGTGTGTTTACTTCAATGCTTGGAATACTGTGGGTAGCGCTGATGAACTTGGTGCCCAGATCAATGCTTGGGATGATGTTGTGGTCATTATGGAGACGTGGGTGTAAGAGGGCCACGACTGGCAGCTCAATGTGCCAGGGTTTCAATGTTCCACACGTGGTAGAGAGGGAAGTGAAAACGGTGGAGGAGTTACTTTACTAATCAGGGAGAATGTCAAAGAGGACATACCGGACCGCAGGTATGGGGTGGGCTAAAATATAAGAAAGGAGCAATCACTGTAATGGGATTATATTACAGACCACCCAATAGCAGTGGAGGACAGAGGATCAGATACGCCGAAAGATTATGGAAGCTTGCAAGAACCACAGGGCTGTTGTAGTTGGTAGCTTTCACTTCCCCAATATTGACTAGGACTTACTCAGTGCAAGAGGATGAGACCGGGCAGATTTTGTCAGGTGTATCCAAGACGATTTCTGAAACACTATGTGGATAGTCCGACTCGAGGAGGGGCCTTACTGGACTTTGTGTTGGGATCATCTGGGAAATGAGCCTGGCCAAGGTTGAGGTGTCATGGTGGAAGAGCATTCTGGAGATAGTCATCACAACTCCATTGGTTTTAATGTAATCTGAAGAAGGGTTCTGATGTAATCTGATTCTAATGTAATCTGAAGAAAGGTTCTGACTAGGGTTGCCAACTATCTCACTCCCAAATACGGGCCAAGGTGATGTCACCGCCCCGCACCTTACGTGACCTCACCCAGCCAGCGGCCACATGCTCCCGCTCCACCAATGGCGGCCGCCCGGGCCGGGAGGTGGGTTGCTACGCAACCTCTGTTAGGCGGTGCTCGGGCCTCCGGACCTAGACTGTCCGTAGCTAAAATGTTGGAAACCAGAGTGTCGAGACCTAAACTGTCGGGGCCTACAGTGTCGGGACCTACAGTGTCTGGGCCTACAGTGTCAGGGCCTACAGTGTCGGGGCCTACAGCGTCGGGGCCTACAGTGTCGGGCCTACAGTGTCCGGGCCTACAGCGTCGGGGCCTACAGTGTCAGGACCTACAGTGTCAGGGCCTACAGTGTCGGGGCCTACAGCGTCGGGGCCTACAGCGTCGGGGCCTACAGCGTCGGGGCCTACAGCGTCGGGGCCTACAGCGTCGGGGCCTACAGCGTCGGGGCCTACAGTGTCGGGCTTACAGAGTCGGGGCCTACAGTGTCGGGGCCTACAGTGTCGGGGCCTACAGTGTCGGGGCTTACAGTGTCGGGGCCTACAGTGTCGGGGCCTACAGCGTCGGGGCCTACAGCGTCGGGGCCTACAGTGTCGGGGCTTACAGTGTCGGGGCCTACAGCTTCGGGGCCCACAGCGTCGGGGCCTACAGCGTCGGGGCCTAGAGCATCCGGACCTACAGCACCCCCCGGGCCTAATACGGGTCAAGGGCGGTCCCAAAACGTCAGCAATGCATTTTCTCCAGAGATGCTGCCTAACCCACTAAGTTACTCCAGTATTTTGTGTGTACAGAGGTATTAAGATTGTTCTGAATAGGGATAGCTCTGGATGTTCATAAGATCATAAGTGATTGGAGCTGAATTAGGCCATTCGACCCATAAAGTCTACTACCCATGCAATCATGGCTGATCTATCACTCCCGCCTCACCCCATTTTTCTGCCTTCTCCCCATAACCTCTGTCACCTCTGACATGTTGGGGGAAGGTACTGCACTGGGGGAAAACAGATTACAATGTCATTAGGCGGGAGCTAAGGAGGATTAATCGGGAGTAGTTGTAATTAGGTATGTCCACAGTTGACATGGAGGAGTCATTTAAAGGCCAATGATCAAAGTGCAGGATCAGGTAGACACAAAATGCTGGAGTAACTCAGCGGGTCAGGCAGCATCTCGGGAGAGAAGGAATGGGCGACGTTTCGGGCCAAGACCCTTCTTCAGACTGATGTCAGGGGAGGGGGCGGGACCCCGCCACAAAATGTCACCCATTCCTTCTCTCCCGAGATGCTGCCTGACCCGCTGAGTTACTCCAGCATTTTGCGTCTACCTTCGATTTAGACCAGCATCTGCAGTTTTTCTCATACACAAAGTGCAGGATCAGCACGTTCCAGTAAGGAGGGGGGATAAGGATGGCAAGGTAAGGGAACCATGGATGGCCAAGGAGGTTGTGAACTTGGTCAGGACGATAAAATAAGTATATGTCATGTTTAAGAGGGTGGCATGATGAGGAACACCACAAGTAGGAAAGAACTTAAGCAGGCAATTAGAATGGCCAGCAGGGGCAATGAAATGTCATGGGCATGTCGGATTAAGGAAAATCCCAAGACTTTTTACACAAACATTAAAAGCAAGAGGGTGACCAGGGAGAAGGTGGGAATGTTCAAGGATAAAGGAGGGAATCTATGCTTGGAGTCGCAAGATGTAGACGAGTACTTTGCAAGACCAGTGTGGAGAATACAAATATCTAGGGGGGTTTGAGATCGAGAAAGAGGTGATGCTGAGGCTCTTGAAGAACATTAAGGTGGATAGGCCCCCTGGGCCTGATGGGATCTATCCAGGGTTATTGAGAGAGGGATGAGATTGTGCGGGCTTGATCGGGATCTTTGTTTCTCATTTAGCCACAGGTAAGGTCCCAGAGGACTGGAGAGTGGCCAATGTTGTTCATTTGTTCAAGAAGGAGAATCCAGGGAACTCTCGGTCGCTGAGCCTCACATCAGTGGTAGGGAAACTATTGGAGAGAGCTCTTCGAGATTTTGCCCCCATTCGGAAGAGAATTAGCTAATTAGGCATGGGCAGCATGGCTTTGTACACAACAGGTCGTGTCTTACTAACGATGTGGTTTTTTGAGGATGTGATGAAGGAGACTGATGAAGGTAGGGAGGTGGATGTTACATACATGGATTTCAATGAAGCTTCTGATAAAGTCCCTCATGGTAGCCTGATCCAGAAGAATAAAATGCATGAGGTTCACGCTGATTTGGATAAATGGATTCAGAACTGGCTTATATAGTCAATAGTCAATTTATTGACTATTCAGAGAAGACAGAGGGCTGTGGTGGAAGGAAGATGTTCTGGCTGGAGGTTTGTGAGCAGTGGAGTTCCACAGGGATTTGTGCTGGGGCCTCTGCTGTTTGTGACATATATAAATGACGTGAACATAGATGGGTGGGTACGTTTGCAGACGACACCAAAATTGGAGGAGTTGCAGACAGTGAGGAGTGCTGTCAAAAGATACAGTGGGATCTAGATCAGCTGCAGAAATGGGCGGGAAAAATGTCAGATTGTAGGGGCACAGGGATTGGTCCAGACCATCGAACCCTCTGATTGGCCGAAGAGGTCAGGTGGTGCGCAGGAGAGGGAACAATCAGTCTGGTTTTGAACTCCAAGAAAGACAGTTGAATTTATGGTTGTCTGTCGTTTACAGCGTTGGTTTTGTCACAGTTGTTAGCTTTCTAATAAACGTCTACCTCAACGCACATCGCCTTACGACTCACCATAGTGGTGACCCCGACGTGATCACAGATCACCAAGATGCCCCATCAGGAGGCATCGACACCGAACGCAGTCGGCGTTCATCTGCCCCCGTTCTGGGCCCACCAACCACGCCTGTGGTTCGCCCAAGCGGAGGCACAGTTCCACCTCCAGGGCGTAAAGGAGGACGAAACCAGGTTCTACCACCTATTGAGCGTCCTGCCGTCGGAGACGTCCGCACGTCACCGACCCGCCAGAAACCGGCAAGTATGCGGGCCTCAAGTCGCTGCTGCTGAAAACCTTCGGCCGCAGCCAACAACAGCGGGCCAGCACACTCCTGCACTTACCTGAGCTCGGGGACCGACCGCCGTCAGTCCTCATGATGGAGATGATGACTCTGGCGGGAGAGCACACCAAATGCCTCATGTTCGAGGAGGCATTCCGCGAGAAGCTGCCAGAGGACGTCGCGTAGTTCTAGCAGACGTCCCGTTCGGGGACCCGATGGATTTTGCAGAGAAGGCGGATGCGCTGGTCGCGGCAAAGACGAAGCGCGCCGGCCGGCTCGGTAAATCGGGTTTCCACACCAGTGAGCGACCGACCGCGCGGCCAAGATGGCTCCCATCCGCCCGCCACTTTTCAAAAAAACCGCCAAACTGCCACATCGACGGCAGCCATTTTGAAACAGGCTCACGACATAGAAACACACCAGCACGGCTGGTGTTTCTTTCATAAATGGTGGGGAGCAGCGGCACGCAACTGTAGAAGCCCCTGCACGTTCTCGGGAAATGCCTCGGCCGATCAAATGTAGAGGCAATCTCGATCGGCCAGAACCATCGCCTCTACCTTGCTGAGCAACATACCGGTACCGTTTTCCTCGTGGATACCGGGGCGATCGTTAGCATTGTGCCCCCATCCTGCCAGGAAGCGCGATCAGGTAGGACCGGTCCCCCACTCATTGCGGTGAACGGCAGCCCTGTCCGTACCTACGGAACACGGGACATGTCCCTGTCCTTTGGTTCCAGGACCTACGACTGGACTTTCATCATCGCGGATGTAGGCCAGGCAATCCTGGGAGCAGATTCCTTTGGGCTTTCTCACTGATCCCTGACGTCCGCAGGAAGAGCCTGCAACCGTCGGCCAGTAACGTTGACCCTCCCGCTCTTTCGGTTTCCGTGTCGCCCAGCCCGACCGTCCAGGCCGTCACCACGACCTCCGACCCGTTTGCTGCGATACTCGCTGAATTTCCGGAGTTCCTGGTCCAGCGTTTCGACGCACCTGCCGCCAAGCACGGAGTCGTGCACTTCATCCCCACGGAGGGACCGCCTGTTTTCGCCCGAGCCCAACGCCTACCCCCTGATAAGCTGGCAGTCGCTCGCGAAGAGTTCCTCACTTTGGAACGGCTGGGGATCGTGCGCCCGTCGGACAGCCCGTGGGCCTCACCGTTACACATGATCCCAAAAGCATCTGGGGTGGAGACCATGTGGCGATTACCGGCGTCTGAACGCCATCACCACGGCTGACCGATACCCGGTCCCTCATGTTCAG
The DNA here is from genome assembly GCF_053455715.1 of Rhinoraja longicauda. Classification (NCBI taxonomy): domain Eukaryota; kingdom Metazoa; phylum Chordata; class Chondrichthyes; order Rajiformes; family Arhynchobatidae; genus Rhinoraja; species Rhinoraja longicauda. The sequence goes on from NC_135958.1 coordinate 42,474,635, forward strand.
GATTTTTTCTGCCAGCCTAGAGGGTGCCACGGTATTCTCAAAACTGGACTTAGTCCGAGGGTATCACCAGATCCCGGTTCGCCCCGCAGACATCCCTAAGACCGCCACAATCACCCCGTTCGGGCTTTTCGAGTGGCTGCGGATGCCTTTCGGCCTCAAAAACGCCGCCCAGGCGTTTGTTCCAACGCCTCATGGATCATGTGGGTCGGGGTATGCCTTTTGTGTTCATATATCTGGACGATATTCTCGTGGCAAGTCGGTCGGCTCACGAACACCGGTCCCACCTGCGCTCCATATTCCAAAGGTTGCAGGACCACGGCCTGATCCTACACCCGTCCAAATGCCAATTCGGACTATCCTCGGTCGATTTCCTGGGTCATTGGATCACACAGGCCGGTGCCGTTCCCTTGCCCGAGAAGGTGGCTGCTATCCGCTCCTTTCCCCGCCCCGACACCATCAAAGGGTTACAAGAATTTGTAGGCATGGTGAATTTTTACCACCGATTCGTCCCGGCGGCAGCTCGGATCATGCGCCCCCTTTTCCAATGCCTCGCGGGTAACCCCACCGAGCTCGTGTGGTCCCCTGCTGCCGATGCGGCTTTCGCGGTGGCCAAGCTGGCCCTCGCGAACGCCACCATGCTCGTCCACCCGCGCTCCTCTGCCCCCACCGCCCTCACCGTCGATGCCTCCGGCGTGGCGGTGGAAGGCGTCTTAGAACAGCAGGTTAACGGCCTCTGGCACCCTTTGGCGTTTTTCAGCCACCAGCTCACTCGCCCCGAACTGGCTTACAGTGCCTTTGATCGGGAACTCCTGGCCCTCTACCTGGCGATCCGTCATTTTCGCTATTTTTTGGAGGGTCGCTTTTTCGTTGCCTTCACTGACCACAAGCCACTGACGTTTGCTTTTTTGAAGGTTTCCGATCCGTGGTCGGCCCGCCAGCAGAGACACCTCACTTTCGTTTCTGAATTCACCACCGACGTTCGGCACATTGCGGGTAAACTAAACGCCGTGGCGGATGCCCTGTCCAGACCGGCGGTTTCCCCGGTTGCCGAGGTAAGTTCCGGGGTGGATTTCCAGGAGCTCGCGGAGGCTCAGCGCCTGGAAGACACCCCCTCCCTGTACCCCCCCACCACCTCGGGGTTGCGGTTGGCACAGGTAGCCTGTGGTCTCACTCGTACCAAACTCTGGTGCGATGTTTCTCTGCCCCGCCCCCGCCCGGTAGTGCCCACTTCCATGCGGCACCAGGTTTTTGATACCATTCACGGCCTGGCACATCCGTCCATCCGGGCCACTTCGGCTCTGGTTGCGGCTCGCTTTGTCTGGCACGGGCTGCGGAGGCAGGTGGCCGCCTGGTCCCGCTCCTGCATTCCTTGTCAAACCTCCAAGGTACACCGGTACACTCGGCCCCCCGTCCAGCAGTTCACGGTCCCCGCAGTCCGATTCCTCCACATCCACGTGGATCTCGTCGGCCCGTTACCCCACTCCAGGGGCTACACCCACCTCCTCACGGTAGTCGAGCGATTCACCCGGTGGCCGGAGGCGCTCCCGTTGTCCGACATCTCAGCAGCCTCCTGCGCTCGGGCTCTGGCACTAAATTGGGTTGCCCGTTTCGGCGTCCCGGACGTCATCACTACCGACCGGGGCGCCCAATTCACCTCGTCCCTGTGGGTGGCTCTGACTCAGCTGTGCGGTTACAACAAACCACCGCCTATAACCCCCAGGCCAACGGGATGGTGGAGCGGTTCCACCGGCAGCTCAAGGCGTCCCTCACTGCCCGCCTGTCCGGCCCCGACTGGGCCGACCAGCTCCCATGGGTTCTCCTGGGTATCCGCACGGCTCCGAAGTCCGATCTCGGAGCTTCCCCGGCGGACCTCGTCTATGGCTCGCCCCTGCGGGTGCCAGGCGACGTTCTCCCTCCATGTTCTACCCTCCCTCCCTCCGTGCCAGCACTCTTGGCTTCACTCCGAGCGCGGGTGGGGTCCCTGGCCCCGGTCCCTGCTTCTCGTCACGGGGATCCCCCTTCACACGTCCCGCCGGCCTTGGGCGACTGTGAGTTTGTGTTCCGACGCATCGATGCCCACTGTCCCCCGTTCCGGCCGGTTTACCAGGGTCCGTTCAGGGTAGTGAAGAAAGGCACAGTCACCTTCACGTTGGAAGTGGGCACCCGACAGGAGGTCGTCTCGGTGTCCCGCCTTAAGCCTGCCTATTTGGACCCAGACCAGCCCGTTTCAGCGGCTCAACCTCCTCGCCGGGGCCGACCTCCGGCCGCAGCTCCCGTACAGCAGTTTCCCCCCTCGCTGCCCCCGTTCGGGACTCCTCTTCCCCCGGTCGCCTTGCCACTGCCGCCTCCGGCTCCGTCAGTTTCCCCTCCTCCCCTTTCGCCTCCGGCAACCCCTCCCACGGTGCCTGCTTCCCCGTCCCCACCCCCGGTTGGGCCTCCCTCTCCTCTCCGCACCCGCTCCGGTCGGGTGGTCCGGCGACCTGCCCGGTATCGCGCCGAGGGTTCTGGGGGGGGGTCATGATGGGGCACAGGGATTGGTCCAGACCATCGAACCCTCTGATTGGTCGAAGAGGTCAGGTGGTGCGCAGGGGAGGGAACAATCAGTCTGGTTTTGAACTCCAAGAAAGACAGTTGAATTTATGGTTGTCTGTCGTTTACAGCGTTGGTTTTGTCACGGTTGTTAGCTTTCTAATAAACGTCTACCTCAACGCACATCGCCTTACGACTCGCCATAAGATAGAGTTTTCTCCGAGCAAGTGTGAGTGGTTGCAGGTTGGGAGGTTGTATGCAAGGGGAAAGTATACAGTTGATGGCAAGACCCTTAACAGCATTGATGTGCAGAGGCATCTTGGAGTCCAAGGTCATAGCTCACTGAAGGTGGCAGCACAAGTAGATAGGATGGCAAAGAAGGCAAATGGAATACTTCCCTTCATTGAGTGTAAGAGTCATGAAGTCATGACACAGCTCCATAAAACTGGATTGGCCGCATTTGGAGTATTGCTTGCTATTCTGGGTACCCCATTACAGAAAGGATTTGGAGGCTTTGGAGGCTGCAAAGGAGGTTTACCAGCATGCTGCCTGGATTAGAGAGCTTCAGCTAGAAGGGGAGGTTGGATAAACTGGGATCCTTATCTCTAGAATGTCAGATGTTGAAGGGAGTATTGATAGAAGTATATAAAATGATGAGGGGCATAGGTAGGGTAGACAGTCAGGACATTTTTCTCAGGGTGGAAATGTACAACACCAGAGGACACAGCTATGAGGTGAGAGGGGAAAAGTTTAATGGAGATGTCTTTTAGGCATCGAGTGGTGGGGGCCTGGAACACATTGGCAGTGGTGGCGGTGGAGGCTAGGGTTGCCAACAGTCCCATATTAGCCTGGACATCCCATATATTGGGCTAAATTGGTTTGTCCCGTATTAGGCCCGGGGGGCGCTGTATGCCCGGACACTGAACGCCCGGGGGCCGCTGTAGGCCCAGAGGCCCGGACGCCGCCTAACGGGGGTTGCATAGCAACCAGCCTCCCGGCCCGGGCAGCCGCCTTTGGTGGAGCACATGGCCGTTGGCTGGGTGAGGTCACGTGGGGCACGGGGTGGTGACGTCACCTTTTGTCCCTTATTTGGGAGTGAGAAAGTTGGCAACCCTAGTGGAGGCAGATCCGATAATGGAATTTAAGAGGTTTCAAGATAGGCATGTGGAAGTGCAAGAAATAGAGGGATATGGATCATGCACAGGCAGATGAGATCAGTTTAGCTTGGTATCATGTTTGGTGCAGATATATAGGACTGAAGGGCCAGTTCCTGCAATGTACTATGTTCATACTGATCTTTCTGTCCTGGTCGCCCACCATTGCCAGAGTGAAGCCATGCACAAAGTGGAGGAACACCACCTCATATTCTGCTCAGGCCATTTACAACCTAACGGTATGAAAATGTTAAGGTCCTGCTCTTAAACCGCAGAGATCAATTTCACAAATTGAATATTTTAGCTAATTTATAAGTATGAATCCAAAGAAAAATTACATGAATGCATGTTTCATGAAATATTCAAAAAGCTCAAAGTTAATATTACATGTGAGCATTGTTATTTGGGTTGAAGGAAGTATGATTTGTACACTAGGGGGGAATACTGCGATTTTGATACCATTAACATCCCAAAAGACTACCAACCAACATATTGAACAAGGGTGTTTTGAAAGCATATTCATTGATATCAAATGTTATAAATGTAAAAACAATATTTGCATCACCTCAATGGGTTACTGAAGGGATTTAATTGAGTCACAATGTTTTAGATTTAACCATTTGCAACATTTGTAAAGCAAGGCATTCTTAATTATTTCTGAGGGAAAACAGATGGTGAAATAAATATGAAACAAAAGACAAAGAACTGATGAAACTTCGAACTATTTCTTTAAAATTAAATCATGGAGAATATAATTTGTCAACATTCCCTTTTAAAGCATAAAATCTTCACACATTATCAGAGAGTAAACATTTGCTTACATGCAAAATAAAACTTTTTTTTTTGTTGAAAAAGACTGACAAATTCATACCATTGAACTCTACTTTGAGTCACAAAAGGCAACAACTTTTTTTATGTTAATAGGCATTTTTGTGCTGTCTGAGAGGCAACTTGTATATTTGAACAAAATTCTCGCCTGCGTGTAATCAACTGCAGGAATTTCTGTCATGCAATGTTCAACAAAGTTTAAAATAATACAGAAACTGTAGTTGTACATTGGATATTGGAAACCATACAGAAACAGAATTGTATATTTGAAATTCATGACTTCCTGAAACCATAATTTAAAAACCGTAGCATCAATTGTTTCCAGACAAATTTCACAAATCAGAGTTTACAAACCATAGACGTGAATTGGGCTGAATTAGAAATCAGTGATAAAATAATTATGGCCATCAAATACAAAATGTTTAAAGGAAGTTTGGGAACAAATATAACTTTTTAAACAAAAAGCAATTATCAAAGAACTCATATCAGAGTATTAAATATTTAGAGGATTATTTTATTTATTATAATCTATGGAAACCCTGCATTCATTCAACAGGGATTGGAATTACCAAGCCAAGTTAATTTGCACTTCCTATTTTTTTATATTGATAATAAACTATCACCTCTCTCTGATTGCCAAAAAAAACTAATCACACAAATAACATTTCTGTACTGTTCAATGATTTACTACAGTTCGCAGTTGAATTCTAACCAAACCAGATGAATGCAATATCTTCTGACAGGCTGATGTGTACAATGTTGTTGCAATAGCTCGCCAAGCTCTGTGCAGAACTGGAACATGCAGACTGTACATTAATTGGCTAGATTACAGACGATGTACTTTCATCAAAGCCCCCAGCACAATATTTGTAAAGTAGATCTTTTTAGCAGTTTAAAAGCTTGTTGCATTTAACCTTTGTAGATAAACTGTTACACTGATGACACATGCAAAGAAAAGCACAGGGTGGTAATAATAGTCGGTACGTTTTACTAAAAATGAAACATGTGTGTGTTATCTATATTCCAAGATTTCAATTTTTTTTCAGCCAAAGTCTTTTTGTTATATTCTTCATTCAAAAGATCATGGCCTCCACCAGCTCCAGACTTCTCTATGACTGCAGTTTGGTCATTTGAAGGCACTCTTGTAGTTGGAATAGTTGTATAGAATTAATAAATTGCTCACTTTGCATCAATGGCTGCCAGTCCTAGATCTGAAACAATAATATTGGGAAAAGGAGTGCTGATACTTAGGTAATGTTATCCACGGAGCCACAAAGTCAGTCAGATGCTCTCTGACTACATTGTTTAATCAGATCAGGTTGTCAAGTGAAAACGCCCACAAAATGCATAGAAAGGTGGAGAATTGATGGAATAGTCTCCAGGTGGCCCTTGGTTTTAATGAATACGTTGTGGCTTGACAAAAGTCTAGTTATCAAAGAGTAGTTGATTTTGTTCCTATGAAGCACCATGGTATTCTGTTCTATGTTAAAGATGCAATATAAATACAGATTGTGTTGTTGATCTGCTTCTGGCCTCAACAAAGTCTTTAATCAAGATATTTGATTTTACAAATGAAAGATTACATTGCCAGTTACAGAAACATAATTGCCAGATCACATAATTATATTGTACTTCTTCATTAGACCTTTCCATGTCGTCTAGATGAAATACAACTGAGTGTAAAGTGCCTCCAAGAATGCTTATTGAATGTATTAAAGAGAGATTTCAATTTGTATTGATTTCTCTGGGGCTTTAGATGTGATTCATAGGAAGAACATGATCTCAATTTTAGTACCTTGGAATTCTGAATTTTCATATCCAGATATAATTTCCATTTTTTACTGGAACAACAAAGTTACATATTGCATCCACCCATAGCCCTCTCTGTTGGGCTGTGAGTCTGTGCCTGTAGTTCTCATTCTGTGTTTTCCTAAACATAAATGAGGCAGTAATTGGAAGCTGAGGAACAAAGAAGGGGAAAGTTTCAAGACTTTAAACTTTAGACTTTAGAGATACAGCGCAGAAACAGGCCCATCGGCCCACCGAACCTGTGCCGACCAGCGATCATCCTGTATACTACCACTCTCCTACACACCAGGGACAATTTACGATTTTAAGCCAATGAACCTACAAACCTGCATGTCTTTGGAGTGCAGGAAGAAACCGGAGCACCCGGAGAAAACCCACGCACTGACAGGGAGAACGTACAAACTCTGTACAGACTGCACCTGTAGTCAGTATCGGACCTGGGTCTCTGGCGCTGTAAGGCAGCAACTCTACACTGCGCCACTGTGCCCCTTTGAATTAAATTTATACGTGTCTGTTGTCTTCAGTGGGTTGACTTGGGATGAAAGGGTATCTCTAAAATATATTCTAAAAATTGTATTGTACAATGATGATTTCCCAGGTTTTCTCAAAGTTGATTTGTTTAGTTTAGTTTAGAGACACACCATGGAAACAGGGCCTGCAACCCACTGAGTCCACGCTGATCACCGATCACCCACACACTAGTTCTATGTCCTACACACGAGAGGCAACTTACAGAAGCCAATTGGCCTACAAACCTGCACGTCTTAGTGGGAAACTGGGAGGAAACAGGACCACTCAAAGAAAACCCATACGGTCACAGAGAGAACGTACAAAGTCTGCACAGGCAGCACCTGTAGTCAGGATCGAACCTGGGTCTCTGGTGCCGTGAAGAGACTGTGCAAAAAATACCCAGTATATTATCGAGGCATGAGAAACTGGAAATACTAAAATATGGAGCAGCAAATAATCTGCTGGAGGAACTCACTGGATCAGGCAGCATCTGTGGAGAGAAATGGGCAGCCTTCATTTTAGGCCGAGACCCTTCATCTGGACCCAAAAGACTGGCTGTGCATTTCCCTCCATGTTTTCCCCCTGACCCGCTGAGTTCTTCCAGCAAATTGTTTGATATATTGCCACTATGCTCAAATCAATCTGAGATACTCCCTTCAAAATTGAGGCACTTGTTGTAATGACATCTGGGAAGAGGCCCGACGGGTCTCACATGGACCTTGGGCTCACACGGTTATTGTGAGTCTTATTTAGTCGCGATCACCATCACAGGGGCTGTAATGACTCAGGCAAAACTTTACTATTTCAATTAAATAAAGTTCAGAATTCCTCTCTATTACGATGGGGTTTGAAATGAAATTGTTAAGCTTGGATGTAAGTAAACAGTATTCATTTGTTTAAATTTTAATCTTAAGGAACATAATCATCGGAGATTTGAAAATGAAAGATAATACATTTGGTCGAATGCTTCAGGGGAAAATGCGTTGCTGTGCAAGGCATTAATACAACTTGGAAATCAGTCGCTGAATTATATTTTCCAGAAATACTAACAATATTGTTTTCAATGAATTAGGTGGAGAAAGAAATTCCTCACCTCCAGCTTTAATATCCTTTGCCCGTTAGATAACTGCAAATCCAAAATTTCAATCATGTACAGTGACATAGGCACAGTGGCGCAGCGGTAGAGCTGCTGCCTTCAGGTGCCAGAGACCCGGGTTCTATCCTGACGACAGGTGCTATCTGTGCAGAGTTTGTAAGCTCTCCCCCTGCATGTGTGGGCTTTCTCCGGGTGCTCCAGTTTCCCCCAACATTCCTAACACGTGCAGGTTCTCAGGCTTATTGGCCTCTGCGAATTGTCCCTAATGTGTCGGATAGTTCGAGTGTACTGGGACCGCTGGTCGGTGCGGACACGATGGGTCGAAGGGCCCGTAATCACAGTGTATCTCTAAATATTAAACTAAATCCACAGTTAGAATGCTTGAGAATGTCTCCCTTTTTTGAGGGACTCATTCCATATCACCAATCTCTTTTGTCGGACTTTTATTATGGGAAGTAAATAATAATTAGTTTGTGGTAACCCAAACGCTTGGGATGAGGCACTGATTAAGAAGAAATTTAGTGGATGACTCATTTAGTCTTGAGTTACAGGTAGGGTTGCTAATTTCCTCACTCCCAAATAAGGGACAAAGGGTGACGTCACCGCCCCGCGCCCCACGTGACCTCACCCCGCACGTGGCCACTGGCTGGGTGAGGTCACGTGGGGCGCGGGGCGGTGACGTCACCCTTTGTCCCTTACTTGGGAGTGAGGAAGTTGGCAACACCACAGTAATGGCGGTCCCGTACGGGACAAACTAATTTAGCCCAAAATACGGGATGTCCCAGCTAATACGGGACAGTTGGCAACCCTAGTTACAGGTCAAAGAAGATTCATTTCAAATTTTTGCTACAGGATACTGGTGATGTTAAATCCATGTACTTATCTTTGAACTATTCAGTCACAGTGTGGCAAGTATTTTTTAATGCATTTTGAAAATGCTTACATTTGCCTTTTGCATGTGTACTTAGCACACATTAGTGCTTAGTCAGCATAGAGCCTCGAAATGCAATCATTGTTTAGTATGCATTTTCTCTGCTTGGGTTGCACAAATGGTTATTAAACAATTGTGCTTTTCTCAAAGCCCTGATGCATTGGCCTCGAAGGTTAATCTGAAACCTGGATTGAAGTATTTTGCCATTTAGTTAGGTGGAAATCTCAGGGAAAATCAGTTTATTTTGCTTTCAAGTGAGTTGTAATCTTTGCAACGAGGTTTTATTTAAATTAAAATCTCCGATTAACAGGGTATGGAATAAAAATAGTGAATTATCCTGAAAGAAACGTTTTCTACTTTGTAAAAGGCAGAGGACATTCAGAAATATTTTCTCTGTAGCTCTCGCTGCAAAACCTTGCTTTTTGGATAAAATCTAAGGACTTTAAAATCCTAAGGTTGAATGATTCTGATAAAGGCATGAATAAAGTCTTAAAGCACCAGAACTATTCAAACCAATCTAGGTAGACATGTCTGGGCAAAAGCACAATTCACAGAGTGGTTACTGATTTGTGTGAATGTTTCAGATGTGGTATGTTGTCTATAAAATGATATTTATTGACTATTGTTCAATGTACCCTCTATAAACTGGAGTACCACCTAAACTCTGATGCCTGGATTATATCCTCTTCACTAACTGTTCCAGTACTTAGAGAGTCATAGAGTCATACAGAACAGAAACACTTTGGCCCAGCTTGCCCATGCCGACTAATGTGGCCCATCTATACTAGTCCGACCTGCCCATCCATGTTTGGCCCAGATCCCTCTAAACCTTATGTAGGAAGGAACTGCAGAGGCTGGTTTAAACTGAAGATAGACACAAATTGTTGGAGTAACAGGCAGCATCTCTGAGAAGAAGCCTTGACCCGAAACGTCACCCATTCCTTCTCGCCAGAGATGCTGCCTGTCCTGCTGAGTTATTCCAGCATTTTGTGTCTATCTTCCCTCCGAACCTTTCCTATCCATGTACCTGTGTAAATGTCTTTTAAATGTTGTTGTTTCTGCCTCAACTAGCTGCTCTGGCAGCTCATTCCATACACCCACCACCCTCTGTGTGGAAATGTTTCTCCTCAAATTGCCATTAAATCTTCCCGCTCTCACCTTAAACCAATGTCCTCTGGTTTATGATTTCCCTGGGTAAAAGACTGCGGATCTACCCCCTTAGATGTTCCTCTCATGATCTTATACACCTCTATAAGGTCATCTCTCATCCTCCTATGCTCCAAGGAATATAATCCTAGCCTGCCCATATGATCCCTGGAGCTCAGGCCCTCAAGTCCTGGCAACATCCTCGTAAATGTTTCCTGCACTCCTTCTTTCGCAGGGTGACCAAAACTGAACACAATACTCCAACTATGCTCTCACCAGCACCTGCACATCACTAACATAGCATCCCAACCTCTACAGTCAAAACCCTGACTGATGAAGGCCAGTGACCTGCGTGGGTTTTCTCCGAGATCTTCGGTTTCCTCCCACACTCCAGACGTACAGGTATGTAGGTTAATTGGCTGGGTAAATGTAAAATGTCCCTAGTGGGTGTAGGATAGTGTTAATGTACGGGGATCGCTGGGCGGCACGGACTTGGAGGGCCGAAAAGGCCTGTTTCCGGCTGTATATATATGATATGATATGATATGTGGCGTAAGCCTTCTTGACCACCTTTACTACCTGTGACACCACTTTCTAGGAACTGTGTACCTGCACTCCTAGATCCCTCTGCTCTACAATATGTTCCAGAGCCCTGCCATTTACTGTGAAGGTCCTGCCCTGGTTAGACTTCCTAAAATACTTGCAAACTAAAAATGATTTTTTTGTCATGCAATAATTTTTTTTTTAAACATTTCATCCTTGGCCTCACATCCTTCCATGGTCTCATCCATTCCAGATCTCTGGAATCTCCTCCACCACAGCCCTTGTTCTCTGGTTTTGCTTCTTGGTTATCCCTGAACTTCATTGGGTTACCGCAGGTAGTCATGTCCATGGCTGAGGGCATGCCTGCATCGGGCACTGCACAGAAGAACTAGAGCTCGGACTGGGGTTTAAAACTGGCGCTGAGACCTGGTGCCTCTTGCATGTGGGCTCAATGGATTATGTGTGTACAGTTTGCTAATCGGGGATGTGCTTACTTTACTGGACTGAATGGAAGAAAATAATTTCACCATGCGTTTTCAAATGTCACAAATAAAAGCACCACTGAGGTTTCAACGTGAAATGTAGAGTTCAGTCTCTTAAACTCTCTGTTGCTATTCTCCTTAAAACCTATCTCCCAGTTCCAAACTATTAGCCATCTACCTTTCTACCTCCTTACAAAGGTCAATTTATAAAATTGTCTTCCAATGTTCAATATTTTGAGGTGGAGTTGAAAATTGAAGGTGCCATCAGGAATCAAAGACTTGCTACAGCACAGAAGAAGTTCGTTCAACCCATTGAATAAGCACCAGTTCTTTCTGAAATAATCTCGTCAGTCCCACTCTTTTCCCATAGCCTAGTAAGTTCATTTACATTCAAATATTTATCCAAATTATTACTGAAAGCAACGTGAATCTGACCAGAAGCTTATTCAGGCACTGCTATTGAGGCAGTGCAGCATAGGTTCATGAGGTTAATCCCCAGGATGGCAGGACTGTCATATGAGGAAAGATTGGAAAGACTGGGCTTGTATTCACTGGCGTTTAGAAGGATGAGAGGGGATCTTATAGAGTCGCTATAAAATTATAAAAGGACTGGACAAGCTAGATGCAGGAAAAATGTTCCCAATGTTGGGGGAGTCCAGAACCAGGGGCCATTGTCTAAGAATAAAGGAGAGGCCATTTAAAACTGAGTTGAGAAAATCCTTTTCACCTAGACAGTTGTGAATTTGTGGAATTCTCTGCCACAGAAGGCAGTGGAGGCCAATTCACTGGATGAATTTAAAAGAGATTTAGATAGAGCTCTAGGGGCTAGTGGAATCAAGGGGTATGGGGAGAAGGCAGGCACAGGTTACTGATTGTGGATGATCAGCCATAATCACAATGAATGGCTCGAAGGGCCAAATGGCCTCCCTCTGGACCTATTTTCTATGTTTCTATGTTTCTATGCTTGCCAGATTATAATTTAGATAAAAAAGATTTCCCTTGAAAAATCTCTGAGTATTTTGCCAATCAATTTAGACTTTTGTTGTCTGCTGGCAGAAAGCACCAAAATTGTTGTCATTCTTGTTATAACATTAATGACGTACAGGTATGTAGGTTAATTGGCTGGGTAAATGTAAAAATTGTCCCTAGTGGGTGTAGGATAGTGTTAATGGCACGGATTTGGAGGGCCGAAAAGGCCTGTTTCTGGCTGTATATATATGATATGATATGATATTAAATAACATATTTCTCTAAATTTTCCAATAACATTTTAAGCAACTGCTGAATACGTTAACTTAGAGATATGGATTGAAGTGTTATGAGTTTGATATCTAGCCTACCATTTAAAGTTTAGTTTAGTTTGGAGATACAGCATGGGAACAGGCTTTTCGGCCCACCGAATCCGTGCCGACCAACAATCACCCCATCCACCAGTTCGATCTTACATTCTCTGTGGAAAATTTACAGAAGCCAATTAATTGCACGTCTTTTGAATGTGGGAGGAAACCGGAGCACCAGGAGGAAACCCACGTGGTCACAGGGAGAATGTGCAAACTCCGTACAAACAGCACTCGTAGTCAGTATCTAACCAGAGTCTCTGGCTCTGATGAGGCAGCAGCTCTACAACTGCAGTCTTACCTGATTTTTTGCTTTTTTCTTACATCCCTTTGTACTTTTTGCAATAATCAATCAAATTCAAATTGAAGATTAACAGTTAACCTAGTAACAATTTCAATTTATTGAAGATTTCCAAAATGCTATGCCTCGCTGCTTGTAGAAATGTTTCTTAACTTTACTCCTGGAATTTCAGTCTAAAGAAGGGTCCTAATCTGAAACATCGCCACTCCATGTTCTCCAGAGATGCTGCCTGGCTTGCCATGTTACTCCAGCATTTTGTGTCCTTTCTTTGGCCCTCTAATGTCTGGTTATATTTTTTAGCCTATGCTCCTTTGTCTTTGTTTCCCAACTGGCAGAAATACAGTAGTTTGTCTCCATCAAATTTGCCCTCCTTTAATAATTTGAAATTGTCAAATGCATCAGCCCACCCTTCCAAATTTCAGAGAATGCTACTTGTGGGTTTGTACAATCTTTCTTTGGTTATCTCTGGAGTTAGAGAATAATTCTAGTAAATAACAATGGCACTTCCACCAAGACAAATTTTAGAGTCATAGAGTCATAGATTGATACAGTGTGGAAACAGGCCTTTCATAGAGTTATAGATTGATACAGTATGGAAACAGGCCCTTCGGCCCAACTCGCCCACGCCTGCCAACAATGTCCCAGCTACCCTAGTTCCAGTTGCCTGCGCTTGGTCCATAACCCTCCAAACCTGTCATATACATGTACCTGTCCAACTGTTTCTTAAACGATGTGATAGTCCCAGCCTCAACTACCTCCTCTGGCAGCTTGTTCCTCTGTGTGAAAAAGTTACTCCTCGGATTCCTATTAAATCTTTTCCCCTTCTTTTCCCCTTCACCTTGAACCTAGGTCCTCTGGTCCTCGATTCCCCTACTCTGGGTAAAATACTGTGTGCATCTACCCAATCTATTCCTCGTCTGGTGTTTTTCTTCAGGTGGTGCACCATGGCAGCTCTCTGTACTCTGTGAGTGTGGTGCTCTCTGCTCTATGTGTGTGGTGCTCTCTACTCTATGTGTGTGGTGCTCTCTAGTCTATGTGTGTGGTGCTCTCTGTACTCTATCTGTGTGGTGCTCTCTAGTCTATGTGTGTGGTGCTCTGGGATGGCAGGACTTTCATATGAAGAAAGACTGGATAGACTCGGCTTGTACTCGCTGGAATTTAGAAGATTGAGGGGGGATCTTATAGAAACTTACAAAATTCTTAAGGGGTTGGACAGGCTAGATGCAGGAAGATTGTTCCCGATGTTGGGGAAGTTCAGAACAAAGGGTCACAGTTTAAGGATAAGGGGGAAGTCTTTTAGGACCGAGATGAGAACGTTTTTTTTCACACAGAGAGTGGTGAATCTGTGGAATTCTCTGCCACAGAAGGTACAAATAAACTTGACTTGACTTGACTAGTGTGTGGTGCTCTCTACTCTATGTGTGTGGTGCTCTCTAGTCTATGTGTGTGATGCTCTCTACTCTATGTTTGTGGTGCTCTCTAGTCTATGTGTGTGATGCTCTCTACTCTATGTTTGTGGTGCTCTCTAGTCTATGTGTGTGATGCTCTATACTCTATGTTTGTGGTGCTCTCTAGTCTATGTGTGTGATGCTCTCTACTCTATGTGTGTGATGCTCTCTGTACTCTATGTGTGTGGCGCTCTCTACTCTATGTGTGTGGTGCTCTCTGTACTCTATGTGTGTGGTGCTCTCTAGTCTATGTGTGTGGTGCTCACTACTCTATGTGTGTGGTGCTCTCTAGTCTATGTGTGTGGTCTGACCGAGGTTTCTACATGTATATCCACATATGCCCTTCAGGTAGAAAGACCACCATTTTGTTTGGCTTTGTGATTATTTTCTGCACTATCTCATAAATGTTTTATAGATGGACCCAACTGTCTCATTGACCCTCCACTACTTCACTCTGATAACCATTTCAAATTGATAACCATCTCCTGTTCTATCCTTTTTCAATCCAAAGCAAACAACCTCACATTTTGTTACCTTGAAATCCACAATATGCCCTGGGACTCCAGATAGAAAGCCCAGTATTTCATTAGGCTCTAAGATATGTTACGGTTCATCACACTTTCTCGATTTATTAATGCTACTTTGTAATTTTATCTTTTCATCTACACTGCTTTCAAAGCCACATACCTTTGCATGGTCAGGCAACATCTCTGGAGAACACAGAACACACATGAACAGGCCCTTCAGCCCACAATGTCTGTTCCAAACTTTCCGAACACACGATCAACTCTTATCAGCCTGCATATAATCCATTTCCCTCCATTCCCTCCATGTGCCTCTCCAAAGTTTCTTAAATGCCACTATCGTATCTGCCTCAACCACCATCCCTGGCAGCACATTGCAGGCACTCTCCACCCTCTGTGTAAAAAAACCTACCTTGCACATCTTTAAACTTTGCCCCCCTCATCTTAAAGCTATGTCCTCTAGTATTTGATTTTTTCCATTGTGGGGAAAAAGGTTGTAACTGTCTACCCTATCTATGCCTCTCATCATTTTATATATTTCTATCAGAACTCCCTGCACCTCTGATGTCCCAGATAAACCACTCTAAGTCTGTCCAGCAGCTCCCTGCCGCTCATACCCCCTAATCCAGGCCTAACCCCTCATCAGCATGCTTTCCAAAGCCTCCACTCCCTTCCTATAATAGTGTGTCCAGAAGTGCATGTAATACTCCAAACGCGGTCTAACCCTGGAGGACTTGGATAGATACCGTTTTGGGTCATTACCCTTCTTCAGACCTGACCCAAAATGAAACCTATCCATATTCTCCAAAGATGCTGCCTGACCCGTTGAGTTACTCCAGCACTTCTTTTGTAAACCAGCATCTGTAGTTCATTGTGTCTCGATACTTTTGCATCGCGGCAAACCGGAATATGTGACACTCAATCAGTTTATTTCAACTGAAGAAATTATTGCTCAATATTTTCCAGATTACTTTAATGATTTTGAAATAGCATCAATATATTTTGTTTTATTTATTGGGGACATCACGCATTATATGATGAATTTATTTAATGGACATGATGCAACTCGTTTAGTTTAGTAGAGTTTATTATCGTCATGTGTACCGAGCGAGGTACAGTGAAAGGCATTTTTGTTGCGTGTTATCCAGTCAGCAAAAAGCCTATACATGATTACAATCATGCCGTCCACAGTGATTACATGCCGTCCACATGATTACAATCATGCCGTCCACATGATTACAATCATGCCGTCCACAGTGATTACATGCCGTCCACATGATTACAATCATGCCGTCTGTCCACAGTGTACAGATACAGGATAAAGGGGATAATATTTAGTGCAAGGTAAAGTCCAGTAAAGATAGTCTGATTAAAGATAGTCTGAAGTTCTCCCATGAGGTAGATGGTAGATTAGGACCGCTCTCTACTCAGTGATAGGATGGTTCGTTTGCCTGAAAACAGCTGGGAAGAAACTGTCCCTGAATCTGGAGGTGTGTGTTTTCACACTTCTGTACCTCTTGCCCGATGGGAGAGGGGAGAAGAGGGAGTGACAGGTGTGAGACTCATACTTGGTTATGCTGCTGAACCAAATGAAACATTGAAAGGAAGTCAAAGACTGCACTAAATATATTTGGAAAAAAAGAGCTACTAGTATGTTGCTAACGTTGCACTTATATGAGATGGCCTCAATTTATCAAATTCTTGGCATTTTAAATCATCTTAATCTATTACTGCTGTTCGTTAAGTTAATTGTGTAATTTATATATATATTTTTGGATCTTATTGATAGCAACCACTTCAGAATTGCATGCCATTTCACCAGGATAAGTGTCTGTGTGAATCGGTGATTACCCGAGTGCATACAGTATTGTGTCCTACAGCCCATATGCCATTCAACTTGCTGATGCACCTTGTCAAGTCATTCATTAGCTGGTGGGCAGCACTTTCTGATCAAGACTAACGCAACCATTAAACATTTATAATTCCCCTGTTTTTTAAACATGGCTGGGATTCTAGCAGATTAAAACATCAGAATGAAAATTCATCTTTAACCAAAGACTTTCCCTTTCTCTGTGAACTCCAAAGACAATAACCATCTATAACTTATTACTTCATTTTTAGTCTGGAAACTTTACAATAACAGTTATTGCAAAAACCTTTAAAAATGGCAAACACATTTGCAAATGTTGTCTTTTCTCAAAACTTCTAATATAGGAATATATTTTGCTCCCAAATGCTAAAAATGACATAAAATAGCATTGTTCATGTATCTAGTTCGTTTCACAGAAGAGCAGTGTGCTCCAATGAATTGTGAGTTGGCAAGGCCAGAAGATAAAGAGGCATTTATGAGCCACAGAGAAAATATATGATCAGACGGTCTTTGTGACTAAATAAAGGGCTACATAATTAGAATTCTTTATCCCAAGAAAACCCAGGAAAGGTAGAGAAACATCCAATACAGATTGATTAATGAATCATTTCTGAAGAATTTGAGGGAATGGGTGAACAAGTAGAGTTGAGATGAACAGAAAAGCAATGTGTTTCAAGGGGCAAATGATTTGTGCATTACATTCTGTTCCATGGTGTGTGGGGCCTTATTACTGCACACTTGCCATTTAACCCTGACCTAATTTCTCCCCTCATCCACCATCGATTATCCCCAGCATCCTGATACCCTCCCCCCCCCCCTCTACTTTCGCCCCTCCCTCTGCTCTCTGCCATTCCCTGTCTCTCTCCCCAATCCTTCCTTGGAGAGGGTTCTCTCACTTTCTACCAGGCAATGTGAAACATGATGGCAACCAATAATTTTGGGAACAGCCACCAATGATGAAAGTGCAAATCAGCCTGTAACTCCTTCAAGTGTGTGAAGTCCATGATAACGTTGGCTCAAAATAATCATGCCTCAGTTTAACATTTCTTTAGTATTGCCCATTTTGGCATTAGGGCAGAACACAAGGCACTATAAATGAGCCAACCCCATTTTCTTGGTTAATATATTTTTGGAAATGGGTAATTTATGGGTTAATGCTGTCAAATACATGGGAGTTTCATTCAAAAGGATTATTAGCAGCAAAAAGTCAATATGCATTCAAGACTGGACTTTGTGTAACACTAAATAATCTAGAAACAAGGAACTACAGATGCTGGTTTTTCTAAAAAATACACTGTGCTGGAATAACTCAGTGGGTGAGGCAGCATCTCTGAAGAACATGGGGAGGTGACATTTCAGGTCAGGATCCTTCTTCAGACTGAATACCTACATTTTGCAAGTGAGAATCGCTCATATGGTTCACGAGGTTTTATTACTGGTTTGTTGTTTACGTATATGTGTGTGTCAAAATGATATAAAACATTTACAAAACAAGCATTTTCATCTCAACGTAGTTAAATTGAAATCTTACACAGTACCTCTGTTAATTTATTGAAGGATTAAGGTGGTCTGTTCTGTGTACCAATGTTGGTTTACATTTAAAATCGCTTGATGTTAAAAGAAGAAACATTTATGTGTGTGACTAGCGCGTGAGCATTATGTGGATTGAATAATAGATCACAGCCTGCGATATTTGCAGATGCAACAGAAAATTAAATCAAAGAACTCGTTGAACACAACGTTGGACTTTCAAAGGGGTTTTCCAGATTCAAGAATCATTGCATGCAGAACACATATTTCACAAAATGTGTCACATTACTTTTGTGTGAAATTTTATGTTATCTTGGTTCATTGATTTATGTAAATTGCACGTAATTAAAAATAGGAAGACATTATAAAAATACAAGTCGCATAAGGACCACTTGTAAACGATGGGCACATTCTATTTGGTTTTATCTTTTTTGTTCACCTTTGCAGTCAAGGGGTGGAGTATTTTACCACAATATTACGTCAAGTTTTCCAAGCTTTGTTTAAAAAGCACTTGTAAGTGCTTCTGTGTGCGAATGTAAGATGCTAGCCCTGTATTTTTGCTGAAAAATGCGATCAGTGTGAAATGGAGTGGCCAGCCAGCTTGGAGAATAGAATTCTTTGGACAAGGACAACTTAAAATGGCTCTGACGTTGCTAAAATCTTAGTTTTTATTGATTAAACATATTTGCATGGGGAAATTGTTGACAAGATTTGTAGGCTTGCCAGATTGTTATTTTTTATTAGTAAATTTGTTACAATATCAATTTCGCATCACACTTACTGATAAGATATTTCCAATGGTGATAATTAGGATTCATTAATAAGATAGTTGTTAGGGAAGCCTTTTAAAATGGGGCTTGTGGCCAAAGGAAATCATACTTGTATTGTTCTTTTTCCTGTGGATGTAAAATGACTGCCAAATGAACACAATGGGTTTAAGCAAGCAAGATTTGCATTGAAAAAATTATGCATTTTACTTATTTGTGAAGTGTATAAAAATTATGCCATGCCTAATTTTGTGTCAATAAATGATAGTATGTCCATACAATTAAAAGTCCTTTTTGATAATGGATTTCATCTAAATTCTTATTTGCTTATTAGTGATCTCAAAATATTTGGTTGACACATATGAACCAAGGCCCATGCAAAGGCATGCATCTTAAATATTGAGAGACTATGAAAAAATAACCTGTTATTTAGTTCCTTGTTTGTGGTAGCTTTAATTTTGGAGGGATTCAAAACAAAAATGAGCACATACAGTAAGCAGTGGCTGTATTTTTGCTGCTGGTGCTTTAGGGCACCATGTTAGGCAGGCCTTTGTTTACACTGGTGGACATAAGAGATCCCATGGGATCATTTGGGAAGGGGCATGGGAATACTCCTGCTTTCCTGGCCACCATTATCTTCCAAATCATATAAATGAGTCCGTTATTGACCTTATTGCTATTTATGTGCTGATGGCTGTTGTGTTTGCCTGCTTTGCACCAGGCAACACAGCACAGAAGCATTTCAGGATCTTCACAAGACTTTACAAGTGGTAGTCAAGGGGAAGTCCCTTTCTTGTTCTGATTACGTGTTCCCTTCATTGTGTTCACAGCTGAAATCTTAATTGTAGTCAATTGGTAAAATCTGTTAATTTCTGTGTAAAACTTACATGACAGTTTCAGGCATTAAAATGGGTTGCTTGTGGAGTGATGACTGATACTGTATGAAGATGAAGGCGAGGAGATGCAGCTGAATTTCTCTTGACAAGATAGTGTTATCATCTCTATCATGTTTAGGCTTAAGCTATTGACAAGATTTAGATTTCAGAAAATATCGTTGTTTGAACAAATCATTACAATGCTCATGTCTTCGTAAATTATTATTATTAGGATCAAAATAATACCTAATTGTTAATAATTTATAAATCCTTAACGTGGACTGATGTCAATATTTGATAACTAGCTGGGATTAGGTAATTTCAATAGGATTGATATTCATTAAAGATGCATATTTATAGCAATTTCCTTTTTTAGTTTGACTACCGACATTAAATTCCTTAATTATCAAATCTCTATCTCAAAGTCAAAGTTAGACCTTCTTAATTCCACAGTTGCCTGCTATTTACAAGTGTTTTTTTTTAAATCTTTTCAACATTTCATGTCAGTTACAGCTTTGGAAGCAGTCCCATACTGAAGGACCATGAAAAACAATTGAGAAAATATATCTGTTAAAAATCAGATGCAAAAGGCACAAATTCTTGAACTCAGAATTAACTCCTTAAGTGCTGAATTGTTTTTTTGTGACTTTCTAAGATGTGTACATTTTCATGTCAGGAAAATTATTTCCATTAAAATTTAAAATATTGAATATTACAAAATAGAATTATAGAAAAGTTTTCATTTGAATCATGAACATTTCTTCTTTCACATCCTTGGAAAGAACTAAACAGCCATTTGCAGATTCTGATTTTTGTTTTGGTGCAGTAATACTACTGTTAATCAAAAAACGAATACATCCTCTCTCACCTTTCAAGTACAGGAGTCTTCTTTTCTAAAAAAAAGGAACTGATTAAAAATTATCAAATAATTGTATCGGCTTGTAATAGAACCTAATGAGTTGATTAATATGGTATAATTACTGTCTTCAGCTCATTTTAATCAAAATATTATGAATGTATCCACAACAATAAACAATAGAACATTATAGTTTTGAAAATTGACTTGAGTAGACCAACAAAAAATACAGTAAACTACAGCATCTTGAGTACATTCAGAGTAAATCCTCAAGGATAACCAAATGGTCTTTTCATTTCTTGATGCCAAAACTAAGATAATGTTACCTTCGGGCTAGGTTGTCTACAGTTCTTCTCTTCAAACAATGCATATTAAATCATTGAAGTGATGGGGAAGCATATTTTACCATTCTGTCATGCCACAGAGCTATTTTATTTATGCCATTAACTTTGACTAAAATCCAGTATTGATATCTAGGAAAGGCAAAATGTGAAGAACTTGACCACGTTCTCAGACTTTTTCATATTGAAGTACATCAGTTTTCTTTTACACAGTTCATTGACAAATAGGCATTCAAATAAAAAAGTGGATAAACAAAATGGCGACACCAATGTTTAGCAAAATCACCATAGCAACCAGAATGGGGTTGGAGCCCTAAAAGACAAAAGAGACAAGATTTACAAGTCATTAATATTATGTGCCCACAGCAAATCTCACAAATACATACCTGACATATTTTCTCTCTTTTCAAAAGGAACTTTATCTAAATTATTATTTAAAGATGTTAATTATTATGAATCATAATTTCCTAAATAGTTCATCTTCACCTGTTATCCCATAATTAAATTAACATTTCCAAAAGATGGAATTTGTCTGTACACACAGACTTGAGCTCAACATTCTGTTCGTAATAGTCACCGTTTAAACAAAAGTATTTACATGAAAACAAATCAAAGGACCATTGAAATTAATGTAAAATGTGTTAATATAATTCATAATAACTTACATAATTGGAGTGATTTCATAATATTTAGTGTTTCAAGTCTCCTGGCCATGTGATCCCATCCCTGAATCATTAATTGTGTAGAAACCACGACTAAAAAATTGTGAAGAAAACCTGGAAGAGATTTCACTCTCCCTTATCACGAAGTATCTTGAAAGCGTACTTGGATTGGTGAGTGCTTACCAAATTTATTTCACAAATGGCAAAAGTGTCTACGATACTGGAATTATGATGTTTTGTTTTTAGTGAAAAATATGAAGTGCCTCTTAGCCTACTAACATTTTGAAATTCTGTCCAAAAAATCAAGCTAGAATATAGTGTAAGAAAATACCTGCAGATGCTGGTACAAATCGAAGGTATTTATTCACAAAAAGCTGGAGCAACTCAGCAGGTCAGGCAGCATCTCAGGAGAGAAAGAATGGGTGACGTTTCGGGTCAAGACCCTTCTTCAGTCTGAAGAAGGGTCTCGACCCGAAGCTAGAATATAGTTATTGATCATGAATCATTACAATTTTTCACTTTGTGAATTGTTGCTCCAGTGTACAAAAGCAAATCTTTTTTTAAGTTATTAAGGTTTAGTCTGTGTTCACATTAGCAAGACAACCTTGAAGCATCAACTAATAAGGACAAGACTGCCCTTGTCCCGTATTAAGCCTGGATGGCACTGTAGGTCCGGACACTGTAGGTCCGGACACTGTAGGCCCGGACACTGTAGGCCCGGACACTGTAGGCCCGGACACTGTAGTCCCAGACAGTATAGGCCCGGGCACCGCCTAACGGATGTTGCGTAGCAACCCGCCTCCCTGCCCGGGCGGCCGCCATTGGTGGAGCGGGAGCACATGGCCACTGGCTGGGTGAGGTCACGTGGGGCGTGGGGCAGTGACGTCACCCTTTGTCCCCTATTTGGGAGTGAGGAAGTTGGCAACCCTACTTACGATAGAAAGTCAAAGTACATTCCCTGGATATTTATTGATGGACACATGTTGTAGAATCGCAGTGGCAGAATATGGGGAGAATTCAAATATCAACATTCTTTGGGTCAGAAAGACCGGAAACATGAGTGCATCAACTGTGCCCTGTCTACAAGAAGAACAGAGGCCTTTTCTAATGTTATCTCCTTTCTGCAATCTATGAGGCACACAGGGAGCGCTGGAATAAACTTTGCATGACCGGATAGATGCCTCCTTACTCCCACCACTACCAGCATAAGGTAACCAGGAGCAACTTACTAACGTGTCTTCAACTACATTTCCCAGTCCCATGACTCCACAATAACCGCTGACTTCACTGAAATACTCAACTGCTTTAACCTCACTCAACACGTAAATTTTCCCACCCATAACCGTGGGCACATTCTGGACCTTGTCTGCTCCACTGGACTAAATCTACATCACCTCTCTGGCTCCGACCCCACCCTCTCTGATCACTTAGCCATCACCATGTCTGTCAACATTCCCACCCCAGCTCCAAAGCAAAAACGCAAAATAAACTTCCGCAAGCTGAACTCTGTTTCACCTACCTCGCTCTCATCCTCCCTCTCTGAAATAATGTCCGCCTCTCCCTTCGTTGACCTCCACAGCCCCTCTGACCTCACTGACTACTACAACCGCACTCTCTCCTCCTGCCTCGACCAGCTTGCACCTATAAAAACCAAAACAGTTTCCTTCACCCACTCTGCTCCCTGGTTTACCCCTGAACTCCGCGTGATGAAAACTCATGCCCGCCAACTTGAAAGACTCCGCAACAAAACAGGTCTCACAATTCACTCCCAAGCCTACAAAGACCACATACAGCACTATAAAGATGCCCTCTCCCATGCCCACTCCACCTACTACTCTCAAATAATTCACTCTGGCTCCGGAAACCCAAAAACACTCTTCTCTACAATAAACAAACTCCTCAGCCCCCTGGACACCATCTCCCAATCATTCACAGTTGACAAATGCACCACTTTCCTTTCATTCTTCCAAAGCAAAATAGACAACATCTACAGCACCTTAACCACCAACGCACCTGCTCCCCCTCAAACCACCTGCCCCCCCTTATCCTGTCAGCCTCAGTTCTCCCCAATCTCCACCACCGACCTCTCTGACCTCTTCACAGGAATAAAAACTGCCACCTGCTCTCTGGACCCTCCAGCTTTGTCAAGGCCTGCCTTCCTGCTCTCTCTCCACTTATCACTGCAACAATAAACTCCTCCCTGTCCACTGGCATCGTCCCGCCATCCCTCAAAATCGCTGCTGTCACCCCCATTCTGAAAAAACCTGGTCTAAACCCTGACACCCCAAACAACTTCAGACCAATCTCCAACCTACCCTTTCTGTCCAAAGTTTTGGAACGTGCTGTAGCTTCCCAACTCAAATACCACCTCTCTACCAATAACCTGTATGAAACTTTCCAATCCGGATTCCGCTCAAACCACTGTACTGAAACTGCGCTCCTCAAAATCACAAACGACATTCTCCTCTCCTCCGACGCTGGCAACCTCAACATCCTCATCCTACTTGACCTCAGCGCCGCCTTTGACACCATAAATCACTCCATTCTCCTCACCCGACTTGAAACCTCCCTTAACATCACCGGCACAGCCCTATCCTGGTTCAAATCTTACCTCTCTGACAGACACCAGTTCATCTCCATTAACAACTGTAAATCCCCCACCGCTCCCCTCCCCCAAGGTGTCCCCCAAGGCTCAGTCCTTGGCACCCTCCTCTTCATCCTCTACCTGTTCCCCCTTGGTCAATTAATCCGCCGTCATGGTCTCAACTTCCACTGCTTCGCCGATGATATCCAGCTCCTCATCTCCACCAAGCCAATCTCCTCCACCACACACTCTACACTGACAAACTGCATTACTGAAATAAAATCTTGGCTTCAATCAAACTTCCTCAAACTCAATTGCAACAAATCTGAAATCATTATCATTGGTCCAAAAATGCTCACCAAATCCACCCAAAACTTCATCCTCAACATTGATGGTCTCCCAGTATCCACCTCACCTCACATCCGGAATCTTGGAATCATCCTTGATCAAACCCTCTCCTTCGACAAACACATCAAACACATCACAAAGGCAGCCTTCTTCCACCTCAAAAACATTGCCCGTCTCCGTCCATCCCTCTCCTCCACAGCTGCAGAAACCCTCATCCACGCCTTCATCACCTCCCGTCTGGACTACTGCAACAGCCTCCTCTATGGCGCACCCTCAAAAATCATCAATAAACTTCAATACATTCAAAACTCCGCTGCCCGTCTACTCACACACACCTCGATCCGTGACCATATCACCCCCGTCCTTTATAAACTCCACTGGCTCCCCATCCCCCAGAGAATCCAGTACAAAATCCTCCTCATAACCTACAAAGCCCTCCATAACCTGGCCCCATCCTACCTGACCGACCTCCTCCACAGGCACACTCCCACCTGCACCCTCCGCTCTGCCGCTGCCAATCTCCTATCCCCCCACATCCGGACTAAACTCAGATCCTGGGGGGACAGGGCTTTCTACATCGCTGCTCCCACCCTATGGAACTCACTACCCCAAACCGTCAGAGACTCCTCCACACTCACCACATTCAAAACATCGCTGAAGTCTCACCTGTTCAGTACTGCCTTCAACCACTGAAGGTCACCTCACCTTCTGTCTCCTTTCTCTGTTCATTTATTTATTTGCTTATTTATCTATTTATTCATTTCCCCTATGTTCTCAAAATCTCTGTAAAGCGTCTTTGAGTATATGAAAAGCGCTATATGAATAAAATGTATTATTATTATTATTATTAAGTGAGACAGCAGGACCAGGCTGCCGCCAATTGTAAGTTCTGCTCCAAATGATTTCAAAATGACTTGAAATATATTACTAATTCTTTATCACAGCTGAATGAAACTCCTGGAAATCCCTGCAGAATAGTTCTGTGGGAGTAATTTCTACAACCTGATTCTAATGCTTCCAGGAGATGGCTCACTACCACTCTATCAAGTGTAATTACTATGGCCTTGAGAAATAAAAATATGCTAATTTGCACCTTGTAAGATTTCATAACGCCTGATAGCTACTCGAGGATCAGAGACTTGTAGAACCATTTAACAGAAACCCATCAACTCTCTCAAG
The DNA here is from genome assembly GCF_053455715.1 of Rhinoraja longicauda. Lineage (NCBI taxonomy): Eukaryota > Metazoa > Chordata > Chondrichthyes > Rajiformes > Arhynchobatidae > Rhinoraja > Rhinoraja longicauda. The sequence goes on from NC_135958.1 coordinate 42,500,285, forward strand.
ATTCTGCCACATACTTATACAACTGACAATGGCTGGGACCTACCAATCAGCAGTTGTTTGGGATATGGGGAGATCCCACATAATCATAGAGGGAATGAATAAACCTAACATAGACATGACAGGACAGGGTATTTACACGATGCAACACACAAGTTATTTAGGTAGCTTAAAACCCAATGGTATGAACATTGAATTCTCCAAATTTAGGTAACTTACCAAGTCCCCTTCATTCCCTCCCCCAACTCTTTCCTGTGCCCCACCTGGTCATGCATCCATTTCTCCTCTCCCCCACCCCTTCCACCTACATTCGTTCCTCTGGTTTCACTGTTCGTAACACTCACTTCTGTCCTCATCTCACATCTTTAGTCTTTCCATCCTTGGCTTTTGATGAACCATCTGCCTAGATCCTCACCTGCATCCACCTATCACTTGCCAGGCTTTGTCCTGCCCGTCCTCTCTTCCTCCCACCACCACAATCAGTCTGAAGAAAGATCCTGGGCCAAAACATCACCTATCCGTGTTTTCCAGAGATGCTGCCTGACCCTCTGAGTTACTCCAGCACTCTGTGAAACGTCACCTGTCCATGTTCTCCAGAGATGCTGCCTGACCCTCTGGGTTACTCCAGCACTCTGTGAAACGTCACCTGTCCAAGTTTTCCAGAGATGCTGCCTGATCCTCTGGGTTACTCTAACACTATGTATCTTTTTATTTTAACCAGCATCTGCTGGTTAACTACCCTGTTTCCACAATTTGTGCTGTGTATAACTCAATTAGTTTATGTGTATCTTTAAATGTTATGATGTCATGGAAAGCACATTTTCCACTAATTATTTTGCTACCTAAGTGGATTCATGCAACATGTGTGTAGGAAGGAACTGCGGATGCTTGTTTACATCGAAGATAGACACAAAATGCTGGAGTAACTCAGCAGGACAGACAGCATCTGGTTATCCCACTGAGTTACTCCAGCACGTTGTGTAGCTCTTCCATGCACCATGTTGTACATTGTAAAGTCTATGATGCATAGGAAAGAAACTGCAGATGCTGGTCTAAATCGAAGGTAGACACAAAAGGCTGGAGTAACTCAGCGGGTCAGGCAGCATCTCGGGAGAGAAGGAATGGGTGACGTTTCGGGGTGGTCCCGCCCCCTCCCCTGACATCAGTCTGAAGGAGGGTCTCGACCCGAAACGTCACCCATTCCTTCTCACCCGAGATGCTGCCTGACCCGCTGAGTTACTCCAGCATTTTGTGTCTACCAGTAAAGTCTATGCTGTTATTTGTCTTAAGTAGCAAACTGAGAATCTCTCTTCAGGGAAAAAAAAATCTCGAAATATTTACTTGTCCTTTTCAACATTTAATGTTGTATGTGTGTGTGTGGGCCCAGATACTGACATTGTCACCCCTAGCAGGTTGATGGGAGAGAAAGAATTTTAAACTGAAAATAAAAATAATTTAATGAGAGGATAAGGAATGTTTAATGATTTCTGCACGATGGATTAATATGCCATTGTAGAAGAATATTAATATCTACATGAGAAATTAACAATTGCAACCAATATTTATCGTGCATTATATTTTAGATGAGGATAAATGTTTCAGTGTTTTAGTATTTCTGAGCATGGGAATCTTCAAATGACATTATCTCTAGTGTGACAACAGCCTTTGTTTCCCTCCCTTGACCTGGCTAATATATAAATTCTTATCTGACCAAAACGTGAATCCTGCTTTTAATTATCCTTTGCATTTGCCAGTGACAACAAGGCAGTTATGCATATCATGCTCCACTGTATTAAAGAGATTAAAAGCTGTTTGCATTATGCAGGCACAGTCCAAAGATAATTTATAATGTCCTGCAGGAATTTAGATTAAGCACCTAATGCCAAATATTGAACCTGATCCTGGATTAAATGGACCATTTTCACCGGCCTTCAAGCGTGCGATGTAAAGGGAGCTGGCTACGTATATACTCTTGAAAAATGATTTGTTATTAGTGTATATTAATATTTTCTATACAAAGTGGTGTTATTTAGTTGCAGGTAGCACAGTTCATTTCTGGTACTTCAAATGAAATCCAGTGAGCCTTTAAGGTTTAATCTGTTGCTAGGTAACTACCCAGAAAGCCAATCACACGCCTGTATTTAATGGCTCAACAGATTGGAGGTGTTGTGCTTCTGAAAATGAACTGCAGTGGGGCGGAAAAAAACCTTGTAATATATTGACGCTTGGATATGAATTGACTTAATAATTAGACATGCCTCCCCTCTTCCTTGGTGCTTAACATGAATAAGTGATGTATCCATTACAGGATATGAACAGCTGATTTCAATAAATTGATTACACCTATCAATTTCCCTGCAACTGTAATATTATTTTTTTCATCAGGCATATTTCATGACTTACTCTGCACTAATGCAGGAGAGGTACACCATAAGTTAGATAGAGCTCTTAAAGATAGCGGAGTCAAGGGGTATGGGGAGAGGGCAGGAACGGGGTACTGATTGTGGATGATCGGTCATGATCACAGTGAATGGCGGTGCTGGCTCGAAGGGCCGAATGGCCCACTCCTGCACCTATTGTCTATTGTTTATTAATTAGATTTAGTTATCTTATACAATTGGTTATATTGTACTTTCTGCATTTACTTCCATGTTTTATCCTCACTACTTTACACTTCCACTCAAGCAAAATTAAAAACTCTCTCTCAGATGGACTTCTCGATTGCATTGGTCAAATGATCTTTTTTTAATAAGAGATATAGTGTGGAAATAGGCCCTTTGGCCCATCGAGTCCGTGCTGACCAGCGATCACCCCGTTCACTAGCACTATCCTACACACTGGGGACAATTTACACTTTTACCGAAGCCAATTAACTTATAAACCTGCATGTATTTGGAGTGTGGGAGGAAACTGGAGCACTCAGAGAAAACCCACGTGGTCACAGGGAGAACGTACAAACTGTGTACAGGTAGCACCCGTGGTCAGGATGGAATGAGGGTCTCTGGCGCTGTAAGGCAGCAGCTCTATCGCTGCACCACAGTACTGCCCTATGGATAAGAAACTCCGGTCCATTGTGTTTTTATTAGAGGTAAAGGTGTCAATTAGACATCGTTGTATTAAGTGCATGCAATAAAATTCATGGCCTGTTTTACATCTCCCTGTTTTTATTTCTATTGAAGATGTAACTGACTGTAGAATTCTGATTGCCAAAATGTCTTAGCTGCCTTCTCATGGGAATTAAAATCCCACAGTTAGGTCATCTTATGCGATCCTCCAACAACAGGGAAATGCACTTCTTTATTGCTGCAAAGACAATCTTTATACCTTGAACGGGATGAAATATATAGGCCTTGTGCCAAAGCCAGAGGCTGTTGGTCTGTTTCAGCCTTTGCCTGTTGCAATAGGTTTTAAGGTGGAATTAATAATATAAATAAGGGCCGTGAAGAGTCATTAAATAATCCTGTTATATATAAAACTGATGGTGGATCTGGGTATCTCAATGATACAAAACTTTACAACACAGTAAAGTGAACATAGAACAAGTGAACAAGATATTATCAAACTTTGCAAGGCCTTGGAATGAAATGGGTAACCTCCTGGCAGTGCAGTCTAACTGGTACTACTATGATGTACATGCACGGTGGCACGGCAGTAGACCTGCTGCCTTACAGCGCCAGAGACCCAGGTTCAATCCTGGCTATGGGTACTGTCTGTACAGAGTTTTGTACGTTCTCCCCGTGACCTGCGTGGGTTTTCTCAGACATAGAAACATAGACATAGAAACATAGAAAATAGGTGCAGGAGTAGGCCATTCGGCCCTTCGAGCCTGCACCGCCATTCAATATGATCATGGCTGATCATCCAACTCAGTATCCCGTACCTGCCTTCTCTCCATAACCCCTGATCCCTTTAGCCACAAGGGCCACATCTAACTCCCTCTTAAATATAGCCAATGAACTGGCCTCAACTACCTTCTGTGGCAGAGAATTCCACAGATTCACCACTCTTCGGTTTCCTGCCACGCTCCAAAGACGTACAGGTTTGTAGGTTAATTGGCTTGGTATAAACGTAAGTTGTCTCTAGTGTGTGTAGGGTAGTGTTATTGTGTGGGGATCGCGAGTCGGTGAGGACTCCGTGGGCCGAATGGCCTGTTTTGGTGCTGTATCTCTAAACTAAACTAATTTGGGGAGCTTTTTTCTAAATTCCTCAAGATGGCACAGCAAGTTGACAAAGCAATTAAGAAAACATACTTGGGTTTGTTAATTGCACCATTAAATACGGGGCAGAGATATTAATGGCAAACCTTTCCAAATCACCGGCTAGGTTTTAACTGCAAATTATGCAAAATAATTAGACAGGTTATGTAGAGAGATCATGTGGGAAGCTTACAGAGATAAGAGAGATCAATTTTATGATTGGAAAATATAGGAGTACTCCTGGAGAAGAGAGAATGAAAGGAAGCCTAAAGGAAAATATTCATAATTTGGAGGGGCTTTGATTAAGCCATCAGGGGGATCTGTTTCAGCTGCTGGTGGTGGTTAGTAATTATGAATCATAGATTGAATGTACCTGGTTGGAAGGATTCATAAACTGAAAACAATGACTAAATATTAGAGAAATTAAAATAAATTCTGCACAGCCAGAGGGATGTTAAAAATCTGGAACTTCTAAAAAGGAGAGAAGAAATGGACTCAATAGGAAAGTTCAAAAGGTCACTGATTAAGTGCTTGACCAATTTACACAATTGCAATGATAAAACTGGGAGGGCGAATGAATGAATGAATGAATGAATGAATGAATGAATGAATACAGAATTGTCACGTGACGAGTCACAGTGAAATTAGAAACATTGAAACATAGAAAACAGGTGCAGGAGGAGGCTATTTGGCCCCTCGAGCCAGCACCGCCATTCACCGTGATCATGGCTGATCATCCACAATCAGTAACCTGTGCCTGCCCTCTCCCCATGTCCCTTGATTCTACTAGCTCCGAGAGCTCTATCTAACTCTCTTTTAAATTCATCCAGCGAATTGGCCTCCACTGCCCTCTGTGGCAGAGAATTCTACAAATTTACAACTTTCTGGGTGAAAAAGTTTTTTCTCACCTCAGTTTTAAGTGGCCTCCCCTTTATTCTTAGACTGTGTCCCCTGGTTCTGGACTCGCCCAACATTGGGAACGTTTTTCCTGCATCTAGCTTGTCCTGTCCTTTTATAATTTTATATGTCTCTATAAGATCCCCTCTCATCCTTCTAAACTCCACTGAATACAAGCCCAGTCTTTCCAATCTTTCCTCAGATGACAGTCCCGCCATCACGGGGATTAACCTGGTGAACCTATGCTGCACTGCCTCAATAGCAAGGACGTCCTTCCTCAAATTAGGAGACCAAAACTGCACACAATACTCCAGGTGTGGTCTCACCATATTCTTTGGGTGTACAAAACAAAGAACAAATTCTTTGTTGGTCACACCCAAGGTAATTAGAGGAGCGATGAAGACGGATGGAGTGTAACGATGAAAAATTGGAGGTTGTCATCCACTCTGGTGCGCATAAGAGAAAAGTGAAGTATTACATGGTGAGAGATGTGTTTCAGTACATAAATCATTTAAAGCCCACATGCCCAGGGTATGCAAAGAGGCGCCACATAAATGGCACTGAGGAATCAATTGAACAGCTGACTATAACGGTATGTGGGAACAATGAGCTCATTCTAGGACTCTGTGAATATGTATTGATCAAATTTCTTATCGTCTGCTGATTAGGGTTTGAAGAAAGCAGAGTAAGATTCTTAGGAAAGGAAAAGTGTCTTGCATATAAAACAAATAGGACATATCACAACATAAATTGCCATGGCATTATTCTTGTTAGGTTAATAACATATATTTTGGCTGTGTGCTACAACTACATTACAACTTGTCTCACTGTTAAACCGTTTACTGGGACTACAGATCCTTCTGCGATCGGTTCATTTTATTATTTGAGTTATTTGAAAGTTTAGTTTAGTTTAGAGATGCAGCATGGAAACAGGCCCTTCGGCCCACCTAGTCCGCGCCGACCAGCCATCCCCGTACACGAGCACTATCCTACACACACTAGGGACAATTTTACAGGATTTACCAAAACCAATTAGCCTACAAACCTGCACATCTTTGGAGTGTGGTTGGAAACCAGAGATCCCAGAGAAAACCCACACGGTCACCGGGAGAACGTGCAAACTCCGCACAGACAGCACCCGTAGTCAGGATCAAACCCGGGTCTCTGGCGCTGTACGGCAGCAACTCTACCGCTGCGCCACCATGCCACCGTAAGGTTGGTAGATTTAAATAAAGTGTGCATGAGAAATGAAGCAAAGACTCAAAATACAGTTGAGTCTAAATCCAACTGAATAGCAAAATGGCCCTGAAGCCATTGTTTGTCTGTTTGTCAATGGTTTGGCTTCTAGTTGTCCCTGTGTTTCTGTATTAAATTAATTGTTTATTTAATTAATTATGGTTGACTATGTCCTTAAATATTCTTATTTATGAATTGAAAAGAAACATTTCCCATTATTATTATCCAGAGAATGTGTGACAATTTATTAGCAGCAATACCGTTTTTTCTTTAGATTTGATTTACATTTAAATTGAAAGTAGTAACAGGAGTGACCCAATGACCCTTTGAATCCTCTCTGCCCTTCAATCAGATCATGGCTAATCTCCAGCTTTGCTGCCTTATCCTCATTTCCTCTGGATGTTCTTAAATTAGCAAGAGAAATAAACAATCCGAATGTAATATATTTATCAGTTGTAACTCGTTCCTTCCATTTTGTTCGGTGTAGAGCAAATTTGGTCTGAATATTGCAGCCAATCTGGATCTTTTTGCAGACAATGGGTTACTTATTTAATTTTATAATTATTGTGCCTGACCTGTGCAAGGTGCACACATTTATTGAATTATTGCTGTTTGTTGCTGACAATGTAGTATTGTGCAACAAATGATCAAAACAAGGATGGCTCGGCGATAGAGCTACTGCCTTACAGCGTCAGAGACCCTGATTCAATCGTGACTACGGGTGCTGTCTATATGAAGTTTGTACGTTCTCCCCGTGACCCGCGTGGGTTTTCTCCGAGATCTTCGGGTTCCTCCCACACTCCAAAGACGCACAGGTCTGTAGGTTAATTGGCTTGGTACAAATGGAAAATTATCCCTAGTGTGTGTAGGATAGTGTTAAAGTGCGGGGATCGCTGGTCGGTGCGAACTCGGTGTGCCGAAGGGCCTGTTTCTGCGCTGTATCTCTAAACTAAACTCAACTAATCCCAAAAGAAACCTACATTTAAATCTAAGGTATCACAAAATGCTGGAGTAACTCAGCAGGCCAGGCAGCATCTTGGAGAGAAGGAATGGGTGACGTTTCGGGTCGAGACCCTTCTTCAGACTGATGTCAGGGGTGGCGGGCAAAGAAAGGATATAGATGGAGACAGGAAGACAGTGGGAGAACTGGGAAGGGGGAGGAGAAGAGAGGGACGGAGGAACTATCTAAAGTTGGAGAAGTCAATGTTCATACCGCTGGGCTGTAAACTGCCCAAATCAAATATGAGGTGCTGTCCCAAGCGAAATATGAGGTGCTATGAAATCTTTAAATCTACTGATTTACATTACATTAAAATGACTGGTAAAATTTTATTTTCCATAAGTCAGCTGAACTCAATAACTCTGAAGAGCCATGATCTGCAAACAAAACTGGCAGCATGAGTCGCAACGTCATCTTTACCTTCTGGTGCTTTCTAAAGTGAGGGGAGGCAGTGCTGTGAAAATGGATAATGAGATAGACAATAGACAATAGACAATAGGTGCAGGAGGATGCCGTTCGGCCCTTCGAGCCAGCACCACCATTCAATGTGATCATGGCTGATCATCCACAATCAGTACCCCGTTCCTGCCTTCTCCCCATACCCCCTGACTCCGCTATCCTTAAGAGCTCTATCTAACTCTCTCTTGAAAGCATCCAGAGAATTGGCCTCCACTGCCTTCTGAGGCAGAGAATTCCACAGCTTCACAACTCTCTGATTGAAAAAGTATTTCTTCAACTCCGTTCTAAATGGCCTACCCCTTATTCTTAAATTGTGGCCCCTGGTTCTGGAAACTGTGGCCCCTGGTTCTGGATAGACACACCTTTGAGTGTCAGGAGTACAGTTGCACCATTGGTAGTTATTGAAATAGACAGGAGCTGCTTTTGTGCACTGGTCAGGAGACGTCAGCAGTAGAATATAAATATATTTCTATCACACATTGGTAAGTTTGCAAGTTACTTACTGAATTAGATTTATATTGAACCATTGTTTCTTCATCAGGCTGAGATATATTTACTGACTGTGAGTTTGGTGATGTACTAATGTCATGTCTTGATCGTGGCTCCAGCTTTACATTCATTCTCAGGTTCTCCAACCTCTGCACATTGGGCTCAGAGGGGGACATAAGTATAAAGTTCTCTTTATTTTGCATTGTGGGCTGCTTTAGCCTCTGTACTCCATAGCTGAGGAAGTCTGGATGGTAGTCTTCCATCATGTTTCTGGAGCTGAGGTTAGTGTAGTGTTGTTCTGAGTATGTGTCTTGCACATAGGAATCCATGCGTTGCAGGGGCTTCATTTCCATTTCATAGTTACTAAGTTTTTCTTCGTCCTGTTCATGCAACTGTTTACTTGAGTCGTGATGGTGCAACCGGTAGGATGTCCAGGAGAGTGTTGGCGACTCTGTCGCCGTTCTGTCAGTGAGTCTGTGGTTGTATTTGCATTCGTTGCCCCTCACCCTGATCTCCTCGACGAGTGACGTTGTGTTTGAGCTGCCGCCCCCTTTGCCTCCGCCGCTGCGATTGGCCGCCCGCTGCTTCTCACTCCACTTGGCAGATCGTGGGTAGTCACTCCTTCCCCCTTCCAGCAACATCTGAATGTCCTGCCGTTGGTCACATTCCGTGTTCATCTGCCGGACCAGCCTTGGGCCCTTTTCCCTGTACTTTGGTGGCGAGGTGGACGGTGAGATGGATGAGTGGCTTGGCACAGGACTGTGTTCTGGAGTGAGATCCGGGGGAGTGGTTCCTTTCCTGTAGAGCTCGGGGCTCTCTTCCAGTGGGAGACTCTCTGAGGAAACTCTGTCGATCTCATTCTCCGCTGAGTTTTGGAGTGTTGGCCTTTGATACTCAATTCCTGATGGGAAAACAAAGAACATAAACTTTCAAAAAATATTTAATACATAGCTTTCTGCCTTTTTTGTTAACTATAAGAAAATAACTGCAGATGCTGGTACAAATCGAAGGTATTTATTCAAAAAATGCTGGAGTAACTCAGCGGGTCAGGCAGCATCTCAGGAGAGAAGGAATGGGTGACGTTTCGGGTCGAGACCCTTCTTCAGACTGAGTTACTCCAGCATTTTGTGAATAAATACCTTTTTTGTTAACTACCACAGCATTGAACACCCACGGCACAGTTTCCTCCCAATCTGATTAAAAAGGAAAATCTCTAACCTCTTAAAACACCTATAAGGTTGAATAAATGGAGTTGACATCAATTGCAATTACCTTTGGATAACCATTAGCTATGGTGGAGAGTTATCTCTGCATTTTATACAAGGACGGTAATTTCCTGCAACAACTTCTTAATCTAAGATTCACTGGTAGACAACAACATCTGGCATATTAGGTTAACAACTCCACCATACCATACTTAAACACTATTGTTTTACGACCGCTTTTCCTTTCTAATACATATTTATAGAGTTTGCAAAAAATAATTTTGAACTTTAGTGTTGATTACCTTCACCTGTGGTTAAGTTAATGCATAAATCGACATTTTTTAAATTCTGGAATAAATGTAATTAAAAAATATTAACATTGCAATTTCACCAGGATAAATGAAACTATAGTAGATTTTCTATGAAATGTGTAGCGATGACAGAGATACTATTCAGCGACTGACATCTTACAAGTGGGGATTTCTGTATTTGCAGTGTCTTCTGAGTAGGGTTGACAACTGTCCCATATTAGCCGGGACATCCCGTATTTTGCGATAAATTGGTTTGTCCCGTACGGGACCGCCCTTGTCCCATATTAGGCCCGGGGGGTGTTGTAGGCCCGGACACTGTAGGCCCAGGGGCCACTGTAGGCCCGGACACTGTAGGCCCGGACACTGTAGGCCGCTGTAGGCCCAGGGGCCACTGTAGGCCTGGACACTGTAGGCCCAGAGGCCCGGGCGCCACCTAATGGAGGTTGCATATGCAACCTGTCTCCCGGCTCGGGCGGCCGCCATTGATGGAGCGGGAGCACGTGACCGCTGGCTGGGTGAGGTCACGTGGGGCGCGGGGGGGGTGTTTGGGAGTGAGAAAGTTGGCACCCCTACTTCTGATTCCCAGCTGTTTGCTGCTTTACAGTTGTATAATATTGTACAATACAATATTGCTGCATTGAATACATTGACCATTGGCCTGACTCTTTAATTAATATCTCGTGGCATCTTCAGTAAGAACCGAATCATTCTCAATTCCATTGTGGTCTTCGAAAGGCTAATTAGGGACAGTTAATGGGCATTGATAAAGAGCATGTTTATTTATTTGACTTACCTTGCATTAAGCACTTGTTCTTGCTTCATCTCAGTACTGCAGCTTGTAGCCTTTCTCCCTGCATTGCAAACTTGCTCCCACTTGTCTTTTCCCCGGAGTTCACTGTGTGCTCTAGCATTGTAATGCTGAATCTACTTTGGAGTTGGAGTTGGTATTTTGTAAGACTAATCAGATGCCATGTTCTGGTTTAAAGTTGAAGAGAGCCCAGGCCCTCTGCCCAGCTTGGCACTTCACTTTTGAGTAGATATGGAAAGTGACTTACAACTTCTTAGTCTGGAAGTTACTCATTGTGTAAACATTGGACTTGGCAGGAAAAATTGTTCATCTGTGCAGGTTCTTGGCTAATAATCAACGTTAGCGTAGATGGCAGAGATTTTTAAAAAAGATCTGTTTAAAGTTTCAAAATCCCCAGACTTGTTATTTGAACGGGAATCCTATTCTTGAATGTCGAAACAAAGAACTCCAGATGCTAGTTAATACACAAAAGGACACAATGTGTTGGCGTAACTCGGCGGGTCAGGCAGCATCCCTGGAGAACATGGACGGGTGAGGTTTCGGGCCAAGACCCTTCTTCAGACTGATTGTGGTGGGGTGGAGAAAGCTGGGAAAAGGGAGAGGCAGGATCTGCATGTGAGATGACGGGTCACCACCACAGCAAGGGAGAGACGTTCTGACAGGCAGCACTTTGGGGGGAAAAGGCCAAAGATAAGAAAGGCAGGAAAGAAGTTGTGAGACAAGTTTGAAGAGTTGTGGGTTGTAAATAGTGGTGCCAACTATCTCACTCCCAAATAAGGGACAAAAGGTGGCGTCACCGCCCCGCGCCCCACGTGACCTCACCCAGCCAGCGGCCATGTGCTTCCGCTCCACCAATGGTGGCTGCCCGGGCAGGGAGGAGGGTTGATACGCACTCTCCGTTAGGCGGCGCCTGGGCCTCCAGGCCTACAGCGGCCCCTGGGCCTACAGTGTCCTGGCCTACAGTGTCCGGGCCTACAGTGTCCGGGCCTACAATGTCCTGGCCTACAGTGTCCGGGCCTACTGTGTATGGGCCTAGTGTATGGGCCTACAACGTCCCCGGGCCTAATACGAGGCAAGGGCGGTCCCGTGTGGGACAAACCAATTTATCCCAATATACGGGATGTTCCGGTTAATACGGCTAATTGGCAACCCTAGTTGTAAAGCCAGAGGGTGGAAATTGGCGGGAGGGGGGGTGAGTGGAGGGCAGAAATAGGTGGAAGCCCAGGTGGGGCACGGGGGGAGGGGAAGAAGATAAGGAGGGGTTGGAAAGGTTAACTAAAATTGGAGTATTCAATGTTCTTACCCTAGGGTTATAAGCTTTCCACACAACAAATGCTTTTCACTGTACCTCACTACATGGGACAATAAACTAAGCTGAATTGAACTGAACTGTCCTGTTATTCCTGGACACAAAATGCTGGAGTAACTCAGGCGGCATCTCTGGAGAGAAGGAACGGTGACATTTCTTCAGGTCTGAAGAAGGGTCTCGACCCGAAATGTCACCCATTCCTTCTCTCCAGAGATGCTGCCTGTCCCGCTGAGTTACTCCAGCATTTTGTGTCTTTCTTCGATTGAAACTAGCATCTGCAGTTCCTTCCTGCACAACCTTTTAGTCACATGACAGTCACCTTCCCATTGTGATATTTTGTACATTTCTCAATAGACAATAGGCGCAGGAGGAGGCCATTCGGCCCTTCGAGCCAGCACCGCCATTCAATGTGATCATGGCTGATCATTCTCAATCAGTACCCCGTTCCTGTCTTCTCCCCATAACCCCTGACTCCGCTATCCTTAAGAGCTCTATCTAGCTCTCTCTTGAATGCATTCAGAGAAATGGCCTCCACTGCCTTCTGAGGCAGAGAATTCCACAGATTCACAACTCTCTGACTGAAAAGGTTTTTCCTCATCTCAGTTCTAAATGGCCTACCCCTTATTCTTAAACTGTGGCCTCTTGTTCTGGACTCCCCCAACATTGGGAACATGTTTCCTGCCTCTAACGTGTCCAACCCCTTAATAATCTTATACATTTCGATAAGATCTCCTCTCATCTAAATTCCAGTGTATACAAGCCTAGTCGCTCCAGTCTTTCAACTCCTCTTGGATATTTCACTTTGCTCAATGGCTAACAGAACAGCTAACTAACACTGGCTAACAGAACAGCTAACTAACACTGGCTAACAGAACAGCTAACTAACACTGGCTAACAGAACAGCTACCTAACACTGGCTAACAGAACAGCTGATTAACACTGGATCACAGAACAGAAAGATCTTTCAGTTCCCCATACAGATCCAAACAGGTTCTAGCTTCACTGTCAATCCTTGCTGAATCTTCTGGAATTCCGTGGAATGGATATTTCAGAAGTCCCTGAGGTGAACTCTGTGTGCTCTTAAAACTGAGGTGAGAAGAAACTTTTACGCCCAGAGAGTTGTGAATTTGTGGAATTCTCTGCCACAGAAGGCAGTGGAGGCCAAATCACTGGATGGATTTGAAAGAGAGTTAGATAGAGCTCATGGGGCTAGTGGAATCATGGGGTATGGGGAGAAGGCAGGCACGAGTTACTGATTGTGGATGATCAGCCATGATCACAATGAATGGCAGTGCTGGCTCGAAGGGCCAAATGGCCTCCTCCTGCACCTGTTTTCTTTGTTTCTATGTTTTTATGTCCCCCTCACTTCCACTCTCCAATCAGAATGGAATCAGTAGGAGTTCATAGAAACATAGAAAATAGGTGCAGGAGTAGGCCATTCGGCCCTTTGAGCTAGCACCGCCATTCAATATGATCACAGCTGATCATCCTAAATCAATACCTGGTTCCTGCTTTCTCCCCATATACCTTGATTCAGTTAGCCCTAAGAGCTATATCTAAAGCCCCTGTCCCACTTAGGCAACTTTTTAGGTGACTGTCATAGTCGTAGCAGGTCGGCAAAAAAACGGCGACTGGACCCCCCCAAGACAATGTTTACGACAAGCTACAACAACCTACCACCTAGTCGACGTCAAGCTACGGCAAGCTACCGACAACTGGCGACCCAATCGTCGCGACGTCCACCTACGACCACGCCTACGACAACCTACGACCACACAGGCAACAACCTACAACAACTGAAGTCAACCTACGTCTACCTGCGACAAGCTACGACCCTGTTGGCAACAACTGAAGACAATTCACGTCATTTTGGCCTCTGGTTGTGACGCCGGTACCTGTCGCCGGTTGACGTAGGTTGACGTAGGTAGTCGCCAATGGAATTCACCGAAGTCACACCGGTGACAACCTACGTCACCCGGTGACAACCTACGTCACCCGGTGACAACCTACGTCACCCGGTGACAACCTACGTCACCCGGTGACAACCTACGACAGCGCCCACGTCAGGAGACGTCAAGCTACGGTCATTGGCGTCAAACCCACAGTCGCCGAACATTTTTAAACTTTTCAAAATCCAGCGGCGACCAGAAAAACGCTACGACTCTTTGGAGACGACTCATGACCATACAGGCCACACCCCGGCAACCTTGTGGCAACAGCCTAGTCACCTGTAGTCGCCTAAAAAATTGCCTAAGTGGGACTCTTGAATACCTCTCTTGAGTTCCTCTAATTGCAACGGAAAAAAATATTCATAAATGGGCCTAGATAATGTTCATATAGAGCATTACACTGGCTAAACAGGCAACAACGACAGGGCAGTGTGATGCTCATTTAGAATCTGACATACAGTTAAACAACTCCTCCTCTAGGTACCAATGTTATCAATTTGCACTGGATAATAATTGAACCAGTGTACCGGATGCCTAAAATTGATGTGCCCATTTGGCTCATTTTATGAATCTCTCTAAAGAAAGAGACATTGCAAATGTTTTGTGAGTGAAAGCTGTAAATATTATTCCAAAACTGGTTTATAGACACAAAATGCTGGAGTAACTCAGCGGGACAGGCAGCATCGCTGGAGAGATTTCTGGAGATCTTTCCTGGACCCAGCACACTGAGCACAAGAATGTCCATTAACGCCTCTACTTTGTGAGAAGATTAGAGTTTCGGTATGTCAGAGAGGATTCTCTTGAACCTCTACAGGTACAGAGCATTTTGACTGGTTGCATTACGGCCTGGTTCGGCAACTTGAATGCTCAGGAACGAAGACGACTGCAATAAGATGTGAACACTGCCCAGTCAAGAAGAGTCTCGACCCGAAACGTCACCCATTCCTTCTCTCCCGAGATGCTGCCTGACCCCCTGAGCTACTCCAGCACTTCGTGTCTATAAACGTGTACTGACCTCCCCACCATCGAAGGGATTTACCAGAATCACTGCCTCAAAAAGGCAGCCAGCATCATCAGAGACCCACACCATCCTGGCCACACACTCATTTCACCCCTGCCATCAGGAAGAAGGTACAGGAGCCTGAAAACTGTAACGTCCAGGTTCAGGAACAGCTTCATCCCTACAGCCATTACGCTATTGAACACTACAACCTCCATTAAGCTCTGAACTACATAGACTATTATTGCACTATTATTGTTCATTGTGTTTTTTATGTGTACGTATGTATGCGTATACGTGTGTATGAGTATATATCTCTCTCTCTCTCTCTCTATATATATATATATATATGTGTGTGTGTGTGTGTGTGTGTATGTGTGTATAGGATCTGTATACATGTGTGTATTTGAGTATGTTTATACACACACATTGAACTTTTTTTCTCGTTTATCATATTGTTTACAGTGTACTATGTTTACATATTGTGTTGTGCTGCTGCAAGTAAGAATTTCATTGTTCTATCTGGGACATACACTAATAAAACATTCTTGACTCTTGAGAAGGAATAGGTGACTTTTCGGGTCGAGACCCTTCTTCAGACTGATAACTTTTCTGGTCTCGACCCCTGAAATGTCACCCATTCCTCTCCAGAGATGCTGCCTGACCCGCTGAGTTACTCCAGCATTTTGTGTCTATCTTGCCTTCAATGGCAGGTCTGGTAGGAAGGCCAATTATCCCCATGCATTGAGCCACTATTCCACATGTTGCCTGATTGGAATGCAGGGAGATGTCAACATTTCAGTCCCAGAATGTCTGCCTTTCTCATTCAAAATCAGATAGCTTCAGATGTAAAGAAATCTGAAATAAAAGCAGCAACTGGACTGCTGGTAACATATCAACATCTGTGCAACGATAAACAGAGGAAAAAACTGCAGATGCTGGTTCTTCAGTCTGAAGAAGGGTCTCGACCCGAATTGTGACCCATTCCTTCTCTCCCCAGATGCTGCCTGACCCGCTGAGTTACTCCAGAATTTTGTGTCTAACAGAGTTAACGTATCTGGTTGAAGATTTTCATCTTCACATCACATGTTCTTTCTGTCTGTATCAGAGCTGACCATTTCTGCTGTCAGTGTGTGATGTTCGTTCTCCATTAGTACAGTTTCCATTGGAACGTTCGATGGTGCTTTAGTATCACATGTGTGAAGTGCAAAAGCACAATAACATTTTTTTCTTACAAACAGTCCAGTAGAGTATTGCCATACCTAAGCACACTCCCGATTAGCAATTGTGCAGAAGTAGTCTACTGAACCCACATGCATGAGGCGCCATGTTTTGCCGCCATTTTCCAAGTCCAGTCCGTGCTCCATTTGTTTTGAGCGGTGCTGATTCAGGCAAGGCCCAGGCCGCCGTGGCACCTGCCATTGCCTTCCTTGGCCGACCAGCAAGCACCGTCCTCTCCTCGCCCGTCCACCGGTTCCCTCTCCGCTCCTACCGGCCTCGCCCCTCTCCCGCCGCATCCGTCCTCGTTGCCGGTTCCATCCTCCTGGTCTCTGGTCTTCGGGGGACGAGCAGCGATGGCTCGGTGGGCTCCACTTCCAGTCCGCAGTCCGCCGGGTCCTCCAGGCGTGGGTGGGCTTAGCGGCTACGCCCTGCTGGCCTCGGTCTCATGGTTCGTCGGGCCTTGCGTTTTCACCACGGTCTGCAGGTGTTGTGATTGGCCGCACCGCGCCCGGTCGCCGGCTCCCCCTGTAGGCTGCAGTGCTGTGTTTCGTTGATTGTGTTATCACCCTCTAATTGACCCTTTTAACCCATTTGACCACAGGATGGCTACATCTTGAGTGTGTGACAATCCTACCATAAATATTTGTGCTGCCCTGTCTTCAAACAACATTAACTCTTTCTGGTTTTCATAAATGCAACCTAACTATTTTTTTAGTTAGAAACAAAAAGATGGAGTAACTCAGCAGGTCAGACAGCATTGTTAGCTGTGGGCATCCAAATGCAAATTGGAGGAACAGTGTCTCATATTTCGCTTGGGCAGCTTACAACCCAGCGGTATCGATATTGATTTCTCTAATTTCAAGTAACCCTTGCATCCCGTCTCTCTCCGTCACTCCCCTCCCCCACTCAAGTTGTTGTACTAGCTTCATAGTCATCTTGTTGAGTCTCATTGTCTGTAACTCGTTTTCACCTAGCCCACAGCTAACAATGGCCTGTTTCCTTTATCATCATTACTTTTTTGCATATCTTTCATTCATTTGGTCTATATCTCTCTACATCTCCGTTTATATCTCTCGTTTCCCTTACCCCTGACTCTCAGTCTGAGGAAGGGTCTTGACCCAAAACGTCATCGATTCCTTTTCTTCAGAGATGCTGTCCGACCCACTGAGTTACTCCAGCTTTTTGTGTCTATCTTCAGTTTAACCAGTATCTGCAGTTCCTTCCTACACAGGAACTTTGATTGGATCTGGTTGTTTGTGGGCAAAAGAAAATGGCTGCTTTTAAAGGTGTTATAACAGGAGTTTAGGGCATGCATGTTCCTGTTAGAATGAAGGACACAGTAGGTGGGTGTAAAGGAACAAGGATGATGAGCGAAATAGAGGCCTTGGTCAGGAAAAAGAGCAGGGATAGGCAGCTGGGATCAAGTGTATCCCTGGAAGAGTTTTGTGAACGGAGGAGCAGCCTTAAGCAGGAAATCAGGAGGGGAAATAATATCAAGGGAAATCGAAATAGATTGCACAAGTTTGTTAAGGGAGAGAGGATGACTATGAGAACAGGGCCCCTCAGAAACCAACGCGGAGCTACAGGACATGAGCAAAACCCTCAATGAATATTTATCCTCTGGTTTTACTAGAGGAAGATGAGAAGACTGGGAGACTTGGGAACAGTTCATGGAAGTGTCTTGAGGACAGTCTGTATTACGTTGAGGAGGTGCTGAATGTCCTAAAGCAGATACAGGTAGATAGACCCCCAGGCCTGATGAGATGTCTACTAGGGCATCGTGGGAAGCTAGAGAAGAAATTGCAGGAGCCCTGGCTGTGATCTGTGAATCATCATTCAATGCAGTTGAGGTGCCGGAAGACTGGAGGATGGCTAATGTTGTGCCTTTACTTAACAAGGGCTGCCAGGAAAAGCCTGGGAACTATAGACCAGTGAGCCTAACATCTGTGGTAGGCATGTTACTGGAGAGTATTCTGAGGGATTAGATATATCTGCATTTGGATAGTCAGGGGCTGGGTAGGGGTAATCAGCATGGTTTTCTGTGTGAGAGATGGTGTTTTGTGAAACTGATTGTTTTTTTTTAAGTGACCAAAGGTTGATGAGGGCAAAGCCATAGATATTGTCAATATGTGCGATTCCCGCACATTAACACTATCCTACACACACTAGGGACAATTTTTACATTTGCCCAGCCAATTAACATATAAGCCTGAACGTCTTTGGAGTGTGGGAGGAAACCGAAGATCTCGGAGAAAACCCACGCTGGTCACGGGGAGAACGTACAAACTCCGTACGGACAGCACCTGTAGTCGGGATTGAACCCGGTCCTCCGGTGCTGCATTCGCTGTAAGGCGGCAACTCTACTGCTGCGCCACCGTGTCACCTGAGGGACTACTTTTTTCCCCGCAGAGGGTGGTGGGTATAGGGAATGAGCTGACAGAGGAAGAAGTTGAGGCAGGTACCATGACAACATTTAAAAGACACTTGGACAGGTAAATGAATAGGAACGGTTTAGAGGAATAAGGCCCAAACACGGACCGGTGGAACTCATGTAGATGGGGCATCTGGGTAGGCACAGGTCAGTTGGGCTGAAGGGCCTGTTTCCATGCTGTGTGACTCTTTGACCCCCCTCTTTCTCCGCTGTGCCCCACCTGGACACACACCTTTTTCTCCCTTCCCCCTTCCCTCCACCCACATTCCCTCCTCAACTGGCGTCATAATTCACAACTCTTCAATCCTTTTGTCTCACACCTTTGTCCAACCAACAGCCTATCAAAAACCTCCCTCACGAGTTGCTGCCTTACAGCACTTGCAGCGCCGGACACTGGGGTTCGATCCCGACTACGGGCGCTGTCTGTACGGAGTTTGTACGTTCTCCCCGTGATCTGCGTGGGTTTTCTCAGAGATCTTCGGTTTCCTCACACACTCCAAAGACGTGCAGGTATGTAGGTTAATTGGCTTGGTAAATGTACAAATTGTCCCTAGTGTGTGTAGGATAGTGTTAATATGCGGGGATCGCTGGTCGGCGCGGACCCAGTGGGCCGAAGGGCCTGTTTCCGCGCAGTATCTCTAAACTAAACTAAACCTATTACCATCCACGCTTTGTCCTGCCCCTCCACTCTTCTTTCACCCCCCCTCCCCACCCCCACCCCACATTTAGTCTGAAGAAGGGCCCTGACCTGAACACCTATCCATGTTCTCCAGAGATGCTGCGTGACCCACTGAGTTACTCCAGCACTCTGTGAAACGTCACCTATCCATGTTCTCTGGAGATGCTGCCTGACCCACTGAGTTACCCCAGCACTCTGTGAAACGTCACCTATTCATGTTCTCCGCAGATGCTGCCTGACCCGCTGAGTTACTCCAGCACTCTGTGAAACGTCACCTATCCATGTTCTCCAGAGATGCTGCCTGACCCGCTGAGTTACTCCAGCACTCTGTGAAACGTTACCTATCCATGTTCTCCAGAGATGCTGCCTGACCCGCTGAGTTACTCCAGCACTCTGTGAAATGTCACCTATCCATGTTCTCCAGAGATGCTGCCTGACCCGCTGAGTTACTCCAGCACTTTGGGGCTCATCAGCATTCTCAATTTATGATGTTTGTCTGTCACTCCTCGAGTTCAGATGTAGGTTTAGTTAGCTTATTTTTTAAGTTTACACTCGGCATTTTTGAAAGAATTCTAAAGTGTTAATGTTTGTATAAATTGTTCATGTTATTCTCCGTATCAATTTCAGCTTCAAACTAAAATTAGAGGGAGTCGTGTTTACTTCTTGGTCCCAATTTAATAATCCCACTGCAATCTGTGTGTAAGAATGATTAATTAACGTTCTCGTGACGTCAAATAAATTATACACGAGGAAGGTTAATTGGGTCCATAAATGTAATACGCATGCAATCATAATGGGAAATTTATGCCAATAAATCTGGTGAAATTACCATTCAAACCTTAGATTGAAATCTTTTAAACAGCAGGTAAGGACAGCAAGGTAAGGGGACTGTGGATGACCAAGGGAGGTTGTGAACTTGGTCAGGAAGAAGAAGAAAACGTATGTCAGGTTTAAGAAGGTGCCATCAGACGGGGCTGATGAGGAATATAAAGCAAGTGGGAGAGAATGCAAGCGGGCGATTAGTAGGGCCAAAAGGGGCCATGAAATGTCATTGGTGTGTCTGATTAAAGAAAATCTTTGGGGTTTTATACGTACGTTAAAAATATGAGGGTGACCAGGGAGAAGATAGGAACACTCAAAGATAAAGGAGGGAATCATTGCTTGGAGTTGGAGGATGTAAGTGAGGAACTAAACGAGTACTTTGCATCTGTATTCACTGAGGAGAAGGACTTGGAGGACAGGGAGATCAGTGTGGAGAATACAAATATGCTAGGGCAGTTTGAGATGGAGAAGGATGGTGCTGCTGAGGCTCTTGAAGAGCATTAATGTGGATAAATCCCCCGGACCTGATGGTTATTGAGGGAGGTAAGAGAGGAGATTGCGGGAGCCTTATTGAAGATCTTTGCTTCTTCTTCAGTCACAGGCCAGGTCCCAGAGGACTGGAGAGTGGCCATTGTTGTTCCTTTGTTTAAGAAAGGAAGTAGAGAGGAATCCAGGGAACTGTAGGCCGGTGAGTCTCATGTCACTGATAGGGAAACTATTGGACAGAATTCTTCTAGATTGGATTTACTCCCATTTAGAAGAGAATGGGCTGACTAGGGATAGCCAGCGCGGCTTGTACACAGCTGGTCGTGTCTCAGTAACTTAATTGAGTTTTTTGAGGAAGTGATAAAGAGGGTTGATGAAGGTAGTGTGGTGGATGTTGTATATGTGGATTTTAGTAAGCCTTTATATGGTACGCTGATCCAGAAGGTGAAGATGTACGGGATTTACGATGACTAGGCCGTATGGATTCAGAACCGGCTTATACAATAGAAAACGAATGGTTCTGGTGGAAGGAAGTTCTGGCTGGAGGTGTGTGACCAGTGGAGTTCCACAGGGATCTGTGCTGGGACCTCTGCTGTGTGTGATACAAATGACCTGGATGTGAATGTAGACGGGTTGGTGAATACATTTGCTGATGACACCAAAATTGGAGGAGTTGCCGACAGTGAGGAGTGCTGTCCGAGGACACAGTGGGATATAGGTCAGCTGCAGAAATTGGAGGAGAAATGGTGGATGGACTTTAAGCTGAGGATGTGTGAAGGTGATTGCACTTTGGGAGGTTAAATGGAAGGAGAGAGCAAACAGTTAATGGCAAGACCA
The DNA here is from genome assembly GCF_053455715.1 of Rhinoraja longicauda. Classification (NCBI taxonomy): domain Eukaryota; kingdom Metazoa; phylum Chordata; class Chondrichthyes; order Rajiformes; family Arhynchobatidae; genus Rhinoraja; species Rhinoraja longicauda. The sequence goes on from NC_135958.1 coordinate 42,521,617, forward strand.
TTAACAGCATTAATGTGCAGATGGATCTTGGTGTCCAAGTTCATAGTTCACCAAAGGTGGCAGCACAGTATTAGGGGGGACATCTCGTATTTTAGGCTAAATTGGTTTGTCCCGTACGGGACCGCCCGTGACCTGTATTAGGCCCGGACGGCGCTGTAGGCCCGGACACTGTACGCCCAGACACTGTAGGCCCGGACACTCTGGGCCCGGACACTCTAGGCCCAGACACTGTAGGCCCGGACACTCTAGGCCCGGACACTGTAGGCCCGGACACTGTAGGCCCGGACACTGTAGACCCGGACACTGTAGCCCAGGGGTCGCTGTAGTCCCGGACAGTGTAGGCCCGGGCGTCGCCTAACCGAGGTTGCATAGCAACCCGCCTCCCGGCCTGGCCGGCCGCCATTGGTGGAACAGCAGCAGGTGGCCACTGGCTGGGTGAGGTCACGTGGGGCGCCCAGGTGATGTCACCATTTGTCCCTTATTTGGGAGTGAGAAAGTTGGCAACATTAAGCATGAGGGAACATCAGCCTAGGGCTTACCTGGATCGGGTGACGCTCCAGTACTTTGAGTGCCTGGACCAGACTTTGGACTTTTTAAAAATGCCACCAAAGTATGGCGACATGCATGTGTGATCTATGCAAAAATATTCTCACCGCGCAGTGCATACGTGACAATAATGCACATTGAACCACTGGAGAGGAGATTTACTGCTTAGGTTAGAGGGTTTCAGCTACTGGGAGAGGTTGGATGGATTGTTTTCTATAGAACGTCAGAAGTCGAGGGGAGACATGATAGCAGGATATAAGATAATGAGAGTTATAGAGATGGGAGATGGTCAGAACCCTTCTCCCAGGGCAGAGATGGTGAACACACCACAGCATTGCTACAAGGTGAGAGGGGCAAAGTTTAATGTTGAGAAGGTGTGGGACAGGTATTTTTACCCAGAGGGTGGTGGGGGTCTGGAACTCATTGTCAAGGGTGGTGGTGGAAGCAGATAAGAGTGGTGTTTAGGAGGCTTTTAGATAGGTACCAAAGTGCAGGGAGTAGAGGCACATGGATCATATGTGTGCCAAAGGGCCCATCCCTATGCTGTACTGTTCTATGTTCCATGTTCCATGGAGCACGGAATAACAATCCGTCCCGAGCTTGCAAACTTGGGTTATATCATTGGCAGGTTGCAAGCATCTATCAATGTTTTCATATAATCAGCAATATAATCTATGTGAACAAATCTATGTGAACAAATTGTCAATATCTGCACACAACTATAAATAAAGAATTAAATCCTCTGGAACTGCGAAGCAGCAGAATCAGCTGATGAAGTGCCTTTTTGGAAAAGTTTTATCCTGTGAAAATCCTATACAATGTTCCTCTTCAAGAGTAACACATTTTTTCAGGCCATGGTAATCTTCAACAAAGGGAGTCTCACCACTGATGGTGAGACTCAGAGACGCACAGTGTCACAGAGGTAGAGTTGCTGCCTTACATTGCCAGAGATCCAGGCTCGATCCTGTACGGAGTTTGTACGTTCTCCCCGTGACCTGCGTGGGTTTTCCCCGGGAGCTTCGGTTTCCTCCCACACTCCAAACACGTGCAGGTTTATAGGTTAATTGGCTTGGTAAAAATGGTAAATTATCCCTAATATGTGTAGGATAGTGTTAATGTGCAGGGATCGCTGGTCGGCGCGGACTCGATAGGCGAAAGGGCTTGTTTCTGCGCTGTATCTCTAAATTAAACTAAACTAAACTAAACTGGACTATGACATTCAACGGTATTACGTTGGTTGAGATCCCTGCCATCTCTCTTGGAGATCACCAATGACCAGAAACGTAATCAGGTATCAGATAGTTTATTTGCCAATAAACATTTCAATTCAAAAGTAGATCAGAAATTAAATGATCTGCAGTTTAAACTCAGATACCCAGGCACTTTCCAATTTCTATCAGTCATATGTCAGGACGATACGGTTGCCAACTGTCCCGTATTAGCCGGGACATCCCGTATTTTGAGCTAAATTGGTTTGTCCCGGACGGGACCGCCCTTGTTCAGTATTAGGCCCGCGGGCCGCTGTAGGCCGGGACAGTGTAGGCTAACAGAGTGTGTTTGGGGAGAGGGGCCGAGTGTGTTCACCTAACGGAGGTTGCGTAGCACTCAGCCCCGCTCCGCGAACACACTCCGTTAGCCTACACCGTTCCGGCCTATAGCAGCCCATGGGGCCGAGCGTGTTTGCCTAACGGAGGTTGCGTAGCAACCCGCCTCCCGGCCCGGGCAGCCGCCATTGGTGGAGCGGGAGCACGTGGCCGCTGGCTGGGGGAGGTCACATGGGGCGGTGACCTTTTGTCCCTTATTTGGGAGTGAGATAGTTGGCAACCCTAGGTGTGCTGAACGATTATTGACTGTTTTGTATTTAGGCTGGGGAAAATGCCACTACAATATCACAGCAGAACTAATTTGCACACAGTTTGAACAAAAGTTTGGAATACATCTGTTTGTGAAACTATTACTTTAGTTTGACTATATCAATGGAAAATGCTTTGTTTTAGCATTTAGGTTCTACTTGCATTAAAAGTGTTCTGTTTTTCTTCAATTCCTGCAGTATAATTCATATTCTATATTCTTTTGGTTGTACAGAGTAGCACAAGAAAGTGTACAATGACATTGTTGTAGACGTAAGGATTTTAACTACAATTTTATAAAACTACTTGGAAAGTGGATGATATAGATATAATTCTTAGCTAATGCATGTGGCTGTAATGAAATTGAACATATTAATTTATAAGTGTTGAATTATTAATTTTCATGAATTTAGTTTTAAGGTTTCTGGCACCTAAAAAAAGAAATAGTGTAAGAAAATAACTGCAGAGTACAAATCGAAGGTATTTATTCACAAAATGCTGGAGTAACTCAGCAGGTCAGGCAGCATCTCTGGAGAGAAGGAATGGGTGATGTTTCGGGTCGAGACCCTTCTTCAGTCTGATGTTTTGGGTTGGAACCCTTCTTCTGATCTGGAGATGGGTCCCAACCAATTAACCTACAAGCCTGCACATCTTTGGAGTGTGGGAGGAAACCGGAGCACCCGGAGAAAACCCACGCAGGTCACGGGGGAGAACGTACGGACTCTGTACAGACAGCACAGGTAGTCAGGATCGAACTCGGGTTTCTGGCGCTGTGAGGCATCAAATTTAGTGCTATCCCCTAATAATTGAAATATTGAAATATTGCTTTTCATGATGAACTGAAATACAATGGGGAATGTACAGCTAATCAGAAAGTTTTAAAGGAAGCAAACTAAAAATAGTGGCCTGGATTATCAGGGCTGTGCGGAGCCATCTACCTTGGTATTATTTATTAATTACTTAATAGAATAATTCAGAGTCGCTTTGAGAAAAAAAGAATAAGAAAACGAGGAAAGAAAGGGATGACAAGAACAGAGGTGGTAAAACTGACAGAAATGAAACAGCAGCAGCAGCAGCAGCAGCAGCAGCAGCAGCAGCAGCAGCAGCAGCAGCAGCAGCAGCAGCAGCAGCAGCAGCAGCAGCAGCAGCAGCAGCAGCAGCAGCAGCAGCAGCAGCAGCAGCAGCAGCAGCAGCAGCAGCAGCAGCAGCAGCAGCAGCAGCAGCAGCAGCAGCAGCAGCAGCAGGGACAAGAAAAAGACTGAGAATTTGATTAAAAAAGTAAATATTATGATTCATAAGTCACAAGGTCATAATTGATAGGAGCAGAATCAGGCCATTCAACCCATCGATCTATCTCTCCCTCCTAACCCCATTCTCCTGCCTTCTCCCCATAACCCCTGACACCATCAAGAATCTATCCATCTCTGCCTTAAAAATATCCCATTGACTTGGCCTCCACAGCTTTCTGTGGCAAAGAATTCCACAGATTCGCCACCCTCTGACTGAAGAAATCCCTCCCCATCTCCTTCCCGAAGGAATGTCCTTTAATTCTGAGGCTGTGATTTGCTGTCCTTGTTCAAGGATTCAAATAAGGTAAAATAACGTGAGTTGGATAAGGTGCTTAATTATGATTTAACTCGATTAGTTGTGAAAAAGTAATAGACTACTTTTACTAAAATCAAAAACCTAGAAGTCCTGGAGGCACTAGGCAGAGGTGTCATCAGACTGGAACATCAATTATATTTCATCATTTCCAGCAGCTGCCTGACTCTCCTTCATGTGTTGTTTTCACATTCACATTTTATAATGTAAACACATGCATTGGGAGCAGGAATCGACCACTGAGTGTTTTAGTTTAGTTTAGAGATACAGCGCGGAAACAGGCCCTTCAGCCCACCGGGCCTGCGCCGACCAGCGATCCCCACATATTAACATCATCCTATACCCACTAGGGACAATTTTTACATTTACCAAGCCAATACAAACAACAAACTAAAGACTACAAACCTGTACGTCTTTGGAGTGTGGGAGGAAACCGAAGATCTCGGAGAAAACCCATGCAGGTCACGGGGAGAACGTACAAACTCCGTACAGACAGCACCCGTAGTCGGGATCGAACCCGGGTCTCCGGCGCTGCATTCGCTGTAAGGCAGCAATTCTACCGTTGCGCCACCATGCCGCCATGGCTGATTTGATTGTCATCTCAACTCCACACATCATCATCCTTTGTCTTCTTCCTTATCAAGTATCTACCGTGTCGAGCTCAACTTCAGAAATAGAAATGTGGCCACTTTGCTTCTGCTGCTCTTTGAAAAAAAAAAGTTCCAAAGACTCACAGCCCTCATACAAAATATTTTGCCTTCTCTCTGCCTTATTTTAAAAAGTGACCCCTCAGATTCTTGCATGTTTCATCAAGTTATGGCTCCCTCGGAATCTCCAGTGGAGACAAGACTAGACTGTCTACGTTTTCATCAAAGCCAACACACCCTTCCAGAAATTAATGGAACAAACCTCCTCTGCAATGCTCCTAATGCATGCAACTTCCCTTAGATAAGGAGGCCAGTATCGTGTACAGTATTCATAGAGTCATAGAGTGATACCTATGCAACTTCCCTTAGATAAGGAGGCCAACACTGTGTACAGTATTCATAGAGTCATAGATACAGCCTGGAAACAGGCCCTTCAGCCCACCTTGCCCATACCGTCCAACATGTCTCAGTTACACGTTTGGCCCATATCCCTCCAAACCTGTCCTATCCATGTGCCTGTCTAACCGTTTCTTAAACGTTGGGATAGTCCCTGCCACAGCCATCTCCTCTGGCAGTTCGTTCCATACACCCACCACCATTTGTGTGAATATGTTATCCCTCAGATAACATCTTTTCCCCTTCACCTTAAACCGATGTCCTCTGATCCTCGATTCACCTACTCTGGGCAGGAGACTCTGTGCATCTACCTGATCTTTTCCTCTCATGATTTTATACACCCCTCATCCTCCTGCGCTCAGTAGGCACCCAGCCTACTCAACCTCTCCCTGTAGCCCTGTAGTTCCCTGTAGTCCTGGCAACATCCTCGTAAATCTTCTCTGAACGGTTTACGTCTCGTCAATGTTCAATTGATCTCGGCAATGTTCAATATATCCGAACCATATCCTCATTACTTATGTCTTCAACTCGCCCAGCATAGTTGATAACATTCTACCAACAAACAATCACTTCTCCAAAGGCTGACCTCACTACATGTAAGTGACAACAACATAAAACATTCAAAAGGTAAAAAACGGGACCATTTTGTTGTTACCTTTTTGTTGCGTTTGTGTGACATCTTTCACATCCTTGATGGGATACTCTAAAACTTCTTGCAGCCAGAAAAGTGCATGTTAAACACTATAGTGTAAAAAATATATGTACACAATAATGTGCCATAAATAGCAATATGATAACAACAAGATAATCTGCTTTTCTGACTTGTAGGAAGGAACTGCAGATACTGGTTAACACTGAAGATAACCACAAAATGCTGGAGTAACTCAGCGGGACAGGCAGCTTCTCTGGAGAGAAGGAATGACCCCAAATGTCACAAATTCCTTCTCTCCAGAAATCTCCTGTCCTGCTGAGTTACTCCAGCGTTTAGTGTCAATTTGCTTTTCTGATACGGATTAAGGTGTAAATATTGACCAGGACACTGACCTGATAACTCACCTGGTCTTCATTCAAAAGTGCCATGGCAGTATCTTTCTCCATCTGAGAGCAGGTGAGGCCTTGCCTTAACATTTCATCTGAAAGATGGCATCACTGACAGTCTAGCAGTCCCTCACTAAACTAAACTCTTATCTCAACTTTCTGAATAGGATTTGAAAGTCCTGACATGGGAAAGTAAATGCCACCAAAGAAGTGTAGCTGAAACTCATTAATTTTTTTTAGTTTAGTTTAGAGATACAGCGCGGAAACAGGCCCTTCGGCCCACCGAGTCCGCGCCGACCAGCGATCCCCGCACATTAACACTACCATTCACACACTAAGCGTAATTTACATTTACACCAAGCCAATTAACCTACAAACCTGTACGTCTTTGGAGTGTGTGAGGAAAGCGAAGATCTCGGAGAAAACCCACGCAGGTCACGGGGAGAACGTACAAACTCCCTACAGACAGCACCCGTAGTCGGGATCGAACCCGGGTCTCCGGCGTGTAAGGCAGTAGCTCTACAGCTACATCTCCGTGCCGACTTATTTTGCACATTTCGAAAAGATCTGCAATCCTCAACAAGAATAACCAGAGTTCATCTGGTTGAGGGCTTCTTTTCAGAGTAGGAACATCTTAAATGCAAAATGAGTATTACCTCCTCTGCCGAGCGTAATGTTATTATAAAATGCAATGATAAAGTGCTAAAGCAGGCTTCTCCTAACCTGCAATAGCATACCATATATTTATCATTAAGTTACAGAACAGGCGGTTTTACTGCTAAAGTTACATTGGTTGAACCAAATTGTGTCAGCCTCATTATCCAGACTGATGGCGGCAGCTAATTCAGCGTCATCGTTATACTGACCGTTGCCTGGTTGCTGTGTGGATGGTGAGAACTCTTTGGCAGTGATCCTGGCAAGCTGTGCCTCATCCTGAGCTTTTTGAGCAGCTGTATCAGCCACATCCGATTTTGATTTGGCGTGAGATGTCCTGCAAGGAAGGTGCAGAATTACAGATCTTTAACAATGACATACCCACTCACCAATGTGTCCAAATCAAAGCACTATTGTGACCAGATCTACCAGATCCATTCTCCATTTGAATGTAAGACCACATTGCTGATAAATCACACCTTTGCTTGTCATTCCTACCTTTTCTATCATAAACACAAAGGTAGTTAGGCCTAATTTTAGGAAGGACATCTTTGCTATTGAGGCAGTGCAGCATAGGTTCACGAGGTTAATCCCCGGGATTGCGGGACTGTCATATGAGGAAAATTTGGAAAATTTGGAAAGACTGGACTTGTATTCACTGGAATTTCGAAGGATGAGAGGGGATCTTATCGAAATGTATACAATTATAATAGGACTGGACAAGCTAGATGCAGGAAAAATGTTCCCGATGTTGGGAGCGTCTAGAACCAGGGACCACAGTCTAAGAATAAAGGGGAGGCCATTTAAAACTGAGGTGAGAAAAAACTTTTTCACCCAGAGAGTTGTGAATTTGTGGAATTCTCTGCCATAGAAGGCAATGGAGGCCAATTTACTGGATGAATTTAAAAGAGAGTTAGATAGATCTGTAGGGGCTAGTGGAATCAAGAGATATGGGGAGAAGGCAGGCACAGGTTACTGATTGTGGATGATCAGCCATGATCACAATGAATGGCGGTGCTGGCTCGAAGGGTCAAATGGCCTCCTCCTGCACCTATTTTCTATGTTTCTATGTTTCTATTAGTTTACTTGTTCTAAAGATTAAAAGTTAGATTGCAAACATCTCGATCTTTTGTCACCAGACCACCAAGTTTGGATCTAAGTCTAATGTTTATCTTAATTATCAGAACAAATATGGTCTGTGCAATAACCTCACACAAAATTATCGAAAGAAGGTTTGATTTTGTGTTTTTCTGTCTACATGTTTTTTACACTCGTTGAAAATCTTGATTTCACAATAACAAACTTTTCACCATTGACAGTAAACAATCAAATCATAAAAATTGTGAAAATAAACATGACAGAAAAACGCATATTTTCTAACTATGTCTTACATCAGAACAGATTAAGATCAAGATTCAAGATTCAAGATTCAAGATAGCTTTATTTGTCATCCAAATTGGACGAAATTCAGTCACCCACAGTCCAACAATAAAAGCATTAAAATAGGCAGATTACATAATAAAGCATTAAAATAGGCAAATTACACAACCCCCAAAAACACACAAAAAAAGAAACATCCATCAAAGAAACATCCATCACAGTGAGTCTCCTCCAGTCCTCTCCTCACTGTGATGGAAAGCCACAATGTCTTTTCCCTTCCCCTGCCGTCTTCTCCCACGGTCAGGAGCCCGTACTCCAGACATAGAGCAAGGAAACAAGCTGTTCACCCCCCACACCGAGTGCTCTCCTACACTCATCCCATGATAGCTCTTGTTTCCCCATCAATGTACCACACATCTCTAAATACAGCAGGCTTATAAAAAGCTGCCCTTTCTTAGAGTGGTAGTCGTACAGCATGGAAACAGGCCATTCGGCCCAACTCATCCATGCCGACAAACATGGCCTATCGAAGTTAGTCCCATTTGATTGCATCCGGCCAATATTCCTCTAAAACCCTATCCATGTACCTGTCCAAATGTCTTTTGAATTTAGTTTAGTTAAATTTAGAGATACTGCATGGAAACAGGCCCTTCAGCCCGCCGACTCCATGTCGACCACTGATCACCCATTCAAATGTTATTATTTGTACCTGCCTCAACTACATCCTCTGGCAGCTCGTTCCATATTCCACCACCCAGTGTTTGAAAAGATTGCCCACCCAGGTTCCTGTTAAATCTTTCCCCTCATCTCATACCTACGCCCTCTAGTTCTTGATTCACCTCCCTCACCCAATCAATTCTCCTCATGATTTGACACAAATATAATATCACCCCTCAGCCTCCTGCATTCTAAAGAATAAACACCTCGACCCAACCTCCCCCTATTGTTCAGGCAAGTGCTGACACCATCCTCATAAATCTTCTCGGTGCTATATCCAGCTTTGTGCCATCTTCCCCATGGCAGGGTGACCAAAACTAAACAGAATAGTTTAGTTTAGTTTAGTTTAGTTTAGTTTAGAGATACAACGCGGCAACAGGCCCTTTCGGCCCACTGGGTCCGCACCGACCAGCGATCCCCGCACATTAACAGTATCCTACACCCACTAGGGACAATTGTTACATTTACCAAGCCAATTACGTACCTGTACGTCTTTGGAGTCTGGGAGGAAACCAAAGGTCTCTGAGAAAACCCACGCAGGTCACGGGGAGAACGTACAAACTCCGTACAGACAGCACTCGTAGTCAGGATTGAACCCGGGTCTCCGGCGCTGAATTCGCTGTAAGGCAGCAACTCTACCGCTGAGTCACCGTGCCACCCTATTCACGTATGACCTCAAAAATGTCTGGAACAACTGCAATACAATGTCCTAACTTCTTCACTCAAATCCCTGACTGATGAAGCCCTGTAAACCAAAAGCCTTCTTCACTACCTACCTGCCTGTGAAGCTTCTTTCAGAAACTGTTCTCAAATCTTAGAGTCTACATCTCTCTGCTCGACATTACCCAGGATCCTACCATGCACAATGAAGGTCCTGCTCTGGTTTGACTTCCCAAAATTGGAGAAGCCCTGCCCTCATCAAAAAACTCAACCAGATTTGTGAGACTCGATCTCCAATGCACAAAACGATGCTGCTCTACCCATCTTTCAAAATGCATGGATATCTTATCCCCCAGAATCATCCCAGAATTGACAGTGGAGGCCAATTCACTGGATGTTTTCAAGAGAGAGTTAGCTTTAGCTCTTAGGCCTAAGAGAATCAAGGGATATGGGGAAAGGCAGGAACAGGGTACTGATTTTGGATGATCAGCCATGATCATATTGAATGGCGGTGCTGGCTCGATGGGCCGAATGGCCTACTCCTGCACCTATTTTTGATGTTTCTATTTCTATGTTTCTAATTCATTGGCTAAGACATCTGAATTAATCACTGTTAGTCATTCCTCAGCCCACTTACCCAGCTGATCAAGATCCTACTGTAATTCTTGATAAACATCTTCATGATGGTGTCATGATGTCTATGACACCACCTATTTTAGTGTCATCTGCAAACCAACTAATCATGCCTTTTACATTCCCATCCAAGTTATTGATAAAGATGACAAACAGCAATGGGCCCAGAACTGATCCCAGAAGCACACCCTAGTCACAGGCCTCCCGGCTAAAAAACACCTTCTTATCAAAAGTTAACATAAACAGACCATCTCTAGGGCCCTGCCCTCATCAACCTTCTTGGTTACTTCTTCAAAAAACTCAATCAAATTTGTGAGATTCAATCTCCAATGCGCAAAACCACGTTACTACCCCTATCTTTCAAGATGCATGTAAATCTTATCCCTCAGAATCCTCTCCAGTGACTTTCCTATCACAGGTGTTAGGCCTACTGGTCTATTGTTCCAAGGTTTTTCTTTGCAGTCCCTCTTAAATAGAGGCATAACATTAGTAACCCTCCAGCCATCCAGCAGCACCTCACCTATGTCGAACGGTGATTGATATATCTCAGCTAGGACTCCTGCAATCTCTTCTCTAGCTTCCCACAGTATCCTTGAATATATCTGATCAGGCCTGGGATAGTTCAAAAGGTCTGTTTATTGTCACGTATATCAATTAAGGTACTTTGAAACTCGATTACCAAACAGCCATACTGAAAAAAGCAACAAGACACACAACTACATAAAAGTTAACACAAACATCCACCACAGTGGATCCCCCAATTTCCTCACTGTGATGGAAGGAAATAAAGTCTAATCTTCTTCCCTCGTTATTTTCCCGTGGTCGGGGCGATGGAAGCTCCCGCAGCTGGCGATCGAAGCCTCACGTTGGGGTGATCGAGGCTCCCGCGAAGGGGCGGTCGAAGTTCCTGCGGCCTGGTGCTCCCGAAGCCGGTCCCTAACCAGGGACCGCAAGCTCCACGATGTTAAGTCCACAGTCTCCCGTGGTTGGAGCTCCCAAAGTCGTTGCCAGCAGAGGCCACCAGCTAGATAGTTATTTACCTTCATAAGTCGCAGGTGTCCAGCATCTTCTCGATTATAATGCGGACTGCCCTTGAGACACCTCCATTAAGTTTCCCAAGCTTCCAAGTCTTTATGTGTTTCTCCTCAATAAAAATAGAGGAGAAATATTCATTGCCCATCTCCTGTGGCTCCACATGTAGATGACCACCTTGGCTTCCCAGGGGTTCTATCCCCTCTCAAGTAACCGTTTTCTCTTAATGTCTCTGTATTCTCCTTCATCTTATCTGCCGGAGCTATCTCATGCCCCCTTTCGGCCCTCCAGATTTATTTCTTAAATATGCTCCTCAATCCCCTTTACTCCTCCACGGATACATTTGAGCAGATACGACAGTGGAGTTTAAGAGGCTTTTAGACAAGCAAATGGATTTGCAGGGAATGGAGGGTAATGGATCATGTGCATGCAATTAGGAATAAAACTGTAGATGCTGGTTAAAATTGAAGGTAGACACAAAATGCTGGAGTAACTCAGAAGGACAGGCAGCATCTCTGGAGAGAAGGAATGGGTGACGTTTCCGGTCGAGACCCTTCTTCAGACTGATGTCAGGGGAGGGGGCGGGACAAAGATAGAATGTAGTCGGATTCAGGAAGACTGGTGGGAGAACTGGGAAGCGGGAGGGGATAGAGAGGGAAAGCAGAGACTACTTGAAGTTAGAGAAGTCAATGTTTCTACCGCTGGGGTGTAAGATTAGTTTATCTTGGCATCATGTTCGGCACAGACATTGTGGGCCAAAAGACCAAAGACCCCAGCTGCCTATACCTCACCCATGTCTCTTTTTTCTTGACAGAGCCCCAATTTCTCTCATCATCCAGGGTTACTTTTGACCTATCATAGTTAATAATCCTTTCCTCATCTTATTCTGTAGTTACTTCTCCCAAACTTCATTTAGTTTAGTATAGTTTAGAGATACAGCCCGGAAACAGGCCCTTCGGCCCACCAAGTCCAAGCCGATCATTGATCCCCGCACACTAACGCTATCCTACACATACTAGAGACAATTTACAATTCTACCAAGCCAATTAACCTACAAACCTGTACGTCTTTGGAGTGTGGGAGGAAACCGGAGAAGTTGTTTTTTATTATACTAAAGATAGACGCTGGAGTGGCTCAGCGGGACAGGCAGCATCACTGGAGAGAAGGAATGGGTGACGTCTCAGGTTGACGTCTCTGTTCTTCAGAGTCTGAAGAAGGGTCTCGACCCGAAACGTCACCCGTTCCTTCACTCCAGTGATGCTGTATGACCCGCTAAGTTACTCCAGCATTTTGTGTCTATTTTCGGTGTAAACCAGCATCTGCAGTTCCTTCCGACACTTTCTATTATACGATCTTTTTAAAGCTGTTTAGATAAAAGATTGAGTCGTAAAGAGGAATACTGAGAAGAATGTAATTTTTGTTTGAATTTTCAAATTAATTTTAAACATTCAATGATTTAATTGATCTGTTTACTGAAAGATAGCTGTTTCTTTACCTTAAAGTCAATAAAGGAGATGGTGACATCATCACTAGGTAACTTCTTACTTAATGACCAACTTCAATGAAATGGCTAATAAATGCCAGTTCAGATTTCGGAGCCTCATCAATCATTAATGTTTGCTTTGTAATCAAGGAGGAATGAGATGAAAGCAGTGAACCATCAGTCTTTGTTCATGGCAACTCCTGGAGAATATCGTGCCATCTTTACTCCACTCACGCAAGACATTTTACACTAGAATAATTTAGTAGCAAAGAAAAATAGGTGCAGGAGGAGGCCATTTGGCCCTTTGAGCTATTCATTGTGATCATGTCTGATCATCCACAATCAGTAACCTGTGCCTCCCTTCTCCCCATATCCCTTGATTCCGCTAGCCCCTAGAGCTCTATCTAACCCTCTTTTAAATTCAAGGACTCAATTGGCCTCCACTGCCTTCTGTGGCAGAGAATTCCACAAATTCACAACTCCCTGGGTGAAACCTGTCCAAGTCACCCTGCAACCTCCGAACATCCTCTTCGCAGTTCACACTGCCACCCAGCTTTGTGTCATCTGCAAACTCGCTGGTGTTACTTCTAATTCCATCATCCAAATCATTAATATAGATTTAAAATAGTTGCGGCCTCATGTACACATTTATTGTTTTAAATTGCACGGTGGCGCAGCGGTAGAGTTGCTGCCTTACAGCGAATGTAGCGCTGGAGACTCAGGTTCGATCCTGACTACGGGGGCTGTACTGTATGGAGTTTGTACGTTCTCCCCGGGACCTGCGTGGGTTTTCTCCGAGATATTCGGTTTCCTCCCACACTCCAAAGACGTACAGGTATGTAGGTTAATTGGCTGGGCAAATGTAAAAATTGTCCCTAATGGGTGTAGGATAGTGTTAATGTGCGAGGATCGCTGGGCGGCGCGGACCCGGTGGGCCGAAGGGCCTGTTTCTGCGCTGTATCTCTAAATCTAAAATCTAATTATAATAAACTAGACCAAGTGGACCTGTTGGGCCCATTCCTCGTAGAAGGGGAACAGGGAAGGGGAGAGGGTGTTATTGAGTGAGCCTTGGACTCAAAGCCTCTCCTGTATTGGTGTAGCACCCTCAACCCCCCCCCCCCCACTCAATCCCCCTTATCCCCCCCTCCTCCCCCCACTGACCCGCTCCCCCAGCCCTGCCTCCACCCCCATTTCCCCCTTCCCACCCCTATTCCCCCCTCCCTCTCTCCTGACTCCCACCTCCCTCCCCTCCCCCCACCCTCACTCTCCCCTCCTCCCCACCCCCACCCTCTCCTGCCCCCCACTGTCCCCCTTCCCCCACCCCCACTGTTCCCCCCACCCCCACTGCCCCCTCCTCCCCCACCCCCCCACCCTCCCCTCCCCCCTCCCCACTCTCCCCGACCCCCGACCCCCACCCACACTCTCCCCCTCCTCCCCCTACCCCCACTCTCCCCCTGCTCCCCCATCCCCACACTCCCCCAACCCACTCCCCCCACCCCCACTCTCCCCCTCCTCCCCCCACCCCCACTCTCCCCCTCCTCCTCCCACCCCCACTCTCTCCTGCCCCCATTGTCCCCTTCCCCCCACCCCCACCCCTACTGGAGTTTAGAAGGATGAGAGGGGATCTTATAGAAATGTATAAAATTATGAAAGGACTGAACAAGCTAGATGCAGGAGAAATCTTCCCAATGCTGTGGGAGTCCAGAACCAGGGGCCACAGTCTGAGAATAATGGGGAGGCCATTTAATACTGAGGTGAGAAAAAACTTTTTCACCCAGAGAGTTGTGAATTTGTGGAATTCTCTGCCACAGAGGGCAGTGGAGGCCAAATCACTGGATGAATATAAGAGAGAGTTAGATAGAGCTGGAATCAAGGGATATGGGGAGAAGTTGGGCACAGGTTACTGATTGTGGATGATCAGCTACGATCGCAATGAATGGCAGTGCTGGCTCGAAGGGCCGAATGGCCTCCTCCTGCACGTATTTTCTGTTTTCTATGTTTCTATGTATCTACACACTGTAAATGGATCAATTGTAATCATGTATTGTCTTTCTGCGACTGGCCCTACAGCTTTTCTCTGTACCTCGGTAGACACGACAATATACTCTGAAGAAGGATCTTGACCCGAAACGTCACCCATTCCTTCTCTCCTGAGATGCTGCCTGACCTGCTGAGTTACTCCAGCATTTTGTGAATAAATACCTTCGATTTGTACCAGTATCTGCAGTTATTTTCTTACATATACTAAACTGAAGTTCTGAAACGAATAAGACAAATCAAAATTGCTTTGGCAGCGAACAAGGGAATGGGATGTGGGTTAAAATCAAACTCATCTATGAAAACAATGTTTTAGTGAGCAGTTGTTATTGATTCATTGCAAAAGTAGGATTACTTTTAGAAAAATTGTGATGAAGTGCACAAGTAATTTAGGACATGTAGTAAATGTAGCATGAAGGGAAAGAATTGGCTGAAGCTACTGCTGTTAGCATCTTTTTCAAAAGACTCTAATCAAAGACTAGAGGGTAAGCCACAAAATGCTGGAGTAATTCAGCAGGACAAGTCTCGACCCGAAACGTCACCCATTCTTTCTCTCCAGAGATGCTGCCTGTCCCGCTGAGTTACTCCAGTTTTTTGCGTCTATCTTCGGTTTAAACCAGCATCTGTAGTTCCTTCCTACACAAGGATAATTAGTTGTCGTAATTAATGCAGTTCTGCTTAGTTTTAGTTTAGTTTAGAGCTACGGCACGGAAACAGGCCCTTCAGCCCACCGGGTCCGCGCCGAGCAGCGATCCCCGCACATTAACACCATCCTACACCCACTAGGGACAATTTTTCCATTTACCAAGCCAATTAACCTACAAACCTGTACGTCTTTGAAGTGTGGGAGGAAACCGAAGATCTCGGAGAAAACCCACGCAGGTCCCGGGGAGAACGTACAAACTCCGTACAGACAGCGCCCGTAGTCGGGATGGAACCCAGGTCTCTGGCGCTGCATTTGTTGTAATGCAGCAACTCTACCACTGCGCCACCGTGCCGCACGAATATGGACAGTCAGCATGGCTTTGCACGTGGGAAACTGTGTCTCACAAATCTGATAGAGATCTTTGAAGTAGTCACCATGACGATTTATATGGACCTAAGCAAGTCCTTTGACAAAGTCCCACGTCTGGAAGGTTAAATTGAATGGAATCCAAGGGGAGCTGGCCGATTGAATTCAAAATTGGCTCAGAGGAAGGAGTCAAAGGGTAGTTATGGAGGATAGGCACAAAAAGCTGGGGTAACTCAGCGGGTCAGACAGCATCTCTGGAGAAAAGGAATGGGTGATGTTTCAGGTTGTTTTTAAGATTGGAGGCCTGTGACCATGGAGTGCTGGGTCTGCTGTTATTTAGATACATCAACGATTTGGATGACAATTAGCTTAGTTTACAGCTTTTCAACGTTCTTGCACTAAATGTTATATAGAATACAGAGAATTCAGAGCTTTATTTGTCATTCGGTACCAAGGTACCGAACGAAATTACATAGCAGTCACACAAAAAAAAAGAACACAAGACACATGACCCCAACACAAACGTCCATCACAGTGACTTCATTGTGATGGAGGCAACAAAACTTCCACTCTCTTCCCCACGCCCACGGACAGACAGCTCGTCCCCGACCGACCCGCACAGTCCCCGCAAGGGGATGGGAGTCCCCAAGGCCGAGCAGCACCGGGCGCTGAAACGTCCCGCGGCCGAGCCGGGCGATTCTTATATAGTCTTTTCTTCCACTGGACAGCACAGGGAAAAGAAGCTTTTGTTGTACCTTGGTACATGTGACAATAATAAACAAAACTAAACTAAACTAAACTAAGATCTATAGGAAAAAAACTGCGGATGCTGGTATAAATCGAAGGTAGATACAAAATGCTGGAGTAACTCAGCGGGTCAGGCAGCCACTCGGGAGAGAAGGAATGGGTGACGTTTCAGGTCGAGACCTTTCTTCGGACTGATGTCAGGGGAGGCGGTGGGAGCACGTGGCCGCTGGCTGGGTGAGGTCACGTGGGGCGCGGGGTGGTGACGTCAGCCTTTGCCCCTTATTTGGGAGTGAGGGAGTTGGCAACCCTAGTCTCGACCCGAAATGTCACCTATTCCTTTTCTCCAGAGATGCTGTCTGACCCGCTGAGTTACTCCAGCTTTTTGTGTCTATCTTTGAGAATGTACAAGACTTAATTAGTAAGTGTGCAAAAGCACAAAAATAGGTGGTGTCATAACAATGAAGGTTATCAAAGATTACAGCGGCATCTTGAATAGCTGGATAATTGGCCTGAGGAATAGCTGATGTAGGTTAAGTCAGATAAAGGTGAGCTACTGGATTCTGGAAAGTCAGGTCATGGCAGAACCTGCACAGTGAACAGTAGGGCCCTGGGCAAAGTTGTAGAGCTGAGGGATGCAGGAGTACAAGTACATAGTTCCTGATAGTGGCATCGCAGGTAGATAGGGTGGTGAAGAATGCTTTTGGCACACAGGTGTTCTTTAGTCAGGAAGTCTGTAGCCTCCTGTTGCTCTGGTATTTTATTTCATTTATAGATTTGCATAGATTCACATGTTTAAATTATGTTTTATTCTTAATTTTTTTACTGTATGTCGTGTGTTACTTGTGAGCAAAGCACCAAGGCAAATTCCTTGTTTGTATACACACTTGGCTAATAACATTTATTGAATTCAATTCAATCCAATTCAATTCAAATGAGTTGAGAAGTTGAGAAGTTCTGTTATAATTGTACAAGATGCTGATGAGGCCACACATGGAGTATTATGCTCAGTTTTGGTCACCTTCCTACATGAGAGCTGCTATGAAGGTGTAACGAGTGCAGAAACACTTTACCAGGATGTTGCCTGGACTCAAGGCCCTGAGCTACAGGGAGAATATGGTCAGGACTTTATTCCTTGAAGTGCAGGAGGTGGAGGATATATCTAATAGAGGTGTATACAATAATGAGGGGAATAGATAGGTTTGAATGCACAGTCTTTTCCCCAGGATAGGGGGATCAAAATCTAGAGGGCAGAGGTTTAAGCTGAGAGAGGAAAGATTTAATAGGAACCTGAGGGGCAACCTTTTAACAGACAGGGTGGGATGGAGGTGGGATATGGAGCAAGCTGTCAGAGGAAATAGTTGAAGCAGCTACTATAACAGCATTTAAAAGATATTTGGACAGTTATATAAACTGCAAAGGTTTCGAGGGAGATGGACCAAATGCGGGCAAGTAGAAGCTTTGATGAGGCATCTTCATCGGCACGGATGAGTTGGGCTGAAAGGCCTGTTTCCACGCTGCATGAATCCGTATCAAATTATCTTCCTTGAAAGAAAAAATATATGTACCAGCAAGGATTTTTATTTTTGTGTTTTTTAATTATATTTTGTTTTATTGTTTTGTTTCACTGCTATTTTGGCTAGTTAGGGTAATGCTTTGTTAAGTATTAAGGGTGGGCACAATAAGCTTTGGCTTCTGCCTACACCTTTTTTCTCGGTCAGAGAATATCATGTGTGATTATATTGTTTAATTTTTGATATGATGATTTCATACTATTTAACTTTCACAATTGTATGGTCAGTCTGTTGTATTGTATTGACCGGAAAAATAAATAAACAAATAAACAAATAAAATGAAATGCCAGAAACAAAAAACTGGCCCATGGAAAGCATTAGGCTGCAAGAAAATACACACAATCTGGTCAGGAAAATAGCGAATGGAAGGTAATGCAAGGCAGTGGTAGGTCATGCATTCTGGATGTGCAATAAGGAAGGAGGATTTACAATAAACAGGAACCAGTTAGTGGTGAAGCACAAATGCTCCTTGGAGCATCTGCTGACAGATCCTTAAAGGTAGCATGGCAGATCAATAAAGACACGCATGATCTTAGCTGTGGCATAGAATAAGTGTTGGTCAATTATGTTGGAAACTATATACAACCTTATTTTGGGCTCCAGTCTGACCACTGATGTCTGATACCCACTTTAGAGCAAAGATGCAGGGTATATTTACAAAGATGTTGTAGGTACTGGAAAACTGTGGCCATGAGAAAAGATAAAATACTACCATTTACCTCTATGGAGCAAACGATTCAGTGGTATAAAATGATGAGGGGCCTAGACTGTATAGTTTAGTTTAGTTTAGTTGAATGTCAGGTGTACCAAGCCACAGTGAGAGGCTATTTGTTGCATGCTAACCTGTCAGCAGAAAGACGATATAAGATTACAATCAAGCCGTCCACAGTGTACAGACACAAGGGCAGCACGGTGGCGCAGTGGTAGAGTTACTGTCTTACAGCGAATACAGCGCCGGAGACCCGGGTTCGATCCTGACCTTGGGTGCTGTCTGTACAGAGTTTGTAGGTTTTCTCTGTGACCTGCGTGGGTTTTCTCTGAGGTCTTCGGTTTCCTCCCACACTCCAAAGACGTACAGGTTTGTATGTTAATTCGCTTGGTGAATGTTAAAAAAAAATCGTCCCTAGTGTGTGCAGGATAGTGTTAATGTGCGGGGATCGCTGGTCAGCGCGGACTCGGTGGGCTGAAGGGCCTGTTTCCACGCTGTATCTCTAAACTAAACATGATAAAGGGAATAACATTTAGTGCAAGATAAAGTCTGATTACAGATAGTCCGAGGGTCCCCAATGAAGTAGATAGCAGCACAGGACCACTCTCTAGTTGATGAACAGAGTGTGACTCGTCCTTGATTATGCTGCTGGCCTTGCCGAGTCAGCATGAAGTGTAAATGCAGTCAATGAAAGGGAGGTTGGTTCGTGTGATGGTCTGGGCTGCATCCACAATTCCCTGTGATTTCTTGCGGTCTTGGATGGAGCTGTTCCCAAACCAGGCTGTGATGCATTCTGATATAAGGCTTTCTACGGCGCATGTCTAGACGTTGGTGAAAGTTCTTGGGGACCTGCCGAACTTCCTAAGCCTTCTAAGGAAGTAGAGGCGTGGACATCCTTTCTTGGCCATTGCTTCAATGTTTGTCTTGCTAACATTGAGAGAAATGTTGTTATCTTGATACCAGGCCACGAGGATCTCAATCTACTCCTGTACTCTATCTCATCTTTATTTGACATCAGGGATGGCATCAGCCATGGACCTGTTTTGGCAGTAGTCAAACTGCATAGAGTCACAGAGTCACAGAGTGATACAGTGTAAAAACAGGCCCTTCGACCCAATTTGCCGACACCAGCCAGCTACACCAGTAACACCTGCCTGCATTTGGTCTATATCCCTCCAAACCTGTCCTATCCATGTACCTGTCTAACTGTTTGTTAAATGTTGGGGTAGTCCCTGCCTCAAATACCTCCTCTGGCAACTTGTTCCATACACACACCACCTTTTGTGTGAAAAAGTTACCCCTCAGATTCCCATTAAATGATTTCCCCTTCACCTTGAACCTATGTCCTCTGGTCCTCGATTCACCTTCTCTGGGCAAGAGACCCTGTGCATCTACCCGATCTATTCCTCTAATGATTTTATACACCTTTATAAGATCACCCCTCATCTTCCTGCATTCCAAAGGATAAAGTCCCAGCCTACTCAACCTCTCCCTATAGCTCACACCCTCTAGTCCCGGCAACATCCTCGTAAATCTTCTCTGTACTCTTTCCAGCTTGACAATATCTTTCCTATAACATGGTGCCCAGAACTGAACAAAATACTCTAAATGCGGCCTCACCAACATCTTATACAACTGCAACATGACCTCCCAACTTCTATACTCAATACTGGCTGATGATGGCCAATGTGCCAATAGCCTTTTTGACCACCTTATCTACCTGTCACTCCACCTTCAAGGAACCATGCACCTGCTCTCCTAGATCCCTCTGCTCTACAATACTCCCCGGAGGGCTACCATTTACTGTGTAGGGTTTACCCATGTTAGACTTCCCACAATGCATCATCTCACATTTCCCTGTATCAACCATTCCTCAGCCCACTTGGCCAATCGATCCAGATCCTGCCGGAATCTTTCACAACCATCTTCACTCTCTGCAAAACCACTCACTTTTGTATCATCTGCAAACTTGCTAATCTTGCCCTGTATGTTCTCATCCAAATCATTGATATAGATGACAAACAGTAATGGGCCCAGCACTGAACCCTGAGGCACACCACTAGTCACAGGCCTCCAGTTCGAGAAGCAACCTTCCACCATCACCCTCTGCTTCCTTCCATTGAGCTGTCTCTCCTTGGATCCCATGCGATCTAACCTTCCAGAGCAGCCTACCATACGGAACCTTGTCAAATGCTTTGCTGAAGTCCATGTACACAACATCTACAGCTCTGCCCTCATCGACCTTTTTGGTCACGTCTTCAAAAAACGCAATCAGATTTGTGAGACACGACCTCCCACGTACAAAACCATGCTGACTGTCCCTAATCAGCCCTTGCCCATCCAAATGCCTGTATAACCTATCCCTCAGAATACACTTGAATACTCAGAATTGCTATTGAGGGCGTGCAGCGTAGGTTTACTAGGTTAATTCCCGGAATGGCGGGACTATAATATGTTGAAAGACTGGAGCGACTAGGCTTGTATACACTGGAATTTAGAAGAATGAGAGGAGATCTTATCGAAATGTATAAGATTATTAAGGGGTTGGACACGTTAGAGGCAGGAAACATGTTCCCAATGTTGGGGGAGTCCAGAACAAGGGGCCTCAGTTTAAGAATAAGGGGTAGGCCATTTAGAACTGAGATGAGGAAAAACTTTTTCAGTCAGAGACTTGTGAATCTGAGGATTTCTCTGCCTCAGAAGGCAGTGGAGGCCAATTCTCTGAATGCTTTCAAGAGAGAGCTAGATAGAGCTCTTAAGGATAGTGGAGTCAGGGGGCATGGGGAGAAGGCAGGAACGGGGTACTGATTGAGAATGATCAGCCATGATCACATTGAATGGCGGTGCTGGCTCGAAGGGCCGAATGGTCTCCTCCTGCACCTATTGTCTATATTGTCTCTCTAGTAACTTTCCGATTACAGATGTTAAGCTCACCGGCCTATAGTTCCCAGCATTTTCCCTGCAGCCCTTCTTGAATACAGGCACAACATTTGCCACCCTCCAGTCTTCCAGCACCCCTCCTGTATTTAAGGACGACTCATAAATTTCAAACAGGGCTCCCACAATTTCCTTGGATATATCTGATCAGGCCCTGGAGGTCTGTCTACCTTCATACACGACAGTACATTCAGCACCTCTTCGACCGTAACACCGACTGCTCTCAAGACACTTCCATTGACTGCTCCAAGTTCCTCCGTCCTTCTGTCTTTCTCCTCGGTAAATACAGAGGAGAAATACTCATTGAGGACCTTGCCCATCTCTTGTGGCTCCACACTGAGGGGACCATTTTGATTCCTGAGAGGTCCCACTCTCTCTCTAGTTATTCTTTCCCCCCTTATGTATCTATAAATCTCTTGAGATTCCCCTTAATGCTATCTGCCAGAGCCAACTCCCGGCCCCTTTTTGTCCTTCTGATTTCCTTTTTTAATTTTCTCCTTCGTTCCCAAAACTCCTCCAGGGATACACTTGATCCCAGTTACCTACACCTGTCCCATGTCCATCTTATTCTTGACCAATGCCTCAATTTCCCTCATCAGCCAAACTTTCCCAACCATGCCTACCATGCCCATCACTCTAACGGGGACGTACATATCCTGAGCTGTTGTCAGCACACTTTTAAAAACATCCCACTTGGCCGATGTTCCTTTCTCCTCAAACAACCTTCTCCAGTCAACTTGAGCGAGACCTTCTCTCATACCCTCAAAGTGGGCCTTACCCCAGTTGAGCAGTTGAGCATTTCAACAGGTGGGGCCTCTCTGTTCCCTATCCATAACTATCTTAAACCTAATCAAACTGTGGTCACTGGTCCCAAAAGGCTCCTCCACACACACTTCATTAACTTGCCCGTCCCAATTTCCCAATACTAGATCAAGTGTTGCCCTCTCACATGTGGGACTCTCTACATATTGCTTGAGAAAGCTCCTGAACACTTTTGAGAAATTGGACCCCATCTAAATGATTTTCCCAGTCAATATTGGGAAAGTTAAAATCCCCTACCGCAACAACCGTATTTGACCTGCAGCTGTCGGCAATCTCCGTCCGGGCATGTTTGTTCTTCTAATACCTGTTGACTATTCGGGGGTCTGTAGTACACCCCAACAAGGTGACCATCCCTTTCCTCAGCTCCACCCATATAGCCTCACTAGGCAAACCCTCCTTAATGTCCCCTCTGACCACTGACGTGACATCCTCCTTAACCAATGACGCTACCCCCATCCTCTTTTACCCTCACCCCTGTCTCTCCTGGAACACCTGTACCCTGGAACATTGTGCTGCCAGTCCTGCCCCTCTCTTAACCAGCTTTCAGTAATGGCCACAACGTCCCAGTCACACGTACCTATCCATGCCCTCAGCTCATCAGGCCCCTTGCATTAAAATACGCACATTTTAAAGCAACCACCCTTCCTCGCTCCCTATCTTTCTCCTGGTTATTCTGTCCTCTAAGCTTTCTCTCACCACCCTCCACGCCAACTTCTAAACTCTCACCTGCCTCTGTCCTGCATGAGATCCTCCCCCCCCGCCAATCTAGTTTAAACCACCCGTGCACTAGCGAATCTGCCTGCCAGTGGGTCAAGGCAGCTGGGTAGACTGGACTGGATAGACTGTAAATAGCAACGATCTATTTCCTTTAGCAGAGAAGGCAAAATACAATTTAGAGTAATTGTTAAATCAAAAGGTTGATAAGGAAAATTTATTACATCCAGAAGCTGGTAGAGATCTGGAACTCATTACCTAAAAGGATGATCCCCCTTAGGGAAGAACGTGTGGAAGTGTGAAAACACACACCTCCAGATCCAGGGACAGTCTCTTCCCAGCTGTTATCAGGCAACTGAACCATCCTACCACAACTAGAGAGCAGTCCTGAACTACTATCTACCTCATTGGTGACCGTTGGACTATCTTTGTTCAGACGTTACTGGACCTTGCACTAAACGTTATTCCCTTATCATGTTTCTATACATTGAAAATGGCTCAAATGTAATCATGTGCTGTCTCTCCGGTTACTGTTTAACACGCAGCAAAAGCTGTTCACTGAACCTCGGTACACGTGACAATAAACAAAACCAAACTGAACTGGTGAAAGCAGAACCCCTCGACATGTTTAAACAACTTTGGGATGTGTACTTTGAGGTCTGTTGACCTTTGTGACTGTGGACCTTGTGCTAGAGGGTGGTATTAGACAGAATAGCTTTGTTTATGTCCAGTGCATAAAAAACAGACCAAATCTGCTCTTTCTCTTTTATATATTATAGACGGGAGTGGACTCGTTGGGTCCAAACCTCATTGACCGCCACTCCCATCACTCTGACAGGTCCTGCCCTCGGTGGTCATCGTTTTCCCCCCCCCCCCCACCTTATTGGTCGCCACTCCCATCACTCTGACAGGTCCTGCCCCTGGTGGCCATCGTTCCTCCCCCCAC
Source organism: Rhinoraja longicauda (assembly GCF_053455715.1). NCBI lineage: Eukaryota > Metazoa > Chordata > Chondrichthyes > Rajiformes > Arhynchobatidae > Rhinoraja > Rhinoraja longicauda. The sequence goes on from NC_135958.1 coordinate 42,545,750, forward strand.
CTCATTGGCCGCCACTCCCATCACTCTGACAGGTACTTCCCCTGGTGGCCATCGTTCCCCCCCCCCCCCACCACCTCATTGGCCGCCACTCCCATCACTCTGACAGGTCCTGCCCCTGGTGGCCATCGTTTCCCCCCCCCCCCCCACCTTATTGGTCGCCACTCCCATCACTCTGACAGGTCCTGCCCTCGGTGGTCATCGTTTCCCCCCCCCCCCACCTCATTGGCCACCACTCCCATCACTCCGGCGGGTACGATTGTGACGTCAAACGCTGAAGGCGTTTTTTTAACTTTAAAATGTCTATAACTTTAATAATATAAGACCACTTTGAATGAAACTTGGGTACCACAGACCCCAGGACAATGGTGAGTATGGTGGGCCTAAAATTGTTGCGCTATCATGTGACGGGAGCACAAACATACGGGGGAACAAACAAACGGAACAAACAAGATGAGAGTTTAGTAATATACAGATAGATTTATGATTGTCGATTGTCAGACTGATGGTGTGTGGAGATGGCAAAATTCCACAACTTCAAATGACCCGTCAGTGAATTATTGCATGTTCCAAGTCACAAAATCAAAGAACTTCTCATTCTGAGCCTGAGAAGCAGTGAGGAATCTCAGAACACAAGAATACAAGAGAATAGTAGGATGGGCAAGCATATGCTACCCGAGAGGACACAGTTTCAAAGAGTCAAATATAAACATCACACGAAGAAAGACACCATACGTTACTCACCCTGGGCTACCCCACTTATGATTAACATGAAATAAGAGAGGTAGCACACAGGAGATGCAGGCACAGCACATCACAGCTATGGGCAGTGGTGCAGCGGTAGAGCTACTGCCTTACAGCGCCAGAGACCCAGGTTTAATCCTGACTACGGGTGCTGTCTGTATGGAGTTTGTACGTTCTCCCCGTGACCTGCGTGGGTCCCACACTCCAAAGGCGTACAGGTTTGTAGGTTAATTGGCTTGGTACAAATATAACTGGTGTATGTAGGATGGTGTTAATGTGCGGGGATCGCTGTTCAACGAGGACCCGATGATCCATGAGGCACATCAGTGGTTACAGTAGGGTTGCCAACTTTCTCGCTCCCAAATAAGGGACAAGGTGAAGCCACCGCCCCGCGCCCCACGTGACCTCACCCAGCCAGCGGCCACGTGCTCCCACTCCACCAATGGCGGCAGCCCGAGCCGGGAGGCAGATTGCTACGCAACCTCTGTTAGGCAGCGCCCGGGCCTCCGGGACTGCACTGTCCTCACCTACTGCGGCTCCCGGGCCTACAGTATCCGGGCCTACAGTGTCCGGGCCTACAGTGTCCGGGCCTACAGTGTCCGGGCCTAAAGTGTCCTGGCCTACAGCGACCCCCGGCCCTAATACGGGACAAGGGCGGCCCCCTACGGGACAAACCAATTTAGCCCAAGAAACGGGATGTCCCGGCTAATACGGGACAGTTGGCAATCCTAAGTCACAGGCCTCCAGCCAGAAAAACAATCTAACATCACCCTCCTCTGCATCATTTAATGAAGTCAATTCTGGATCCAGTCAGTTAGCTTGTTCTTGATTCGGATGGCAGGCACTGGAATATTGCAGGCAGGTTAGCCTCCTGGTTAAACACAAGGGAGTATTCCTGTCCCTTCCAATCCTCAAGAATTCTTGAGAATATGTTACATCATTGGCTTGGCTCCCTCTAGCCCATGATTTTGCCCCCTGATGAAAGTGTCAAAGTATTTGTTTGATGTTAGAGATTGTGTCTTTTTCAACCATTTAAAACCAGACTCTATCTCCTGCCGATAGACACAAAAATGCTGGAGTAACTCAGCGGGACAGGCTGCATCTCTGGAGATAAAGAATGGGTGACGTTTTGGGTCGAGACCATTCTTCAGACCGATAGTCGGGGGGGGGGGGGGGGGGGGGGGGAGAGATACAGACATAAGGAGGTGTCAGATGTGAGAACGAGATATCAAAGGGGCGGACAGCAAGGAAAATGTAGAATAGGTCATGGTTAGCTAGGAGAAGGTAACAACAAAGCAAACAGAGACACAATGTAATCAGGGACAGTCAGACTGGTCAGAGAACTGGGAAGGGGGAGGGATGGAGAGAGGGAGGGAAAGCAAGGGTTACTTGAAGTTAGAGGCCAATATTCATACTGCTGGGGTGTAAGCTGCCCAAGCGAGATATGACCTGCTGTTCCTCCACTTTGAGCTGGGCCTCACTCTGACAATGGAGGAGGCCCATTACAGAAAGGTCAGTGTGGGAATGAGAGGGGGAGTTGGTGTTTATCTTTATCTTTATCTCTATCTCCTGCGCATGGATATACAGCTCAAAGGTGCATTTTCATCCCGGCCCACACAGGAAAGATGGGAATTACAAATGCTCATTATTTTAACTGCCACACACCCAATAGAAGTCAATATCATTGTGGCAATAATTTAACTGTTACATTCTCATTAATTAATCATGCAAAAATCCAATTATAAAATAGTGATCCATTTTGTTGAATATTTATACATCACAGGCTTAGTGGTATTCATGCTGCTAGAAATTTAAGTCAAATTGGTCGATGTTACTGTTTACACAGAAGCCTCATCTTACTAATGTGCCCCTGTACAATTCTATTCCTTCCCCCTTACATGTTTCCAACGTTTTTCCTCTCGTCCATCAGTGCTGTCTTCTTCACCGACTCCTGGCAGCATTCTCGCAATTCTTCAATAAAGCAGTGCAGTGTAGGTTAATCCCCGGGATGGCGGGACTGTCATATGAGGAAAGATTGAAAATGCTGGGCTTGTATTCACTGGAGTTTAGAAGGATGAGAGGGGATCTTATAGAAATGTATAAAATTATGAAAGGACTGGACAAGCTAGATGCAGGAGAAATCTTCCCAATGCTGTGGGAGTCCAGAACCAGGGGCCACAGTCTAAGAATAAAGGGGAGGCCATTTAAAACTGAGGTGAGAAGAACTTTTTCACCCAGAGAGTTGTGAATGTGTGGAATTCTCTGCCACAGAAGGCAGTGGAGGCCAAGTCAATTGATGAATTTAAAAGAGAGTTAGATAGAGCTCTAGGGTCTAGCAGAATCAAGGGATATGGGGAGAAGGCAGGCACAGGTTATTGATTGTGGATGATCAGCCATGGGCTGCTGGCTCAAAGGGCCAAATGGCCTCCTCCTGCACCTATTTTCTATGTTTCTAAATCTTTCACTTAATTTGCTCATGGTCATTATTTGTTGATGACGCTTTGTTCTGGAGTTGCTCACAAGTGATGCCTTCTCTCCTGGTCCACCCATGTAAGCCTCTTCATCATGTTCAAATCCTCTCTTTGCTATGTTATTGTTCAGACATGTTCCATGCTGCAAGGGTGTGTGGACTAGTTATAATCTTAGAAATACAATAGGGTGGTGAATCTGTGGAATTCATTGCCACAGAAGGCTGTGGAGGCCAAGTCAATGGATATTTGTAAGGCAGAGACAGATAGATTCTCAATTAGTACGGGTGTCAGGGGTTATTGGGGGGAAGGCAGGAGAATGGGGTTGAGAGGGAAAGATGAATCAGCCATGACTGAATGGCGGTGTAGACTTGATGGGTCGAATGGCCTCATTCTGCTCCTATCATGAACTGATGAACTTATGAACTCAAATGTCTGTGAATTTTGGCATTGTAAGCATGACACCAGCTAACATTCGCAACTCAGCAGAGAAAGAGAATTCCAATAACCTACATATTTGTATAAAAGATTTCTGCTCAGCTCAGTCTGAAATGGCCTAAGTCTTATCCTCATTTTGGATTCTCCACTGAGAACTTAGGAACTTCTGGATAAAGTCATTGTTACAAGCTGATCATCAGTCGATTCCTCAGGCAGCAGTACAGATTGAAGTCCTAGAAGCATTGGGCGGCACGGTGGCGCAGCGGTAGAGTTGCTGCCTTACAACGAATGCAGCGCCGGAGACTCAGGTTCGATCCTGACTACAGGCACCGTCTGTACGGAGTTTGTACGTTCTCCCCGTGACCTGCGTGGGTTTTCTCCGAGATCTTCGGTTTCCTCCCACACTCCAAAAGACGTACAGGTATGTAGGTTAATTAACTGGGTAATATGTAAAATTTGTCCCTAGTGTGTGTAGGATAGTGTTAGTGTGACAATAGACAATAGACAATAGACAATAGGTGCAGGAGTAGGCCATTCAGCCCTTCGAGCCAGCACCGCCATTCAATGCGATCATGGCTGATCACTCTCAATCAGTACCCCGTTCCTGCCTTCTCCCCATACCCCCTCACTCCGCTATCCTTAAGAGCTCTATCCAGCTCTCTCTTGAAAGCATCCAACGAACTGGCCTCCACTGCCTTCTGAGGCAGAGAATTCCACACCTTCACCACTCTGACTGAAAAAGTTCTTCCTCATCTCCGTTCTAAATGGCCTACCCCTTATTCTTAAACTGTGGCCCCTTGTTCTGGACTCCAACATTGGGAACATGTTTCCTGCCTCTAATGTGTCCAATCCCCTAATTATCTTATATGTTTCAATAAGATCCCCCCTCATCCTTCTAAATTCCAGTGTATACAAGCCCAATCGCTCCAGCCTTTCAACATACGACAGTCCCGCCATTCCGGGAATTAACCTAGTGAACCTACGCTGCACGCCCTCCATAGCAAGAATATCCTTCCTCAAATTTGGAGACCAAAACTGCACACAGTACTCCAGGTGCGGTCTCACCAGGGCCCGGTACAACTGTAGAAGGACCTCTTTGCTCCTATACTCAACTCCTCTTGTTACGAAGGCCAACATTCCATTGGCTTTCTTTACAGCCTGCTGTACCTGCATGCTTCCTTTCATTGACTGATGCACTAGGACACCCAGATCTCGTTGAACTCCCCCTCCTCCTAACTTGACACCATTCAGATAATAATCTGCCTTTCTATTCTTACTTCCAAAGTGAATAACCTCACACTTATCTACATTAAACTGCATCTGCCATGTATCCGCCCACTCACACAACCTGTCCAAGTCACTCTGCAGCCTTATTGCATCCTCCTCACAATTCACACTACCCCCCAGCTTAGCCTCACCTGCGTTGATACATTTACCACTAGTGGACTCCAATCAAGTTGTAGAAACACACTACACCTGACACTCTTGCATCTTCCCATCCTCCCCACGGCTTTGTGTGGATTTGCCTCACCTGCGTTCATACATTGACTATTTAATGTGCGGATGTGCAACCATCATTTTGCAGCTGACATCCCAATATTTTTTAGATTTAGATTTAGAGATACAGCGCGGAAACAGGCCCTTCGGCCCACCGAGACCTAGCCGGCCAGTGATCCCCGCACACTCGGACTCGGTGGGCCGAAGGGCCTGTTTCCGCGCTGTATCTCTAAATCTAAACCTAAAATATATTGGGATGTCAGCTGCAAAATGATGGTTGCACATCCGCACATTAAATAGTCAATGTATGAACGCAGGTGAGGCAAATCCACACAAAGCCGTGGGGAGGATGGGAAGATGCAAGAGTGTCAGGTGTAGTGTGGTGAATGGAGTGGTGGAGCAGGATTGGGACCAGCCAAAGCCTACGCACTTTATATGAATGAACATGCTATACCAATCGGGGTGGTAGAGCCAGCAGCCTGGAGAAACTGCTGGAGGAAAACGTTTGAAAAAAATTAAATTTCATGACAGCCACTATTATTGTCAGGCTGATAATAATAAATTAATGTCTGGAGAAGCCCATGAACAGGCACAAAAGGCAACTTACAACCCAGCAGACACAAAATGCTAGAGTAACGCAGCGGGTCAGGCATCATCTCGGGAGAGAAGGAATGGGTGTTGACGTGTGAGACCCGAAACATCACCCATTCCTTCTCTCCCGAGATGCTGCCTGACCCGCTGAGTTACTCCAGCATTTTGTGTCTGCCTTCGATTTAAACCAGCATCTGCAGTTTTTTTCTTACAACCCAGCAGTATAAATATTGATATCTTTAACTTCAAGTAACCCTTGCTTTCCCTCTCTCCCCATCCTAGTTCTCCGACTAGTTCTTCTGTCCACTTGATTCAATATTACTGAGTGTGTGTCTCGTTGTCACCTTCCCATCAGCTAACAATGAACTATTCTACATTTCCTTATCACCATCCGCTCTGATCTCTCGTTTTCACTCCTTGCCTTCCATATCTCTGGATTCCCTCTCCCCTGACTCTCAGTCTGAAGAAGGGTCTCAACCCGAAACATCACCCATTCCTTCTCTCCACAGATGCTGCCTGTCCTGCTGAGTTACTCCAGCATGTGGTGCCTATCTCTGGTGTAAACCAGCATCTGCAGTTCCTTCCTACACACAGTACATTTAACAGGGTTCCCACATCCTACACATGCCTGTTCAGTATGCTTTTAGCTATAGTGCAATGCTAATTGTTGGCCGTTTTCCATTATCCACTGGGGAATTCTCCTCCACTGCATTAAATGATTGAAATCCCAATCTATGAAGCGTTGTGCTAGAGGAGATTTCTGAATAATAGCTCCACTTGACAACTGTCCACATTTGATCCAGAGTCTGCAAGGGCTTCAGAATGACCTCTGGGGTACTGCAGTATATTTAACAGGGGCAGATGTGCAGCTGTTTAAAAAAAAATCAGTGCACTATTTAATCAATGCAACACACCGATCAATGTGACAACATTTCACATGATTGCAGACTCAGAATTCCCAGCCGTTATCAGGAAACTGGACCATCCGTACCACAACTAGAGGGCAGCCCTGAACTACAGCCTACTTCATTGGTGACCCTTGGACTATCTGTGACCCAACTTTACTGGTGTTATCTTGCACTAAACATTATTCCCTTTTTCTGTAACTGTACACTGTGAATGGCTCAATTGTAATCATTTGTTGTCTTTCCGCTGACTGGTTTAGTTTCTTAGTTTAGAGATACAGCGTGGAAACAGGCCCTTTCGGCCCACTGGGTCCGCGCCGACCAGAGATTCCCACATATTAACACTGTGGCAGTTCCCAAGGGTCGGGCCATACCACTACTGACCCCTCGGCACGGGAATGGACAGGTCCAGGGGGGCGGCCCTTTGCTACGGATATAAAGGACGAGGTTCACAGAGGAACTCTGGAGCTCTGTCAGAGTGACCATCGGATTCTTGGTCACCTCCCTGACCAAGGCCCTTCTCCCCCGATTGCTCAGTTTGGCCGGGTGGCCAGCTCTACGTAGAGTCCTGGTGGTTCCAAAGTTCTTCCATTTAAGAATAATGGAGGCCACTGTGCTCTTCGGGACCTGCAATGCTGCAGAAATTGTTTTATACCCTTCCCCAGATCTGTGTCTCAACACAATCCTGTCTCAGAGGTCTACGGCGAATCCCTTTGTCTTCATGGCTTAGTTTTGCTCTGACATTCACTGTCAACTGTGGAACCTTATATGGACAGGTGCGTGCCTTTCCAAATCATGTCCAATCAATTTAATTTACCACTAGTGGACTCCAATCAAGTTGTAGAAACATCTCAAGGATAATCAATGCAAACAGGATGAACCTAAGCTCAATTTTGAGTGTCACTAGACCAAGTGAACCCGTTGGGTCCAAATCTCCTGCATTGGTGCAGCACCCTCTCCTCCCCCCTCCCCTCCCCCTCCCCTTCCCCTCCCACTACCCTCCTCCCATCCCCCTCTCCTCCCCCTCCCCCTCCCCTCCTCCCATCCCCCCTCCCCCTCCCCCGCACTCCTTCCCCCTCAACTCCACTTATCCACCCCCCTTATTCTCCCCCCCTCGCCCCCCCCCCCCGCTCTCCCCACCCCCCTCCCCCCTCCCTCCCTAGGAGATAGATTTAAACTTTAAAATGTGAACAACTTAAAAAATATAACACCGATTTCAATGAAACGTCTTCCATTAGCACCAAAGGGACAATGGTGAGTAAGGTGGGCCTAAAATTGTCGCGCTATCGTGTACCGTTTTGGCTGTAGTTCAGGAACAAACAAACAAACAAATGAGAGTTTTAGTATATAGATAGCAAAGGGTCTGAATATTAATGTAAATGTGATATTTCAGTTATTTCTTTTTAATTACTTTACAAAAATTTCTAAACACCTGTTTTCACTTTTTTTATTATAGGCTATTGTGTGTAGATTGATGATTAAAAAATGAATTTAATCCATTTTAAAAAAAGGCTGTAACATAACAAAATGTGGGAAAAGTGAAGGGGTCTAAATACTTTCTGAATGCACTGTACCTGCACGTCTTTGGAGTGTGGGAGGAAATCGAAGATCTTGGAGAAAACCCACGCAGGTCACGGGGAGATCGTACAAACTCCGTACAGACGGCACCCGTAGTCGGGATCGAACCCGGGTCTCCGGCGCTGCATTTGCTGTCAGGCAGCAACTCTACCGCTGCGCCACTGTGCCGCCCAAAAGCTTTAGCACGCAACAAAAGCTTTTCACTGTACCTCGGTGTGAGTGGCACTAAACTGAACTGAACTGAACCGAACTGAATCAGTTAGAAACCCAGGACGAGGGAGGGAAACACTAATGGCTGCTTGCAAGAGTCACCTCTTTGCCGTTAAGTGCATTACAAGCTTACTTGAATGTGCCTTTCAGGATGTAGAGAGCAAACGTGCAAAGGAATCATGCTTGCAGCTTTTGAATATGTTGCTTGCTTTATTGGATATCCCTTTGAGAAGCACAAGTTACAATGTAAGGTACGTGAGGTACAGGTTTGGGAAAGTACCGCACGGTAAGAACTGAGAAAAAATGAGAAACAAGTCATTTCTTACCACATAAATGGGTACCTATTGCTTGAAAATAAACTCCACACTACAGCAAGATGTGTAGGAAATAACTGCAGATGCTGGTTTAAATCAAAGGTAGACACAAAATGCTGGAGTAACTCAGCGGGTCAGGCAGCATCTCAGGAGAGAAGGAATGGGTGATGTTTCGGGTCCAGACCCTTCTTCAGTCTGAAGAAGGGTCTCGACCAGAAATGTCACCCATTCCTTCTCTCCAGAGATGCTGCCTGACCCGTTGAGTTACTCCAGCATTTTGTGTCTACCTACACTACAGCATGTTGGCAGGGCAGAGTTCAATGCCTACTGTACAGTTAAAACAGTGAAATGATTGCTACACTAACACCCAGAGTTAGCTCCAAAAGCAACATACTTTGTGTCCACATTTTATTACATAGAAAATAGGTGCAGGAGGAGGCCATTTGGCCCTTTGAGCCAGCACCACCTTTTCATTGTGATCATGGCTGATCATCCACAAACAGTAACCTGTGCCTGCTTTCTCCCCATACCCCTTGATTCCGCTAGCCCCTAGAGCTCTATCTAACTGTCTTTTAAATCACATTATCAATATTCCTGCACTGTAATAATACTCTGTTTCCATAATGTGGGTTAATTAATTATTTTGTATATTCTCAAAGGCTTGTGTTCAAATAAAATAAATATATGGCTTTTTATTGTATTTTATATCAACAATACAACACGGTATTTTTGAAATTGAGTCAATGTTGTAACATAAGAAACAAAGCAGCCAATCTACATTGAGTAGGCTTCCGCAAAGGGATCACCCACAGGTAATCTTTGTTTTAGTAAGATTAGTTGAGGTATAAATCTGTGTCGGGACAATAATCACTAACCTCCGCAGGGTATGTCACTGCCGACCTGATTAGGCTTTGAGGTACCCACTTGGGATGCTCAGCACCAGACGAGAAACCTTGGAACATTTATGGAACTTATGTGGGTTCCATTATAAGTGGTTGCCACTCAGAGCCACACTTGTACAACCAATGTAGCAGCTACCCAAGTGCCCAGTCACAGCCACCAGTTAGGTCTCAGGGTCAACTAACATCATGAGTTCCCAGAGAGACACAAAAAGCTGGAGTAACTCCGCGGGTCAGACAGTATCCCTGGAGAAAAGGAAAGGGTGACATTTCGGGTCATAGAAACAGAAACATAGTAAATAGGTGCAGGAGGAGGCCATTTACACCCTAGGGCCAGCACCACCATTCATTGTGATCATGGCTGATCATCCACAATCAGTAACCCGTGCCTGCCTTCTCCCCATATCCCTTGATTCCACTAGCCCCTGGGGCTCTATCCCTTTTAAATTCATCTAGTGAATTGGCCTCGCCTGCCTTCTGTGGCAGAGAATTCCACAAATTCACAACTCTTTGGGTGAAAATGTTTTTTCTCATCTCAGTTTTAAATGGCCTCCCCTTTATTCGTAGACTGTGGCCTCTGGTTCTGGACTCCCCCAACATTGGGAACATTTTTCCTGCATCTAGCCTGTCCAGTCCTTTTATAATTTCATACATTTCTATAAAATCCCCTCTCATCCTTCTAAACTCCAGTGAAGTCTGAAGAAGGGTCGCGACCCGAAACATCACCTATTCCTTTCCTCCAGAGATGCTGTCTGACCCGCTGAGTTACTCCAGCTTTTAGTGTCTGTCTACGGTCTAAACCAACATCTGCAGTTCCTTCCTCCACATCAAGAGTTCCCAGGCCTGACACTTCCATTTTAACCATGAAAAATCATTCAAAGATCCACACTAATTTATGGAGCATTTGAACCACTGTTCAACATGGGTTCAATGCTGATTTGTACTTCAGGTATGACCAATTCAAGGGATTCAGACAAAATGTGTAGGAAGGAACTGCAGATGCTGGTTTAAACTGATGATCGACACAAAAAGATGGAGTAACTCAGTGGGTCAGACAGCATCTCCGGAGAAAAGGAATAGGTGATGTTTCGGGTTGAGACCCTTCTTCAGACTGAGAGGTCAGGGGAAAGGGAAATGAGAGATATAGACAGTGATTTTTTCATATTTCATATTTTCATATTTCAGATACAGCGCGGAAACAGGCCTTTTCGGCCCACCAAGTCCGCGCCGCCCAGCGATCCCCGCACACTAACACTATCCTACACACACTAGGGACAATTTTTACATTTACCCAGTCAATTAACCTACATGAGAGAGAGATAGAACAAATGAATAAAAGATATGTAAAAAGGTAACAATGATAAAGGGAACAGGCCATTGTTCGCTGTGGCCTCGGTGAAAACGAGTTACAGACAACGATTTAACACTTTTTGTACCGCTGCTGGTCAGTCCTGACTCTTGCTTCAAGCTAGTGTGAACCAAAGCTGCTTCATGTTATTTTTATTTAAATATATAAGCTTAGACGAAGCAGTAAATCAGAAAAAAGTACTAAACACAAAAAGCTGGAGTAACTCAGCAGGTCAGGCAGCATCTCTGGAGAAATCTGTTTCTTCTGTCCCGCTGAGTTACTCCAGCTTTTTGTGTCTATCTTCGGTTTAAACCAGTTTTAAACCAGTATCTGCACTTCCTTCCCACACTAAAGGACTTGGTGTATATAAATGGGAAACCAGTATTATCTGGTTTTCCACATTTCTGCAATGCAACTGTTTCTGACAAAGATGCTGCAGTAACAGTTCCCCAGCAAGCATATTACAAGCAAGCCCTGCAATTTCAATACCACTGCATTAATCAATTGTAGAAATGGTTCTTGAGTTGTAAATGCACAAACAGATGGAGAGGAAATCTCTCCTGGGGATCAAGTGGCATTTTATTTCTGCTCTCATGTTACTTTGCTCCCTGCAGCATTTATCAGTTAGTGTTAACTGGCGCTTCCATACAGTACTGGCCAGATAATAATGATATTTACAGGCATGCAAAATCTAGTTAACATCATTTTTCATTTTTATCCGTGACAAGAAAATATTAAAATACTTGAATAAATACATCATTAATTAATGTGAGAAAGCCAATGACTGTTTAATGGCTGCTAATGAAAGAAATATAGATCAAATATCCAGATACAATTTGCATTTGGTTTTATTAGCTGTTAACCTGGGAAACATACTCAACAACTGCAAAACAGAAATATCTGCAGAAGCTGGTCATCTAAAATAAAAACTGAAAATGGTGGTAATACTGAACATGTCAGGCTGCATTAGTGAAACAGAGTTAATGGTTTAGGTCGAAGACCCTTCATCGGTTCTGATGATACGTATTCAGGGCTTCAAATTAGATCTTTTAAAATCCCTAACCTGATTTTAGTTTAGTTTTGTTTAGAGATACAGTGTGGAAACAGGACCTTCTGCCATCGAGTCGGCACCGACCAGCGATCCCCGCACATTAACATTACCCTACATACACTAGGGACAATTTACACTTGTACCAAGCCAATTAACCTGCAGGCCTGTATGTCTTTGGAGTGTGGGAGCAAATCGAAGATCTCAGAGAAAACCCACGCGGTCATGGGGAGAACGTACAAACTCCGTACAGACAGCACCTGTACTTGGAGTGTAAGAGAATAACTGCAGATGCTGGTACAAATCGAAGGTATTTATTCACAAAATGCTGGAGTAACTCAGCAGGTCAGGCAGCATCTCAGGAGAGAAGGAATGGGTGACTTCTCTGGTCGAGACCCTTCTTCAGACTCTGAAGAAGGGTCTCGACCTGAAACGTCACCCATTCCCTCTCTCCCGAGATGCTGCCTGACCTGCTGAGTTACTCCAGCATTTTGTGAATAAGCACCTGTACTTGGGATCGAACCCAGGTATCTGGCGCTGTGAGGCAGCAACTCTACTGCTGCACCACCGTGGCACACTGCAGACTTACTAATCATGCCTTTATGGCGAGTCCGAAACTTGTTGGTTGTAGACGAAGTTTATTGCAGCCGTAATACACGAATACAGAGTTAAACAACAAGGTACAGGACAACCAATACAAACTTACTGTCTTCCTTGAAGACTTCGCCGAACTGACTAAAATGGGCGCCAAACGCGCACATGACATCGCTGGCCAATCAGCGATGTCGTTCCCTGGACCAATCCCCATGGTCGCGTTCCCACGTGACCTCGCTGGCCAATCCGAGGGTTCGACGACCTGGACCATTCTCTATGGTCGCTACATGACCCCCCCCAGAACCCGAGGTGCGGAACCTAGCTGGGAGCCGGATTTCGCGACCATAACGAGTACGGAGAGGGACAGCCTGAACCACAGGAGCCGGAGGTTCCGGACTTGGTGGAACAGCGGGAACGAGAGGTTCTGGAGGAACTACCGGCACGGGGGGTCCTGGAGGAACTGCCGAAATGGGGGGTCCTGGAGGAACTGTCGGAACGGGGGTTTCTGGACTGGGCGGAACTAACGGAGGTCGGCCTCTCCTAGGGGTTTGACCGACCAGGACTGGTTGATCCGGGTCCAAATGGGAAGGTTTGAGCCGGGACACCGAGACGAGTTCACTCTTGCCGCCCATGTCTAAGGTGAAAGTAGCCGTTCCCTTATGTAAAACCCGGAATGGCCCTTGATAGACCCTCTGCAACGGGGCGCGATGGGCATCTTTACGCAGAAAAACAAACTCACAGTCCTTCAGGGAAGATGGTTCATGTACCATGGGACACCCATGACGTGAAGTCGGCACTGGAGCCAGGGAGCCCACCCGTTCCCGGCGAGATGCTAACGCTGATGGGACTGTAGGGAGCAGGGCTGAAGGGTCCGGAAACAGATCTCCGGGTACTCGAAGTGTCGAGCCATATACTAGCTCTGCGGACGACGCACCGAGATCTGGCTTAGGAGCAGTCCGGATGCCCAAAAGAACCCAAGGGAGTTGGTCTACCCAGTCCGGGCCTTCAAGCCTTGCACTGAGGGACGCCTTAAGTTGGCGGTGGAACCTTTCTATGAGTCCATTTGCCTGGGGGTGATATGCAGTTGTGGGTTGTAACTTGGACCCGTACAGTTCCGCCAGCGCGGCCCAGAGGGACGAAGTGAACTGTGGCCCTCTGTCAGTTGTAATAACTGCCGGGACCCCGAAACGAGCTACCCAATGAAGGGCCAAAGTCCTAGCACAAGACGCTGACGAGATATCAAACAATGGGAAAGCCTCTGGCCACCGGGTGAACCGATCCACCACCGTGAGGAGGTGGGTGTAGCCCCGGGAGGAAGGCAAAGGCCCGACCAAATCCACGTGGATGTGGAAAAAACGAAAAGCCGGGACCTCGAAATCCTGTACGGGGGGCTGGACGTGGCGCTGGACTTTAGCGGTCTGACAGGGCACGCAGGAACGTGCCCACCCCGCTACCTGTTTCCGCAGGCCATGCCAGACAAACCTCGCTGCTACCAAGGCAGAGGTGGAGCGGATGGACGGGTGCGCCAGCCCATGAATGGCATCGAAAACCCGGCGCTGAAGGGAGGGCGGTACTACCGGCCTGGGACGCGGAAGAGAAACATCGCACCAGACTTTCGTGCCCTCCAACCCACAAGCTACCTGGGCTAACTTCAATCCCGAAGTGGTGGACTGGTAAGCCGAAACGGTATCCGCTAGGAGCTGTGCCTCCGCGAGCTCCTGGGGATCCACTTCGCAGTCCACCGCCGAAATAGGGGGAAAAAGCAGGTCTAGACAGGGCGTCAGCAACGGCATTAAGCTTACCCGCGATATGACGGACATCTGTGGTAAATTCGGAGATAGCAGTCAGGTGCCGCTGCTGGCGGGCCGACCATGGGTCAGACAATTTCAAAAAAGCAAATGTTAATGGCTTGTGGTCCGTAAATGCCACGAATGGGCGGCCCTCGAGGAAATACCTGAAATGACGGACAGCTAAATAGAGAGCTAGAAGCTCTCGGTCAAATGCGCTATATTTCAGCTCGGCCGAATTTAGTTGCCGGCTGAAAAACGCTAAAGGCTGCCAACGGCCACCGACCTGCTGCTCCAGAACCCCACCCACCGCCACGTCAGAGGCGTCAACCGTCAGGGCCGTGGGGGCGGAGGGGCTCGGATGGACCAACATGGTGGCGTCTGCCAAGGCTGCCTTAGCTGCCGTAAAAGCCGACTCTGCGGTCGGGGACCACAACAACTCTACCGGATTCCCTGCAAGGCATTGGAAAAGCGGGCGCAGGACTCGCGCCGCTGCCGGAACGAATCTATGGTAGAAATTAACCATGCCTACGAACTCCTGCAGCCCTTTTACTGTGGTGGGCCTGGGAAAAGCCCGGATAGCTTCCACCTTCTCGGGCAAAGGGGCGGCGCCGGCAGGAGTAATTCTGTGCCCTAGAAAATCGAGGGCAGGCAGGCCGAATTGACATTTGGAGGGTTGGATAATGAGCCCGTGGTCTTGGAGCCGCTGGAACACGGTCCGCAAATGGGCCTGGTGTTCCTGCACTGAGGGGCTGGCTACCAGGATGTCGTCTAAATAATTAAACAAAAAGGGTAAACCCCGGCCCACGCGGTCCATCAGTCGCTGGAAAGCCTGTGCCGCGTTCTTTAAACCGAAAGGCATACGCAACCATTCAAACAACCCGAACGGAGTAATAGTTGCAGTTTTTTGTATGTCCTCCGGTCGCACCGGAATCTGATGGTATCCTCGCACCAAATCGATTTTGGAAAACACCACCGCTCCTTCCAGCCCAGATGAAAAGTCCTGTAGGTGCGGTATGGGGTAGCGATCAGCCATGGTGACAGCATTGAGACGCCGATAATCGCCACATGGCCTCCACCCCCCAGATGCCTTGGAGACCATGTGTAACGGCGAGGCCCACGGGCTGTCAGACTGACGGACAATTCCCATTTCCTCCATCTTCCTGAACTCCGCCCTTGCCACCACCAGTTTGTCTGGCGGTAGTCTCCTGGCCCCGAGCGAAAACGGGAGGGCCTTCGGTGCGGATGTGATGGACCACACCGTGCTTAGCCGAAGGTGCGTCAAAACGTTGGACGAGCAGCTCTGGGAACTCTGCCAGAATCGCAGCATACGAGTCGGGGGCCACGACGACGGCCTGGACAGTAGGGCTGGGCGAGGAGGCGATTGTCGGAGCGACGTGCTCATCTTCGGCGGAGGGTCGGAGGTCGTTACCGCGGACATCAGGAACCAGTGAAAAAGCCCAGAGAAAATCTGCGCCCAGGATCGCTTGTTTGACGTCGGCTATGATGAATGGCCATTCGTACGTGCGGAGGCCTAACACAAGGGACATCTTCCGTGTACCGAAAGTGCGAATTGGGCTGCCATTAACCGCGATGAGGGTGGGACCTGTCTTACCCGATCTGGTTTCGAGGTCGGTCGGCGGCACTATGCTGACGATGGCTCCCGTGTCTACCAAAAATTCTGTGTCCGTGAATCGATCATGGACATAGAGGCGCCGGTTCTGGCCAATCGTAACTGCCCCTATGTACGATCGGCCGAGGCATTTCCCGCGAAGGTACAAGGCAAACGACAGTTGCGGGATTCGTTACCCCCATCGTAGGTGATAATAGCACCAGCCGCGCTTGTGCGGATCTTTTTGGCGGGCTTTCGGAGAATTGGCGGGAGACGTGGCGCCATCTTGCCGTCGCTGTGGCGTGGTCACCGATGTCGAGACTTTGTTGATTGAACCACTTGCCTTGTTTTTTGCCGCTATGAGCGCGTCCGCTTTCGCTGCATATGCTTCGGGGTCCTTAAAAGAACAATCCGTAAGCAGCAGTCGGACATCCTCGGGAAGTTTCTCGCGGAATGCCTGTTCAAACATCGGGCAATCCGTATGCTCACCGGCTAGCATCATCATTTCGGCCATGAGGACGGAAGGCAGTTGGTCTCCAAGATCCGGTAGGTGCAGAAGTTTTGCCGCACCACCATGCTTATTCAACCCGAAGGTTCGTAGTAATACCTTCTTCATGGCCTCGTATTTGTCTTCCGCAGGTGAATTTACGATGAACCGCATCACGCGCTTGGTTGTGTCCGGCGATAGCGCGCTGACGAGGTAGAAGTACTTCGTGGACTCGTCCGACACCTTCTTTATATGGAATTGAGCCTCGGCGTGGATAAACCAAGCTTGCGGTGCGTACGTCAAAATAACGGAAGATGAACCGCCTGCCGCGCTTGACTCCGGTGTGCCCTGCTCGGTCATCGTCAACGAGGCGTCGGGTTCCTGCTCAGTCGGTGATCGTCCAGATCACGTCGGGGTCACCAATATGGCGAGTCCGAAACTTGTTGGTTGTAGACGAAGTTTATTGCAGCCGCAATACACGAATACAGAGTTAAACAACAAGGTACAGGACAACCAATACAAACTTACTGTCTTCCTTGAAGACTTCGCCGAACTGACTAAAACGGGCGCCAAACGCGCACATGACATCGCTGGCCAATCAGGCGATGTCGTTCCCTGGACCAATCCCCATGGTCGCGTTCCCACGTGACCTCGCTGGCCAATCCGAGGGTTCGACGACCTGGACCATTCTCTATGGTCGCTACACCTTGTTCATTCTCATCCAATTTGTTGACATAGATGACAAGCAGCAATGCGCCCAGCAGTAATCCATGAGACACTAACTAGTCACACACACCCCTCCAACACCCGTCCTGCCATGAAGCCAACTCTGTATTATCATTTATAAATGTGCAAAATCATCTTTATTTCTCACTTAAATATTAATAAACAAACACATAACGTCACGATTCAGGCTTTATCAGACAATTGTTGTGCAACAGTTATGTGTTGTGTCTCCCAAAGTAGAGCGGGTAGACAGTCAGAACCTTTCCCCGGGGTGGAAATGTCCAATACTGGATGGCATGGCTCAAGGTATGAGGGGGAATGTTTAACTCAACAGGAAGTTTTTTACATGGAGAATGGTTGGGGCTTGGGAACACATTGCATGGGTTTTTATTTTGATAACTCTGTACATGAGCATATTGGATACAATAGCCATTGAAATATTAGGTTGAAAGTACTAATTTAATCCCAAAAGTGTAAACATGATTATTTAAATAGAAGATAGGCACAAAATGCTGGAGTAACAGGCAGCATCTCTCTCTTCTCTCTCTCTCTCTCTAGAGAGAGAGGAGAGAGAGAGAGAGAGAGAGAGAGAGAGAGAGAGAGAGAGAGAGAGAGAGAGAGAGAGAGAGAGAGAGAGAGAGGAGAGAGGGAGAGAGAGAGAGAGAGAGAGAGAGAGAGAGAGAGAGAGAGAGAGAGAGAGAGAGAGAGAGAGAGAGAGAGAGAGAGAGAGAGAGAGAGAGAGAGAAGGGGGGTGACGTTTTGGGTCAAGACCATTCTTCAGACTGGGATGTGTCGGAAGGAACTGCAAATGCTGGTTTATACCGAAGATAGAAACAAAATGCTGGAGTAACTCTGCGGGACAGGAATGGGGAGAAGGAATGGGTGACATTTTGGGCGAGACCCTTGAAGAAGGATTTTGACCCGGAACGCCACCCATTCCTTCTCTCCGGAGATGCTGCCGGTCCTGTTGAGTTAATCCAGCTTTTTGTGTCTATCTTCAGACTGGGATTCAGGGGAACAGGAAACGAGAGATACAGACGGTGATGTAGAGAGATATAGAACAAATGAATGAAAGATATGCAAAAAAGTAACGATGATAAAGGAAACAGGCCCATTGTTAGCTGTTTGCTAGGCAAGAACAAGAAGCTGGTGCTACTTGGGTGGAGGAGGGATGGAGAGAGAAAGAATGCAGGGATTACTTGAAGTTAGAGAACTCAAATTCATACCACTGGGCTGTAAGCTGCCCCAAGTGAAATATGAGACGCTGTTCCTCGAATTTGCATTTGGCCTCACTCTGTCAATGGAGGAGACCGAGGACAGAAAGGTCTGTGTGGGAATGGGAAGGGGGATTAAAGTGTTTGGCAACTGGAGATCAGGTAGGTCCAGGCAGGCTGAGCGAAGGTGTTCAGCGAAACAAATGTGATTTGATAAAAGTAGGGTCAGTGAACGAGAAGAGAATATTGATTCGGCATAAATAATATTTTATTGAACATTGAGAGAGGTGCAGTGAATTTCTTGCTAAATTTAATCTCTTTCTTGAAGATTGATTTAATTATTAATATTCTCCCTGGCTGAGAATGCTAGCTCATGATTTGTTCATAATAAAGAAAACAGCCACTTGCTACCAACACTCAGTTAATTTCCAGATAATTAACACTGTTGCAATGGGTTTTAATGTGAAAATTGTTTTAACTAAAAAAAAACACATGCTTCTTCCCTTCCTGCAGATCTCCCCAATTTTAATTTGCAAGTAATATACTTTGTCCTTCTATGATCTGCACAATTGCTTTTAAAGCTATTTAATCTTGGTCTGTAATTATCTGCCTTTATTGTTTCAGCAATTTTAGTAAATAATAAGTCAAGATTTCCTTTCTTAATCATGACGTAAGTTGAGCAAGGAATGATCTTAGAACATACACAGAACACACAATGTGCATGCCCAAGACAATGCCTAGCTAAACCGATCTCATCTGCCTGTATATGATCCATATCCCTCTATCTGTGAACTTCCATGCGTCTATCTAAAAGCCTCTAAAACACCCTAGAAAATATAGAAAATAGGTGCAGGAGGAGGCCATTTGGCCCTTCAAGCCAGCACCGCCCTTCATTGTGATCATGGCTGATCATCCACTATCAGTGACCCGTGCCTGCCTTCTCCCCCCCACCCCCCCACCCCCCATATCCCCCATAGACCGCCCTTTGTCCCGTATTAGAAGGGTTGCCAACTTCCTCACTCCCAAATAAGAGACAAAGGGTGACATCACTGCCCCCGCGCCCCCACGTGACATCATCCAGCCAGCGGCCACGTGCTCCCGCTCCACCAATGGCGGCCGCCCGGGCCGGGAGGCAGATTGCTATGCAACCTCTGTTAGGAAGCCATTGGTGGAGCGGGAGCACGTGGTCGCTGGCTGGGTGATGTCACGTGGGGCGCGGGGCAGTGACGTCACCCTTTGTCCCTTATTTGGGAGTGAGGAAGTTGGCAACCCGAGATGGCACCTTCTTAAACCTGACATGCGCTTCCTTTTTCTTCCTGACCAAGTTTACAACCTCCTTGGCCATCCGCAGTTCCCTTGCCTTGCCATCTTTATCTTTCCAACTTACATGCGGATCCTGCACTTTGATCAGCTGACCTTTAAACGACTCCCATGTGTCTTGGGACTTACCCAATAACAACTGCTTCTTCATTCAGAAGATCAGATCACTACGATTCTCACCAGAGCAGCTTAACCTTACAAGCATGTACATTGATGGAAAGAAGTGATAGCAAGGATCTAAATATACTGAAGGCAGCACTTCACAACTCCGCTTAACGGTAAATGTACTATTATTACACCAGCTATTAAGACAGTAGAAGCTGCATTCATAGGTAAATAATATCCATGAGAGACTTTACTCTTCATGATAGACTAAACATACCAACTTGGTTAATGTAGCTTGGTGGACAGGTTTCTTAAATACTAACCAAGAGGACCCGTTGGGCCCAAACTTCTCCTGCGTTGGTGCAGCCCCTTCCCCCTCCCCTCCCCTGACAAAAGAAAGTTATGTTTTTAGTTTAGTTTAGAGATACAGCACGGAAACAGGCCCTTCAGCCCACCGAGTCTTCACCGACCAGTGATCCCCGCACACTAAGACTATCCTACACTAGGGACAATATTTTTTTAAACATCTTATACCAAGCCAATTGACCTACAAACCTGTACGTCTTTGGAGTGTGGGAGGAAACCAAAGTTCTCAGAGAAAACACACGTAGGTCACGGGAGAACGTACAAACTCCGTACAGACAGCACCCGTAGTCAGGATTGAACCCGGATCTCTGGCGCTGCATTCGCTGTAGGGCAACAACTCTACCGCTGCGCCACCGTGCCGCTGTATTCTGTCCCAAAACTAGTAAAGTGTAACAGAAAACCAAACTGCACAGGTCTCCTAGTGAATGGTCACAGGGGAAATGGGATGGAACTTCCACTTAGGGTTGCCAGCTGTCCCGTATTAGCCAGGACATCCCGTATTTTGGGCTAAATTGGTTTGTCCTGTACGGGACTGCCCTTTTCCCATATTAGGCCTGGGGTCCGGTGTAGGTCCGGACACCGTAACCCGGACAGTTTAGGCCCGGACAGTGTAGGCTCGGACAGTGTAGGCCTGGACAGTGTAGGCCCAGACAGTGTAGGCCCGGACAGTGTAGGCCCGGACAGTGTAGGCCCTGAATGTGTAGGCCCGGACACTGTAGGCCCGGACAGTGTATGCCCGGACAGTATAGGCTCAGACAGTGTATGCTCGGTCAGTGTAGGTCCGGATAGTGTAGGTCCGGAGGCCCGGGCCCGGCCTTACAGAGGTTGCATAGCAACCCGCCTCGCGGCTCGGGCGGCCGCCATTGGTGGAGCGGAAGCACATGGCCGCTGGCTGGGTGAGGTCATGTGGGGCGCGGGGGGGTAACGCCACCTTGTCCCTTATTTGGGAGTGAGATAGTTGGCACCCCTGCTTCCACTAATCACCTGCCTTTGAAGCGTGGGCTTTCTTACAGACATTGTTCCCCACTACAACCGGTTGGGGAGCCCAGCACAGGGCAGTGCAGTGGAGCAGTACCCTCACTGTCAGGAGCTGCCGGCATTCGCAGAATGGTTCACAGTCGCAAAAACCTCTTGGCCAAGCCCACCAGCTGTCAACGCCATCACTGAACTCTAGTGTGCGTGAATGTCTCTCCACATGTGCAAGCATTCATAATGTTTGCGGAGCAATAGGAAATAAACATATTTTTGAAATTAAAATTAAGACATTAAATCATAATAAAAGTTAAAATAATTCAATAGATTAAATGTTTTGACTTGTATCAAATGCAATGCCTATTCATCTTCTGCCTGCAGCTGTTTGCTCCAATCCCAGTGGGAATGCAGCATTGCTCCAAGTCCAGCTTGGCACAGCTCAGCAGGCAGATGCTCGGCCCAAGAACAAAGACATTTCCATAAGTCTCCACTCCCCCATTGGATTCCAATGGAAGTACAATGGTGCATCACAGATGCCCCATGGCCACACAGTAGGGTCAACTGTCCCGCATTAGCCGGGACATCCCGTATTTTGGGACCGCACTTGTTCAGTATTAGGCCCAGGGGGCGCTGTAGGCCCGGGCAGCGCAGTAGGCCCGGATGCTGTAGGTCTGGACACTGTAGGTCCGGCCACTAGGTCTGGACATTGTAGGTTCGGACGCTGTAGGCCCCGACGCTGTAGGTCCAGACAGTGTAGGTCCAGACAGTGTAGGCCCCGATGCTGTAGGTCCAGACAGTGTCGGTCCAGACAGTGTAGGTTCGGACTGTGTAGGTCCGGACTGTGTAGGTTCGGACGCTGTAGGCCCCGATGCTGTAGGTCCAGACAGTGTAGGTCCGGATAGTGTAGGTCCGGATGCTGTTGGCCCGGACGCTGTAGGTCCAGACAGCGTAGGTCCAGACACTGTAGGTCCAGACAGTGTAGGTCCAGAGGCCCGGGCGCTGCCTGGCGGAGGTTGCATAGCAACCCGCCCCCTGGCTCGGGCGGCCACCATTGGTGGAGCGGGAGCACGTGGCTGCTGGCTGGGTGAGGTCACATGGGGCACGGGGCGGTGACGTCACCTTGTCCCTTATTTGGGAGTGAGATAGTTGACACTCCCACCACACAGAGCCGATCAGAACCCTGCACTTTGCTCTGCTCTTAGAGATACCAGGCATTTGCCCACTTCACGGCATGGTGGCACAGCAGTAGAGTTGCTGTCCTACAGCGCCAGAGACCTGAGTTCGATCCTGACAACAGGTGTTGTCTGTACGGAGTTTGTACGTTCTCTCCGTGACCGTGTAGGTTTTCTCCAGGTGCTCCAGTTTCCCCCCACATCCCAAAGACATACAAGGTTGTACTGTAGGTTAATTGGCTTCGGTAAGCATTGTAAATTGTCCCTAATGTGTACGATACACGCTTTTCATCATGTAGCTTAAATACAATTTGGATGAATAATAGGAGATTACAGTGTTGAACTTGATTGGGACAACCTATTAAAATAAAATCAACCTTACTTATGTATTAAACAAAATACTTCCATTGGCAAATTGTGTGATAATATTCTTTACCATCACGTGGTGAAAGGGACCCATCATCATGTACAGTTGTAAGTGACAGCACCCTTTATAAATACACTGCCCAGTGCCAACATCTTCATAAGGTCATGTGATAGGAGCAGAATTAGGCCATTCGGCCCATCAAGTCTGCTCCGCCATTCCATAGATGGCTGATCTATCTTTCCGTCTTAACCCCATTCTCCTGCCTTCTCCCCATAATCCCTGACGCCCATACTAATCAAATTTTGTCGCATCATTTGTGTGATTTGGAGTTTCATTGCATACCTATGACTGCAAAGTTGAATTGAGTTTGGTGATTATCATTGTAAAGTATTTATCTGATGTTGTTTGTACAAGTTTTATTTGGTGGAAGAGTTTATTTGTTAAAACAGTCTCTCCAAAATGGCTGTAAACGACACTATAGTAGCCACAAACACCATTTACTGTTTCTCCAAGAACACTATTCACACCCTCCTCTCTACCTCGTCTACCTCTTCTGTCAATCAAAAGAAAGCCCATTAATACCTACCTGATCTCCCGGTGGCTCAGCATTTCAACTCCCCCTCCCATTCCCAATCTGACATTTCTGTCCTGGGCCTCCTCCATTGTTAGAGTGAGGCCCAGCGCAAATTGGAGGAACAGCACCTCATATTTTGCTTGGGAAGTTTACACCCCAGGGGTATGAACATTGACTTCTCTAACTTCAGATAGTCCCTGCTTTCCCTCTCTGTCCCCTCCCATTAGTCTTCCTGTCTCCAACTACATCCTATCTTTGTCCCTCCCCCTCCCCTGACATCAGTCTGAAGAAGGGTCTCGACCCGAAATGTCACCCATTCCTTCTCTCCCGAGATGCTGCCTGACCCGCTGAGTTACTCCAGCATTTTGTGTCTACCTTCCATTAATGCCTCTACTTCCTTGGAAGATTAAGAAGATTCAGTATTTCAACGAATACACTCTTGAGCTACTACAGGTTTACAGTAGAGAAGATATTGACTGTTTGCATCATGGCCTGGTTCGTCAACTCGAACACTCAGGAACAAAGAAGATTGCAAAAAGTGGTGAACACTGCCCAGTCTATCATGGGTACTGGGCTCCCCACAATCAAAGGATCTACAAGAATCGATACGTCATAGAGGCAGCCAGCATCATCAGAGACCCACACCATCCTGACCATCTGCCATTGGGAAGAGGATATAGGAGCCTGAAAACTGTAACATCCAGGTTCAGGAACAGCTTCTTCCCTACAGCCATCAGGCTATTAAACACCACAACCTCCAAATAGTCTGAAGAAGGGTCTCGACCCGAAACGTCACCCATTCCTTCTCTCCAGAGATGCTGCCTGTCCCGCTGAGTTACTCCAGCTTTTTATGTCTACCTGCAAATAGACTCCGAACTATACATATGTGGCAACATTATTTTTGCCCTTGTACTACTATTGTCTATTTGTCTGTTTTTTTTTTATATCTACTTTTTTAATTGTTTATTAGAAGTTTTACAGAGTAATCTGGTTAAGGGCCTGTCCCACTTAGGCGATTTTAAGGCAACTGCCGGTGACTAGGCTGTCGCTGAACGTTTGCCGGGGTGTCGCGGGCATGATCGTGAGGAGTCTTCAATGAATCGTAATGGATCTCGGCGCGTCGCAGAAAAAAATCTCCAGATATAAATTTCTCTGCGACAGCTGGCTTGTCGCCAGGTATCGTAGCTTATTGCGGGCGCTGTCTGTCGCATGCTGTCCCCAGGTTTGCTGGGTTGTCGCAGATGCATTTAGAAGCACATGATATTAAATTAAGAAAAGGCATTTGAAGATACCAGAAGATAGTTTTGTTCAACCAATTTATTTACCGTCAGGACATTTGACAGGTAGATTGGAGGCAACAGTTTGACGGTCAGGTAAGCGTGGGAATTTCGCAATGTTTCCGAAGACGGTGTAATCTCTTAGCCAAGTGCTAGTTTCACAAAAAATGTAACTTGTATCGACCTGACTCGGCATTGTCGTGGTCATTGTCGTGGTCATTGTCGTGGTCATTGTCGTGGGGTAAAAGAAAATTTCAGTGATCTGCTACGACTTTGACAGTCGCCGGCAGTCGCCTTAAAAATGGCGTAACTGGGACAGGCCCTTTACATATCTGTTGTGCTGAAGCAAGTAAGAACTTCATTGTTCCATTTCAGGACATATGACAATGAAACACTCTTGACTCGTGATTCTTGAGAGATCAAGCTAGCAAAGAAAACATTACTCTTCTTTCTTCACCTCCGTTTAGGCAAAGACAGCAAGGATTAAGAGAGGGGGTGCCAGCAGCAGTGGGGTTCCCATGAGTGCAGCCTCTGGGCCTGACAGAGGAGAGCGTGCCGCAACCAATATGCAAATACCTTTGAACTGCAAACCACGTCAAGTACAAGCACAATCATCATCTGTCAAGTAAACCAATGAACAAGATGTGTAGGAACGAACTGCAGATGCTGGTTTAAACCGAAGATAGACACAAAAAGCTGGAGTGACTCAGCAGGTCAGACAGCGTTTCTAGAGAAAAGGAATAGGTGACATATAGATATAGATATAGATATAGATATAGACAATAGGTGCAGGAGTAGGCCATTCAGCCCTTCGAGCCAGCACCGCCATTCAATGCGATCATGGCTGATCACTATCAATCAGTAACCCGTTCCTGCCTTCTCCCCATACCCCCTCACTCCGCTATCCTTAAGAGCTCTATCCAGCTCTCTCTTGAAAGCATCCAACGAACTGGCCTCCACTGCCTTCTGAGGCAGAGAATTCCACACCTTCACCACCCTCTGACTGAAAAAGTTCTTCCTCATCTCCGTTCTAAATGGCCTACCCCTTATTCTCAAACTGTGGCCCCTTGTTCTGGACTCCCCCAACATTGGGAACATGTTATCTGCCTCTAATGTGTCCAATCCCCTAATTATCTTATATGTTTCAATAAGATCCCCCCTCATCCTTCTAAATTCCAGTGTATACAAGCCCAATCGCTCCAGCCTTTCAACATACGACAGTCCCGCCATTCCGGGAATTAATCTAGTGAACCTACGCTGCACGCCCTCCATAGCAAGAATATCCTTCCTCAAATTTGGAGACCAAAACTGCACACAGTACTCCAGGTGCGGTCTCACCAGGGCCCGGTACAACTGTAGAAGGACCTCTTTGCTCCTATACTCAACTCCTCTTGTTACGAAGGCCAACATTCCATTGGCTTTCTTCACTGCCTGCTGAACCTGCATGCTTCCTTTCATTGACTGATGCACTAGGACACCCAGATCTCGTTGAACTCCCCCTCCTCCTAACTTGACACCATTCAGATAATAATCTGCCTTTCTATTCTTACTTCCAAAGTGAATAACCTCACACTTATCTACATTAAACTGCATCTGCCATGTATCCGCCCACTCACACAACCTGTCCAGGTCACCCTGCAGCCTTATTGCATCTTCCTCACAATTCACACTACCCCCCAACTTAGTATCATCTGCAAATTTGCTAATGGTACTTTTAATCCCTTCGTCTAAGTCATTAATGTATATCGTAAATAGCTGGGGTCCCAGCACCGAACCTTGCGGTACCCCACTGGTCACTGCCTGCCATTCCGAAAGGGACCCATTTATCCCCACTCTTTGCTTTCTGTCTGTTAACCAATTTTCTATCCATGTCAGTACCCTACCCCCAATACCATGTGCCCTAATTTTGCCCACTAATCTCCTATGTGGGACCTTGTCGAAGGCTTTCTGAAAGTCGAGGTACACCACATCCACTGACTCTCCCTTGTCAATTTTCCTAGTTACATCCTCAAAAAATTCCAGTAGATTTGTCAAGCATGATTTCCCCTTTGTAAATCCATGCTGACTCGGAACGATCCCGTTACTGCTATCCAAATGCTCAGCAATTTCGTCTTTTATAATTGACTCCAGCATTTTCCCCACCACTGATGTCAGACTAACTGGTCTATAATTACCCGTTTTCTCTCTCCCTCCTTTCTTAAAAAGTGGGATAACATTTGCTATTCTCCAATCCACAGGAACTGATCCTGAATCTATAGAACATTGAAAAATGATCTCCAATGCTTCCACTATTTCTAGAGCCACCTCCTTAAGTACTCTGGGATGCAGACCATCAGGCCCTGGGGATTTATCAGCCTTCAGTCCCATCAGTCTACCCAAAACCATTTCCTGCCTAATGTGGATTTCCTTCAGTTCCTCCATCACCCTAGGTTCTCCAGCCCCTAGAACATTTGGGAGATTGTGTGTATCTTCCTCAGTGAAGACAGATCCAAAGTAACGGTTTAACTCGTCTGCCATTTCTTTGTTCCCCATAATAAATTCCCCTGCTTCTGTCTTCAAGGGACCCACATTTGCCTTGACTATTTTTTTCCTCTTCACGTACCTAAAAAAACTTTTGCTATCCTCCTTTATATTATTGGCTAGTTTACCCTCGTACCTCATCTTTTCTCCTCGTATTGCCGTTATGGATCGAGATACTTCTTCAGACAGGAAGGGTCTCGATCCAAAACGTCGCCTATTCCTTTTCTCCAAAGATGCTGTCTGACCCGCTGAGTTACTCCAAGGTTACCACCTGTGCTACAACCACACCACACATGGGTTCTGCTACAGTGCACACATACAACTATTCTCCAATCTTGGTAACTTCCTTCCGAATCTTTTCTGCACCCCTTCCAGCCTTATGATATCTCTCCTATAGCTAGGTGACCAGCACTGCACACAGTAGCAAGTGTGGTGTCACCGGTGACTTGTACAGTT
Source organism: Rhinoraja longicauda (assembly GCF_053455715.1). Classification (NCBI taxonomy): domain Eukaryota; kingdom Metazoa; phylum Chordata; class Chondrichthyes; order Rajiformes; family Arhynchobatidae; genus Rhinoraja; species Rhinoraja longicauda. The sequence continues at coordinate 42,573,336 of NC_135958.1, forward strand.
ATAACGTGATGTTCCAACTCCTGCACTTAATGCGCTGACTAATGTGCCAAAGGACTTCTTTCCATCATCTCTGTACCAGGGATCAATACTGGCACACAATAACCAAACATGAAGCCGATGTCTTTGGGATGGGTGGGGAAAATAAAACTTGTCCTAAATCAATTGGACATGTTCATAATTTGGAAAATAATAACATTCTAGCTATGGTGCTAAAGACGCATACTACAGAGCCACTTATGCCTTTACCCAGAACCTCAAAACAGGCGTCCATCAGCCAAAGTGATAAAATGCCCAATGCATGTAATGCAGCCAACTACTAGCCAACTGGTTTGGGCGGTCACGGTGGCGCAGCGGTAGAGTTGCCGCCTTACAGCGAATACAGCGCCGGAGACCCGGGATCCATCCCAACTACGGGTGCTGTCTGAACGGAGTTTGTACGTTCTCCCCTGAGATCTTTGGTTTCCTCCCACACTCCAAAGACGTACAGGTTTTGTACGTTAATTGGCTTGGCAAAATGTAAACATTGTCCCTGGTAGGTGTAGGATAGTGCTAATGTGCGGGGATTGCTGGTCGGCGCGGACCCGGTGGGCCGAAGGGCCTGTTTCTGTGCTGTATCGCTAAACTAAACTAAACTGAACTAATCAGTCTACTCCTAGATTATCAAAAAATTTGATTAACTGTGTCATAGACGGTCAAATGGATTTTCTCATCAACATCTTCCTCATTGACACTCTGTTTGGTTTATTCTCAGAGCCACTCAGCTCCAACTCTGAACAAAAGCTTGATCAAAACGTTGGCAAATATAAAGCTGCATTTCCAGAGTAAGTGCCTTAGAATTGAAGCAGCATTTGGCTTGATACTGAGCACTGTATTTAGAAGACCAAGGAAAATTGAATCAATGGGAAATGGAAGGAAATTGGCTGAAGATGCACTTCATGTCAAGGAATATTGTTATTGTTGTGGGGAGTTTAATATATTAACCATAGCATATTGATGCAGTTCTTTCCCACAAACCAATCCACCTTCAAATATTTTACCAATGGCTTCTTTCCATGAATTCAGAGGTGAGAACATTCACAGATGTTTGCATTATATTGATTCACTTTAAAAACTCCTCAGATAATGAAGCAGTCTTCCCATGTACAACAAGATCAGATCAACATTCAGACTTGGGTTTTAAGGTGTGATTTATGACAGACGAGTGCAAGACAATGACCATTTCACACAACGCTGAGCCTGGCGAGCTCCCCCTGATGTCTGACAGCATATCTCCCACAATAACTATTTGAAAGCTAACAATAATCCATAAATTTAACTAGACCAAATGACCTGGTTGTAAGAGCACGACAGAACTGGGTAATCTGCAGTGACTGTGGAGGAAAGGGAATAAGCGATGTTTCAGTAGAGGGAAACGTTTCCCTTTCCCCTGACTCACAGTCTGAGGAAGGGTCTCTACCCGGAATGTCATCTATTCCTTTTCTCCAGAGATGCTGGCTGACCATCCAGCTTTTTGTGTCTATCTTCGGTTTAAACCAGTAATGGGCGGCACGGTGGCACAGCGGTAGAATTGCTGCCTTACAGCGAATGCAGTGCCGGAGACTCAGGTTCGATCCCGACTACAGGCGCTGTCTGTAAGGAGTTTGTACGTTCTCCCTGTGACCTGCATGGGTTTTCTCCGAGATCTTCGGTTTCCTCCCACACTCCAAAGACGTACAGGTTTGTAGGTTAATTGACTTGGTAAATGTAAAAATTGTCTCTAGTGGGTATAGGATAGTGTTAATGTGCGGGGATCGCTGGTCGGCGCGGACCCGGTGGGGCGAAAGGGCCTGTTTGCGTGCTGTACATCTAAAACTAAAACTAAAAAACAAAGTGGTTTCAATTGCACTGTTACATTTCATCATGGATTCTTCACAAGTTTCTTCTCGACAGATAATCTTCGTTGCACGGAAGATGAAGGACCTCGTCTACAAACCAAAGCTTCCGTCTCTCACACACAGTAGAGCTATACCTTCATCATGACAAGGTCAGAATGTAGAAACGTCTTATCTAACAACACAAGGGTAACTCATGACAAGATATCATTAAGCTTACACAGTGCTACAGCTGGTCCCCCACAATCGGTGGCGCAGCGGTAGAGTTGCTGCCTTACAGCGAATGCAGCGCCGGAGACTCAGGTTCGATCCTGACTACGGGCGCCGTCTGTACGGAGTTTGTACATTCTCCCCGTGACCTGTGTGGGTTTCTCCGAGATCTTCGGTTTCCTCCCACACTCCAAAGACGTACAGGTTTGTAGGTTAATCGGCTGGGCAAATGTAAAAATTGTCCCTAGTGTGTGTAGGATAGTGTTAATGTGCGGGGATCGCTGGGCGGCGCGGACCGGGTGGGCCGGAGGGCCTGTTTCCGCGCTGTATCTCTAAATCTAAAAAAAAATCTAAATCTGATACACAGTGAACAGCGGAGGTGGTGACAAAGTAATACATGGCAAGGATTCATATAAGATACTCGTGTACTATAAACTTTGTGCCGAAAAGTACTGTAGAAAACTAGCCTCTTCTTCCGCAGAATGTAACATGAAATTCTTTCAATACATTTTTCTTTTAATTATCCAGTCTGAAAAATCATTTTAATGAGTTCCAACAAATCAATATACACCTATGAATGATGTGGAAACCATCTGAGAGTAATTGATATGATATTGTTTATTTTGTTGTTGCATCTAATGTGTCTGTAAAGCCGTAGCAAATAAGAATTTCATTGTTCTGGTTCATATCATATGAAAAATAAGCACTCTTGAATCAGTCAGAGAATCAGAGAGCATGGAAACAGGCCCTTCAGCCCAACCCACCCATGCCAGCCAAGATGCCTGGTCTAAGCTAGTTCCATTTGCACTCGTTTGGATCATATCCCTCAAAACCTTTCTTATCCATCAACCTGTCCTTTTTACGAGGTTAATTCCCGGAATGGCGGGACTGTCGTATGTTGAAAGAATGGAGCGACTGGGCTTGTATACTGGTATTTAGAAGGATGAGAGGGAATCTTATTGAAACGTATAAGATTATTAAGGGATTGGACGCGCTAGAGGCAGGAAACATGTTCCCAATGTTGGGGGAGTCCAGAACCAGGGGCCCCAGTTTAGGAATAAGGGGTAGGCCATTTAGAACAGAGATAAAGAAAAACTTTTTCACCCAGAGAGTTGTGAATCTGTGGAATTCTCTGCCTCAGAAGGCAGTGGAGGCCAATTCTCCAGATGCTTTCAAGAGAGAGTTAGATAGAGCTCTTAAAGATGGTGGAGTCAAGGGATATGGGGAGAGGGCAGGAACGGGGTACTGATTGAGAATGATCAGCCATGATCACAGTGAATGGTGGTGCTGGCTCGAAGGGCCGAATGGACTCCTCCTGCACCTATTGTCTATTGTCTACTGTCTATTCAGACACGTGCTGTTATAGTACGTCTCTCAACCATTTCATCTGGCAGCTCGTTCCATAAATTCAACACACTATCGGTGAAAATGTTGCTCCTCAGTCAGCATGGCTTTGTATGCAGGATAAAAAACTGCAGATGCTGGTTTAAATCAAAGGTCGGCACAAAATACTGGAGTAACTCAGTGGGTGAGGCAGCATCTCTGGAGAGAAGGAATGGGTGACATTTTGGGTCGAGACCCTTCTTCAAATTCACATTGTGCTAGAAAAGGCAGTGCCACCCAGCTCTCGTTCTGTGCTGCATCTTGGTGGGACCAGTCTGTTGCTGAAGGTGCTCCTCAGGTTGACCAGTGTGTCATGGAGGGGGTGAGCTGTATTGTCCAGGATGCTCTGCAGTTTGAGGAGCATCCTCCCCTCCAAGACCACCCCCCATGAATCCAACTCCACCCCCAGGACGGAGCCAGCCTTCCTGATGGGTTTGTTGATCCTGTTGGCGTCCGCAGCCTTCGCCCTGCTGCCCCAGCACACGGCAGTGAAGAAGATGGCACAGCAACAATCCCTGTGGCACACCACTAGTCACAGGTCTCCAGTCTGGAAAAACAACCTTCCACCATCACCCTCTGCTTCCTTCATGAAGCCAGTTCCAGTTCGCTAGCTCTCCCTGGATCTCATGTGATCTAACCTTCCAGAGGGCTGCACCTTTGTGCATCTTTATCAAATGCCTTGCCAAAATTCATGTAGACAACATCTCCAGCTTTGCTCTCATCAACTTTCTTAGGTACTTCTTCAAAAAATGCAATTAGATTTGTGAGACACATTCCCCTACGTACACGATCATGCTGACTGTCCCTAATCAGCCCATATAGATCATGTACAGAAGCTCCTTGACTTACGATGGGGATAAATCCATCGTAAACCGAAAATATTGTAAGTCGAGAATGCATTTAATACACCTAATCTACCGAACATCATCACCACCTAACCTACCGAACATCATCGCCACCTAACCTACCCAACATGCCTAACCTACCCAACATGCCTAAAATGCCTAACCTACCTAACATGCCTAACCTACCCAACATGCCTAACCTACCCAACATGCCTAACCTACCCAACATGCCTAACCTACCCAACATGCCTAACCTACCCAACATGCCTAACCTACCCAACATGCCTAACCTAGGCTGTGCACGCCATACACAAGAAGAAGAGATACAATACACTGCAGAATATGGGTTGTTTACACTTGTAAATGAGCTTACCGCTGCGGCTCGCTGCCATTGCCCGCCATCACGAGAGAGTATCGTACCGCATATCGCCAGCCCGGGAAAAGATCAACATTCAAAATTCAAAGTACTATCCTACACCCAACTAGGGACAACTTTTACATTTGCCAAGCCAATTAACACACATACCTTTACGTCTTTGGAATGTGGGAGGAAACCGAAGATCTCGGTGAAAACCCACGCAGGTCACGGGGAGAACGTACAAACTCCATACAGACAGCACCCGTAGTCGGGATCAAACCCGGGTCACCGGCGCTGCATTCGCTGTAAGGCAGCAACTCTACCGCTGCACCACCGTGCCACCCGTGTTGATAAAGTTAAAATGATTACCTTGTTCACCTTACAGCTGCCTGCAATCTCCTGGCATATTTACTCCTCCAATTCCCACTGACTATTTGGAGTCTGTAGTATGCTCGCTATAAGGTGAGCATACTACGGACCCTTCACCCTACCTTACAACCAACTAGGGACATTTTTTACATTTACCAAGCCAATTAACCTACAAACCTGTACGTCTTTGGTGTGTGGGAGGAAACCGAAAATCCCGGAGAAAGCCCACGCAGGTCACGGGGAGAACGGACAAACTCCGTACAGACAGCACCTGTAGTCGGGATGGAACCCGGGTCTGTAAGGCAGCAACTCTGCCGCTGCGCCACCGTGACCGCCCTAAGTAATGGGTAGATGAAGTGCTTTGAGAGATTGGTAATGATGCGTATCAACTCTTACAATAGTATGAGCCTGGACCCACTGCAATCACCTCCCACCACAACAGATCACCAGCGGATGTGACCTTGCTGGCTCTCCTCCCTGCACCGGCCCGTGTGGTCAATAGGAACATGGACGCTGAGCGCAGGAAGGAACTGCAGACGCTGGTTGGTGAATGCTGGCGTCTGAAGGAGGGTCTCGATCTGAAACGTCACCTATTCCTTCTCTTCAGAAGCGTTGTCTGCCCCGCTGAGTTACTCTTAATACTCTTTACTATTAAACACTACAACCTCAAATAAGCTCTGAACTACATAGACTTGGGGGCATTGGTTATGTGTTTTTGCAGCATTATTGGTTTTTTTTATGTGTGTATATGTATATGTGTGTATATGTATATGTGTGTATATGTATATGTGTGTATATGTATATGTGTGTATATGTAGATGTGTGTATATGTATATGTGTGTATATGTAGATGTGTGTATATGTGTGTATATGTATATGTGTGTATATGTATATGTGTGTATATGTGTGTATATGTATGTATATGTATATGTGTGTATATGTATATATATATGTACATACACGCACACTGAACCTTTTTTTCTCGTTTATTATATTGCTTACAGTGTATTATGTTTAAATATTCTGTTGTGCCGCTGCAAATAACAATTTCATTGTTCTATGTGGGACATATGGCAATAAAACATGCTTGACTCTTGACTAGGGTTGCCAACTGTCCCATATTAGCCGGGACATTCCATATTTTGGGCTAAATTGGTTTGTCCCGTACGGGACCGCCCTTGTCCTGTATTAGGCCTGGGGTGCGCTTTAGGCCCGGGGGGGGCACTGTAGGCCCAGATGCTGTAGGCTCGGATGCTGTAGGCCCGGACACTGTAGGCCTGGACAGTGTAGGCCCGGAGGCCCAGGCACCGCCTAACAGGGGTTGCATTGCAACCCGCCTACCAGCCCGGGCGGCCGCCATTGGTGGAGCAGGAGCACGTGGCCGCTGGCTGAGTGAGGTCACGTGTGGCGCGGGGCGGTGACGTCACCTTGTCCCTTATTTGGGACTCAGATAGTTGGCAACCCTACTCTTGACTCTCTCTTGGCATACTGACTGGTTGCATCACAACATGCTAGAAATGAAGGAGGTTATGGAGTGGTAGACACAACCCAGTCCATCACAGGGTTCCCCACCATAGTTATATATAATAATAATAATAATAATAATAATGCATTACATTTATATAGCGCTTTTCATACACTCAAAGACGCTTTACAGGGACTTAAAGAACATAGGGAAGTGAATAAATAGATAAATAAGCAAACGAACAGAGAAAGGAGACAGAAGGTGAGGTGGCCTTCAGTGGTTGAAGGCAGTACTGAACAGGTGAGACTTCAGTGATGTTTTGAATGTGGTGAGTGTGGAGGAGTCTCTGACAGTTTGGGGTAGTGAGTTCCATAGGGTGGGAGCAGCGATGGAGAAAGCCCTGTCCCCCCAGGATCTGAGTTTGGTCCGGATGGGGGGGGACAGGAGATTGGCAGCAGCAGAGCGGAGGGTGCAGGTGGGAGTGTGCCTGTGGAGTGGTGTTGCCTCGGAAAGGCAGGACATTTCATCAAAGACCCTCACCACCCACACGATGCACTCATTACACCCCGACTATTGGGAAGGAGCGACAACAAGCTGAAAACCACGACTACCTCCGTTTCTTCAACCCAACACCTTCACTACACAACACTAGGCTCACTGGCAATGAACTTCTACACACTGTGTCTTTGGTTGAACTATACTTTGGGGTTTAATCTGCACTGCTATCACAGTTACAAACTTATTGAATATTTGTTGTCAGTTACCTGTGTGTATTGTGATTATGGGCCTGCTGAACTGTTGCAAGTGAGAGTTTCATCGTTCTGTTGTTGGTACATGTGACAGTGAAACCCTCTTGACTCTCTCTGGATGTTGGTGGGGGTCTGGAGGAGTGATGATGAGAGGGGACCAACATGGGAGCATCAGCGGAGGAGGGGACACAGATCGAGAGGAAGGGGATCAGGACCATCTGTGGGTTACCTTTTTAGTTTAGTTTAGTTTAGAGATACAGCATGGAAACAGGCCCTTCGGCCCACCGGGTCCGCGCTGACCAGCGATCCCCGCACATTAACACTATCCTGCACCCATGGGGGACAATTTTTACATTTACCAAGCCAATTTACCTACAAACCTGTACGTCTTTGGCATGTGGCAGGAAACTGAAGATCTCGGAGAAACCCCACGTGGGTCGCGGGGAGAACGTACAAACTCCATAGACAGCACCCGTAGTCGGGATCGAACCTGGGTCTCCGGTGCTGCATTCGCTGTAAGGCAGCAATTCTACCACTCCCCACCTGAAACTGGAAAATTCTCTGTTCATACCATTGAGTTCTAGAATACCCAGATGGGCCGAACTCCATCCATTTTCCTCCTCTAGGGCGGCACGGTGGCGCAGCGGTAGAGCTACTGCCATACAGTGCCAGAGACCCGGGTTCGATCCCGACTATGGGTGCTGTCTGTACGGAGTTTTACCTTCTCCCCGTGACTTGGGTGGTTTTTCTCCAAGGTCTTCGGTTTCCTCCCACGCCACAGGTTGATAGGTTAATTGGCTTGGTACAAATGAAAAATTGTCCCTAGTGGGTGTAGGATAGTGTTCGTCAGCAGAGATCGCAGGTAGGTGCGGACTCGGTGGGCCGAAGGGCCTGTTTCCATGCTGTATCTCTAAGCTAAACTAAACTCTAAACGGCTCAATCTGCCAGTCATCCTTCAACACTCCTCAGTCTACACACGAGTCTTTGTCTGATCCCTCCCTCATTATTCTGGCTGTCTTCCCGATCCACTCTCAAGACTAGTGCAGGGTTTTAACCCGAAGTGCTACAATTTCTTCTCTGCACCACCCTCCTCCCCCCACAGATGCTGCTCAACCCAATGAGTACTTCCTGTAGTTTGTTTGGTGCCTTTAAAAGGGATATCAGGATCAGTGTCATCAGCTTGGAGGACTCATATCAGCTTGCAGCACCTCATATTTCGCCTGGGCAGCTTGCAGCCCAGCGGTATGAACATTGACTTCTCCAACTTTAGATAGTTCCTCTGTCCCTCTCTTCCCCTCCCCCTTCCCAGTTCTCCCTCTATCTTCCTGTCTCCACCTATATCCTTCTTTTGTCCCTGAGTCCTGGCAATATCCTGGTAAATCTTCTCTGCACTCTTTCCAGCTTTAAGTAGTACTGTGTAGGAAGGAACTGCAGATGCTGATTTAAAACGACGATAGACACAAAGAGCTGGAGTAACTCAGCGAGTTAGGCAGCATCTGTGGAGAGAAGGAATGGGTGATGTTTTGGGTTGAGACCCTTCTTCAGACTGAGAGTCAGGGGAAAGAGAAACGAAAGGAATGGACGGTGATATGGAGAGACATAAAACAAATGAATGAAAGATATGCAAAAAAAAACAATGATAAAGGAAACGATTCATTGTTAGCTGTGGGTTTGGTGAAAACAAGTTGTACAAACAATGAAACTCACCAGGATGACAGTAAAACTTGTATTAATTTAAAGTCATACTAAGCAGGATCACGCTTTCCTGAAAGTGACACCCCCAGGACTATGTGATGTGAACTCATTAGCTATCTATATACTAAAACTCTTGTTTGTTTGTTTGTTTGTTCCTGAACGATGGCCAAAACGGTACACGATAGCGCGACAATTTTAGGCCCACCTTATTCACCGTCGTCCCTTTGGTGCTAATGGAAGAAGTTTCATTGAAATCGGTGTTATATTTTTTAAGTTATTCACATTTTAAAGTTTAAATCTATCTCCTAGGGAGGGAGGGAGGGAGGGAGGGAGGGAGGGAGGGAGGGGATAAGGGGGCTTGAGGGGGGTGGAGTGGGGGGGGTGGGGAAGAGGGGGAGGGAAGGGGCAGGGAGGGGGAGAGGGTGCTGCACCAATGCAGGAGAGGGTTGGGCCCACACTTAGTAATATTCTAAAAGGAGTAATGCACAAGCATCCCATGTTAAATCTCTGTCTGGATTGCAGAAAGATACCCATGACAGGAAGTGTCCAATAGAATTTTCAAAGTGAAATGACCTGGAAATGATTCATGCTTCGGAGATGGGAAGGAAATCAATTTCTTTAATGAGAATAAAACATGTAATAGAATTGAATTTCCAGCCAATGATTTTCAGATAGCATCTTTTCTTTCTGTCTTTACTAATTTGCTTGTTATTTTAGTTCATGGTAGATGCACCTACTGTGATTTGCAAGGATCTTCGACTGAAGCATTTATTCACCAGCATTGATTAACTGGAAGTGATGAGTGTAAAAATGTATCCCCATCCCTCTAAACAAACATGTTACATTTTTGATATTGCATTATTATGGACCTTATATTTTTTATTTTCCTCACATTAACAACAAAATCAAAACGGCAGTCGTCTGGAAAGGCATGATTTGGTTTAGTTTAGAGATAGAGATACAGCGCGGAAACAGGCCCTTCGGCCCACCAAGTCCGCGCCGACCAGCGATCCCCGCACATTAACACTATCCTACACCCACTAAGGACAATTTTTTCATTTACTCCAAGCCAATTAACCTACACACCTGCACGTCTTTGGAGTGTGGGGGGAAACCGAAGATCTCGGAGAAAACCCATGCAGGTCACGGGGAGAACGTACAAACTCCGTACAGACAGCACCCGTAGTCAGGATCGAACCCGGGCCCCTGGCGCTACATTCTGTGTAAGGCCACAGCAACTCTACCGCTGCGCCACCGTGCTGCCCTCAGGGAGAGCGGCCTGAACTAGACAGTATTATAGGTTGGAAGATGGGGGAAGGTCGGCAACTGGCCTTCACTGACATTTGAGATCGCCACTCATGTGTCAGAGGGCTACACTGGCGGTCAGGGTTGCAACGACGCTCAGAGCTGTCCACTGAATTCCGTGCTTTGGTATTGAGCACCCTGGAGGAGAGGTGAATTCTAAACAAAAACAATCGATTAAAAAATAATAAAGGGGCTCCTCAGGGAATCTGAGGGGTGACGTTTTCACACTAAGGGTGGTGGGTGTATGGAACAAGCTGCCAGGGGAGATAGTTGGAGCTGGGACTATCCCATTGATTAAGAAACAGTTAGACAGGTACAGTTAGATAGGACAGGTTTGAAACATAACATAGAAACATTGAAAATAGGTGCAGGAGGAGGCCATTTGGCCCTTCGAGCCAGCACCGCCATTCATTGTGATCATGGCTGATCATCCACACTCAATAACCTGTGCCTGCCTTCTCCCCATACCCCTTGATTCCACTAGCCCCTAGAGCTCTATCTAACTCTCTTTTAAATCCATCCAGTGAATTGGCCTCCACTGCCCTCTGTGGCAGAGAATTCCACAAATTCACAACTTTCTGGGTGAAAACGTTTCTTCTCACCTCAGTTTTAAATGGCCTCCCCTTTATTCTTAGACTGCGGCGCCTGGTTCTGGACCCCCCGAACATTGGGAACATTTTTCTTGCATCTAGCTTGTCCAGTCCTTTTATAATTGTATACGTCGCTTGGAGGGATATGGACCAGGACAAGGGTAGCTGGGACATGTTGGCCGGTGTGGTCTAGTTGGGCCGAAGGACCTGTTTCCACACTGTATCACTCTATGACTCTATGACTGTCATTGGGCTCTAAATTCCAAGCTGGAAATCTCTTTTAAATCATATAAGTGCAAAGCAAGCAGCAGTTCAAGAATAATATACTTCTGCATGATTATTGCCTTCTCTAACTTCAAGTAATCCTAGCTTTGCCTCTCTCTCCATCCCTCCCCCATCCTAGTTTTCCGACCAGTCTGACTGTCCCCCTGATTAAATTTTAATTTTATCCTCATTGTCACCGTCCCCTAATAATGATCTATTCTACATTTTCCTTGAGCTTTGTCCCCTTTGATGTCTCATTTTCACACCTTGCCCTTCCTTATCTCTGTGTCTCGCCCTCCCCTGACTCTCAGTCTGAAGAAGGGTCTCAACCCAAAACGTCACCCATTCCTTCCATCCAGAGATGCTGCCTGTCCCGCTGAGTTACTCCAGCATTTTGTGTCTGTCCTAATTTCTTTCAATCAATGAATTGTACGTACAACCTCCCAATAACAAACTAACATTAAATGTCCTTCCATACACTGGTAAACAGAGGTGCGCCCAGCAACAATTCTGGAGAGTCACAATTCCACATGCATTGGGAATCAATGACTTTCACTTACATTGTGTAAGAAAATAACTGCAGATGCTGGTACAAATCGAAGGTATTTATTTCACAAAATGCTGGAGTAACTCAGCAGGTCGGGCAGCATCTCAGGAGAGAAGGAATGGGTGATGTTTCGAGTCGAGACACTTCTTCAGACTTACATTGTGCTAGAAAAGGCAATGCCACCCAGCTCTCTCTTTCTGGGCAAGCGTGTTCCTGCTCATCAAAGGAATTCTAAAACTCGTCCGCTCAGTTAGATTCAAATGTTTTACTTTTTGCCCTAAGCAGCAGCGATAGTGTAATAGTGGTTCAGATGTTTACTGAGCGCTCTTCTGTCATCCTAAATGTCACGGTGGCGCAGCGGTAGAGTTGCTGCCTTACAGCGCCAGAGACCCGGGTTCGATCCCGACTACGGGTGCTGTCTGCACGGAGTTTGTACATTCTCCCCATGACCTGCGTGGGTTTTCTCCGAGATCTTCGGTTTCCTCCCACACTCCAAAGATAGTGTTAATGTGCGGGGATCGCTGGTCGGCGCGGACCTGGTGGGCCGAGAGGGCCTGTTCCCGTGCTGTATCTCTAAACCTAAAACTAAAAATTAAAATAATTCTAAAACTCGTCGGCTCAGTTAGATTCAATTTTTAAAACTTTTTAAATTAAATAGCTTTGCCCTAAGCAGCAGCTACAGTGTAATAATGGTCCCGATGTTTACTAAGCCTGGGCACTCTTCAGTCATCCTAAATAATTGATAAAGGTCGTTAAGTCTCAATCAGGATGGTGGTAGGGGAGACTATTAAAAGAAGCTGTAAAAGCTCATGAATGACGTCAAGAAAAGAATCTTACCTTCTCTACCTTTATTTCCCTTCTTCCTTCCTCTGACAATAAAGGTGATTTCATCATTCGGAAGTCGGTTTACAGGCAAAGAAAACGGGGCCGTGATCATTCCCAGCAGGAAACCCAGTTTATATTTGGGCCTGGGCTTCATTGGCATTCTGCTGGAGAGCTGCACCTCCCCTTTGATGTCTCATTCTCACACTTTACATTCTTCAACTCTGTGTCTCCCTCCCCCCTGACTCTCAATCTGAAGAAGGGTCTCGACCCGGAACGCCACCCATTCCTTCTCTCCAGAGATGCTGCCTGTCCTGCTGAGTTACACCAGTATTTTGTGTCCATCTCCAAACAGACCATCCTGGCTGAGAATCGGTGTAATAGGAGAGAACCCAGGAGCTGGCCATCGATAGTTCTGGAACCAAAAGAACAATTGAGAAGTGGAAATCACCTGGGGAGATGTGAGAGTTGATCGGAGATCAGCAGAAGTGGAACATTAGACAGCAAGCAGGATCTGGCCATCCAGTCCCTCTTACCTGCCCTGTCATTCAATGAGATCAGGGCTGACCTTTTGGCTCTGCAGCTCTTTCTTCTACTATCCCTATATCTCATTATCTCTATCTTCCTAATCCCATATTGCTTGATCCTTTTAATATTTCGTTTAGTTTAGTTTAGAGAGACAGCGCGGAAACAGGCCCTTCGGCCCACCGGGTCCGCGCCGACCAGCGTTCCCCGCACATTTACACTATCCTATACACACTAGGGAAAATTTTTACATTTAGTCAAGCCAATTAACCAACATTAACCACACCCCTGGGAGTGTGGGAGGAAACCGAAGATCTCGGAGAAAACCCACGCAGGTCACAGGGTGAACGTACAAACTCCGTGCAGACAGCACCCGTAGGCGGGATCGAACCCGGGTCTCTGGCGCTGTAAGGCAGCAACTCTACCACTGTGCCGCCCAACATATATTCTTGATACCCAAATCTTTATCATCCCCTTTAGTAGTGAATTCCAGTTTCACTTCTCCTGGGTAAAGAAATTTCTTCTCATCTTTGTTCTGAATGGTTGGCTTCTTATTTTGAGACTCCAACCCAGCTCAAGATACCACAACAAGGAGAAACGTCATACCCTGTTTTCTAAGAATTTCGATAACATTGCATCTCGTTTTTCCAACTCATAACGTCATCAAGTCAGCAGTGATAGGAGCAGAATTAGGCCATTTGGCCCATCAAATCTACTCCACCATTCAATCATGGCTGATCTATCGCTCCCTCCTAACCCCATTCTCTTGCCATCTCCCCTTTACCCCTGACACCCCTTACTAATCAAGAATCTATCTATCTCTGCCTTGAAAATATCCACTGACTTGGCCTCCACGGCCTTCTGTGGCAATGAATTCCACAAATTCACCATACTCTGTCTGAATAAATTCCTCCTCATCTCCTTCCTGAAGGAACGTCCTTTCATTCTGAGGCTATGACCTCTAGTCCTAGACTCTCCCACTAGTCTACGTTCTAGTCCCATCCTCTCCACATACACTCAATCCAAGACTTTCACTATTCGGTAAATTTCAATGAGGTCCCCCCCCTCATTCTTCTAAACTCCAACGAGTACAGGCCCAAACACTCATCGTATGCTAACCCACTCATTCCTGGGATCATTCTTGTAAACCTCCATTGGATCCTCTCCAGATCCAGCACATCCGTTCTCAGAGGTAGACACAAAAGGCTGGAGTAACTCAGCGGGTCAGGCAGCATCTCTGGAGAGAAGGAATGGGTGACGTTCCGGGTCGAGACCCTTCTTCAGACTGATCTGATGCATGCAAGTGAGTGTAGACCTAGTCTGCTTCATCTGTCCTCCTCTAACAAACCTGGAGAACTGTGTTGTATTCCAGGACTCAGAAGAGGTACCACAGAAAAATTACATATCATATCATATATGCCGGAAACAGGCCTTTTCGGCCCTCCAAGTCCGTGCCGCCCTGTGATCCCCGCACACATTAACACTATCCTACACCCACTAGGGACAATTTTTACATTTTACCCAGCCAATTAACCTACATACCTGTACGTCTTTGGAGTGTGGGAGGAAACTGAAGATCTCGGAGAAAACCCACGCAGGTCACGGGGAGAACGTACAAACTCCTTACAGTGCAGCAACCGTAGTCAGGATCGAACCTGAGTCTCCGGCGCTGCATTCGCTGTAAAGCAGCAACTCTACCGCTGCGCTACCGTGCCGCCGTTCAGAATGATGTAATTAATGATAGAAAGAGTACCAGGAATAACCAAATACCATGAACGTGGTAAACAGGCATATTGTTAAAATACTGATGTAGCAGTTTGAATCTTGAGCCGTAGCTGTGAGCTCAACACCCATCAAGGCAGTCGAAGGAATTCAAATTAATGCATTAAATTAATCTAAATATATTTACATTCATAATGTAATGACTGTAAAACCCCATCAGGTTGCTAATGTCCTTCAAAAAACAAAATCAGTTCAGAGGCAATGTGGGATAAATAATAAACATTGCATAACTGGAAACAGGAAAGTGAACAGGTTTAACGGAGGTATAGCCAGGGTGGATTTAATGCAGTGAGATATTAGGAAAGTCATTACATCTTCAGGGAAGTGGGAATTAGTTGGAGAAGGGATGGAGGTTGATCGCGAGCATTTAAAAAGTGAGATAGTCTGTTTATACTGTAGTAGATATCAACAATTTCAGATTTCCAATCATCCATTTCTGTCTCCCATCAGTTCCCATCCTCCCTTCCCTCCAGCATGTCCCTCAAATCTGAAGAAATCTAGTCCATAGGGAGCCAGAGAGAGAGTCATAACCAACAATCAAAGCCCTTTGTGGGTGAGAGCGAGGCCACGTTCTCAGCTAATGACTCTTCTTCAGTTTGGAAGGGTTTGCTAGAAATCACCAGGTACAAGAGGAAACCCCACGCTCCTTGGACAATCGTCAGCTGCCCAACGACCTGAACCTGTTTTACTGCAGGTTCAAGAAATAGAAACATAACCCTGTTGACCCCCTCCCCCCACCCCCAATCACCACTTCACACGTACTCAAAGACTGACTCCAGTTTGCAAAGTCATTACTTTACTAATTTTAATATAATGTGCTTCTAAATGTATCTAAGAGAACCTATCAAACCTGGGGACAGCATACGACAGCGCCCGCAATAAGCAACGATACCTGGCGACAAGCCAGCTGTCGCCGAGAGATTTCAAACCGTTTGATTTCTCGGCGACGCTCCGAGATCCAATACGATCCAGTACGATCTTTGGAAGACTCCTCACGATCATGCCCGCGACACCCCCGCGAATGTTCAGGCACCTTAAAGTCGCCTAACTGGGACAGGTCCTTTACTCTCTCTACACCAACGACTGCAGCTCCACAGACTCCTCTGTCAAGCTCCTCAAGTTTGTGGATGGCACTACCCTGATTGGACTGATCCAGGATGGGGAGGAATCTGCCTACAGATGTGAAGTGACACAGCTGGCATCCTGGTGCCATCGCAACAACCTGGAGCTCAATGCTCTCAAGACAGTGGAACTAATTGTAGACTTTCGATGAGTTCTCCCTCCCCTCCCCCCCACTCACCATCAACAACACCACAGTCATATCTGTGGAGTCATTTAAGTTCCTTGGAACCATCATCTCCAGGGACCTTAACTGGGGGGGCCACCATCGACTCCACAGTCAAAAAGGCCCAACAGAGGATGTACTTCCTGCGGCAACTGAGGAAACACAATCTGCCACAGGCAATGATGGTCCAATTCTATACTGCTATCATTGAGTCCGTCCTCACCTTCTCCATCATGGTCTGGTTTGGCTCAACCACCAAGCACGACATCCGGAGGCTGCAACGGATCATTCGCACAGCCGAGAAGGTTGTTGGCTGCAACCTTCCCCGCATTGACGAACTGTACACTGCAAGGGCCAGGAAGTGAGCGGACAAGATCATCTCTGACCCCTCTGACCCTGGCCACAAACTCTTTCAAGCACTTCCCTCTGGAAGGCGACTCCGGGCTGTCAAAGCAGCCACAGTCAGACATAAAAACACCTTTTTTCCATGAGTAATAGTTCTACTCAATAACCAAAGTCTGTAGTCTCCTTTTTGCTCTGGTTTATTTTCACCCACATGTTTAGACCGTGATGTTATATCCTTATTGTTTTGATGTGGTTATGCTTTATTCTTAATTGTTAACTGTATGTTTGTGTTGTCATTTGTGAGTGGAACACCAAGGCACATTCCTTGTATATGCACATACTTGGCCAATAAACATATTCATTCATTCATTCATTCATTCATTCATTCGTTATATGATCACTGAATCACAACTTGGAAAATGCTACGTCCAGCTGTCTCTGACATTATAGACAATAGACAATAGACAATAGGTGCAGGAGTAGGCCATTCTGCCCATCGAGCCAGCACCGCCATTCACTGTGATCATGGCTGATCATCCACAATCAGTACCCCGTTCCTGCCCTCTCCCCATACCACCTGACTCCGCTATCATCAAGAGCTCTATCTAACTCTCTCTTGAAAGCATCCACAGAATTGGCCTTCACTGCCTTCTGAGGCAGAGAATTCCACAGATTCACAACTCTCTGGGTGAAAAAGTCTTTCCTCATCTCCGTTCTAAATGGCCTACCCCCTTTTCTTAAACTGTGGCCCCTGGTTCTGGACTCCCCCAACATCGGGAACATGCCTCGAGCATGTCCAATCCCATAATAATCTTATACGTTTCAATAAGATCCCCCTCTCATCTTTCTAAATTCCAGTGTGTACAAGTCCTGAGACATTCTGTCTCATTTACCAAAAGTACAAATTCCTTCGCATTCAAATTTAGAAGTGAAGAAAAAAATGCAGTAGTTTGGATTTGAAATTCAAGATAAAGCTGTACCCAGTGAGGCAGCTCTGTGGTGAAGCAAATACCTCGAACAAATTGCTACTCAGAAAATTCCAACAATGGCAGCACAATACTAAACCTCCTCCTCCCTCCTCTCCCACCTGTCATGCTCTCTTCTACCTCTTGACTCCCTCCTCACATATTTACCTCACCCTTCTTCAGACTCACTCTACTCCCAGTATATTCCCATTCAACTAATTCGTACGGATGACAAACAGCCATAGAGGCAGCATTGATCTGTGAAGCACAGACTGCGCACAGGCCGGGACATATCGACCAGAATTGGCCACAAACAGCCCAGGATGGTTTAGTTTTGAGGTACAGCATGGAAACATGGACCACAGAACCAGTCAATCTCCATTTTGTCAAAATATCAGAGATGATCACTTTAGCAAATCAAATCAGTAAATAATTACTATGCTTGTCTGCCTTTTCCTGTTTCCCATTGCTCCAATTAATGTTTGGAAATGCAGCGTAGAAACAGGCCCTTCAGCCCACCAAGTCCGCACTAACCAGTGATCCCCGCACTTTAACACTACCCTAGGCACACTAGGGACAATTTACATTTACACCAAGCTAATTAACCTACATTTAGATTTTTCGTTTTTTTAAAATTTAGAGATACAGCGCGGAAACAGGCCCTTCGGCCCACCGAGTCCGCGCCGCCCAGCGATCCCCGTACATTAACACTATCCTACACACACTAGGGACAATTTTTTTTACATTTTTACATTTGCCCAGCCAATTAATCTACATACCTGTACGTCTTTGGAGTGTGGGAGGAAACCGAAGATCTCGGAGAAAACCCACGCAGGTCACGGGGAGAACGTACAAACTCCATACAGACGGCACCCGTAGTCTGGATCGAACCTGAGTCTCCGGCGCTGCATTCGCTGTAAGGCAGCAACTCTACCGCTGCGCCACCGTGCCGTCTGTATGACTTTGGAGTGTGGGAAGAAACCGAAGATCTCAGAGAAAACCCACGCGGTCACTGGGAGAACGTACAAACTCCGTACAGACAGCACCCTTAGTCAGGATCGAACCCAGGACTCTGGCGCTGTAAGTGCTGTAAGGCAGCAAATCTACCACTGCACCACCGTGCTACACATACAGTGCATTCAGAAAGTATTCAGACCCCTTCACTTTTTCCACATTTTGTTACGTTACAGCCTTATTTTAAAATGGATTAAATTATTTTATTTTTATCATCAATCTACCCACAATACCCCAGAAAGAAGAAGTGAAAAGAGGTGTTTTGTAAAGTAATTAAAAAGAAATAACTGAAATATCACATTTAAATAAGTATTCAGATCCTTTGCTGTGAGACTCAAAATTGAGCTTATGTTCATCCTGTTTCCATTGATTATCCTTAAGATGTTTCTACAACTTGGTTGGAGTCCACCAGTAGTAAATTAAATTGATTGGACATGATTTGGAAAGGCATACCCCTGTCTATATAAGGTCCCACAGTTGGCAGTGCATGTCAGAGCAAAAACCAAGCCATGAAAATGAAGGAATTGTCCGTAGACCTCCGAGACAGGATTGTGTCGAGACACAGATCTGGGGAAGGGTATAAAACACTTTCTGCAGCATTGCAGGTCCCGAAGAGCACAGTGGCCTCCGTCATTCTTAAATGGAAGAACTTTGGAACCACCAGGACTCTTCATAGAGCTGGCCGCCCGGCCAAACTGAGCAATCAGGGGAGAAGGGCCTTGGTCAGGGAGGTGACCAAGAACCCGATGGTCACTCTGACAGAGCTCCAGAGTTCCTCTGTGAAGATTGGGGAACCTTCCAGAAGGACAACTATACCTGCAGCACTCCACCAATCAGGTCTTTATGGTAGAGTGGCCAGACGGAAGCCACTCCTCAGTAAAAGGCACATGACAGCCCGCTTGGAGTTTGCCAAAAGGCACCTAAAGGACTCCCAGACCATGAGAAACAAGATTCTCTGGTCTGATGAAACCAAGATTGAACTCTTTGGCCTGAATGCCAAGCGGCACCGCTCATCACCTGGCCAATACCATACCTATGGTGAAGCATGGTGGTGGCAGCATCATGCTGTGGGGATGTTTGTCAGTGGCAGGAACGGGGAGACTAGTCAAGATCGAGGGAAAGATGAATGGAGCAAAGTACAGAGAGATCCTTGATGAAAACCTGCTCAAGTGCATTCTGGACCTCAGACTGGGGCAGAGGTTCACCTTCCAACAGGACAACAGGACAAAGCACACAGCCAAGACAATGCAGGAGTGGCTTCATGGCAAGTTTGTGAATGTCCTTGAGTGGCCCAGCCAGAGCCCGGACTTGAACCCGATCGAACATCTCTGGAGGGACCTGAAAATAGCTGTGCATCGACGCTCCCCATCCAACCTGACAGAGCTTGAGAGGATCTGCAGAGAAGAATGGGAGAAATTACCCAAATACAGGTGTGCCAACCTTGTAGCGTCATACCCAAGAAGACTTGAGGCTGTAATCGCTGCCAAAGGTGCCTCAACAAAGTACTGAGTAAAGAGTCCGAATACTTATGTAAATGTGATATTTCAGTTATCTTTTTTTTATTACTTTGCAAAAATTTGCAAAAATGAATTTAATCCATTTTAAAATAAGGCTGTAAAGTAGCAAAATGTGGAAAAAGTGAAGGGGTCTGAATACTTTCTAAGTGCACCGTATAGCAAATCTAAAGGCCGCCTCAACAATTGTCAGTGACGGGGATGAAACTGCCCTGTCACCAGCCATTATAACTCTATGCAGCTCCTGTATAACTCTATGCAGAAAGTTACAAGATAAACAATGAAAAAGCAGAGCAACAATTGACTAATGTGTCTTCTTAGGCCCCATCGGTCATGGCTGACCATGGGTGCATAATTGTCTAATATGTTATTTCTAGTATTACTGAAGGGTATTACTGAAGGGTAACCACACAATGAGTTGCTGCCTTACAGCGCTTGCAGCGCCGGAGACCCGGGTTCTATCCCGACTACGGGTGCTGTCTCAACGGAGTTTGTACGTTCGACCTGCGTGGGTTTTCTCTGAGATCTTCGGTTTCCTCCCACACTCCAAAGACGCACAGGTTTGTGGGTTAATTGGTTTGGTAAATGCCCCTCGTGTGTGTGTAGGATACTGTTAATGTGTGGGGATCGCTGGTCGGTGCGGACCCGGTGGGCTGAAGGGCCTGTTTCCACGCTGTACTTCTAACCTAAACTAAACATTTTTACACAGGAAGTGGTGGATGTATGGAACAAGCTGCCAGAGGAAGTAGGTGTGGCATGTGCAGAAACACCATTGAAAAGATATTTGAACAAGAGTGTGATAAGGGAAGGATTTGAGGCGTATGGGCCAAACTTGGAAAAATGGGACTAGCTTAGATGGGGCATCTTGGCCTACATTAATGAGCCAGGCCGTAAGGCATGTTTCCATGATATGTAACTATGACTATATGACTCTTGTTGCAGAATATTTTTGAGGATTTACAATTCATAAGTAACAAAAGTAGTCCTGTGCCATTTGGCTGTTCAGGTTTTCTCCACCATTCAATAAGGTCATGACAGATCGAATCTTGGCTTCCACACTTTCCTACCTGCTCTGCAATAAAGACATTAAATCTCAGCCTGGAATACACTCAGTTATTCAGGCACCGCAACTTTATGAATTAGAGAACTGCATAGATGCACAAATCTCTGGGAGATGAAATCCTTCCTGATTTCAGGTTAATTACTTTGAAACTCTGCCCGCTATTCCAGCTTCCTCTGTGAGGGGAAACATCCTCTCTACATCTAATTTGTCTTGTTCCCTCGCAATCTTCAATCTCTCACTGATCACCTTTTATTACTCCCACCACCAAAGTGTGCAGGCACAACCTGTTCAACCTCTGAATGAATGAATGAATAGGTTTATTGGCCAAGTATGTGCATATACAAGGAATGTGCCTTGGTGCTCCACTCACAAATGACAACACAAACACACAGTTAACAATTAAGAATAAAGCATAACCACATCAAAACAATCTCTTCATATAACAAACCTTTATTTCAGGAATCAACTGAATGAACTTTATGTAATAACATAGAACATAGAACACAGAAGAGTTATGTGTGGGAAGGAATTGCAGATGCTGGTTGCACCAAAGACAGGCAGCATCTCTGCAGAGAAGCAATGGGTGACGTTTCGGGTTGAGACCCTTCCTCTTCAGGACCAGGAGTCTTGATTCCTGGGATGGCAGGACTTTCATATGAAGAAAGACTGGATAGACTCGGCTTGTACTCGCTGGAATTTAAAAGATTGAGGAGGGATCTTATAGAAACTTACAAAATTCTTAAGGGGTTGGACAGGCTAGATGCAGGAAGATTGTTCCCGATGTTGGGGGAAGTCCAGAACAAGGGGTCACAGTTTAAGGATAAGGGGGAAGTCTTTTAGGACCGAGATGAGAACATTTTTTTTCACACAGAGAGTGGTGAATCTGTGGAATTCTCTGCCACAGAAGGTAGTTGAGGCCAGTTCATTGGCTATATTTAAGAGGGAGTTAGATGTAGCCCTTGTGGCTAAAGGGATCAGGGGGTATGGAGAGAAGGCAGGTACGGGATGCTGAGTTGGATGATCAGCCATGATCATATTGAATGGCGGTGCAGGCTCGAAGGGCCGAATGGCCTACTCCTGCACCTTTTTTCTATGTTTCTATGTTTCTATGAAATGTCACCCATTCTTTCACTCCAGAGATGCTGCCTGTCCCGCTGAGTTACTCCAGCATTTTGAGTCCATCTTAAGTCCACCATAATTGCTGCTTGTGAAGAGAGTAGTTTCTCTCAGAAAAAGCCACGATTGGTTCGAGAATGACCAGCTGATCAGGAGCTAATTAGATTCAAACCAAAGACATTTCTGGATTGTACGCATTGCCATGCCTCAAGATGCAACTTCCATCTGACCATCTGAATAATGAGGCCCAGAGACCGAAAGAGCAGACGGCAAGAGTGCTGGAGATCCAGCAAATCATTGCTTTCCATCACATGCATGGATCTGATTGCACAGTCACGGCGGCTATCTCTGGCCCAATATCCAAAGACCAAAGGAGACCATGTCAAAGACAGAGAACACACCCACTGAACAAAGCACTCCAAAGAATATCTCAACCACAACATCCACACACTGGCGCATCTGGTAGAGCTGCTGGCTCGTGACTTTAAAGACAACAATAATAATAATAATAATAATAATAATAATAATAATAATAATAATAATAATAATAATAATAATAATAATAATAATAATAATAATAATAATAATAATAATAATAATAATAATAATAATAATAATAATAATAATAATAATAATAATAATAATAATAATAATAATAACTTTTATATAGCACTTTTCATGCAAATTGAATGGAGCCCAAAGTGCTTTCCTCAAAAACAAACACAGGTCTGAACAAAAATACAATTAAAACAGTAAAGACATAGGTTGTTAATAGCATACAAAGCACAGATTTATATAAAATATAAAATGTAAAATGTAAAATTGAGAGTGTACAAAGAAAACCAAAGTAAAATCACTTAAAAGCTTAAATAAAAAGATATGTTTTTAGCTGCCGTTTAAAAATGAGTGTGCGTCTCTCATGGCCCAGGGTGGGGTATTCCACAGCTGTGTGTACGTGCGTCTCTCATGGCCCAGGGTGGGGTATTCCACAGCTGAGTGTACGTGCGTCTCTCATGGCCCAGGGTGGGGTATTCCACAGCTGTGTGTACGTGCGTCTCTCATGGCCCAGGGTGGGGTATTCCACAGCTGAGTGTACGTGCGTCTCTCATGGCCCAGGGTGGGGTATTCCACAGCTGTGTGTACGTGCGTCTCTCATGGCCCAGGGTGGGGTATTCCACAGCTGAGTGTACGTGCGTCTCTCATGGCCCAGGGTGGGGTATTCCACAGCTTGGGGGCGTTGTTGTAAACGGCTGCTCCACCAATGTTCTTATTGCTGTGGCGTTGAGAGGCCAACAGGCCGGCATCAGCATACCTGAGCGCTGGAGTAGGGACAGAGGGAAGGAGGGACTCTGTACAATATGCTGCTCCCAAGCCATTTAGGGCTTTGTAGACAAGAAGGAGACCTTTATAGTCTATCCTGGATCTCACAGGGAGCCAATGAAGGGAGTGTAATACTGGGGTGATATGTTCCCTTTTCTTGGTATTTGTTGTTGGGTTTCATCCTCACCTTCAATGTGTGGAATTCTGTGTGGGATTTTCACGTTCTCCCTGTGACCACGTGTGTTTCCTCCACTTTCACCCACATCCCAAAGACGTGCGGGTTTGCTGGTTAATTGGCCTCTGTCCATATCCCCCCAGTCCCTGCTTTTCCATATAGCTATCCAAAAGTCTTGTGAATGCCACTCTCGTATCTGCCTCAACCATCACCACCAGTAACGCATTTCAGGCCCCATCCACGCTCTGTATAAAATCTTACCGCACACATCTATATACTAAAACTCTCGTTTGTTTGTTTGTTTGTTCCTGAACTACAGCCAAAACGGTACACGATAGCGCAACAATTTTAGGCCCACCTTACTCACCGTCGTCCCTTTGGTGCCAATGGAAGAAGTTTCATTGAAACCGGTGTTATATTTTTAAAGTAATTCACATTTTAATGTTTAAATCTATCTCCTAGAGGGGGAGGGAGGGAGGGAGGGGGGTGGAGGGAGGGGGTGGAGGGAGGGGGTGGAGGGAGGGGGGAGTGAGGGAGATGGAGTGGGGGGAGGGGAAGGGGGGAGGGGAAGGGGAGGGGGAGGGAGGGGGAGGGATGGGGGAGGAAGGAGGGAGGGGAGGGGAGGGGTGTAGGGGAGGGGGAGGGGGAAGGGGAGGGGGGAGGGGGGAAGGGGAGGAGGTGGAGGGGAGTGGGGGAGGGAGGAGAGGGTGCTGCACCAATGCAGGAGAGGTTTGGGCCCAACGGGTCCACGGTCTAGTCTCCTTTAAATTTTGCCCTTCTCACCTTAAAATTTGCCTTCTCTCTGGTAGACTCCAGTGCAAACTGCTCTAAGAATCCATCTCGGAGGCACTCTACAAACTCCCTTTCTTGGGGTCCAGAACCAACCTTATTTTTCTCAGTCACCCTGCATATTGAAATCCCCCATAACTACAGTGGCATTATGTTACATGCCAGTTTTAACTCCTGCTGCAACTTACACCCTAAATCCAGGCTACTGTTTGGGGGTCTGTAGATAACTCCCATTAGTGTCTTCTTTCTTTTACAATTCCTCAACTCTATCCACAGTAACTCTACCCCGTCAGTCCCTATGACCCCTTGCAAGTGACTGAATTCCATCCCTCACCAACAGAGCTACCCCACCTCCTCTGCCCACCTGCCTATCCGTTCTCTAGGATATATAACACCAAATATTCAGTTCCTCCTGCAGCCACGTCTCTGTAATCCCCACAATGTCATACTGTCATACCTACCAACCTCTAACTGAGCCTCAAGCTCATCCACTTTACTAATTAAATTACCGTGTGCTTTCTCACTCTCCGAGATTGATCCCTGACCCCCACCCATCTCACAGTCAGTTCATGCACTCGTCTTCCCCCATAGTCCCTGCCATCATCTACACAGGTTGTAAGAATTGTGCATTGACTAGGTTCGACTAGCCCCGACCCGGGCTCAGATCGCCCGGCGTGGGGTAGCTGAGATCCCCCCCGATGCAGGAGCGTGATCGCCCCGATGCGGAGGTCCGACCACCGGCTACGGGAGCTAAGATCGTCCCGTCAACGGAAGGTTCGAGGCCCCCGACCACGGGAGAACAAAGAAGGGAAAAAGATTAATTTTTTTTGCCTTCCATCACAGTGAGGAATGTGGAGGAGTCACTGTGGTGGATGTTCATGTTAAAATGTATTTTGTGTGTTCTGTTGCTTTTTATTGATATGACTGTATGGCAAATGACATTCCTCGTATGTTGCAAAACATACTTGGCTAATAAAGTATGATTATGATTATTGTTGGGCAAGTTCAAGGCTCCTCCTAAAATATCACTCACAGTCACAACCTCCTGTTCCTCTTTCCTGATCAATTCTGCAATAATAATTCTAAGCAGGGTTCAGGTAGGCTCCTTACATTGTGATCTGAGAACCTGGATTCCAGTTCATCTAGTGAGTTAAAATCCCTTGAACTGCGGATAGTTACGATAGATTTGATGGCCATGGACTTCATTCGTTTAGAGAAGGCAACTTCAGATGAACAAGATAACCTGACCTGCACTATTCTGTGCTCAGCTGACAAGAAACATGGTATTTTGTAACAAAAAGCTGTGATCCAGTCCACATGAAGTAACCTTTCAAATGTCTAATTTGGAGTCTGATAAAATACCTAATACTTCCAGGACACAAATAGAAATTTCTCAGTCGTGTTGACATTTCAACCAAGTAACTGCGTCTGGTTTTGAGTTCTTTTCCCAGTAGTTTAACCCTTTGACAGCTTTGAGAAAAAATAATGAGTGATGTAAAAGTTAGTGAATGAGACATATAAGTAGAAGGTATTTATTCACAAAATGCTGGAGTAACTCAGCAGGTCAGGCAGCATCTCGGGAGAGAAGGAATGGGTGACGTTTCGGGTCGAGACCCTTCTTCAGACTGATGTCAGGGGGGCGGGACAAAGGAAGGATATAGGTGGAGACAGGAAGATAGAGGGAGATCTGGGAAGGAGGAGGGGAAGAGAGGGACAGAGGAACTATCTAAAGTTGGAGCAGTCGATGTTCATACCACTGGGCTGCAAGCTGCCCAGGCGAAATATGAGGTGCTGTTCCTCCAATTTCCGGTGGGCCTCACTATGGCACTGGAGGAGGCCCATGACAGAAAGGTCAGACTGGGAATGGGAGGGGGAGTTGAAGTGCTCCCCCACATATAAGTGACTCTCTCTCACAAACATCAATGAAAAAAAAAATCAGATTCAAGTTGATCAGAATCAGATCAAATACAAATTTCACTCTTAAGTTCAATTTAACCTTTGGTTCAAACTGGGCTGGAGCTAGGTGAAAGGGTAAGAAGAGTGATTGTCATTGATTTTGTCCCTTGATTTGGGAGTGGGCCGATGGTAGCTGAAAAATAAACATATATTTTAGTCGGAGAGGAAATGTCTGTGTTCCTCTTTATTTGGATTCCAGCACCTTTCTCATGGCTAGCACGAGCCCACATTGCACATGGCGTGTTAGCCTTCAATGCGAGAGGATTTGAGAAAAGGAGCAAGGAGGTCCTACTGCAGTTATATAGGGCCCTGGTGAGACCACATCTGGAGTATTGTGTGCAGTTTTGGTCCCCTAATTTGAGGAAGGACATTCTTGCTATTGTGGGAGTACAGCGTAGGTTCACCAGGTTAATTCCATGGATGGCGTGACTATAGACAACAGACAATAGGAGTAGGAGTAGGCCATTTGGCCCTTTGAGCCAGCACCACCATTCAATGTGATCATGGCTGATCATTCTCAATCAGTACCCCGTTCCTGCCTTCTCCCCATACCCCCTGACTCCGCTATCCTTAAGAGCTCTATCCAGCTCTCTCTTGAATGCATTCAGAGACTTGGCCTCCACTGCCTTCTGAGGCAGAGAATTCCACAGATTTACAACTCTCTGACTGAAAAAGTTTTTCCTCATCTCCGTTCTAAATGGCCTACCCCTTATTCTTAAACTGGGGCCCCTGGTTCTGGACTCCCCCAACATTGGGAACATGTTTCCTGCCTCTAACGTGTCCAACCCCATAATAATTTTATATGTTTCGATAAGATCCCCTCTCATCCTTCTAAATTCCAGTGTATACAAGCCTAGTCGTTCCAGTCTTTCAACATACGACAGTCCCGTCATTCCGGGAATTAACCTAGTAAACCTACCTTGCCCTCAATAGCAAGAATGTCCTTCCTCAAATTTGGAGACCAAAACTGCACATAGTACTCCAGGTGCGGTCTCACTAGGGCCCTGTTCAACTGCAGAAGGACCTCTTTGCTCCTATACTCAACTCCTCTTGTTATGAAGGCCAACATTCCATTGGCTTTCTTCACTGCCTACTGTACCTGCTTGCTTCCTTTCAGTGACTGATGCACTAGGACACCCAGATCTCATCGTACGTTGCCTTTTCCTAACTTGACACCATTCAGATAATAATCTGCCTTCCTATTCTCACCACCAAAGTGGATAACCTCACACTTATCCACATTAAACTGCATCTGCCATGCATCCGCCCACTCACACAACCTGTCCAAGTCACCCTGCACCTCATAGCATCTTCCTCACAGTTCACACTACCACCCAGCTTTGTATCATCTGCAAATTTGCTAATGGTACTTTTAATCCCTTCATCCAAGTCATTAACGTATATTGTAAATAGCTGCGGTCCCAGCACCAAGCCTACCCCATTAGTCACTGACATATGATGAAAGAATGGGTCGACTGGGTTTGTATTCACTGGAATTTAGAAGGATGAGAGGGGATCTTATAGAAACATATAAAATTCTAAAGTGATTGGACAGGCTAGATGCAGGAAAAATGTTCGCAATGTTGGGGGAGTCCAGAACCAGGGGCCACAGTATAAGAGTAAGGGGTAGGCCATTTATGACTGAGATGAGGAAAAACTTTTTCACCCGGAGAGTAGTGAATCTGTGGAATTCTCTGCCACAGAAGGCAGTGGAGGCTAATTCACTAGATGTTTTCAAGAGAGAGTTAGATTTAGCTCTTAGAGCTAACGGAATCAAGGGATATCAACAGTTGTACAGGGCCTTGGTGAGATCGCACCTGGAGTATTGTGTACAGTTTTGGTCTCCTAATCTGAGGAAAGACATTCTAGCCTTAGCGGGAGTACAGAGAAGGTTCACCAGATTGATCCCTGGGATGGCAGGACTTTCATATGAAGAAAGACTGGATAGACTAGGCTTATACTCGCTGGAATTTAGAAGACTGAGGGGGGATCTTATAGAAACATATAAAATTCTTAAGGGGTTTGAGAGGCTAGATGCGGGAAGATTGTTCCCGATGTTGGGGAAGTCCAGAACTAGGGGTCACAGCTTAAGGATAAGGGGGAAGCCTTTTAGGACCGAGATGAGAAAACATTTCTTCACACAGAGAGTGGTGAGTCTGTGGAATTCACTGCCACAGAAGGTAGTTGAGGCCAGTTCATTGGCTATATTTAAGAGGGAGTTAGATGTGGCCCTTGTGGCTAAAGGGATCAGGGGGTATGGAGAGAAGGCAGGTACAGGTTACTGAGCTGGATGATCAGCCATGATCATATTGAATGGTGGTGCAGGCTCGAAGGGCCGAATGGTCTACTCCTGCACCTATTTTCTATGTTTCTATGATATGGGGAAAAAAGCAGGAACGGGGTACTGATTTTGCATGATCAGCCATGATCATATTGAATGGCAGTGCTGGCTCGAAGGGCCAAATGGCCTACTCCTGCATCTATTTTCCATGTTTCTATGTCAACTCTTGCATGTTTTGTACAAAATTCGCACGATGGTCATTTTTGAAATCTTGAAATTTTGCTGCTTTTGTCCACTTTAGTCACTGTATTCTCCATTGCAAATCCTGGTCAAAGCCAAGCATATGTGGCATTTTCTTACCTTTTTTGAGCCTATCCAGAAGTAAAAATGTGCCCAGGGCCACATATGGTCAACCTACCACTAACTGTTGAACAAAGAGACTCTTTGCCCATCATTTACTCTCACCCCCACAGCCTCTACCAGTGTTTACAATCTACATCCTGTTATTTAGTTTTAGTTTTAGAGATACAACGCAGAAACAGGCCCTTCGGCCCACCAGGTCCGCGCCGACCAGCCATCCCCGCATATTAACACTATCCTACACCCACTAGGGACAATGTTTACATTTACCAAGCCAATTTACCTGCATACCTGAACGTCTTTGGAGTGTGGGAGGAAACCGAAGATCTCGAAGAAAACCCACGCAGGTCACGGGGAGAGCGTACAAACTCCATACAAACAGCACCCGTAGTCAGGATCGAACCCGGGTCTCTGGCGCTGCAAGTGCTCTTAATCTACCATTTTTAAACAAGGTCTTCAGTCCTGATACATTTATTATGTACATAATCCTTTCAATTAAAGATGCCCATGACATTGCATTCAATGTTCATATTGTCAACATGAACGTGTACATATCAAACATAATGGTAAATTCTATAATCATCATGAATGTACAGACATCTTCCTACCTGGATGCAGAAATCTCAGCTTTCTGTTTGGCAATAGCTGCAGCTCGCTCAGCTGCTTCCACTGCCCTATCCACTTTGTCCCGAATCTTACTTGTCCGCAGAGGAATCAGATTCTTCCTCTTCCCACTCACCAACACATTCTGTTTATATTTGCCTTCTTCTTTAGTTCCGTCGGGGAATGTTGTACATCCGTAGCCATGCCTCTTGTTGCTCAGCCACTCCCCCTCAAATTTCAGTCCGTCAGACCGGTGGCTTAACCCAAAGCCAGAGCGCTTGTCGTTCTTCCATTCACCTACGTACATCTCCGTGGCGGTGGCATCTATGTCGTCCTCAATGACCGACAGGTCTGCCTCCCCCTCGCCAAAGCTGACAGGGGAGTTGATATCGCTGGCTGTGGAGCTGACAGTACTCATTCCAGCTTCACTTCGGAAGGAGCTCTGCTTGCTTCTTTGGCTGGCTAACGAACTCTTGGACTCTGACTTTCGGAGTTTCAGTCCACTCAAAAGGGACCTGCGGAAGATTCCTTTTTTTTTGTTTTTGGCTGAGAGAAGGTCATTGTCGCTGTGCATAGTGAGAACAAAGCCCCCCCTAGATCCTGCAGGACTTCCGGCTGAATTGTCCGGGTGCATGGCTGTGCCATTGCTGTGCTCACTTCTCAGAGAGTTAATAGAAGTTCTAAGAGGAGACCTGATAACAGCGGCCATCCCGTAGGGAACACTCTGGCGGAAACCATACCCATGACGCATTCCTCCCACCCATTGACCTTGGTAGGTACCTGTAACAGAAGAAACATGGTGCAACTGTTAAAGGAGTCATGTTCACCTCCATAGTTGAATACATTCATAGGTACAAATATAACTGATTATTTTTTGACGCTGATCAAACATGAGACATCCATGAAAAGTTTGAAGAGAAAAGGAACTACCTGCTTCTCAAGGAATTAAGTAAAAACTCAGTGATTAACTCCCTATTTACACAATTGAAATGTAGTTCAGTTTAGTTTATTGTCACATTTAGTTTAGAGATACAGCGCGGAAACAGGCCCTTTCGGCCCACCGGGTCCGCGCCGACCAGCGATCCCCGCACATTAACACCATCCTATACCCACTAGGGACAATTTTTACATTTACCAAGCCAATTAACCTACAAAAACCTGTACGTCTTTGGAGTGTGGGAGGAAACCGAAGATCTCGGAGAAAACCTAAGCAGGTCACGGGGAGAACGTACAAACTCCGTACAGACAGCGCCCGTAGTCGGGATCGAACCCGGGTCTCCGGCGCTGCATTGGCTGTAAGGCCCCACTTGTACCGAGGTACAGTGAAAAGCTTTTTGCTACATGTAACCAGTCAGTCTCGGAAGCAATGAACAGATACCAGATGCGGATGGGCTAAGAGGGAACTTTGGACAGGTTAGGCTTGCCACCACTGTTCAGAAGGGCAGTGGGGAATTGATTGAGAAATGTAAGATCGTGAGGGCCATGACAGGGTAGATGGGGGGAGGATGTTTACCCTTGTGGAATGATCTAAAACTGATTGAGGAGGCGGAACATTAGGTTGAAGCAGACATCGATAGCTGAGCTGGAGGCAATGTAGCAATTAAAAAGGGAAATACAATACAAAATCGGTGAGAGATGTTTTGTTTCTACCTTCAAAACAGTGGGAGAGCAGCCATCTTACTGAAAAAAGAAGCTAACGCTAAAAGATCGGCAGGAAGAAGTAGAAGAGTGTTTTTATTAAAGATCTACACTAAACGCTGTAGTGTAACTCAGCGAGGTGATGTCTTAGGTAACTAAGCAACAGGTGATGTCTTGTGTTGAGATTCTTTACAGGCTAGTTCACAATTGCTGATTGAAGAGGTGGGACATTAGAATGAAGCAGGCGTCCGACAGGCTGAGGTAGAGGCAGAGCAGCAAATAAAAGAAGGCAAGGTAGAGCTGGCGGCAGCCATGTTGAGGCAAAGTATGATGGGAGGCTTTGGTTGAGAGGCTTCAGGGAGCAGGGAGCAGGGAGCAGGGAGCAGGGAGCAGGGAGCAGTGAGCAGTGAGCAGGGAGCAGGGAGCAGGGAGGAAGTGCAGCCCTGTCAAGCCCAGAGCAGAACAGCAGCACGTGGGACGTGTCAATAGGTGCTGTGAGCAACACCTAAAGGAGGCATGCAGGAAACTTACCGAATAGTGAAAGGCTTGGATAGAGTGGATGTGGAGAGGATGTTTTCACTAGTGCGAGAGTCTAGAACCTGAGGGCACAGCCTCAGAATAAAACAACCTACCTTCAGAAAGGAGATGAGAAGGATTTTCTTTAATCTGAGGATGGTGTATCTGTGGAATTCATTGCCACAGCCAGCTGTGGAGGCCAAGTACATGTATAGTTTTAAGGCGGAGGTTGGCAGATACTTGTTCCGTCAGGGTGTCAGGGGTTATGGGGAAAAGGCTGAAGAATGGGGTAAGCGGGAATGATAGATCAGCCATAATTGAATGGCGTAGATGGGCCAAATGGCCTAACTCTGCTCCGATGACTAATCAACTAATGAACTGGAGGTATTTATTCACAAAATGCTGGGTAACTCAGCAGGTCAGGCAGCATCTCAGGAGAGAAGGAATGGGTGACGTTTTGGGTCGAGACCCTTCTTCAGACTGAAGAAGGGTCTCGACCCGAAACGTCACCCATTCCTTCTCTCCTGAGATGCTGCCTGACCTGTTGAGTTACTCCAGCATTTTGTGAATAAATACCTTCGATTTGTACCAGCATCTGCAGTTATTTTCTTACAACTAATGAACTGGAAGTGACTTTTAAAAATATGGAGTTGAGTGAGAGAAGGACAGCAGAATTTTATGTCTCTCAATAGGTTGAGAGACTTTGGAATTCTCTCCCTCAAATGAAAAAAGCAAACCCTATAAATAGATACAAGGCAGAGGAGAGTTAATGGGATAGGTGGAAATGCAAAGATGAGCTTATAATCGCATAAGCCTTAGTCTTATTGAATGGCAGCACAGATAAAGGGCCTACTCCTGCTCCTAATTTGTACATTAGTACAGTATGTTGGTAAGCAAACTAAAACAGTGAGGAAGAAATAACAGAGACCGAAACAAAACAGTGAATTATGAAATAATGAGGAATAATGCGGAGATAACTTTCCAGGCCAGGCAGCATCTGTGGAGGATAAAACGGCTAGTGTTTTATTTTGATGATCTTCCTCACAACTTGGAGAAGAGAATTGACTTGAAACTTGCTGCAGGTCAGTGGGGGAACAGGTATTTATTTTGTCTTTGTTTATCTACAGATCACACTTTACAGTAAGATTTGAAAGTGGCCAAGTAAATTAGGCTAGAAATAAAACAGAAACATCAGATAGCATCTACGTCAGGAGAAAAATATTTAATATTTACTGTATGTGCAGTTTGACATCTTGCTTAATCAAATGGAAAAATCCAGTACTATCCAACCTATTTGTTTCTGGCACGACTGACCCCAGCTCTTCATTCCCTTGTTCAGGACAGATTTTACTGGCCCATATCCCTGGAGAATGCCCTGGATACTAGAGACAATCATAAGTTCTTTTAGTTTAGAGATACAGCACAGAAACAGGCCTTTCTGCCCACCGGGTCCGCGCCAACCAGCGATCCCCGCACATTAACACTATCCTACACACACTAGGGACAATTTGTACATTTACCCAGTCAATTAACCTACATACCTGTACGTCTTTGGAGTGTGGGAGGAAACCGAGGATCTCGGAGAAAACCCACGCAGGTCACGGGGAGAACGTACAAACTCCGTACAGACAGCACCCGTAGTCGGGATTGAACCCGGGTCTCCGGCGCTGCATTTGCTGTAAGGCAGCAACTCTACCGCTGCGCCACCGTGCCACCCTTCACTAGTTGTTGCTGGTCAATAATCCAACTTTGATAAATGTTCACAAGGCAGCAGTGAGTTTTGTGTGTGAGCCAACCTCTGATTACAGCACAGGACCCATGTTTCTGCTGCTCCTCCCTCCTGTAATGGTGCAGCCACAACTGTGCAATACTCCAAAGCGACCACACCAAAGTCCTAGAGAACTGCATCATGACTTCCTGACTATGCTCAATGCCCCGACCAATGAAGGCAAGCCTGCCATATGTTTTCTGTACCTCTCTATTTACACTCTGTTGCCAATTTCCGGAGGCGATGGATGTGGATCCCAAGATCCCTCTGCACATCAATGCTGTTAGGGCCTTGCCATTAACTGTATACTTGCATAGGAAGGAACTGCAGATGCTGGTTTAAATCGAAGGTAGACACAAAAAGCTGGAGTAACTCAGCGGGACAGGCGGCATCTCTGGAGAGAAGGAATAGGTGACGTTTCAGGTAGAGATCCTTCTCATTTGTCCCTGATATTCGACTTCCCAAAGTGCAGCACATCACACTCACTTGGATTAAATTCCATCTGTCATTTCACCACCTATTTCTCTAGCTGATCTATACCCTGCTGTATACTTTGGCACACTTCCTCACAGTCGGCAACTCCAGCATTCTTGGTGTTGTTTAGTTTAGTTTAGTTTAGAGATACAGCGCGGAAACAGGCCCTTCGGCCCACCGAGTCCGCACCGACCAGCGATCCCCGCAAATGAACACCATCCTGCACACACGAGGGACAATTTACGCATACACCCAGCCAATTAACCTACATACCTGCACGTCTTTGGAATGTGGGAGGAAACCGAAGATCTGGGAGAAAACCCACGCAGGTCACGGGGAGAACGTACAAACTCCATACAGACAGCACCCGTAGTCGGGATTGAACCCGGGTCTCTGGCGCTGCAAGGCAGCAACTCTACCGCTGCGTCACCGTGGCCGCCCTTGGCAAACTTACTAACCAACCCATCTATATTAATGTCCACGTCATTTATGTATATCACAATGAACAGAGGCCCCAGCACTGATCCCTGTGGAACGCCACTGATCACAGAGCTCCAGCAGGGACTCCAACTATCTTTGGTCATTCCCCTACCTTCCTATGTTCCTTGCAGGAACATGCCAGTCCCTAGCTTTGGTCAACTGGCCTTTGAATGACTTCCACATGTGGACTTACCCAATAACAACTGCCCCCTCACGACATTGTAATCTGCCTTACTCCAATTTAGTACCTTCCCCTGTCCAGACTTACCACTGTTCACAACAATAAGAGTTTTGATCACGGTCTCCAAAACGCTCTTCCACCCCAACACCAATCATCTGGCCAGACACATTACCCAACAAAATAAACACAAAAAGCTGGAGTAACTCAGCGGGACAGGCAGCATCTCTGGAGAAAAGGAATGTGACGTTTCGGGTCTGAAGAAGGGTCTCGACCCGAAACGTCACCTATTCCTTTTCTCCAGGGATGCTGCCTGTCCTACTGAGTTACTCCAGCTTTTTGTGTCTGGCTCGGTTTAAATCAGTATCTGTAGTTCCTTCCTACACATTATCCAACAAAATGTCCAGTACTGTGCCTTCTTGAGTTGAACTATTCACATTTCTTTGAGGAAATCCTCTCGGATACTCCTGAGGAATTCTGCCACGTCTGAGCCTTTTGCACAAAGTACGTCCTAGTGAATATTGGTAAAGGGCGCAGCGGTAGAGTTGCTGCCTTACAGCAAATACAGCGCCGGAGACCCGGGTTCCATCCCGACTACGGGCGCCGTCTGTACGGAGTTTGTACGTTCTCCCCGTGACCTGCGTGCATTTTCTCCGAGATCTTCGGTTTCCTCCCACACTCCAAAGACGTACAGGTTTGTAGGTTAATTGGCTTGGTAAATGTTTTTAAAAATTGTCCCTAGCGGGTGTAGGATGGTGTTAATGTGCGGGGATCGCTGGTCGGCTTGGACATGCTGGGTGGGGATCACTGGTCTGCGCTGTATCTCTAAACTAAAGTTAATGTCACCCACTGTGACAACCCTGTTCCTTTTGCATCTTTAGGTTAACCGTCAACATACCTGTTCCTCTATCAGCCGCTGGCTGGTCGTGACGGGGGCCTATAGCACAACCCCAATTACATCCTTCTTAGTTTTGAGCTCAACCCATATCACCTTAGTGGATGAACCCTGCAGTGTGTCCTCTCTGGGTGTCACGATGAATACTCTCCCTGATTGCAAGAGCAAACTTCCCCTTTTACCTCCCACTCTTTCAGGTCTGAAGCATTGAAACCCTGGAACATTGAGCTGCCCATTGGTCCCTCACGCAACCAAGTCTTCATCGTGGCCACAACATCATAGTCTCAGCCACTGATCCAGGCTCTCAATCCATCGACTTTACTCAAAATATCAATGTGTTAGAATGAGCACACTGCAAGTACAAATTGCTTCAAGGGCGGTCACGGTGGCGCAGCGGTAGAGTTGCTGCCTTACACCGAACGCAGCACCAGAGACCCGGGTTCCATCCCAACTACGGGCGCTGCCTGTACGGAGTTTGTACGTTCTCCCCTTGACCTGCGTGGGTTTTCTCCAAGATCTTCGCTTTCCTCCCACACTCCAAAGACGTGCAGGTTTGTGGGTTAATTGGCTTGGTAAATGTAAAAATTGTCCCTAGTTGGTATAGGATAGTGTTGATGTGCGGGGATCGCTGGTCGGCACGGACCCGGTGGGCCGAAGGGCCTGTTTCCGCGCTGTATCTCTAAACTAAACTAAATACAAATCAAATACAAATCAATTCAAGTACTACTTGAGTTCCTTCAATTTGCCACATTGCTCTAAAAATCATTTGGGTAGATATTGCCCTTTTTTGATGTTTATGAAAAATCAAAATTGGAAATTTGATTACTGATTCAATAGAATTTTAAGTATTTTCAGAGTTTTTAAATAGGGTTACATACAGGTAGGAAAACAGATAATAATGCTGCAAAGATACACATTTAGTGACACACTTATTTTCAACTGCTTGTTAATACCCAGGATAAAACAACTATTTTTTATTACAAAGAGTAAAATAAACCAGTCAATTTTATTAGACGGACAGATCATTCTGTTTCATGAAGAGGTCATGTTTGTAATCATGCAGATGATTTTTTTTACAAATTCTAAAGTGTTTTCTAACTATCTAATTTCAACCTCAAATTGAATCCAATTTCATGTTGATTTTTCATGCATGTAAAAAAAAAATTGAAATAGAAAAAATATATCGACTTGCAAAAAATCAGAAATAAAGATTGAGAGACTTAGATTGGATTTGTTTATCAATACATTGGGTGGCACGGTGGCGCAGCGGTAGAGTTGCTGTCTTACAGCGCCAGAGACCCGGGTTTGATCCTGAATACGGGTGCTGCCTGTACGGAGTTTGTACGTTCCCCCATGACCTGTGTGGGTTTTCTCCGAGATCTATGGTTTCCTCCCACGCTCCAAAGACGTACAGGTTTGTAGGTTAATTGGCTTGGTATAAATGTAAAATTGTCCCTAGCGTGTGTTAATGTGTGGGGATCACTGGTTGGTGCGGCCTGTTTCTGCACTGTATCTCTAAACATTATTTGGAGCAATCACAAACATGAAAAGGCAGACAAGCAATGTAATTATTTGGTGATCTGATTTGGTCAATTGATCATCTCTGATTTTTTGACAAAATGTTGTTTGTTGATTGACTGGTTCTGTGGCCCATGTACATTAACAAGCGTTGGTTTTCCCAACCATGGCCGATGAATGGAAATTATCATTGATTACTTTGCATTTAGTCAGAAGGATATTAAAACTGATTGTCTGACTGCTTGAACCAATTTTGCCATCTTACTTGCATCCAGCCACTTACAATTGCATTTTATATGCAAAGTTTTCTGCAGTCAGTCTGAAGAAGGGTCTCGACCTGAAACGAGGTCACGACATCCGGAGGCTGCAGCGCATTGTTCGATCAGCTGAGAAGGTTGTTGGCTGCAACCTTCCCCCCTTGACGAACTGTACACTGCAAGGGCCAGGAAGAGAGCGGGCAAGATCATCTCTGACCCCTCTCACCCTGGCCCCAAACTCTTTGAAGCACTTCCCTCTGGAAGGCGACTCCGGACTGTCAAAGCAGCCACAGCCAGACATAAAAACATATTTTTTCCACGAGCATTAGCTCTACTCAACAGCCAAAAGTCTGTAGCCTCCTTGTGCTCTGGTATTTTGTTTCATTCACATGTTTAAACTATAATGCTTTATTCTTAATGTTTTAATGTTTTATGTTTTATTCTTAATTGTCTACTGTATGTCGTGTTGTTACTTACGAGCAAAGCACCAAGGCAAATTCCTTGTATGTGTACATACTTGGCCAATAAAATTTATTCAATTCAATTCAATTTAACGTCACCCATTCCTTCTATCCAGAGATGCTGCCTGACCCGCCAACCTACTCCAGAATTTTGTATCTATCTTCAGATTACTATGAAAGTATATTGAACTCAAAGGTAGGTGCAGGAACTCCACATTTAGACAAGTTTACAAGGATGATTAAAACACGTCAGAACATCAGCACATTTTGTTCTTTGCAACGTGACATGGTTCCAGGATTTCAGCTGGGCCAGATGTCACCGAGCACAATGGTGTAACACTTTGCAGTCAACGTTGAGCCACCCATAAGTTACTAGTTACAAACATTGGATAAGTTCCAATAGAAGCAACAGCAACTTTCCAACCAGCAATTTGGAAGTCACTGGGAAAGTACTTTAAAGGGATGGATGTTTTCCAAGGAAGCCAGTTCTCTGGTGAGAAATTACTCCAAGGTCATTACTGGATTTGCCATCATCTAAAATGCATTGAACACCTTGTGTTTCATTGTAATGCAGCCGGTGGAGTTCCTGCCTCACAGTTACAGTGATCTGAATTCAAGCTTGGCCTCGGCTGCTGTCCAGGTGTCGTTTATGTTCAACTTAACTTTCTTTAAATTATCATTGTTAGGTAGAAGATAAGTGCAGGAGGAGGCTATTTGGCCTTTCGAGCCAGCACCGCCATTCATTGTGATCATGGATGATCGTCCACAATCAGTAACCCTTGCCTGCCTTCTCCCCATATCCCTTGATTCCACTAGCCCCTAGAGCTCTATCTAATGCTCTTTTTAAATTCATCCAGTAAATTGGCCTCCGCTGCCCTCTGTGGCAGAGAATTCCACAAATTCACAACTCTCTGGGTGAAAACGTTTTTTCTCACCTCAGCAAAACTGCACACAATACTCCCGATTGTTCCAACATTCATTTTGGCCAAAGCCAACATCCTGAGCTGCCCTCGCCTGCCCTCGGGACCTGTCCATGTGCAGGTTCACATTCTCTCGGTCATCGTGGGGTTTGTCCCAGGTGCTTCCTCCCACATCACAAAGATGTGCAGGTTGGTTAGTTAATTGGCTGTGGTAAGCTGTCATATAAATGGGTATATTATTTATTATAATATAATATAGTACAGGTGGGAGTTTATTAGAGCATGGGGAGAATAAAATGGGGTGGTGAAGGTGGTTGGCATGGTTTCTTATAGAAATGTATAAAATTATAAAAAGGACTGGACAAGCTAGATGCAGGAAAAATGTTCCCAATGTTGGGGGAGTCCAGAACCAGGGGCCACAGTCTAAGAATAAAGGGGAGGCCATTTAAAACCGAGGTGAGAAAAAACCTTTTCACCCAGAGAGTTGTGAATTTGTGGAATTCTCTGCCACAGAAGGCCTATTAACTGGATGAATTTAAAAGAGAGTTAGATAGAGCTCTAGGGGCTAGAGGAATCAAGGGATATGGGGAGAAGGCAGGCACGGGTTACAGATTGTGGATGATCAGCCATGATCACAATGAATGGCGGTGCTGGCTCGAAGGGCCAAATGGCTTCGTCCTGCACCTATTTTCTAGGTTTCTATGTCTCTGTGGGCTGAAGGGCCTGTTTCTGTGCTCTGTGATGTGATATAGTTTTATAACAGCTTTTGAATTTGCATATGTCAATATGTTTTTGATTTGGTGGATGAATGGCATTAATTTTCAGGGCCTGGCAATGTTCTACAATTATTTCAACACTGGGATCTCTGGCAACAACCATTGACGTGGCCTTCTTTCCGATTTGATTATAGTCAAGTCAAGTCAATTTTATTTGTATAGCACATTTAAAAACTTCCCACGTTGACCAAAGTGCTGTACATCAGTTCAGGTACTAAGAAACGAACATACAATGGCACACAAACATAACAGCACATACATAAACAGTTCACAGCGCCCCCTCAGAGAGCCTCAAACGCTACGGAGTAGAAATAGATTTTGAGCCTGGACTTAAAGGAGTCGATGGAGGGGGCAGTTCTGATGGGGAGAGGGATGCTGTTCCACAGTCTCGGAGCTGCAACCGCAAAAGCGCGGTCACCCCTGAGCTTAAGCCTAGACCGCGGGATAGTCAGTGGCCCCAAATCGGCCGACCTGAGGGACCTGGAGATAAAGTGGTGGGTTAGAACATTTTTGATATTGGGGGGCAAGCCCGTTTAGGGCTTTGTATGCGAATAGGAGGAGCTTGAAGTTGATTCTGTACTGTACTGGGAGCCAGTGGAGAGAGGCCAGGATTGGGGTGATGTGGTCCCTTTTACAGGTACCCGTCAGGAGTCTCGCTGCGGTGTTTTGGACCAGTGTATAGGGAGTTGCAGTAGTCTAGGCGGAAGGAAATGAATGCGTGGATGATTTTTTTAATGTCGTCAAATTGGAGGAATGGTTTGATTTTAGCTATGGTACGAAGCTGGAAGAAGCTGGCTTTTACCACAGCATTGACTTGCTTGTCAAACTTTAATGCAGAGTCAAATATCACGACAATGTTTTTGACATGCGGTTTGACTAGGGAGGATAGGCTTCCAAGGCTGCCTGTTATCGTTTTGATGGAGTCGGGGGGGGCCGAATATGATGACCTCAGACTTGCTCTCGTTTAATTGGAGGAAGTTCTGTGCCATCCAACATTTTATGTCCTCAAGGCAGTGTAAGAGGCTGTTTAAATTTGACTGGTTGTTGGGTTTCAGGGGGAGGTAAAGCTGAGTGTCATCAGCATAGCAGTGGAAAGAAATGGCGTGCCTTTGAATGATTTAGCCGAGGGGGAGCATGTATAGAGAGAAGAGAATGGGGCCTAGGATGGAGCCTTGTGGAACCCCGCAGGTGAGGCTAGCTGGAGAAGAGGAATAACTGCCTATGTTGATGGAGAAACTCCTATTTTTGAGGTAGGAAACGAACCAGCTCAGGGCAGTGCCATCAACGCCAACCCCGTACCGGAGACGGTCAATAAGGATGGTGTGGTCCACTGTATCGAACTGAGGTCGAGAAGGAGCAAGATTGCACAGTCGCCTGTGTCGATGGCGAGAAGCAGGTCGTTGTGTACCTTCAACAAGGCAGACTCTGTGCTGTGGTGGGCTCTGAAACCTGACTGGAAACTTTCCAGGATGGTGTTTTGGTGCAGGTAAGGCAGTTGTTGATTTAGAATTACCTTTTCAAGGACTTTTGACAGGAATGGCAGTTTGGAAATGGGTCTGTAGTTGCTAGGCAAGGTGGGGTCTAGGTTAGGTTTTTTCAGTAGGGGCTGGACCACCGCGTGCTTGAAACAGGTTGGAACGGTGCCAGTGGCCAGAGAACTGTTGATAATAGAGAGGATGCTGGGACCGGCTATTGCAATGACATTCTTCAGAAGGGCAGTGGGGGCAGGATCAAGGGGGCAGGTTGCAGGTTTCATAGTGGAGACAAGCTTTGCAAGGGAGGATAGAGTGACGGGTTGGAAACAGTCCAATTTAGATGAACAGACCAGTGAGACAGCTAGGTCACGGGTGGCAAGGGAAATATTCATTCTAATGTTCTCAACTTTGCAAGTGAAAAATTTACAGAATTCTTCGCACTTAGCAGGGGACCCAACTAAGCTGGTACTGGGGGCGGAACATATGACAGAGGTAATAGTGCTAAATAGGACCTGGGAATTATGAGAGTTTGTGGAAATAAGGTCGGAAAAGTATTGTGCTCTCGCAGAGTTTACTACTTCCTGGTATTTCCTGGTGTACAGCGTTAATTATCCTTGCGGCGTT
The DNA here is from genome assembly GCF_053455715.1 of Rhinoraja longicauda. Classification (NCBI taxonomy): domain Eukaryota; kingdom Metazoa; phylum Chordata; class Chondrichthyes; order Rajiformes; family Arhynchobatidae; genus Rhinoraja; species Rhinoraja longicauda. Next base: position 42,614,882 of record NC_135958.1, read on the forward strand.
TGATGAGAATACTGAAGGATCTTGTGCTAGTGTGTAAGTACATAGGTGCCACACCACACAATCATCCATAACACAGCTAATTAAGGCATTTATTCAACCAATTTGACAGAATATTTTGATGAGTTTACAGATAGTGTTGATGAGAGTAAGGTTGTTAGTTATGTTGTGTAAAATGTACTTCCAGGGTTTTGATGAGACTGATCAGCAAAAATGGGGCTGATAGCATGAAAGGAAAAGTGATTTTCATACATTTCACCACTAATTTCCATCCAGCTCTTAAATATACTTGGACTATCTCCGACATCTCCCTCCCGTTTCTGGACCTCACCATCTCCATCACAGGAGACAGACTAGTGACTGACATCTACTATAAACCCACTGACTCCCACAGCTATCTGGACTACACTTCTTCCCACCATGTCTCCTGCAAAAAGTCTATCCCCTACTCCCAATTCCTCCGTCTACGCCACATCTGCGCCCGGGATGAGGTGTTTCACACTAGGGCATCAGAGATGTCCTCACTCTTCAGGAAACGGGGCTTCCCCCTCCCATTATAGATGAGGCTCTCACTAGGGTCTCTTCTACATCCCGCAGCTCCGCTCTTGCTCCCCCTCCCCCCACTCGTAACAAGGACAGAATCCCCCTTGTTCTCACCTTCCACCCCACCAGCCAGCGGATCCAATAAATCATCCTCCAACATTTCCGTTACCTACAACGGGACCCCACCACTGGCCACATCTTCCCATCTCCTCCCCTTTCTGCATTCCGCAGAGACCATTCCCTCCGTAACTCCCTGGTCCACTCATCCCTTCCTACCCAAACCACCCCCTCCCCGGGCACTTTCCCCTGCAACCGCAGGAGATGCAACACCTGTCCCTTTACCTCCCTCTTCAACTCCATCCAAGGACCCAAACAGTCTTTCCAGATGAGACAGAGGTTCACCTGCACCTCCTCCAACTTCATCTATTGTATCCGCTGCTCTAGATGTCAATTTCTCTACATCGGCGAGACCAAACGCAGGCTCGGCGATCGTTTCGCTCAACACCTTCGCTCAGTCCGCCTTAACCAACCTGATCTCCCGGTGGCTGAGCACTTCAACTCCCCCTCCCAGTCTGACCTTTCTGTCATGGGCCTCCTCCAGTGCCATAGTGAGGCCCACCAGAAATTGGAAGAACAGCACCTCATATTTTGCTTGTGCAGCTTGCAGCCCAGTGGTATGAACATTGACTTCTCCAACTTTAGATAGTTCCTCTGTCTCTCTCTTTTTCCCCCCTCCCTCTTCCCAGTTCTCCCACTGTCTTCCTGTCTCCACCTATATCCTGTCTTTGTCCCGCCCCCCTGACATCAGTCTGAAGAAGGGTCTCGGCCCATTCCATCGCTCCTGGATACTACCTGACCTGCTGAGTTACTCCAGCATTTTGTGATACCTTTGATTGCATTAAAAATATGTGCAAGGGCAAAGGAAATATACTTTATTAAACATCAGGGCGGCACAGTGGTGCAGCGGTAGAGTTGCTGCCTCACAGCACCGGAGACCCGGGTTCGACCCCAACTACGGGTGCCGTCTGTACGGTGTTTGTACGTTCTCCCCGTGACCTGCGTGGGTTTCTCCAAAATCTTTGGTTTCCTCCCACACTACAAAGACGTACAAGTTTGTAGGTTAGTTGGCTTGGTATGTTTATAAATTGTCCCTAGTGTGTGTAGGGTGATGTTAGTGTGCAGGGATCGTTGGTTGGTGAGGATTCGGTGAGCCAAATGGCCTGTTTCCGCGCTGTATCTCTAAACTAAACTAAACTAAACACAAAGTTAACAAAGAAACAGAGGGCCATGCTGAATGGTTGTTTTTCGAATAGAGGAAAGTGGATCGTAATGTTCCCCCAGGATCAGTGTTAAGGTCATTGCTCCTTGTGATTTTTTAGTTTAGTTTAGAGATACAACGCGGAAACAGGCCCTTCGGTCCACTGGGTCCGCGCCGACCAGCAATCCCCGCACATTAACACTATCCTACACACACTAGGGACAATTTTTAAATTTCCCAAGCCAATTAACCTAAATACCTGTATGTCTTTGGAGTGTGGGAGGAAACCGAAGATCTCGGAGAAAACCCACGCAGGTCACGGGGAGAACGTACAAACTCCGTACAGACAGCACCCGTAGTCGGGATCGAACCCGGGTCTCTCTGGCGCTGCATTTGCTGTACGGCAGCAACTCTACCGCTGCGCCACCGTGACCGCCCCGGTTCTATTTTAATGATCTGGACTTGCGGCTGCAAGTCATAATTTCTGAATTTGTGGATGACACAAACCTTAATTGTATTGTGAACAGCAGGATACTAATAGAATGCAGCTACATATAGCCAGGTTGGTGGAATGGGCAGGCACAGGGCAGGTGAGGTTTAATGCAGATAAATGTGAGGTGACGCATTTTAGTAGGAAGCTGTGTAAACTAAATGGTAGAGTTTCAAAAGAGGTGCAGGATGAGAGGGACCTGGGGGTGTTTGTGCATAAGTCATTTAAAATGACTGGGCAGCTTGAGAAAGCGGTGGATAAGGCATAAACAATTCTGGGCTTTATCAGAAAAAGCAAAGTGGATGAAGGCAAGGAAGTCATGCTGAACCTTTGTAAAACTCTGGCCCAGCCTCAGCTAGAAGGTCAGGTTCCATTCTGGATGCCACGTTATAGAAAGGATGCAATGATATGAATTCATAATAGGTTAATGAGAATATTTTCTGAGATGAGGTATGGAAATGAGATGGGTTGGAAGGAGAGATTAGAAGGGTTTGGTGTTTTTGTCAGAGAAGTGGAGGGGAGATTTGATGGAAATACATACAATAATGACAGTGTTAATAGATTAATAATGATAGGCTGCTCCCTTTGCTGTAAAGTCAAAGGCTCAAGGCCATTGGTAAAATATAAAGAAGATAATTAAGAGTGGAGTGAGGAAAATAATTGCACTCGAGCATATTGCCCACAGATGTGCTGCAAGCAGATTACAGTGCGGAGCTTCTATGAGAGGAATTGAGAAATATATAGTGAATAAAAAATAGCAAAGCTGTAGTGAAAAGGCCAGGATGTGGAAGCAATGATTTTTTTCTGGTAGAAAGCAGGCATTGACTTGATGGGCCGAATGGCATCTTCTTGTGCTGTAGTCATTACCTGATTCTGCAGTGCCAGAGAGGAGCTGGAGTAGGACATGTAGTAACATGGGTCTGCTCTGACCTACAACATGGTTGTGCCTGAACTGACCTTGGTCTCGTCTGCACCTGCCTGCCCTCCTAACTCCTGATTACCCTCTAGACCAAAACTGTGTGTTGAATATATTCAGTCTTGCGTGCATTCAATGATTCAACATCCACTGTTCTCTGAGGGATTGAATTCCAAAGATTCATAAAAATAATGTTACTGTACCTATGTGACAATAAAGTTCACCACTGAACCATGGATCCACAGAGAGAAGAAATTCTTCCCCTTCTCCAAATGATGTTCGCATACATAAGGTCAAAAGGTCATATGTGATAACAGCAGAATTAGGCCATTCGGCCCATCAAGTCTACTGATGGCTGATTTGTCTCTCTCCCCTAGCCCCATTCTCCTGCCTTCTCCCCATGACCCCTGACACCCGTACTATTCAAGAATCTATCTATCTCTGCCTTAAAAATATCCACTGACTTGGCCTCCACAGCCTTCTGTGGCAAAGAATTCCACAGATTCACCACCCTCTGACTAAAGAAATTCCTCCTCATCTCCTTCCTAAAGAAACGTCCTTTAATTCTGAGACTGTGGCCTCTGGTCCTAGACTCTCCCACAAGTGGAAACATCCTCTCCACACCCACTCAATCCAAGCCTTTCACAGTTCTGTATGCTTCAACGAGCTCCCCCCTCATTCTTCTAAACTCCAGCGATTACAGGCCCAGTGCCGACAAACGCTCATAGGTTAACCTACTCATTCCTAGGATCATTCTTGTAAACTTTCTCTGGATCCTCTCCAGAGCCAACACATCCTTCCTCAGATATGGGGCCCAAAATTGCTCACAATATTCCAAATGCGGTCTGACCAGCGCCTTCTAGAGCCTCAGCATTACATCTGTGTTTTTGTATTCTAGCCCTCTCAAAATAAATGCTAGCATTGAGTTTGTTTTCTTTACTACCGATTCAACTTGCAGATTAACCTTTTGTGAATCCTGCACCAACACTCCCAAGTCCCTTTGCACCTCCGATTTCTGGATTTTTTCTCCATTTAGAAAATAGTTTACGCCTTTATTCCTACTACCAAAATGCATGACTCCACACTCTGCTACACTATATTCCATCTGCCACTTCTCTGCTCACTCTCCCAACCTGTCCAAGTCCTTCTGCAGAGTCCCTGCTTTCTCTACACTACCTGCCACTCCACCTATTTTCGTATCATCCGCAAACTTGGCCACAAAGCCTTCAATCCCCTCGTCCAAATCATTAATATACAACGTGAAGAGTAGCGGCCCCAGCACTGAGCCCTGCGGAACTCCACTAGTCACTGGCAGCCAAGCAGAACAAACCCCCTTTATTGCCACTCTGCCTTCTGCCATCCAGCCAGCCTGCTATCCATGCCAGTATCTGCCCTCTGATACCATGGGCTCCCATCTTCTTTAGCAGTCTCCCGTGTGACATCTTATCAAAGGTTTTCTGAGAATCTAAGTAAACAACATCTGCTGACTTTCCTTTGTCTGTCCTGCTATTTACTTCTTCAAAGAATTCCAACAAATTTGTCAGGCAAGACCTCCCCTTCACAAAGCCATGCCGACTTTAGCCTATATTGTTGTGAACTTCTAAGTACTCCGTAACCTCATCCTTTATAATAATGGACTCTAAAATCTTACCAACCACCAAAGTCAGAGTAACCAGCCAGTAGCTCCCACTGTTCGGCTTTGCTCCCTTCTTGTGCAGCGGGGTAATATTGGCAATTTTCCAATCATCTGGAACCACTCCTCACTCTAGTGATTCTTGAAATATCACTATCAATGCATCCACAATCTCTAAAGCCACCTCTTTCAGAACCCTAGGGTGCAGTCCATCCGGTCCAGGTGACTTATCCACCTTCAGCCCTTGCAGCTTCCCAAGCACCTTCTCCCTAGTAATAGCCACCCCACTAACCTCCACCCCCTGACTCTCTTGAATTTCAGGCACGTTGCTGGTGTCTTCCACTGTGAAGACTGATGCAAAAAAGTTATTCAGCTCCTCTGCCATTTCTTTATTCCCCATCATCACTTCTCCTGCATCATTTCCCAGCGGTCCAATGTCCACTCTTGCTTTGTTTTTTCTCTTTATATAACAGAAGAAACTCTTGCTATCCTCTTTTATATTATTGGCTAGCTTACCTTCGTATTTCATCTTGCTTTTTTAGTTATCTTTTATTGTTTTTTAAAAGCTCCCCAATCCTCTGGCTTCCCACTAATCTTTGCAATGTTATGCGCCCCTTCTCTTTTAGTTTTATACTGTCCTTGACTTCCCTTCTCAGCCACGGTCGCCTCTTTCTCCCCCGAGAATCTTTCTTTCTCTTTGGAATGAAAAGATCCTGCATCTTCCGGATTATTCCCAGGAATTCCTGACATTGCTGTTCCACCGTCACCCCTGCTAGGGTCCCATTCCAGTCAACTTTGGCCAGCTCCTCCCTCATGCCTCTGTATCCCCCTCTGCCCAGCTGCAATACCCCTTTTCCCTCTCAAATCGCAGGTTAAAACATCATATTGTGGACGCTACCTCCTTTACGTTGAGTTCTCTTATCAAATCTGGTTCATTACTCAACACTAAATCCAGAATTGTCTTTTCCCTGATAGGCTCCAATATAAGCTGCTCCAAGAATCCATCTCGGAAGCACTCTACAAATTCCCTCTCGGATCCAGTATCAACCTCATTTTCCCAGTCTACCTGCATATTGAAATCTCCCATGACCACCGTAGCATTGCCTTTCATACATGAACCTCTTTCCTCGTTCTACCTACGTCGATGGTACCCACATGGAGCACAAGGACCAGATCTTTGCCCTCTCACTCCAAGTTCCTCTGTAGGTCAGACGAGATACCCTGAACCCAGGCACCAGGTAGGCAACACCGCCTTCAGAACTCTCGATCCTCGTGACAAAGAAGAATCTCTATTCCCCTAAGTGTACTATCCCCAATAACAACTCTGCTTACCTTCTCTTTCCCCTGTTGAAGGGCCCCATGAACCATGGTGCCCTCGATAGGTTGCTCATCCTTCCTACAATCTTCACACTCGTCCGCACAGGGAGCAGGAATCTCAAACCCGCTTGACAAGCTCAAGGGCTGAGGCCTCTCTAACACTTGGGTTGCCAACTTCCTCACTCCCAAATAAGGGACAAAAGGTGACGTCACCGCCCTGCGCCCCAAGTGACCTCACCCAGTCAGCGGCCACGTGCTCCCGCTCCACCAATGGCGGCCGCCCGGGCCAGGAGGCGGGTTGCTACGCAACCTCCGTTAGGCGGCGTCCGGTCCTCTGGGCTGACACTGTCCGGGCCTACAGTGTCCGGGCCTACAGTGTCCGGGCCTACAGTGTCCGGGCCTACAGTGTCCGGGCCTACAGTGTCCGGGCCTACAGCGTCCAGGCCTACAGCGCCCCCTGGGCCTAATACGGGACAAGGGCGGTCCCGTACGGGACAAACCAATTTAGCCCAATATACGGGATGTTCCGGCTGATACGGGACAGTTGGCAACCCTATCCAACAGTGTTCTTACCTCTATTCCCCTGCCTGCCTCATTTGCTGACACACCTTCCTTGTGACATGGACCACGTTGGAAGCAGTTACTCTAACGGGCATAAATGCCTCTAGAAACACAGCGTCCAGTAACCCTCCCTGGCCCTGATGAGCCGCAGAGTTTGAAGCTCAGACTCCAGGTTGTCAACTTTCAGTCTAAGTTCTTCAATCAACCAGCATTTGCTGCAGGCCGCTCCCAACCGGCCGCTCCCAACCGGCCGCTCCCAACCGGCCGCTCCCAACCGGCCGCTCCCAACAGGCCGCCCCCAACAGGCCGCCCCCAACAGGCCGCCCCCAACAGGCCGCCCCCAACAGGCCGCTCCGAACAAGCCCCTGCCAACAGGCCGCTCCCAACAGGCCGCCCCCAACAGGCCGCCCCCAACAGGCCGCTCCGAACAAGCCCCTGCCAACAGGCCGCTCCCAACAGGCCGCCCCCAACAGGCCGCTCCCAACAGGCCGCCCCCAACAGGCCGCTCCCAACAGGCCGGTCCACTAGTCTGGCTTCCCTGTTATCTGCTGCAAACTATCTGCAGCTCCACCTATTGGACGCCTGCTACACTCTCATGTCCCACCTGTACAATTAGCACTGAAACTGCAACTCTAACCTCTTCCCACTGATCTTTAAATCCTTTCTCTTTTTAAAAGCATCTTCTAACTTTCAGCAAGATGCCTCTTCTCCATCTGCCTTCAGTTTTTGCAGCAGAAACTCCTCCCTTCTGTGACTGTGTCCCTAGCGATACATGGGTAGGAAGGAACTGCAGATGTTGGTTTAAATCGAAGGTAGACACAAAATGCTGGAGTAACTCAGCGGGACAGGCAGCATGTCTGCAGAGAAGGAGTGAGTGACTTTTCGGGTCGAGACCCTTCTTCAGGCTCTGAAGGTCTGGACCCGAAACGTCACCCATTCCTTTTCTCCGGAGATGCTGCCTGTCCCGCTGAGTTACTCCAGCATTTTGTGTCCCTCTAGGGATACTTGCTGCCCTCATTTATCACATCAAGCCCCCTTTAGACCCTTACATGTTTCAATTAGATCATATCTCATTGTGTAGGCCCAACCTACTCAACCTTTCCACGTAAGACATTTTAATTCCAGTAGTCAACCTGAATGAATCTTTTCTGAACTGTCCCCATGCAAGGATATTTCTCCTTGAAACTGAACAGTTACTCCATGTGCGGTCTCACCAATGCCTGCATAGTTTAGTTTAGTTTAGTTTAGAGATACAGCGCGGAAACAGGCCCTTCGGCCCACCGAGTCCACACCGACCAGCGATCCCCGCACATTAACACTATCCAACACCCACTAGGGACAATTTTACACTTATACCAAGCCAATTAACCTACAAACCCGAACGTCTTTTGAGTGTAGGAGGAAACCAAAGATCTCGGAGAAAACCCACGCAGGTCACGGGGCGAACGTACAAACTCCAACAGACAGCACCCGTAGTCGGGATCAAACCCGGGTCTCCGGTGCTGTTAGGTAGTAGCTCTACCACTATGCCACTGCCATGCCAGTTATGGCTACACTTTCACATTTCTAGCTATGATCTCAACTTTGGATCCGGTTTCAGATTAGTTTATTGTCATCTACACCAGGGTGCTATGAAATTCTTTGTTCACATGAAGCTCATGAATGTAAACAGTAAACGGTAATAATAAACGCAGCAATAAACACAACAAATGCAAGAAGCAGAATAGTGTGCTATGGTTGCCATGCCAATAGAAATACTGAAGTGCAATGATAGAATAGGAGAATGAGGTAAAGTTGTTTGTGGCAGCATCTCCAGGCAGGGAGTGCAAGAAGTGAATGGTTCAGAATCTGCTGGCACTGTGGAAGAAGCTGTTCTTATGTCTGGATGTGGGGGCGTTCAAGCCAGTGTTTCTACTGCTGAAGGTAGCAGAGAAAAGTCCAGAGTTGCAGGTTCCGGCCGTCAAGAACAGAGCAATTTCACACCAGTTTGGGATGCTTCCCATCAAAATACTTTCCATTTTGAGTTTTTTGAAGAAATAGCCAAGAGGGTTGACTAGGGCAGGGCCATGGACATGATCTAAATGGACTTCAGGAAGACATTTGAATAGGTTTCACGTGGTACGCTGCTCTTGAAGGACTGATCACATGGGATCCAGGTAGAGCTAACTAAATGGAAACTGATTTATTCACAAAATACTGGAGTAACTCAGCAGGTCAGGCAGCATCTCGGGAGAGAAGGAAGGAATGGGTAGGAGGAGAACTTCTTCAAAGTGGACATACCTCGAAGAGAAATCGCAGTGGAGCAACAAGTAGTATAAGAAAATAACTGCAGATGCTGGTACAAATCGATTTATTCACAAAATGCTGGAGTAACTCAGCAGGTCAGGCAGCATCTCGGGAGAGAAGGAATGGGTAAATGGAAACTGAGTTCTTCAATCAACCGGCATTTGCTGCAGATGTGGTCACCGGGATTGACCAAGGGGTCCACCAGCTCCCACATCGTACAGCTGGGGCCCATTGCCTGACCCTGCATGTCCCCTTTGCCTAAGTCTACTTGAAACTTCCTGCTTGCTGCTGCTCTGGGTCTGCCAGGTCCGCTCCTCTCTCCTCAGCCCTTCTCACCGAAGGCTCTCGGCCCAAAGCCTCAAGATGCCCTTTTCCTCCACACGGCTGCTCCCAACAGGCCGCTCCCAACAGGCCGCTCCCAGCAGGCCGCTCCCAACAGGCCACTGTAATTGGTGATCTGCCTCGGGGTTTGGTGCTCAGCTCATTGATCTTTGTCATGTAGATCGATGATTTGGACGAGAATGGACAAGGCATGACTAGTAAGTCATCAGTCTCAAGAGGGGTCTCGACCCGAAACGTCACCCATTCCTTCTCTCCCGAGATGCTGTATGACCCGCTGAGTTACTCCAGCATTTTGTGTCTACCTATGACTAGTAAGTTTGCACCTGACAGTAAAATAGTTGGTATTGTGGACAATGAAATTATCAAGAATAACCGCAGGATTGTGATCAGCTGGACAAGTGTGCTGAGGAATGACTAATCGGGATAAGTCTGAGGTTTTGCATTTTGGGGCAGAACCTTTACCGTAAATGAGGGATGCATCTGAATACATCCGAAAATATCCGTAAGTTAAAATATATAATTTTAAAATTGCAGATATTGGAAATCTGATATAAAAACTAAAAAACACTGGAAACTTCAGCATGTCAGGTTAAAAGGAGAAACAAAGTTAATCATTCAAGTCCAACATCCTTCCTCATAGCTTGCTAATCTACACCGATCAGCCAAAACATTATGACCACTGACAGGCAAAGTGAATAACATAGATTACCTTGTTACAATGGCACCTGTCAAGGGGTGGGATATATTAGGCAGCAAGTGAACAGTCAGTTCTTGAAGTTGATGTGTTGGATGCAGGAGAAATGGGCAGGAGTAAAGACCTGAGCGATTTTGACAAGGGCCAAATGGTTTTGGCCAGACAACTGGGTCAGAGCATCTCTGAAACGGCAAGGCTTGTGGGGTGCTCCCCATGACAAAGATCAATGAGCTGAGCACCAAACAGCAGTGGTGAGTACCGACCGACAGTGGTCCGAGGAGGGACAAACCACAAACCGGCGACAGGCAGAGTGTTGGGCGCCCAAGGCTCATCGATGCTCGAGGGCAACGAAGCCTATCCCGTCTGGTCCGAACCGACAGAAGGTCGACTGTGGCAAGTCACAGAAAATGTTGATGGTGGTCACTGGAGGAATGTGTCACAATACACAGTCCATCGCACCCTGCTGCGTATGGGGCTGCACACGGGGGACCAACAGCATATTAGGCAGGTTTTGGCTCATCAGGTCATAATGTTTTGACTGATGTTGCTAATAATAAGATTGTGCCTCGTGGTCCAAACTGTATAAAAGGAAGTAAAATAATAGCCAAAATCACCAATGGATGAGTAGTGAAAAGGCAGAAAGAAAGAGAGAATTGCCTAAAGCTCAAGAATTCAATATTATGTCTGAAAGGTGGGAATCTCTCCTGGAGTCAGAACACCTCCCCCTTAGTGAAGAAGGCTCAACAATGCCGGTACTTCCTAAAGAGGCCAAAGAGAGTTGGTCTGGGTACATCCATTCTCTCCAGGTTTTACAGATGCACCATCGGTTCCACTCTGACCTGCTGCATCACTGTCTAGCATGGGACCTGTTCAGCTGCAGACAAGGAGGCCCTGCAGCGTGTTGTGAAGACAGCACCACTGGGACCAGATTCCCTGCCATCAGTGACGTTCACAGAGGAAGGTGCAAAAGTAAAGCCTGCAGCAACATGAGGGACTCCTCTCACCCCTTCCCAGGTCTATTTGACCCGCTGCCTTCCGGAAGAAGGCTGGGGACTGTTAGCTGCAGAACTACCAGGTTCAGGAACAGCTTTTTCCCTCAGGCTGTTTGTCTACTGAACTGCCCCACCTGACTCGGGGGGGGGGGGGGGGGGGGGGGGTGGTGGTTAGCACCTCACCTAACACTCTGCACTTTATAATCTCCCCCCTTTAATTTTTATAGTTATATCTTTTTTTTAATCCTCTTATTCTCTCTTCCCAATAGTTTATAGTTTTTTGTTTTTTTACCTTTCTTCTTTATTTTTTATTTTCTCTCTTTAAAAAATTAAAAATTGAAGCTATGTAAGAACTCTGTAACAAATGTGCCTTTTATTTCTATTTGTACATATGCTTTTCAAAAATTTAAAATAAAATAAAAATAATAATAATAATCTCATTTAATGTGCAATCAATAATTTACCTGCTCTCATGATGGTTTTAAATTCACCATTTACATGCTTTAAACTCTAGGTTAAATGCTTTACCTTTCACCGTTTACATGCTTCAATCCCCTGTCTATATGTATTGTATTGTATTGCACTGTCTAATTGTACTGTACTGTATCATACTGTACTGCACTGTCATCCCCTGTCTATATGTTTTGCATTTGTGTTGCACTGTCTAATTGTACTGTACCTAGCGTATTGTACTGCACTGTCATCCCCTGTCTATATGTATTGTATTGTATTGCACTGTCTAATTGTACTGTACTGTAGCGTATTGTACTGCACTGTCATTCCCTGTCTATATGTTTTGCATTTGTATTGCACTATGGCCCCCGGAGGCACTTTGTTTCGTCCCATTCGTTGCACTGATCTGTAAGCAGTGGAATAACAAATAAACTAACTAACTAACTAATGCACCTGACAGAAAATGAGTTGTTGTTCCTTGAGCTTGCATTGTAACAAGGCGAGACGTCACAGAGTGATACTGTGTGGAAACAGGCCCTTCGGCCCAACTCGCCCACACCGCCCAACAATGTCCCTGCTACCCTAGTCCCACTTGCCTGCGCTTGGTCCATAACCCTCCAAACCTGTCCTATCCATGTACCTGTCCAACTTTTTCTTTAACGATGGGATAGACAAAGACTATAGGTCACAGACTGGAAAGCCAGGGTGGGGTGGGGAACTAATGTGACGGGCAGCCAAAGCTCCAGGATCAGTCCTGCAAACTGCACTCTGCCTTCAGTTTCTTTCATGTAGAGGAGGCTGACATTTCATTTCTGCCGTTGGGAAGGAGTCTGAAAACTGTTAACGTCCAGGTTCAGGAACAGTTTCTTCCCAACAACCATCAGGATATTGAACACTACGAACTCCAACTAAACTCTGGAGTTTACAAACTGCCTGGGTTGCCCAAGGGAGCTTGGGCTCTGCTTTGTTTTGCACTATATTGAGATTTTTTTAAATTAAACTTTTAATTTATTTTGTTTATTATATTATCTATTGTGTGCTGTGTTTACAAACCTGTTCTGCTGCTGCTGGTGCAAGTAAGAATGTCATTGTTCTGTTTCGGGACATATGACAATAAAACACTCTTGCCATTATTGAGGTGACATTGTGAACAATGAGTGCAGTACATTAGACTGGAAGTGCAAACGGATTGCTGCTTCACCTATCTAGTTCTTGGAATGGTGGGAAGGGAAAAGGTGAAAGGGTAGATGTTGCATCTCCTCCAGTTTAATGGAAAAGCAGCAAATAACATCCGTGCCTACCGGTGTTGAAAGAGCAGACCAGGGACACACAAAGGGAATGATCCCTTTGAAATGCTGAAAGGAAGGAGAGGGGAAAACGGGTTTTGTGGACAAACCTTGTCCGAAATTGCCGCAAGAAATTGCAGCGAATTGTGGACGCAGCCCAGACCATCACACAAACCAACCTCCCTTCTATTGACTCCATCTACACCTCACGCTGCCTCGGCAAGGCCAGCAGCATAATCAAGGACAATTCGCACCCTGGCCACTCCCTCTTCTGCCCTCTCCCATCGGGCAAGAGGTATAGAAGTGCAGAAACGCACACCTCCAGATTTAGGGACAGTTTCTTCCCAGCTGCTATCAGGCAATTGAACCATCCAACCACAACCAGAGAGCAGTCCTGAACTACTGTCCACCTCATTGATGACCCTCAGACTATCTTTGATCAGATTTTACTGGCTTCACCTTGCTCTCAACGTTATTCCCTTATCATGTGTCTACACAGTGTAAATGGCTCCAAAGGGCAGTTTCCATACTCTGATTTTATGATACCACAAACATAAATTAACCACAAGAAATATTAGAATAGTTCCTGAAGGAAAAGATTGGCTGAAATACTTCTGATGAAGCTATTGACTACAGCTCAGAACCAACTATCCATAAGATATCAACTGGGATAGCATGCATGTGGTGACTTTGGTAAATATAATTAAAGTTGTGTAATTAATTTGCCCTTATCCTCAATTTGTCCTTTGGCAATGAAAACTGACATGTAGAACCTTCCATATACATACATAGAGTAACATAGAAAATAGGTGCAGGAGGAGGCCATTTGGCCCTTCGAGCCAGCACCGCCATTTATTGTGATCATGGCTGACCATCCACAATCAGTAACCCGTGCCTGGCTTCTCCCCATATCCCCTGATTCCACTAGCCTCAAGAGCTCTATCTAACTCTTTTAAATTCATCCAGTGAATTGGCCTCTGATGCCTTCTGTGGCAAGAATTCCACAAATTCACAACTCTGAGTGAAAACATTTTTTCTCATCTCAGTTTTAAATGGCCTCCCCTTTATTCTTAGACTGTGGCCCCTGGTTCTGGACTCCCTCAACATTGGGAACATTTTTCCTGCATCTAGCTTGTCCAATCCTTTTATAATTTTATATGTTTCTATAAGATCCCCTCTCATCCTAAATTCCAGTGAATACAAGCCCAGTCTTTCCAATCATTCCTCATATGACAGTCCTGCCATCCCGGGGATTAACCTTGTGAACCTGTGCTGCACTGCCTCAATAGCAAGGATGTCTTTCCTCAAATTAGGAGACCAAAACTGCACACGATACTCCAGATGTGGTCTCACCAGGGCCCTGTACAACTGCAGAAGGATCTTTTTACTCCTATACTCAAATCCTCTCATTATGAAGGCCAACATGCCATTAGCTTTCTTCACTGCCTGCTGTACCTGCACGCTTACTTTCAGTGACTGGTGTACAAGGACACCCAGGTCTCGCTGCACTTCCCTTTTTCCTAATCTGACACCATTGAGATAATAATCTGCCTCCTTGTTTTTGTCGCCCAAGTGTATAACCTCACATTTATCTACATTATACTGCATCTGCCATGCATCTGCCCACTCACTCAACCTGTCCAGGTCACCCTGCAACCTCCTAGCATCCTCTTCGCAGTTCACACTAACAAATTTGCTAGTGTTACTTTTAATCGCATCATCCAAATCGTTAATATATATTGTAATATAGTTGCGGCCCCAGCACCGAGCCTTGCAGCACTCCACTCTCCACTGCCTGCCATTCTGAAAAGGACCCAGTCCAGAACCAGAGGCCACAGTTTAAGAATAAGGGATTCATTGTGATCATGGCTGATCGTCCACAATCAGTAACCTGTGCTTGCCTTTTCCCTTGATTCCACTCCACCCGAGAGCTCTATCTAACTCTCTTTTAAATCCATCCAGTGAATTGGCCTCCACTGCCTTCTGTGGCAGAGAATTCCACAAATTCACAACTCTCTGGGTGGAAAAGTTTTTCCTCACCTCAGTTTTAAATGGCCTCCCCTTTATTCTTAGACTGTGGCCCCTGGTTCTGCATCCTTCAAGAAGACGCATTTTGATAATACTTAGTTTCTCAACCAGATGACTATTAAGCTGTATATCATTGAGATTCATTACTTCTCATAGTCATATAGTCTTAGAGCATGGCCACATGCTCGGCTACACTTGCCAGTGCCAACCAAGATGCTCCATCGAAGCTAGTCCCATTTACCCACATTTGGTCCTCATCCCTCTAATCCTATCCTATCCATGTGCATTTTAAACCTTGTTATTGTACCTGCCTCAACTACCTCCTCTGGCAGCTCATTCCATATACCCAACACCCTCTGTGTGAAATAGTTGCCCCTCAGATTCCTATTAAATCTTTTCCCTTTCATCATAAACCTATATCCTCTGGTTCTTGATTCCCCTACCCTGGGTGTATTTACCCTATCAATTCCCCTTATGAGTTTATACACCTCCATGAGATCACCTCTTAGCTTCCTGCAGTGCAAGGAATAAATTGTTAGCTTAACCTATCACTCCCTGTAGTTCAGGCCCTTGAGTCTTGGCAACGTGCTTGTAAATCTCTCTGCACTCTCTCCAGCTGCATCAGGGTGACCAAAACTGAACACAGCACTCCAGGATAGACACAAAAAGCTGGAGTAACTCAAGGCCATGCATTTTAATGCCTCGCAAATGTATGAAATAAGATCTAAGATTCATTCCCTGCATTCGATCTCCTTGACTCTGACTGGTCCAACACTCTCTTCCTATCAAAGTACCTGTACTGACAGTCTTCAATCTAAAGAGGAGGTAGATGCTCCAGACTCAAATAGGCTGTAATAACATTTGACAACTTATGTGGATGGTGAAAATGTAGTCATGAATGAAATTTAGTCATTAATGAATGAATTAATTAATTCCTCAATTAATTAATTGAGGAATTAATTAATTGTTTTTTGTTTGAACAGTCCATGGAAAATATGAGTGGCATTATAATTTAATTATTACATTCAGTTTAGTTTAGTATAGTTTAGAGATACAGCGCGGCCCACTGAGTCCGCGCCGACCAGCGATCCACGTGCATTAACACAAGACTACGCACACTATGGACAATTTACGCTTATACCAAGTATACAAACCTAAGCCAATTAACCTACATAACTGTACGTCTTTGGGAGTGTGGGAGGAAAGCAAAGATCTCAGAGAAAACCCACGCGGTCACTGGGAGAAGGTAAAACTCCGTACAGACAGCACCCGTAGTCGGGATCGAACCCGGATCTCTGGCGCTGCAAGCGCTGTGAGGCAGCAATTCTACCGCTGTGCCACCGTGACCGCCCCAAATTTATTTATTTATATGCAAGCTGGTCTTACTGAATGTACAGGAATACAACCACACAGCAATTTAATGTATATTTTCACCTAGAAATTTTTACTTTTGCACAGCAGGTCATGCCAAGTGTAATGACATTTTAATCCTATTTTAAAGGATCTGTTCATAATTTTTGCCTCCCCGTCTGCATGTGTTTTCATAATTTTTAAACCATTAAAAAAAAAAAAAGATTATTGTGCGTCCAACTGAAAGTTTAATTTTTCTTTATGTCCATCATGATCTCATATCGAAACATAAAAATAACACCAGTATCAGAGAGTCACATGTCATGGAAACAGGCCTTTCGGCCCAACTTGCCAGGTCATAGGGAAGATTGCCTTATATCATGGTAATATTAAGGAGTTACAGAACAGTGTTTGAGGAAGGAAAAATATGTTCTCTTTTGAGATATGTTGAAATATACATAAAAGTTTCAAAAACATTAGCACGACGACTTTCATGTCTTTTGTAATCAAGTGCAGATAGATATCAATAGCATTGGATAGCAGTAAAAGGATTGGTCCAAGTCAGCATGGATTTATGAAGGGGAAATCCTGCTTGACTAATCTTCTGGAATTGTTTGAGGATGTGACAAGTAAAATGAATGAAAGTTAGCCAGTGGATGTAGTGTATCTAGACTTTTAGAAAGCCTTTGATAAGGTCCCACACAGGAGATTAGTGGGCAATATTAGAGCACATGGTATTGGGGGTAGGGTGTTGACATGGATAGCGAATTGGTTGGCAGACAGGAAGCAAAGAGTAGGAATAAACGGGTCCTTTTCAGAATGGCAGGCAGTGGAGAGTGGAGTGCCGCAAGGCTCGGTGCTGGGGCCGCAACTATTTACAATATATATTAATGATTTGGATGATGTGAATTTGTGGAATTCTCTGCCACAGAAGGCAATAGAGGCCAATTCACTGGATGAATTTTAAAGAGAGTTAGATAGAGCTCCAGAGGCTAGCGGAATCAGGGGATATGGAGAGAAGGCAGGCTCGGGTTACTGATTGTGGACGATCAGCCATGATCAGAATAAATGGTGGTGCTGGCTCGAAGGGCCAAATGGCCTCCTCCTGCACCTATTTTCTATGTTTGTATGTTTGCATAACTAACTGCCATATGACGATGTTAAGTCAGTGTTAAATTAAAATGGTAAAGCAACATATATTGAGACATTTCAGGACTATTTATCAGTCTGAAGAAGGGTCTCGACCCGAAACGTCACCCATTCCTTCTCTCCAGAGATGCTGCCTGACCTGCTGAGTTACTCCAGCATTTTGTGAATAAATTCTCTGGAAACCTCCACTAAAGCTCACATTTGCAACTTTTCTATTGGCCAAAATAACAAAATACAACTAATTCCTGATTAAAGCCTCTACCACAAAACGTAGACAAATCATTGTTAAAGTGAAGGAAGCACATTAGCCATATTCATGGTCAATCTTCTCGGAAACAGGCTCTTTGGCCCAACATGTCCATGCCGACCATCTATGCTGGTCACATTTGCCCCTGCTTGGCCAATATCCCAAATACCTTTCCTAGCCATGAAGGCACAAAGTGCTGGAGTAACTCAGCGGGTCAGGCAGCATCTCTGGAGAGAAGGAATGGGTAAAGTTTCGGGTGGAGACCCTTCTTCAGACTGATGTCGGGGGGGGGGGGGACAAAGATAGAATGTAGTCGGAGACAGGAAGACTAGTGGTAAGTGAAGCACAATCGGTGGCGCGGTGGTGCAGCGGTAGAATTGCTGCCTTACGGCGAATGCAGTGCCAGAGACCCGGGTTTGATCCCGACTACGGGCGCTGTCTGTACAGAGTTTGTACGTTCTCCCCGTGACCTGCGTGGGTTTTCTCCGAGATCTTCGGTTTCCTCCTACACTCCAAAGATGCACAGGTTTGTAGGTGAATTGGCATGGTAAATGTAAAAAGAAATTGTCCCTGGTGGGTATAGGATAGTGTTAATGTGCGGGGATCGCTGGTCGGTGCGGACCCGGTGGGCCAAAAGGGCCTATTTCCTTGCTGTATCTCTAAACTAAACTTTGGCCCACTGAGTCCGCACCGACCAGCGATCCCCGCACACCAACACTATCCTACACACATTAGGGACAATTTTACATTTACACCAAGCCAATTAACTTATAAACTTGTACGTCTTTGGAGTGTGGGAGGAAGCCGAAGATCTCGGGGAGAATGTACGGGGGATAATGTACAAACTCCATACAGGCAGCACCCATAGGCAGGATCGAACCCGGGTCTCTGGCGCTGTTAAACCACTGTCCCACTTAGGTGATTCTTTAGGCGACTACAGGCGATTAGGCTGTCGCCACACGATCGCCGGGGTGTTGCCTGTACGGTCGTGAGTCGTCTCCAAAGTTGTAGCATTTTTCTGGTCGCCGCTGGATTTTGAAATATTTTAAAATTTTCGCCGTCTGTTTGTTTGACGCCAATGATCGTAGCTTGACGTCTCCTGACGTGGGCGCTGTCGTAGGTTGTCGCCAGGTTGTCGCCAGGTTGTCGCCGGTGCTGATTTCGGTGAATTTCATTGGCGATCACCTATGTCAACCTACGTCAACCCGCGACAGGCGTCAAAACCGGAGGCCAAAATAACGTGAATTATCTTCAGTTGTCAACGACACGGTCGTAGCTTGTCGTAGCTTATCGCGGGTAGACGTAGGTTGACTTCAGTTGTTGTAGGTTGTTGCCTGTGTGGAATTGTTTGAGGATGTGACAAGTAGAATGAATGAAAGAGAGCCAGTGGATGTAGTGTATCTAGACTTTTAGAAAGCCTTTGATAAGGTCCCACACAGGAGATTAGTGGGCAATATTAGAGCACATGGTATTGGGGGTAGGGTGTTGACATGGATAGCGAATTGGTTGGCAGACAGGAAGCAAAGAGTAGGAATAAACGGGTCCTTTTCAGAATGGCAGGCAGTGGCGAGTGGAGTGCCGCAAGGCTCGGTGCTGGGGCCGCAACTATTTACAATATATATTAATGATTTGGATGATGTGAATTTGTGGAATTCTCTGCCACAGAAGGCAATAGAGGCCAATTCACTGGATGAATTTTAAAGAGAGTTAGATAGAGCTCCAGAGGCTAGCGGAATCAGGGGATATGGAGAGAAGGCAGGCTCGGGTTACTGATTGTGGACGATCAGCCATGATCAGAATAAATGGTGGTGCTGGCTCAAAGGGCCAAATGGCCTCCTCCTGCACCTATTTTCTATGTTTGTATGTTCGCATAACTAACTGCCATATGATGATGTTAAGTCAGTGTTAAATTAAAATGGTAAAGCAACATATATTGAGACATTTCAGGACTATTTATCAGTCTGAAGAAGGGTCTCGACCCGAAACGTCACCCATTCCTTCTCTCCAGAGATGCTGTCTGTCCCGCTGAGTTACTCCAGCATTTTGTGTCTGTCCTCGGTGTAAACCAGCATCTGCAGTTCCTTCCTTCGTTCCTAGGGCGGCACGGTAGCGCAGCGGTAGAGTTGCTGCTTTACAGCGAATGCAGCGCCGGAGACTCAGGTTCGATCCTGACTACGGGTGCTGTACTGTAAGGAGTTTGTACGTTCTCCCCGTGACCTGCATGGGTTTTCTCCGAGATCTTCGGTTTCCTCCCACACTCCAAAGACGTACAGGTATGTAGGTTAATTGGCTGGGTAAATGTAAAAATTGTCCCTAGTGTGTGTAGGATAGTGTTAATAGTGTTAGTGTGCGGGGATCGCTGGGCGGCGCGGACTTGGTGGGCCGAAAAGGCCTGTTTCCGCGCTGTATATATATGATATGATATGATATGATACACAAAATACCTAAACTTGACTCAATGAAAAATACATCTGATCATCTTCAAATCACTAACCTGCTTAACAAAAATGTAAATGTGCCTCAGATTTGATTTCTAGCAATAGGTTTCTGCCATTACTACCCAAACAGTACATATTATTTCAATAATACACAAATAAACTCTGATTAAAAAGATGTAATGCCACCATAGACCCAAGTTAATTGTTGTTCCATTAAATCTAATTTTTAAAAACTCAAACTGGCATTTGAGGTTTCATTGGAAAATTCCCCAACATGTGCTGTTTGAGTGATAATTATTAGTCAGACAGTGAGAATAAAAATCTATCTAGCTGGTTGTTTAGTCATTTAGAACGGTATAATGTACTTCTGCATCTTTTGTTTCGGAAAAGTCAACCAAAGCTGCAGATTACATTTTCTGCAATATAGCAGATTAGATCGAAATAACATTGTACAACCCTTCACAACCGAGTCTGAAGAAGGTGACACGGTCGTAGCTTGTCATAGCTTATCGCGGGTAGACGTAGGTTGACTTCAGTTGTTGTAGGTTGTTGCCTGTGTGGTCGTAGGTTGTCGTAGGTGGACATCCTAAGATTGGGTCGCCGGTTGTCGGTAGCTTGCCATAGCTTGATGTCAACTAGGTGGTAGGTTGTTGTAGCTTGTCATAGACATTGTCGTAGGGGGGTCCAGTCGCCGTTTTTTCGGCAACCTGCTACGACTATGACAGTCGCCGGCAGTCGCCTAAAAAATCGCCTAAGTGGGACAGGCCCCTAAGGCTGGCTAGATTTATTTACTTTCATATGCCCCAGGACATTCAGTACCTCCTTGATCGTAATGGAGGCAGTCCTCAAGATTTCTCCGTTAACTGTTCTGAGTTCCCTAGCCTCGGTGTTTTTCTCCACGGTAAAAGCAGAGGAGAAATACTCATTAGAACCGACTTTGTCCATCTTCTGCGGCCCCACAAGTAGATGACTGCTCAGTTTCTGAGGGGCCCCGTTCTCCCTCAAGTTTACCCTCTTTCTGGTAATCTATGTATAAAATCTCTGGAATCTCCTTATTTGAACAATTCAAAATATTTATATGTCAATTCTTACAAATAGGATGACATTACATTTGTGATTTAATGGTGGATAAAAGCAACTCTAAATCAGGTATAGTGCACATTATTTCAAAATTTATTTCAAAAGGCTGCATTTTGTTTTTCCAGTTTGAGATTTCATCTACTTTTGATTCTGAAACCATGATTTCCAAACGGTGAACTATTAAACCTCCCAAATATTTTTCAAAGCCAGCACTGCTACTTCCTTTGTGCATATAATGATGGAAATTCCAGGTTACCCCTCACCTAGGGATCTTGTAGTCACAGATGAAGTCATGGAATTGTACAGTACAGAAATAGGCCCGATGGCTCATCACATTTACGTTGACCTTTTTACCCACATACACTAATCTCATAGGTAGACACAAGATGCTAGAGTAACTCAGCGGGTCAGGCAGCATCTCTGGAGAGAAGGAATGGGTGACATTTCAGGGCAGGTCCCACAAGGGTCAGTCCCATCCCCTGACATAAACGTCACCCATTCCTTCTCTCCAGAGATGCTGCCTGACCCGCTGAGTTACTCCAGCATCTTGTGTCTACCTTCGATTTAAACCAGCATCTGCAGTTTTCTTTCCTACACTAATCTCTTCGCCTGCTTTGGTTCTTCTGTGCCTGGCCACTCCCTCTTCTCCCCTCTCCCTCAGGCAAAAGGTATAGAACCGTGAAAACGCACACGTTCAGATTCAGGGCAGTTTCGTCCCAGCTGTTATCAGGTAAGTGAACCATCTGACCACAACCAGAGAGCAGTGCTGAACTACTACCTACCTCACTGGTGACGTCAGGCATCCCTTGATTGGACATTACTGGCTTTACTAAACATTATTCCCTTATCTATACCCTGCAAAAAGGCTTGATTGTAATCATGTATTGTCTTTCCGCTAACTGGATAGCACGCAACAAAAGCTTTTCACTGTACCTATAAACGTGATACACATGACAATACACTAAACTGAACTAAACCAAACTGTCTGAAGAAGGGTCTCGACCCGAAACATCATCCATTCCTTCTCTCCAGAGATGCTGCCTGTCCTGCTGAGTTACTCCAGCTTCTTGTGTCTATCTTCAGTTTAAACCAGCATCTGCAGTTCCTTCTTACATATAAACTATTTAAGTGCCTATCTAAATGGGTCTTAAGTGGATATTTGTAAGGCAGAGATAGATAGATTCTTGATTAGTACGGGTGTCAGGGGTTATTGGGAGAAGGCAGGAGAATGGGGTTAGGAGGGAGAGATAGATCAGCCGTGATTGAATGGCGAAGTAGACTTGATGGGCCAAATGGCCTAATTCTGCTCCTATCACTAATGAATTAATGTAGAAATTGTGTCTGGCTTTACCACTTCCTCTGACAAAAAATGCCAGATATCAACCACTCTGTGTTTTTAAAAAAACTATTCCCTTTAAAACTCTTTCTTCTCATCTTAAACCTTTGCTCTTTTATGTTTGATAACCTTATCCCTGGAAAAAGATTCTGATCATTTATAAGGTAACCCGCAGCTAGGGTTGCCAACTGTCCTGTATTAACCGGGACATCTCGTATTTTGGGCTAAATTAGTTTGACCCGTACGGGCACGCCCTTGTCCTGTATTTGCAGGGTTAACAACTTCCTCACTCCCAAATAAGGGACAAAGGGTGACGTCAGCGGCCAGCGGCCACGTGCTCCCACTCGACCAATGGCGGCCGCCTGGGCGGGAACACGTGGCTGCTGGCTGGGTGAGGTCAAGTGGGGCGCAGGGCGGTGACGTCACCCTTTGTCCCTTATTTGGGAGTGAGGAAGTTGGCAACCCTACCCGCAGCCTTCACCACTCAATTGATCAGCTGCAAAATGTACAATAGTGCACGTGTACCCAGCCTAACCTGAATTACCTTTGACTTTTTTGCCAGTACATTCTTTGTTGTACATGGCTATATCTAGTATTTCTACAACAAACAGAATAATACAATAATCCCAATCATGGTCTGAAGAACCCATTAGTATTGTCCGTGGTACACCCTGAACATTCATATCGCAAACACCATAAGAATATCAGACGTAACATCAGGAGTAGGCTACTTGGCCTGCAAGCATGTTCCAATATTCAATTAGATCCTGGTGATTTTTTTCCTTAACACAATTTTATTTGCCTTATCCCCATATCCTTTGATTCCTCTAATATTCAGAAATCTATCAAGCTCAATTTTGAAATCAATGATTGAACACTCTAGGGTAGAAATTTTCAAAGATTGTCCACCCTCTGATTAAAGAAGAGGTACTAGTATCAACAGGTTATGTAGGAAAAAACCTGCAGATGCTGGTTTAAACCGAAGGTAGACACAAAATGCTGAAGTAACTCAGCGGGACAGGCAGCATCTCTGGAGAGAAGAAATGGGTGACGTTTTGGGTCTCGACCCAAATCGTCACCCATTCCTTCTCTCCAGAGATGCTGCCTGTCCCACTGAGTTACTCCAGCATTTTGTGTCTGCCTTATGAATGGTTATCGTGTACCTGATGGGCTGAAGGACCTATTTCCATGCTGTATCTTTCAATCAATTCTCATTTCAATGAATTGCCTCTTATTTTGAGACAATGATTTCCAGTTTCTGGACATCAAACAAGGGAGATATCCTCCATCTATCTACCGGGAATGTTACGATTTCAATTAGGTTATCTTTTTTTCTTCTAAACTATAATGAATAGAGGCATCGCCTCCTCAACCTCTTCTTGCATGACAGATCAGCTGTGCCAGGAAATAGTCTGATTAATTCGTTGCACTCCATCAGTAGCAAGTCCGTCTGGCTTTTGGCAAGGAGGACATGACAAGACTCCACATGTGGCCCCAACACACCACATAATCATTGGAAGATATTTTTCTTCCTGTGTTCAAAGCTAATTAAAATTTGTCTTCCTAATTGCCCGCTTCACCTGCAATTTACCTTTGAGTGATTGATGTAAAATGACATTCTGGACCAGTTAACCATTAATATTTCCCATTCATTCACCATTTAAAAAAATACTCAGCATTTCTGTTTTTCTTCACTGAAGTGGATAACCGTATAATTTTCCACATTGTACTCGATCGGCTGTATTTTGCTCATCTTGTTTCCATTCCTTTTAAGACTCTGCATCCATACTACTTATTCCTACTTAGTTTCCTGTCATCAGCAATCTTAGAAAACTTGGTTCCCTTAGCCAAATTATTAACGAAGATTCTTCTCCGTGGGTTGTCACCTTGTCGTGGTGGAGAAGCTCGTGTGGTCCTGAGACCCTGAGAGCGATGCCGTCTGGAGCTACGTTCCTGGTAGGGTCACCCATGGCGGTAAGGTCGAGGGGGGAGGTCCCTGACAAAGAGCAATCCAACCAAGACCCCAATGGTGGAACAGGCGGAGGATGATGGCTGACTTTAGTGGAGCGCCACAACGGCTGGGAAGGTGGATGGATGAAGGCTGCAGCAGAAAAGGGTCCACGGTCGTCTTGGACTCCACGCCACTGGATCCTGACCCAGATCTGTCAAGGACCGTGTGGTGGCTGTCTGTGCACCAGTCTCCCCACGTTAAACAAAGTCACGCACAGGCATCCTAGCAGAGGACAGTCATACTCGCTTCGAGTGACCACCGATGATGACAAAGATTGAAATTAGTTGGGGTCAAGCACCAAATGCTGCATAACCCCATCAGTCAATGGCTCCCTGTTTTTGGCTCAAATAGTGGGGCCACGTTTGCTACTCCACAATCTGCAGGGATTTTTTCAGGAACATTTAAGCTTTGAAGCTGATAACTGCAGCGTGACCATCTCCTTCAAACCCAGTGATTTATATCAACAGCTCTCTGGAATTTAAGAGTTTAGAGGGTCATTAACTTTTTGTGTAGTTTCTTTTCCTAATACTGATTTTTTGTTTTTACGTGCTAGATCGTGCTGGATTTTTGATGCTCTACTAAGTCTTTGAGGTTTTTAACCCTCCTTCCATGAAGATAGACACAAAGTATTTGTTCAAACTCATAAATCATCTTATATTCTAACCATAACAATATTTGGTGAGGACCTATAGTGACTTTAAATCAGAAACTCAGTCTGCTATATTTTAATTCCAGCCACACACCATGAGTTAGTCTGCTACCCAGTCTCAGAGCAAATAAGACCCTTGTTTCACTTCTGATTTCTAACCTTATTTACATTTTTGTGCATCATTCTTAATGTCCATCATCCATTGCTGATGGGTGATCTTATCGAGGTGTTTAAAGTCATGAGGCAGATGAATAGGGTGAATGCTCAGACTCTTTTGCACAGGGTAGGGGAATCAAAAACAAGAGGATTTATGTTTCAGGTGAGAGGGACACGAGAGACAAGAACCTGAGGGGCAAAATTTTCACACAAAGGTTGGTAGGTATGTGGAACAAGCTGGCAGAGAAAATAATTGAGGTAGATACTATAACAGCATTTAAAGACACATAGAATACAGAAAAATAGGTGCAGGAGGAGGCCATTTGGCCCTTCGAGCCAGCACCGCCATTTATTGTGATCATGGCTGATCATCCACAATCGGTAACCCGTGCCTGCCTTCTCCCCCTATCCCTTGATTCCACAAGCCCCTAGAGCTCTATCTAACTCTCTTTTAAATTCATCCAGTGAATTAGCCTCCACTGCCTTCCGTGGCAGAAGCAAATGCCCGCAAATGGCCCATATCCCTCTAAACCTTCCCTGTGCATGTACCGGCCCATGTGGTCTTTAAATGCTGTTATAGTATCTACCTCAATTACTTGGATGGGCTATCTTGGTCAGCATGGATGGGTTGGGCTGAAGAGCATGTTTCCATGCTGCATGACTCTATGACACAATAGACAATAGGTGCAGGAGTAGACCATTCGGCCCTTCGAGCCAGCACCACCATTCAATGTGATCATGGCTGATCATTCTCAATCAGTACCCCGTTCCTGCCTTCTCCCCATACCCCCTGACTCCGCTATCCTTAAGAGCTCTATCTAGCTCTCTCTTGAATGCATTCGGAGAATCGGCCTCCACTGCCTTCTGAGGCAGAGAATTCCACAGATTTACAACTCTCTGACTGAAAAGGTTTTTCCTCATCTCCGTTCTAAATAGCATACCCCTTATTCTGAAACAGTGGCCCCTGGTTCTGGACTCCCCCAACATTGGGAACATGTTTCCTGCCTCTAACGTGTCCAACCCCTTAATAATCTTATATTTTTCGATAAGACACTATCCCTGCAGTGTAGAGAGACCATGGTGCATGACTTTATGACACGATCCCTGCAGTGTAGAGAGATGAACTGAACCCACTCTTTGGATTCAGACATGACGTACTCCAAAGACGTACAGGTATGTAGGTTAATTGGCTGGGTAAATGTAAAAATTGTCCCTAGTGGGTGTAGGATAGTGTTAATGTACGGGGATCGTTGGGCGGCACGGACTTGGAGGGCCAAAAAGGCCTGTTTCCGGCTGTATATATATGATATGATATGATATGATAAGATCAAACTGCCAATGAGATAGATTGTGTGGGTTGGCATGGGTTTGTAATTTGGAGGATGGAAGGAGGCCCAAGACAGCAGTAATCATCACCGAGAAAAATTGCTGCTCCTTCACAACCCATATTTTGCTTACATTTAGAAACATAGAAACATAGAAAATAGGTGCAGGAGGAGGCTATTTGGCCCTTCGAGCCAGCACCGCCATTTATTGTGATCATGGCTGATCATCCACAATCAGTAATCCCTGCCCCATATCCCTTGATTCCGCTAGCCCCTAAAGCTCTATATAACTCTCTTTTGAGCCAATCCAGTGAATTGGCTTCCACTGCCCTCTGTGGCAGAGAATTCCACAAATTCACAACTCTGGGTGAAAAAGCTTTTTCTCATCTCAGTTTTAAATGGCCTCCCTTTTATTCTTAGACTGTGGCTGCTGGTTCTGGACTCACCCAACATTGGGAACATTTTTCCTGCATCTAGCTTGTTCAGTCCTTTTATAATTTTATATGTTTCTATTAGATCCCCTCTCATTCTTCTAAATTCCAGTGAATACAAGCCCAGTCTTTCCAATCTTTCCTCATATAACTGTCCTGCCATCCCGGGGATTAACCTGGTGAACCTACGCTGCACTACCTCAATAGCAAGGATGTCCTTCCTCAAATTAGGCTGAGTTTGTTAGCTCCATCACACAGGAAATTGGTTCAAGACTACACCTTTGAGAATGTTCATTCTTTACATGAATCACAATGTAAGGAGTGAAAGGTTACAAATAATCGCCCAAATGTTGTGTTGCATTTCCACCTTAACCACGACCTTAGATGTTAACATAGATATTTATTTTTACAAACTCTAATTTTGTTTTTGTTTAATGCTTCATGCTTTATAGATGTATCCCAATGCAATTGTTGCAGAAGTGTCATCCTCCGGTGAAATAACGCTGAAAATTTATATTCAAAGTATTTATAAAATCTCTGCATTCTTGTGAATTTACAAAAATCCGCCACTGCATGGTTGCTGTAAAAATCAATAGCAAATTGCTTTTAACATTTCTGTAATTTTTGCTGCATTAGAGTCATAGAGTGATACAGTGCAGAAACAGGCCCTTCGGCTCAACTTGCCCACACCAGCCAACATGTCCCAGCTACACTAGTCCCGCCTGCCCGCATTTGGTCTACATCCCTCCAAACCTGTCCTAAAGGGTGACATAGGATCAGAAGATGTAGAATCCTTGCAAGGGTAGAAAGACCTAGATGGAAGTTATTTACAGGACCCTCAACAGTAGCCAGGACATAGGGTACAAATCACATCAAGAGATACAATTGGCATGTAAGAATGGCAATGTTACAGTGGACATGGTGCATTTCAACATGCAGGTAAACTGGGAAAATCAGGTTGGTATTGGACCCCAAGAGAGGGAATTTGTAGAGTGCCTACAGATGGCTTCTTCGAGCAGTTTACAGTTGAGCTTACCAGGGAAAAGGCAATCCTGGGTTTGGTATTGTGTAATGAACCGGATTTGATTAGGGAGCTGAAGGTAAAGGAACCCCTAGAAGATAGTGAACCTAATATGATAAAATTCAACCTGCAATTTGAGAGGGAGAAGATGAAATCAGATGTGCCGGTACTACTGTTGAGCAAATGTGACTACAGAGGCATGGGGGAGGAGCTGGCTACAGCTGACTGGAAAGGGACCCTAGCAGGGATGATGGTGGAACAACAATGGCAGGAATTTCTGGGAATAATTCAGAAGACGCAGGATCTTTTCATTCCAAAGGGGAAGAATGATTCTAATGGGAGAATGAGGTGACCGTGGCTGACAAGGGAAGTCAAAGACAGCATAAAACTAAAAGAGTAGGCGTATAACATTGCAAAAATTAGTAAGAAGCTACACGATTAGGAAGCTTTTAAAAAACAACAGACGGTAACTAAACAGGCAATACAGGGAGAAAACATGAAATATGAAAGTAAGCTAGCCAATAATATAAAAGAATATAGTAAATGTTCCTTCAGATATATAAAGAGCAAGAAAGAGGCAAGAGTGGACATTGGACCGCTGGAGAATGATGCTGGAAAAGTGATAATGGGGAATAATGAAATGGCAGATGAACTGAATAGGTTTTTTCATCAGTCTTCACAGTGGAAGACACCAGCAACGTGCCTGATATTCAAGAGTCAAGGGGTGGAGGTTAGTGGAGTGGCTATTACTAGGGAGAAGGTGCTTGGGAAGCTGAAAGGGCTGAAGGTGGATAAATCACCTGGACCGGATGGACTGCACCCTAGGGTTCAGAAAGATGTAGGTTTAGACATTGTGGAGACATTAGTTGTGATCTTTCAAAAATCACTGGAGTCAGGAGTGGTTCTAGACGATGGGAAAATTGCAAATATTACTCCGCTGTTCAGAAAGGTAGCGAGGCAGAAGAGTGGAAACTATAGGCCGGCTAGCCTGACTTCAGTGGTTGGTAAGATTTTATAATCCATTATAACGGATGAGGTTTCTGAGTACTTAGAAGCACATGATAAAATAGGCTGAAGTCAGCATGGTTTTGTGAAAGGGAGATCTTGCCTCACAAACCTGTTGAAATTTATTGAGGAAGTAAATAGCAGGAGAGACAAAGAGAAATTAATGGATGTGGTTTATCTGGATTGTCAGAAGGCCTTTGATAAGGTGCCACACAGGAGGCTACTAAAGAAGATGGGAGCCCATGGTATCAGAGGGCAGATACTGGCATGGATAGCAGGTTGGCTGGATGGCAGAAGACAAAGAGTGGCAATAAAGGGGGCTTTTTCTGGTTGGCTGCCAGTGACTAGCGGAGTTCCGCAGGGCTCAGTGCTGGGGCCGATACTCTTCACAATGTATATTAACGATTTGGACGAGGGGATTGAAGGCTTTGTGGCCAAGTTTTCAGATGATACAAACAAAGGTGGAGGGGCAGGTAGTGTAGAGAAAGCAGGGACTCTGCAGAAGGACTTGGACAGGTTGGGAGAGTGGGCAGAGAAGTGGCAGATGGAAAATAGTGCAGTAAAGTGTGGAGTCATGCATCTAGATAGTAGGAATAAGGGTGTAGACTATTGGAGAGAGAATTTAGAAATTGGAGGTGAAAAGGGACTTGGGAGTGCTGGTGCAGGATTCCCAAAAAGTTAATTTGCAAATCAAATCATAGTAAGGAAGGCAAATGCAATGCTAGTATTTATTTCGAGAGGACCAGAATACAACAACAGGGATGTAATGCTGAGGCTTTACAAGGCACGAGTCAGACCACATCTGGAGCAATGTGAGCAGTTTTGAGCCCCATATCTGATGCAGGATGTGCTGGTGTTGGAGAGCGTCCAGAGGAGGTTTACAAGAATGATCACACGAATGATTGGGTCAACATATCATGAGCGTTTGACAGCACTGGGCCTGTACTCGCTGGAGTTTAGAAGGATGAAGGGGGACCTCATTGAAACTTACCAAATAGTGAAAGGCCTGTATAGAGTGCATGTTGAAAGGATGTTTCCACTGGTGGGAGAGTTTAGGACCAGAGGGCCACAGCCTCAGAATAAAAGGACATACCTTTAGAAAGGAGATTAGGAGGAATTTCTTTAGTCAGAAGGTGGTGAATCTGTGGAATTTGTTGCCGTAGACGGTTGTGAGGGCCAAGTCATTGTTTTTTATCTAAGGCACAGATTGAGATTCTTGATTAGTGCGGGTGTCGGGGGTTATGGGGTGAAGGCATGAGAATAGGATTGAGAGGGAAAGATAGATCAGCCATGATTGAATGAGTCGTTTGATGGGCTGAATGGCTTCATTCTGCTCCTAGAACTTATTAACTTATGAACCTTGGGACCAACTGCAAGTTTACTGTTGTTGTGAAATGTTTCTATGCTCGCCCTTTCTTTAAGTCTGGTTTCATAGCAGTGGAAACTGGTATTACGTGATTGCATTTATTTCTTCAGGACTTTAGAAGATCAGTGTATAGGATATAAGACATTTCTAAAAATAGATAATATTCTCCCATCTTCATCATTTAAAAAAGTGTCAGTAACCCCTTTAAGGGTAGCAGGGTGGTGATTAATGGTATCATGATGACACCGCAATCTAGGTTTGTTCCTGAACATGGGTACTGTCTGTATGGAGTTTGTACATGTAGGGAGGAACTGCAGATGACAGTTTAAACTGAAGATAGACACAAAAAGGTGGAGTAACTCAGCGGGACAGACAGCATCTCTGGAGAAAAGGAATAGGTGACATTTTAGTTCGAGTCTGAAGAAGGGTTTTGTCCCGAAACATCATCCATTCCGTTTCTCCAGAAATGCTGCCTGACCCGCTGAGTTACTCCGGCTTTTTGTGTCTATCCTCTAGAGTTTGTACATTCTCCCTGTGACTACTAGCTTCCTGTGTGTGCTCTGATTTTTTTTCACATACTCTGAAGACGTGCTGGAAGGAAGGTTGACTGCTGTAAATTTTCACCAGTGTGGACGAATGGCAGGGAAATCATGGGGGTTGATGGGCAATGTGAAAAAGAGTAGGCTGCAGAGAAATAGGAAGGGGGGGATGGGACTGATGGAGTAGCCTTGCTGGGAGCCAACATAGGCAGCAGACAAGATGGGCTGAGTGGCTTATGAGTGGTTCGGTCATTTAAATCACACCATGAAAATATAACACCCAACACTCCTCCCCTGCCACAATTGACAATAATGTGTCAGGTGTGTGAGTACTTCCAAAGGGGGGCGGAAAACAACGGCATTAATCTGTTGACATTCTCACTGCAGGCTCCGTGAACTGAACGCCAAAAACACCAGTTCAGGAAAACAAGCACAGCCATTTGATTTTCACGATGCTTTTTCATAGTTGAGTTTTAAGGTGATAATAATTTAAATGCCAGAATGAGGAGGGAGGAAGTGCAGATGCTGGTTTACACCGAACATAGACACAACATGCTGGAGTAACTCAGCGGGTCAGGCAGTATCTCTGGAGAGAAGGAATGGGTGATGTTTCGGGTCGAGACCCTTCTTCACGAATCTTTAAACGGCAGGGCGCTGTTTCCTGATACATTGTATGCCGCGGGGCTGGGGATGGGATATATACATCCACCCACATTCTGGTGTGGTTCGGATTTGCTTTTTATCAAATCAGCTTCCGCTCGCATCCGACTTTAGGTGATTTAAAAATGTAAAGTCATGTAATTGGCGTGATCTAAGCATATCGTTTCCGGTAGGTTAGAAATTAACAATATATCACGTTTGAAGAGACTGTTACTATTAGCACCTAACGTATTGTTTTCTCGGTACTACCCAAACATGCTTTGAATCAGTGGCATTATCTCTACAACCCGTGCTTTGTTAAATCGATATTGTTTGTCGGATCCACCTCTTAAAGCGTTCCTGGCCACTTTTAATCTGCTCATTTCCTTCCCCTTCCCTGTTCCACATGGATATCTGGGCGCACTTTATTGAGCCCATCGCCATAGAATTGAAACCCCCATGACTTGGTCCCATGCAGATTGGAAGCAAGCCCTCTTGCTTGGCTGTGGATTCTGGCGCATCGTGTTCCCCAGTTGCAGCTGAACCCCGGCTCCACAAAATGTGACAACCGCATTTTATTCCACAATGCGGAAAAGTTTTGTACGATGGCCAAGAGGGCACAAACTAGTTTATTTGAATAATCTGAAACCTCCGATGCAAATAATGATAAGATTTCTGCTAAGTCAGCAGACCTGGGCATTAACTTGCAAACGTTGCCTTGTCATCACAAGCCTCCCATCTTATTTCATCCTATGGAGCGGTCGACATGTTCATTATTGATTTACATTTCGAGGGTTTTTTTTGCCTATCTAATTTAAAGCTCTGCACATTTTAACTGCAGAATGTTTGGCTTTACGTTTCGTTAAAAAAAATCACCTGGCAACGCAGATAAAAATCATTTGTGTACATATCCTTGTTGCTGGCATGTTCTATTAACCAGAAACTATTCTGCACCTGATATATGTTATGTCTTTCTATCAAGCGCCCACTGTATTAAAGCCACATGGAAGTTCTCTCTGGTTATCGCCAATACTTTTTTTTTAGAAATAGGCTTTCAAACTAACACGGATAAATCTGCTGGTGTATCCTCAGATGCACTTCTTTATCTTGAGTGTAGTTGGTGACCGTCGCTTCCAGCAGCTTGATTTATTTTCTGTCTCTCTGTGGCTTTCCTTTTGGTTTGGACCTTGAATCGAGTTTATATCTTCAGTTCCATAAGTCGTTGACATTCTGGTCAATAGAAACCTCTCACGTTCTGGTTTTAGAAATTCGGATTTTAGCATTCGGAATTTATTACTAATTTACAGATTATAGAAAACATTTTTTTGTTTTGTCCCTGGAATTCCCTTAAGATGAATCTGAGTCTGATTATTTACTCTGTGACTGCCTTACCATCACTAGACGCCTCTCTCCCAGGCTTGTGTTTCATTATAAAAGGTCACGGTTTGAATAAGCACATGAAGTTGACTGATCATACCTCCATCCCTGTACGTCTCTGTCCCGTATCCATCTTGAAGGCCGTTGTTCCAGGTTCCCTCGTACTTGGCTCTGGTGCCAATGCTCTCCCGCACCCCGTATCGTCCTTTGAATCCATGGCACCATTCTCCCTTGTAGACCCACTTCCCCTTGTTCTCCAACCCGATGCCGTGCCTCTTCCCTTGCGCCCATGTTCCCTGGTAAGTGTTGCCACTCGGCCAGGTGTACACTCCCACCACCTCGAAGCCGTGGCTCCAAGAGCCCGCGTACTCTCCTTGGCCTTTTGGTCCGGTGCAGATGCCATATCCGTGGGCCTTGCCATCTTCCCAGCCTCCACAGTACGACCCACCGTCATCAAAATCGAACCTGCCACCGCTGGACATGCATGAAATGAGGATTACAATTCACAGCAAGAAGGCGTCTGGGCTATTCAATCGGAATTAAACAAAAACAATCACCAAAAAAAGCACACAAGGCGAGCAACGCCTTCAAATTACGTGATGGATCCACTAAAGATTAACCAACGGCTGGTTGATAACAAAATCCAGTCATCTGGCATCCGACTGCCTTCGATAATTATTCAGAAATGCTGGCATATTTGTACGGAAATCTTGTAAAGAAGCGAGGAGATTCAGTTGGTTGGCATTGCGCTCTTGGCACAGCAATGCGTCTGTACACCTCAAGAGAAAAACAACAGACCTGATGTTTTTTTCCAATCTTGCACCATCGCTCTAATGCTGAAGGGAGGAGGATGCTTGTGTTTTCTGAGCTGTCTGGAGTGGATGTTGCTGAACCAAGGGATCTGCGATAGATGCACACTCTCTCCCGTTCCCGAGTCCTGATGCTTCTGTATATAAAACCCTGTTAGAGGGAACAGGGCTCCCCGCAAGCCTCCCCGATGAAGCGGGGGCGCGGGAGCTTGCGTAACGTTCACACACACTTAGAGAATCCCACTGCTCGGATCTGTTACTGCTGCAGAGAGCAGGCTAATCTCCCAACACTCGGCTGTTTCAAAGCCACGCCGAACCTGCTTCTGTGCATTCAGAAAATGACCAGCGCCAGCTAGCTATGTCGGAAATGGGGCTCTGTGATCATTCACAGCGGAAATTTGGTATTATACTTACATCTTGTATCAACGATATATTTATATGTACACGGATAGATAGATAGAGATAGATAGATATAGATAGATAGATAGAGATAGAGAGAGAGAGAGAGAGAGAGAGAGAGAGAGAGAGACTGGTATTGTAAAATGAGCGACTGAGTTCATCTTTACAATTAATATTTAATATTGTTGTTGTCGAGTTGATTCACATTCTGTGATTCTAGACCTGTTCAATCCTTGCCTTCGCAACAATTAGAAGGGAGGGTCCAATAAACGCCAAGATGTTATTCTGTAATTCTGAAATGCTGTGGATGCAATCATCAAATTATAACGTTGGTGTTGAGAACAGCATTGCCGGGTTCGGTACAATGATATTTCTGACCTCAGCTCTTTTAATGACTGCTTTACTCGACGATTGCATAACAAGCTTTGAATGGTGTGTGTGTGTGTGTGTGTGTGTGTGTGTGTGTGTGTGTGTGTGTGTGTGAGTGTGTGTGTCTGTGTGTGAGAGAGTGTGTGTGTGTGTGAGTGTGTGTGTGTGTGAGTGTGTGTGTCTGTGTGTGAGAGAGTGTGTGTGTGTGAGTGTGCGTATGTGTGAGCGTGTGTGTGTGAGTGTTTGTGTGTGCGTGTGTGTGAGTTTGTGCGTGTGTGAGAGTGTGTGTGTGTGAGTGTATGTGTGTGAGTGTGTCTCTGTGTGTGTGTGTGTGTGATTGTGTCTGTGTGTGAGTGTGAGTGTGTGTCTGTGTGTGTGTGCGTGTGTGTGAGTATGTGTGTGTGTGTGTGAGTGTGTGTCTGTGTGTGTGTGTGCGTGTGTGTGAGTATATGTGTGTGTGTGTGTCTGTGTGTGTGCGTGTGTGTGAGTATATGTGTGTGTGTGTGTGTGTGTGAGTGTGTGTGTGTGTGTGTGAGTGTGCGTGTGTGTGAGTATATGTGTGTGTGTGTGTGTGTCTGTGTGTGTGCGTGTGTGTGAGTATATGTGTGTGTGTGTGTGTGTGTGTGTGTGTGAGTGCGCGTGTGTGTGTGTGTGGGGTGTGTGTGTGTGCGTGTGTGTGAGTATATGTGTGTGTGTGAGTGTGTGTCTGTGTGTGTGTGCGTGTGAGTATATGTGTGTGTGTGTGAGTGTGTGTGTGTGGTGACTTGCACGTTGCGAAATGATGCATTAATCAATAAGGACAAAGCCGCCTTGAGGCAGAATAGTACTATTGTAGTTGGCCAGCTAGGTTTGGTAGTTGCATCACCTACACATAATAATAATTTTCGTCGGGAACTTTGCCGGCTTTATTGAGCGAGGGGTGATGGGGAATAAGGCCACGAGAGTGTGTTGATGGTGTTCTTGTGTTGATGGGGTGTCGCCTGTAACTCGCCGTCTAATTAGCTCTAGATTCCGGCCCGGCCAATTGCCGGCAGATCACACTGCCTTCAAATAATGAACACTCCTCGGGAATGGCGAACATTCGTGTGGATTTTAATCTCGCTCCCCAAGTTTTAAGTGTCAATAATGTACAATTTGTCCCTTTTTCTGTGCATTTTGAAAGCCTGTGGTACTGGGTGTGATCTGTGCTGGCAATCGTCCAGACTGATCGGCGGTGTGTTGTGTTGGAAGCGGAGGCGGTGTGTGAGCAGGAGAGACGCCACCTGCCCGCCCGGCCACCCACCTGGCTCCCCACCTGGCCCCCTGGCTCCCCACCTGCCCACCCACCCAGCCACTCACCTGCCCGCCCGGCCCCCCACCTGCCCCCCTGGCTCCCCACCCACCTGCCCCCCTGGCTCCCCACCCACCCACCTGTCCGCCCGGCCCCCCACCTGCCCCCCTGGCTCCCCACCCACCTGCCCCCCTGGCTCCCCACCCACCCGGCCCCCCTGGCTCCCCACCCACCCAGCCACCCACCTGTCCGCCCGGCCCCCCACCCGCCCCCCTGGCTCCCCACCCACCCCCCTGGCTCCCCACCCACCTGCCCCCCTGGCTCCCCATCCACCCAGCCACCCACCTGTCCGCCCGGCCCCCCACCTGCCCCCCTGGCTCCCCACCCACCTGCCCCCCTGGCTCCCCATCCACCCAGCCACCCACCTGTCCGCCCGGCCCCCCACCTGCCCCCCTGGCTCCCCACCCACCCGCCCCCCCACCTGCCCACCCACCTGCCCCCCTGGCTCCCCACCCATCTGCCCCCCTGGCTCCCCACCCACCTGGCCACCCACCTGCCCCCCTGGCTCCCCACCCATCTGCCCCCCTGGCTCCCCACCCACCTGGCCACCCACCTGCCCCCCTGGCTCCCCACCTGCCCACCCACCTGCCCCCCTGGCTCCCCACCTGCCCACCCATTTGCCCCCCTGGCTCCCCACCCACCTGCCCACCCACCTGTTCCCCTGGCCCCCCACCTGCCCACCCACCTGCCCCCCCACCTGGCTCCCCACCCGCCCTCCCTGCAACCCCCCCCCCCCCCCCCCCCCAACAGTTGTGGGACACAGTGAAACAGAAAGTGCTGAAAATACCCAGCAGAACCTTGCCGCATCTGAGAGAAGAGAAACCAAAGATACTAGAGGAGCCAGATGCACCACTCCGTCCACATCGTCCGCACCGAAGCGGAGTCCGCAACGGCCGCCATTTTAGTAAGCAAATCCCGCCTCTGGCTCTGCCTTTGGTAGTGTAATCAGTGTAGTGGGGGTACAGTGTGTGTGATGAAACCATTAAAATGCAGAATATATCTCATCTATCAACACACACGTTTTTGTTATTTTTATTTCTAAATGTTTTCCCCCTGATTAATTTCTCTGATTTCATTATTTCTTACTGTTGCTGCCCATTTCCCTCCCACCCTTCCTCCCCAGCCCCTGGTTTTGTACAGTTTCCCTTGTATTGCTCAAACACACACTCTGCACAAATTTAACATATATACATATTATATATATATGAATGTGTGTTTGTGTGTGAGAGGCAAGATAGAGGTAAATAGATCTCAAAGTTCCTTCTCATGGATCAGAAACAACTTTGATTTAAAGCAACGCTCTATTTCATTGGCTATATTTAAGAGGGAGTTAGATGTGGCCCTTTTTGTTAAAGGGATCAGGGGGTATGGAGAGAAGGCAGGTACGGGATACTGAGTTGGCTCGAAGGGCCGAATGGCCTACTCCTGCACCTATTTTCTATGTTTCTATGTTTCTCTCTTCATCTTATTTTTCATATGATGTACATAGACCCTAAAGGTGATTCGACCTTTATGGTTTATGTGCATGCATATATATGTATGTGTGTTTGTATATATATATATATATATATATATATAATCAGTCATGCGCACACTTCTCAGCACATAGTACTCCCTATCATGATCACTGTTCTCTCACATACATTGATTTCCTACCCATATACATTCTTGTGGATTGGAATGTGAGGACCAAGGGAACTCCAAACTCATTCTGTTCCAGGGTAGAGGGAGTGAGTGCAGAGGTTTTTGAAGTAGATGAGATAGTC
The DNA here is from genome assembly GCF_053455715.1 of Rhinoraja longicauda. NCBI lineage: Eukaryota > Metazoa > Chordata > Chondrichthyes > Rajiformes > Arhynchobatidae > Rhinoraja > Rhinoraja longicauda. The sequence continues at coordinate 42,652,470 of NC_135958.1, forward strand.
AGGGGGTTTGTTATCAATGGTAGAGGGCATCCATGGATAGAAAGAAATAAGGTATTTCAGGAAGTATTTGTATGGAAAGCCTCATCACCAGGGCAAATACAACAGAGATGGAGAATCTGGGAGAATGGAATAAAGTCCTTCCAGAAGGCAGGGTGGAAGGAAAATTATTCAAAAACAGCTGCGGAAGACAATAAAGCATTGTAATGGATGCTAATAGCTAGTATATCACCTGGCAGAAATCCAGAGTAGAAAGGTGTCAGAGATTCTCTGTGAGGGTAAGGTGGAAATCAGAAGAAAAAATACCAAAACTGTTGAGTTGCACATGAGCGTGAGATGTAGCGATATGCAGACATAAATGTACCAGAAAAAGGATGGAGAGTCGAGACCATTAGGACAAATAAGGACTGTCCCATATATCCCACAAAATGAAAGGCATCATCATCATCATTGGTGGTCACTCGAAGCGAGTACGACTGTCCTCTTTTAGAACGCCTGTGCGTGACTTTGTTTAACGTGGGGAGACTGGTGCACAGACAGCCACCACACGGTCCTTGACAGATCTGGGTCAGGATCCAGTGGCGTGGAGTCCAAGACGATCGGGGACCCTTTTCTGCTGCAGCCTTCATCCATCCGCCTTCCCAGCCGTTGTGACGCTCCACGAAAGTCAGCCGTCATCCTCCCTCCGCCTGTTCCACCGTTGAGGGTCTTGGTTGGATTGCTCTTTGTCAGGGACCTCCCCCTCGACCTTACCGCCATGGGTGACCCTACCAGGAGCGTAGCTCCAGACGGCATCGCTCTCAGGGTCTCAGGACCACACAAGCTTCTCCACCACCACAAGGTGACAATCCACGGAGAAGCCCACAAAATGAAAGGCAGAGCCTGCGGCCATAGCTACAGCTTTGATCTGGAGAAAGTGAGTGGAATTGGATAAGTTATTCAACGTCAACTAATTCAGCCATTTGAATGAGCGTGTGGGTAGTGGAGAATGGAAGAAGCTGAGATCGCTCATCCACCCTGGTGTGGATGGTGTATTTTCACAGTAGAACGTTTATTATTGCGCATCAAATGTTATTTTCACATGCATGTCCAAATTACTTTCATACCAACAAAATTAAATGATTTCTTTAGTTACTCGTGAAATTCAGAACGGTGGCAGCAATTAAAAACATGTCAAAGATTGTTTGTAATGAAACAATTTTCCACCTGAAAATTGTGCAAATTTTGTAGCCGGTACGACAGAACCCCTGGTCTGACATCGATGACTGTTGCCTCTGTTTGGCAGAACTCCATAGCCATAAAGATCTGGTGTTGGATGTGATATTATGGCACCACAATTTGTTACACAATGCTCGAAGATGCTGGTGAATGCACGTACAGACCTAAACTGAGTAAATGGATGCCAGCCGCAACTGAAAATGAGTGTCTTGCTGTGCCCGCAGCTATGATAATGAATCCCATTCCAATTAGTTGAAGTGCATATTTGTCAGGAGCCTTGTGAATTTCTAACAGTACCCAAAAGCGACAACCAAACGTAACTGATTACTTAATTAGATTCTGCATACATTGTGGAAAAAATGTAGTAATTGTGGTTCAGGAACGCTGAGGCCCTGCACAAGAGGGGAGAACCGGCTGTACTTTTTGAGAAGGCTCCACTCCTTCAACGTCTGCAGTAAGATGCTGCAGATGTTCTACCAATTGGTGAAACAGCGCCATCTTCTTCGCTGTCGTGCGCTGGGGCAGCAGGGCGAAGGCCGTGGACACCAAGAGGATCAACAAACTCATCAGGAAGGCTGGCTCCGTCCTGGGGGCGGAGTTGGATTCATGGGGGATGGTCTTGGAGGGGAGGATGCTCCTCAAACTGTGGAGCATCCTGGACAATACAGCTCACCCCCTCCATGACACACTGGTCAACCCGAGTACCTTCAGCAACAGACTGGTTCCACCAAGGTGCAGCACAGAACGCCACAGGAGATCCTTCTTCCCTGTATCAAACTGTACAACTCCTCCCCCTTCTGTCGTGGAATAGACCGACTCCCCTCCCATCTCCCCCCCCCCCCCCCCCCCCCCACCCCTAGAACCTAGTTTTCAGGTTCCTATCCCATCTTCCCAATGGCAGGAATGAAATGAGAGAGTGGCCAGGGAGGTGTGGGTGCTGCTGGATGATGCTGGCTGCCTTTCTGAGGCAGTGACTCTTGTAGATTCCTTCGATGTTGGGCGGGGGGTGGGGGAGTTCAGTACCTGTGATGGACTGGGTAGTGTTTAGCACTTTTTGCAATCTTCATCATGCTTGGGTGTTTGAGTTTCCATAACAGATGGTGATGCAACTAGTCAATATGCTCTTACTGTACAGGTTTGTGGATCATTGTCCTTCCTCTTCCAAAGTCCAAAATCTATTCCTTGGTATTACTGAGCAAGGTTATTATTCTAGCACCAATTGGTCAGTTGATCGATTACTTCCTCCTACACCATGACTGATCATCAAATGTAATCCGTCCAACATTGGTGGGGTCGTCTGCAAACTTGAAGATGGGGTTCAAACTATGTCCGGCTACACAGTTGAGAAAGGTGGAGACAGAAACCAGGTCTGGGGATGATGTGGAGAGGTCACAAGGATGTCAGTGGTGGAATCAGATAAAGAAGGTGGGGAGTGAAATATAGAACTAAAGGGAGGGATGATGGCAAGAAAGGACTGGGGAGAGGAAGGAAAGATAACTAGTGGCTCCCAAGTACGGAGGGGTGGGTGATGAGCAGATGGAGGAGGGGGACGCAACTGGGTGACAGGGAGGGAAGAGTGGAAGAATTTGGGAGAGGTGGGGGAAAGAGGGATTGGAAGGCTAGGTAGAGCAGAAGCAGGGTGTGTTATCTGAATTGGAGCATTTAATGTTTGCTAGACGACTTGTGTTTGAACAATTGGTTGGGCAGAAAGCAGCCATTTACTCCTGCCCATTTCTCCTGCATCCAACACATCAACCTCAAGAACTGACTGTTCACTTGCTGCCTAATATATCCCACCCCTTGACAGGTGCCATGGTAACAAGATAACCAATGTTATTCACTTTACCTGTCAGTGGTCATAACGTTTTGGCTGATCGGTGTACAGATGCCACCGGGTTGTAGGCTAGGCAAACAAGATACAAGGAGCTGTTCTTACACTTTGTGTATGGGCTCACCCTGGTAGTGGGGGAAGCAGAGGACAGAGGGATGGACATGGGAACTGGTAGAGCAGTTGAAGTGGCTAGCAAGTGGGAGCTCCAACTGGCCCCGGCAGACAGAGAAGCCCACAGTACAATGCCATGAACACTGGCTTCACCGGCTTCAGGTAAACAACCCAGCCCCCTACCTTCACATCTACTCAGGCCTTTCCGTTCACTTCCTCCTACCCCCCCCCCCCCCCCCCCATCTGCTCCTCACCCACACTTCCCTACCCTGGGTCCCGTTATTCTCCCACCACCCATACCCCACCTTCCTTTCTTGTCAGCTTTCACTATTTGCACCCATTTGTCTTTAGTTTAGTTTAGAGATACAGCGCAGAAACAGGCCCTTTCGGCCCACCGGGTCCGCGCCGACCAGCGATTCCCGCACATTAACACTATCCGACACCCACTAGGGACAAATTTTACATTCACCAAGCCAATGAATCTACAAACCTGTACGTCTTTGGAGTGTGGGAGGAAACCGAAGATCTCGGAGAAAACCCACGCAGGTCATGGAGAGAACGTACAAACTCCGTACAGACAGCACCCGTAGTCGGGATCGAACCCGGGTCTCCTGCGCTGCATTCGCTGTGAGGCAGCAACTCTACCGCTGCGCCACCGTGTCTTCTCCACCTATCACTCCCTCCCTTGTTTGCTTTCTCCATCCTTCTCACCCACCCCCGACTCACTTGCCCATCCACCACTCCTTATCTGCATCCACCTATCACTTGCCAGCCCTTCCTACCACCTATCGCCCCTCTACTCCATCGGTGTGAAGAAAAGTCCCAATCTAAAGGGTCTTGACCCGAAACGTCACCCATTCCTTCTCTCCAGAGATGCTGCTGTCTGTCCCGCTCAGGTACTCCAGCTTTTTGTGGCTATCTTCAATCTAAAACAATGTCTGTCCATTTCCTTCCAGTGATTCTGGCTGACCTGCTGCATTCCACCGGTTTGTTTTTTGCTCAAGATTCCATCCGGTGAAACATCTAGCGTGACACAAAAAATGAAAATATCAGAGGGAGGGGAAAACAGAATTAAGAATATGCTTCGGCAGAATAACCCCATCTTATCAACATGCCCTTTTAACATGGTAATATGGACAATAGAATGACTTTAAAAAATGAAGCCTTTGCTAGATGGTTCACAACATCATACACTCCATTAAGGTTTGTGTATCTTCTGGACCAGTTAATAGTTTTTGAGTTCCAGTATATTAATAATATAATGGGATGTGCTCATGCCAATATTTCCATTAGCTGCACGTGTAATGCGTAGGAAGGAACTGCAGATGCTGGTTTATATTGTAGACACAAAATGCTGGAGTAACTCAGTGGTTCAGGCAGCACCTCTGGAGAAAAGGAAAAGGTGATGTTTCAGGTCGGAACCCCTCTTCATGAGGAAGAAGGGTTCTGACCTGAAATGTTCTCTATTCTTCTTCTCCACAGATGCTGCCTGACCCACCGAGTTACGCCAGCATTTTGTATCCATCCTCTGCATGTCTAATATCAGTTATCTTCTGGGGAAGTAGATTTTAGATTGTTTGCCCAAAGAGCTGAGGAAATAATTATTAAATAGATCACCTTGTCACCCTCAACCATTGCAACCAAACATCCATAGAACAACACCTTATAGTTCCTTCTTACACATCCATAGACCAGATGTCTACCTTCTCAACACAATATACATTTTTCTGGCTTCGTGTCTAGTGCTGAGAAACAAAATAGGAAGAAAAAACTGTACACATAATGAATAGAATAAAAACCATATTTTTACTTTAGACACTTTATTACACCAGTAATTCTTGCTGTTTCAAAATGGTTTATTGATTCAGAAATAGCTGCACAACTTGAATTTCTGGTACCTTTTTTATACTTACCATTGAAAATACAGTGATTCTACAAATATTTCAAAACACTTCTCCGCTATCAAAGTTGTGTTTACCAATCATTAGATTAAATCCCAATTTTGCTTATCATTCTCAATTACAGTACCATAAGTACAAAAAACCTATGACAGATAATATGACAGATTTATCTATTTCTGTTATTGTTACTGATTTACTCTTTATATTATCAATTAATTCATTTTTCAAATTATTTTTAAGGTTGTAATGTTATTTATCTCTGCTTCTGCTAAAACTTTATTTTGTATCTGAAGTGGATTAACTGATTCTTTATGATGTTTCACATATAATAGGAAATATGGCTTATTCTTTTCTCAAGAACACTTCTTAAGATTATGAGGCTCCTAATTTGATAAAAGCAAACATTTTGGCAAATAAACAAATAATGCAAAGCAAATAGGAAAAATGCATGAAAAATGTTCCCAATGTTGGGGGAGTCCAGAACCAGAGGCCACGGTCTAAGAATAAAAGGGAGGCCATTTAAAACTGAGGTGAGAAGAAACTTTTTCACCCAGACAGTTGTGAATTTGTGGAATTCTCTGCCACAGAAGGCAATGGAGGCCAATTCACTGGATTAATTTAAATGAGAGTTAGATAGAGCTCTAGGGACTAGTGGAATCAAGGGATATGGGGAGAAGGCAGGCACAGGTTACTGATTGTGGATGAACAGCCATGATCACAATGAATGGCGGTGCTGGCTCGAAGGGCTAGATGGCCTCCTCCTGCACCTATTTGCTATGTTTAAATAGATTATTCCATCCTAGATAGTATTTAAAGATGATATTGCTGGTTTACTGAGATATTTATTTGTGTATGGATTGGTACTAAGGGCATTGTATATAAACTCCAAGCAGACACCTATTCTTTTCACAGCACATAAAATACAATGGATTATTTTAAATGATTTGTTTATTTTTTCATTATAGGATGGTCCATTTAACATTGGATTGATTACTGCTGTTATTGCTTGATGTGAAGAAAATAGCTCTTATTCCTTTTAAAATGAAATTGGTTTGCTACTTTCTCAAATGTTATTATCTGGGTCTCTGATTAACAAAACATCATTTCTTTATCATCGGTCCAAGTAGGTATAATTCTGCTTGAAAGCTAAAAAATATATTCCCATCGTTTGCAACAAGAATGGCAAAAATATGTTTTGGCAAAAGAAAAACAAATTGCAAAACCATTGATTTTTGTGCAGAAATTAAAATATCTTATCTACATTGTCATGACAATAATTTAAATTTTTACATACAGCATATTTTCTACATAGCACATTTTCCAGATACTAACATTATTGGATATTAGATCAACTGCTGAATGAGATCACAATTTTTCTTTGTAGAGGGGAGGAAATAACTGAATTGTAGGGATAGTACACATATAGCAAGGCCTATCTAATTTTCTATACATTTAAATTAATGGACAGTAAATTGACTGGACTCCCTTACAATATGATATCTTTCCTTCCCAGTCTTCATGTTCTTGCTACCCAGACCTCAATGATAGAAGAAAAAAAAGCCTTGGCCGAATGGATTCGAGTCTGGGAACTAGAGGACACAAATTAAATGAGTAGCAGTCAATTTAAAGTGGTTTTGGGCTCACCTTTATCCATGTATCATGGCTCACTATCTTATAGTTAAATCTTTTATAATTGCACAGGTCCTGTTTTCTCATTTCCTTGTTTGTTTCATACAGATCTTTAAAAACAGGTGGCAAAGGATCTGTTTTGGCCAAACAGCTTAATTCATTATTATATTCCCACTGAAGACTATCCAATTTGTGAAAGTGTCTGTGAGGAATTCCATTTTGTAAAGAGGTCTGGTATTCACGTTCTGTGGTGGCATCCATCTCAGGTTTAGGTGGTAGTCTGTAGGTACCATCTAAAGTTGCTAATGCAAACAAGACCTGATTGTGGAACAAAGGAAAAGGGCAAACGGTTTGGCATATACCAATAAAAAAGAGAGTTGGAAATGTGGTATGTACAATGTGCTTATAAAGAGGTGTAATTCTGTGATCTTTGACATTTAAGCCCACGTCTTTTGCAAGAAAAGGAAAAGAGTAGTTATAGCCAGTGCAAAACATGAATAGATCTGCAGGATACTCGATTCCATCATTACCAATCACACCAGTCTGCAAAAATCTGTTCACACCCTTGACAAATAGACAATTTGGAGGCAAGGGTGAGGATGTAAATGAATGTTTATATATCAAGACAACTTGATTTGCAACCAAGCACAACTCCAGAGCAATGTCTACTCCAGATGGACCAGCACCGAGCAGAACAAGGTTCTTCCCTCTGAAAGGCTCAGCAAACCGGTACTCATGACTGTGCATCAACTGCCCTTGGAAATGTTCAATTCCAGGAATGTGCGGGATCAAAGGTTCAGAGTAGTGACTAAAAATATAAAATTAAAAGTTACTAAAAATACTTGGAAGCTGTTAATTTATAACAAATAAATTTCAAAGTTCGTTTGCAAAATCTTGTTAACTAAATGTTCATTTTTGGTGTTATTAGTATTCAAATAACACGTTGCTTTCTCATTGAAAAAATTGTAGTTAAGGGAATCATGGCCTGGAATTTGTAGTTAATGGCAAAGTAATGAGACTAGCAATCCAGGCTCAGAATTAATCCAGGTTCAGAATTAAAATTCTGTCGGGATGCGAGTCCAGAATAGTACCCTCTAAAAAGAAGATAAATGGCATCTATTTCTTGGACGACCAACACCATGAGATTAAATAATGCTTTTATTTTTCAACTTCTACAATTAAATTCTGAAAGAATAAAACTTTACAGTTATAAAATGAAATGATATGTTGCAGAGATAACATTTGGTAGTAATTCAAACTTTTAATGCCATTAAGACTCTAACCCTGTCTAGCAGTGGCTATGAGAAAGTGGGTTACCAAAATTTTGCAAAGGAATGGTGGACAAAAGTTACTCAATCATTTTTGTAAAAAATAATTACATAAAAAAACAAGTTTCTCAAAACTGCTAAAATGTACCATGGTCTCACCCATTACAAACAATAACAGAATCATATCTCTCCACACTACGACTCTGACTCTTCAGATTCAAAGATGTTACTTCCCATGAACTGTGAGAATCTTCAGTAGGTCCAGAAACAGGTTTCAATAGTTCAACATGTGTGAGAAACTGTGAAAAGATTTACCAAAGATTCACATATCTTTTGTAGATGCAAATGTCATATTATTTCTAAAAAATGCCCTCAACCTCCAGATTACAACATAATATTATTTTGTTGGGCCTGAATGCCCTTAAGGGCCTGTCCCAGTTACGCAATTTTTAAGGCAACTGTCAAAGTCGCCAAAATTTTGGCAGATCGCCAAATTTTTCTATTACCCTACGATAATGGCCACGACAATGCTGAGTCAGGTCGATACAAGTTACTTTTTTTTTGTGAAACTAGCACCTGGCTAAGAGATTACACCTTCTTCGGAAACATTGCGAAATTCCCACGCTTACCTGACCGTCAAACCATCGCCTCCAATCTACCTGTCAAATGTCCTGACGGTAAATAAATTGGTTCAACAAAACTATCTTCTGGTATCTTTAAATGCCTTTTCTTAATTTAATATCACGTGCTTCTAAATGCATCTGCAACAACCTAGCAAACCTGGGGACAACGTGCGACAGCGCCCACAATAAGCTACGATACCTGGCGACAAGCCAGCTATCGCCGAGAAATTTCTATCTGGAAAAATTTTCAGCGATGCGCCGAGATCCGCTACGATTCATTGAAGACTCCTCACGATCATGCCCGCGACACCCCGGCAAACTGTCAGTGGCAGCCTAGTCGCCAACAGTCGCCTTAAAATCGCCTAAGTGGGACAGGCTCTAACATCATGGATAGCCTTTCAAAACACCATTACCTCAATAGTCCTTGATTTCTTTAACATGTAAAATTTGTCAATCTTCCTCGTCAATATACTCATCCACAAAACTCCACTGCCCTTTTTAAAAGTGAATACCAAAGATTCTCTGGACTCTGGGTGAAAATATTTTGTTATCTTCTTTAAGGTTGGCCAATCCCTTGTGACCCAGTCAGCAGAAACGTCAATTGCTCATTGACCCTGGCAAGTCCAATAAGAAATATAGCTTAGTTTTCTCAGAGAACCATGGGATATATTAAAGGTTTGGACAAGCTTTGGTTTAGTTTAATTTAGAAACAGGCCCTTCGGCCCTCCGAGTCCACGCTGACCAGTGATCCTGGTACACTAGCACTATCCTACACACTAGGGACAATTTACTTTTTTTAAAAACCAAACCCAATTAACCTATAAACCTATACGTCTTTGGAGTGTGGGAGGAAACCGGAGCACCCGGAAAAAACCTACTCAGTCACAGGGAGAACGTAAAAACTCCGTACAGACAGCACCCGTAGTCTGGATTGAACCCAGGTTTCTGGCGCTGCAAGGCAGTAACTCCACGACTGTGTCACCATGCCGCAGTAAGTAGCGGAAGGTGACACTGTGATGTGTAAAACCAAAATTATGTGAAGAATGAAAATGATTTTTGCATAATCTGCTAAATACAGCTATGAGAATTGCTACACAACCCCAAGCCTATAGCACACATCATTGGAGCAACAAGTTAACTTCACCAATGTACCAATGTCGCAAGTCCAACAGATAATTGTTACTCAAACAGACTTCTTATGCACAATATAGAAAAATGTTTGCAAAATTATAATGCCCCCTAAAATGAAACAGACGGATCATTTCAAGTTGTGTATCATATTTCTGTACGGAGTTTGTATGTTCTCCCCATGACTGTGCGACTTTTCTCGAGCAGATAATATTAAGGATAATCCCAAGAGATTTTAGAAGTACATTAAAGTAAAAAGCAGGTCCGGCAGCATCTCAGGAGAGAAGGAATGGGTGACGTTCACCCATTCCTTCTCTCCTGAGATGCTGCCTGACCTGCTGAGTTACACCAGCATTTTGTGAATAAACACCTTCGATTTGTACCAGCATTTGCAGTTATTTTCTTACACTTAAAGTAAAAAGGGGAACCATGGTGAACCGCGGGAGTCAAAGCAGTCAACTCTGGGTGGAGCCACAGGAGAAGGGCAAGGTCCTCAACGAGTACTTCTTAGTTTTTAACCGCAGAGTAAGACATGAGAATTGAGGAACTTGGGAAAGTCAATGGAAGTGTCTTGAGAGCAGTCGGTATTACGGTCGAGCAGATGCCACCTGTCCCAATGCTTGTGGAGGCAGAGAAGCCTCCAGGGTCTGATCAGATACATCTGAGGACACTGTGGGAAGCTAGAGGGGAAATTGCAGGCGCCCTGGCTGAAATTTATGAGTCGCCATTAAATATGGGTGAGGTGCCAGAAGACTGGAGGGTGGCAAATATTCTGCCTCTATTGATGACATGTTGCAGGGAAAGGGTTTGGAACTACAGGCCAGTGAGTCCAACATCTGTATCCAAACATATTCTGAGGGATAAGATATATGTGCATTTAGATGGACAGGGACTGATTAGGGATAGTTAGCATGGTTTTGTACGTGGGAGATCATGTCTCACAAATCTGAGTTTTTTGTAAATGTGACAAAGGTTGCTGAGGGAAGACGTTGTACAAATGGATTTCAGCAAGGCATTTGACAAGGTTCCACATGGTAGGCTGCTCTGGAAGGTTAGATCGCAAGGGATCCAAGGAGAGACAGCTGGATGGATAGAAAATTGGCTTCATGGAAATAACCAAAGGGTGATGGTGGAGGGTTGCTTTTCAGACTGGAGTCCTGTGACTAGTGGTGTGGCTCAGGGATCAGTGCTGGGCCCGTTGCTGTTTGCCATCTACATCAATGATTTGGATGAGAACAGACAAGGCATGATTAGCAAGTTTGCAGATAACAATGAAGTGGGTGGTATTGTAGATCGTGAAGATGGTTGTCAAAAATGGCAGAAGGATCTTGGGCAGGTAGGCTGAGGAATGGTTGATGGAATTTAATGCAGAAACATGTGAGGTGTTGCATATTGGGAAGTTTAAGCAGGGCAGGACCTACACAGTGAATGGTAGGGGTCTGGGAAGTGTAGTAGAGCAGAGGGATCGAGGGGGGCAGGTACATAGTTCCTAGAATGTGGCGCCATGGGTCAATTGGGGGATCAAGGAGGCTTTTGGCACATTGGCCTTCTTCATCAGTCAGAATATTGAGTATAGAAGTTGGGGGGTCATGTTACAGTTGTATAAGACATTGGTGAGGCCGCATTTGGAGTATTGTGTTCAGTTCAGGGCACAATGTTATAGGAAAGTTGTTGTTAAGCTGGAAAGGGTTCAGAGAAGATTTACAAGGATCTTTTCAGGACTTGAGAGTCTGAGCTATAGGCAGAGGTTGAGCAGACATGGACTTTATTCCTTTGAGAACAGGAGGAAGAGGGGTGATCTTATATGGGTGTGCACGATCATGAGAGGAATAGATACGGTAATTGCAAAGAGTCTTTTACCTAGAGTTGGGGAATCTAGAACCAGAGCTATGGGGTTTAAGGTGAGGGGGCAGGCTTAACCACTTTTAATGGGCACCTGAAGGACAATAATTTGTTTTTACACACAAAGGGTGGTGGTTATATGGAACAAGCCGCCAGAGAGGTAGTTGAGGCAGGCACGATCACAACATGGTACCCACACGGGAAATTGGGGAACAAAATGAGAGCACATGATATTGGGGGTAGGGTGTTGACATGGATAGAGAATTGGTTGGCAGACAGGAAGCAAAGAGTAGGAGTAAACTGGTCCTTTTCAGAATGGCAGGCAGTGGCGAGTGGAGTGCCGCAAGGCTCGGTGTTGGGGCTGCAACTGTTTACCATATATATTAATGATTTGGATGAAGGAATAAGAAGTAACACTAGCAAGTTTGTGGATGACACAAAGCTGGGTGGCAGTGTGAACTGCGAAGAGGATGTTAGGAGGTTGCAGGGTGACCTGAACAGGTTGAGTGAGTGGGCAGATGCGTGGCAGATGCAGTATAATATAGATAAACGTGAGGTTATCCACTTTGGCGGCAAAAACAAGGAGGCAGATTATTATCTCAATGGTGTCAGGTTAGGTAAGGGGGAAGTGCAGCGAGACCTGGGTGTCCTTGTACACCCGTCACTGAAAGTTGGCTTGCAGGTACAGCAGGCAATGAAGAAATCTAATGGCATGTTGGCCTTCATAACGGGAGGATTTCAGTATAGGAGTAAAGAGGTTCTTCTGCAGTTGTATAGGGCCATGGTAAGACCACATCTGGAGTATTGTGTACAGTTTTGATCTCCTAATTTGAGGAAGGACATCCTTGTAATTGAGGCAGTGCAGCGCAGGTTTACAAGATTGATCACAGGGATGGTAGGACTGTCATATGAGGAAAGATTGAAAAGACTAGGTTTGTATTCACTGGAGTTTAGAAGGATGAGAGGGGATCTTATAGAGACATATAAAATTATAAAAGGACTGGACAAGCTAGGTGCAGGAAAAATGTTCCCAAAGTTGGGCGAGTCCAGAACCAGGGGCCACAGTCTTAGAATAAAGGGGAGGCCATTTAAAACTGAGGTGAGAAGGATTTTTTTCACCCAGGGAGTTGTGAATTTGTGGAATTCTCTGCCACAGAGGGCAGTGGAGGCCAAATCACTGGATGTATTTAAGAGAGTTAGATAGAGCTCTAGGGGCTAGTGGAATCAAGAGATACGGAGAGAATTCAGGCACGGGTTATTGATTGTGGATGATCAGCCATGATCACCATGAATGGCGGTGCTGGCTCGAAGGGCCGAATGGCCACCTACACCTATTTTCAATGTTTCTATTAATATTTAAGACATTTGCTCAGGTACATGGATAGGATCTTTTAGAGGGATATGGGTCAAACACAGGCAGGCGGGACAAGTATAGATAGGGCATGTTGGTCAGCGTGCGCAAGTTGGTCCGAAGGGATTTATTCACAAAATGCTGGAGTAACTCAGCAGGTCAGGCAGCATCTCGGGAGAGAAGGAATGGGTGACGTTTCGGGTCGAGACCCTTCTTGTCCGAAGGGCACGTTTCCACGTTCTCAATACCCTAACTGATAAAGGCCAATGTACAGAAAGCCATCTTGATCACTATGTATCTATGATGCTACTTTCCGGGAACAGTGAACCTGCACTCTTGAGAGGATCCCACTTATCTACAAAATCCCCAGTGCCTTGCCATTCATTGTGAAGGTCTTGTCCTTCCCAAAATGCAACACCTAAAGTTATCTGCATTAAACTCCATTAATCATTCCTCAGCCCACCTGCCCAACTGATTGAGATCCTGCAGTCATTTTTGATAACCATCTTCACTGTCTACAATACCACCCACTTTTGTGTCATCTGCAAACTTACTAATCAGGTCTTTTAGGAACATAGAAACATGTAGAAAATAGGTGCAGGAGGAGGCCATTTGGCCTTTGCGCCAGTGTGGTGAGGCAGGTATTTGGCACGCTTACCTTCATCATCATCATCATCATATCTATACAGCCGGAAACAGGCCTTTTCGGCCCTCCAAGTCCGTGCCGCCCAGCGATCCCCGTACACTAACACTATCCTACACCCACTAGGGACAATTTTTTTACATTTTACCCAGCCAATTAACCTACATACCTGTACGTCTTTGGAGACGGTTTCAATGAGACGGTTCATTGAGTATGAAAGTTGGGATATCACGATGCAGCAGTGTAAATCGTTGGTGAATTCACACTTGTAGTGCAGTGTGCAGGTTTGGTTGTTCAGCTCTAGGACAGTTGTCATTAAGTTGGAAAGGGTGCAAAAGAGATTCACCAAGATGTTATCTGTGCTTCCAGACTCGAGTTATAGGAAATGATTGGATATGCTAGGATTTTCTTTTATGAAGTGCAGGAGGATGAGGGGTAGGGCTGCCAACTGTCCCATATTAGCTGGAACATCCCTTATTTTGGGCTAAATTGGTTTGTCCCGTACGGGACCGCCCTTGTCCCGTATTAGGCCCGGACAGCGCTGTAGGCCCGGACACTGTAGGCCCAGGGGCGCAGCAGCCCCGGACAGTGTAGGCCTGGTGCCGCCTAACGGAGGTTGGGTAGCAACCTGCCTCCCGGCCCGGGCGGCCGCCATTGGTGGAGCAGGAACACGTGGCCGCTGGCTGGGTGAGGTCACGTGGGGCGCGGGGCGTTGACGTCACCCTTTGCCCCTTATTTGGTAGTGAGGAAGTTGGCAACCATACTGAGGGGTAACCTTATTGAGGGATATAAGATCATGAAGGACATGGATAAGCCGAACACTTAGTACTTTATCCCAGGGAAGCGGGTTCTAATCCTGGAGGGAATGGCCTTAGAGTGAGAGGGGAGAGATTTAAGAGAGAGATCGGGGACAATTTGTGCACTCAAATAGTACACTGTATCTGGAATGAGCTGCTTGAGGAGTCCATAGAAGCATTTGCAATAATGACTTTTAAGACATTTGGACAGATATATGGATAGAAAGGAGTTAGAGGCTCCAGGGCCAATGGGACTAGCCCAATGTACCAGCAGAGCTGGACAGATTCTTGATTAGTAAGGGTATCAAGGGGTAATTGGGAGAATGAGGTCAAGAAGGAAAGATACATCTGCCATGATGGAATGGCGGAGTAAACGCAATGGGCTGAATTACCTACTTCTGCTCCTGTTTAGTTTAGTTTAGACATACAGCGTGGAAACAAGCCCTTTCAGCCCACGGATCAGCGCCGACCAGCGATCCCCACACATTAACACTATCCTATACCCACTAGGAACAATTTTTACATTTACCAAGCCAATTAACCTACATACCTGTATGTCTTTGGAGTGTGCGAGGAAACCAAAGATCTCGGAGAAAACCTATACAAGTCACGGGGAGAACGTACAAACTCCGTACAGACAGCACCCATAGTCGGGATCGAACCCGGGTCTCCGGCGCTGCATTCGCTGTAAGGCAACAACTCTACCGCTACGCCACCGTGCCGCCCAATCCTGTGATTTATGAATTTGATCAGTGTGGACAAGGTATGCCGGATGGCCTGTTAGGTGGCATGGAGCTGTTTAGATATGGAGGTGTGGAAATCCTAGAGTTGATATGTTTTAAAATATAATGACAGTGACTTTAAACAATTTTATAATCATTGCAGTAATCTGCAAACTCCAGGCCTTTACCAAGAGCTATAGTATTGTTAAACGTCAAAGGCAAGATTTCCTTAGCTTCATTAACAATGCTGTCTGCCAGACTGAACTGAACCTCTTCTCAGTAGAAATTCTTAAGATCTTACAGTTCACAAAAATAATCTATCAGGGGCTAACCCTTTAACATTTTACATATACCTTTATGTGTCTCTGAATTTCAAAGTGTTCAGTGTATTTTTCCAGATATGATTTGACTTCAGTGTGATGAATGAAAGAGGTGGGTGAATCTTCAAATGGAAAATCTGGAAAGCCCATGACCTCCTTTGGAAGATTTGTCCTGGAGAGATAGAAGAGAATAAACAATATTATTTTGGAAATCACACCTATTGAGTCAACAGATGAGATTTAGCTTGAACATAATGAAGGGCATCACAGCGCCAGAGACCCGAATTTGATCCTGGCTACGAGTGCCGTCCGTGAGGAGTTAGTACGTTCTCCCTTTGACTGCGTGGGTTTTCTCCAGGTGCTCCGGCTTCCTCCCATATTCCAAAGACGTTCAGGTTTGTAGGTTAATTGGCCCCTGGAAATTGTCCCTCGTGTGTAGATGCGAAAGTGGGATAACATAGAACTGATGTGTGGTTCTGTTCTATGGTTGGCATGGACTCAGTGGGCTGAAGCCCCGTTTCTCCCAAAAAATATTATGGGGATCAATTTCAAATTTCATATAGCTGGTAGCAAACAAAGCTGATTGAAATATGTCAATAATTTGGCTGCACACTGCATCAGATTTACCAAATATTTAAAATAGACAATAGACAATAGGTGCAGGAGGAGGCCATTCGGCCCTTTGAGCCAGCACCACCATTCAATGTGATCATGGCTGATCATTCTCAATCAGTACCCCGTTCCTGCCTTCTCCCCATACCCCCTGACTCCGCTATCCTTAAGAACTCTATCAAGCCAGGAAAAAGTCTATTAGGAAACCAGTTTTCAGGTTCTTCTTGAGTTGGATGGTGTTTAATTTAAACTCATTGTTTTGTTCTGGATGTTTTTACTTTGATGTCCTATCATTTACTTTGTTTTGATTTATTCCTGAATTTAGGTTCTTCAGTGCTGCTTAAAATTTTAATATACTTAATTTAAACACTTTATTCCAAAGATGGACAAAATGCTGGAAAACTCAGTGGGTCAGGCGGCATCTCAGGAGAAAAGGAATAGGTGACATTTTGGGTCGAGACCCTTCTTCAGACCGTGAGTCAGGGGAGAGGGAAAGGAGAGTTTTGAAAAGCTACAAATCAGAGCCAAGATGCCCACAATAGTTCATTGTTGGCCGTGGAGGACGTGATAGCTGACAGATACGAACAGTGAAACTAGCAGGACGACTAGGCTGGGGTCGAGACGGAGAGAGAGGGAATGCAAGGGTTACTTGAAATTAGAGAAATCAATATCCATCCCACTGGCTTGTTAGCTGCCCAAGTGAAATGAGGTGCTGTTTCTCCGATTTGCGTTTGGCCTCACTCTGACACGTTTTTGATGTTGTTCCATTGTATATTTATTTATTTTCTGTTGCTTTGCACCTTTTCTCTTTCAACCAACAACGCGTTTTTCACCTCTCCTTCCTCAGTTTTCCACTCTCTAGCCATTAGGGATGGCCAACTATTTAATTCCCAAATACGGGACAAGGTGACGTCAGCGGCCACGTGCTCCCACTCCACCATTTTTTTCAGATTTTTAAACTTTTATTAAATTCATATCTTTTGTAGGAAAAAATGTCCATATTTATCTCCATAATTTGAATCAATGTCTTTTCTGCAAAAAAATCAAGATCCATTTCCTGCTTTGCTCAGACTGATTCCAGCCGCCATTGTCAGCGATGTAGTTTGGTTCACTTTGCCCGGTTACTTGCAGTATATTTGCCGTGGTCAGGGCTGTGACCCGGCGCCGGCCGCCACTCTCTCCTCGCCCTTCTCTGCGGCCCTCGGGCACGAGCAGGGCTTGGCCGCTTGTCTCTTGGGGGCGGGTGTGCCGGCTCCGTAGCGGCGGGAGAGCCAGGCCTAGTGCCGGGGGAAGCAACCGTAGCCTGGGCCTGGGCCAGGACGTGAGCGGGTAACCGTGAGCCAGAGGTGGGCCATGGGGAAAGGCGGCAGCAGCAGCAGCAGCGGCGGTGAGGCCGCGCGTTGGTGGAGGTGGAGGCCGAGGCCTGGGCCTGCTGTCGGCTCCCCTGTCCCCCCTCCTCTCCCCGGCTGGCTCAGGGCCATCCCCATGCCGTCCAGAGTCATGGGTGCAGCAACATGCTCTGGCCCCTTGAGGGCCGTCAGTGGGAGAGCCGTCGCTGTCTACCCACCGCACCAACTGGACAGGACTCTTCCCCCACCCTCCTCGCTCCACCAATGGCGGCCGCCCGGGCCTGGAGGCGGGTTGCTACGTTACCCCCGTTGACGACGTCCGGGCCTACAGCACCCCCCAACCCCCCCCCCCCCCCCAGTCCTAGCACGGGACAAGGGCTGTCCCATTCCAATTTAGCCCAACACTGGATGTCCCGGTTAATATGGGACAGTTGGCAACCCTGCTTGCCATGGAGCCCCTCAACTAAAACTATCCCAAACATTTCCAAACCTGCTTTCATCATCTCACCCCCTCCCCTGGAGGTGATTCTAATGTTCATGCCTCTCATCTTTTTTAATGTAGTTTAGAGATACAGATTGAAACAAACCCTTCAGCGCACCGAGTCCACGCTGAGCAACAATCACCCGTTCACACTGGTTCGATGTTATCCCACTTTCTGATACACAAGGGGCAATGTACTGAGGCTAATTTCCTTTGCATTGTGGGGGAAACCCATGCGGTCACACGGAAAATGTACAAACGCCACACAGAAAGCACCCAAGGTCGGGATCAAAGGTCAGGTACTTGAGACAGTCGTTCTACCAGCTGTGCCACTGTCTCACCTCTCTGCTTCCAACATTTTTTCCCCCTCAAGTTCTTGATCCTATCTGAACAGCCAAAATATATGCCCCCTCTCCCTCCAAAATACAATCTTGGAAAACAAGCACATGGTTCATAACTGACATAACTGACAAAAAAAACAGAAATTAGAGATAAGAGGGGATAAGGGATTGATATAGGAGCCGTTTACGTTTAGACTAGCTTCTGTTGGCATATTATATTATTTTGTCTAGATATATCTTGCCGTGTTATTTTGGACACTTGGGGGCTGTCATCAGATGTACATGGTGGTGTATATATATGGGCATAAGGGACAGGGAGTGCCAGACACAGGGAGGGAGAGCATACAGTTCTTACCAGACCTGGACAGACCCGAGACCTGGGACCAGATCAGGGACAGAGCAGTCAGCTACGACTTGTATGCGAAATAAGTAAAGACTGGTATGTTCATCTCCTTGTTGTACAACCACTTCAATAAACAACTATTTAAACTGGAAATAATGATTGGAAGATCTTTTCTGTTGGGTCTGTGCAAGATCACTCCTACTCCCTGTGTAGTAATGGCAATTGGAAAATAAGTCACTAGAAAAGTCGGAAAGTTGCCATTACAATTGGTAAACAGTAATTTGTGTAAAGTGAATGAGAAGAATAAAGGCACATGGAATATAATTTACCATTATGAAGCTGTTAATTTTGGAAGAACAGAAAAGCATATTGTCATTTTTATGATTCATGGCACCCACAGGTTGCACTGTTGTGTAAACTTCTCCAATATTATTTGTAAATTCACCAAAGTTATATCTAACTGGTAGTTCAAAAATAGTCTTTAATTTGTTACAAACCCAGCCACAGTTATTGAGCACTTCATAGCAATACAATTTTAGGACCAATACTTAAAAATCCAACAAGATATTACACAACAGAAAACAAATAGCGCATAATTTGCATTTGTGTAAGATAGCGGAGTGAGGGGGTATGGGGAGAAGGCAGGAACGGGGTACTGATTGAGAGTGATCAGCCATGATCGCATTGAATGGCGGTGCTGGCTCGAAGGGCTGAATGGCCTACTCCTGCACCTATTGTCTATTGTCTATTGATAGAGGCAAACAGCATAGAAACAGGCCCTTTGGTCTCACCTAGTCCCATCTGCCTGCGTTTGGCTCAGATTCCTCTCAACCTTTCCTATCCATGTACCACAGTACCTGCCTCCACTACTCCCTCTGGCAGCTTGTTCGATATATTCACCACACTGTGTAGAAAAACTTGTTCCTCAAGTTTTGGAATGAATGAATAAGTTTATTGGCCAAGTATGCATTTACAAGGAATGTGCCTTGGTGCTCCGCTCACAAATGACAACACAAACATACAGTTATTAAATGTTTCCCGTCTCATCTTAAACCTATGTCCTCTGGTTCTTGAATCCATTACACTCGGTTAAAGAATCTGTACAGCTACCTTTTCACTTCTCCTCAGATCTTATACCGCTATAAGATCACCCCTCAGCCGCCTGCGCTCCATGGAATAAAGTCCTAGCCTGCCCAACCTCTCCCTGTAGCTCAGGCCTGGGCAACATCCTCGTAAAGGATGTAAAGGGGCAGCAGGGTGGTGCAGTGGTAGAGTTATTGCCTTACAGCACCAGAGACCAGGGTTCGATCCAGACTATGGGTGCTGTCTGTATGGAGTTTGTACTTTCTCCCTATGACCTGCGTGGGTTTTCTCCAGGATTTTCAGTTTCCTCCCACACTCCAAAGACATACAAGTTTGTAGGTTAATTGGCTTGGGAGAATTGTAAATTGTTCCAAGAATGTGTAGAATAATGTAAGTATTGTGCAGGGATCGCTGGTCAGCACAGACTCGGTGAGCCAGTGTGCCTGTTTCCATGCTGTATCTCTAAACTAATCTAAAGCTAAATTTTCTTTGCACTCTTTCCAACATACCAACATCTTTCCTAAAGCAGAGTAAGCAGAACTGAACACGTTACTCCAGCATTTTGTGATACCTTCGATTTGTACCAGCATCTGCAGTTATTTTCCTACAATACACCAAAGGTAGACACAAAATGCTGGAGTAACTCAGTGGGTCAGGCAGCATCTCGGGAGAGAAGGAATGGGTGACATTTCGGGTCGAGACCTTTCTTCAGACTGATGTCAGGGGAGGGGGCGGGACAAAGACAGGATGTAGTGGGAGACAGGAAGACTAGTGGGAGAACCGGGAAGGGGGAGGGGAAAGAGAGGGACAGAGGAACTATCTAACTAAAATGGCGCTGAAATTTACCCATGAAATACTACGGTTTTTAAGAGTCGAGTGGTCTATCTTGCTCCTCTAGTATCTTTGATCTGAAGAAGGGCCTCGACCCGAAACGTCACCGATTCCTTCTCTCCCGAGATGCTGCCTGACCCGCTGAGTTACTCCAGCATTTTGTGTCTTAGACCAGTATCTGCAGTTTTTTCCTGCAATGCTCCAAATGTGGCCTCACCAATGTCTTGTACAACTGTAAGTATGAATGTTGATTTCTCCAATTTCAAGTAATCCCTGCATTCTGTCTCTCTCTCTCTCTCTCTCTCCCCCCCCCCCCCCCTCCCTCTCCCCTAGTCATCCTACCAGTTCCACTGTTCACATCCCTGTATCCCATCATTATCGCCTCTTCGACAGCCAATGGGCCATTATGGGTTCCACCCTTTCTTGGTCATCTGTTGCCCCAATTGGTTTTGGCCTTTTCCTACATCCAGTCCCCCCCTCCCCTCTCACTTTCAGTCAGAAGAAGGGTTCTAACCCAAAACATCACCTGTTCCTTTTCTCCAGAGATGCTGCCTGGCCCGCTGAGTTACTCCAGCACTTTGTGCCTATCTTCAGTATAAACCAACATCCGCAGTTCTTTCCTACACATTTTGTCTACAGCTCTGCCCTCGTCAACCCTTTTGGTTACTTCTTCAAAATAATCAGATTCATGAGGCATGCTCCTATGCATAAAACCATGTTGACTATCCCCAATCAGTCTATCCAAATGCATCTATATCTTGTGTAGGAAGGAACTGCAGATTCTGGTAATACACTGAAGATGGACACAGAATGCTGGAGTAGCTCGCAGGACAGGCAGCATCTATGGAGAGAAGGAATGGGTGACTTTTTGTGTCAAAACCCTTCTTCAATCTGAAAGTAAAGGGTCTGAAGAAGGGTCTCGACCCGAAACATCACCCATTCCTTTTCTCCAGAGATGCTGCCTGTCCCGCTGAGTTACTCCAGCATTTCAGTGTAGTTTATTGTCACGTGTACCGAGGTACAGTGAAACATATGTTGTGGGCCTACCTTCAGCATGTGTATCTTATCCCTCAGTTTTCTCTCCAGCGACAAAATACTACCCAAAGAAAGTCCACAAAACATTGCTATGGACAATAGATAATCAATGCAGGAGTAGGCCATTTAGCCCATCGAGCCAGCACCGCCATTCAATGTGATCATGGCTGATCATCCACAATCAGTACCCCGTTCCTGCCTTCTCCCCATACCCCCTGACTCCGCTATCTTTAAGAGCTCTATCGAACTCTCTCTTGAAAGCATCCAGAGAATTGGCCTCCACTGCCTTCTGAGGCAGAGAATTCCACAGATTTACAACTCTCTGAGTGAAAACGTTTTTTCTCATCTCTGTTCTAAATGGCCCACCCCTTATTCTTAAACTGTGGCCCCTGGTTCTGGACTCCCCCAACATTGGGAACATGTTTCCTGCCTCTAACGTGTCCAATCCCTTAATAATCTTATATGTTTCAATAAGATCCCCTCTCATCCTTCTAAATTCCAGTGTATACAAGCCCAGTTGCTCCAGTCTTTCAACATATGACAGTCCGGCCATTCTGGGAATTAACCTCGTGCACCTACGCTGCACTCCCTCAATAGCAATTCAATACAATATATCTTTATTGTCATTGTACAGGGGTACAACGAGATTGGGAATGCGCCACCCATACGATGCAATAAATTAATTAGCTAGTCAGTATTAATTGAAACAACCCAATGAAACAAATTAGAACAGTTTTAAAACAGAATAAAGTGCAAGTAGATCTGTGCCGGTTCACTGTGCGATGTGACCATCCGGCTCAGCAGGACAGGGTCATTGCTTCCTCAAATTTGGAGACCAAAACTGCACACAGTACTCCAGGTGTGGTCTCACTGGGGCCCTGTACATGTGCATGACCAGCCTGAGAGTGAGTGATGTGGTGTCGGGTACCTGAGGTCTCTGTACATGCTGGATTGTATGGGCAGACCATGGTGATCTTTGCCCGTCCTCTCCGTGTAAACCCAAGTGCCTCCAACGCCAGCGGACTGCTCGTACACCACAGGAGGGGCGAAGACGTGCGGCTTGGCCAGCAGGTGCCGGGCAGCGCAGAGTCCGCTCGCCCCCGCTCCGATCAAGGCCACTTGCAGCTGGCGGCCCGTCATCACCACTATATAAAACGTGGCGCCGAGTCCAGTCTCCAAGTCCTTTCACAAACACGTCTGTGCCGTGCCCGAGGCCGGGTCTGTGCTGTGCCCGGCGCGCTGCCTGCGCCTGTGGCCGGGCCTGTGTCTGAGCCCGTGGCCGGGCCTGTGCTGTGCCCGGCGCGCTGCCTGCGCCTGTGGCCGAGCCCGAGGCCGGGCCTGTGCTGTGCCCGGCGCGCTGCCTGCGCCTGTGGCCGAGCCCGAGACCGGGCCTGTGCTGTGCCCAGCGCGCTGCCTGCGCCTGTGGCCGAGCCCGAGGCCGGGCCTGTGCTGTGCCCGGCGCGCTGCCTGCGCCTGTGGCCGAGCCCGAGGCCGGGCCTGTGCTGTGCCCAGCGCGCTGCCTGCGCCTGTGGCCGAGCCCGAGGCCGGGCCTGTGCTGTGCCCGGCGCGCTGCCTGCGCCTGTGGCCGCGGCTGCTGCACCTCCACGGCGAGCAGCGCTCCCCCGCCCCCAGCAAAACACACGACCCACACAGGACAGGGCGGGGCAGGGCGACAGCTGAAGAATCTCAGCGTTAAACCCAGGACGCGTCCCCTTGTAAACGTCTCCAGGCTCCACCGGACTGAGAGAGTCGGCGCTGCCGCTGGCGGCTGTTCATTGTCAACCACAAGCCTCCATGTACCGCCGCCAGGCAGAGCGGCAGTGGGCGGCGCAGGGTGAGAGACAAACAAACATCTTCATTTTATAAATCCTCTCTGAAGGTATTCGGGGGTGGAAAAAAAAGCACGTCCTTGGTTTGTGCCATTTTGTGCAGTTGCTTTTGGTTTTCCCCTGGTCTGTGTGGCCCCGCACAGGGCCCGCTCAGCTCAATAGACAATAAGTGCAGGAGGAGGCCATTCGGCCATTCAATGTGATCATGGCTGATCATTCTCAATCAGTATCCCGTTCCTGCCTTCTCCCCATGCCCCCTGACTCCGCTATCCTTAAGAGCTCTATCTAGCTCTCTCTTGAATGCATTCAGAGAATTGGCCTTCACTGCCTTCTGAGGCAGAGAATTCCACAGATTCACAACTCTCTGACTGAAAAAGTTTTTCCTCATATAAACATAGAAAATTGGTGCAGGAGTAGGCCATTCAGCCCTTCAAGCCTGCACCGCCATTCAATATGATCATGGCTGATCATCCAACTCAGTATCGCACGGTAGGGCGGCACGGTAGCGCAGCGGTAGAGTTGCTGCTTTACAGCGAATGCAGCGCCGGAGACTCAGGTTCGATCCTGACTACGGGTGCTGCACTGTAAGGAGTTTGTACGTCCTCCCCGTGACCTGCGTGGGTTTTCTCCGAGATCTTCGGTTTCCTCCCACACTCCAAAGACGTACAGGTATGTAGGTTAATTGACTGGGTAAATGTAAAAAATTGTCCCTAGTGGGTGTAGGATAGTGTTAATGTGCGGGGATCGCTGGGCGGCGCGGACTTGGTGGGCCGAAAAGGCCTGTTTCCGCGCTGTATATATATGATATGATATGATATGATAGTATCCCGTACCTGCCTTCTCTCCATACCCCCTGATCCCTTTAGCCACAAGGGCCACATCTAACTCCCTCTTAAATATAGCCAATGAACTGGCCTCAACTACCTTCTGTGGCAGAGAATTCCACAGATTCACCACTCTCTGTGTGAAAAAGGGCCAGCCCAGCCAGGGCCCGCTCAGCTCAGGGCCTGCCTGCCCGTCCAGTGATTGCAATGGCTTCACCTTCACGACACAATTTTTACGTGTGATCTTTTGGATTTTGTTATAATTCTGCATGTGTTTTCCATTCTGGTTCTCTTTGAAAATGTAGTGAAAAATATTAGTTAGACACAAAATGCTGGAGTAGCTCAGCGGGACAGGCAGCATCTCTGGAGAGAAGGAATGGATGACGTTTCGTGTCGACACCCTTCTTCAGACTTACGCCTTAAATTGCTTGCTGCTAATCCATCATCAAGATTTGCTGCTCAATCTACTCTCCGGCACCAGTGATGCCTTGGAACTGTGGCCTGGCAGCTCTTTCCATCAACAGTGATACCCAGGTATTAGAAAAATAGAAGATAGGTGCAGAAGTAGGCCATTCGGCCCTACGAGCCAGCACCGCCATTCAATATGATCATGGCTGATCATCAAAAATCAGTTCCTGCTTTTTCCCCATATCCCAAGAGCTAAATCTAACTCTCTCTTGAAAACATCCAGTGAATTGACCTCCACTGCCTTCTGTGGCAGAGAACAACACAGATTCACAACTCTCTAGGTGAAAAAGGATTTCCTCATCTCAGTACTAAATGGCCTACCCCTTATTCTTCAACTGTGACCCCCCTGGTTCTGGACTCCCCCAAAGGGGGATCAGCTCTTCCATGCATGTTCATTGTTGTTCGTCGGTGGCCCGTTTGACCAGGGTTGCAACATGACAATAAGAGTAGAAATCTTGGCTGATTTGACTTTGTTGTCTTAACATAGAAACATAGAAAATAGGTGTAGGAAGAGGTCATTCGGCCCTTCGAGCCAGCACCACCATTCATTGTGATCATGGCTGATCGTCCACAATCAATAACCCATGCCTGCCTTCTCCCCATATCCCTTGATTCCACTAGCCCCTAGAGCTCTATCTAACTCTCTCTTAAATCCATCCAGTGATTTGGCCTCCACTGCCCTCTGTGGCAGAGAATTCCACAAATTCACAACTCTCTGGGTGAAAAAGTTTCTTCTCACCTCAATTTTAAATGGCCTCCCCTTTTTTCTAAGACTGGCCCCTGGTTCTGGACTCGCCCAACATTGGGAACATTTTTCCTGCATCTAGCTGGTCCAGTCCTTTTATAATTTTATGTGTTTCTATAAGATCCCCTCTCATCCTTCTAGACTCCAGTGAATACAAGGCTAGTCTTTTCAATCTTTCCTCGTATGACAGTCCCGCCATCCCAGGGATCAATCTCGTGAACCTACGCTGCACTGCCTCAATTACAAGGATGTCCTTCCTCAAATTAGGAGACCAAAATTGTACACAATTGTACTCCAGATGTGGTCTTACGAGGGCCCAATACAACTGCAGAAGAACCTCTTTACTCCTATACTGAAATCCTCTTTACACCTACACTGAAATGTTATGAAGGCCAACATTCCATTAGCTTTCTTCTCTGCCTGCTGTACCTGCATGCCAACTTTCAGTGACGTGTACAAGGACACCCAGGTCTCGCTGCACCTCCCCCTTACCTAACCTAACTCCATTGAGATAATAATCTGCCTCCTTGTTTTTGCCGCCAAAGTGGATAACCTCACATTTATCTCTATTATACTGCATCTGCCACGCATCTGCCCACTCACTCAACCTGTCCAGGTCAGCCTGCAACCTCCTAACATCCTCTTCACAGTTCACACTGGCACCCAGCTTTGAACCCAGCCTTGAGCCCAGGCTCGATTATAATTGCAGAAACATAACCACTGCACCTTCTCAGATTAACCCCTTATCTGTAGATTGGAGATTAAATTTTGGAGATGTGTGGAATACATACAACTTTTTACATTTTCTTCGCATAGTGGAGCAAACCCAAAGAAGCACTGATTATCTAATTTTTTTTTAATTGTCTTACATTCGGATGACACGGTGGTGCAGTGGTAGAGATGCTCCCTTTACAGCGAATGCAGCACCAGAGACTCGGGTTCGATCCTGACTATGGCTGCTGTCTGTACGGAGTTTGTACGTTCTCCCCGTGACCTGCGTGGGTGTTCACCGAGATCTTCGGTTTCTTCCCACACTCCAAAGACGTACAGGTTTGCCTCCTCTGGCAGCTCGTTCTATACACCCACCACCTTTTGTGTGAAAACGTTGCCGCTCAGGTTCCTTGGCACTTTGGCCTTCATCAGTCAGAGTATTGAATATAGAAGTTGGGAGGTCATGTTGCAGTTGTATAAGACGTTGGTGGGACCGCATTTAGAATATTGTGTTCAGTTCTGGGCACCATGTTATAGGAAAGATATTGTCAGGGTTCAGAAAAGATTTACGAGGATGTTGCCAGGACGAGAGGGTGTGAGCTATAGGGAGAGGTTGAGTAGGCTGGGTCTCTATTCCATAGAGTGCAGGAGGATGAGGGGAGATCTTATAGAGGTGTATAAAATCATGAGAGGAATAGATCGGGTAGATGCACAGAGTCTTTTGCCCAGAGTAGGGGAATCGAAGACCATAGGTTCAAGGTGAAGGGGAAAAGATTTAATAAGAATCCGAGTGGTAACTTTTTCACAGAAAGGGGGGTGGGTGTATGGAACAAGCTACCAGAGAAGGTAGTTGAGGCTGGGACTATCCCATCGTTTAAGAAACAATTGGACAGGTACATGGATAGGACAGATTTGGAGGGATATGGACCAAGTGCAGGCAAGTGGGACGAGTGTTTTTATCGCACATTGTTGGCCGGTGTGGGGGAGTTGGGCCGAAGGGCCTGTTTCCACACTGTATCACTCTATGGCTCTATGACTCTATTTCATCCCAACTTCAATACAATACTCAGCCTGGTGAAGCCAATGTGCCAAAAGCCTCTGGGCCACCCTATCTACATGTGATGCCACTTGAAGAAACTACGTACCCATCCCTCTGCTCTGCACCACTCCATGGAGCCCTGCCATTCACTGTGAAGATCCTGGCCCTGGTTGGACTTCCCAAAATACACCCCACACTTACCTGTACTACACCCCACATAATACACACCATACTCATCTTTTATAGAAGCTCTGTTATTTATTTTACTGAACAGAAATAGAGAGAAGGCTTTGGACATTATTGGTGATGAGTTTGAGATTTACTTGAAGAAATAAAAAAGATAGTAATGAAGAATGAGGTAATTTTCTGTAGACAGTGCAATGATGCTGGCTGGCACAGGACATACTGAATACTTTGGAGCAGAGCTGTGGAGTTGATACCCAAAACACCCGACTCCAACTCCAACTCCTTGATTTCTTATGTATCCGACTCCGATTCCAACCCCGTCTCCTAAGTTTGGAGACCTTGAAAACGGTCTCAACCATTTCCCTGTTAGGGTAAAAAATTATGTTTCAGAGAGTAAATAATATTTCTTAGCTCCTGAGATGGAGCACAGAACAGGCAGCAGAGGAAAGTGATAATACAGCTATTAGTAGAGCCAGGGACACATGAGGCATGGGATGTTTGGCACATGTAACTTGGACACTAGAAATTACAGTCATGTCCATATGGTCCAGCTTATGAGCATGGTGGAGACTTGACATTTTTAAATCAGGGGTTGTGGGTTGGTGTGTGAACTAATGAGAAAATTCAGAAGAACCAGTGTGAAATTCTGGCCTGGAAATTACGTTCAAGATTGTGGTCCAGTTTCTGGCATGCCGATGTGGCCTGTGAAAGAGAGTATCACCGTGCGGTCATGGTCAGCATTTTCGGCAGGAGGTCCTTAGATTACAAGGATCTGAAGAAAAATGGGAAGATGGATTATAATCATACTTCACAATCACTGAAAAGTGCTCTGTGGATCAGCATTCTTCCAGAAATGAATAGAATCTTCACAAAGGTTGATGTAAGTTTGCAGGCGTGATTGTTAAACTAAATGGTTGACCGCCAAACATGTTCGATCATTGTTAAAATAAATAGTTGACCTGTGAACAATGGTTGTCAACAGAGATGTGTATCAATTGTTGATGGGTCGGAATATATATGAATGAATGTTCAGTCTCACTCCATTGACAGGTTGCTGCGCTATTTTGTGGTTGTAAATTCGAGAGATACTGCAGATTTAAAGTAAATTGTCACACATCATCGGGTATAAGGACATGACAAAGAAACATGAAGTGGCCAATAATATTGGGAATGGAAATGGACCGCAAAGAAGGGCGGCACGGTGGCGTAGCGGCAGAGTTGCTGCCTTACAGTCCCGGGCCCGGGTTCGATCCTGACTACGGGTGCTGTCTGTACGGAGTTTGTACGTTCTCCCCATGACCCACGTGGGTTTTCTCTGAGATCTTCAGTTTCCTCCCACATTCCAAAGATGTACAGGTTTGTAGGTTAATTGGCTTGGTATAAATGTAGATTGTCCCTCATGTGTGTGTGGGCTAGTGTTAATGTGCGGGGATCGCTGGTCGGCGTGGACTCAGTGGGCTGAGGGGCCTGTTTCCGTGCTGTATCTCTAAGGTAAACTAAACTATACATGCTGAACAGAACTGCTAATGATGAACTATCTCCACTACCTATGGCTTATGAACTTTCTCCCCCCCTACTCAAATCAGTCTGAACAAGGGTCCTGACCGGAAATATCACCTGTCCAATTGTTCCAAAAATCGGGTAATATTGGATCAGAAACATCTGTTGCAGATGCTGAAAATATGAAATAGAGCTGACCTATGGATCAACAATCTTGACCCAAAATATCAACTCTGTTTTTCTCCTAGCAGTGCTGCCTGCTCCGTTGGGTGCTTCCAGCATTTTCTGTGTTTGTTTAATTTTCTCTGTCAACAGGGATGTGCAATAATTTTATTTTGTGTAGAATGTGGGAAAGATATATAATATTCGTCATGTTTATTATCCAAAATGAATAATTTTTTTCACGTTTTCATCTTTTCCATTGGTAACATTTTTTTAAATAGTAATGTTAAAAATAGTAATTATGATAAGAATTTTCATAATCCAAACTACAAATATTATTAAACTGATACATTATGAAAGTATAATTTGTCTGTTTGGAATAAATACTGAAGTTGTGAATTTTCCTTTACAACCTAAGGTGCACATGCCAATATATATTTTAATTAATGCTCTGGAAGATGTTCTTTAACATCTCTGTTGTAAGAAATACTAAATAACTGTTTGCACACACACGTACAAACACACACACACACACAGGCGCACACACATTTAGTATTAATCTTGAAAACCGAGAAGAAAGTGAAATCAGATTATTCAAAACGATAAATATGACACAGTGAAAGGCCTGGGTAGAGTGGATGTGAAGAGGATCTTTCCACTAGTGGGAGAGTCTGGGGCCAGAGGTCATGGCCTCAGAATAAAAGGACATTTCTTTAGGAAGATGAGCAGGATTTTCTTTAGTCAGAGGGTGTTTACGAAGATGTAGCCAGAACTAGAGGGTCTGAGCTTTAGGTAAAGGTTGAGTGGGCTGGGACACTATTCCTTGGAGTTCCAAGGAATAGAGGGGTGATCTTATAGAGCTGTATAAGATCATGAGAGGGTGGTGGATGTATGGAACAAGCTGCCAGAGGAGGTAGTTGAGGCAGGAACTATCCCACCATTTAAGAAGCAGTTAGACAGGTACAGGACAGGTTTGAAGGGATATGGACCAAATGCTGGCAGGTGGGACTGGTGTAGCTGAAGTCTGAAGAAGGTCTCGACCCAAAATGTCACATATTCCTTCTCTCCAGAGATGCTGCCTGTCCCGCTGAGTTACTCCAGCATTTTGTGTCTATCTAGTGTAGCCGGGACATGTGTGGTTAAGGTGGGTCGAAGGGCCTGTTTCCACACTGTATCACTCCATGACTCTATGGAATGGTGGTGAATCTGTGGAATTCATTGCCGTAGAAGATCGTGGAGACCAAGTTAATAGATATTTTTGGCAGAGATAGATAAATTCTTGATTAGTATGGGTATCAGGGGTTAGGGGGAAAAGGCAGGAGAATGGGGTTGAGGGTGAGAGTTAGATCAGCCATGATTGAATGGCGCAGTGGACGATGGGCTGAATGGCCTAATTCTGCTCCTATCACTTATGAACATGAACATGAAATCAAATGCCTCTGAATTTGGACATAATAAGCATGACACCAGCTAACATTCAGAGAAAGAGAATTCTGATATTTTGTGTAAAAGATTTCTTCTCAGCTCGGTCTTAAATGGCCTGTCTTATCCTCATTTTGGATTCTCCACTGCGAGTAAATAATTTCTTGTCATTGAGTCTGTTATTCCCTCTCAGAATCTTACCTTGCCTCAAATAAATCAATTTTTATTCTTCTAAATTTTCCAGTGACTATATGCAAAGCTTCTTCAATCAGTTTTCACACGTCAAATCCCCTCATCCCGGAAATCCATTCCATAAATTTACACCATACTGATTCAAAGACTGGTTTACCTTTATTCCGTACAGAGATTAAAACCTTCCTTTTTTTTTGTTACACATTGTCCTTGTGACAAAAACCAACAAAGCATTTATCTTTCTCATTACTTCATGTATCTGGATATTTATGATATTTATGTTTTCTCTCTCTTGGATCACATTTAGATCACCACATTTAGATCACATGTTCCGATAATCCATCTTTACATTTCTTGCTAATTTACACATAATCTATTGCTTCCACTTTGCCATTTTTAGTTAATCATTGCTGCTTCCTTTAACACTGCAAACACATGGATTATTATGTTTCTGTAAAATTATAAGCCTCTTTTGGAATGTGGAATTCTCTCACTCGAAACACTTTGAAACAGCATTCGCATATTTGAACATGCGATTTCGTAGAGAATAAGGAAAAGGCCCCTCAGCCTGACTTGTCCATGCTGACTAATGTAACCTTTGCTAATTCAATTTTCTTCCATTTGGCCCATTTTCCTCTATTCCTTTACTATCCGTGCACCTGTTCAAATGCTTTTTCAGCGCAGTGATTATACCTGCTTCTAACTTGCATCACCCTCTGTATGAAAAATCTGCCCCTAGGTATCTGCTTTTAATATTTCCCCTGTGAGCTTAAACTCTAGTCCTCTAGTTTTGGACTCCCTACTCCTTGGGAAAAGATGTGAATATCTACCCTGTCTTTGGCAGTCAGAATCTTATAAATCTCTACGGTCACCCCCCTCAGCTTCTTGCTCTCCAGTGAGAACAATCCCAGCATTTTCAACTTGTATTAAAGCCCCCCCATTCCAGCCACCATTCTGATGAATCTCTTCTGCATTCTTTCCAGCATTCCTTTCCACAGTGTGGTGACCAGAACTGCAGATAATATTCCAAGCGTGGCCTAACCAATGGTTTGTACAGCTGCAATATGATATCCCATTTCTTACCCTCAATACCTGTGCCTATGAAGACAAACAAGCTCCATGTCTTCTTCACTTGCGTGACCATTTTCAGGGAACTATGAATTTACACCCCAAGTTCACTCTGCACAGTAATGCTTCTAAGGACCCTGCAGTTGACTGCTAATTCCATCTGCCACTGATACACCCAAATCTTAATGGTTAAATGGTTCAATGTTACATTATTGTCACATGTACTGAGGTACAATGAAATTCATTGTTGCATTCAGTTCAGTCCAGGTCCACCATTGATTTTCCAGCACCCTTTGTTCCAGAACCTTGCCAGATTATTTGTTTTTCCAGACCAACAGAGGTCATGGCCTTGGTGAACCGAGATACCGGCCCACAGAGTCGGCTGTGGACGTCAGTTATGGGAATGGATCTGCCGGATCTGGCCGGGCCGGACTTCTAGAGGCCTGGCACCACAACCCAAAATCGGCACAGAAGTCCAGATGAGGTCGAGAGGGGTCATCTCACTCACCTTAGGTGCCACATTTTCTGGGGAACTTCAAGTGCGCTCTCCTAATTTTGTCCAGATTAAAAAAGGTGTCGGACCATAAGTTGCTGGAAATTCGGTGGTGGACTATACAGGTGCTCATCAGCTTACGATGGGGTTCCATTCCGAGAAACCCATCGCAAACCGAAAATATTGTACGTCGAAATGCATTTAATACGCCTGATCACGTGGCCGGAAGCGAGCGGCGGCTCGCTACGGGTTACTGCCATTTGCACCATCTCAAAGTCAAAATATCGCAAGTCGAAGCATCGTAAGACGGGGGGGGGCACCTGTACACAAGCACATCTTAGATACAGTGCAAGTGTATTGAAATAGTACACTGAGACAGTATACAAGAGTCACCAGATTTGGCACCATTTTCGAGTCCCAGTTGTTGAAAGTGCAGAGTTTCTTAACCTGGCCAAGCAGGACGGTTGGCCTGGCAGTGTTGCAGGCACTGCTTGGCCAAGCGTAGTCTTTGATGTCCTCCACTGCTGCTCCACCACTCCATGCAGCTGCAGGTCACGTCTGGTCCATGTGCTCGGCCTCTTGGAATGGCGTCCGATCCAGCCGAGCCCCAGGCTGCTGCGGGGCCTCCAGTGACCCACTCCACTGTGGAGGTGCACTGCACTGCACTGCCTCCCATAGCCGGTCTGCTTACCGCCCCCCGGTTCCAACTCCGACTCCCACATCTACGGTCCTCGGGGAGGCAGGGGCCGGGCTCGGCCGCTTCCCTCTCCGGGCATGTTGCCGGTTCCACAGCAGGCCTGATGTCGGGTGTGACCACAGCTCAGTGGGATCCTTCTGCCGCATGGCTGATTAGGATTCCATCTGATCTATCAACATCTTCAACCATCCTCGCTATATACAACTCTAATAATCTTCACATCACCAGCAAACTTACTCATCAGACAACAGCATAAGATGCTGGAGTAATTCAACAGATCATTCAGCATCTCTGGAGAACATGGATAGGTGATATTTCGGATCGAGTCCCTTCTTCAGACTAATTGTCATGGGGGGGGGGGGAGAAAGCTCAGAAAAGAGTGGGAAAGAGGCAAGGTCTGACAGGCAGATACAGGGAAGGCTGTTTTCATTGGCAGATGTGTGGACAAAGGCTAGAAATGAAAATAAAAGATGAGAGGAGTAAATTACGAAGAAAGAGGAAGGGATAAATGTGGAAGGTAACTGTGCAGGATAGTGGGAGAAATGGGTGTGTGTCCAAGTGGGGAACAGGGAAGAGAGGTGGGGGGGGGGGGGGAAGGGAGAGGACACAACTTGTGTTCACAACCGCTAAAAGTTGTGAACACTGCCCAGTCCATCTCCGGCTCTGACCTCCCCACCATCGAAGGAATTTATTGGAGTTGCTGCCTCAAAAAGGCAGCCAGCTTCATCAGAGACCCACATCACCCTGGCCACACACTCATTTCACCCCTGCCATCGGGAAGAAGGTACAGGAGCCTGAAAACTGTAATGTCCAGGTTCAGGAACAGCTTCTTCCCCACAGCCATCAGGCTATTAAACACGACAACCTCAAATAAGCTCTGAACTACAATAGATTATTATTATTATTATTATTATTTACAGTGTACTATATTTACATATTTCTGTTATGCTGCAGCAAGTAAGAATTTCATTGCTCTAACTCAGACATATGACAATAAAACACTCTTGTCTCTTGAGGAAGGGTGTTACCTAAAATTGGATAATTCAATGTTCATACTGTTTGATTGTAAGCTACACAAGGGGAATTTGAAGTCGCGTGGATAAGACTTTCCTATTGGACCCTGAAGGGCCTACTTTCTGCCTAGCTATCTTATTGCTCCTATTATTTTTAGAAAAGGTTTTTGGAATTCTCTTTAATTCAGTTGGAGTGAACCATTTCACGTCCCCGTTTTGCCATCCTGGCTACTTAAGATCTCTCCTATATCTCAATAAACCTTTAAAGGACTCACTGAGTCATACCGCAATGAAACACGCCCTTGGGACCAATTTTCCCATCTACGCTAATACCGCCTGCCCACATTTGGCCCATATCACTCTAAACCATTCCTATCCATGAACCTGTCCAAATGACTTATAAATGTCGTTATAGTACCTGCTTCAATTGCCTCCACTGGTAGCTCATTCTATATATCCACCACCCTCTGAGTGAAAAAGTTGCCCCTCAGGTTCTTATTAAATATTTTCCTCTCTCAACTTAAACCTCTAGTTTTTGAATTCCCCTACACCTCATATATCCCCTTCATCCTTTTATACACCTCTAGAAGGTCACCCCTCAGCCCCCTGCACTCGAAATAATAAAGTCCTAGCCTGCCAAATCTCTCCTTATAGAACAGGGCCTCTAGTCATAAGGTCATTAGTGATAGGAGCAGAATTAGGTCAATTGGTCTGTCAAGTCTACTCCGCTATTCAATCATGGCTGATCTATCTCTTGCTCCTAACCCCATTCTGCTGCCTTCTCCCCATAACCCCTGACACCCGTACTAATCAAGAAATTAGAGATATGGGTACATGTCCAAGTGGGGAACAGGGAAGAGAGGAGGGGAAAGGGAGAGGGTGGGTTGTTACCTAAAGTTGAAGAATTCTATGTTCATACCGTGGAATATGAGGTGCTGTTCTTTCAGTTTGTGTGTGGCTTCACTCTGGCAATGGAAGCCCATGATAAAAAGGTCAATATGGGAATGGAAAAGGGAGTTTAAATAGTTTGCAACCGGGAGATCCACTTGGCCCAGAAACAAGAAAGACAGTCCTATCTATCTCTCCCTTAAAAATATCCATTGACGGCCTGTGGGAAAGAATTCCACAGATTCACCATCCTCTGACTAAAGAAATTCTTCCTCATGTCTTTGCTAAAGGAACGTCCTTTAATTCTGAGGCTATGCCCTCTAGTCCTAGACTCACCCACTCAAGTCTAACTGGAAACATCCTCTCCACATTCACTCTATCCAAGCCTTTCACTATTTGGTAAGTTTCAATGAGGTCCCTCCTCATCCTTCTAAACTCCAGCGACTGGTCAACTGGTCATCATATGTTAACCCACTCATTCCTGGGATCATTCTGGTAAACCTCCTCTGGACCGTCTCCAGAGTCAGCACACCCTTCCTTGGATATGGTGCCCAAAATTGCCCACAATATTCCAAATGCAGCCTTACCAGCACCTTATAGAGCCTCAGCATTACATCCCAGTTTTTGTATTTTTGCTTCGCCGATTTCTGGATTCTCTCCCCATTTAGAAAATAGTCTACGCCCTTATTCCTACTACCAAAATGCATGACTCCACACTTTGCTACACTATATTCCACCTGCCACTTCTCTCCCAACCTGTCCAAGTCCTTCTGCAGAGTCCCTGCTTTCTCTACACTACCTGCCCCTCCACCTATTTTCGTATCATCTGCAAGCTTGGCCACAAAGCTTTCAATCCCCTCATCAAAATCACTAATATATTTTGTGAAGAGCTGCGGCCCCAGCACCGAGCCCTGCGGAACACCGCTAGTCACTGGCAGCCAACCAGAAAAAGACCCCTTTATTGCCACTCTTTGTCTTCTGCCATCCAGCCAACCTGCTATCCATGCCAGTATCTGCCCTCTGATACCATGGGCTCTCATCTTCCTTAGCAGCCTCTTCGATTAAAAGATCTCCCCTTCACAAAACCATGCTGACTTTGGCCTATTTTATCATGAACTTCTAAGTATTCCATAACCTCATTCTTTATAATGGACTCTAAAATTTTACCAACCACTGAAGTCAGACTAACCGGCCTATAGTTTTCACTTTGTTCCCTTTCTGTACAGCAGGGTAATATTGACAATTTTCCGATCATCTGGAATCATTCCTGACTAATGATTCTTGAAATATCACCATCAATGCCTCCACAATGTCTAACCACCTCTTTTAGAACCCTAGGGTGCAGTCCACATGACATCCACCTTCAGCCGTTTCAGTTTCCCAAGCACCTTATCCCTAGTAATAGCCACTCCATGAACTTTCACCCCCTGACTGTCTTGAATTTCTGCCAGTGATGTCCTTTCAAGGAACAATGTACCTGCACTCCTAGATCCCTAATGCTCTACAACGCTCCTCAGGGCCCTGACATTCACTGTGAAAGTCCTGCTACTGCACAAAATGCAACATCTGTTTTTACCTGCATTAAATTCCATTAACCATTCCGCAGCCCATTTGCACAGCTGATCAAGATCCTGTTATAATTTTTGATAAACATCTATGATACCATCCACTTTAGTGTCATTTGCAAACTTACTGATCATGCCTTGTACATTCTCATCCAAATCATTGATATAAATCAAAACTGCAATGGGCCCATGACCTATCGCAGAGGCACACCACTAGTCACGGGCATCCAGTCTGAAAAGAATCTTCCACTATCACCATCTGCTTCCTTCCATGAAGCCAATTCTCCATCCAGTCATCGAGCTCTCCCTGGATCCCATACAAATCAAAGCAGAGTAGCCTATCATGTGGAACCTTATCAAATACCTTGGTGAAGTCCATAAAGACAACGTCTATCGCTTTGCCCTCGTCAACTTTTTGGTTACTTGTTCAAAAAACTCAATCAGATTCATCAGACACGATTTCCCACATACAAAACAATGCTGACTATCGCTAATCAGCCCCTGTCTACCCAAATGCATATACATCCTATACCTCAGAATCCTCTCCAGTAACTTGCCCACCACAGATGTTAGGCTCACTGATCTATAGTTCTCAGAGCATTCCTTTGTGGGCCTTAAATAGATGCACAACCCAGCCTCCAGTTTTCGGGCACCTCACCCATGCCTAATGATGAGTCATATATCTCACCCAGGGCTGCTGCAATTTCTTCTCTAGCTTCCCACTATGTCCTTGGATATATCTGATTAGGCACAAAATATTTATCCATCTTCATATGCCTTAGGAAGTCCAGCACTTCCTTGACTATAATAAGCACTATCCTCAAGACATCTCCATTACCTGTTCCAAATTCCCAAGTCATCATGTCTTTCTCCATGATAAAACTGAGGAGAAATTCTCATTGAGGACCTTGCCCACCTCCTGTGGCACCACACAGATATGGCCGCTTTGGTTTCTGAAGGGCCCACTCTCTCTAGTGACATTTTTTCCCTTAATATAAAATTTATTTGGATTTTCTTTCATATTATCTGCCAGAGCTATACCCTGCCTCCCCTTTGGCCTCCTGATTTTCTTCTTAAGTATGATCCTCAGTACCAGAAACTCCTCCAGGGATTCACTTGATCCCAGCTGTCAATACCTGCCTCATAGCATTTTATTTTCGTGACCAGGGCCTCAATTTATGTCGCCAGTAAGCTTCCTTACTCCTGCTTGCCTTATCCTTCAACCTAACAGGAACATGCAGGCCCTGAACTCTTGTCATCACACTTTTAAAAGCATCCCACTTTCTGGATGCTCTGCTGCAATCAACTTGAGCTGTCTAATACCATCTAGATATCCTGTCTAATACCATCAAAATTGTCTTTGGCCCAATTCAGAATTTTAACGAGTGGGCATATTGTATTTATCTATAACTATATTAAAGCCCATTGGAACTGTGGTCGCTGCTCCCAAAAACCTGCCCTCAGGCACTTCAGTCAATTGACTGTCCCTGTTTCCTAGGAGTAGATCAAGCTTTGGCCTCTCCCTTGTAAGGCCCTTTACATGTTGCCCGAGGAAACTTTGCTGAACACATTTGACAAATTCTAGTGTAGGAAGGAACTGCAGATGCTGTTTAAACCGAAGATAGACACAAAATGATGGAGTAACTCAGCGGCAGGCAGCATCTCTGGAGACAAGGAATGAGTTTCTTTAGGTCTGAAAGGTCTCGACCCAAAATATCACCCGTTCCTTCTCTCCAGAGATGCTGCCTGTCCTGCTGAGTTACTCCAGCATTTTGTGTCTATCTTTGATAAATTCTACCCATGTAGGCCCTTGACTATCTGGCAATCCCAATCTATTTTGGGAAAGTTAAAATCCCCTACAATGACTACTCTTGCAGCAACCAACAATCTCTTGGCATTTTATTCTTCTAATTCCCGTTGATTATTAGGGGGCATAATGTAGATGCCCAACAAGGTGTTCATCCCCTTTTGTCCCTCAGCTCCACCCATAAAGCCCAACTGGATAACCCATCAGTAATGTCATCTCAGACTATTGCCGTGCAGCAGTCCGAGTTGACATAAGGAGAATGCCAATTCTCCTTAATCAATACAGCAACACCCCTTGTAGGAAAGAACTGCAGATACTGGT
Organism: Rhinoraja longicauda; assembly: GCF_053455715.1. Classification (NCBI taxonomy): domain Eukaryota; kingdom Metazoa; phylum Chordata; class Chondrichthyes; order Rajiformes; family Arhynchobatidae; genus Rhinoraja; species Rhinoraja longicauda. The sequence goes on from NC_135958.1 coordinate 42,690,856, forward strand.
TTAAATCGAAGGTAGACACAAAATGCTGGAGTAACTCAGCGGGTCAGGGAGCATCTCTGGAGAGAAGGAATGGGTGACGTTTCGTGTCGAGATCCTTCTTCAGACTGAGGGTCTCGACCCGAAACATCACCCATTCCTTCTCTCCAGAGATGCTGCCTGACCCGCTGAGTTACTCCACCATTTTGTGTCTACCTTCAAGCAACACTCCCTTCTCTTTTACCTTCACCTCTCTCACACCTGTAGCACCTGTCCTCTGGATTCTGGAACACTAAGCTGCTAATACAGTCCCTTTCTTAGCCATTTTTTCCCATAACGGCTTCAACGTCCCAGTAGTGTGTACCAATCCACATCCTGAGCTTTACCCGTCATGTCTCTCACAGTAAAATTAATGGAATTCAATTCCATTGTCCCTCCTCACTCTCTGCTCAAGTTTACTCCTACATTCCAAAGACATACAGGTTTTGTAGGTCAATTAGCTTTTGAAAATTAGTGTGCAGGATACAGACCTAGGATAGATGATCATTGGTCGGCGCAGACACAGATACTGTATCTCTAAAGTAAATTAACCATTCTGGTAAACCCCCACAACACCCTCTCCATAGCCTCAACATCTTTCCTGCAAAGGGGCAACAGAACTGCACGCAATACTCCAAATGCAACCTCACCAACTTCATGTAGAGCTGCATCATGACTTCCTGAAGCTTATATTCAATGCCCCTCGCAATGATGGCAAGCATACCATATGCCTTCTTTACCATGCCATCCACATGTGCCGCCACCTTCACTTAGCTATGAACTTCGACGTCAAGATTCCTCTGCACTTCAACGCTGTTAAGGCTCTTGCAATTAACTGTACACTCTCTCCTCACATTCACCCTCCCAAAGTGCAACACCTTGCACTTGCTTGGCTTAAGCTCCATTTGCCATTTCTCTGCCGATTTCTGCAGCTGATCGATATCCTGCTGTATCTTGTGAAAGCATTCCTCGCTGTCTGCGACTCCTCCAATTTTGGTGCCAACAGCAAATTTACTGACCAAACCATCTGTATTTACATCTAGGTCATTGATATATATCACAAACAGCAAAGGTCCCAGTACAGATCCGTCTGGAACTCCATTGGTCACAGACCTCTAGGCAGAGTATCTATCTTCCAGCACAACCATCTGTCTTCTCTCAATAAGCCGGTTCTGAATCTATACAAACTAGCCATTGTGAATCACACACATCTTAATCTTCCGGATCAGCCTACCATGAGGGACCTTATCAAAAGCCTTACTAAAATCTATGTCAGCAACATGCCCTTTGTCACCTCCTGAGAAAACTCAATCAAGTTAGCGAGAGACAAGATGTGCACATACAAATCCATGCTGGCTAACCTGAGTTAACCCATTCTCTTCCAAACAGGAGTAAATCCTACCTCGAAGAATTATTTCCAATAGTTTCCCAACCACTGACATGAGTCTCACTGGTTTATAGCACCCTGGATTTTCTCAACTTCCTTTCTTAAACAAAAAAACATCAGCCACCCTCCAGACCTCTGGAAGCTCATTAGTGAATAAACAAAGACCCTTGACAAGGCCCCCACAATCTCCTTTCTTACCTTGCTCAATAATCTGGGATAGATCCCATCAAGCCCAGGGGAACATAATGCTCTTCACAAGAGCCTCAGCATCACCTCCTACTCGATCTCAAACTGCCCTAGCATATTTGTATTCTCCACACTTAGCTCACTGTCCTTCAAGTCCTTCTTCTCGTGAATACAGACGCAAAGTACCCGTTTAGTGCCTCATCTATATCTCCTGACACCAAGCATAGATTCCCTCCTTTATCTCTGAGTGTTCTTAATGTAAGTATAAAGAGCCTTAGGATTTTTCTTCATCTGTCATTATCTTCAATTACATTTCATTATCCATTTTGGCCCTTCTAACCACCTGCTTGAGTTCTTTCCTACTCGCTTTATATTCCCCATAAAGGTCTGATGCCACCTTCCTAAACCCTGACATACACGCCCAGCGCAAATTGGAGGAACAACACCTCATATTTTGCTTGGGCAGCTTACATCCCCGCGGTATGAATATTTATTTCTCTAACTTCAAGCAACCTTTGTCTTCCCTCTCCCTCGTTCCCAGGTCTCCGACTAGTCTGATTGTCCTCGTTTACATGTTATCTGTTTGCTTTATTGTTACCTTCTCCGAGCTAACAATGATCTATTCTACATTTTCCTTGATCTCCAGCCCCTTTGTCTCGTTTTTACCTTACATTTCCTCATCTCTGTATCTCCCTCTCCCCTGATTCAGTCTGAAGAAGGGTCTCGACTCGAAACGTCACCCATTCCATCTATCCAGAATTGCTGCCTATCCCGCTAAGTTACTCCATCATTTTGTGACTATGTACACCTCCTTTCTCCCCTGACCAAGTTTACAACCTCATTAGTCATCCACAGTTCCCTTATCTTGCCGTCTTTATCCCTTCCTCCTTACTGGATGGGCTGATCCTGCATTTTGATAACTATTTCCCTTTTCGACATATGAAATCAATTGCATTCATTACTGCTTTTCATGAAACTTGGACATCTCTAAAAACATGTTTCTCGTAAAAGCTATTATTAATGGGTTTTCATGAAGCTTGGATATTTCAAAATGTACTATAAGTCAAAGTACTTTTTAAGTACTGTCATTATTGCATTGCAGGAAGCAACGCAGTTAATTTGTGTATAGCGGGGTTTTAAGTAAACAGCAAAGCGATAAATGGCTTGCTGCGGGCACTGGTTTGAAAACAAAACTTGGCCTGGACCCTGGTGAATTTCATCGAACTGCTGAGAAATCTTTTATTCTCAATTAAGAAGCTAGAGGAGTTTAATGTCCATTACAAAAGGCAGTATCTCTGTCAATGCAGCACTTTCTCATTACTCGTTTCCCACGAGACTTAGATGTGCAGAGCTTAAAATTGCCACTAAGAGCCAAAGCTGAAATTTGGAGGTATCTGTTGGTATCTAGCCAAACTTGAATTTCTTTATATGTCGCAATATTCTATTCTAAAAGTAATCATTTTCTCACTGAGAAAAAAAAATCAACAATTGCACTTTCGTCGTCCTCTATTCAGAGAATAAACAAACACTTCCTGCAGAAGCATCCAGGAAAGAGGGATATGACCGAAGAAATAACCAACATCCTGTCGATTTCCAAGTGAAATGAATAAACTTTGAGGAAGTTATGGAGTCGGGGTTTTTTTGAGAAGCAGCAACAAACATTTATTATAAAAAATAATTACGAAATAACTTATCTCCTGAAATATGTGTTCCTATTCGTCAACAAAGATGGCACAAGGTTGCAGGATTGGGCTTGTAAAGTATACACGCTTTTTATTCTTCCAATACAATCCAGTGGAAGATTACACACGATCGTTTCAACATTCAAAGCCATTGAAATCACAGTATTTTTGACTGGCAAAATCGGGGCGTTTTAATCTTCCCGATTTTTTTAATGTAAAGATCACATTTCAGTTTAGTGAAAGACTTGGCCTGTCTATTCGACATTCTTCAATGAGTTATCCTCTATTTGCAACGTATTACGCAACACAGCTTCCCTGAATGTAAATCGAGCCCCGCAAACTTCAACTACCCCGTCCTGGTAAATACATTCTCAGGCGGCCGATCACAACCCAACCCATTGCAAGAGATAATTGACAGTGATATTCAGCAATAAAAGGGCCAGATTTTGGAGAGTTGTCCCTCTGAAAGGCTGAATGGGGGCGGGACGCGTGTCCGCCAGGTTTGGTGGGGAGCACAGTCCTTTGGAGGAATTCCAAACACAACTTGAGGACAGACAAAAAAACAAAACAAAACAGATTTCGTAGATGTTATTGAATAGGGAGAGAAGTGAAAGTGAAGTGAGAGGTGTTGAGAAAGGCAGGCAGGCAGGCGGAGTGAGTGCTGGGGTTGTTATTGATGGGGGGAGGGAGGCGGTGTGAGAGCGCGGCTCCAGTCAGGGGGTGACGATTGACGGTGAAGCCACCCAATCCCCGGTGCAGTGGGAGGGGGCGGGGGCGGGGGCGGGGGATTGGTGCGGTTCATGTGGGCGAAGCAGCGGCGACGTGAGGCTGAGCTGAACCCACGGATCAAAAACGGCCGCTGCGCGTCCCCGACAGGCCAGCCGCCAGTGCGCGTCCCCGACAGGCCAGCCGCCAGTGCGCGTCCCCGACAGGCCAACAACCAGTGCGCGTACCCGACAGGCCAGCCGTCAGTGCGCGCGGCCGACAGACCAACAGCCAGTGCGCGTCCCCGACAGGCCAACAACCAGTGCGCGTACCCGACAGGCCAGCCGTCAGTGCGCGCGGCCGACAGACCAACAGCCAGTGCGCGTACCCGACAGCCAGTGCGCGCGGCCGACAGGCCAACAGCCAGTGCGCGCGGCCGACGAGCTAACAGTGCGCGCGGCCGACGAGCTAACAGTGCGCGCGGCCGACGCCAGCTCCACACAAGAGACAACAAATTGCTGTCAGAAGCGGTGCGCGTCACACTCGAGGTCGCGGGGATTCACCTCACCCGCTCAGCTCAGCGCAGTGAGGAGACGGAGACGGGAGACGCGGGAGGAGCGCGCGGGGGGGGGAGCGATGGATCGAGCGCGAAGGGCCTTCAGTGGCCCGGCGCGCCGCTGAGCGAGCCAACAACGCACAGCTGTGCTTCCCTCCGCCCCCTCGATCAGCCCAAGGAAAAGTACATTTTATTTTCCTCGGCCCTCTGGCCAAATCAGAACGGATATTCTCATTGAACAAGATAAAATGCGGCGAAGCTGAAAGTTGTGGTGGTATTTTAAATCTTGGTGGAAGGGGTGTCGGTCAGCGCTGCGATTGTGTGGTGGAAGATGATGCAGAAGCAGCTGCAACGGGATGATGTTTACCGTTGGTTCGGCGAGTTAAATTCCTCACAGAGAGTGGATTTCATTTGCGGGTTGCTCGACCTCTGCATCCCTCTGGAGTTGCGTTTTTTGGGCTCCTGTCTGGAGGACTTGGCCAAGAAGGACTACCATTCTCTCAGGGATTCCGAGATCAAAGCGAACAACGTGGCTGACCTAGCCAGCTTGACCAACATGACAGATGAAGTGGTTCGCAGTAAACTCATCGTCTCCTTGGCCTTACTCTGCTCCGATAACAGGGAGGCATCTGGGGTCTTGTACAGCACCCTTACTCACATCGATTCCATCATTAACAACTATGGCCTTCAGCTTCACGACAGGACTGGCGACGAGTTCCTGCTCTTATTTACCATGGCTTCCAACCATCCTTCCTTCACCTTCCATCAGAAGCAGATCTTGAGGCAGGAGCTGTTGGAAATCCAGAGGATTATTGATAGCACTTCCAATAAAGCTGCTGTCCCTGTCGCGGACACATCGACCACTGCAGCCAACTGGGACAGTACTTCAGCAGTCTGCAAGGTGGGTTGATACACACATACACACACGGTAATACGTGGTAGAAAAATCTTCAATTTCTTCATAAAACTCAGTTTTCAATCGCATTGGGACGCCCCAGAGCCTTCATCTCTATCTGCTGAAATTATATTTACAGTTCCAGTAAGATTTACTGTTTTCAGTTGAATGCACGGCAAATAATTTGTAGGTTGACTTTGTATTCTTTTTTATATTACTTTTAAAAATTCATTAGGAAATTGGATATTTCTCTTCCTTACTGTCTTTTATTTTTGAGAATATGTTTTTAAACTTTATTCTCATTCTTGTAAACCTAAATTGTTTGAAGAGAGTTTTCTTGTCACCTGCCCCAAAACTGAACAATGAAATTCTTACTTGCAGCAGCCCCACAGAGATGTAAACATAGTAGTCTGTGAACACCATAATAAACAGCAAAAAGTTCCATATATATATGAAAAAGCAAACAAACAATAATTGTGCAGACAAGCAATAATAATGCAAAACAAATAATAACTTTGAAGTGGTTTTCAATAGTTTTTTAATCTTTTCATCGAGATGACATTTGTAAATCGGTATCAGTGTCACAGTTTAAAAAAACTTTATATTCAGATGATGCAGCAAGTTTCAATTGATGCCACTGTATCTTTTTCATCTACTTCTTGAAGATATCATCCAAATACATAATGTTTCAATAGTCTTATCTATTTCAACCTCATTACCAGCTCTCTTCATTATTGTTGCTGATGTGGTTTGACTACTTGGTGGATATCTGTGCTTGGACAAGCCAAAGCTTCTCCAAGTTAAAGATTGCCAATTCAAAGTCATTTACTTTAATTTCTACAACAAACTTAATTAGCCACTGGTGCCTTCTGGTTCCCTGATGACTGCTTCGGAGCATTTACAAATCTGTATTCCAAATTTGACCATGAAGTGAGGTCTGACTTGATATCCTCACAACAATAACAAACACACTATCACCTCTTTCTACTAATTCAGCTAATTTGATGTGGAATATTCATTGACAATCTATAGTCAGACTTGACTATCCTGGCCTACGCAAATTTGAATAATCCAAAACTTTGATGCCTGCAGTCTCAGTCATGTCTCGTCTTGTTCATTTTGTGTTGTCTCTTGATTTATCAATAGTTCATTTTTAACATTTTCCTTGTCATCTTGAGATCATTAACCTCACCCTTTTTCAATTCAGTGACTTTCTCCACTTTGACAACTGTCAAGAACATAGCATTCTTCCAACTTGGAACCCTCTCCCCTTCTCCCCATGATTGGTGATTATGCATTTAAATTGTCTAAGGTCTGAATTTCTCCGTAAATTCCTTCTCTTTTCTACTTCGTTCTCATTTAACTCTTTAATCTTCCTGCATTCTGATATAACGTGCCCTTCTTTGTTTTGGTACCAGTTTTGTGTCTGATTACATTCCTGTAGTAAGTTTTGGGATGTTTGACTATGTTAATGAAACTTTACAAATGCAAGTTACTGTTTACTTTCTTTCAGAATAGTAGAGATCATTTTACTCTGGATGTTTATTTGGGGTGTGGGATAGAATCTTAATTTTTGTTGTTGTTGTGCTATTCTTTAGACTTTAGACTAAAACGATCCGTTGAGATTTTAAAAAATTGAAAAAATGGTTTTACCATGTCACGATCAGGCTGACATTAACGTGCTTTTATTTAAATTTCTAGTTAATTTAAAGACTAATTTTGAAACCAGAGCTGGTGTAAATTAGGCTTGGTTAACACAAATATTTTTGGTATGGTATATGTATTTGGATGTTGTCATTTCATTACAATATTCTGACCATTGCAATTCCAGAAATTATTTTGAATGTTGTTTTGTCCGAACTATAGTAGGCAACATTACTTTGTTTAGGAAGGAACTGTAGATACTGATTTACCCCAAAGATCCGGGTGTAACTCAGCAGGTCAGGCAGCATCTCTGGAGAAAAGGAAAAGGCTTGAGTTCTTTCCTACTTGCTTTATATTCCCTATAAGCTGTCTGATGCCACCTTCTTAAACCTGACATACATGCTCAGTGCAAATTGGAGGAACAACATCTCATATTTTGCTTGGGCAGCTTACACCCCTGCGGTATGAATATTGACTTCTCTAACTTCAAGTAACCTTGAGATCCTTCTTCAGACTGAAGTGTGAAGAAGGGTCTCGACCCAAAACGTCACCTATTCCTTTTCTCCAGAGATGCTGCCTGACCTGCTGAGTTACTCCCAGTTTTTGTGTTTAACGTTACTTTGTTTATTGCATTTCTGTAGTATCATTTTAAATTTTGCTGCCTTAAAAGTGCTTATATAGCTAGTTCATTTAAGAAAAATCACCATTTGAAGAAATAAAATGTAAATGAATGAATCCATGTATCATACAAATATGGTATCCATTTGTATTAATTAAGATCTATAATTAATAATAATAATAATAATGCATTACATTTATATAGCGCTTTTCAAACACTCAAAGACGCTTTACAGGGATTTCTAGAACATAGAGAAGTGAATAAATAGATAAATAAGTAAACGAACAGAGAAAGGAGACAGAAGGCGAGGTGACCTTCAGTGGTTGAAGGCAGTGCTGAAGAGGTGAGACTTCAGTGATGTTTTGAATGTGGTGAGTGAGGAGGAGTCTCTGACGGTTTGGGGTAGTGAGTTCCATAGGGTGGGAGCAGCGATGGAGAAAGCCCTGTCCCCCCAGGATCTGAGTTTGGTCCGGATGGGGGGGGGACAGGAGATTGGCAGCAGCAGAGCGGAGGGTGCAGGTGGGAGTGTGCCTGTGGAGGAGGTCAGTCAGGTAGGATGGGGCCAGGTTATGGAGGGCTTTGTAGGTCATGAGGAGGATTTTGTATTGGATTCTCTGGGGGATGGGGAGCTAGTGGAGTTTGTAAAGGACGGGGGTGATATGGTCACGGATCGGGCAGTGGGTGAGTAGACGGGCAGCGGAGTTTTGAATGTATTGAAGTTTACTGATGATTTTTGAGGGTGAGCCATAGAGGAGGCTGTTGCAGTAGTCCAGACGGGAGGTGATGAAGGCGTGGATGAGGGTTTCTGCAGCTGTGAAGGAGAGGGATGGACGGAGATGGGCAATGTTTTTGAGGTGGAAGAAGGCTGTCTTTGTGATGTGTTTGATGTGTTTGTCGAAGGAGAGGGTTTGATCAAAGATGATTCCAAGATTCCGGATGTGAGGGGAGGTGGATATTCGGAGACCATCAATATTGAGGATGAAGTTTTGGGTGGATTTGGTGAGCGTTTTTGGACCAATGATGATGATTTCAGATTTGTTGCAGTTGAGTTTGAGGAAATTTGATTGAAGCCAAGATTTTATTTCAGAGATGCAGTTTGTCAGTGTAGAGTGTGCGGTGGTGGTGATTGACTTGGTGGAGATGAGGAGCTGGATATCATCGGCGAAGCAGTGGAAGTTGAGACCATGACGGCGGATTAATTGACCATTAATTAGGTTGTGGCTGTAGATTTTGGCATTGTTGGACTGTCAGAAAATTATTCCCAATAGGCTGAGTCACTTAAAATTAAATTTTAGTTTCCTACTAACAGATCTCTAAACTAAACTAAACTAAAGATCTTGAATAATACAAAAAAAGAGATTCAACATACTAGTTTGAATGAATTGCTATATATTAATTATTTACTTATTGTAACACAAGAAAGCCCATTTGGTCCTCTCTCCTGATTTCCCAGTAGCCCAGTAAATTATTCTGTCAACGCTTCTCCACAGAACCGTCACCTATCTATATCCTCTAGGGATGCTGCCTGATCCGCTAAGTTACTCCAGCACTTTATATTGTATGCAAGATTCCAGCATCTGCAGTTCACGTATCAAAACTTTCCCTCCCCATCTTGTTTTGCACCTGTGCACAAGTCTTTTGAGGGATTTTTTTTTTAATTGAAAAGGGCATAAAAAATCAATCATTTTGCACAATAGAACCAGGATGTGCATACCTGGAGTGGGAGCAGGAAGGTTTATCATTGTGCTGGAAAACAAACTGCGTTGCTGGTTTAAATCGAAGCTGGGCAAAAAATGCTGGAGTAACTCAGCGGGTCAGGCAGCATCTCAGGAGAGAAGGAATGGGTGACGTTTCGGGTCGAGACCCTTCTTCAGACTGATAAGGCTTTTGATAAGTTCTTTCGTGCTAGGCTGATCCAGAATATTAGGATGTACAAGATTCACAATGACTGGTTTGATAGTCTGAAGAAGGGTCCCGAAACGTCACCCATTCCTTCTCTCCTGAGATGCTGCCTGACCCGCTGAGTTACTCCAGCATTTTGTGTCTACCTTATCATTGTGCTGCCAGGATTAGAGGATATTTATGTATAATCTATGTTTTGTGTGTTGTGTGAGTCTATGTGCTTGTGAAAACAAGATTTCAATCGTATCTGTACATCAAGGGTGGTAATCTCTGGATTTCTACCGATGCCACATGTTAATGAATGTAGCAATAGGAGGATAGGAAGATGAATTCAGATTTTTGGACCATTGGGATCTCTTCTGGGGCAGAGATGACCTGTGCAAGAGAGACAAATGGTATCTAAACTGGAGAGACACCAACATGTCCTTGCATGGAGGTTTGCTAGTGCTATTCAGGAGGGTTTAAACTAGGAAAGCAGGAGGGTGGGAACCAGCGCAGCAGGTCAGCACATGGAAAGGTTGATGAGAGTGGAGGTTATGACAAGTAAGTCTCAAATGAAAGCACAGGCAGGGAGAAGTTTGTGAATGTGGGGATATTGAAGGACTGATGTGTGTTAACTTCAATGCAAGGAGTACTGTGGATAAAGCTGATGAACAAAGAGCCTGGATCAGTGCTTGGAATTATAATGTTATGGCCAGTATGGAAATTTATTTGCGAGAGGGACGTGACTGGCAGCTCTGACGTGCCTGAATTTTGATGTTTCCGATGAGATAGAGAAAGGGGGTAATAGAGGTGGACGAGTTGCTTTACTAATGTGGGAGAATTTCACTGTGGTACTCGGAGAGGATATACTGGAGGGTACATATGCGTTGAGGGTACGTATTATGGGTTGAGCTCAAAAATAAGAAAGGAACAATTATTCTAATGGGATTACATTATAGACCACTCCAGAGCCAGCGGGATCAGATATGTAGGCAGATCACAGCGGAATGCAAGAACTACAGGTTTGTTGTAGTGGGTGACTTTAATTTCCCCAATATTAATCAAGATGGTTTTCTTAAAAAGTATGTGGACAGTCCAACTCGAGGAGGGACTATGCTGGACCTTGTATTGAGAAACTAGTCTGGCCAGGTGACTGGTGTGATGATGGAAGAACATTTTGGAGATAGTGATCACCACTCCTTAGGTTTTAAGATTGGTTTTGAATAGGTACAGAAATTTACTTAATTGGGGCAAGGTATGTTACAATGTCATTTGGCAGGAACTAAGGAGGGTAGATTGGGAGAAGTTGTTAATGGGTAAATCCATAGGTGACATTTGGGAGTTGTTTAAAGGCCAGCTGATAAAAGTGCAGGATCAGCACATTGCAGTAAGGAGAAGGGATAAGAACAGCAAGGTAAGGTAACCGTGGTTGACCAAGGAGGTTGTAAACTTGGTCAGGAAGAGGAAGGAAGCATATGTTGGGTTTAAGAAGGTGGCATCAGATGGGACTTATGACAAATATAAAGCGAGTAGGAAAGAATGCAAGCGGGCGATTAGAAGGGCCAAAAGGGGCCATGAAATGTTATGGCGAGTTGGATACATACGTTAAAACTGGAAGGTGATCAAGGAGAAGGTAGGACCGATAAAGGAGGGAATCTATGTTGCAAGTTGGAGGTTGTAGGTAAGGTATTGAATGAATACTTTGCATCTGTACTCACCGAAGAGATGGACATGGTGGACAGTGAGATCAGTGTGGAGAATACAAGTAAAGTTTCCAAAAGGAGGTGATGCTGTTACTCTTGAAGAGCATTAAGGTGGATATGTTCCCAGCGCCTGATGGGAGCTATCCCAGGTTATTGGCGGAGGCAAGAGGAGATTGTGGGGGCCTTGACGAGGATCTTTGTTTCTTCTCTTGCCACAGGAGGATTGGGGAGTGACCAATATAGTTCCTTTGTTTAAAGGAAGTAGAGAGGATCCAGGGAACTATAGGCTGGTGACTCAGTCAGTAGTAGGAAAGCAATTGGAGAGAATTCTTTGAGATAGGATTTACCCCCATTTGGAAGAGAATGGGCTAATTAGGGATAACCAGCGCGGCTTGTACATGGCAGATCATGTCTTACTAACTTGATTGAGTTTTAGAGGATGAAGGAGATTGATGAAGGTAGGATGGTGGATGTTGTATACATGGATTTTAATAAGGCTTTTGATAAGGTCTCTCATGCTAGGCTGATCCAGAAGATTAGGATGTACAAGATTCACAATGACTGCTTTTGTTTAGATTCAGAACTGTCTTATTCATAGAAGACAGAGGGTTATGGTGGAAGATAATTATTCTGGCTGGAGATCTGTGATCAGTGGAGTTCCGGAGGGATTGTACTGGGACCTCTGGTGTTTGTGATATTTATAAATGACATGGACGTAAATGTAGATGGATTGGTGAGTAAGATTGCTGATGACACCAAAATTGGAGGAGTTGTAGACAGAGAGGAAGGTTGTCAGAAGATGCAGCGGAATAGAGATCAGCTGCAGAAATAGGTGGAGAAATCACAAGTGAAATTTAACCTGAGCAAGTGTGAGTGTTGCACCTTGGGAGGTTGTATGCAAGGGGAAAGTATACAGTTAATGGCAAGACCCTTAACAGCATTGATGTGCAGAAGGATCTTGGTGTCCAAGTTCATAGCTCACAAAAGGTGACAGCACAAGTAAATAGGGCGGTAAAGAAGGCATATGGTGTGCATTGCTAGAGGCATTGAATATTAAAGTTAAGAAATGATGCAGAGACAGCAGAGCATGTTGGCTGATTAGACAGAGAGCTCCGTACAGTTGGACAAATAAATCTCCCCTAAATTCAAAGTAAGCGAGTGTTTAAGTTTTAACTGAGTACAGTATGAGTGGGGGAGTCAAAACAAAGAGTAGAAAGATGCAAGAAAAGCAAGAAACAGGACAGGCTCGAAGAGATACAAACAAATAAGTTGGCGGAGACGATGCAACAGAGGCCCTTCATGAGAGATTAAAAAGCATAAGTACACAAATCAGCAACTTGGGAAGAGAATTAAAAGCGGACTTCACATCATTCAAAGACGAATTCAAGCGTGATATGAGAGAAGAGCTGGCTGAATTTAAACATGAAATGAATCATAAGATGGCGGTGAACACGCAAGCAATACAAGACCAAAATTAAAAAACGGAAGAAGCCGCCGCCCGAATAGAGGAGCTGGAAACATGGAGTACTGCTGCAAACAACATACCACAAGATCAGAAGATACTTGTCGACCAACTGAACGATCTGGAGTCCAGATCCTGAAGAAATAATCTGCGGATATACGGTGTGCCGGATCGGAAGGCAGCTCAGTTTGTGGAGAAACTGCTCAGAAGTGAAATGTCAATCCCTGAAACGACAGATTTACAGATTCAACGAGCAGACAGAGCCCTGGCACAGAAACCAAGCCCCAGCTCACCTCCGAGATCCATAATTGTCCACTTTCTCCAGTTTAAAGTTAAAGAGATGGTTCTCAAACAGGCATGGCAAAAGAAGATCCAACTTGCAGAACGAATGCTGTCTTTTGACCACGACTATACTACCGCTGTAGTATAACAACGTAAGGCATACAAACACGTTAAAAGCATCCTAAAAGAGGAAGGAATCCGCTTTCAGACACCATTCAGCAAGATACGTATTCACTGGGACAGCGGACCCCAACCCTACAACAACGCAAGGGAAGCCGTGCGAGAGCTACAACGGAGAAAATTACAAAGTGGAAGAGCCGCGGGGATACACGGACATGCCGCCGCTGCTTGAACAACTCCACCAAACGGCGCCGTGGCAGCTCGGCGGGAGACAAGGAGAATCAGAGACAGACGGGCATGGGAGCACCTCCAAGAATTCCAACGAAAGACATGCTTGAACTGAGATATGATTATGAAGGTACGCATAGACATGGATAATACAGTGGTCTCCGCCACAATATGTTAGAATACTGAGTTCTTATGGAATCCTAGGTTTACAAATAAGTGCATAGATATGCATATTCATAGACAAATCCATTTATAAGCCTGGTTCTAAGAATATCACCAAGCATTACAGACCTCATGTGAGTGTAATTAATGTTGATTTAATACAACTTTCTGTACTAGATAAATCTGACTGGTAGGGAGATTAGCGGAATATTAGAGCTAGAATGAGTGGAGGGACCCATAGAGGGTTATTCCCCTTATCCAGGAGAGGGCCCTTTCTAGTGTTAGGCTTCCCCCCTCAATTTACAAAGGGATTCGGGATCTATGGTGGAGAGAGAATACCCTTTTCTGGGAGTCCATCTATGTTTTGATGTTTTGCTTTGTTTTGCCTGGCAAAACACCTTTGTTTGTTGATATGTTCTGGTTTGCTGTTCAGAATGGTTCTGGAGTTGAGTTGAGGGGGTACAGTGAAATCAATCATACTAAGTGTAATGATGCAATGTCAAGGACTTAAGCTGATGTCTTTAAATGTTAATGGTTTGGGTAATCCAATTAAGAGGGCCAAAATCATGACTACATTGAAAAAAGAGAAGATGCATATTACTTTTTTACAAGAAACCCATTTATCATGACAAGAGCACGAGAAGCTGGAAAGATTTGGATATAAAGACACATTACAGCTCACATACTTGTAGTCATAAAAGAGGAGCGGCAATCTTGATATCAAACTCGGTTAAATTAGACATTTTTTTAAAAAAAGACAGAAGGGAGGAATATCATAGTAAAGGGCAAAGTTGATAATAATATCCTGACACTGGTGAATATCTATGCTACCCTCGATAGTGATAAACATTTTTTCAAATCCCTATTTGATATTATTGCAATGGAAGCAGAAGGAATTTATATATGTGGGGGGGATCTGAATGTTGTACTGAATCATAGTCTTGATACGACAAGCAAAAAGAAGAATAAGAACCAGTTAACAAAACTACTAAACACTACCTGTGAAGAAATTGGTTTTCTTGATGTCTGGAGGAATTTTCACCCTCCAGAAATAGACTATACGCACTTCTCAATATCGCACTCGGTTTACTCCAGAATAGACTATTTTTTAATGCAGAAAGAAGAATGCTATAGGGTAACGGATTGCAGAATTGGCGTGGCAGATGTATCAGACCATAATGCCATTTACCTAACAATTCAAATGGACAGTAGAAGGAAAAACACAGAGTGGCGATTAAATGTTGGAATACTGAATGATAAAACAACTGTTAATGACATTAAATTGGAAATCAAAAGATATCTAGAGGAGAATGACAATGGGAAGGTGGACCCATCCATACTATGGGACATTGAAGGCTGTAATACGAGGTAGGTTGCTATGGCATCACATATTAAAAAGGCCCGAATTAAAACGTATAATAAATTGATATTAGACCTGAAGGATTTAGAACAGAAGTACAAGAATAATGACCAGAGAACTTATAAACAAATAGAAGATTTGAGGGGACAAATGGATGGAATATTGGGTCAAGAGGTGGAGAAAAAAGCAAGATTTGTAAAGCAGGCACATTATGAGCTAGGCCCTAAACCCACTAAATTACTTGCCTGGAGGCTATGCAAACAACAGGCTGACAACACCATACACAAAATTAAGGACCCCGGTACACAGAAATTGAAGAGTGATCCAAAAGAAATAGAACATATCTTCCAGGAATATTATAAAGAATCATATACACAAACCTCTAAAGTAGATGGGGAATCAATGAGGACTTTTTTAAATACAATAGATCTGCCCTGTATTGGAGAGACACAAAATAAAACAATCACAGCAGAAATATCACTGGAGGAGATAGAGAAGACAATTGGTAGGATGAAAACAAACAAGGCCCCAGGCAGCGACGGTTTCCCTATAGAATGGTATAAAATATTTTGGAATGAGCTGAACCCACTTCTTCTGAGAACCTTTAACTGGATCATCAAAGAAGGCAAGACACCCCCCCCCCCCTCATGGAAAGAGGCAAATATAACATTAATCCCCAAAGAGAACAAAGACAAGGAAAATTGTACCAACTACAGACCGAAATCAATTCTAAATGTGGGCTATAAAATATATTCTTCAATTATCTCCAAACGATTTGAAAAGTTCTTGCCAGATTTAATTGATGAAGACCAGACTGGTTTCATAATAGGCAGACAAACACAGGACAGTATTAGAAGAACCCTACATATAATACACAAGATTCAAAAGGAATGTACGCGCGCTGTCCTGATAAGTTAAAACAAATGTAGGTCCCTTGCAGTCAGAAACAGGTGAATTGATCATGGGGAACAAGGACATGACAGACTAATTGAATAACTACTTTGGTTCTGTCTTCACTAAGGAAGACATAAATAATCTGCCGGAAATAGCAGGGGACCGGGGGTCAAATGAGATGGAGGAACTGAGTGAAATCCAGGTTAGTCGGGAAGTGGTGTTAGGTAAATTGAATGGATTAAAGGCCGATAAATCCCCAGGGCCAGATAGGCTGCATCCCAGAGTGCTTAAGGAGGTAGCCCCAGAAATAGGGGATGCATTAGTGGTAATTTTTCAAAACTCTTTAGATTCTGGAGTAGTTCCTGAGGATTGGAGGGTAGCTAATGTAACCCCACTTTTCAAAAAGGGAGGGAGAGTGAAAACGGGGAATTACAGACCAGTTAGTCTAACATCGGTAGTGGGGAAAATGCTAGAGTCAGTTATTAAAGATGGGATAGCAGCACATTTGGAAAGTGGTGAAATCATTGGACAAAGTCAGCATGGATTTATGAAAGGTAAATCATGTCTGACGAATCTTATAGAATTTTTCGAGGATGTAACTAGTAGAGTGGATAAGGGAGAACCAGTGGATGTGTTATATCTGGACTTCCAGAAGGCTTTCGACAAGGTCCCACATAAGAGATTAGTATGCAAACTTAAAGCACACGGTATTGTGGGTTCAGTATTGATGTGGATAGAGAGTATAAGAAAATAACTGCAGATGCTGGTACAAATCGATTTATTCACAAAATGCTGGAGTAACTCAGCAGGTCAGGCAGCATCTTGGGAGAGAAGGAATGGGTGACGTTTCGGGTCGAGACCCTTCTTCAGACTGATGTGGATAGAGAACTGGCTGGCAGACAGGAAGCAAAGAGTAGGAATAAATGGGTCCTTTTCAGAATGGCAGGCAGTGACTAGTGGGATACCGCAAGGCTCAGTGCTGGGACCCCAGCTATTTACAATATATATTAATGGTTTGGACGAGGGAATGAATGCAACATCTCCAAGTTTGCGGATGACACGAAGCTGGGGGGCGGTGTTAGCTGTGAGGAGGATGCTAGGAGGCTGCAACGTTACTTGGATAGGTTAGGTGAGTGGGCAAATGCATGACAGATGCAGTATAATGTGGATAAATGTGAGGTTATCCACTTTGGTGGCAAGAACAGGAAAGCAGACTATTATCTGAATGGTGGCCGATTAGGAGAAGGGGAGATGCAACGAGACCTGGGTGTCGTGGTACACCAGTCATTGAAAGTAGGCATGCAGGTGCAGCAGGCAGTGAAGAAAGCGAATGGTATGTTGGCATTCATAGCGAGGGGATTTGAGTATAGGAGCGAGAGGTTCTGCTGCAGTTGTACAGGGCATTGGTGAGACCACACCTGGAGTATTGCTTACAGTTTTGGTCTCCTAATCTGAGGAAAGACATTCTTGCCATAGAGGGAGTACAGAGGAGGTTCACCAGATTGATTCCTGGGATGGCAGGACTTTCATATGAAGAAAGACTGGATAGACTCGGCTTGTACTCGCTGGAATTTAGAAGATTGAGGGGGGATCTTATAGAAACTTACAAAATTCTTAAGGGGTTGGACAGGCTAGATGCAGGAAGACTGTTCCCGATGTTGGGGAAGTCCAGAACAAGGGGTCACAGTTTAAGGATAAGGGGGAAGTGTTTTAGGACCGAGATGAGAACGTTTTTTTTCACACAGAGAGTGGTGAATCTGTGGAATTCTCTGCCACAGAAGGTAGTTGAGGCCAGTTCATTGGCTATATTTAAGAGGGAGTTAGATGTCGCCCTTGTGGCTAAAGGGACAAGGGGGTATGGAGAGAAGGCAGGTAAGGGATACCAGTTGGATGATCAGCCATGATCATGTTGAATGGCGGTGCAGGCTCGAAGGGCCGAATGGCCTACTCCTGCACCTATTTTCTATGTTTCTATCTTTCTATGTAAGCCTAGATGCGGAAAAGGCTGTTGATAGGGTTAATTGGGAATTCTTATATCAAACACTAGAAAGATTTGGCTTTACCGAAGATTCAATTCAAGTTATTACAGCAATTTATCAGCAACCTACTGCAAGAGTAAAGATGAATGGGTTCTTAACTGAGAGATTTGTGTTAGGAAGAGGAACGAGACAGGGATGTTGTCTTAGCCCTACCCTGTTTGCTATATATATTGAACCATTGGCTCAAGCAATCCGTCAAGAGAGGGAACTGAGGGGAGTAACTATAAGAGACAGAAAACATAAAATTGGCCTTTTTGCAGATGATGTAATGATGTATCTCACGGATGTAAACACCTCCTTTCCAAGGATGATGGGGATCATAAAGAAATTTAATTTCTATGCAGGATATAAATTGAATATATCAAAAACTCAAATCCTCCAATTTAATTGTGCTCCTCCAGAAGAAATCAATCAAAAATATAATATTAAATGGGATTCAAAATCAATCAAATACCATGGGGTATATATAACGAAAAATATATCAATGTTGTATGGGGCCAATTATAATCACATCAACCAAAACATAAGAAAGGATATAGAAAGATGGTCCACCTACCCAATGGATTTTAGTAGTAAGATAAATGTGGTGAAAATGAATATTTTGCCAAGGCTATTGTACTTGTTTCAATCTCTGCCAATAGAGGTACCACTAAAACAATTCAAAGAATGGGATAAATTAATATCTAGATTTATTTGGGGAGGAAAGAAGGCCAGAGTTCGATACACTACACTCCAGTTGCCAAAGGACAAAGGTGGAATGGCACTTCCAAATTTTAGGATATATTTCTATGCAGCCCAACTTCGACCACTAATTAATTGGTGTGAGGAGAGCTACATAGCTAGGTGGAAAGAGATTGAGACATTATCCCTGACTTCCACATCCAAACACTCTTGGGAGAAAAAGCGCTTCCTGGACATATCAGGGGTATAATTGATCCAATAACGATATTTACTTTAGAAATCTGGTTCACTCTTACCAGACAACTTAAATTGAATAAAGGACAAAAAGTGTTAAGATGGATAGCTTTGGATAGTGAATTTAAACCAGGGATGTATGACTCAACATTTAAAGAGTGGATGAAAAATGGAATGACTGCATTTGTGCTGTTACTGAAAATGGAGACCTAAGACGTTTTCAAGATTTGAAGGACAGATTTGCACTTCGGAACCAAGACTTGTTTAGATACCTCCAACTGAGAGAATATTACAACAAAAAAGTAAAAAGGGAGGCACCAGAAGAAAAGAATCCAGTGGTAGAAGTGATAGTCAATGCGTATCATTAAAAAACATCAAGGATTATTTCTAAACTTTATCATAGTTTAATGGAATGTCAAGCTAAAACTAGATTTTATGTAAAATTTAAGTGGGAAAAGGAGTTAAACATCATAATCTCAGAAGAAGAATGGCATCATATGTGTGTAACACGACAGACATCCACTAATTCACAAAAATGGAGAGAATTTAATTGGAAAATTTTGATTTGTTTCTTTATTATGCCTAACATAAAAAGCAAGCAAATCCTAAGGCAACAAACATGCTGGAGGCAATGTGGCCATACAGACGCAAATCATGCACATATCTTCTGGTGTTGCCCAAAAATAGAACCATTTTGGACAGAGTGAATTCAGTATTAAAGGAGGTATTAGGATATATAGTCTCCAAGAAGTGTTCCATTTTATACCTGGGTAATATAACTACAGTGGTGCTGAAGGAAGATCATTACTTGGTTAAAATCCTACTTACAGCTGGCAGAAAGGCCATTACAAGAAACTGGCTTGTCGCGGACACGCCCAGACTTAGACAATGGTTAGACATAGTACAGGAAATATTTGTGATGGAGAAAATGACATATTCTCTAAGAGCGAAAGAAGACGAGTTTAACAGAAAATGGGAAAAATGGATTAGGTATAGAAATAAGGGCATAAACACTGTATAATTTTATTGACAATAATGTAAGTTATTGGAAAATGTTTTAATAAGAAAATAGTTCTGTATACCGCATCATTAATTGTAAACTGAACCCCCTGCTGCACTGCTGTAAGTTTTGTTGTTATATGTGTGTTTTATTTGTGTTTGTATAAAAGCAATAAAGATTAAAGTGGAACAAAAAAAGGAAGTGATGCAGATCTTTCGGAGTTTGAAAGTGCTGTTCTGATCACCCCATTACAGGAAAGATGAGGAGGCTTTGGAGAGGATGCAGAGGAGGTTTACCAGAATGCTGATACAAAATGCTGGAGTAACTCAGCGGGTCAGGCAGCATCTCGGGAGAGAAGGAATGGGTGATGTTTCGGGTCGAGACCCTTCTTCAGACCTGGATTAGAGGGTTTCGGCTACAGGAGAGGGTTGGGTAGACTTGGATTGTTTTTTCTGGAATGTCGAGGTTGAGGGTAGCTTTCATAGAAGTATATAAAATTATGAAAGGATTTGATAGGGTAGACAGTCAGAACCCTTTTCTCAGGGTGGACATATCCAACACTAAAGGGAATAGCTATAAGGTGAGAGGGGGAATATTTAATGGGGATGTGTAGGGCAAGTTTTTCACAGAGTAGTGGGGGCCTGGAAAGCATTGTCAGGGGTGGTGGAGGAGGCAGATTAGATAGTAGCATTTAAGAGGCTTTAGGATAGGCACATGGATGTGCTGGGAACAGAAGGATATGTATCATGTACAGGCAGATGAGGTCAGTGTAACTTGGCATCATGTTCAGCACAAACGATGTGGGCCGAAGGGCCGTTTCCCGTTCTGTGCTATTCTATGGTCTATGTTCTACCTCACCGTATTTGTGCGAATGACAATAAACTCGACTTGACATAGCTATCAGGAGAGGTTTGACAAACATGGATTGTTTTCTGTGGGGCGGCCTGATATGTTTATAAAGTTATGAGAGGCATAATTAAGGTAGATAGTCAGAATCTTTTCCCCAGTGAAAATGTCAGATACTACAATACAATACAATACAATATATCTTTATTGTCATTGTACAGGGGTACAACAAGATTGGGAATGCGCCTCCCATACGATGCAATAATTTAATTAATTTAAACAACAACAACCCAACGAAACAAATTGTAACAGTTTTAAGACAGCTGTAAAGCTTAGCTGTAAAGTGAGAGGGAGAAAGTTAAAAGGATCAGCGAGGGGCAAGGTTTTTACACAGCCTGGAACGCTGCCATGGCTGATGTTGAAAGCAGACATGATGATAGCCTTTAAGGGGCTTTTATTCGGCGCATGAATATGGAGGGATAGGGATCATAACACAAACTGCTGGACGAACCCAGCATTTCAGGCGTCAGAAGCAGAATGCTGAGCCAACTAGCCTGGAGGTGGAGAAGCAGCAGAGGAGCTGTTGGGCATAAATAAAACAGGGATGTAGGATCACGTGACGTACTGCATCGGCTTGGTGACCACATCTGCAGCAAGTGTTGGTCGGTCGTGGAAATTGTGCTCAAACTTGCTGACATGGAACCTGAGCTTCAAACACTGTGCCGGGACAGGGAGATTGACCTGGACGCTGTGCTTCAGGAGGCTGTCACACCCATTACGACCCTTGGTCAGGAGACAGAAGGTGTGAGTGTGAATGAGGCAGGTTGGGGGATCCAAAAGGCAATGTTGGAGGGGCCTCAGCACTTGAGCTTGTCTACAGGTCTGAGATTCTTGCTCTCTGTGCGGACGAGAATGGGGGCAGTAGGAAGGATGAGAAACCTAACCAGGGCACTGTGGATCTGGGAGCCATTCAGGAGTGGGGAGAGAAGAGACACATTGTTGTAGTTAGGGATAGTATAGTCAGGGAATACACACAATTCTCTGTCTCAAGGAATGAGATTCCAAAAAGCTGTGTTGCCTGGGATTAAACGCATGGCTCGATAATTGGTGTGGGAGATGTGGGTTTGAATTCTTAGGACATTGCCGTCAGTATTTGGGAAGGAAGGAGCTGTTCCGGTGGGATGGACTCCAACTGAACTCTGCTGGGACCAGGGTCCTTGCAAATAGCATAATCATAGTGCTTTAAATGAAATAGTTGGGGGGGAAGGAGAGAGGAGCAGAGTCTACTGAAGTCGCCAGAATAAGAAATGGGACAAAAGTTTAGAAAGGGTACCATGGGGAGATGAGTTGTGGTGAATACAGAACTGTATTCGAATACAGTTGTATTTGAATGCATGCAGTATATGAAAAAAAGGTGGATAAGCTGATAGTGCTGTTAGAAATTGGCGTGTTACGATGTTGTTTAGGGCATCACAGAGTCGTGGCTGAAAGAGGATCAGAGATAGGAGCTGAACATCCAAGAATACACATCCAATTTGAAAGTCGGGCAGAGGGGGTGGGATGGCTCTTTGTTGTTAAGGAATGAAATTTAATCCTAAGCAAGAAAAGACATAGGATCAGAAAATGTAGAATCCTTGTGAAACTACAAAGGTAAAAAGACCCCGATCGGAGCTCTACCCAGGGCTCCGAATAGTAGCCAGGATGTTGGTTACAAATTACATCAGGAGATAGAAAAGACATCTAATAAAGGCAACTTTTGCAGTAGTCATGGGGGATTTCAATATGCAGGCAGACTGGGATATTGGCTTGCTTAATTTGAATTTTAAAAAACTAAACTATATTGCAAAAAACTAAATGGTTTTCACTCCAGTTGTTGACACTGGTAGGACGCGCTCAGTCACCGTAGTGCTCCCTCCCCCCTCACCAGCTACCGCTTCGTTCCGTTAGCCATCGCTTCATCCGCTGGGTCCCTTCCCCCTCCACCGCTGCTTCTTCCTCCTTCTCCCCTGGAGTCACTGACATGCTCCACCGTGGAAGATGTTGGCGACTGTGGGGGAGATGGAGGAGGAGGTGGCAGGGGAATGGGTAAAGCAACGGGAAGGGAACCCTACAGTGACCGAGCGTTTCCTGTCAATTGCAGCAGCCCAAAGAAAGCGCGTCCCGTTGGGGGCTACAACGGGAGCTGCAACAACCGGTGAAGAAGGGCTCGCTGGTGCAGTCCAGCTGCCTCGGTGGCTAGTTTTATGGTGAAATGACTCTGTGTTGGAGTAACAGCAGATTGAAAAAGTCTAAAGATGGGTCCCAACGTCACCTATCCATGTTCTCAAGAGATGCTGCCTGACCCACTGAGTTACTCCAGCACTTTGTGTCCTTTTGTGTATTAGCCATCTTCTGCAGTTCTTTATTTCAACTATGTACAATCATAATACCTTACTTGGTAGTAAAGAACAATCAGCCATCTCTCTCCCCCTCCCCCCCCCCCCCCCCCGCCCGGTCCATTTAAACAAGGGTTTACTGTAGTTGTAAATTTCAGATGTGAAGGTGCAATAAAATGGACTAGTATATCTATTATCTCTTTATTTCAACAAGAGCCTTTGTTTGAGTCTTATCCCAAATGCTAATGTTTGAAGAATGACAAATGAGTGGGTAGGTAACTCAGTGGGACAGGCAGCACCTCTGGAGAGAAGGAATGGGTGATGTTTTGGGTCGAGACCCTTCTTCAGACTGCGATGTTTTGGGTGGAGACCCTTCTTCAGACTGAAGAATGGTCGAGACCTGACACATCGCCCATTCCTTCTCTCCTTAAAATGATAAAGCAACACATATTGAGACATTTCAGGAGTATTCATCAGTCTGAAGAAAGGTCTCGACCCGAAATGTCACCCATTCCTTCCATCCAGAGATGCTGCCTGTCCTGCTGAGTTACTCCAGCATTTTGTCTCTATCTTTGAGATAAGTCTAACTTGGTATCATATTTGGCACAAACGTTCCTGTGCTGTACTGTTCTATGTTCTAGGTAGGTTAGCATTTAAAATCAATGACCCTTCATCATAACCAGTACCAGTGCTACCAGTCTCCAGTACTTGGTCCTCACCCTATCACTGACAATTTATTTGTTCTCGCTAAGCCTTCCCCCCCCCCTTGCAATTTAAAACATGCCCTGTTTCTTATTTCACCAGTTCTGAGGAAGGGTTATTGACTTTAAATGTTAACTTATCTAGTTGGGGGGGAAGGAGAGAGGAGCAGAGTCTACTGAAGTCGCCAGAATAAGAAATGGGACAAAAGTTTAGAAAGGGTACCATGGGGACATCTAGGACATAGAACAGTACACCACAGGAATGGGCCCTTTGGCCCACAATGTTTTGGCCCACAATGTTTGTGCCGACATGACGCTTAGTTAGACTCATCTCATCTACCTCTACATGATCCATATCCCTCTAATCCCTGGACTTCCATGTGCCTATCTTAAAGCCTACAAAACGCCACTGTCGTATGCCTCCACCACCACCCCTGGCAGTACATTCCAGGCCCCCACTACCCTCTATGTAAAAAAAACGTGCCTGCACATTTCCACTAAACTTTACTCTCTCACTTTATAGTTATGCCCTCTGGTGTTGGACTAGTGTTGTAACAGAAACCCTCTAATCCAGGCAGCATTCTGGTGAACCACCTCAGCATCCTTTCTAAAGCCTCCCCATCTTTCTTGTAATGGGGCGACCAGAACTCCACACAATACCGTTAGCAATGAAGCCAAGCATACCATTCGTCTTCATTCCCACTCTATCTACTTGTGTTGTCACTTTTAGTGAGCTATAAACTTGGATTCCAAGATCCCCCTGCACATTAATACTGTGAGGGGTCTTGCCTTTTAATATATACCCTCGCCATACATTCAACCTCCGAAAGTGCAACACCTCACACTTGCTCGATTTAACTCCACCTGCCATTCTCCGCTCATTACAGTACGCAGTGTCTTCTGACAGCATTTTTCACTGTCTGCAACTCCTCCAATTTAGGTATCATTAGCAATCTTACTCTAGGTCATTTATAGATATATATGACAAACAGCAGAGGTTCCAGCACAGATCCCTGCGGATCTTCACTGGTCACAGACCTCTAGCCAAAATATCTACCTTCCACTAAACCTTCTATGAATAAGCCAGTTCTGAATCCTGACGACCAAGTTATCATGTACATCCTTATCTTCTGGATTCGCCTACCATGTGGGATCTTAACAAAAGCCTTAATAAAATCCATGTATACATCATCCACCGCCTCACCCTCATCAATCTCTTTCACTACCTCCTCAAAAAACTCACAAAGTTAGTGAGACACGAACTACCGTGTACAATACCGCGCTGGCTAGGCCTAAATAGCACATTCCCTTCCAAATGGGAGTAAATCCTATCTCAAAGAATGCTCTCCAATAGTTTCTCTACCACTGATGTGAGGTTTGATGGTCTATAGTCACCTGAAATCTCTCTACTTCCCTTAAACTAAGGAACAACATTGATCACTCTCCAGTCCTCGGGGTCCTTGCCTGTGGCTGGAGAAGAAACAAAGATTGCCGTTAAGGCTCTGCAATCTCCTCTCTTGCCTCCCTCAATAACCTGGGATAGATTCCATCAGGTCCTGGGGATTTATCCACAAGAGCTTCAAGAGCCTCAGCACCACCTTCTTCTCCATCTCAAACTGCCCGAGCATATTTGTATTCCCCACACTGGTCTCGCTATCCTCCAAGCCCTTCTCCTCAGTGAATACAGATGCTAAGTATTTATTTAGTACCTCACCATCATCCTCAGACTCAAAGCATAGATTCCCTCCTTTATTCTTGAGCAATCCTACCTTCTTTTTGGTCACCCTCTTATTTTTAACATACTTTTAAAATGGTGATGACATTTCATGGCTCTTTTGGGCCTGTCATTACCTACTTGATTTCTTTCCTACTCGCTTGATATTGCTCAAAATCCCCGTCTGATGCCACCTTCTTAAACCTGACATGAGTCTCCTTTTTCTTCCTGACCAAATTTACAACCTCCTTGGTCATTCACGGTTTTGTTACCTTTTGATCCTGCACTTTGATCAGCTGACATTTAAACGACTCCCACATGTCCTCTGTGGACTTACCATGAACGACTTCTCCCAATCGACCCTCCTTAGCTCCTGTCTATTGGCATTGTAATCACAGTATGCCTTGCACTGAAATAAACACACTTCAGCCCTTCATTATCCCCATATTTATGAACCTCTCCCTGCCTGTCTTTCCTTTCAGACATACTTGGAGACTTACCAAGAAACTTGGTTTCTCTCTCTGTAGAATTGTTGAGTGTCTTCTGTTGAGTGTCTTCTGTATGTGCTGTTTTTATTTCTGCTTCCTGTCTGGCCACTCACTAATACTTCGCTCTGATGTGCTAAACCTCAATGTTTTTAGATTTAGAGATACAGCGCAGAAACAGGCCCTTCGGCCCACCGGGTCCGCGCCGCCCAGCGATCCCCGCACACTAACACTATCCTACACCCACTAGGGACAATTTTTACATTTGCCCAGCCAATTAATCTACAAACCTGTACGTCTTTGGAGTGTGGGAGGAACCCGAAGATCTCGGAGAAAACCCACGCAGGTCACGGGGAGAACGTACAAACTCCGTACTGACGGCGCCCGTAGTCAGGATAGAACCTGAGTCTCCGGCGCTGCATTCGCTTAAGGCAGCAACTCTACCACTGCGCCACCGTGCCGCCCTTTCTGTTCTGTTATATTAGAACTTTAAATCCATGTTTGATTATTTTTCTATAAATGCTTTGGTCCATGTCAACCCAAACGTCCTGAGACCCTTAGCTATGGTGCATCAGCTCAGAATAATGTCCAAAGAAAAGAAGCCATTAGCAAGGCCAATGATGGAGGTGTAATGACTAAAGCAGCAAACTAGTAATCCATGGCCTTGGATTACAATCTTAAGACCCGAGTTCAAATTCTATCATGGCAGCGGTGATAAGTAAATTCAGTTTAATAAAAATGGAATTTTAATAAAAAACAAGATTTTCGTAATAATGAGTATGAATTCACTCCAGTTAAAACCCACCATTTCACTATTGCTTTATGGGAGTAAATCTGCTATCCTTTCTCAGTCTGTCTGTTCTATAAGTGAGCTGGATGTATACCAATGTGGTTGACTCTGAAATGGCCCAGCAAACCAGAGGCAATTAGGTATGGGCACTAAATAATAGTTTAATCATGTTGCCCACATCCTGAAAAAAATTACATTTTAAAGAAAGAACAATCAGGTGACAGAATAGCAGAGTGGTTAGTGCAATTTGAAAAGTCCGGGAGCAGAGCAAGGACGCCCGTTGGCTGAGCAGAAAAGTAAGTGCTAGTTTAAGTGAGAAGTCAGGTAAATTGGACAATCAGGCAATTTAATTGGTGATATAAGCAATACTTGCAAAAGGGTGCAGCCCTGTTCGGGTGCAGCCCAGTGAGAAAAGTGCGAGTCTTTGGCTGCGAGTCTTCGGCGAGGAGGCTGAGGTGAGGAGGATACAATTGTTTTAAGCCAGAACTGGTTATAGGCACAAGGTGATGGCGGAAAAGTTGGTGCAGTGTGTTTCCTGCAGGATGTGGGAAGACAGGGACGTCGCTGGAGCTTCTGGGAGCTACACCTGCAAGAACTGTGTCCAGGTGCAGCTCCTGAAGGGACGTGTGGTGGAGTTGGAGAGGCAGTTGGATGACCTCAGGGCCATCCGGGAATGCGAGAGTTTCCTCGACAGGACCTATTGTGAGGCTGTCACGCCAAGGGTCCAGGTCGAGCGAAGGTGGGAGACTGTTTCAGGGGGGAGTGGACGTGGACGTGGACTACAGTAGACCCCAGTGGCTGTGCCTATTGCAAATAGGTATACCCTCTTGAGAACTGTCGGGGCAGAAGACGTTTCCAGTCCGAGTGGCGGAAGTCCGAGTGGCGGACCTGTTGGCAAGGATACTCGACAGGGGAGACCGAAGTCTGGAAGAGCCATAGTGGTCGGTGACTCCATAGTCCGAGGGACGGACAGAAGATTCTGTGGCAGCAGGAGGGACTTGAGGATGGTCTGTTGCCTCCCTGGTGCCAGGGTTCAACACATCACAGACCGGCTTCAGAAAATCCTAATGAGGGAAGGCGATCAACCTGAAGTCGTTGTGCACGTGGGCACGAATGACGTCGGGCGGAAGAGGAAGGAGGTGCTACAGCGGGAGTTTAGAGAGTTGGGAAAAACACTGAGAAGTAGGACGTCGAAGGTGGTTATCTCTGGACTGCTACCGGTACCTCGTGCTGGTGAGGCCAGGAACAGAGAGATAGAGGGTATGAATTTATGGCTGAGGGACTGGTGCAGGGAGCAGGGATTTAGATTTCTGGACCACTGGGATCTCTTCTGGGCTAGGGGTGACTTGTACAAAAGGGACGGGTTGCATCTTAACAGCAGGGGGACAAACATTCTGGCAGGCAGGTTTGCTAGTGTGACACCTGTGGCTTTAAACTAAGTAGTGGGGGGGAGGGGTTAACAAATTGGGAATATGAAGATGAGGTAAAAGGGAATACAGGAGATATTGCAAAAGACTCTCGGAAGAATGGGAACAGAAGTTCTAGAGGGGAAAAGAAATTAAGGGCAGGGCCAATTGTGAACGATGTGAGAGGGGAGGTAAATACAGAAGTTAAAGTGTTGTACTTAAATGCGCGTAGTATAAAAAATAAAGTGGATGAGCTTGAGGCTCAGTTAGTCATGGGCAAGAATGATGTTGTAGGGATCACTGAGACATGGCTACAAGAGGACCAGGGCTGGGAACTGAATATTCAGGGGTACACAACGTATAGAAAAGACAGACAGGTGGGCAGAGGGGGTGGGGTTGCTCTGATGGTAAGGAATGATATTCATTCCCTTGCAAGGGGTGACATAGAATCAGGAGATGTTGAATCAGTATGGATAGAAATGAGAAATTGTAAGGGTAAAAAAACCCTAATGGGAGTTATCTATAGGCCCCCAAACAGTAGCCTTGACATAGGGTGCAAGTTGAATCAGGAGATAAAATTGGCGTGTCAAAAATGTAATGCTACGGTGGTTATGGGAGATTTCAACATGCAGGTAGACTGGGAAAATCAGGTTGGAAATGGACCCCAGGAAAGAGAGTTTGTAGAGTGCCTTCGAGATGGATTCTTAGAACAGCTTGTACTGGAGCCTACCAGGGAGAAGGCAATTCTGGATTTAGTGTTGTGTAATGATCCTGATCTGATAAGGGGACTAGAGGTAAAAGAGCCATTAGGAGGCAGTGATCACAACATGATAAGTTTTACTCTGCAAATGGAAAGGCAGAAGGGAAAATCGGAAGTGTCGGTATTACAGTATAGCAAAGGGGATTACAGAGGCATGAGGCAGGAGCTGGCCAAAATTGATTGGAAGGAGGCCCTAGCAGGGAAGACGGTAGAACAGCAATGGCAGGTATTCCTGGGAATAATGCAGAGGTTGCAGGATCAATTTATTCCAAAGAGGTGGAAAGACTCTAAGGGGAGTAAGAGACACCTGTGGCTGACGAGGGAAGTCAGGGACAGCATAAAAATTAAGGAGAGGAAGTATAACATAGCAAAGAAGAGTGGGAAGACAGAGGATTGGGACTCTTTTAAAGAGCAACAAAAGTTAACTAAAAAGGCAATACGGGGAGAAAAGATGAGGTACGAGGGTAAACTAGCCAATAATATAAAGGAGGATAGCAAAAGTTTTTTTAGGTACGTGAAGAGGAAAAAAATAGTCAAGGCAAATGTGGGTCCCTTGAAGACAGAAGCAGGGGAATTTATTATGGGGAACAAAGAAATGGCAGACGAGTTAAACCGTTACTTTGGATCTGTCTTCACTGAGGAAGATACACACAATCTCCCAAATGTTCTAGGGGCCGGAGAACCTAGGGTGATGGAGGAACTGAAGGAAATCCACATTAGGCAGGAAGTGGTTTTGGGTAGACTGATGGGACTGAAGGCTGATAAATCCCCAGGGCCTGATGGTCTGCATCCCAGAGTACTTAAGGAGGTGGCTCTAGAAATAGTGGAAGCATTGGAGATCATTTTTCAATGTTCTATAGATTCAGGATCAGTTCCTGTGGATTGGAGGATAGCAAATGTTATCCCACTTTTTAAGAAAGGAGGGAGAGAGAAAACGGGTAATTATAGACCAGTTAGTCTGACATCAGTGGTGGGGAAGATGCTGGAGTCAATTATAAAAGACGAAATTGCTGAGCATTTGGATAGCAGTAACGGGATCATTCCGAGTCAGCATGGATTTACGAAGGGGAAATCATGCTTGACAAATCTACTGGAATTTTTTGAGGATGTAACTAGGAAAATTGACAAGGGAGAGTCAGTGGATGTGGTGTACCTCGACTTTCAGAAAGCCTTCGACAAGGTCCCACATAGGAGATTAGTGGGCAAAATTAGGGCACATGGTATTGGGGGTAGGGTACTGACATGAATAGAAAATTGGTTGACAGACAGAAAGCAAAGAGTGGGGATAAATTCACCCTATGAATTTATTAAATGTCAATAGAAACCAATGGTGGCCATTACAGAGACTGAGTTGAGAGGGATGGGAATGGTAGCTCAACGGTCCAGGGTTTCCATGTTTCAGGCGTAATTGAGTGGGAGGTAAAAGAGGCCATTGTTTTACTAATGAGGGAGAATGTCGCGGCGGTACTCAGAGTTCAGACTGGAGGGTGAAATCACTGAGGCAATATGGGTAGAACTCAAAAATAAGAAAGATGCAAGCACTCTGATTATACTGTAGACCTCCCAGTGGCCAATGGGAGATGGGGGAACAGATATGTTGACAGATTATGGATTGTTGCAAAATATATATTTTTAATGTTGGACGACTTCCTCAATGATTGACTGGGACATACTCAGTGCAAAAGGCTTGAGCAGGGCAGGATTTGTTAGGTGTATCCAAGAATGTTCCCTGAAACAGTATGTGGATAGTCTGACTCAAGGAGGGACTATCCTGGACCTTGTAATGGGAAATGAGATTGGCCAGGGGTTTCAGTAGAAGAGTATTTTGGGAACAGTGATCACAATTCCATAAGTTTTAAGATGGTTATGAATAAGGATGTCTGGATCTTTGGGGGGGGGGGGGGGGTTGAGAGAACATACAAAATTGGGGCAAGGCAGTAAAACATTTATTTGGAAGAATCTAGGGAGAATAAATTGTGAGAGTTGTTATTGGGTAAGTCCGCATGTGGGAGTTGTTTAAAGGCCGCCTGATCACAGTTCAGGATTGGCATATTTCAGTAAGGAGGAAGGATCAGGATAACATGCTAAAGGAACTTTGGAAGACCAAAGAGATTATAAATGTGGTCAAAAAGAAAAAGGAATCATTTGTAACATTCAGAAAGATGAAATCTTTCTGCCTGTTTGAGGAATATAAAGCAAGCAGATAAGAACTCGAGCAGGCAATTAAAAGGGCCTAAAGGGACCTTGAAATGTCATTGGTCAATCGATGGAAGAAAATTCCAAGAATAATTATACATTAAAACCAGAAAGAAGGAAAAACCTTTGAAGGATAAAGGAGGGAATTTATGCTTGGAGTCAGTGGATTTAGTACTAAATGTGTATTTTGCAATGTTATTCACCAAGGAGAAGGGCAAGGCAGATAGTCATAGAGTCATGGAGTGATACAGTGTGGAAACAGGCCCTTCGGCCCTACTTGCCCACACCGGCCAACATGTCCCAGCTACACTAGTTCCACCTGCCTGTGTTTGGTCCCTATCCCTCCAAACCTGTCTACTGGTTCTTAAATGTTGCGATTGTCCCTGCCTCAACTACCTCGTCTGGCAGGGTAAGTCCGCATGTGACATGTGGGAGTTGTTTAAAGGCCACCTGATCACAGTTCAGGATCAGCATATTTCAATAAGGAGGAAGGACCAGGATGACAAGCTAAAGGAACTTGGATGAACAAAGAGATTGTAATTTTGGTCAATCCATACACCCACCACCCTTTGTGTGAAAAAGTTACCCCTCAGATTCCTATTAAGTCAGATCTGTTTGGAGTATAATAATATGCTCGGGCAGTTTGAGGTCAATAAGGAGTATTGGGTCTCATGAAAAGCATTAAGATGACTAAATCCCCAGGGACTGTTGAAATCTATCCTAGGTTACTGAGAGAGGCAAGAGACCTCTCTAGCTACAATCAAGATCCTGGAGAACTGGAGAGTACTCTGTGTTGTTCCTTTTTATAGAGGGGAAGGAGACATAATCCAGGAAATTCTAGGCCGGTGAACCTCATGTCAGTGTTGTAGAAGTTATTGGAGAAGATTCTTCACGATAGGATGTAGTTACAATTGGGAGAAAATGGGTTAATTAGGGACAGTCACAACGGCTTTCCCATCAACTCTCCCTGTTC
Organism: Rhinoraja longicauda; assembly: GCF_053455715.1. Taxonomy (NCBI): domain Eukaryota; kingdom Metazoa; phylum Chordata; class Chondrichthyes; order Rajiformes; family Arhynchobatidae; genus Rhinoraja; species Rhinoraja longicauda. The sequence goes on from NC_135958.1 coordinate 42,722,840, forward strand.
CACCATCAAAGAATTTGAGCACATTTTTCAAACGTGATTTACCTTTCGTAAAACCACATTGACAAGGCTTAATTAGAATTAATTCAGAAGGGTCTCAACCCGAAACGTCACCCATTCCTTCTCTCCAGGGATGCTGCCTGTCCCGCTGAGTTACTCCAGCATTTTGTGTCTACCTTCGATTTAAACCAACATCTGCAGTTCTTTCCTGCACAAGGCTTAATTAGACGTAGCTTTACCAAATGATTCACAATTTCCTCTTTGATTATTAACTGAAGCGTCTGTCTAATAATCAAGTCAAGTCAAATTTATTTGTCACATACACATACTCGATGTGCAGTGAAATGAAAGTGGCAATGCCTGCGGGTTGTGCACAAAAATAATTACAGTTACAGCATATAAATAAAGTTAATAAGTTACTAAACATAGCACAAAAAGTGTCGACAAAAATTTAGTCTCTGGGGTTATCAAAGTTGACAGTCCTGATGGCCTGTGGGAAGAAGCTCCGTCTCATCCTCTCCGTTTTCACAGCGTGACAGCGGAGGCGTTTGCCTGACCGTAGCATCTGGAACAGTCCGTTACTGGGGTGGCAGGGGTCCCTCATGATCTTGCTTGCTCTGGATCTGCACCTCCTGATGTATAGGTCCTGCAGGGGGACGAGTGTAGTTCCCATGGTGCGTTCTGCCGAACGCACTACTCTCTGCAGGGCCATCCTGTCCTGGGCAGAGCTGTTCCCAAACCAGACTGTAATGTTGCCGGACAGGATGCTCTCTACAGCCCCAGAGTAGAAGCAATGAAGGATCCTCAGCGACACTCTGAATTTCCTCAGTTGTCTATGAAACTAACATTACTGTGGTTCCCTGTCTTCTGCCTTTCTACATATTTGAACATTGGCTGTTTTCCAAAGTTTCTGATAGCATCTGGAGTTTATTGACTTTTGAAAAATTTCAACTGATGGGCTATCCCTGCCGCCACTTCCTTTGAAACCCTGGCGTGTAATCCTCTGGTCCTGACAACTTGTCCGCCTCTAGCCACTGAGTTTCTTCAAGATCCCTTGTAATTAGGATTTTTGTAAATTGTATCATTTTATTTGAATTCAGTCCTTCTGATATCCTAGGGAAAGAGAAAGCACAGACTTCCACCATGAGGACTAATGGGAAAAGAAATCAATATGTCTGCTATTTCTTTTCATTTGCTTTTATTAGTGCATTATCCTTGTTCTCTGGAGCCCCTATGTTTACCTTAGCTGCCTTCTTCCTACTTATATATCCATGGAAATTTTTAGTATTTGTTTTTATATTACATGCAATTTGTTGCAGGGAATAGTATGTTTGACCTGAATTGGGCTGCACACAAAGACCATCTCGTTGAGCAGTGAGTGAGTTTCTCAAACGTCTGTTTATTCAAGGCCTGAACAGTATATATAGTGGGAAAAACTTTGAGAGAACCCAAAGTGTTTTAAGATTCTCAGCACCCACAGCCTTTGATATTCTGTGTTTCAATGGTTACAGGTGGATTTTAGAGTTTTGAAATAATTCATCAGTTATCAAAATGTCTTTGTAATTATTCATACTTGTTTTCCCTCTCTTAGAGGGAGACCTTCAACATATTATCCCTTTTAATTTAAAGAAGCATCCTAGACTATGTTAAACATAGAAATAGATGCAGGAGAAGGCCATTTGGCCCATGTTGGCTTTTTTCATCATGCTTCCCCAGTATGTACTTTCTTGGGTTAAATATATTATAAAGTTGTCCAATATATTATCTAATTTCCAGAATTACCTACATCTCATTGCTTTTGACCGGGCCCAAGTAAACCATATTGGATAACACCATCTATAAACCTTGTGGAAGTAATTGCTGCCTATTTATCTTTCTTCCTACCTGCTTGATTAATATCTGCATTTTCAACATATTTTCTTGCTTTATATTGTACCAAAATGATCAAAACCATTACAATCAATAATTGTGTAAATATTAATACGTGATATAATGCTAATTTTAGTATTATCATGATATTAGCATTCAGCCTTTAATTTCAGGCTCTTTTCTGCCAATGCCTTTTATTTTCAAAATGTCCTCTACTTCACTGCCATACTTCTGAATATTGTTAGAGCTCTTGGTCCATTCATGAACGACTATCTCCCGGACAATCATCATTGCCTTCAATGAGCATGAAGATGTGATATTGGCAGAAGTTTGGTTGCAATAAATCTCCTAATGTCTCATCCAAATCATTTTGTAGCATAACAATGTTGCATAAATGCTGCCTCGGCAAGGCCACCAGCATAATCAGGGATGAGTCTCACCCTGGACACTCCCACTTCTTCCCTTTCCTATCAGGTAAGAGGTGCAGAAGTGTGAAATGCATACCTCTAGTTTCTGGGACAGTTTCTTCCAAGCTGTTATCAGGTTAACTGAACCATCCTATCACCAACTAGAGAGCGATCCTGACCTACCATCTACCTCATTGGAGACTCTCGGACTATCTTTAATCAGACTTTACTGGACATTATCTTGCACTACACCTTATTCCTTTTATTCTGTATCTGTACACTGTGGACGGCTTGATTGAAATCATGTATAGTCTTTCCGCTGACTGGATAGCATGCAACAAAACAGCTTTTCACTGTACCTTGGTACATATAATAATAATAATACATTTTATTTATATAGCGCTTTTCATATACTCAAAGACGCTTTACAGAGATTTTGAGAACATAGGGGAAATGAATAAATAGATAAATAAGTAAATAAATAAATGAACAGAGAAAGGAGACAGAAGGTGAGGTGATCTTCAGTGGTTGAAGGCAGTACTGAACAGGTGAGACTTCAGCAATGTTTTGAATGTGGTGAGTGTGGGGGAGTCTCTAACGGTTTGGGGTAGTGAGTTCCATAGGGTGGGAGCAGCGATGGAGAAAGCCCTGTCCCCCCAGGATCTGAGTTTAGTCCGGATGTGGGGGGATAGGAGATTGGCAGCGGCAGAGCGGAGGGTGCAGGTGGGAGTGTGCCTGTGGAGGAGGTCGGTCAGGTAGGATGGGGCCAGGTTATGGAGGGCTTTGTAGGTTATGAGGAGGATTTTGTACTGGATTCTCTGGGGGATGGGGAGCCAGTGGAGTTTATAAAGGACGGGGGTGGGAAAACCAACCTGCAGGAGAAGCTCATGTTGTCCTTCTATCGCTGCTCCATCGAGAGTGTGCTGGCATACTGTATAACCACATGGTATGCCAGCTGCTCAGAAAAGGACAGGAAGGCCCTTCAGAGGGTCATCACGACGGCCCAGAAGATCATCGGCTGCTCACTGCCCTCCCTGGAGCACCTGTTCAGCCTACGCTGCCTCAGTAGAGCAGGCAAAATAATAAAAGATCCATCCCACCCCGGCCACCGTCTGTTTGTTCATCTGCCCTCTGGTCGACGTTTCAGGTCGATCAAATCCCGAACAAACAGACTTAAGAACAGTTTTTACCCCAGGGCCATACGAGAACTGAACACTACCTTTGCACTAGGCAACACCGTTAAAAAATCTTGTACTTAATATAATTGTATTTAATTGTATTTATGTATTTATTTGTTTTTGCATTTATTGCATATATGTTTGTACGCACCGTCAGGATTGGCTATTTTTTAATTTCGTTGTACTCGTTGCAATGACAATAAATGAATATTATTATTATTATTATTATTATTATTATTATTATTATTATTATTATTATTATTATTATATGGTCACGGATCAAGGTGTGTGTGAGTAGACGGGCAGCGGAGTTTTGAATGTATGACAATAAACTAAACAAAGTTTACTGTTATCAAATGTTAATCTGATTGAACCATCAGTTCCTGGTCTCTGATGGTGATCTCTCTCGTGAGAGCCTGCATTATAACTTTATGGCCAGGTAGAATAAAACTCCATCCCTTATTTTCATACCATTTAGCAGAGGCAGTGACATAAAGTTTTCTCTACCAGAGAGCAACACTTGCAAAGAAGCCATTAGTGTTTACATCAATTTCAAGCTTACAGTTCTTATAATGTGTAAATCTCAACTAGACTCTATTGCATTTCTCATCTCTTCTGGGCAGGTGCAGTGATTCTCTTCTTGATGACCTCTATCCAACCTGATGCCCCTTTATTCTTCATCAATTATTGCAGCATGGCCTGGAGCATTGTGTACTGGTATCCAAGTTCCTTTTTTATGTTGCCCAATATTCTGCACATGGTATGGGACAAAAGTCTTATTCTTCAGCTGGTATAGCCATGGAGAACAACTGTAATATATGTTCCTCGAGCGTCCTGGCGTCCCTGATCCACTTGACTAGCTATAGTCAGCGATCGTAGGTCGCAGTCATGTTACATGTCCTGACTCTCTGCTTCAGTTGTTGAATCTATATCCAATTGAGGCCAATTGTTGAATGCCTCTCTATAACTAGGACATTAATCAGTTGTGTTTGGCACCACGCACATGTTGCCTATGCTCTTCCTGAAAATTATTACACACTTTTATCTATCTATTTATTGTCCCTTCATGTGGCTTGAGTATTTTAACTACCTTAAGAAATGCTTCCTCCTCTGCCTTACTGGATGTTTCGGCATCCTTTAATCACAATACTGCCAATCGCTGTATTTTCTCTCTAGGATGTACTTATTGTTGATTAAATCCTGCATCATCTATCATATCAACTGTGGCTATCCCTGCTGCATACCCTGATTCCACACTCTCTTCTAGTCCTCTTTGAGCTACACGTGTTTTTATCCTTTTTCCAATTACTGCTCCCTTAACGGTTTTTGGAATAATCCCTTTGTAAGTGTAGAACACCTTTCCAGAATGGCCAGCCCTGTTAGGGTAAGCATCACCTGGATGTAATAGTAATGGGGAGCAAGAGTTACTTTCGTTCCAAAGTCCTGGAGAAACTCAGCGGGTCAGGCAACATTTCTGGAAAACAAGGATAGGTGATGTTCCCTTCTTCTCCAGGGATGTTGCCTGACCTGCTGAATTATACTCCAGCACTGTGTGTCTTTTTTTTGGAAGCCAGCATGTGCAGTTCCTTGTTTCTATTTCTTACTTTGTCTTCCTTCAGAGTCATCACTGACCTGTGACCATCCACCACCTTAATATCCTCATCACAGAGGGTTGGGCTTTTGGTAGTGGCGGTTTCAGGTGAATAAGTTAGACATCAATTTAACCAAGCCATCCAACGTTGATCTCCACATAATACTGTAATGGGGTCTGTGGACTCCTATGAGAAATTATATTCTGTATTTGTGTATCTCCCTTTTGATCTCCAGGGAGCCCACCCCAAACATTATAATTCCAAAATGTCCAAGCAACATTTCCCCACCTCACAGTGCAGTTTGTCCTATCATTAGTGTAGCTCCATTTGTGCAGGTAGTTGTATTTCCACCATCATTTACAACCGTGTCCAGTCTGTCATTTATTCTTTATTCCAATTAGTTCCTCTGGTTCTTAAAGGTGGTCTCGTTGGAGCGCTCATGATTCCATCCTGATGCATGGATATTAGAAACCTGCAAAGAGACTGAAATAAATATCCAACCGCTGGTAGTATTAGTTAGGTTTCTTCTTTTTGGTTTATACTTCTTAAGTTGAATTCACTGTTTCCACCTAATATTCACCACCATGCCCACTGGGACACATGTTTCTTCTGCCACGAAAACACGATGCGGTCCACTGACCAAGACTAGAGACCAGCCCTTTCTGGGAGGAAGTTACCTGATCTCTTTGGCATTATGGCTTCAATATTTTTTCCTTTTCCCTATCTTAGATCCTGTGCTGATCAACTACCTTATTTTTTAGTTTATATACTTGCTTTACAAACTCCAGGATGTACCCAAAAACTTTCCCTTCCATTACAACTCCTTACTCCTCTAGTTATTACATCTTCCAGTCAGTTCATCGTTCATATGTTAACCTTGACCCTCTAGTTGGGTTTGCTCTGAACTCTTCAGAACGGCTGGGAGTACATTAACCCATTCCTGTCCAGTCATGATCAAGGCTTTTGTATGACTGTTCTGAACTATGCTCTTCATATGCTCCACTAATCCAGAACTCTGCAGCTGGTGGGGGATGTGAGCAAGACACAAGTCTTCTTCATTACCTTTCCCATGAAATGTGTTCCCTGATCAGAGTTTATCTGAACAGTGTCCCCCCCACCTAGGTATTATTTCTTCAGCTGGAAACCATGCAACCGTACAATCCTGGTATGGGAATGCATCTACCCAGTGAGTAAAGTAATCAAACAGTACTAAGTACCTTTTATTTTGAGACTAGGGAAAGGGTGCTGTGAAATCTATCTGTAAGTTTGTCAGCAGGCAATAAGCCCTCTCCCATTTTGCTCGAACACTATCTGATACTGCCCTTATCTTCTCTGCTTCTACGAGTTGCACAGTACTATGGGGAGAAGGTTAAACGATATGGCCCTATGTGCTTGGATCTGAAAAGAAAAGAAAACAAAGTTAAAACACAGATCAGACAAAACAAAAGGCATGCCTGTACCTCTCCTTTGTTAAGACCTTCAGAAGTAACTAAAAATTGAAGAACAAACAGTTAATTTCCACATTAAAAACTGGAAATGGAGGGGGGGGGGTGGAAATCGAACACAACGTCTTAAAGAAACACGGCCTAAGACATAAGAGATATGCAAATGTATTTCACATAGAGGAGCAGAATCATTCAGTCACATTCTATTCCATCTGTTCCAAGGGATTAATTCAACATTCTGCCAGAATGGATTTAACAAACTGGAACCAATCTTTGCTCTCGCTTCGTCTTGCATGCATCAAATTTAACTCGCACGTTGTCACACCTCATGCTACATGCTGAATCCACAGACCATTCACTCACTTCAAACACAATATAATTTTTACTCAAAAATCCAAGCAAGAGTAAAACACAAGGCTTTGATACACAAGAATGCTGGAAGACATTGTTTGTGCAGACACATACATATAAACATCCCCACATCAACCCAAGCTCTTTTAGCTTCCATTTCCCATTAGCATTCAAAAATCTTGAGGCATCGTTGTCCCTTCTTTGGTTGCTGTCAGGATGTCCTACATTCCTTAGTGAAGTGACTTTGTTTCCACAATGAAAACACATATCCTCTGGATACTCTTTCTTCACTGTTCCCTTATTTCTCCATTCTACTGGCTGACACTGCAAACTCCATCTTCAAGTTCGCCAACAACACCACCTTTGTTGGACGAATTATAGATGATGATGAGTATAGGCGGAAATTGATTGACTGGTCAAATGGTGCCAGAACAATAAACTTGCTCTCAACATCAGTAAGACCAAGGAACTGATTGTGGACTTTGGAAGAGAAAAAACGAGGATCCACATATCTATCCTAATCAATGGGATGGTGGCGGAGAGAGTCAAAAGCTTTAGATTCCTGGGCAGGCATATCTCTGAAGATCTCTCCTGGACCCAGCACATTGACTGAATCATAAAGAAAGCTCATCAATGCCTCAAAAAGCTGGAGTAACTCAGCAGGACAGGCAGCATCTCTGGAGAGAAGGAATGAGTGAAGTTTCGGGTCGAGACCCTTCTAAGGGCTGGTACGGCAACTCGAACGCTCAGGAACGAAGAAGATTGCAAAAAGTGGTGAACACTGCCCAGTCCATCATGGGCACTGACCTTCCCACCATTGAAGGGATCTACAAGAGTCGTTGCTTCAAAAAGGCAACCAGCATCATCAGAGAAGCACACCTCCCTGGCCACGCTCTCATTTCAGTCCTGCCAACAGGAAGAAGGTACAGGAACCTGAAAACTGAAATACCCAGGTCCAGGAGCAGCTCCTTCCCTACAATGATCAGGCTAACATCCAAATAGACTCCGAACTGAATAATCCTGGGGCATTATTTTTTACTTTGAACTATTATTGATATATATATATTGAACTTTGACTTATTATGGATTTTAAAGAGTACTATGTTTATATATCTGTGTGCTGCTGCAAGTAAGAATTTTATTGTTGCATTTTGGGACATTTGACAATAAAATACTCTTGACTTGACCTGATACTCCTTTACTTCTATTAACTTAAACATATAACTATAACTAAAATGTATCCTAGCCATGTACCTGTCTAAATGGTTCCTGAACTTTGCGATGGTAACTGCAGAATTGGTTCGGTTTAGTTTATTGTCACGTGTACAGAGGTACAGTGAAAAGCTTTGTTTTGAAAAGAATGTATGGGTGCTGCAGTGATGGGAGGGAGGACAAAGAGTTCTCCCAGGGTTTTGGGCAATCTAGTGAGGAGTTAGAGAGCATGATACAGCCCCCCCCCCCTTCAGGAACTGGCCCTTTCACAAGGAAATGGGGTTAATGTAAATCAAGCTTTACATGAATACATATAAATAATCTTTTATTGACCCGAGAAGTTGCAAGTCGCACTGCAGACAAATTTAAAGTGTTATATCATTGTACGTGATTCATGTTTTGGCTTGCATAGAATTTTATGAAGTTGCATTGAATGCTTTGCAGAGTCAAGGGTTGTAAAGTCTTTAAAAAGAAAAGCAATTGGGATCCCAAGTGTCTTGTAGTTCGTGATTTTTTAATTTTTTGGTGACTCCACACGTACTGCATGCTATTTCCATTCAAGGGATATGGGGAGAAGGCAGTTACTGATTGTGGATGATCAACCATGATCACAAGGGGTGCTGGCTCGAAGGGCCAAATGGCCTCCTCCTGCACCTAGTTTCTATTTTCTATAACTTATTCCAAAATTTCTTTTCCTCCAATTTCTTCTTTTAGCACCACAACTTATGGTTGCCCGACAACAATATGTGATCTACTTCTCTCATTATGGGTGGTAAAATTAAATATACTTGCCTGATTAAGAACCACGTTGTTGACAGTCATTCTGTGAGGTATCCTGCATGTTGCACTATTTGTTGGAGAGAATTGTCTGTTTTACCTGAATCGGGCAGGCCATCTCGTAGAGCAGCGGTGTTTTCTCAAACAAGTCAGTTTATTCAAGGCCTTGACAGTAGGCACTGGGAAACATTCTGAGAGAACCCAATGTGTTTTAAGATTTTCAGTACCCACAGCATATTCTTATATTCTTTTTCTGTATTACAGACTCTTATATTCTGTTTCAATGATAACAAGCGGATTTAATAAAACATTTTAATAATTAATCTGTCATCAATGTTTTTTTGTTATCATTCATACTTGTTTTCTCTCCTTTCGAGTAACCTTCAACTTTCTGTTCCATAGAAACATAGAAAACATGTGCAGGAGAAAGCCAATCGGCCCTTCAAGCTAGCACCGCCATTCAATAGTTTTCGTACTACTCTACGTGCCTTTGTAAATTGCCCCATGGGGACAAATAAAGTGTTTTTGAACTTGAACTTTGAACTTGAATATGATCATGACTGATCATCCAAAATCAGTACCCCATACTTGCTTTTTCCCTCCTCCTCGCTCCTATAATCAAATCCTCTCGCTATGAAGGCTAAAATGCCATTAGTTTTCTTCACTGCCTGCATGCTGTACCAGCATGTATACTTTCAGTGACTGATATACAAGGGCACCCAGGTCTTGTTGCACCTCCCCTTCTCCAAATCTGACACGATTCAGATAATCTGCAGAAGGGACTGGACCCGAAACGTCACCCATTCCTTCTCTCTGCCTGACCCGCTGAGTTACTCCAGCATTTTGTGTCTACATACCATTCAGATAATAATCTGCCTTCTTTTTCTTGCCACCAAAGTGGATAACCTCACATTTATCCACATTATACTGCATCTGCCATGCATCTGCCCACTCACCCCACCTATCTGTCACCTTGCAACCTCATGGCATCCTCCTCGCAGCTCACACTGCCACCCAGCTTTGTATCATCCGCAAACTTGGAGATGTTACATTTAATTCCCTCGTCTAAATCGTTAATATATATTGTAAATAGCTGGGGTCCCAGCATTGAGCCTTGCAGCACCCCACTAGTCACTGCCTGCCATTCTGAAAAGGACCCGTTAATTCTTACTCTTTGCTTCCTATCTGCCAACCAATTCTCTATCCATGTGAATACCCTACTCCCAATACCATGTGCTGTAATTTTGCACACTAATCTCTTGTGTGGGACCTTTGCAAAGGCTTTTTGAAAGTCCAGATACACCACATCCACTGGCTCTCCCTTATCCATTCCACTTGTTACATCCTCAAAAATTTCCAGACGATTAGTCAAGCATGATTTCCCCTTCATAAATCCATGTTGAGTTGACTGATCCAGTCACTGCTTTCCAAATGCACTGCTAATACAGCTTTAATAATCGACTCAAGCATCTTCCCCACTACTAATTGGTCTATTAGTAATTGGGCAATTAGTAAGACTAATTGGTCTATAATTCCCCGTTTTCTCTCTCCGCCTTTCTTAAAAAGTGGGGTTACATTAGTTACCCTCCAGTCCACAGGAACTGATCCAGAGTCTATAGAACATTGGAAAATGATCACCAATGCGTCCACGATTTCTAAGGCCACCTCCTTGAGTACTCTGAGATGCAGACCATCAGGTCCTGGGGATTTATCTGTGTTCAGTCACAACAGTTTAACTAACACTATTTCCTGACTAATGTGGATTCCCTTCAGTTCCTCCCTCCTGCTAGATCCTCGGTTCCCTATTATTTCTGGGAGATTGTTTGTGTCTACCTTAGTGAAGACAACCGTTTAACTGGTCTGCTATTTCCTCGTTTCTCATTATAAATTCATCTGTTTCAGACTAATCTTGTAAGTTTATCAATGATACAGAAATAGTGGAAGGGCATGTTGTGATAAGGAAACTACAATTGGATAAAGATAGATTGAGTGACTGGTCAAAAAACGGGCAAATCGAGTTTAATGTGGAAAAATGGGAGGTCATGCACTTTGGTCAGAGAAAGCAAACGGCAGAATATTATCTAAATGGAGAGAAACTGCAAATAGGTGAAGTACAGAGGAGTCTAAGTGTTGTCTCATGAGAGAAGGAATGGGCGACATTTCGGGTCGAGACCCTTCTTCAGACTGATGTCAGGGGGGGCGGGACAAAGGAAGGATATAGGTGGAGACAGGAAGATAGTGAGAGATCTGGGAAGGGGGAGGGGAAGAGAGGCCCTCTCTTCCCCTCCCCCTTCCCAGATCTCCCACTGTCCTCCTGTCTCCACCTATATCCTTCCTTTGTCCCGCCCCCTGACATCAGTCTGAAGAAGGGTCTCGACCCGAAACGTCGCCCATTCCTTTTCTCCCGAGATGCTGCCTGACCTGCTGAGTTACTCCAGCATTTTGTGAATAAATACCTTCGATTTATACCAGCATCTGCAGTTATTTTCTTACACTAGTCTAAGTGTTGTGGTGCATGAACAACAAGTAGTTAAGAAGGCAAATAGCATTTTGACCATCATGGTGACAGAGTAAGGAGGTTTTGTTGCAATTGTACAGGGTATGGGTGCTGCCTTGCCTGGAATACCACATATTTTGGTTCTCTTACCTAAACCAAATATAGTAACATTGGATTTATTCACAAAATGCTGGAGTAACTCAGCAGGTCAGGCAGCATCTCGGGAGAGAAGGAATGGGTGACGTTTCGGGTCGAGACATTGGAGGCAGTCCAAAGAACATTCACCAGACTAATTCCTGGGATAAGAGGCTTATGCGACCAAGAGAGACCAAATAGTTTGCACCTTCTTTAATATCCCTTCTACCTTTGCTGCTGCTTTAAGTGTCTTGTGTACCTATACCTCTAGGTCATTCTGTTCTACATCTACAGGGTCCTACCATTAACTGTAGGTTGCGCCCTGGTTTAACTGGCCAAGTACAACATCTTGCACTTGTCTATTTTAAATTCCATCTGCGATTACTTGGTCTACTTTCCCAGTTCATCCAGATCTTGTTGTAATCTTAGATAGCCAACCTCAATGTCCACTATACCAGCAGTTCTCGTATCATCCACAAAATTACGAACCATGTTAACAACATTGCCATCCAAATTGTTATTATAGATGACAATCAATGGGCGACCCAGCACTGATCCTGTTGGCACACTACTGGTCATAGGCCTCCAATCTGAAAATAAACCCCCTACTACCACCCTTTGACATCAAGCCAGTTTTGTATCCAACTGGCTAGCTGACCCTGGATCCCATGTGATCTAATCTTACAGACAAGCCTGCTATGTGGGTCCCTGTTGAAGTCCACGTTGACCATATCCACTGCCCTGCCGCCAATCAATTCTCTTTGTCGTCTTTTCAAACAAAAAACCGGTTACACTTGTGAGATACGATTTCCTGTGCAGAAAGCCATGCTGAATGCCACTAATCAGTCCTTGCATTTTCTAATGCTTAGATCACTCGAACTATTTAAAGTGCAGGTGGATAAATATTTGGCAGCTTGAGTAATGAGGGGAATGGAGAAAAGGCACAGAAAAGGATTTGAGGCAGCATTTGTCAGGATCATATTAAATGCAGGCCAGGCTTGAAGGACCTATGGCTGACTTCTGCTCCCATTTTCTTGCGTTCTTCTGAAATCGTAATCATTATTTCTTTTTTGTTCAATTATACATGTTGCGCATTTTCTTATGACTTTGTGTCGATTTTGTTTTGAAGATGTGACATTTTAATTCAATTTTTCAAATTTTCAATGTGATTGTGTGATCAGAAAATGTTTCTGCAGGTTTTAAGGAAACATAATTGTTTTTCTTTTTAAAGACAGTACACAGAGCTGAAAGTGGTGTGCACTGTTTACAGAATGCATTGCAGGGATCAGCACATTCATGTGACGAATCCTCCCCAAAACGGTCTTCAGTCAAGCATTCAAAATGTAAGTTGCAATGTGCTCAAATCTTACCTGTGCCAGTTGGAACCCTAGATTAATCTAGATAATTGATATATATCGATATATATTATGATATAGTTGGGATTACGGAGACATGGCTCCAGGGTGACCAAGGCTGGGAGCTGAACATCCAGGGATATTCAATATTCAGGAGGGATAGACAGAAAGGAAAAGGAGGTGGGGTAGCGTAGCTGGTTAGAGAGGAGATTAACGCAATAGAAAGGAAGGACATTAGGTTGGAGGATGTGGAATCGATATGGGCAGAGCTGCGAAACACTAAGGGGCAGAAAACGCTAGTGGGAGTTCTGTACAGGCCACCTAACAGTAGTAGTAGAGTTGTGGATGGCATCAAACAGGAAATTAGAAATGCGTGCAACAAAGGTAAAACAGTTATAATGGGCGACTTCAATCTACATATAGATTGGGTGAATCAAATTGGCAGAGGTGCTGAGGAAGAGGATTTCTTGGAATGTATACGGGATAGTTTTCTAAACCAACATGTAGAGGAACCAACGAGAGAGCAGGCTATTCTAGACTGGGTATTGAGTAATGAGGAAGGGTTAGTTAGCAGTCTTGATGTGCGTGACCCATTGGGCAAGAGTGACCATAATATGGTTGAGTTCTTCATTAGGATGGAGAGTCACATAGTTAATTCAGAAACAACGGTTCTAAACTTAAATAAAGTTAACTTTGAGGGCATGAGACGTGAATTGGCCAAGATAGACTGGCAATTGATTCTTAACGGGTTGACGGTGGATATGCAATGGAAGGCATTTAAAGACCGCATGGATGAACTACAACAATTGTTCATCCCAGTTTGGCAAAAGAATAATCAGGGAAGGTAGTGCATCCATGGCTAACAAGGGAGATTAGGGATAGTATCAAAACAAAAGATGAAGCGTACAAATTAGCAAGAAAAAGCAGCCTACCAGAGGACTGGGAGAAATTCAGAGTCCAGCAGAGGAGGACAAAGGGCTTAATTAGGAAAGGGAAAATAGATTATGAAAGAAAACTGGCAGGGAACATAAAAACTGACTGCAAAAGCTTTTATAGATATGTGAAGAGAAAAAGATTAGTTAAAAAAAATGTAGGTCCCTTGCATTTATATTCTTCAATTATCTCCAAACGATTTGAAAAGTTCTTGCCAGATTTAATTGATGAAGACCAGACTGGTTTCATAATAGGCAGACAAACACAGGACAGTATTAGAAGAACCCTACATATAATACACAAGATTCAAAAGGAATGTACGCGCGCTGTCCTGATAAGTTAAAACAAATGTAGGTCCCTTGCAGTCAGAAACAGGTGAATTGATCATGGGGAACAAGGACATGGCAGACTAATTGAATAACTACTTTGGTTCTGTCTTCACTAAGGAAGACATAAATAATCTGCCGGAAATAGCAGGGGACCGGGGGTCAAATGAGATGGAGGAACTGAGTGAAATCCAGGTTAGTCGGGAAGTGGTGTTAGGTAAATTGAATGGATTAAAGGCCGATAAATCCCCAGGGCCAGATAGGCTGCATCCCAGAGTGCTTAAGGAGGTAGCCCCAGAAATAGTGGATGCATTAGTGATAATTTTTCAAAACTCTTTAGATTCTGGAGTAGTTCCTGAGGATTGGAGGGTGGCTAATGTAACCCTACATTTCAAAAAGGGAGGGAGAGAGAAAACGGGGAATTATAGACCAGTTAGTCTAACATCGGTAGTGGGGAAAATGCTAGAGTCAGTTATTAAAGATGGGATAGCAGCACATTTGGAAAGTGGTGAAATCATTGGACAAAGTCAGCATGGATTTATGAAAGGTAAATCATGTCTGACGAATCTTATAGAATTTTTCGAGTATGTAACTAGTAGAGTGGATAAGGGAGAACCAGTGGATGTGTTATATCTAGACTTCCAGAAGGCTTTCGACAAGGTCCCACATAAGAGATTAGTATGCAAACTTAAAGCACACGGTATTGTGGGTTCAGTATTGATGTGGATAGAGAACTGGCTGGCAGACAGGGAAGCAAAGAGTAGGAATAAACGGGTCCTTTTCAGAATGGTAGGCAGTGACTAGTGGGGTACCGCAAGGCTCAGTGCTGGGACCCCAGCTATTTACAATATATATTAATGATTTGGACGAGGGAATTGAATGCAACATCTCCAAGTTTGCGGATGACACGAAGCTGGGGGGCAGTGTTAGCTGTGAGGAGGATGCTAGGAGGCTGCAACGTGACTTGGATAGGTTAGGTGAGTGGGCAAATGCATGGCAGATGCAGTATAATGTGGATAAATGTGAGGTTATCCACTTTGGTGGCAAGAACAGGAAAGCAGACTATTATCTGAATGGTGGCCGATTAGGAGAAGGGGAGATGCAACGAGACCTGGGTGTCATGGTACACCAGTCATTGAAAGTAGGCATGCAGGTGCAGCAGGCAGTGAAGAAAGTGAATGGTATGTTGGCATTCATAGCGAGGGGATTTGAGTATAGGAGCAGGGAGGTTATGCTGCAGTTGTACAGGGCATTGGTGAGACCACACCTGGAGTATTGCGTACAGTTTTGGTCTCCTAATCTGAGGAAAGACATTCTTGCCATAGAGGGAGTACAGAGGAGGTTCACCAGATTGATTCCTGGGATGGCAGGACTTTCATATGAAGAAAGACTGGATAGACTCGGCTTGTACTCGCTGGAATTTAGAAGATTGAGGGGGGATCTTATAGAGACTTACAAAATTCTTAAGGGGTTGGACAGGCTAGTTGCAGGAAGATTGTTCCCGATGTTGGGGAAGTCCAGAACAAGGGGCACAGTTTAAGGATAAGGGGAAGTCTTTTAGGACCGAGATGAGAAAGTTTTTTTTCACACAGAGAGTGGTGAATCTGTGGAATTCTCTGCCACAGAAGGTAGTTGAGGCCAGTTCATTGGCTATATTTAAGAGGGAGTTAGATGTGGCCCTTGTGGCTAAAGGGATCAGGGGGTATGGAGAGAAGGCAGGTACGGGATACTGAGTTGGATGATCAGCCATGATCATATTGAATGGCGGTGCAGGCTCGAAGGGCCGAATGGTCTACTCCTGCACCTATTTTCTATGTTTCTATATTGGACAGAAATCTGTAAATTAAACATTTTCAAACAGATTAATGGAATTAAGGAATCAGAAAAGAAAATGAATGTGCTATTTGACCTGCCGGGTCGCTTAATCAGTTTGTGTTTTGCTCCAGATGTTAGCATCTGCACTCTCTTGTGTGTCCAAGGAACATAGCAAAGTGCATTCTCTTGATCTACTCAGTGAAATGTGATGTAAATGTTGTTCTAAGTGACGTGGTAATGAAGATAATGAAGAATATGTGTGTGTGTGTGTGTGTGTACATATACATTTGGACATTGATCAGCTCCAGAAATAGGTGGAGAAATGGCAGATGCTGTTTAATCTGAGTGTGAGATGTTGCACTTTGTAAGGGTGAATGTGAGTGGAAAATATACAATTAATGGCAAGACCCTTAACAGCATTAATGTACAAAGGAAACCTGGGGTTCAAAGCCATTACTTTCTGAAAGTGGTCACACATGCAGGTAGTGGTAAAGAAGACATATGCTATGCTCGCCTTCATTGATTACGGAACTGAGTCAGGAAGTCATGATGCAGCTCTATAAGATTTGGGTTAGACTGCATTTGGAGTGTTGCATAAGTTTTGGTCAACCCATTACAGAAAGGACATGGATGCTTTGGAGAAGGTACAGAAAAGGTTTACCAAAATGCTGCCTAGTTTAGGTAGTATTAGCTACAAGGAGTGGTTAGAAAAACTGGGATTTTTTTCTTAGGAATGCCGGAGGTTGGGGGGAGCCCTGATAGAAGTATATATAAAATTATGAGAGACAATGTGGGTTGCCTGGGCTTTCTCTGGGTGCTCCGGTTGCCTCCCACATCCCAAAGATGTGTGGGTTTGTAGGTAAGTTGGCCTCTGTAAATTGCCACTGATGTAAAAG
Organism: Rhinoraja longicauda; assembly: GCF_053455715.1. Taxonomy (NCBI): domain Eukaryota; kingdom Metazoa; phylum Chordata; class Chondrichthyes; order Rajiformes; family Arhynchobatidae; genus Rhinoraja; species Rhinoraja longicauda. The sequence continues at coordinate 42,739,625 of NC_135958.1, forward strand.
TAGAACATAAAACTAGTATGAATGATGGTCGGAATGGACTCGATGGGCCTGATTCCATGCTGCACCTCTAAGCTAAACTAAATGAAACAATAGGGTAGACAGTTGGGGTCTTTTTCCCCAGGGTGGACATGTCAAAGAATATAAGACATAGCTTTAAGGTGATAGGGTTGAAGTTTAAGGATGTTGAACGGGCCAGGTATTTTATACAGAGGTTGTTGAGTGCCCGGAACAAATTTCCAAGAGATGTGGAGGAAGCAGGTGCAATAGTGGCATTTAAGAGATTTTTAGATAGGCACATGGATATGCACGTGATATGAATGATGAGGATATATGGGTGGAGCTGAGAAATAAAAAGGGGATGATCATCTTGTTGGGAGTGTACTATAGGCCCCCCAAAAGGTCTACAAGAATAAGAGCAAATATACCAGGAGATTGCAGGCAGCTGCAAGACTGATAAGCACGTAGGAGTAGGAGATATTAACTTTCCCAATATAGGCTGGGACTGTCACAGGGCCAAAGGCTTAGATGGGGTGGAATTTGTCAAATGTGTTCAGGAATGTTTCCTCAGGCAATATGTAGAGGGCCCTATAAGTGAGAGGGCAAAGCATGATCTGCTCTTAGGAAATTGGGATGGGCAAGTGATTGAAGTGTCAGTGGGCGATCGTTTTGGGATCAGTGACCATTGAACTATTAGCTTAAAAATAGTTATGGATGAAGACAGGGCGGGTCCACAAGCTAAAATCCTGAATGGGAGCAGAGCCAACTTTGATGGTATCAGATAGGAACTTGCTGCAACTGATTGGAGTAAGTTGTTTGCAGGCAAATGGACGTCCGGAAAGCGTGCTGCTGTTAAACAAGTTGACAAGTGTGACAAAGAGTTCAGGGGAGGCATATTCCTGTTAGAGTGGAAAAAAAGACAGGTGTGGGTAATGAAGCTGGGATAGAAATATAGAAAATAGGTGCAGGAGGAGGCCATTTGGCCCTTCGAGCCAGCACCACCATTCATTGTGATCATGGCTGATCACCCACAATCAGTAACCTGTGCCTGCCTTCTCCCCATATCCCTTGATTCCACTAGCCCCGAGAGCTCTATCTAACTCTCTTTTAAATTCATCCAGTGAATTGGCCTCCACTGCCTTCTGTGGCAGAGAATTCCACAAATTCACAACTCTCTGGGTGAAAAGGTTTCTTCTCACCTCAGTTTTAAATGACCTCCCCTTTATTCTTAGACTGTGGCCTCTGGTTCTGGATTCCCCCAATATTGTTAACATTTTTCCTGCATTTGGCTTGTCCAATCCTTTTATAATTTTATACGTCTCTATAAGATCCCCTCTCATTCTTCTAAACTACAGTGAATACAAGCCCAGTCTTTCCAAGTTTTCCTCATATGACAGTCCCTCCATCCCAGGGATTAACCTCGTGAACCTACGCTGCACTCCCTCAATAGCAAGGACGAGAGAAATTGCGGCTCTAGTCAGGAAAGAGAAGTATGCATGGGACGGGAGTAACTGTGACTCTCTTAACTCCCGGAAAGGCTTTGGGGTACTCTGGTAACAGAGCAGACTATGGGGAGCCAGAGGGTTGCTCTGACGAGGGCAGCTGAAGACCCCTAGGTGGCAGGCCTGCCTTTGGTTTGTAAACCATGGTGAGCCATTCCTCTTCATAAGGTTGCTGCTGGAGACCTATCATGTAGTTGATTCTGTGTGACCGGCGCAACGTCCACAGTGGCTGGCCAAGAACCTACCCAGGAAGTGGCCGTGATAAGCTTCTCTAAAGTCGCAGTAAAGGCTTTATTAAGACTTGCACCTCCTACCAATTGCACGTGAGGGGTAATCAGACATCTTCCTAGTGGGGCTCCAGATAACCAATGCTCCTGTCCGGCATGGATGCCGGGATTCCAACCTTCCCCTCGGGAGCGCTGGCGGCAGCCTCCCTGAGAGCAGAATGCTGCAACCCAGATGGCCCTTCTGGGAAATCAGCCTTCCTCAGATGAGCCTGCAGCGGCCGGCTGAGTATGGAGGGCTGCACACTCAAATGGTTCTTGGGCCTCCAACGGCCCCACATCTAATGATGACGGTAGGCTTCGGTTACCAAATACCAAATTAGTATGTGGGGATCGCTGGTCGGTGCGGACTCAGTGGGCCCAAGGACCCGTTTCCATGCTGTATCTCTAAACTAAATTAAACTAAACTAAACTAAACTACTGTGGGTGCATGCCTCTCAAGGGGCACTAACCGAATGTAAGATCATGTACATGACAAAAAAAAGTATTTGCATTTGGACGCAGCGGTAGAGTTGCTGCCTTACAGTGCTTGCAGCGCCGGAGACCCAGGCTCGATCCCAACCACGGGTGCTGGTACATCAGATAGACTGTTGGAGCCTGTAGTCCGTCAGATAGACTGTTGGAGCCTGTAGTCTGTCTGTATGGAATGTTTTTGCTTTTCGGTTTCCTCCCACACTCCAAAGACGTGCAGGTTTGAAGGGTAATTGGCTTGGTGTGTGTGTAAATTGTCCCTAGTGTGTGTCGGACAGTGTTAGTGTGCGGGGATCGCTAGTCGGTGCGGACTCGGTGGGTGGAAGAGCCTGTTTCCGCGCTGTATCTCTAAACTAAACTAAACTAAACTAAACTATACAAGCATGAGCTAGACTTTACCATTTAGCAAATGAAAAAGCTTTGTGTTGAAATGATAAACTTTGTGAGTGATGCTGGGTGAGTGGATTGTCCGCTTCCCTGGGTTGAACCTCGGCCACTTATTGGATTCTACCTATAACACCTCGGTCACTACAGTGCCGCTCTCATACTAGTTGTGGTGTAATTGGATAGACCTTCGTGCTGAGGTGTATAAAAACTGGGAATGTGCACTCTTTTGAGTGTATTAACTAACTGTGATCAAGTGTATCCTTGGAGGAGTTTTGGGGACTGAGGACCATACGTAAGAAGGAAATCAGGACATTAAAAAGGGGCAGGAGATAGCTCTGGCAGATAATAATAAGAAATAACCAAAGATATTTAACGTACATGAACTAGAGAGAGAATGGGGCCCCTCAGAAACCCAAGTGATCATCTTTGTCTGGAGCTGCAGGAAATGGGCAAGGTACTCTAAGTATTTTTCCTTGGATTTTACCATAGAGAACGACATGAAGACTGGGGAACTTGGGGCAGTTAATGGAGATGTCTTGAGGTCAGTCTGCATAATGGTCGAGGAGGTGCTGAACATAGTATGGAAATGAAGGTAGACAAATATCTTATAGACAATAGACAATAGGTGCAGGAGGAGGCCATTCGGCCCTTCGAGCCAGCACCGCCATTCAATGTGATCATGGCTGATCATTCTCAATCAGTACCCCGTTCCTGCCTTCTCCCCATACCCCCTGACTCCACTACCCTTAAGAGTTCTATCCAGCTCTCTCTTGAATCTTGGGCCTGATCAGATAAATCCGAGGACATTGCGAAAAGCAAGAGAATAAATTGTGAGCCCTCTGGCTGAGATACATGAATCATCATTAGAAATGGGTGAGATGCCTGAAGACTGGAGGGTGGCTTATGTTGTTCCTCTATTTAAGAAGGGCTGCAAGGAAAATCATGGGAACTGTAGGCCAATGAGGCCAACATCTGTGTTAGGCAAGTTACTGGAGAATATTCTGAGGGATGATATGTATCATTTGGATAAACTGGGGCTGATTAGGAATAGTCAGAATGGTTTTGTATGTGGGAGATTATGTCTTACGAGTCCGATTGATTTTTTTTGAAGAAGTAACCAAAAAGGTTGATGAGAGCAAAGCCACAGACATTGTCTATGTGGACTTCAGCAAGGCATTTCATAAGGTTCCACATGGTAGCCTGCTGTGGAAGGTTAGATTGCATGGGATCCAGGGAAAGTTAGCCAACTGGATAGAGAATTGGCTTCATGGAAGGAAGCAGAGGGTGATGGTGGATGGTTGTTTTTCGGACTGGAGATCTGTGACAAGTGGTGGGGCTCAGGGATCTGTGCTGGGCCCATTGCTGTTTGTGTTTTATAGGAATGATTTTTTACCCGATCAACTCTCCCCTCAGTGTCCAACACCCCCAGAGAAAATAATCAGTCCATCCCACCTGTCCCTGTAGCTGAAACCCTCTCATCCAGGCAACATTCTAGTAAACTTCCTCTGCGCCCTCTCTGTAGCTTCTACATCTTTCCTATAATGGGGCGACCAAAACTGCATGCATACTCCAGATTTTCCCTAACCAAAGTCCTATAGAGCTGCATCGTGACTTCCTGTCTCATGCTCAATGCCCCAAGCAATGAAGGCTAGCATACCATTTGTCGTCTTTACCACCCTATCTACTTGTGCTGCCACCTTCTGTGCTATGAACTTGAACTCCCGCTACATATCAATGCTGTTAAGGGTCTTGCCATTATCTGTATACTTTCCCCTTACATTCAACCTCCCAAAGTGCAATAACTCACATTTACTAGGATTAAACTCCATCTGCCATTTATCCGCCCATTTCTGCAGCTGATCTATATCCCACAGTATCTTCTGACAGCACTCCTCACTGTCTGCAACTCCTCCAATTTTGGTGTCGTCAGCAAACATATTCACCGATCCATCTCAGCTTTTGGCCTGAAATGGAGGCACTGGCAATCTCAGGCTCATTCTGGCGGCTCAGTCTTTGTCTCTGTGTGTACGCGCAGTCCATCACTGTCTGTGGGCAGTTAAGAGTTACTGGCGGTCTCAGTCTTGCGGTTCTTCAATCTTGGACAGTGGAGAGATGGTTATTAGGGCTTCTGCCTGCAGCTCAATCTTAACTGAGATTGGGATGGAGGTCCCTAGTTTGTCTCAGTGGCGCAGTCTTCTTCGAGGCCTGCACAGGGGAACGCAGCTGGGCAGGGATGTGTTTCTTCCCCTTCCCCTTCCCCTTTCCCTTTCCCTTTCCCTTCCCCTTCCCCTTCCCCTTCCCCTTCCCCTTCCCCTTCCCCTTCCCCTTCCGCTGGGGCAGCTGGGTTTATAAGGAGTAGGCTGACAAGGCTCAGGTGGTACAATTCAATATTAGCTAATTGGACATAGCTGAATGAATAATACTTTATTATCATATGTGACGTGTCACACTGAGATTCTTTGTTTTGTACACACAAGTATGCAAAGAGTCGCCACATATAGGGCACCAGCAAAGTGACAAAGTATTTCATTGAATCCCCAATGGCCCCTCTTTATTCTTGCGGATCCCCAGGCCTGGGGATCTCAGCCCCTTTGTTCTCTCAGCATGGAGGGGTGACCAGGTGCAGCTGTTACCTGTGGTGAAGAGGTTTGGGGCCTCCTGGCCTGTGCCAGTGATGGGAATCAGAGCAGCATCTGAGGGAGGGGTCCTGTCACATTCCCCCCCCCCCCAACCCCCTTTTCCCCTTGGCGATGACTCCAGGACCTATAACAAAAATGATGTCCAATAGAGTTTTCAATTTGGATTTCTGATGAAAGAACTGAACACTCTGAACACTGGTATTCTGATGTGCTTGGATCACTGAAGCTCCTTCTGATATGCAAGTTGCCAGTGCAGTCTCTACCAGACTGACGCCAGGTCAACAATGACACTCGCAGTAGGGTGAACCTGTGATATGGTTTATTTATCGTGACAACAAAGGCCAGGCCAACGTGGGGGCACTGTCCCTCTTCGTCGGTGTGCATGTGAGGAGGCACTGGTGGTCTCTAGCTTGACCCTGCACTTCACCCTTGCCTTGAGTGGAGGTAGAGCCGGTCTCAGGCTTGTCCAGGCAACTCAGCGTTGGGTTTGAAGGGCTGGGCGCGGTGATCTCTGGCTTATCCCTGCAGTTTATCTTTGCCTCGAGAGGAGGTGCTGGTGATCTCAAGCTTATCCTGGCGGCTCAGTCTTTGCCTCTGTGTGTGTGTGCAATCCCTTCTCTGTAGGCAGGTAAGAGACACTGACTGTCCAGGGCATGTCCCGGCAGCTCAGTCCTGACCACCAAATGGTGGCACTGGTGGTCTTGGGTTTGTCCCAGTTGCTCAGTCTTACTCTAGACCTGCAACAGGGGAACAGCTAGCAGGGAGCCTTCCCTCCAATCTTCCCTCCAGTCTTCTCTCTTACTCCTTGCATTGAAGTAAAAGCACTTCAGCTTTTCATTATCCCCATATTCATGAACCTCCCCCTGCCTGTCCTTCCTTTGAGAATTAGTGATGATAACCTCCACTTTCTCATCAGCCCTTTCATTTGCTGACCTGCTCATCTGGTTCCCACCTCCTGCCATTACAAGTTCATAAGTTCTAGGAGCAGAATTAGGCCATTCAGTCCATCAAGTCTACTCCGCCAATCAATCATGGCTGATCTATCTTTCCCTCTCAACCCTATTCTCCTGCCTTCTCCCCATAAACCCTAACACCCTTACTATTCAAGAATCAGTCAATCTCCACCTTAAAAATATCCATTGGCCTCCACAGCTGTCTGTGGCAATGACTGCCCCATATTCATCACCCTTTGACCAAAGGAATTCCTCCCATCTTTCTAAAGGTATGTCCTTTTATTCTGAGGCTATGACCTCCGGTCCTAGACTCTCCCACTAGTGGAAACATCCTCTCCACATTCACTGTATCCTGGCCTTTCACTCTTTGGTAAGAATCAATGAGGTTCCCCCTCATCCTTCTAAACTCCAGCGAGTACAGGCCCAATGCCTTCAAACATATATCATCATATGTTAACCCAATCATTCCTGGGATCATTCTCATAAACTTCCTCTGGACCCTCTCCAATGCCAGCACATTCTTCCTCAGATAAGGGGTCCTAAACAGCTCACAATACTCTAAATGCAGACTGACCATTGACTTATAAAGACTCAGCATTACATTCCTGTTTTTGTATTCTAGCCCTCTTGAAATAAATATCCTATCCCTCAGAATATTCTCTAGTAACTTTCTGACCAACGTTGTGGTTGCCAGCATTTTCCCACAACCCTTCTTGAATAGAGATACAACATTTGTCACCTTCTGGTATCTCGGCCCCCCAAGGCTGTGACCTCTGTTGGTCTGGCAAGGATCTTGAACTATGGGTGTCAGAAAATTAGTGGTGGACCTGTATGTGCCTCTCTGGCTTCCGATGGTAGAATGTAGTTGTTTGAAATAAAAACTCTCGCAACAAATTATAGTTTGTGGAGACACAAGTAATTGGCTCAGTGTAGAGATGTTGGAACATTAAGCAAACAACTAACTGCTGAAGGAACTCAATGGGTCAAAGAGCCATAAGGTTATATAGCATGGAAGCAAGCCCTTCGGTCCAACGTGCCCATGCTGACCAAGATGCCCCATCTACACTAGTCCCACCTTCCCATAGTTGGCCCATGTCCCTCTAAACCTATACTATCCATGTAACTGTCCAAATTCATTTTAAATGTTGTTATAGTACCTGCCTCAACTACATTCTCTGGCAGCTCGTTTTATATACTCACCACCCTTTATATAAAAGGATCAGGCAGCATCTGTGGAACTAAATGAATAGATGACTTTTCAGGCCAGGACCCTTCCTTCAATTGGCGAAAGGACCGCTGAAAAAACTTAAGCCAAGAAATTGAATTGCATGGCATTGTTTATTTTAGAACGTTGCCTTTGAAAATAGACTTTTCCTGGAATGAAATGGAATATGTCTTGTTTCAAATCATTCTGGATTGTCAACTAGGCATTTTCTGGCAGTACCTGAGCCAATCCAGGGTAGACGAGCTTTAATTCTCTGTGCAACTCTCCTTTTGGTATGTCAGCAGGCACATTAGTTCATTGTATCCCTTATCAATGGGCATACCCAAAACACAAAGTTTTGTCTGAAAAAGAGTCTCGACCCGAAAGTCACCTGTTCCTTTTCTCCAGAGATGCTGTACGACTCGCTGAGTTGCTGCAGTTTTTTGTGTCTATCTTCGGTTTAAACCAGCATCTGCAGTTCCTTCTTACGCAATAACATTTTATTACAGCTTCTCTCAGCTGGGACCCTACTAGGGTAAATCCCAATTCCTATTTTCCACCCATTGGGCCATATTGCCATATCCCACCACTGCACTCACTGTGTCACATCCCAAAGATCTGGCGTCACGCACGTGTCATAGCATTGCTGAAGCCAGGCAAAGATCCTTCAGCAACAAAGAGCTGCAGGCCAATATCACTTCTTTGTCACACCTACAAGCTGTTTGAGCGACTCATCTTGACTCGCCTCAGCCAGGTGATAGAGCCATCCCTAATAAAGGAGCAGGCAGGGTCTGGCCTGGGAAGTCCTGCACAGGTCAGCTTCTCAATTTCACCCAACACAAAGAGGATAGCTTTCAGGAAGGTGTTATCACAGGCGCTGTTTTTGTAGACCTTTCAGCCGCTTATGATACAGTAAACCATCGGCAACTGTTACACAAAGTACTTAATTTGACACGCAACTTACATCTAACCAACCTGGTGAAAACTCTGGTCAAAAACAGACGCTTCTTTGTCGAGCTGTCAGGAAAGAAAAGTCGCTGGAGCTGGCAGAAAAACAGTCTCCCTCAAGGAAGTGTCCTGGCACCCACCTTGTTCAATACCCATGTTAACGTCCAGCCTATCCATCCCAACACCAGGAGTTTCATTAATGCAGATGACCTGTGTATTACAACCCAAAGTGCTGACTTCCTTGAGGCAGAAGCTACTCTGTGTGAGGCTTTAGTCAACCTGTCCTCATACTACAAAGAGAATCACCTGAGAGCCAATCCATCTAAAACCCAAGTCTGTGCCTTCCAGTTGAAGAACAAGTATGCAAATCGAAGGTTGAAGATTACATGGAATGGAGTCAGATTGGAGCACTGTGACAGTCCAGTCTATCTCGGTGTGACTCTTGATGGATCTCTGACCTACAAAGGACATATCATCAACCTTAAAGGAAAAGTCAGTACCAGAAATGCTCTTCTCAACAAGCTGAGTACCTCAAAATGGGGAGCAAATTCTGAAATCATTCGATCAACGGCTCTGGCTCTCGGCTTCTCCACTGCCGAGTATGCCTGCGCAGTATGGGAGCATTCAGCTCATGCAAGGAAGATTGATCCTGTGCTAAACACAAGCTGTCGCTGCATCAGTGAATGCATGAAACCTACCAAGACTGACAACATCTACCTACCCTCTGGCATTGCACCTCCTGGAATCAGAAGAGCTGTAGCCAGTCAAAAAGAACGGCTTAGACAATCAGAGGATGATAGACACCTCCTACATGACCACCCTTTGCTACCTTTTGTTTGAAATCACGCAGAAGTTTCCTCTCTTCTGTCCATCCTCTGGTTGGCAGTGCATCATCCAGAAGGCTTAAACTCTGAGAAGAGAGACTAGAGAAATCTCCGGAAGACATTCACATGGCAATCGACCTCTCTGAGAAACTCCAACCAGGTTCCGACCAAGGTGGATAACCTGGCGCCGTCTCAACAGACTGCGGACAGACATGGGGAGGAGCAAATCGAACATGCTGAAGTGGGGATATACTGAAGGTGCGGCAGACTGCGAGTGCGGACGGGGCCTCCAGACTATGGAGCATGTCCTGTGCTGTGACATGCTGCATGGCACATGCACTGTAAAGGATCTTGCAGAGGCCAACGACGTGGCACTAAAATTTGCTCGCTATTGTCAAACAGTTGTGTGATGATACGAATAAATAAGTAACTCACTGTGTGTTGGCATCCATCCCCAATGACCCTTCCTCCACCTTGCGCAGTACTTTCCTTCATGCGCACCTTACTGCTTGAAGGGAAACATGTAATACTGATGGAATAGCATTTGAGATCTAGGACCTTAATTCTTTAGTTCTTTAATTTAGATATTTAGTTCTTTGGATTATTTTGTTTTGCTCAAATGGAATTCTGTTTGTTGTGTGGTGGTTATGCAGTTTTAATTTTGCAGTGTAGTTTTGTACTACGGAGAGATTTGGTAGATCAATTCAATTTGAGTTAAGAGTCAACTCCATTGATGTAGTAGCTCTGAAGTCATGTGCAGGACCTTCACAGTGAATGGCAGGGCCCTGGGGAGTGCAGTAGAGCAGAGTATTATCACTAGGAGAGTATTATCATGGTTCCTTGAAAGTTGTTTCACAGATAGAGTGGTCAAGAAGACTTTCGGTACACTGGCCTTCATCAGTTAAGGTATTGAGTGTTGAAGGTGGGATGATATGTTAAAATTGTGCAAGATGTTGGTGAAGCTGCATTTGGAGTATTGCGTTCAGCTTTGGTCACCTTGCCATAGGAAGGGTATTGTTAAGCTGGAAAGAGTGTAGAGAAGATTTCCAAGGATGTTGCCAAGACTTGAGGGCCTGAGCTATAGTGAAAGATTGGGAAAGCTAGCATCTTAAAACTTGGAGCACAGGAGAGAGAAAGGTGATCTTACAGAGGGCAATAGATATGGTGAATGCACACTTTTACCCAGAGTAGGGGAATCAAGGGCCACCATGCATACGTTTAAAGTAAGAGGGGAAAGATTGAATAGAAACCTGAGGGGCAACATTTTCATACAGAGGATAGGTATATGGAACAAGCTGCCAGAGAGGAAGTTGAAGAGGGTAGTATAACAACATTTAAAGGACATTTGCGCAGATATGTGGATAGGAAAGAGTTAGAAGGATATGGGCAAAACTCAGAGCTAGTGTGAATGATCGGCCGTGATGGTCGGCTATGATGGTCGGCATGCGCTAGTTTAATGCTGGATGACTCTAGGACCTTATTTATCCTTCATTATTTTATAAACTTCATCCCTCAGTCTCTTTCACTCCAGGGATAACTTGCAGCCTATTCAATGCCCATTGCAAGGCTTGTAACTCAAACCCTCCAATCCAGGCAACATTCCTTTGAATCTAGACTGAAAGAATGAAGGGGTGATGGCCAGTATAAATGGGGTGAGGAGATTGGGTAAAGAGCTGCCACGTGACAGGTGAATCCAGGTGAGGAGGGCTGTATTGGTGGATGATGTCAGGCTGGGGTGATGTTGGTGCTGATAACAATACAAACTAGAACATTACGGGTCCAGTTGGCGGCACTGTGACACAGTGTCTGGGGTTAGCCCCAGGGTCTGGGGGAGATGGGGGAGTGCGGAGGGGGCCAGGAGAGGTACCGTGAAGGCAGGATGGGGGCTCAAGGGGAGGTGGGTATTCAGGGTGTTGTTGTACATAGAACATATAACATAGAACAATACAACACAGGAACAGCCCTTTTAACCCACAATGTTTGTGCTGAACATGATGCCATGTTAAACTGATCTCATCTGCCTGTACATGATCATATCCCTCTAGTTCCTGCATTTCCATGTGCCTATCTAAAAGCTTCTTAAACACCGCTGTCGTGTCTGCCTCCAGTAGTGGGGGTAGGGTAGTAGGACCTGGTGGTGTTGGTAATATGGTACGCAAGTGGAAGCAACCGGGTGTGTAGCAGGACTCGAGAGAGTCACTCAAGGAGCAACAGTTGGGGGTAGCAGCGTCAGGCCCCTGCGGCCTGCAAGTGGTCAGGGATGAACTTGCTTGCAGGAGCTATATATTTCTGGTACCAGATGTACCCATAAACACTGGTTCCCTCATTTACTGCCTTCTTGAAGACCTGCGAAGTGAAAATTAGTAACATGTTCCAAACTTTGTCAACAATTGGTTACTCACTAGCTAGCCATATTTTCTCCCTGCTGCTTGCAGTCTGCTGTAAAATACAGAGGCTATCTGAATATTCCCTGGCTCATACCTAATTAATTACTCATGAGGTGAGACCCCTGTTACACCAGGACTTAGAAACTTGTTGCAAAGGATGTATGCCTGATGCTCTCTCTGGTTTTATTGGAAAGCTTAGAACTGATGCTCAGACACCAGAAGGGATGGACATGTGTTTTGGAGACCCTGAAGGAAAAGAAAATATACATTTTCTGTCCTATTCTCATTTACAAATGCTTGGAATTTCAGCAGGGGTTGTTTAGCAAGACATTGTGGTACTCTGATTAAACGGCAAGAAGAAATCCAGCTTTCCAGTAAAATAACTTTGGCAATCAAAATACTATTACTTCCCTTGTATTTTGTTTTTTAAATTTATCCTGTAACCCCTATCTCCGCCCTTAAATCTATAATCTCTTGTTTTAGATATCTCCTTTATAAGGAAAAGTTTTGCACTGTCCATCCTTTCACGCCCCTCGTGAGTTTGTGTGGCTCCATCAAGTCCTCCCTTAGCCTCCGCCTCTCCAAGGAAAACAAACCCAACTTATTCAGTGCCTCATTATAACTGAAATGTTCCATCCCAGATAACCTCCTAGTAAATCTAGAGCAACAAGGAACTGCAAACGCTGGTTTAAAAACATCGACACAAAGTGCTGAAGTAACTCAGTGGGTCAGGCAGCATCTCTGGAGAACATAAAACAGAACAGTACAGCACAGGGATGGCCCCTTCGGCCCACAATGTTTCTCGCCCCTCTCTCTGTTCCCTACTTACCATCCCTCCCTCTGGTTCTGCATTTCATTCTCCCCTTTCTTTCTTAACAGATTCCACCATTTGCTCCATTTTGTCTTCCCCCCCTTATCACCTGCAGACTCGGTTACTATCTCCACCCTACCTCCCTACCTGATTCATCTGTCAATTAATCCCTCTTTATCTCGATTCACCTATCTCTTGCCAACTCCTGTCACACCCCTTCCCCTCACTTTCTACCTGTTATCTCCCCTCTAGTCTGAAAAAGGGTCCCAACCTGAAATGGTAGCTGTCAACAGATGATGCTTGGCCCACTGACTTCCTCCAGGAGTTTGTATTTTACTCAAAGTGTCAGTTCTGTTACATTCTATGCCCTAGCTAATGAAGACCAGCAAACTGTGTGCCTGCTTCACAACCTTATATACTTGAGCTGCCACCTTTAGTAACCTAGGGACTTGTACGGCAAGATGTCTCTGTCTATATGCAAATTTACAAACTTTATTGAATACTTATTACTGTTCCAAAGTTTTATTAATGTAATCGTGCTGCGTTATCTATAACAAAGAATATTTCTCAAGTATTGTCTCATTTATTTTCAGTAAACATTGAGAGGATAGATCTGAAAGGATTGCACCATAAGAAGAATGAGAAAACTGCCGACTATTCCTTTGAGGTAAAGAATTCTATGATTTGCTTCTGTAATGTGTGAAAACAAAATTAATTTCTTAGAAAACAAGTAAAACTGCAGATGCTGGAATCCGAAACAAAAACAGAAAAGGCTGGAGGAACTCAGGCAGTCAAGCAGCATCTATGGAAGGAGACTTTTACTGAGAACTGGGAGAAGAGGGCAGGGTTTACAGTTTTCATAAACGAGATCTTGAGGGAAGAGTGATATGTAGGATAAAAATCTATATAGATATAGGTTAAGGCAGTTCAGATATTAAGGAGTACGAATACTCTCTGTTGGGAAGGCGTGTCATGGAAACGTGATGAGAAAGGGACATAAGCATGATAATGGGAAACAATGAGAGAGCATTTTACCTGAAGTTTAAAAATTTGATGTTCATCCCATAAGGCTCTGAGATAGGAGAGAAAATGGTGCTCCTCTGGTTTACATTGGATCTCTTTATGGCAGTGAAGGAAGTCTCAGATATACAGGTCGGAATAGGAGTGGGATTGAGAATTAAAGTAATATGCACTGAAAACTCAGGATTAGCCCTGTAGAAGAGAGGGGGGAGACCAGTGGTAGGAGCCATAGATGAGGGATAACTCAACTTGACTTGGGCTGAAACAGAGGACAAGTCTAGGGCCCTGGTAAGACCACATCTGGAGTATTGTGTACAGTTTTGGTCTCCTAATTTGAGAAAGGACATCCTTGTAATTGAGGCAGTGCAGCGTAGGTTTACGAGATTGATCCCTGGGATAGCGGGACTGTCATATGAGGAAAGATTGAAAAGACTAGGCTTGTATTCACTGGCGTTTAGAAGGATGAGAGACATATAAAATTATAAAAGGATTGGACAACCTAGATGCAGGAAAAATATTCCCAATGTTTGGGGAGTCCAGAACCAGGGGCCACAGCCTTAGAATAAAGGAGGGGCCATTTAAAACTGAGGTGAGAAGGAACTTTTTCACCCAGAAAGTTGTGAATTTGTGTAATTCTCTGCCACTCACTGGATAAATTTAAGAGTTAGTTAGATAGAGCTCTAGGGGCTAGTGGAATCAAGGGATATGGGGAGAAGGCAGGCACGGGTTACTGATTGTGGATGATCAGCCATGATCACAATGAATGGCAGTGCTGGCTCGAAGGGCCAAATGGCCTCCTCCTGCACCTATTTTCTATGTTTCTATGTAAGAGATTACATAGAGCTTGGGCCATGCAACTTCTCATTGCTATATCTTTGATTTGGAGAAAGTGAGGAGAGTTGAAAAAAAAGTTGTTTAATATGAGGGTGAGTTCAGCTGAGTGTATACAGTGCTCTCCATAATGTTTGGGACAAAGACCCATCATTTATTTATTTCCCTCTGTACTCCACAATTTGAGATTTGTAATAGAAAAAAATTACATGTGGTTAAAGTGCACATTGTCAGATTTTATTAAAGGGCATTTTTAAACATTAGGTTTCACCATGTAGAAATTACAGCTGTGCTTATACATTAGGTCAAAACTTAACTAAACTAAGCTAGGAAGGAGTTTCTACACTCCACAATTTGAAATGACTGTCCTTTTGTTTTGTAGCTCTCGTCTTGTCTCAGTTAGAACATAGAACGCAGAATGGTACAACACAAGAACAGGCCCCTCGGCCCACAATGTCGGCATCTTCATTGCATATCCATATGCCTATCCAAAAGTCTCTTTAATGCTACTATTATATTTGCCTCAACCACCACCCCTAGCAGTGCGATCCAGGCACTCACCACCCTCAGTGTAAATAAACCTGTCCCACACATCTCCTTTAAACTTTACCTCTGTCACCTTAAAGCTATGCCCTCTGGTATTTGATGGTCTTGGCATCGTGTTCAGCACAGACATTGTGAGCCAAAGGACCTGTTCTATGTTTCATGTAGCAGGGAGAGTTGATAAAGGGTTAACCTGTAGATGTAGGGAATTTAGATTTCCAAACGCATTTGACAAGGTGCCACAAAGAGGCTGGTTTTGGAGGAAGTGTGTTGGAATGCATGGAAATCTGGCAGTCTCATAGAAAGCAACGTTGGAATAAAAGAGCTCTCTTCAGACTAGAGATAACTAGTGGCGTGTCAAAGGGCTCAGCTCTTGGCCTGCAACTGTTCACATTAATGACCTGGAGGATGGCATGGCCTCACCTGGAATATTGCACACAGTTTTTGTATCATTCATAAAAAAAGAAAGAATAATAAAAGAGATTCACCAGGTTATTTCCTGGGATGAGAGGGCTGTCCTATCAAGAGAGACCAAATAGTTTGGGCCTGTATTCATTGAAGTTTGGAAGACTGTGGGGTGATCTTATGCAAACATATAAGGTCCCAAGAGTGGTGGACGTTGTGATGTTTTCATTAGTGAAAAAGTCATATGCAAAGGGAATGTAACTGGAAGATAAGGTGACAGTTATTTAAAAAGAGGTACATAAAATCGTTTACCTTGTTGCGGTGAACAGGCTTGCGTGCCCCCATGATTCCGAGAGCGATACCATCGGAAGCACTAGCTTCTGGTAGGGCCACCCATGGCGGTAAGGTCGAGGATAAGGGTCCAGACTAAGAACGATCCAATGTACAAGACCTCAACGGCGGACCAGGCGGACAAAGTTATCTTGAACTCAACACCTGTGAAGGCGGATGAAGGCTGCAACAAATCTATCAGCTCCAATCGTCTTGGTTCCCTTGCCATTGGAATGAGTTGATTGATATGTGAAGGACCTTGTGCTTCTTGGAGTGCAACATCAAGTACACGTTAAACAAACGCACGCACAGGCGTCTTTGTTCTGACATCGGAACGTAGACCATCATCCTCGACCTCGAGGGAAAGCCACAATGACGACGATGACATAAAAAATTATCTTGGAGAGAGAGAGAGAGAGATGAATCTATGGATAGACACAAAATGCTGGAGTAACTCAGCGGGACATGCAGTATCTCTGGAGAGAAGGAATGGGGGTACATTTCAGGTTGAGACCCTTCTTCAGACTCCTATGGAATTCTATCTATGAATCTATGGAATTCTTTGTCCCAGCAGGTGGTGGTGACTGGATCATTATAAGAAACATTTTTATGAGTTCTTAAGTGATAAGAGGAGAATTAGATCATTCGACCCATCAAATGTCAACTCCGCCATTCAGTCATGGCTGATTTATCTTCCCCTTTCAACCCCATTCTCCCCAAAACGTCTGACACCCGTATCAATCAAGTATCTATCTATCGCTGCCTTTAAAATGTTGATAGATTGAGGAACAGAGGAGTATGTAGAAATGCTACAGAAGAGGAGTTGAGGCCAACCAAGATTAGCCATGATCATATTAAAAGTCGGGGCAGGCTTGTGGCCTTCTTCTGCTCATATTTTCTTTTGTTCTTGAGTAGCCGACAGTGGCCGTTAAATTAACTGGCATACAGTTCCTAGCCTTTTATCTTCCTCCTTTTTTGAACAAGTGAGTCACTTTAGTCGTTTTGCAACCTTCTGATACCCTCCCTGAAAGAGTTCTGAGAAATTTCAATCTGCAGCCACTTCCTTTAAAATCCTTGGGTGTAAGCCATTTGGTTCTGGCCTTTTGCTGCCTTTACCCCATGAGTAAGTGCTGTCAGAAATGATCAGTTACTAGGTGACATAGAACAGATCACATGTAGTTCCTATCATCCCAATACAGGAAGGATGTGGATGCTTTGGAAAGGTTTCCAGAGAAGGTGTATCAGAATGATGTCTGGATTAGAAGGATTGAGCTCCAGGGAGACGTTGGACAGACTTGGATTGTGTTCTCTGGAACGCTGGGGGTTGAGGGGAGACCTGAAAGAAGTTAGAAAAAGGATGGAAATACTAATTACTAGAGGGCATAGATTTCAGGTGAGAAAGACAAAGTTTAAAGGAGATGTATGAGGCAAGTTCTTTTACACAGAAGGTAGTGGGTGCCTGGAAAGCACTGCCAGGAGTGGTGGTGGAAGCATCTCTGATAGTGACATTTAAGAAACTTTTAGATGGGCACATGAATGTGCATGGATATAAATTATGCGCAGGCAGATATGAGTTGGTCTTGGCCTCATGTTAGGCACAGACATTGTGGGCCGAACGGCCTGTTGATATGCTGTACTGTTCTATAAGATTTAGATATGCACCACATTCCACAACTCGCTGACACTACCTCCTATCTTTGTCCCGCCCCCTCCCCTGACATCAGTCTGAAGAAGGGTCTCGACCCGAAACGTCACCCATTCCTTCTCTCCCGAGATGCTGCCTGACCTGCCTGGAGTTACTCCAGGATTTTGTGATACACTCGCTGACATAAGATTCCCAAAACGTCACGTCATGTGTGTAGCCTTGGTCCATCCAGAAATCTTATTATCAGCGAAAAATATCCCAAAATGCTGAAATAACTCTTTCCTTCAACCATGTTGTGAACCTGTTAGTTTTGTTTTCCTGAATGTTAACCAAATTTCATGTTCAGTAGGTACCTGATGTGTCAGTTATCATGACAACTGCAGTTTAGATTTTGCCTGCTTTGTGCAACATCAATGGGGGGGAAATAGCAATATAACCTCAAGGCAGAAAGGAGCCTGGAAAATGCACAACATTAGCAAAGGATGCTCAGTAAATCATATGGTTGGAACTGATTGAAAAATGGTTGTAAGAGTTAGGAGAGGAAAATGAAACTCAGGAAAGGTAGAGGCAATCGGTTTTCTATCTTTTTCCCCATTTTTCTCACAATTCTGAGCATGAATTTCAGGTTGTTTTTTTTTTAATCATAGGGAGAGAGAGAGAGAGGGCCCATGGGTTAAAATGCTAAATTGGGGTAGGGCAAACTTTGAGGGTATGAGAGAAGGTCACGCTCATGTTGATTGGGCAGGCTGTTTGAGGGGAAAAGAACATCAGCCAAATGGGATGTTTTTAAAAGTGTGCTGACAAAAGCTCATGATATGCACATCCCTGATAGAGTGAAGGCAAGGCAGGCAAACATAAGGAAGCTTGGCTGACGAAAGAAATTGAGGCATTGGTCGAGAATAAGTAGGATGCATGGGACAGGTATAGGCAGCTGAGTTTAATGCAGATAAGTGTGAGGTGTTGGATTCTGAGAAGGCAAACCTGGGCAGGACATTCACAGTAAATAATAGTGTTCCTGGAGAGTGTTAGCGAGCAGTACAGGTACATGTACAGGTACCTTGTTCCCAGAAGGTGGCATGACAGGTAGATATGGTGATCAAAAGGCTTTCAGTACATCGGCCTTCATCAGTCAGCGTATTGAGTATAGGCGTTGGTATGTTATATTACAGTTGTGCAACGCATTGCTGAGGCTGTATTTGGAGTATTGTGTTCAGTTTGGGCCAGAGTGTTGCCCGTGTTTAGCCCATATCCCTCTAAACATTTTCTATCTATGCATCTGTCCAAGTATCTTTTAAATGCTGTTATAGTTTCTGCCTCAACTTGTGCCTCGGGCAGCTCGTTCCATATATCTACTGAATGAAAATGCTGTCCCTCAGGTTCATATCTTGTCCCTCTCACTTTAAATATATGTCCGCTTTTTTTTGGTTTCCCTAGTATTACACCCTAGGTAGACACACAATGATGGAGTAACTCAGCGGATCATGCAGCATCTCGGGAGAGAAGGAATGGGTGACGTTTCGGAACCGAAACGTCACCCATTCCTTCTCTCCGAAATGCTGCATGACCCGCTGAGTTACTCCAGCATTGTGTGTCTACCTTCGATTTTAACCAGCATCTGCAGTTTTTTTCTGATGTATTACACCCTATTTATTTACCCAATCTGTTCCCCTCATGATTTTATAGGCCTCTATAAGATCACTCCTTCGCCTCCTGTGCTCCAAGGAATAAAATCATTGCTCAACCTCTCCCTTCGCGCTTATCTGCATTGCGCTTATCTGCATTGAACTCCATTAGCCATTCCTCAGCCCACTTGCCCAGCTGATCAAATGCCAACTATATTTTTTGATTTCCACTGTCTATGATACCACCCACTATAGTGTCATCTGCAAAGTTACTAATCATGCCTTGTACATTCTCATCCAAATCGTTGATACAAACCAAAAATAACCATGGGTCCAGCATTGATTCCAGAGGCACACTGCTCGTGACAGACCTCCAGTCCAAAAAACACCCTCTGCTTCCTTCCATGGAGCAGAATTTCAGAGTATCAAATTTGGTAGCTCTTCCTGGATCCCATGGTTCCAGATTCCTAAGCTTCCAGACCATCCTACCATGTGGAACATTATCAAAGGGTTTGCTGAGGTCCATGTAGACATGGTCTTCGGTTTTGCCCTCGTCAACCTTTATGGTTATCTATTGAAAAACCTCAATCAAATTTGCAAGACACGCTGCCACCTACAAAACCATGCTGACTATCCCCAATTGGCCCCTGTTTATCCAAATTCATATATATATTATCCCTCTAAATTCTCTCCAGTAACTTACCTACCACTAATGTTAGGCTCACTGGCATGCTATTCCTTGCAACTTTTCTTAAATAGAGGCACAACATTAGCCACCTCCCAGTCGGCCTGTACCTCGCCTGTGTCTAACGGTGATTTACATATCTCAGCCAGGGCTCCCGCAATTTCTTTTCTGGCTTCCCACAGTATTCTTGGATATACCTGATCAAGCCTGGAAGTATTATCCAACATCATGTGCCCCAGGCCATCCAGTACCTCCTTGACCATAATATACACTGTCCTCAAGACATCTCCATTAACTATCACAGGTTCCTTAGCCTTTATATTTTTCTCCATGGTAAAAACAGAGGGGAAATACTCATTGAGGACCTTGCCTATCTCGTGCGGTTCCACACTGAGATGACCGCTTTGATTTCTGACAGGTACTAATTTCTTCCTAGTTACCCTCTTGGCGTTAATATATTTATAAAATTACTTTGGATTCTCCTTAATATTATCTGCCAGAGCTATCTCTTGCCACTTTTTGCTCTCCTGATTTCCTTCTCATGTATGCTCCACAGTCTCCTAAACTCCTCCAGGGATACACTTGATCCCAGCTGCCTACACCGGACCCATGCCTCCTTTTTCCTGACCAGAGCCTCAATTTCTCTCGTCATCCAGGCTTCCTTACTCTCAGCTGCCTTGCCCTTCACTCTAACTGGAACATGCACACGTTGAACTCTTACTCTTTTAAAAACATCTCACTTTCCAGACATCCCTTTGCCTTCAGACATCCTACTCCACTTTAGCATGTTCCTATCTAATATTATCAAGGTTGGCCTTTTCCCAATTCAGAATTGTAACTTGTGAGCCTGCCCTGTCCCTATCCATAACTATTTTAAAGCTTATAGAACTGTGGTCGCTGGTCCCAAAAGGCTCGCCCACTGACACTGCAATGACTTGGCCTTCCCATTTTCCTAAGAGTAGGTAAAGCTTTGCCCTCTCCCTTGTAGGGCCCTTTACATATTGCCTATGGAAACTTTCCTAACTCATCTGACAAATTCCACCCCGTCTAAGCCTATGGCAATTCCAGTCTATATTAAGAAAGTTAAAATCCCCTTCTATGACAACACTATCAGTTGTGCAGCTGCCTGCAATCTTCCAGCATATTTGCTCTTCTAATTTCCGTTGACTTTTTGGGAGCTCCACCCATATAGCCTCACTGAACATACAATCAGTAATGTCATCTCAGACTACTGCTGTGACATGCTCCTTCAAACAACTCCGCCTCCTTTACCTCCGCCTTTGTCTTGCCTGTGGCATCTGTACCCTGGCATAGTAAGCTGCCAATCCTGTCCCTTAGCAAGGTTTCTGCAATGGCTATAATATCCCAGTCACACGTACCTATTAATGCTCTTCGTTCATCCACCTTACTCGTCAGGCCTATCGCATTGAAGTTAACGCATCTTAAACCAACAGTCATGCCAAGCTCCTGCCTATCCTGTCTACTAAACTTGCTTTTATCACCTTCCCTACCAACCTACTCTCACCTGCCTCAGTCCTGCATTGGATCCCATCTCCTGCTAATCTAGTTTAAGCCTTCCCGAGTAGCAGTCTCAAACCTACCCACCAGGGTATTGGTTCCCCTCCAGTTCAGGTGCGAACCGTCCTTCTTGTATAGGTCACCTCTGCCCCAGAAGAGGTGCCAATGGTCCAATGAAGCAGGGAGTCAGCAGAAAGACTTGGACGGGTTAGGAGAGTGGGCAAAGAAGTGGCAAATGGAATACAGCGTATCAAAGTGAACGGTCATGCACATTGGTAGCAGGAATAAAGGCATATACTTCTTTCTAAATGGGGAGAGGATTCAGAAATCGGAGGTTCAAAAGGACCTAGGACTGCTGGGGCAGGATTACCAAAAGGTTAATGTGCAGGTTGAGTCAGCAGGGAGGAAGGCAAATGCAATGCTAGCATTCTTTACGAGGGGACTAGAATATAAAACATGATGTAATGTTAAGGCTTTTTAAGGCGCTGGTAAGACAACATTTGGAGTATTGTGAGCAGTTTTGGGCCCCATATCTGAGGAACGATGTGCTGGCTTTGTAGAGTGTCCAGAGGAGGTTTACGTGAATGGTCTGAGGGATGATTGGGTTAACATATGAGGAACGTTTGAAGGTTCTGGGCCTGTACTCACTGGAGTTTAGAAGGATGAGGGGTGATCTCATTGAAACCTAGCGAATAATGAAAAGCCTAGATAGAGTGGAAGTGGAAAGGATGTTTCTAGTAATGAGAGAATCTAGAACCAGAATGTACCACCTCAGAATAAAAGGACATACAATTAGAATGGAGATGAGGAGAAATTTTCTTTAGCAGAGGGTGGTGAATCTGCGGAATTCGTTGCTACAGATGGCTGTGGAGGTCAAGACATTGGGTATTTTTAAAGCGGAGATTGATAGAGTATTGATTAGTAAGGGCGTCCAAAGTTATGGGAAGGAGGCAGGAGAATGAGAGGGAAAAATAGATCAGCCATGATTAATTAGCAGCTTAGACCTGATGGGCCAAATGGCCTAATTCTGCTCCTATGTTCTTATAATGTGTGAGCATTTTCATAACAGAAGTATACCTGTTCACAAGTTGAATTCCATTCACTCGTAGCAATGATAATAGGCTCCTCCTGAGGTGGCTTGACAGACCCATCTTCAGTGGTAACTACACCAGTTTATTCTAGAGAATCTTAGTCTTTATAGAGTATATAAGGATATTAATTGATTGCATTATGTTAGCCTATGTGCTCTGATAATTATTGTA
Source organism: Rhinoraja longicauda (assembly GCF_053455715.1). Classification (NCBI taxonomy): domain Eukaryota; kingdom Metazoa; phylum Chordata; class Chondrichthyes; order Rajiformes; family Arhynchobatidae; genus Rhinoraja; species Rhinoraja longicauda. The sequence goes on from NC_135958.1 coordinate 42,761,893, forward strand.
GTTTGCAAGGTTGTGGAAATAGCAACATGTAAGACTAATGTTGATAAAATTAAATTCTGCGTATATGCTTTTTTGCTGTAGCATTAGTCTGCTGAAATAGGATTTGTGTGAATGTTTTAATATTATAATTTAGAAACCCTGTTAAGTACTGTTTTAGCATTCTCCCAAGTAAATGCAATTGATGACTTAATTGCTTTGAGGTTTTCAGTATAATAAAATGTACATTTTTAAATTTTGATTTCTAGGTACTGTGGTCAGATTCCTCAGTGACTTTTGTAACCAAGTCTAATCGGGAACTGAAAGAATTTCTTGCAAAGGTAAAAGAACCGAGAAATTAACGTGATTAGAAGACAAACTTTTGAAGGTTCAGAGGGAAAAATTAATTGTTTTTATCCTGTATTTGAAGACTGTTGCAGCAAATTTCTACTGTCAAAACACTTTCCAGATTTTCTAATCAAAGCCAATAACTTCCCTAGGAGGTGAAAAGGAATGGAAATATACTGTACTAATTATAAAATTCTTGAATTGATACATTTCTGCTAAAATATATGGGTTAGGATAAAATTCTAAAAGATGTGGGCTAGATTATTGGAATAGATTTCAATTGCATCAAATTCCCATTGTATTCTTATGTTGACAATACATATAACTTTAACCATTGGTCATAAGAAGATCTTTATCTTTTGGACTAATTTACCCTATATGCTTCACTTGGATTCTTAATTTTATCAACAAAAATTGTATTGCTTGTATTCAACTGAATCATCTTGAATTATAGACACAAAATGCTGGAGTAACTCAGCGGGACAGGCCGCATCTCTGGAGAGAAGGAATGGGTGATGTTTCGGGTCGAGACGTCACCCATTCCTTCTCTCCAGAGGTGCTGCCTGTCCCGCTGAGTTAATCCAACATTTTGTGTTCACCTTCGATTTAAACCAGCATCTGCAGTTCTTTCCTACATACCTTGAATTATAATCAGGTCGTATTGCCTGCAGAGGGAAAGTTATTGCTGAGAAAATGTGAAAGAAACTGCTCATTATTTATGTTTGGCACTGGGTGTGGCATGAGCTTTGTTTAGTTTAGTTTAGAGATACTGTGTGGAAACAGGCTCTTCAGCTCACCCAGTCCATGCCGACCAACGAACACCCGTACACTAGTTCTATCCTACACACTAGGGAAAATTTACAGAAGCCAACTAACCTACAAACTGCACTTCTTTGGGATGTGAGAGTTAAACTGGAACTCCGTGCAGACAGCACCTGTAGTCAGGATTGAACTCGGGACCTCTACCGCTGTGCAACTGTGCAGCCTTTGTATTTCTATTTGCTTTGTTTTTTGGTTGGATTTGTTGCAAAGTTAAGTAAGTTATTATTGAAATAGTCTCTGTGAAGCGACTGTACAAAACACGGGACAATCCTGTAAAACAAATGATCATTTGAAGTGAAAAACCACCTGTAAGGTTATGTAGGAGAGAAGGCATCAAATGGAATATTTAGTTTGGAGATGCAGCGTAGAAACAGGCTGTTCAGTCCACCAAGTCCACGCCTACCATTGATCACCCATACACTCCTCTTCTTAGGCCCCCTCGGTCATGGCTGACCTTGGGTGATGCATCCTAGTTGGCTGCTTGCTCCACACCTCGGCTAAAGCAGCGTCACTTGTGGCTGAAGAGACCAATGCGGGAGTGACAGTCTCTGTGGCAAAGGTCACATTTGTGTGTGGTCTCTGGTCTGTTGAAGTTGCTGCGCTCCTTTCTGCGTGCCCGCTTGTCTGCCGCTGCGTTCATCAGTTTCTCTTCCCTCGTTTTGAGATGTTGGTTCAGGGTACCTCTCCACCTCGTGCGGTCAGCTGCAAGGCTCTCCCAGGACTCCACATCGATGTCGAGCGCCTTCAAATCTCTCTTGCAGACTTCCTTGTAACATAGCTGGGGGCGGCCGATGGTTCTCCTCCCAGTTGTCAGCTCTCCATAGAGGATGTCTTTTGGAATACGGCCATCCTCCATGCGGTGGACATGGCCCAGCCATCGCAGCCTGCGCTGCCTGAGTAGAGTGTACATACTCGGAAGGCCAGCGCGAGACAGAATCTCGGCGTTGGACACTCTGTCTTGCCAGGATATGCCCAGGATTCGGCGGATGCTTCTAAGGTGGAAGGTGTTGAGTCTTCTCTCCAGTCTGGCATATGTAGTCCATGTCTCACTGCCGTACAGCGGCGTGCTGTTGACACAGGCGTTATGGACTGCTATCTTTACCTTCACTGTCAGCTTTGGATTGGTCCACACTCGAGTTGTGAGGCGAGCGAGAGTTGTAGCTGCCTTCCCGATCCTCTTGTCAATCTCTGTGTCCAAGGAGAGGTTGTCAGTGATGGTGGAGCCGAGGTACGTGAACTGATGGACGGCATCGAGTTCGTACTCGTCGATGGTGATGACAGGCGGTGCCTCTGTATCCTGTCCCAGGACGTTCGTCTTCTTCAGGCTGATGGTCACCCGAAGTCCTTGCAAGCCCGATAGAAGCGGTCCATCACTGACTGTAGTTCCTGCTGGGTGTGGGACACAACTGCTGTGTCATCGGCGAACAACATGTCTCTGATGAGAGCTTCACGTACTTTTGTCTTGGCTCGGAGGCGGGTGAGGTTGAAGAGCCTGCCGTCTAATCTAGTACGCAGGTAGATCCCCTCTGTTGCGGTGCTGAAGGCATGTTTCACGAGCAGAGCGAAGAAAATCCCAAAGACGCAGCCTTGTTTGACGCCACTGCGGATGTCGAAGGCCTCCGTGAAGCTGCCATTGAACTGCACTGTCCCCTTCGTGTTGATGTGGAAGGATTCTATCATGCTCTGCAGTTTTGGTGGGCAGCCGATCTTTGGGAGAGCCTAGAATAGGCCATCTCTGCTGAAGAAGTTGAACGCCTTGGTGAGGTCAATGAAAGCAATATACAGGGGCATCCCCGGTTTGCACTTCTCCTGGAGCTGGTGAAGGGAGAAGACCATGTCTACTGTTGACCTTCCAGCTCAGAAACTGCACTGTGACTCTGGGTAGACACGTTCTGCCAGCTTCTGCAGGCGGATCAAGATGACCCGAGCAAAGACCTTGCCATGTTGAGGAGGGAGATGCCTCTGTAGTTGTTGCATTCGCTTCTCTCGCTCTTGTTCTTGTAGAGGGTAATGATCGTGGCATCCCTCATGTCCTGCAGTACAGTTCCTTCTTGCACCCATACACTAGTTCTATGTTATCCCACTTTCGCATCCTACACACTACGGGCAATTTACTGAGGCCAATTAAACCGAGCACTGAGAAAACCCACACGGTCACAGGAAGAACGTACAAACTATGCACAGACAGTGCCCGTGGTCAGGTTCAAACCAGGTCTCTAGTGCGGTAAGGCCGCAGCTCCACGGCTGTGCCATTGTGCTACCCTACACAATATTAATCATATTAATCAATATTAGTACATTGGATTAATATTGGTGCACCGACCCAGAATGTTACAAGATCTATACTTGTACAGAAAAAAGAAACTATATATATTCAGCACTCAGTTAGTTTTAGGAAGTAGGAAATGCCTTAAGAATAACTTCTTCCTCTCTGGTGGATCTAATACAAACCAAAAATATTATTGTAATTCAGCTGTTATTAATTTGGTAAAGTCTTTGCAGCCTTGGACACCAGTTGGAACCAAGCTTTAAGAATTTGCAATGCATTTGTTGCTCACACCACAATGTGTTCGAAGCAGTAAGCTGAAAAAAAGGGGTACAAAAAGCTATTGGCCGTAGGTTGGGTTAGATTTATTATTGTCACAGTACTGAGGAAAGTTTTGTTTTGTGTGCTATTCAAACAGATCAGATATACCATGCATAAGTATAATCAGTTCAAATGAAATTACAATAGACAAAGCAAAGGGGAAGGTACAGAGTGCAGAATATAGTTCTCAGCCTATTGTAACTCAACAGTTCAATAGACAAAGTACAATGTCCTCAATGGAGTAGAGGCAAGGAGGAGCCAGCGCTGCCGTCGCAGCTGCGGCTTGCCTGCAGTCCGTCTGTCTTTTGTGTTTTTTGTTGTTTTTGTCTGAATTGTAGTTTAATATGATGTAGTGTTGTATGTTATGTTTTGGGGGGGGGGGGGGGTGGGAGGGAACGGGAACTGTAACATTCTCTCTCCAGAACGGAGACGTGACCTTTGTTCTGTGTCGTGTCTCCGTTCCCGTTGCGGCCTACCACCGGCCATTCACCTGGGAACACCTGGGGCTCTGGTTCGCAGAGCCCGCGGCCCGGACTCACCACCTGCGGCGCTGGCTGCCTGCGGATGCTGCGGGCGCGGCTGCGACTCGTCTCCGGAGGCTCCGGCGCGGGCCGTGTGGACGTCGGAAGCCCGCAGACCCCTGGGTGGGGGCCGACAACGGGAGCTCCGGCAACGGCAGAGGCAGCGTGTTCGCCCGCCCCGAATCGCGGGGCTTGGGTCGGCCCTTCGCGGACCTTTCACCGTCCGGCGCGGCCTGAAATAGGCCGTTGACCTTTCACCGCCCAGCGGGGGCTTCAATATCGGGAGCCCCGACCGCCCCGACTTGGCAATTCCAACAGCCTGACCGCGGGACAAGACGGCAGGGAAGAGAAAAAGACATTTTGGCCTTCCATCACAGTGAGGAGGGATTGGAGGAGACTCACTGTGATGGATGTTTCTTTTTGTTTGGTGTTAGTTGTGATTGTATGTGTTATTGCATTTTTATTGATTAATCTTATTGGTCTTATTGTTCAACTGCGGGTAATGTTTCATTTTACTACACATTTATGTGTATGTAACAAATAAACGACTATTGACTATTGACAAACAGTACCCTGGCTTATGGAAGAACAATTCAGAAGCCCAATAGCCCAGAAGCAGTTCCCGAGTCTGGTGGTGTGTGTTTTCAAGCTTCTGTATTTTTTGTCAGATGGGAGCGGGGAGCAGAAAGATTGACTAGGATGGGAGAAGTCTTTGAATATGACAGTACAGATGGAGGCAATGGTGGGATGTCTAGTCTGTGCGATGGATTGGGCTATATCTGCAACTCTCTGCAATTTCTTGCAGTCTTGGAAGAACTATTCCCAAACCAAGCAGTGAAACAACCTGATGTAAGAATCACTGGAGACATGCTGAATTACCTCAGTATCCTCAGGAAATAAAACATAGAACAGTACAGCAAGTAGACGGGCATTTCCGCCCACAATATTTGTGCCGAACATGATGCCAGGTTAAATTGATCTCATCTGTCTTTACATGATCCATATCCCTCCATTCCCTGCACTTCCATGTGCCTATCCAAAAGCCTCTTAAAGCCTCTATCGTATCTGCCTCCACCACCCCTGGCAATGAGTTCAAAGCTCTGTATAAACTTACTTGCCCCACCCATCTCCATTAAACTTTCCACCTCTCACATAGCTATTCCCTCTAGTATTGGACATTTCGACACTGGGAGAAAGATTAATGTGGTGGGAAAATTAATGGAAAAGATACTTAGGGACAATATATATAATTATTTGGATAATCAAGGCCTGATTAGAAACAGTCAACATGGATTTGTGCCTGGAAGGTCATGTTTGACTAATCTTCTTGAATTTTTTGAAGAGGTTACCAGGGAAATTGATAAGGGCAAGGCTGTGGATGTTGTCTGTATGGACTTCAGTAAGGCATTTGACAAGGTTCCACATGGAAGGTTGTTTAAGAAGGTTAAATCGTTGGGTATTAATAGTGAGGTTGCAAGATGGATTCAACAATGGCTGAATGGGAGATACCAGAGGGTAACGGTTGACAATTGTATGTCAGGCTGGAGGCCAGTGTCTAGTGGAGTGCCCCAAGGATCTGTGTTGGGTCCTCTGTTGTTTGTCATTTACATTAATGATCTGGATGATGGTGTGGCAAATTGGATTAGTAAATATGCAGATGATACTAAGATAGGTGGAGTAGTTGATAGTGAGGTAGATTTTCAAAGTCTACAGAGAGACTTGGGCCTTTTGGAAGGGTGGGCTGAAAGATGGCAGATGGAGTTTAATGCTGATAAGTGTGAGGTGCTGCATTTTGGTAGGACAAATCAAAATAGGACGTACAGGGTAAATGGTAGGGAATTGAGGAATGTAATGGAACAGAGGGATCTGGGAATAACTGCATTGTTCCCTGAAGGTGGAATCTCATGTGGATAGGGTGGTGAAGAAGGCGTTTGGTATGCTTGCCTTTATAAATCAGAGCATCGAGTATAGAAGTTGGGATGTAATGTTGAAATTGTACAGGGCATTGGTGAGGCCGAATCTGGAGTATGGTGTGCAGTTCTGGTCGCCAAATTATAGGAAGGATGTCGACAAAATGGAGAGGGTACAGAGGAGATTTACTAGAATGTTGCCTGGGTTTCAGCACTTAGGCTACAGAGAGAGGTTGAACAGGTTGGGTCTTTATTCTTTGGAGCGTAGAAGGTTGAGGGGGGACTTGATAGAGGTTTTTAAAATTTTGAGAGGGACGGACAGAGTTGACGTGGGTAAGCTTTTCCCTTTGAGAGTGGGGAAGATTCCAACACGGGGACATAGCTTCAGAATTGAGGGACAAAGGTTTAGGGGTAACATGAGGGGGAACTTCTTTACTCAGAGGGTTGTGGCTGTATGGAATGGGCTTCCGGTGGAAGTGGTGGAGGCAGGCTCGATTTTATTATTTAAGAGTAAATTGGATAGGTATATGGATAGGAGGGGATTGGAGGGTTATGGTCTGAGTGCAGGTAGATGAGACTAGGTCAGGGAGAATGGTCGGCGTGGACTGGTAGGGCCGGACAGGCCTGTTTCCATGCTGTAGTTGTTATATATATATATTCTGACTGTCTACCTTATCTATGGCTACAGGGATGTTTGTGGTCTGCCTTGCCTGTCACATCAATGTGGTCGGCCCACGATTGATCATTGGTAATATTAATGCTCTCAACCATTTGCACTTCTGTAACATCGGTTGTGATTGGGCAGGTACTCTACCATGCCTCCTAAAGTCAATAACTAGCTCAATAGACAATAGACAATAGGTGCAGGAGTAGGCCATTCGGCCCTTCGAACCAGCACCGACATTCAATGTAGTACCCCGTAGACATCCACAATCAGTACCCCGTTCCTGCCCTCTCCCCATACCCCCTGACTCCGCTATCATTAAGAGCTCTATCTAACTCTCTCTTGAAAGCATCCAGAGAATTGGCCACCACTGCCTTCTGAGGCAGAGAATTCCACAGATTTACAACTCTCTGAGTGAAAAAGGTTTTTCCTCATCTCCGTTCTAAATGGCCTACCCCTTATTCTTAAACTGTGGCTCCTGGTTCTGGACTCCTCCAACATTGGAAACATGTTTCCTGCCTCTAGCATGTCCTATCCCTTAATAATCTTATATGTTTCAATTAGATCCCCTCTCATCCTTCTAAATTCCAGTGTATACAAGCCCAGTCGCTCCAGTCTTTCAACATACGACAGTCCCGCCATTCCGGGAATTAACCTAGTGAACCTACGCTGCACTCCCTCAATAGCAAGAATGTCCTTTCTCAAATTTGGAGACCAAAACTGCACACAGTACACCAGGTGTGGTGTCACTAGGGCACTGTACAACTGCAGAAGTTACAACTGCAGAAGGACCTCTTTGCTCCTATACTCAACGTCTCTTGTCATGAAGGCCAACATGCCACTAGCTTTCTTCACTGCCTGCTGTACCTGCATGCTTCCTTTCAGTCACTGATGCAATAGGACACCCAGATCTCTTTGTACTTCCCCTTTTCCTAACTTGACACCATTCAAATATTAATCTGCCTTCCTGTTCTGACCACCAAAGTGGATAACCTCACATTTATCTAGTCACCTTCTTTCCCTAAATGTACTTATAAAATCTTTTGGGATTTTCCTTAATATTATCACCCCGTGCTCTCTCCTGCCCCCTTTTTTCCCCTCCTGATTTCCTTCTTTCTCCCCGATCTTATAGAGACATATAAAATTATAAAAGGACTGGACAAGCTAGATGCAGAAAAAATGTTCCCAATGTTGGGGGAGTCCAGAACCAGAGGCCACAGTCTTAGAATAAAGGGGAGGCCATTTAAAACTGAGGTGAGAAGGAACTTTTTCACCCAACGAGTTGTGAATTTGTGGAATTCTCTGCCACGGAGGGCAGTGGAGGCCAATTCACTGGAAGAATTTAAGAGAGAGTTAGATAGAGCTCTAGGGGCTAAGCTCTAGTTAGATAGAGCTCTAGGGGCTAGTGGAATCAGGGGATATGGGGAGAAGTTGGGCACAGGTTACTGATTGTGGATGATCAGCCATGATCACAATGAATGGCGGTGCTGGCTCAAAGGGCCGAATGGCTTCCTCCTGCACCCATCTTCTATGTTTCAATGTTTCGATACACCTCCAAGGATGCACTTGATCCCAGCTGCCTTTACATGTCCAATGCCTCCTCCTTTTTCCTGAACGAGCCTCAATTTCTCTTATCATCCAGGCTTCCTTATTCCCATCTGCCTACCCTTCACTCTAACAGGAACATGCAAGCCCTGAGCACTTGTCTCCACTGATTTAAAAACATTCCACTTTTCAGACGTTCCTTTGCATCCAAACAATCTGCTCCAATCAGCTTGAACAAGTTCCTGTCTAATAGCATCAAAGTTGCCCTTCCCCAACTTCAGAATTTTAACCCGTGGGTAACTGGTTAATCCATAACAATTTTAAAGCTAATAGAACGGTGGTCGTTGGTCCCAAAAGGCTTGTCCACAGACACTTCAGTCACTTGACCTTCCTGATTTCCTAAGAGTAGATCAAGCTTTGCCCTCTCCCTTGTAGGGCCCTTTACATATTGCCTAAGGAAACTTTTGTGAACACATTTGTCAATTTATTCATTCCTCTTATCCTTTCCATTCATTCTCCCCTCCTACTGAGATCCAAATACGGTTTCACTGCTTCACATTGCCTTTCATGAGATCCTCAGGATCTACAAGAGCACCGTAAACTTATCTATTATCATTCTGGCTCTGTTTAAGAAAAAAAGCTGCTCAGAATCCTAAAGCACAGGAAGAGACCATTCAACCCATCATGCCAGCTCTTCAATTAGTTTATCCAATTAATCTTAATTCCTTCATTAATCCCATAGCCATGTACTTTTTCTCTTGATATCTATTTTGTGAATTACTATTGTATCCACTTGAATGACCCTAGTACACCATAGTCCAAAATCTGTTGCATTTAAAAGCTTACAATTTTCCCTCTGCTTCTTTTGAATTTTCTCTTAAATCTACTAAAGAACCCTGATACAATTTAAATTGCATGCGTGTTTTAGCCTCTCATTGTAGATTTAAAATTACCTTACAACAAACAACTGAATGAATGAACTTTTCCAAAACATTGGTTTGGTTATAATCTGAGTATTGTGTCCAGTATTGTTTATTGTGTACCACATTTTTGTAAATATGTTAATTTTTTAGAAAGGGTGCAGAAGAGATTCTAGGGATGCCTTACTTCGGCTATGTGGATAGACTGGAGCAGCTGGAATTGTTCTCCTGCTAACAGAGGAGGCAGCAAGGGGATCTAATAGAGATATTTAACATTCTAAAGAGGACAAACATAGTAGATTTTGATTAATTATTCCCATTAACAAAAGGCTCAAGGACCAAAGGGACAATGAATGGGGTGATTGGCAAAACAACCAAAAGGAATGTGAGGAATAACTTTTATATAATTAATGGTGGAGGTATATTTAATTATAGTGTACAAAAGTGAGTTAGATAAATATCTGAAAAGAGAGATTTTGAGGGACAGACCAATTGATGATTCTCTAGTGTCTCTGCAAAAATAATCTAACTGTGATCCAGAATATGCAGTGGTGAAGAAGGTCTCACTGGTGCACTTTGCGAGTCGGGAGTGGGGTCGGAAGCCGGTGCTCTAAATGGCCGGGTTGACAGTGTGAGCCGGAGGGGTTGTTTCTATACTGTATCATTCCTGAGCCCACGTCCCCAATTGATCAAAATCCCACTGGAATTTTTGATAACCATCTTTCCTCTATACAACCACCCATTTTAGTGTCACCTCACACAAGTATAAACAATTGTGAGAGGCATCGATAGGGTAGGCAGTCAGAACCTTTTTCCCAGGGTGGAAATTCAAAAACCTGAGGACATCACTTTAAGCTCAGAGGGGTAAAGTTTAAAAGCGATGTTTGGGCCAAGTTTTTAAACACAGAAGGTGATGAGTGCCTGGAATGCACTGGTTGAAGCAGATACATTTAAAAGACTTAAATAGGCATATGGATAGGGAGAAATATGGGTTAATGGCAAGTAGATAAGTGGTGCAATCATGTTCAGCACACACACTGTAGGATGAAGAGCCTTTTCTTGTGCTGTACTGTTATCTGCCCAATGTTTATGCTGTACAGTTTCATGACTCTTTAACTCTAACCAGTAAGCCTGAAATTGGTATGCCATGAGGTATTTGAAGCTGTTTGTGTCCTTGCCAATGAAATTGGAGAAAAAAATGGAGCATTTGGAAATATCTTACTTGAATGGAAACCCTGAAATACGAGGCTTTTATACAACAAAACACTGATCTCTCTGCCTTTTTGGTCTTGTTTTTGTTCAGCGAACAATCTTTTTCAGGATACCAATATCAGAATAATCTATCCTATTATGTTTGAACAGGACCATATCATAAACACAAAATATCTTTTCATATTACAGCTTCCTCAAATGTTCCAGGATGAGAATTTGGAAAGTGTCATTCCCGAAATCAAGGACCTTGATTTTTGCACAGAAGAGAGAACATTTGCTGAACTGGAGCCATATCTCAGGTAAAAGTCTTAATTATGTGATCAGTTAGATATTTAAAAAATACAGGATATTATCCTGCAGAGATCTAAAGATTCTGGAATAAAAAACAAAAAAGGCTGTAATCACATCAGGCAGAATCTGTGGAATGAGAAAGAGTTCCGACACAGTCTTCAACCTGAAAAGTAAACTCTATATCTCATTCACAGTGTTTGTGCCGAAAATGATGTTAAACTGATCACATCTGCCTTTACGTGATCCATATCCCTCTATTCCCTGCACTTCCATGTGTCTATCTTAAATCCTCTTAAATGCCACTATTGTATCTGCCTCCACCACCACCCCTGGCAAAGCGTTCTACTCCCCCACTACCTTAGTCTATCAAATCTCCCCTCAACCTCCGATGTTCCAGAGAAAATATACCAAACTATCCAACCCCTCCCTGAGCTGAAACCCTCTAATCCAGGCAGCATTCTGGTAAACCTCCTCTGCACCCTCTCTAAAGCCACCAGATCTTTTCTATAATGGGACGACCAGAACTGCACGTAATACTCCAAATGCAACCTAACCAAAGTCCTGCATCAGGACTTCCTGACAAACTCAATGCCCCTGGCAATCAGGCAAGCATACCATATACCTTCTTTACCTCCCTATCTACTTGTGCTGCCATCTTCAGTGAGCTATGAACTTGGGCTCCAAGATCCCTCGGCACATCAATGCTGTTAAGGATCTTGCCATTAACTGTATACTCTCCCCTTATATTCAAACTCCCAAAGTGCAACACATCATTCTTGCTCGGGTTAAACTCCACCTGCCATTTCTTTGCCCATTTCTGCAGCTGATCTATATCCCGCAGCATCTTCTGACAGCCTTCCTCACTGTCGGCAACTCCTCCAGTTTGGTGTCATCATCAACTAATCTACATTTACGTCTAGGTCATTTATGTATATCACAAACAGCAGAGGTCCCAGCACAGATCCCTGCGGAACTCCGCTGGTCAGAGGCCAGAATATCTTCTTCCACCACAACCCTCTGTCTTCTATGAATAACTTGAATACATCCGAACAGGTCATCTTGAATCAAGATATTCATACAAGACAGAGGGTAATCTATGGGGTATACCATGGGGGACCTTATCAAATGCCTTATTAAAATCCATATGTACAACATCCACCGTCCTATCTTCATAAATCTCTTCCATAAAAATCCAATCATGTTCGTAAGATACGATCTCAGGCATAAAATCCATACTGTCTATTCCAAATTAGCCCAATCAGTTCCAAATAGGAGTAAATCCTTTCCTGAAGAATACTCTCCAGTAGTTTCCCTAGCATGGACATTTAAATGTTGTTAGTATACATGCCTCAACTACCTCCTCTGATGGCTCATTCTATATATGCACCTCTCTCTGAGTGAAAACGTAGTCCTTCAGTTTCCTTTTAAATCTTTCCCCTCTCACCTTCAACCTATGTCCTTTGGTTCTTGATTCACCTGTCAGCGCTGTCAATTTCCCTCATCATTTTACACACCTCTATAAGATAATTCCTTGGCCTCCTGCACTCCATCCTAGCTTGCCCAGGCCCTCGAGTCTGGGCAACATCCTCATAAATCTCTGCACTTTCCAGCTTAATGACATCCATCCTATGGCAGGGTGACCAAAATTGAACACAATACTTCAAATGCGGCCTCACCAACATCTTCTACAAGTGTAACATAACGTCCTAACTTTTATACTCAATAAAAAGGACACAAAGTGCTGGAGGAACACAGCGGGTCAGGCAGCATCTCTGGTGAAGATGGACAGGTGGTGTTTCTGGTCGGAACCCTTCCATACTCAATACTCAATGTATCAAAAGCTTTCTTTCCAACCTTGCATGTGTCTCCACTTTCAGGGAACTGTGCACTTGTACTCCTAGATCTCTCCACTCTACAATATTCCCTTCCCATTAACTGTGAAGATCCTGTCCTGGTTTGACTTCCCAAAATGCAACACCTTGCACCTCTCTACATTGATCTCCATCAGCCATCCATAGGAGATGTAACACCTGTCCCTTTACCTCCTCCATCGTTTCCATCCAAGGACCCCCGAGGTTCACTTGCACTTCTTCTCATCTCATCTGCTGCAACCAGTGTTCCCGATGAGGCTTCCTGTACATCGGCGAGACCAAGCATAGATTCTGCGACCTTTTCACTGAACATTTGGGCCACTGGATCTCCCGTATGCTAACCATTTCATCTCCCCTTCCCTTTCCCACACTGACCTTTCTGTCCTGGGCCTTCTCCATTGCCAGAGTGAGGCCGCATGCAGACTGGAGGAACAGCACCTCATATTCTGCTTTGGGAACTTAAAATCCAACGGTATAAACATTTTATTCTCCAATTTTAGGTAACCACAAACTAACCCGCCCCATATTCCCCCCCACCTTTTCCTCCCCTGTGCCTCGTCTGGACTCTCACCATTTCTCCATCCACTCATGGATTTTAGGAAGGCATTTGATGGTCCCCCATTGTAGGCTGATCTAAAAGGTTAAGATGCACAGGATTAGTATTTTTTAGTTTTGTTTATTATTGTCACGTGTACCGAGGCACATTGAACAGCTTTTGCTTGCATGCCAACCAATCAAAGAAAAGACTACATGAATACAATCAAATTATCTACAATGCACAGAAAAAGGATAACGGCTACAACATTTAGTGCAAGGATATAACATTGGAGTCTGATAAAGTCTGATTAAAGATGGTTCCAAGATCTCCCATGAGGTAGATGGGAGGTCAAGACCGCACTCTAGCTGATGAATGGACCATTTAGTTGCCTGATAATAGCTCCAAAGAAACTCTTCGCAAATGTGGAGGTGTGTGTTTTCAAACTTCAATACCTCTTGCCTGATGGGAGAGGGGAGAAGAGGGAGTGAACGGGGTGGAACTAGTTCTTCATTATGCTGGCAGTCTTGCCAAGGCAGCATGAAGTATAGATGGAGTCAGTGGAAGGGAGGCTGGTTTGTGTGATGGTCTGGGCTATGTCCACAACTCTCTGCAATTACTTGTGGTCTTGGATGGAGCTGTTCCCAAACCAGGCTGTGATGCATCCCTATAAGATTTTTTGGCCATAGCTTCGATGTGGCTGGTCCAGGACAAGTTGCTGGTTATATTTATTCCTAGAGAAATGTGAAGTGTTCGACCATCTCTACTTTGGCACCATCAATGTTGACTTGGGTGTGTGTGACTTCCTGAAGTGAATGACAATCTCCTCTGTCTTGCTGACATTAATGATTTAGTCGTTTGAATTCAGAACTGGCTTACTGATAGTAGACAGAGGATAGTGGTTCTTGGACAATATTCAGACTGAAAGTCTGACCTGTGGAGTTCTGCGCTGGTACCTCTGCTGTTCTGCAATTACAACATTTAAAGCATTTATTTCAGATTAACTTCAAATTAGTAGTCATATTTTAATGTTTGCAACTTTATGTTGGAAGAAGTCTGTTTAAGAAACATTTTGTTTCTTTGTATTGGCTCTGTTTTTATTGCTGCAAGAAATCCAGTATCTTATTGTTATTAGTAAAGATACTTCCCTCTTCCAGGGCTCTTCAGATATAATATCAGTACCAACAGCTAATGATATGAACAAAACAATTGGAATGCTTAATGCTGTAGAAAAACAAAGATGGATTTTCCTATTCAACAATCATGACTTAAATTTAAATGCATATTACTAACAATTTTTTATGCATGAAAGTCAGTTCAACAGTTTTTTGTTGACACATAGACATAGACATAGAAAATAGGTGCAGGAGGAGGCCATTCGACCCTTCGAGCCAGCACCGCCATTCATTGTGATCATGGCTGATCGTCCAACCCGTGCCTGCCTTCTCCCCATATCCCTTGATTCCACTAGCCCCTAGAGCTCTATCTAACTCTCTCTTAAATTCATCCATTGATTTGGCCTCCACTGCCCTCTGTGGCAGAGAATTCCACAAATTCACAACTCTCTGGGTGAAAAAGTTCCTTCTCACCTCAGTTTTAAATGGCCTCCACTTTATTCTAAGACTGTGGCCCCTAGTTCTGGACTCGCCTAACATTGGGAACATTTTTCCTGCATCTAGCTTGTCCAGTCCTTTTATAATTTTATATGTTTCTATAAGATCCCCTATCATCCTTCTAAACTCCAGTGAGTACAAGCCTAGTCTTTTCAATCTTTCCTCATATGACAATCCCACCATCTTAGGGATCAATCTCGTGAACCTACGCTGCACTGCCTCAATTACAAGGATGTCCTTCCTCAAATTAGGAGACCAAAACTGTACACAATACTCCAGATGTGGTCTTACCAGGGCCCTGTACAACTGTAGAAGAGCCTCTTTACTCCTATACTGAAATCCTCTCGTTATGAAGGCCAACATGCCATTAGCTCTCTTCACTGCCTACTGGACCTGCACGCCAACTTTCAGTGACTGGTGTACAAGGACACCCAGGTCTCGCTGCACTTCCCCCTTACCTAACCTAACACCATTGAGATAGTAATCGGCCTCCTTGTTTTTGCCGCCAAAGTGGATAACCTCACATTTATCTATATTATACTGCATCTGCCACGTATCTGCCCACTCACTCAGTCCAGGTCACCCTGCAACCTCCTAAAATCCTCTTCACAGTTCACACTGCCACCCAGCTTTGTGTCATCTGCAAACTTGCTAGTGTTGATTCAAATTCCCTCTTCCAAATCATTAATATATATGGTAAACAGTTGCGGCCCCAACACCGTAGCCTTGCGGTACTCCACTCGCCACTGCCTGCCATTCTGAAAAGGACCCGTTTACTCCTACTCTTTGCTTCCTGTCTGCCAACCAATTCTCTATGCATGTCAACACCCTACCCCCAATACCATGTGCTCTAATTTTGCTCACCAATCTCCCGTGCGGGACCTAATCAAAGGCTTTCTGAAAGTCTAGATACATTGGCTCCCCTTCATCCATTTCACTTGTCACATCATCAAAAAATTCCAAAAGATTAGTCAAGCAAGATTTCCCTTTCATAAATCCATGCTGACTTGGACTTTTCCTTTTCCTGCTCTCCAAATGTACCGTTATTACCTCTTTAATATTTGACTCCAGCATCTTCCCCGCCACCGATGTCAGGCTAACTGGTCTGTAATTCTCCGTTTTCTCTCTCTCGCTCCTTTCTTGAAAAGTGGGATAACATTAGCTATCCTCTTCTTCTTACGTTTGAAGCAGCAGAAATTATATAACGCCCTCCAGGCGCTGTAGCCAGTGCAATGTGCTGTTGTCGAGGGCCGTGAAGTCTACCCCTCCACCAGGGGGACGGAGGACAGTGCAGTCGAAAATGACTTGCTGCGCTGTTTGCTGGTCTGCTCCACACACGCAGGCTGCTGATGGACGCAACCCCCAACGATGCATGTTGGCGTTGAACCGGCCGACCCCTGTGCGGAGCCGGTTCAGGGCGACCCACTCTTTGCGGAGCATGTCCGAGCCGGGTGGGGCTGTGGTGTGCGGTGCGACAGTGAATTGAGGAGATCGCGATGTCTGTTCCCAGCTGGTTCTCCTTGCTCCTAGTATGTTGAAACCGGAGCCACCGAGGGTCGCTGCATGACGGGAGAAAGGGCGACGAGATGACAGGCGTTGAGGTCCCAGTTGCTGTGAATCCTGGGCGAGGTGGTGCAAAGGATGTTTGCCGTCCGTTGGGGCCTTGCACACCAGCCTGTGAGTGAAGAACTCTCTGCGAAGCTTGGCGGGTGCGATATCTGCGAGCACCGGCAGGAGATCCGTCGGAGTAGGGCATAGGCAGCCAGTGATGATCCGCATGGTGTCGTTGAGCTATCTTCCAATCCACAGGAATTGAACATTGGAAAATAAACACCAATGCGTCCACTATTTCTAGAGCCACCTCCCTGAGGACCCTGGGATGCAGATCATCAGGCTGAGGGGATTTATCAACCTTCAGTCCCATTAGTCTCCCCAATACTATTTCTCACCTAATGCAAATTTCTTTCAGTCCCTCTACCCCCCTAGATCCTCTGTCCTCTAGTACATCTGGGAGATTGTTTGTGTCTTCCTTAGTTTGTGTTTTCCTTAGATCCGAAGTACCTGTTCAACTCTTCTGCCATTTCCTTGTTACCCATAATAATTTCACCCATGTCTGCCTTCAAGGGACCTACATTTGACTTTGCTACTCTTTTTCTCTTAACATATCTAAAGAAGCTTTTACTGTCCTTCTTTATATTCTTGGCCAGCTTCCCCTCGTACTTCATCTTTTTATCCCGTATTGCCACCTTCTGTTGTCCTATGAAAGTTTCCCAATCCACTGGCTTCCCGCCACTCTTTGCTGTGTTGTACATCTTTTCTTTTAGCTTTATTCCATCCCTAACTTCCCTTGTCAGCCACGGTTGCCTCCTACTCCCCTTAGAATCTTTCTTCCTCTTTGGAATGAAATGATCCTGCGTCTTCCGGATTATGCCCAGAAATTCCTGCCATTGCTGTTCCACCGTCATTCCTGCTAGGATCCCTTTCCAGTCGACCTTGGCCAGCGTTCCCTTCTCAATTCTCCTGTCTTTGGGGTTTCCGAGGTTCCCCTTGTCGGCAGCGGCCCACCGGGTCTTCGTTCTCGGTGGCCGTCCTTGTTCTCAGCCGGCCAATATATCATTAAACAGTTTGCATTTATAATTAATAAAGATTTACTAGTCATCACCTATGAAAACCTAAATGCTGAAGAGTAAAATTTTCCTTTTAAATTATGTGATTTTAAAAATTCCTGTCAGATTCTGGAGCTAAATTACGATTGCAGGCATTCAGTTGCTCTGACACCTTTTTATGTTTCTGCTAACATTTACAGATTACAATAACAATTTATATCTTTATGTTTTATACTTTCCTTACTGTTTGTGTGGCTTTTGAGAGTAAAATTCGCAATATACGATCATGCTCATTATGTCTTCATTCTCAATAGGACCAATATTCAATTTTAAAGATTCTGCTATCTTCTCAGTCTTTGAAGCTAACAATAGAAACTAATTTTAACTGAATATTTCAAAATAAAACCATTCTTGTATTTATTTTGCTGAACTTGTATTTTTGTTAGATACCTGCTATCCTTGCCGCCTCATATGATCAAAATTGACCACATACAGAAATTTTTCAGCACTACCACAGTTAATCAGACCAGTCAGCATCTGAGTAAGTAAATTGATTCAGTTTTGGTTTATGTTTTCACCTTTCCGTTTATACATTTAGCAGTCAGGCATTTGTTGTTCTAGTAGCACAGATTTTGGAAAATTGTTCCTGATCGTCTGTATATAGGATGCCTGTAAGCTTAGAAAATTGCCATCCAAGCACCGTGACATGAAATGGCAGGGAATCCACTCTTCGAGGTCTCGTGTGAAAATTTATTTTTTGCACTGAACAATGCCTTAACTGGAAGGGTTGAGTTGCTATGAGTTGAAATGTGCCCGAATTCAACTGGTCCAATTTCACTATGTTTTATTTTTCTAGAAAGAAATGGAAAAATACAGCATGGAAACAGGTCCTTTGGCCCAACTCACCATGCCAACCAATATGCCCATCTTAGCTAGTCCTATTTGCCCACATTTGGTCCATATCCCTCTAAGTCTCTCCTATCCATGTACTGGTCCTAGTGTTATCTTTTCTCATATTCCAGATGCAGTTATCTTTGTTGAGGAGTATTCTAAATGGCTATATAATACAGGGCTCTGTGCTTTATGAGCTTTTCCTATGTGCACACAGAGGCATATGGCCTCTGCTGCTGGAGTATTATCAACTCACTAAAAGGGGTTCTCTGATTTGCCCAAAACTTGCTGAACTGTTTATGCAAAGACTGTCCATTATAAATTGTTGTGGACCGGCATTTTACAAACTTAGGATGACATACTGGGGACACACTGATGTTTGGTTCAGTCGCAGCAATAGCTGCAAGGGGGAAAAAGCTCCATTGCATATTGACAGGCTGAAATTTATGTTTCAAAACAAGCCCTCAACTGTTTATTCAAAGAATGCATGTAAAGGAAAATTGATATCAAACTAATGTAATGATATAGATAGCATGTACTGAGAATGGTGGCACTTGAGTGCACTGTATTATGTACTTGAAAATTTTATGAATAAAGTAACATTTTTGCAATTAAAAAAATGATATTCTTTCCTTTCCCTTATTGAAGATGTCCTCAGGGTCCCAAGATCTCATCTTTCTACCTGGCTGTTACCCTTCATTTCACATAATTTCTCCCATTTCTCACTCCCCAGCACCTCCCAGCCTCTAACCCGATCAGCCTCTGGCCTGATCATTTTCTTGATGGGCTCAAACTGTATAAAGAACGACCTTTGTGCACATAGATGCATTACCATTGGCCATGTGCACAATGGAATTTTGTTGCTGGGTTGCATAAAACTGACCCTGTCCTACCCCAAAGTATCTCATTATTCTCATTATTTGTGAAGAGGAGGAGACCAGATGTTTCCCATAGGTGACAAATAATATTATCAGCATTGCTGAAGATAGGCACAAAATGCTGGAGTAACTAAGCAACAGTAACTAAGTAACTGTGCTGCAGTAACAGGCAACATCTCTGAAGAGAAGGAATGGGTGACGTTTGGGGTCAAGGCCCTTCTCTCCTGGTGGAGAGCATATTGACTGGTTGCATCTTGGTCCGGCTTGGAACTCAGATGCCCAGGAACGAAGGAGATAACAAAAGTGATGGACACTTCCAGTCCATCATGGGTGCTGACCTCCCCACCAAAGGGACTGATAAGAAGTCCTGCCTCAAAGAGACAGCCAACATCATCAAGGGCCCACAACACTCTTGCCAATCTTTCATTACACGCTCTCCTTGGGGAAGAAGCTATAGGAGACCGAAAACTGTGATCTTCAAGTTCAGGAACAGTTTTGTCCTAACAACCATCAGCCTCTTGTACACAACAACACCAACTAAACTACGAACTGTCTTGATTGCACTATGGACATTTTTTTAGCACTAATGATTTATTATGTTAAGTATGAGTACTCTGTTTACAGACCTGTTGTGCTGCGACATGTAAGAATTTTATTTTTCCGTTTTCAGTACGTAAACTAAACTCTCTTGAAGACTTGAAGTATAGCAGATAAAAGTGAACAAGTTTGATGAAGAGGAAAAGGTACAGAAAAAGTAGATGGGAGGAGGAGGAGGTAGACAGGTGGTGATGAAGGATGGCTCTCTCTTGGGATGGTTATTAAAGTCATAGAGTGATACAGTATAGAAACAAGCTCTTCGGCCCAATTTGCCCACACCGGCCAATATGTTCCAGCCACACTAGTCCCACCTGCCCGCGTTTGGTCCATATCCCTCAAAACCTGTCCTATCCATGTATCTGTCTAATTGTTTCTTAAATGTTGAGATAGTCCCTGCCTCGACCACCTCCTCTGGCAGCTTGTTCCATACATTTACCACCCTTTTGTGTGAAAAAGTTACCCCTCAGATTCCTATTAAATCTTTTCCCATTCACTTTAAACCTATGTCCTCTGGTCCTCGATTCATGTACTCTGGGCAAGAGACTGTGCATCTACCTGATCAATTCCTCTCATGATTTTACACACCTCAATAAGATCACTCTATTCCTGCGCTCCAAGGAATAGAGTCCCAGCCTACTCAACCTCTCCCTATAGCTCAGACCCTCTAGCCCTGGCATCATCCTTATAAATCTTCTCTGTACCCTTTCGAGCTTGGCAACAGCTTTACTATAACTTGTTGCCCAGAACTGAACACAATACTCTAAATGCGGGCTCACCAATGTCTTATACAACTGCAATCTGACCTCCCAACTATATTCAATACTCTGATGAAGGCCAATGTGCCAAACGCCTTTTTGACCACCCTATCTACCTGCGACTCCGCCATCAAGGAACTATGCAATAGACAATAGACAATAGACAATAGGTGCAGGAGTAGGCCATTCAGCCCTTCGAGCCAGCACCGCCATTCAATGCGATCATGGCTGATCACTCTCAATCAGTACCCCGTTCCTGCCTTCTCCACATACCCCCTCACTCCGCTATCCTTAAGAGCTCTATCCAGCTCTCTCTTGAAAGCATCCAACGAACTGGCCTCCACTGCCTTCTGAGGCAGAGAATTCCACACCTTCACCACCCTCTGACTGAAAAAGTTCTTCCTCATCTCCGTTCTAAATGGCCTACCCCTTATTCTTAAACTGTGGCCCCTTGTTCTGGACTCCCCCAACATTGGGAACATGTTATCTGCCTCTAATGTGTCCAATCCCCTAATTATCTTATATGTTTCAATAAGATCCCCCCTCATCCTTCTAAATTCCAGTGTATACAAGCCCAATCGCTCCAGCCTTTCAACATACGACAGTCCCGCCATTCCGGGAATTAACCTAGTGAACCTACGCTGCACGCCCTCCATAGCAAGCACTTCCACTCTTGGATCTCTCTGTTCTACAACACTCCCCAGAGCCTTACCATTCGCTGTGTAGGTCCTGCCCATGTTAGACTTCCCAAAATGTAACACCTCACCAACTTTATTGGTTAAAGTTTCTTCAGAAAATCCCACTCTATATGTGACAAATTCAAGCAAGCAGGGAACCTCTTTGGTGATACAAACACCTCGTGAACTTTGCATTCTATGGTTGCAGGAGACTGTGAAGCAATGGAGAAGCTACAGAGAAGGCATCACTATCTACTTACCTAAACAATCCCAGTTTATAAAATACCTTTGAGGTATCATTAATTGCAATCAACTAGCTTCAGTTAGGATACTTGTAGAGAAGTGCAATGAGTACATTTTCAATACCTGTAACTGTACTGCCATCTACCATCTACATAAGTATTGGTCAGAATGAGAAAAAACTGAGGTGAGAGAGACACCAGAATCCCCAGCAGTGATCCCTGCAGACCTCCTGCCAGATTGACACCCTCCCATCACTACTCTCTGTCTTCTATGGGTAAGCCAAATTCCCAAGTCACCATAGATTTCACGTAACTTAGCATTCTGAATCTGCATACCATAAGAGACCTTGTCAAAAGCCTTACTAAAGTACCTGGGGGCAGCGACGGCGCCCGGGCCTCTGGCACGGAGTCCGGCCCTGTTGCTCAGAAGGGTAGGGAATGGAAGAAGAGAGCGATAGTGATAGGGGACTCTATAGTGAGGGGGTCAGATAGGCGATTCTGTGGACGCAGTCGGGAGACCCGGATGGTGGTTTGCCTCCCTGGTGCCGGTGTCCGGGATGTGTCTGAGCGTGTCCAAGATATCCTGAAAGGGGAGGGAGAGGAGCCAGAGGTCGTGGTACATATAGGTACCAACAATATAGGTAGGATAAGGGAAGAGGTCCTGAAAGGAGAATTTAGGGGGCTAGGAAGAGAGTTAAAAAAAGGACTAGGTAGAGGATTGAAGTGCAGGACCTCTAAGGTTGTAATCTCTGGATTACTCCCTGTGCCACGAGCTAGTGAGTATAGAAATAGGAGGATAGAGCAGTTTAATGTGTGGCTCAAGAGTTGGAGCAGGGGGGAGGGATTCGTTTTTCTGGATAATTGGACCTGTTTCTGGGAAAGGTGGGAACTGTATAGGCCGGACGGTCTCCACCTTAACCAGAGGGGGACCAATATCCTGGCGGGGAGGTTTGCTAGCACTGTTGGGGAGGGTTTAAACTAATTTGGCAGGGGGTTGGGATACAGCATGGAGCTAGTATAGGGGGTGAGGAGAAGGAAAATATAGAGGAAAAAACTGGTCAGATTGGGAGGCAGAACAAGAATGCCCCAGCACAATGGGGTAGGGCAAGTCTGAATGGCATTTATTTTAATGCAAGGAGTATTGGAAGCAAGGGGGATGAATTGAAGGTGTTACTGAACACATGGGAGTACGACATTGTTGCCATTACGGAAATATGGTTGAAGGAAGGGCAGGACTGGCAGCTCAATATTCCAGGATATAGAATCTTCAGGAGAGACAGAGAGCAGGGAAAAAGGGGAGGGGGTGTTGCAGTATTAATCAAATAATCTATTTCTGCTGTAAGAAGGGATGACATATTAGCGGGTTCCTCAAATGAGGCTATTTGGGTGGAATTGAGAAATAGAAAAGGGGCATGCACCTTACTGGGTGTATACTACAGACCCCCAAACAGTCAGAGGGAAATAGAAGAACATATTTGTAGGCAAATCTCGGGGGTGTGTGAAAACAACAGGGTAGTAATAGTAGGGGATTTCAACTTCCCGAATATTGATTGGGATAGCCAAAGTGTCAAGGGCCCTGAGGGTGCAGAGTTCCTAAGGGTCATCCAGGAGGGCTTTTTGAGCCAATATGTTGAAAGTCCAACAAGGGAGGGGGCGGTATTGGACTTAATCTTGGGAAATGAGGCCGGACAGGTGGCTGAAGTGTCAGTGGCAGAGCATTTTGGTGACAGTGATCACAATTCAGTGATATTTAAGGTGGTAATGGAAAAGGATAAAGAGGGACCAGAGGAAAGAGGAAAATTTCTAAATTGGGGCAAGGACGATTTTAATCTGATAAGGCAGAAGTTGGCCCTGGTGGACTGGGATCAGCTTCTCGTGGGGAGGACCGCATCAGAACAGTGGGAGTCATTCAAAGCAATAATTGAAAAAGTACAGAGGAAGCATGTTCCCCTAAAGTTTAAGGGTGGGACAAACAAGTCCAAGGAACCTTGGATGTCGAACGATATAGTAGGATTGATTCGGAAAAAAAAGGGGGGCTTTTGGAAGGCATAAAGAACTTAAGGCACAGACATCATTAGAGGAATACAGAAGGTGTAGGGCGGTTCTTAAAAAAGAAATTAGGAGAGCAAAAAGGGCCATGAGATAGCACTAGCGGGCAAAATAAAAGAAAATCCCAAAGTGTTCTATAAGTATATCAAGGGTAAGAGGATAACGAGGGAAAGAGTGGGGCCCATCAGGGACCATAGTGGAAAGCTGTGTGTGGAGCCAGAGGATGTAGGAGATGTTTTAAATGAATTTTTTGCATCTGTTTTTACGAGGGAGGAGGGCGATGCGGACTTAGAAATGGAGCAGGAGGGTTGTGATGTTCTTGAGCATATTGCTATTGACAGGGAGGCAGTGCTGGAGGCTCTGGCAGGCTTAAAAGTGGATAAGTCTCCGGGCCCTGACGAGATGTATCCCAGGATGCTGAGAGAGGCAAGGGAGGAGATTGCGGGGGCTCCGGCACAAATTTTCAGAGCCTCTCTTGCAACAGGGGATGTACCGGAGGACTGGAGGATAGCTAATGTGGTGCCATTATTTAAAAAGGGCAGTAGGGATAAACCTGGGAACTACAGGCCGGTGAGTCTGACATCGGTGGTGGGGAAGCTGCTAGAAAAGATTCTGAGGGACAGAATCAGTCTTCACTTGGAGGATCGAGGGTTAATTAAGGATAGTCAACATGGCTTTGTTAATGGAAGGTCGTGTCTGACTAACTTGATTGAATTTTTTGAAGGGGTGACCAAGGACGTAGATGGGGGTAGTGCAGTGGATGTGGTATATATGGATTTCAGTAAGGCTTTTGACAAGGTCCCACACAGGAGACTAGTCAAGAAGGTAAGAGCCCATGGGATCCAGGGCACCTTGGCAAAATGGATAAAAAAACTGGCTTAGTGATAGAAGGCAGAGGGTGATGGTAGAAGGTTGCTTCTGTGACTGGAGGCCGGTGTCCAGTGGGGTGCCGCAGGGATCGGTGTTGGGTCCCTTACTGTTTGTAATCTACATTAATGATCTGGATGTCAACGTACAGGGCATGATCAGCAAGTTTGCAGATGACACAAAGTTGGGGGGGGGTGGTGAATAGCGAGGAAGGGATCTGCAAGCTGCAGGAAGATATAGATGAGATGGTCAGATAGGCGGAGCAGTGGCAGATGGAATTTAATCCTGAAAAGTGCGAGGTGATGCACTTTGGCAGGAATAACTTGGAGAGGGTGTACACCATGAATGGAAGGACCCTAGGGAAGACAGGGGTACAGAGGGACCTTGGAGTGCAGGTACACAAGTCCTTGAAGGCAGCAGGACAGGTGGACAGGGTGGTCAAAAAGGCATATGGGGTACTGGCCTTCATTAGCCGGGGCATCGAATATAAAAGTAGGGGGGTAATGATGGAATTGTACAGAACACTGGTGAGGCCACAGCTGGAGTATTGTGTACAGTTCTGGTCACCACATTATAGAAAGGATGTGATAGCTTTGGAGAGTGTGTAGAGGAGATTCACCAGGATGCTGCCAGGGATGAAGGGCCTCGGCTATGAGGAGAGACTGAGCATACTGGGGTTGTTTTCCCTGGAGCAGAGAAGGCTGAGAGGGGACATGATCGAGGTGTACAAGATCATGAGGGGCATAGATAAGGTAGATGGCGGGGAACTTCTTCCACTGGTGGAAGGTTCAACAACGAGGGGACATAGATACAGGGTAAGGGGAGGGAGGTTTCGGGGGGATGTGAGAAAGAACTTTTTCACCCAGAGGGTGGTTGGAGTCTGGAACTCACTGCCTGGGGTGGTGGTGGAGGCGGGAACACTCACAACGTTTAAGAGGCATTTGGATGGGCACTTGAAATGCTACAACATTCAGGGCTACGGTCCAAATGCGGGAAAATGGGATTAAAATTAGACTGTGTTTGGTAACGGGCGGCGCGGACACGATGGGCCGAAGGGCCTCTTTCTGTGCTGTAGGACTCTATGACTATGACTCTAAAGTCCATGTAGACAATATGGCCTACTCTCATCAATCTCCTTTTGTTTTCTCATTATGCATTGTTCACTCTGCATGGGTATCCCACTTCTGACACCATGTTTTGTAATTAATCCATTATTAGGTGAACCACAAAGCATTTATTGAAACCCATGCAGAGTGAACAATACATAATGTTGCACTCCTGGTATCAGCTTACAGACAGCCTACCAAACTAAAGGGACGAGCAGGCTGTTATCAGTGACTGCAGTCCTATTCAAATCCCGGACTGGAGTACCTGATGGAATGTGTATCATGCATAAGATATGTGGTGACGGTCATATTGACTGAGATAAATGTGGTTGATCTACACCTTTGACTTCTCATCAAATAACCCAATCAAGTTTGTAGGTCATGATATTCCCTGGACAAAGCCACGCTTGAAGTCCCAATTAGTTAATTGTCCTCCAGGTGCAAATAAATTTCCCTTAAGAATTATCTGCAATAGCTTCACAACCACTGATATAAACCTCACGCCTATAATTTTCTCGATTATCTCCATTTCTCTCTTGATCAACATTGGCTACACTCCAGTCTTCCTGGGCTTCCCCTAAAGAGATGACAAACATCTTCACCAAGACTCCAGCAAACTCCTCTCTTTTTTCTCTCAAAACATGGTATAGATCCCATCAGGCCCTAACGTATTAACCTTAATGTCCTTCCAGAAACACTAAAGTACCTCTTTATCTCAAAATGTTCTAGCACAGATCTCGCTATTTACATTGTTAAAAACCGATACAAAATTCTCATTTAGTACTTAGAAACATAGAAAATAGGTGCAGGAGTAGACGATTCGGCCTTCGAGCCAGCACCGCCATTCAATATGATCATGGCTGATCATACAAAATCAGTACCCCGTTCCTGCTTTCTCCCCATATCCCTTGATTCCGTTAGCCCGACCTATATCTAACTCTCTCGTGAAAACATCCAGTGAATTAGCCTCTGAGAGGCAGAGAATTCCACAGATTCACAACTCTCTGGGTGAAAAAGTTTTTCCTCACCTCAGTCCAAAACGGCCTACCTTTTATTCTTAAACTGTGACCCCAGGTTCTGGACTCCCCCAACATCCGGAACATTTTTCCTGCATCTACCCTGTCCAATCCCTTAAGAATTGTATGTTTCTATAAGATCCTCTTTCATCCTAAATTCCAGTGAATAGAGGTCCAGTCAACCCATTCATCTGATGTCAGTCCCGCCATCCCGAGAATTAACCTGGTGAACCTACGCTGCACTCCCTCAATAGCAAGAATAGTACCTTCCAACTTCCTCTGACTCCAAGCACATTTTCCCTCCTTTATCCTTGAGTAGTCCTACCCTTTCCCTAGTTGCCTTCTTGTTTTTAATGAATGTATAAAATGCCTTGAGATTCAATTTAAAGCGCTGTATGCTA
This sequence comes from Rhinoraja longicauda, assembly GCF_053455715.1. Classification (NCBI taxonomy): domain Eukaryota; kingdom Metazoa; phylum Chordata; class Chondrichthyes; order Rajiformes; family Arhynchobatidae; genus Rhinoraja; species Rhinoraja longicauda. The sequence goes on from NC_135958.1 coordinate 42,788,793, forward strand.
GGAACATTTTATGGCCTTTCTCGGCCCTCCTAATTCCCTGCCTGAATTCTTTCTTGCTTTCTTTGTTCTTCAAAGGTCTGATTTCATCTTTCTAACCTTGCTTTTCCACTCGGAGATGTGTGAGGATCTGAAATTCACTCCCTTTTGGGGTCGTGGGGACAGAATACATCATTGATTTCAAAATAGAATTGGATAGACACTTGAGAAAGAATGATATTCAGGGCAAGATGGAAGAGAATGGTAATGGCTGTGACAAGATTGCGCTAAAAGGAGCTGGCATGGATGGAATTAGTCAAATGGCAACTTTTTAGTCTTCTGATTTCCTGACTTGGATTAGAAATTTTTCACAACATAATTTTTAATCAATCTAAGTGACATTGAGAACAAGAGTCAGGAAGTCAGCTTTATGGCAGTCAGATCACCTGTCCATATTCCTAACTCCAGCATACACCCCACTCAGGAGGAAAGCTCCAGTCACCATAAAGACTGTTAAGACATGGCCTGAAGGAGCTTCCTCGCAGCTGCAGGATTGCTTCGAAAGGACCAACTGGGATATTTTTGAGGATCAGGACTTGGAGGAGTACACATCAACTGTACTTTGCTACATCCAAAACTGTGTTGACAATGTCACCGTCGACAAACGCATCCGGTTGTATCCCAATCAGAAACCCTGGATGACAAAGGATGTCAGGTCTCTCCTCAAGGACCGTAACACCGCCTTCAGGTCTAGTGATAGAGCTCTATACAGTGCTGCTAGAACCAACCTGAAGAGAGGCATCAAGGATGCCAAAGCGTCCTACAAGAGGAAGATTGAGGACCACTTTACCAACAATGACCCACGGCGGGTATGGCAAGGCATCCAGCACATCACCAACTACAAGACCAGCAACCGCACGACTGCCGACGGCGACGCCTCGCTGGCAGAGGAACTTAACTGTTTCTTTGCTCGTTTCGAGGTGAAAGCTACAGTGGCAGACATAACACCCTCTCCAGCACCTGACAGCAACACCTTCACTGTGCAGGAGTATGATGTTAAGCGCGTGCTCAGAGCAGTGAATCCCAGGAAAGCTGCAGGCCCCGATGGTGTGACGGGCAGAGTGCTGAGGGAATGTGCAGACCAATTATCTGAGGTCTTCACAAAAATCTTCAACCTGTCCCTTTTAAAATCCACCATCCCTCCCTGCCTGAAGTCCGCCACAATCATCCCACTGCCGAAAAAGTCTGTCATCAGCGGTCTTAACGACTACCGTCCGGTAGCACTTACACCGGTCATCACAAAGTGCTTCGAGAGACTGGTCCTGCAGCACATCAAAGCCAGCCTCCCACCCACCTTCGACCCACACCAGTTTGCCTACAGAGCAAATAGGTCTACAGGGGATGCCATCGACACTGCTCTTCACACTGCACTGACCTACCTTGAACACCAGGGGAGCTATGTGAGGATGCTCTTCCTCAACTTCAGCTCTGCCTTTAACACGGTCATCCCGAGCAGACTGGTCACCAAACTTTCCGACCTTGGATTTTCCCAAACCATCTGCCAATGGATTAAGGACTTCCTGACCAACCGCCCCCAGACCGTCAAAATAGGCCCTCACCTCTCCTCCACCATTACACTGAGCACCGGCTCACCACAGGGCTGTGTGTTGAGCCCCATCCTTTACTCCCTCTACACTCACGACTGCGCCCCCACCCATCCCACCAACACCATCATCAAGTTCGCGGATGACACGACTGTGGTTGGACTCATCTCAGGAGGAGATGAGACAGCCTATAGGGATGAAATCCAAAGGCTGGCAGCATGGTGTTCAGTGAACAATCTGGTCCTGAACTCCTCCAAAACAAAGGAACTTATAATTGACTTTAGAAAAACCAGTGTAGATTACGACCCACTCTACATCAATGGGGTCTGTGTGGAAAGGGTACCCGCTTTCAGGTTCCTGGGTACGCACATCGCAGAGGATCTTACCTGGTCTACCAACACCATCACCACAGTAAAGAAGGCACAGCAGAGACTCCACTTCCTGAGGATCCTCAGGAAAACCAACCTGCAGGAGAAGCTCATGTTGTCCTTCTATCGCTGCTCCATCGAGAGTGTGCTGGCATACTGTATAACCACATGGTATGCCAGCTGCTCAGAAAAGGACAGGAAGGCCCTTCAGAGGGTCATCACGACGGCCCAGAAGATCATCGGCTGCTCACTGCCCTCCCTGGAGCACCTGTTCAGCCTACGCTGCCTCAGTAGAGCAGGCAAAATAATAAAAGATCCATCCCACCCCGGCCACCGTCTGTTTGTTCATCTGCCCTCTGGTCGACGTTTCAGGTCGATCAAATCCCGAACAAACAGACTTAAGAACAGTTTTTACCCCAGTGCCATACGAGAACTGAACACTACCTTTGCACTAGGCAACACCGTTAAAAAATCTTGTACTTAATATAATTGTATTTATGTATTTATTTGTTTTTGCATTTATTGCATATATGTTTGTACGCACCGTCAGGATTGGCTATTTTTTAATTTCGTTGTACTCGTTGCAATGACAATAAATGAATATTATTATTATTATTATTATTATTATTATTATTATTATTATTATTTATAGAGCTGGCATATTGCGTGCAGTTCTGATCGCACCCTTACAGGAATGATATGGAGGCTTAGGAAAAGGTGCAGAGGAGATTGCAAAGAATGATTCCTGGATTAGCTGTAGGGAGAGTTTAGATAGACTTGGATTTTCTTTGGAACTGAAGGTAGTGGGGAGACCTAATAGAAGTATATAAAAGTATGCAAGGCATAGATATAGTTGGCAATCAGATCCTTTTTTCCAGGATGGAAAGATCAAATATTAGAGAGCATAGCTATAAGATGAGAGGGGCAATGTTCTAAGGAGATGCATGGGGCCACTGTTTTTACACAGAGGATGGTGATTACCTGGAACGTCCTGACAGGGTTGGTGATTGAGGCATTTAAAAGACCTTTGGATAGGCATATGCGTAAGCAGGGAGTGGAGAGATATGGATTATGTGCAGGCAGATAAGAGGGGACCTTGGCATTATGTTCGATACAGAGATTGTGGGTCAAAGGACCAGTTCTTGTGCTACTATTCAATGTTTTATGTTCTAAAATAAACAGTATCGTGGACAGTGAAGATAATTATTAAGAATTATAGCGGTATCTTGATCAGCTGGGCAAGTGGTCTGAGGAATGGCTAATGGAGTTTAATGCAGATAAGTGTGAGGTGTTACATTTTGGGAAGTCAAACCAGGGCAGGAGCTTTACAATGAGCAGTGTGCCCTGGGGAGCGTTAAAGAGCACAGGACTTAGGAGTATAAGTACTAACTTCCCTGAAAGTGGTGTCACAGGGAGATAGGTGAAGAAAGCTTTTGGCATTTTGGCCTTCATCAATCAGGGAATTGAGCAAAGAGGATTTGCCATTATATTACAGTTCTACAAAACATTGGAGACGCCGTTGGTGTATTGTGTTCAGTTTTGGTCACCCTGCTGGCAGAAAAATGCAGTAGAACTGGAAAGGTTGTAGAGAAGATATCTGAGGATGTTGCCAGAACTCAGGCCATGAGCTATAGTGAGAGGTTGGGGCAGTCTTGGGCTTTGGGTGCAGGAGGCTGAGTGGTTGATCTCATAGAGGCGTATAAGATCATGAGGGGAACAGATGGGGCAAATGCTCAGTGTCATTTTACCAGAGTTGGGAAATCTAGTACCAGGGGTTGCCCCCAACTGGAAACCATGGATGAACCGCGAGGTACAGTCACAGGTTAAGGCCAGGTCTGCTGCATACAAGTCAAACCATCCCGAGCGGTACGAGAAGGCAGCTGTGATCTCCACAAAGCCATCAAGGATGCCAAGAGACAATACCGAGACAAACTTGGCGCAGTATAATCACTCGGACACACGGAGAATGTAGCACAGGCTGAACAAGATAACTGGCTGCACAGTGAGGTCAGGCAACATCATTGATGATAGCGTGACCCTACCTGATGAACTGAATGCTTTCTATGCTCGCTTTGAGAAGGCCAACAGGGCGGTGACACCTGGCTCTTCACACTACAGTGTTACTCTCCCCAGGGTGACTGCTGCAGAGGTTAGATTGGCCTTCCCGAGGGTAAACCCACGAACAGCAACTGGCCCAGACGGAGTTCCAGGCCGTGTCCTTCGTAGCTGCGTAGAACAGCTAGCGGGAGTATTCATGGATATCTTTAATGTCCCCCTGCTCCGTTCTGTGGTACCCACCTACTTCAAGAAGACCACCATCAACCACCCCAGTGCCGAAGAAAAGCAAGACCACATGCCTAAACGACTACCATCCTGTGGTCTTGACATCCACCATCGTGAAATGTTCTGAGAGGCTAGCTATGGAATGCATTAAATCCAGTCTACCAAGTAGCCTTGACCAACTGCAGTTCACCTACCACCACAACAGGTCCACGGACGATGTCATCGCCCTGGAACACCCTACACTCATCCCTGGAATATCTGGATAAGAGAGACACCTACATTAGACTTCTATTCATAGACTACAGCTCTGCCTTTAACACCATTATACCATCCAAACTCATCACCATACTCGCGGGACTTGGAGTCAGCACTCATGTCTGCAACTGGATCCTCGACTTCCTGGCCAACAGACCTCAATCAGTGAGGATAGGGGACAAATCATCCTCTGCGATAATCCTCAACACCGGTTGCTCCGCAAGGATGTGTTCTCAGCCCCCTTCTTTACTCCTTATACATCCACGACTGTGCAGCCATGTACAAATCTAATTCAATTTACAAATTTGCAAGCGACACCAGCATTGTGGGCCGGATATCAAATAATGATGAGACGCAATACAGGAAGGAGATTGAGAACTTCGTGTCTGTGTGTCGAGACAACAACCTTTCTCTCAAAGGAGATTGTGATTGACTTCAGTTTGCATTGAGGGCGCTGAAGTAGAGATGGTTGAAACCTTCAAATTCATAGGAGTATGTTTCCGGCTGTAGATATATGATATGATATGATATGATATGATATATATCACTAACGACTTCTCCTGGACCACCCATATTGAAGCAACAACCAAGAAAGCACATCATCGCCTCTACTTCCTTAGAAGGCTTAGGAAGTTCCCAAACAACCCTCACCAACTTCTACAGATGTGCCATAGAAAGCATTTTTATTGGGATGCATCACAGCTTGGTTTGGCTCCATCCAAGACCTCGAGAAATGGAGGCAAATTATGGACGCAGCCCAGACCATCACACAAGCCAACCTCCCTTCCATTGACACAATTTATACCTCACGCTGCCTCGGCAAGGCCAGCAGCATAATCAAGGACGAGTTGCACCCTGGTCACTCTCTTTTTTTCCCTCTCCCATCGGGCAAAAGGTACAGAAGTGTGAAAACGCACACCTCCAGATACAGGGACAGTTTCTTCCCAGCTGTTATCAGGCAACTGAACCATCCTACCGCAACCAGAGAGCAGTGCTGAACTACTATCTACCTCATCGAGGACCCTCTGACTATTTTTGATTGGTCTTTACTGGCTTTACCTTGCACTAAACATTTTGCCTGATCATGTATCTACACTGCGAATGGCTCGATTGTAATCATGTATTGTCTTTTCGCTAGTTGGTTAACTTGCAACAAAAGCTTATCACTGTACATCGGTACAAGTGACAATAATCTAAACTGAACTGAACTGAGGGGGACACAGGTTACAGCTGAGTGGGGAAAGAATTAATAGGAACCTGAGCAGCAACTTTTTCGCACAGAAATGGTAGTTATATGGAACAAGCTGCCAAAGTAGTTGAGGCAGGTAAAATAACAAGATTTAAAAGACATTGGGACAGGTCCATGAATAGGATAGGTTTAGAGGGATATGGGACAAACGCAGGTAAATAGGACTATCTTAGAAGCGGCATCTTGGTTGGCATGAATGAGCTGAGCCAAAGGGCCTGTTTCTGGGCTGTATGACTAACTCTATGATTCTCGTTATGTTATAGGATAGCTTTGTGATACCTTTCTAAACATTTCTTAATATTTCCTTCTACTCTTTTGCATAATCTCTCTGAAAATAATAATTTACAAGATACCTAAATGTTGGTATCTTCTGTGACGTAAAAATGACTCCATGCTGATTTTTGGACATTATTAGCTTCATTGCAGCATTGCCCACTGGTCACTGCTCAGCATGTAGTACAGCAGCTGTGATCTTGCAGCCGGCTTGCACCAGAGTACATACAACAATACTGGGAAAATATTCCAATCAAGATGGGTTTAGGTGCTTGATAAATCATTGTGGGCAGCTTAATTTACAACACGACATTGTTGAATTATGGAACTTGCACTTCCCTTATTTAAAGGGGGTTTTAGTTATTGATGGTGGAGGTACCAGGAGTGATATCCCAAAAGTTGAGGGATATCTGGATGAGTTGGTGAAAGACAACAAGAGACATGTTCTGTGTGCAGAGTGACCATACAGCCCCAAAATGGCTACAGACAAGTTGTTTTGGCAAGAGGATTCAGGGGAACATCGTGTGGACATGTGAATGAACTGTACAATGCAGACATTTCCCATGCTGGGTCTGCCCACTCCTTGGCACTGAAGGAAAACTAAAGGAAAAGTAAATGAAATCTTCTCTCCTTGGTAAAAGAGTTTGACTGACCTAATCAGCAGTTAGCAGTCAGATGTGGAAGAATGAAACTGAACCTAGAAAGCTGAGAATGACCATAACCTTGATCATGATCCTGACCTTCATGGACTAAGAAATCAAGACCATTCATGACCATTTTCTTGCATGTCTTGATTTCTTAATCCATGAAGGTCAGGATCATGATCATGTCTAAAGTAAAGTAAAATATGCTAGGGCAGTATGAGACTGAATGGAGGTGGTGCTGATACTTTTGAAGAACATTGTGGATAAGTCCCAAGGAGAGAAGCTTTGTTTCTTCGTTGGCCATGGCTAAGATCCCGAAGGTCTGGAGAGTGGCCAATGTTGTTCCTTTGTGTAAGAAAGGAAGTAGAGAGAATCCAGGGAACTATAGGCCGGTGAGCCTCACGCCAGTGGTAGGGAAACTATTGGAGAAAATTCTTTGAGATAGGATTTACTCCTATTTGGAAGAGAATGGGCGAATTAGGGAAGTTGAATGTAAGAAGAGAATATGTAGTTAATGGCCAGATTCCTAACACCATTGTTGTGCAGAGGGAAATTGGTGTAATTGAAGGTATCACAAAATGCTGGAGTAACGCAGGTCAGGCAGCATCTCAGGAGAGAAGGAATGGGTGACGTTTCGGGTCGAGACCCTTCTTCAGACTGGTGTAATTGAATGTGACAGCACAAGTAGTTAGGGTGGTAAAGAAAGCATATGGTATGCTTGCCTTCCTTGCTAAGGTCATTGGAGAGGGTGCAGAGGAGATTTACCAGAATGCTGCCGAGATTAGATGGTTAGACTTGGATTGTTTCCTCGGGAACGCCAGAGGTTGAGGGGAGACTTGATTGAAGTGTATAAAATTATGAGAGGCATAAATCAGGAAAACAGTCAAAACCTTTTTCGCAAGGGTGCAAATGTCCAACATTGGAGGGCATAGCTTTTAGGTGAGAGGGGGCAAGTTTAATGGAGATGTGCAGGGTTTTTTTTACACAGAAAGTGGTGGGGGCCTGGAACACATTGCCAGTGGGGTTGGTGGGGGCAGATGTGACAGTGGTGTTTAAGGGACTTTTAGATCGGCGCTGGGAGTGGAGGGAAATGGATCATGTGCAGGTAAATGGATCTCTTTAGTTAGGCATCATATTCAATGCAAACATTGTGGGCCAAAGAGCCCGTTCCTGTGCTGTACTGTTCTATGTTCTATGTGAGAATGTATTTATATTCTCAAACTTGAAGAAATTGCTATACAACGATTTATGTTCTTCCCCAAAATCATATATTTTTTAAAAATTCACACGAGTTTGGAAAAACTTATTTCTGCTATGGTGGGCTTTGACTTGGACACATATAATAGTGTGGGCAAGAAGAGAATTATCTCTAAAAATCGTTTTCATTTGTTCTATCTTTCTGCTGTGAAGGAACAAGTTTATGATTTTTGTGCAATATAATTTCCTGTTTAGGTGCCAATACCATACCAGTGATGTTACACAAAGCTAACACGAGCAATGGTGCAGCTATAAGGTAAGCATAGATTTGTGCATGGTGGTTGCTGCAGCAAGTAGCTGGCTGACATGGCTCTAGTCATTTAATATATGTCAGAATTAATTATTGGCGGTATTAATTAAGGACACTCGTATATTCATTCTTATATAGCTCATTACAATATTAATGTTGCTTTTACAAATGAAATTGCCATTTTTGTAAACTTTTTTTAAAAATTGGTGCATAATACTTCAAATTGCAGTTGTTCATGGTTCATGGTTGCTTGCGTTTGAAATTTTACCATTCTGCTCAAAATTTAGAAAATTAGAAATCTGTCTAATTTTTGCCATTGCTATTTTCAAATATGCTAAATATTTATGTACAAATTTGTATTTTACTTTTAAAGCAACCTTTTTCTTGTACTGAATCACATTGAATTGGTTTTGACTGCAGAAATACAATAAATATGCCTCATGCAGTTATTTGGATCTCTACTTTTTGTACAAAAATATTAAAGGTTCTGTTCATATATTAACATATTATTGTATTCTTGCTGTTCACTGTCATGGTATGATATTAGTTTGGCAGTACTGGCTCGAATTAGCTTGGTTATTAGCTTGCCATAAAATACTGGAACGGGATTAGATATTTCAAGATTCAAAGTGTGTGTACTTACTAACAGATATTGTTGTATAAACATAAACATAGCACAAAAAGTAAGGAAATTTGTGTTTGGTAGATTATTTCTTTGTTGTAACAATGCTTCTTGGCAATAAATCTTATACCGTTGGAAAGCCTGTTTATTTCCCTTTTAAATGGTGCCACATTTGTAAGGAACATGCATTTGTGGGATGAGCAGCAGAGCTGAGTATGTGGGTTGCGCCCATGAAAAATCTGCCAAATCTTCTCTGCCAATGCCAAACAGCTTATTCTGCCATTCACTCTTGTTCGGTGTTGTTTGGTGGATTGGATGATTGAAGTCTGAAGAAACAAGACATATTGGCAATTTAACAATTTATTCATTTAATAAACAGGAGCCTCAGTAGAGTGTGGAAGAACCATACACAGCCACAACAGCCTGGCACATCCTCCTCATGCTGGTCACCAGCCTGGTCACAAACTGTTGTGGGATGGCATCCCATTCTTCAACCAGCATTTGTCGCAAGTCAGCCAACATGGTTGTGTTGGTCACTCTGGCACGAACAGCACACCCAAGCTGATCCCACAAGTGTTCAATGGGGTTGAGGTCAGGACTGCTGGCAGGCCATTCCATCCTCTCCACTCCCAAATTCTGGAGGTAGTCTCTGAGAAACCCTGCTCAGTGGGGGCGAGCATTGTCATCTTGGAGGATAGAGTTCGGTCCCAGACTGTGGAGATATGGGATTGCCACTGGTTGCAGAATCTCATCTCGATATCTCTCTGCATTGAGATTGCCTCCAATGATGACAAACCTCGTTTTTCCAGTGAGGGAGATGCCACCCCACACCATCACACTGCCTCCACCAAAAGATGTTACTCTATCGGTGCAGCAATCAGCATAGCGTTCTCCGCGTCTTCTCCACACTTTGACCCTATGATCCAACTGCCGTAGGCAGAATCTGGACTCATCGCTGAACATAATGTTCCTCCACATGTTCAGGTTCCAGTGCACGTGTTGCCGACACCAGCGCAAATGGGCCTGACGGTGAAGGGCAGTCATGGCAGGCCTCCTGGCAGCCCTATGAGACCGGAGATCGGCTGCGTGCAGTCTGTTCCGAATTGTCTGGGCAGAGAGCCGTCGGCCATATCGTCCTGCAAACCTTGACTGCAAATCTGTAGAAGACAGCCTACGGTTCCTAAGTCTTCTTCGGGTGTCGTCTTCTTGGGACGCCCACTTCGCGGCCTGTCTCTGACATCCCCCGTTATATGGAACTTGGCCTTCACTTTGGAGATGGTACTAGGGCTCACTCCAAATAATGCCGCAACTTGGTTTTGCGGAACACCAGCTTGAAGTTGCCCTATCGCACGGGCCCTATCCAGATCAGTCAAACGTGGCATGCCGATTCTTGGAGCAGACACCTACTGACCACTGTAGCAGGGCCCATGCTCACAGATGCTGCCAAACCTGATTGTCAGCACCTGGGGGGTACCAGAAGCTCAAAACAAGAGTCAATAGCAACAGCAGAATAAGCTGTTTGGCATTGGCAGAGAAGATTTGGCAAATTTTTCATGGGCGCAACCCATATACTCAGCTCTGCTGCTCATCCCACAAATGCATGTTCCTTACAAATGTGGCACCATTTAAAAGGGAAATAAACAGGCTTTCCAACGGTATAAGATTTATTGCCAAGAAGCATTGTTACAACAAAGAAATAATCTACCAAACACAAATTTCCTTACTTTTTGTGTTATGTTTAGAAACATAGAAAATAGGTGCAGGAGAAGGCCATTCGGCCCTTCGAGCCAGTACCGCCATTCATTGTGATCATGGCTGACCATCCACAATCAGTAACCCATGCCTGCCTTCTCCCCATATCCCTTGATTCCACTAGCCCCTAGAGCTCCACTAAATACTCTAATGTCACCAGTGAATTTTAACTCTACATATTTTTTAGAGATACAGCGCGGAAACAGGCCCTTCGGCACTTCGAGTCTGCATCGACCAGCGATCCCTGCACATTAACACCATCCTGCACACAATAGGGACAATTTACACTAATACCAAGCCAATTTACCTACAAACCTGTACGTCTTTGGAGTGTGGGAGGAAACCAGAGATCTCAGAGAAACCCGCGCGGTCACAGGGAGAATGTATAAACTCCGTACGGACAGTACCCGTAGTCAGGATGGAACCCGGGTGTTCGGCGCTGTAAGGCAACAACTCTACCACCGTGCCGCCCTATGATCTATAATCTGATCTATTAATTTATTTAATTTTGTACTATTGGGAGAAAGCAACGGAATAATTTTATCAAGCTATAAAATATACAATGTGATGTTGAAAAGAGGCCTGAAACCGATTTGAATTGTTGTTTGTGAATCTTTTTACAGGTCTTTTAAAATCGTCCATTGTTTTACTTTTAAAAATTGGTTTGGGATCTTGCAAATAGTTTTGGAATGAAATTTTGTTGTCTATCTTAACATAGAACATAAAACAGTACAGCAAAGGAACAAGCCCTTTAGCCCGCATTGTTTGTGCCGACCATAATTCCAAGTTAAACTGACCTCATCTGCCTGTACATCATCCATCTCCCTCTATTCCATGTCCACTTGCATGTGCCTATCTAAAAGCATCTTAAATGCCACGATGGTATCTGCCTCCACTACCATCCCGCACCACTCTCTGCGTATCAAAACTTGCCTCGCACATCTCCATTAAACTTTCCCCCTATCACCTTGTAGCAATGCCAAGTAGTGTTGAATATTTCCACCGTGGGAAAAGGGTTTTGACTTATAATTTTATATATTTTGACCAAGTCTCCCCTCAATCTCTAACATTCCAAACAGTCCAACTTTACCCAACCTCTCCCTGGACCTGAAACTCTCTAACCCTGGCAGCATTCTAGTAAACCTCCTCTGCACCCTTTCCAAAGCCACCACATCTTCTCTATAATTAACTCACTAGAGCTGCGCACAATACTCCAAATACAGCCTAATTACAGTCCTATAGAGCTGCATCACGACTTCCTGACTCTTATACTCAATGCCCCTAGTAATGGAAACAAGTATACCAAACACCTTCTTTACTACCCTATCTACAGGTCTATATGTTTTGCATTTGTGTTGCACTATGGCCCCCAGAGGCACTCTGTTTCATCCCATTCGTTGCATGATCTGCAAGGAGTGGAATGACAAATAAACTAAATAATAACTAATAATAATAATAATAATAACTACATGCTGCCACCTTCAGTAAGCGATGAATTTGGACTCCAAGATCCCTCTGCGCATCAATGTTGATAAGGATCTTGCCAGTAACTGTATAATTGTCGTCCCAGACACTAGTGCATTGTATATCTCTCCCAGTCTCCAGTGCATTCTGCTTCTTCAATCCAACAGCAATCTGAATGCCTCCATAATCACAACCACCTCCGTCTGCCGACTGTCTCCTGGCTCTTGTTAACTTCCCCTAAAGTTATTACCAATCTCAAATTCCACAGCCCACCGTGGAAAGACATTCTAGCCTTAGAGGGAGTACAGAGAAGGTTCACCAGATTGATCCTTGGGATGGCAGGACTTTCATATGAAGAAAGACTGGATAGACTAGGCTTATACTCGCTGGAATTTAGAAGACTGAGGGGGGATCTTATAGAAACATATAAAATTCTTAAGGGGTTGGAGAGGCTAGATGCGGGAAGATTGTTCCCGATGTTGGGGAAGTCCAGAACCAGGGGTCACAGCTTAAAGATAAGGGGGAAGTATTTTAGGACCGAGATGAGAAAACATTTCTTCACACAGAGAGTGGTGAGTCTGTGGAATTCTCTGCCACAGAAGGTAGTTGAGGCCAGTTCATTGGCTATATTTAAGAGGGAGTTAGATGTGGCCCTTGTGGCTAAAGGGATCAGGGGGTATGGAGAGAAGGCAGGTACAGGTTACTGAGCTGGATGATCAGCCATGATCATATTGAATGGCGGTGCAGGCTCGAAGGGCCGAATGGCCTACTCCTGCACTTATTTTTTATGTTTCTATGTTAACCCCGAGCTACACCCTCTACAGGAGATCTGTGACACTAGCATGAACGGTCAGCTACAACTTTACTCTGTGATCAAATTGAAAATTCTTCACTAAGGCTGGCAAGTTGCAAACTAAAAAGTATAACTCATTAAATATAATTTGGATTTACATTATGGACGAAGAGCAAAATAGTAAATCAAATAAATAAATAAATAAATAATTGAGTCAGAGTCATACAGTGTGGAAACAGGCCCACCAGCCCAACTTGCCCATACCCACTAACGTGTCCAGCTAGGCGCACCTGCCCACGTTTGGCCCATATCCCTCCAAACCTGCCCTATCCATGTACCTGTCTAACTGTTTCTTAAATGTTGGGATAGTCCGTGCCTCGACTACCTCCTCTGGCAGCTTGTTCCCCATACACCCACCACCCTTTGTGTGAAAAAGTTATCCCTCAGATTCCTGTTAAATCTTTTCCCCTTCATCTTAAACTTATGTCCTCTGGTCCTTGGTTCCCCTACTCAGGGCAAGAGACTCTGTGCATCCAGCCGATCTATTCCTCTAATGATTTTATACACCGCTACAAGATCACCTCTTGTCCTCCTGCCCTCCAAGGAATAAAGTTCCAGCCTGCTCCACCTCTCCCAATAGCTTAGACCCTCTAATCCTGGCAACATCCTCGTAAATCTACTCTGTACCCTTTCCAGCTTGACGACATCTTTCCTACCACATGGTGCCCAGAACTGAACACAATACAATAAGGTTAAGATATAAGAAAATAACTGCAGATGCTGGTACAAATCGATTTATTCACAAAATGCTGGGGTAACTCAGCAGGTCAGGCAGCATCTCGGGAGAGAAGGAATGGGTGACGTTTCGGGTCGAGACCCTTCTTCAGACTGATGTCAGGGGGGCGGGACAAAGGAAGGATATAGGTGGAGACAGGAAGATAGAGGGAGATCTGGGAAGGAGGAGGTGAAGGGAGGGACAGAGGAACTATCTAAAGTTGGAGAAGTCGATGTTCATACCACTGGGCTGCAAACTGCCCAGGCGAAATATGAGGTGCTGTTCCTCTAATTTCCGGTGGGCCTCACAATGGCACTGGAGGAGGCCCATGACAGAAAGGTCAGACTGGGAATGGGAGGGGGAGTTGAAGTGCTCGGCCACCAGGAGATCAGTTTGGTTAATGCGGACCGAGCGCAGGTGTTCAGCGAAGCGATCACCAAGCCTGCGCTTGGTTTCGCCGATGTAAATAAGTTGACATCTAGAGCAGCGGATGCAATAGATGAGGTTGGAGGAGGTGCAGGTGAACCTTTGTCTCACCTGGAAAGACTGTTTGGGTCCTTTGATGGAGTTGAGGGGGGAGGTACAGGGACAGGTGTTGCATCTCGTGCGGTTGCTGGGGAAAGTGCCCGGGGTTGGGGTGGTTTGGGTAGGAAGGGACGAGTGGACCAGGGAGTTACGGAAGGAGATAAGGAGATAAGGCAATAAGGTTAAGAAATAGAAATGGACAGCAGCTTCCATATTTCTGCACTTGACAAAGCATGTATGCTCCCCAGAAGCTGCTGGCTAATATCCTTCATAATCGTACATGCTCTTAGCCTTGCCAATAATTTCAGAATAAAATACAGATTTGTTGATTATTATTTTACAGATTATTACTAAATAAGTAGTTATATTTAAATCTTCACTTTGCTGTAAATGTGCAGCCCAGACCTTTAAAGGAGCCAGGCTTGAGAGACATTACATAGAAACATAGAAAATAGGTGCAGGAGTAGGCCATTCGGCCCTTCGAGCCTGCACCGCCATTCAATATGATCATGGCTGATCATCCAGCTCAGTAACCTATACCTGCCTTCTCTCCACACCCCCTGATCCCTTTAGCCACAAGGGCCACATCTAACTCCCTCTTAAATATAGCCAATGAACTGGCCTCAACTACCTTCTGTGGCAGAGAATTCCACAGACTCACCACTCTCTGTGTGAAGAAATGGTGAACTTTCTCTGTACTCCCTCTAAGGCTAGAATGTCTTTCCTCAGATTAGGAGACCAAAACTGTACACAATACTCCAGGTGCGGTCTCACCAAGGCCCTGTACAACTGCAGCAGAACCTCCCTGCTCCTATACTCAAATCCTCTTGCCATGAATGCCAACATACCATTCGCTTGCATGTTTAATGACACCAAGCTGCCACTCTAAGGCCTGGTTACAGTCTGCTACTAAAAATGAACAGAGAGCCATAGCATGTATGGATCAAAATTTACTTCATGGTGATTTCTGGAAAGAAAATCTGAAAAAGCATAAGAATAATTGCCACATCATGAAAACAGACTATGATTTGAGTGCTGATTGATTTTCATGTTACTGAACTGCCCAAGTCTTTTTCTGTTTTTCTTTCTCTTGATGAGATATTTTGGGTGAAGATACAGATTTGCAATCTGCTACATGCACGAGTCATTTATACAATTACATGGGCACACTACCATGTGATTCTGTTATAAATGTTTGAGGGATGTGATTTATCAAAGAAGAACTTTGAGGGCAGCTTGGTGGCACAGTGGCAGAGTTGCTGCCTTACAGCACTTGCAGCGCCAGAGTCCCGGGTTCGATCACAACTACGGGTCCTGTCTGTACGAAGTTTGTACGAAGAACATGTGGGTTTTCTCCGAGATCTTCGGTTTCCTCCCACATTCCAAATACATACAGGTTGTCAGTTAATTGGCTTGGTATAAGTGTGAATTGTCCCTAGTGTGTGTAGGAAAATGTTAATGTGCAGGGATCGCTGGTCGATGCGGACTCGGTGGGCCAAAGGATCTGTTTCCACGCTGCATTTCAAAACTAAACTAACCTAAACTTGCTAAATCCATTTTTGTTTCCGTAGGCCAATGTGTGGTGTGGCTGGCATCCAGTGTTCCCATAACACACTACAACCATCAGTTTCTGTTTCTCCTTCGTGCCCACACTCAGTCAGTGGAAGCTCAGCATCAGTCACTTGGCCACAACCTGAGAACATGAATCCACAAAATCCAGAACAAATGGGAATTCTTGACTGGCTTAAGAAGTTACGATTGCACAAGTATTATCCCGTTTTTAAACAACTCACAATGGATAAGGTAAGTTTCCCATTTGGTTAAGCTGAAAATTGTTAATTGTTTTGGAAGAAAATAGTATTTCATTGCATTAAATCTTTGTTCAAAAATGTTTTGTTTTAATATGCAGGATCTGTTATTTCCAAAGAGTATTACATTGTATTACTTGCATTGAGAGAGAATTTATTATTGTTTGTGAATGCAAGGTTGTATTTTCATTTTCTTGTTATAATGTTTTAACACAACTAATTGTGGTAGGATCGTTCAGTTGTCTAATAACAGCTGTGAAGAAACTGTCCCTGAATCTCGAGGTTTGTGGTCTTTGATGGAGCTGTTCCCAAACCATGCCCTCTTCACTATCTACCAAACTACCTACTTTACTGTTATCTACAATTTTACTAACCAGGGCTTCTACATTCTTATCCAAATCATTGATATGTATGACAAACATCAATGGGCCCAGCACCGCCCCCTGAGTTGTACTAATCATCACAACCCTCCACTCCAAAAAACAACCTTCCACTCTCATGCCACCATCAAGCCAATTATCTTTCCAATTAGTAAGATCTCTCTGGATCTCATGCAATCTAACCTTTCAGAATAGCTTGCCACGTGGAATCTTATCAAGGGTTTTTCTGATGTTCAATGGTCGTCATCAACCTTCTTCAAAAGACTAAATCATATTTGTGAGATCTGCCACCCACATTGATGACTATCTCTGATCAACCTTTCCAAATTTATGCATATCTTATCCCTCAGAATCCACTACCACGGATGTCAGGATTACTGACATATTGTTCCCAGATTTTACGTTGCACTCCTTCTTAAATAACGATTCATCATTAGCCTCCCTTCAGTCTTCCGGGACCTCACTCGTGGCTAGCAATGATGCATATATTTTAACCAGGTCTTTTGCAATTTCTAATTCCCCATTGTGTTCTTAGATACGTGATCAGGCCCTAGAAACTTCTCTACCTTCATACGTTTTGAGCACTACTGTAATGTGGACTACCCCCAAGACTTCCTTCTTAATTATCCCAATTTCGCTAATCTTCATGTCTTTCTCTGTGACTAAATGTAAAGGAGATCTCTTCATTGAGGACCTTTTTCATCTTCTGTGGCTCCAATGTGGGCATCTATGTTTGTTCGTTGAGAGGCACTATTCTCTTTCCCAAGTACTCTTTTTTCCCTTAATATACTTTTGATTGAAATTAATTGAAAAATGCAGCACGGAAGCATGCCCTTTGGCCCACTGATTGCACTGTGGCCATCCATCACCAGCATCTTCTGCATCCAGTCCGTACACACCAGAGGTGATTCACAGAGGCCAATTAACCTCCAAATCTGCATACCTCGGAGGTGGGAGGGAACCAAAGCTCCCGGAGCAAAGTCTTCATTATTTCACAGTTATGTGCAGCAGAACAGTGGGGCATTCATTATTTGAAAAATATCTTTCAAGGGCTACAAGCAATCCACTGTGACCTTGAGGCATTTGGACATTTGTGGAGTTTCTAAGTGAGGGATGTGCAGTTATACACTGGTGCCACCTGCTGTAAGACCACTACATTTCCACCCAGAAGATCACATGGATCATAAGAAATGGTGAACATTATTTCATAATTGCAGTCCATGGGAAGCTTAAAATTGCAATCTCAAATTGTACAAAATTTCAATGGAAACACTTTACAGATGTTGTTTTAAATAAGCATTCTAGTTCCACTCACATGACAGTGCAGTCCCTGTGGCTACAACCTTCCTGCTGGTTGACTATGCCATATCCCTACGAACCTAATATCTGCTTAGATACCCCCTTGATATACCATTTCCACTTTCTGTCAATTGAAGGAACAATCCAGGATGTCTGACTGTAGGACATACTGTAGATGGGCCTGTTGCCCATGAACCAGATGAGAGAAGCAACGCCAGCTGACCTCTCAGGTAGACAATGGTGCACTGATCTGTTGTGATGCAGACCACACTATGATCATTTCAACACCCAGCCACAAAATAAAAGGAATTAGTAGATTTAGACTGAGGAATATCTGTTCCCTACACAGTTCTGCCCTCTCCTCTGAATGAGTTCTCAGTGGGATTTTAACAGAAAACAGGGTGCAAAGGGTTGAGTTTGCAAATGCCTGTCTCTGTTCATACATGTTACCAATCTTTGTTTGTATATAAAAGTGATTTAACTTTAAAACAGATGTTTTGCAAATTTTGATGAGTGATTTTATTGTGATAATTTACCTTAATACCATAACTGCCAAGGTTAATGGATGACTTTTTTAAAATAGTTTCTCAGTCTTACTGAAGATGATCTGAACAAATTTGAAACACTCACGTTAGGAGCAAAGAAAAAATTGAAGATGCAGTTAGAACTTCAAAAGTAGGTTTATTTTTAATTATGAATTCAACGTAAGGATAGTGTGAATTGCCATTGACATTATTCAAAAGGTTCTCTAATCTACTAATAATAATTTGGCAGTATACAAATCATTCCCACTTCATTGTGCTATGTAATACTTGTTGATTTGGATGTCACAAAATATTGGTGTAATTTTTACTGTCAGTCTTGAGTTCTTGATTGTTTTCTCTCTAAGTTCTAGATCCTTTTTACTAGACTATGTGAGACCATGCAAATTAAGTTTACGATTTCTGCTGTTTTCCTGGAAACATGTAAAGTGTGACTAGCCATCTCTCCACAACAGAGGATTTTAAAAAGATTTTTTTAGATTTAGAGATACAGCGCGGAAACAGGCCCTACGGCCCACCGGGTCCGTGCCGCCCAGCGATCCCCGCACATTAACACTATCCTACACACACTAGGGACAACTTTTTACATTTACCGAGCCAATTAACCTACATACCTGTACGTCTTTGGAGTGTGGGAGGAAACCGAAGATCTCGGAGAAAACCCACGCAGGTCACGGGGAGAACGTACAAACTCCGTACAGACAGCACCCGTAGTCAGGATCGAACCTGAGTCTCCGGCGCTGCATTCGCTGTAAGGCAGCAACTCTACCAATGCAGAAAATTGACTGAGAATGCAGTCATATCTATGATTTTCAGGAAATGGTGCTCAGCTGGGAAGAAAGTTACAGGAGCTCCCCAGCTTACGATGTTTCGACTTGCAATAGTTCAACTTTGCGATGGTGCAAACGGCAGCGACCCATAGCGAGCCACCGCCCGCTTCTGGCCAAGTGATCGCGTGTATTACAATGCATTTCCACTTCCAATACTTTCAGCTTCCAATGGGTTTCTCGGAACGGAACCCCATCGGAAACTGAGGAGCACCTGTACTTGACTTCATCAGCTTCGACAGCGAATGACATGAATACAATATATTAAGTTCAATAAAAAGGCCAAATTGTTACAAATGTAAACTAAAATTACCTTTACTTTACCATGATTGAACAAAAAATTCTCAAAGGGTGAGTATAGGGTTTGAAAAAGAAAAGCCTCGGTCATTTGTAAAACTGTCACTTTTTGAATAAGATCGAAACCACATTCAAAAATGTTAGTCTGTTAAAATATAAATTGTTCTGGTTCAAATGTTATAACTTAATCGAAAATTATGGTGCTCCAACCCAGCCCCCATCCCTGAATTAGAAAAAAAACTATTCTCTTTAATTTTTGTTTAATTAAAGTCATAGTCACACAGCATGGAAAGAGGCCCTTCAGCACAACTTGCTCATGCTGAGTAAGATGCCCCATCTACACAAGTTCCACCAGCCCACATGTGGCCCATATCCTTCTAAACCTTTTCTATCCATGTACCTGTCCAATGTCCACCTTGGACCGTATACTGCGTCCATTCAAATATAACACCTTTAGTTCAGTATTCACCACCCCTCTTCTCAAATTGCTCTTCATTTTGCCTGACCTTAGACATTTTTAACTTTCTGTCATAGAAAATAGGTGCAGGAGGAGGCCATTTGGCCCTTCGAGCCAGCACCGCCATTCATTGTGATCATGGTTGATCATCCACAATCAGTAACCTGTGCCTGCCTTCTCCCCATATCCCTTGATTCCACTAGCCCCCTAGAGCTCTATCTAACTCTCTTTTAAATTCATCCAGTGAATATCCAGTGTCCTATTACTTCTTCTGTAGACTTCATTAACTTCTCCTGCACTCTTCTTTCCATTAATTTCATCTACACATTTCCAATTTATTGATGCCCCAACTATTTAGTTTAAAGCCCCATCTACAGCCCTAGTTACACAGTTCACCAGGAAACTGGTCCCAGCAAGGTTCAGGTGGAATCCGTCCCATGTTTCTTCTGACAGCCTTCCTCACTGTCTGCAATTCCTCCAATTTTGGTGTCAGCAATCTTACTCACCAGCAATCTACATTAACATCTAGGTCATTTTATATACATCACGAGCAGCAGATCTCTGCAGAACTGGTTAATGAGCTCCAGCCAGAATATGTTTCAACCCAACCTTCTGTCTTGTATTAATAAGCCAGTCCTGAATCCATATGACCAAGTCATCGTGAATCTCGTACATCTCAAACTTCTGGATCAGCCAACCATGATGTACCTTTTCAAAACCCTTACTAAAATCCATGTATATGACATCCACTGCCCAATCTTCTTAAACAAAGGAACACATTGGCCACTCTCCAGTCCTCTGAAACTTCGCCTGAGAAGAATCAAAGATGTTTGTCAAGGTCCCTGCAATCCTCGCCCTTACTACCTCAATAACCTGGGATAGGTTCTGGAGACTTATCCATCTTAATGCTCTTCAACAGCCTCAAACCCACCTCCTTTTTGATCCCAAACTGCCCTAGCATAATTGTATTCTCCACACTGATCTCGTTGTCCTCCAACCCCTCCTCCTCAGTGAATACAGATGCAAAGTATGGCCCCTATTGACCCTTCTAATTGTCCACTTGAGTTCTTTCCAACTCGCTTTAGATTCCTCATCAGCCCTGTCTGATGCCACCTTCTTAAACCTGACCTAGATCTCTCTGCTCTCCAACATGCCCTGCCATTCACGGTGAAGGTCCTCCCCAAGTTTGAATTTGCAAAATGCAACACCTCGCTTATCTGCATTAAACTCCATCAACCGTTCCTCACCCACTTGCCCAATAACCAATTTGACCTATTAACTTGATATACGATACGATTTAAATTTATTTATCCCAGGAGGGAAATAGATCTGCCAACAGTCATAAAACACAAGATACACAAAACATGAAATTAAAGTGACGAGAGGAAAGGATTGGGAATGTGCAAAGATTAAGGAGGGAGGGGGAGGAGAGTCAGTCTACCCCACGACAGAAGGGGGAGGAGTTGTAGTTATACAGCTGTAGAAAAGCTTTACTCTCTCTTTATGATCAATGATATTTTGCATGTCTGGAATTTGATTCCACGTAGGTCTTAAAAGCGATAATTAATTATTAATGGTGTTTTACAGATTTTAAAGAGACATTTGTGACTATGTGAGAAAGTTTGATATTTTAGTTTCATTGAATATTTATGCTGAAAATTTTGCATGTAGTAAAACATGAATATGAGTGGCATTCGATATAAAACTTTAACTTTTACATTTATTTTGTTTAGGTCTTTTTATTTGTCAGGTTGGCAGTTATTTCCATGCTGTCTTGCTATTGTATTGCTGTATTTGTTCACACTGTGCTTGGAGGAGAGCACAATAATTTAAAAGAATCCAAGCACGATTAATCTCAATGTATATTAACTAGCATAGCACCATCACTCTCAATGCACAATAGCCTTGAAAACAGGAGCTGCCGCTTCAAGATGACCATGGCGGCACGGTAGCGCAGCGGTAGAGTTGCTGCTTTACAGCGAATGCAGCGCCGGAGACTCAGGTTCGATCCTGACTACGGGTGCTGCACTGTAAGGAGTTTGTACATTCTCCCGTGACCTGCGTGGGTTTTCTCCGAGATCTTCGGTTTCCTCCCACACTCCAAAGACGTACAGGTATGTAGGTTAATTGGCTGGGTAAATGTAAAAATTGTCCCTAGTGGGTGTAGGATAGTGTTAATGTACGGGGATCGCTGGGCGTCACGGACTTGGTGGACCGAAAAGGCCTGTTTCCGGCTGTATATATATGATATGATATGATTTCACCACAAACTAAGTTACCCCCTGCTATAACAGTGACTAGTCATACAGACGTCGCAAAAGATTGTCCTAGGTTAGAGACACAAGGGACTGTAACTGCTGGACGCTCAAACAAAATACAGAGTACTGGAAGTACTCAGCAGGCCAGGCAGCCAATATTTTGGATTAGGACCCCTCATTTGCCAGGATTTTCCCCTCCCTTTTGCAGCGTTCTCTCCTTCCTCCCCCCCCCCCCCCCCCCCCCAACTTCACTCGTCTGAAGAAGGAACTCAACCCAAAATATCCTTAGCCCATTTCTTCCGCCTCACCTATGCCTGCCTTTTGATGGATGCTTCGAACAGTCCTTGTTTCATCCCCCAACTCTCTCTGCTACATCGCGACTACATTGGCGCTGCTTCCTACACTCGTACAGAACTTGATGATTTCATCAACCTTCGCACTAACTTACACCCTGCCTTTAAATTCACTTGGACAGTCTCCAACACCTCTCTGCCATTTCTAGAACTCTGCCTCCATCACAGGAGGCAGACTACATACTTACATCTACAACAAACATAGTGACAGTTATCTGGACTACATCTTTTCCCACCCTTTCTCTTGCAATTCCCTACTCTCAATTTATCCATGTCTGCCACATCTATTCTCAAGATGAATCTTTGGTTTCCCCTCTACTCTCGTGAATGGATCCAAAACCCACGTCTCCTCAGTGTCCTGTAGGTCTCCTCTCGCTCCCCCTCCCCCCACTATCAAACCTTTTATTTTGTCCACTACCCAACTGCAGTCCGCGAGATTGGCCAAAGCAGGTAGGCCATGAAATAGACAGGGATTGGTGGCCTCCTTTTGGGAAGTGAAGAGCAAATTCGATTTGGTCAATCAGATTATTGAATGTGCTTTTCTGGGCGGATGGTTGCAGAGATGTGGAGGGCTGATGGATAAATGCATGAAGTTGATAAACAAGATCTTGGACCGGAGTACAATAACACTTAGGATCTGGATTCAGCAGTCTGCATTTCCGTTTAATTGACCATGTTCCCGAGGCCCTGGGACACTGAACTGATGAGGGTCTGATATTCAAAATTCAGTCATGTAATTTTATTGAATATAGTCAGCGGTTTACAATAGAGCTGGTAATTGATCTTAAATCTCTTCTTTCTCCTTGGTCCATCTTTCAGTAAAACCAGAAGTGGACTAACTGAATTCCAATTCCAAATTTATTTTTATATATTTGCATCCAATCCAAATAGTTTGAAATTTGTTCACTATATTTTTGTGGTCCATATTTT
The DNA here is from genome assembly GCF_053455715.1 of Rhinoraja longicauda. Classification (NCBI taxonomy): domain Eukaryota; kingdom Metazoa; phylum Chordata; class Chondrichthyes; order Rajiformes; family Arhynchobatidae; genus Rhinoraja; species Rhinoraja longicauda. The sequence continues at coordinate 42,812,034 of NC_135958.1, forward strand.
CACAGTGCATAGAAAATGAATCTTAAGGTCTTTAGACTTTAGACATTAGACAGCGCCGAAACAAAACCTTCGGCTCACCGAGACCACGCTGACCAGCGATTACCCTATACCCATTAGCACTATCCTACACACTAGGAACAATTTATGATTTCACTGAAGACAATTAACCTACAAACCTGCATGTCTTTGGAATGTGGGAGGAAACCAGAGCACCCAGAGAAAACTCACATGGTCACAGGGAGAACGTAAAATTCTGTACAGACAGTGCCCGTAGTCAGGATTGAACCCGGGTCTCTGGTGCTGTAAGGCAGCAACTCTACTACTGCGCCACTGTGCCGTTCGTAAGAGATACAGCGTGGCAACAGGCCATGCAGACTACCGAGTCTGCGCCGACTAGCGATCACCCCGTACACTAGACCCCGGAGCACAATCCTACACACGAGGGAAAATTTACAATTTACAGAAACCAATTAACCTAAAAACCTGTACATCTTTGGAGTGTGGGAGGAGACCGGAGCACCTGGAGAAAACCATGTCATTGAATAATTAAAAAATTGTTGCTCTATAAGGACAGGTTTCCATTTCCCACCATCTTGTGAGTTCTGTTTCAATGACCTGAACAATGTGAAGAGAGTGGATTTTACCAATATAGGGCCATCAGTACCTCACTTATTTTATAGTGCATGCATGCTACCTGGGGCAAAAAAAAACAAGGCAGGCTTGCTTTGATTGTCTGACGAAGGGTCCCAACCCCGAAACGTCACTCCATTCCCTTCAAAATGTAGCCTGACCACAGAGTTCCTCCGTATTTTGATCTTTGCTTAAGATTCCAGCATTTGCAGTCTCTTGTGTCTCTGTTCAGTTTTGGGCTTTTCAATGGTTCAATGGTACTTTATTGTCACATATATCTAGATACAATGAGATTCTTTGTTTAGCATACACTCCAGTAAAATCATATTGTACATCAGCCCAATCTTAAATAAATACAAAAGGGCAATGACTGTAGTGCAAGAATAGTAGTTCACACAGAGGCAGTATACAAAGGGCCACCACCTTTCCATTGCTATATTGTGCCCTTAGGGTTGCCAACTTCCTCACTCCCAAATAAGGGACAAGGTGACGTCACCGCCCCACGTGGCCTCACCCAGCAGGCGGCCACGTGCTCCCGTTCCACCAATGGAGGCTGCCTGGGGCCTACACTGTCCGGGACTACAGCGGCGGCCGGGCCCACAATGTCCAGGCATACAGTGTCCAGACATACAGGGCCGTCCGGGCCTAATAAGGGCGGTCCCGTACGGGACAAACCAATTTAACCCAAAATACGTGATGTCCCGGCTAATACAGGACAGTTGGCAACCCTATGTGCCCTTCAACTTTGAGAGTTTTTTAAATCGTGTCTAATCTTGGCTTTAAAGACCCATGGTCTTGGTGCGGCACTGGGTCAGCGTTGTAAGGTTCGGCCTGGCAAGGCGCTGCTGTCAATGTCCTCCACCGCTGCCCCACCCTTCCGTGCCATGCAGACCGCATCCAATCTGCTTACTCGGCCTTTGTGGGAGCTCCTTCATAGCCTGATCCAACCAGTCCCCCAGCAGCTGCAGGCCTCCAACGACACAACCACGGACACCTCGACCCACAAATGTACCGTCCTGCACCCATTGCTCAACCTACGTGGGCCGGGGCGTCACCCACGGCCAACAGCGAATCCCCGTTGTGCCTCCGAGGGCACAGTAGGCAACCTCAAAGCCCGCTCACCAGCACCGATCCTCCTCTCCCTCCTCTCTGTCATCTTGAACGCCACATGTTTGTAGTGGTTGACTAAACAAACCAAAAGAGCAGACCCAAATGTCCGGCTCTTCAGCAGAACAATGATAAAAGAGCAACAGCACAAGACATACAAATTTGAGAAATCCAGTTGTCCAATATGCCGTTGTCTAATCTGAAACTCAGAATTTTAAACTTTCTGGTCATCATTCAAAAATTAATTTTATTGTGATTCACAGAGAAAAATCTGAGAGAAGAAATATTAACAGCGTGGGTCAGTCACCAGTTCCTAGTGCTGGAATTGCAAGGGTGACACCAACAAGTCATTTTGGTCCTATTCATTCCATTCGTTGCAACCCTGCTGCAGGTAATTACCAATCAAGTATTTATGCATTTAATGAAATGTTTCAAAATCTGCATTTAATTTAATGAAATCTGAACATTTGCTGGTATACCAGGATGGACTGCCTTATGTTTAGTCTAAAGAAGGGTCTCGACCCGAAACGTCACCCTCTCCTTCTCTCCAAAGATGCTGCCTAACCTGTCTTGTATGGGTCCACATTCCCTACTGTTTAACTTTGTTCCACTGTTGTGCATACATAGCTGCTGATATCCACTTAAATTATTTATTTTTCAGTCAAATTAAATTGACAATTAAGATGATTTATGAAGAACATTGGGGTTATTAATGAAGAACTTTAAGGTGGATAAGTCCCCAGGGCCTGATGGGATCTATCCCAGGTTATTGAGGGAGGCCAGATAGGAGATTGCGTCGGCCTTGACGTGGATCTTTGTTTCTTCGCCAGGCCAATTAGGGATAGTCAGCATGGCTTTGTTCGTGGCAGGACGTGCCCTACTAGCTTGATTGAGGAGGTGACGAAGGAAAATGATATAGGCCAGCCGGTGGATGTTGTATACATGGATTTTAGTCAGTCCTTTGATAAGGTCCCTCATCGTAGGCAGATCCAGAAGATTAAGATATGCGGGATACACAATGACTTGGTCGTATGGAATCAGAACTGGCTTATTCGTAGAAGACACGGAGTTAGGGTGTAAGGAAGATATTCTGGCTGGAGGTCTGTGACCAATGGAGCTCCACAAGGATCTGTGCTGAGACCTCTGCCGTTTGAGATATATATAAATGATCTAGATGAAAGTGTAGATAGGTTGGTGAGTAAGTTTGTTGACAACAACAATGGTGTCAGCATTTAAGCTTGTTTTACCAATCAAGTAATGTTACTAACTTACTTTGGCTCTGGGGAGTGTTGTAGAGCAGAGGGATCTAGGAGTGCAAGTGCATGGTTCATTGAAGGTAAAGTCGAAAAGGCTTTTGGCACATTGGCCTTCATCAGTCAGAGTATTGAGTATCGAAGTTGGGAGGACATGTTGCAATTGTATAAGACTTGGTGAGGCCGCATTGAGAGTATCGTGTTCAGTTCTGGGCACCGTGTAATAGGAAAGATGTTGTCAAGCTGGAAATGGTGCAGAGAAGATTTACAAGGATGTTGCCGGGATTAGAGGGTGTGAGCTATAGGAAGAGATTGAGTAGGCTGGTTCTCTATCCCTTGGTGCACAGGAGGATGAGGGGTGATCTTATACAGGTGTATAAAATCATGAGAGGAATAGATCAGGTTGATGCACAGAGTCTCTTGCCCAGAGTAGGGGATTCGAGGACCAGACCACATAGGTTTAAGGTGAAGGGGAGAAGATTTAACAGGAAACTGAGGGGTAACAAGCTGCCAGAGGAGGTAGTTGAGGCAGGGATTATCCCGATGTTTAAGAAACCATTGGACAGGTACATGGATAGGATAGGTTTGGAGGGATATGGACCAAACGCGAGCAGGTGGGTGTAGTGTTGCTGGGACATGTTGGTTGGTGTGGGCAAGTTGGGCTGAAGGGCCTGTTTCCACACTGTATCACTCTATGACTCCATAACAACTGTAGATTTGAAATGAAATGTAAAACTTTTTAAAAATCACTGTCCTTAACTAATCAGAATGTATATCACAATATGTCTACTTTTAATTACTGGTCCAATGCGTTGCCCAATAAAGTTAAGTATTTCAAAGTAGCAAATTTTAAAAGGTGCTACATACACCGATGAGCCAAAACATTACGACCTGATGAGCCAAAACATTATGACCACAAGCCTAATATGCTGTTGGTCCTCTGTGTGCAGCCCCATACGCAGCAGGGTGCAATGCACTGTGTATTGTGACACATTCCTCCCGTGACCACCATTAAAATTTTCTGTGATGTGCCACAGCAGACCTTCTGTCGGTTCGGACCAGACGGGATAGCCTTCGTTGCCCTCGCGCATCGATGAGGCTTGGGCGCCCAACACCCTGTCGCCGGTTTGTGGTTTGTCCCTCCTTGGACCACTGTCGGTAGGTACTCACCACTGCTGACCGGGAGCACCCCACAAGCCTTGCCGTTTCAGTCGTCTGGCCATAACAATTTGGCCCTTGCCAAAGTCACTCAGGTCTTTACTCCTGCCCATTCTCCTGCATCCAACACATCAACTTCAAGAACTGACTGTTCACTTGCTGCCTAATATATCCCACCCCTTGACAGGTGCTATTGTAACAAGATAATCAATGTTATTCACTTTGCCGGTTAGTGGTCATAATGTTTTGGCTGATCGGTATATCATATTCTTCTTTTATACTCTAAACCATACTTGTGACTTTTATCTTCTGTTTCCTCACAGAAATCCGGGTGGAGGTAGAACAGCACAGTCGTACAGCAACAAGAGATAGTGGATCTTCCTCTGAATATTCAAGTTCACCATCAAGTCCAATAGCAATCCAGGGAAGAGAGGAGAGTTCCGATAGTGCAGATGAAAATGACAGAAGTAAGTTTATTAAAGTTATTGCAAAGAATAACAGAATTGATGTTTAGTTTACTTTAGAGTTCATTATTGATGTTTAGTTTACTTTAGAGATACAGCGCAGAACCAGGCCCTTCGGCCCACGGAATCCACGCCGACCAGCGATCTCCGCACATTAACACAATTCTACATACACTAGGGACAATTTACAATTTTACCAAGCCAATTAACCGACAAACTTGTACATCTTTGGAGTGCGGGAGGACAATAGACAATAGATGCAGGAAGAGGCCATTCGGCCGTTCGAGCCAGCACCGCCATTCAATGTGATCATGGCTGATCATTCTCAATCAGTACCCCGTTCCTGCCTTCTCCCCATACCCCCTGACTCCACTATCCTTAAGAGCTCTATCTACCTCACTCTTGAAAGCATTCAGAGAAATGGCCTCCACTGCCTTCTGAGGCAGAGAATTCCACAGGTTTACAACTCTCTGACTGAAAAAGTTTTTCCTCATCTCAGTTCTAAATGGTCTACCCCTTATTCTTAAACTGTGGCCCGTTGTTCTGGACTCCCCCAACATTGGGAACATGTTTCCTGCCTCTAACGTGTCCAACCCCTTAATAATCTTATACATTCCGATAAGATCTCCTCTCATCCTGCTAAATTCCAGTGTATACAAGCCTAATCAATCCAGTCTTTCAGCATACGACAGTCCCGCCATCCGGGAATTAACCTAGTAAACCTACGCTGCACGCCCTCAATAGCAAGAATATCCTTCCTCAAATTTGGAGACCAAAACTGCACACAGTACTCCAGGTGCGGTCTCACTGGGGCCCTGTAAACTGCAGAAGGACCTCTTTGCTCCTATACTCAACTCCTCTTGTTATGAAGGCCAACATTCCATTGGCTTTCTTCACTGCCTGCTGTACCTGCACGCTTCCTTTCAGTGTCTGATGCACTAGGACACCCAGATCTCGTTGTACGTCCCCTTTTCCTAACTTGACACCATTCAGATAATACTCTGCCTTCCTATTCTTACCACCAAAGTGGATAACCTCACACTTATCCACATTAAACTGCATCTGCCATGCATCCGCCCACTCACACAACCAGTCCAAGTCACCCTGCAACCTCATAGCATCTTCCTCACAGTTCACACTACCACCCAGCTTTGTATCATCTGCAAATTTGTTAATGATACTTTTAATCCCTTCATCCAAGTTATTAATGTATATTGTAAATAGCTGTGGTCCCAGCACCGAGTCTTGCGGTACCCCACTAGTTACTGCCTGCCATTCTGAAAGGGACCCATTTATCCCCACTCTTTGCTTTCTGTCTGTCAACCAATTTTCTATCCAGGTCAGTACCCTACCTCCAATACCATGTGCTCTAATTTTGCCCACTAATTTTGTGGAACCTTGTCAAAGGCTTTCTGAAAGTCAAGGTACACCACATCCACCGGCTCTCCCCTGTCAAGTTTCCTAGTTACATCCTCAAAGAATTCCAAAAGTAAATCGGAGATCCCGGCTAAAACCCACGCAGGTCACGGGAAGAACGTACAATCTCCGTACAGAGAGCACCCGTAGAACCCAGGTCTCTGGTGCTGTAAAGCAGCAACTCCACCGATGTAGATCTCGATGTTGTATGAGGATCTCCCAGACGTTGTGCCTCAGCTAATAAAGCTAGTATCCCAAATGTCGCCTTCACACTCTATCTACCTGTGCTGCCATCTTTAAGGATCTTTGGATTTGCACAGGTCTCTTTGCCCGCTGAACTCCCTCAGGCCCACCAATGATGGTACATGCCCTACCATTTCTACTATATATGTAGCAAGACTAAGGTAAAATGTTAAAAGGATGACAGTAGCCCACAAAATCCTTCAGAAAAGTAGGGATTCATATAGAACCAATTGTGTTTTTGTATTGAAGTAATTAAATATCTAGATACATTAGCGATAAAATTGTAATCAGGACCTCGTACCCAGGAAAAAGGACTTTTCCTGAGAATTCTCTCACATTGTAGAATCTATATACAGTGCATTCAGAAAGTATTCAGACCCCTTCACTTTTTCCACATTTTGCTACGTTACAGCCTTATTTTAAAATGGATTAAATTCATTTTATTTTATCATCAATCTACACACAATACCCCATAATAAAAAAGTGATAATAGGTGTTTCGAAATTTTTACAAAGTAATTAAAAAGAAATAACTGAATTATCACATTTACATAAGTATTCAGACCCTTTACTCAGTACTTTGTTGAGGCACCTTTGGCAGCGATTACAGCCTCAAGTCTTCTTGGGTATGACGCTACAAGCTTGGCACACCTATATTTGGGTGATTTTTGCCATTCTTCTCTGCAGATCCTCTCAAGCTCTGTCGGGTTGGATGGGGAGCGTCGATGCACAGCTATTTTCAGGTCCCTCCAGAGATGTTCGATCGGGTTCAAGTCCGGGCACTGGCTGGGCCACTCAAGGACATTCACAGACATCACGAAGCCACTCCTGTGTTGTCCTGGCTGTGTGCTTAGGGTCGTTGCCCTGTTGGAAGGTGAACCTCTGCCCCAGTCTGAGGTCCAGAACGCTCTGGAGCAGGTTTTCATCAAGGATCTCTCTGTACTTTGCTCCGTTCATCTTTCCCTCAATCTTGACTAGTCACCCAGTTCCTGCTGCTGAAAAACATCCCCACAGCATGATGCTGGCACCACCATGCTTCACCGTAGGTATGGTATTGGCCAGGTGATGAGCGGTGCCGCTTGGCATTCAGGCCAAAGAGTTCAATCTTGGTTTCATCAGAACAGAGAATCTTGTTTCTCATGGTCTGAGAGTCCTTTAGATGCCTTTTGGCAAACTCCAAGCGGGCTGTCATATGCCTTTTACTGAGGAGTGGCTTCCGTCTGGCCACTCTACCATGAAGGCCTGATTGGTGGAGTGCTGAAGATATAGTTGTCCGTCTAGAAAGTTCTCCCATCTTTACGGAGGAGCTCTGGAGCTCTGTCAGAGTAACCATCAGGTTCTTGCTCACCTCTCTAACCAAGGCCCTTCTCCCCCGATTGCTCAGTTTGGCCGGGCGGCCAGCTATATGAAGAGTCCTGGTAGTTCCAAAGTTCTTCCATTTAAGAATGATGGAGGCCACTGTGCTGCAGAAAGTGTTTTATACCCTTCCCCAGATCTGTGTCTCGACACAATCCTGTCTCGGAGGTCTACGGACAATTCCTTCGTCTTCATGGCTTGGTTTTTGCACTGACATGCACTGTCAACTGTGGGACCTTATATAGACATGTGTATGCCTTTCCAAATCATGTACAATCAATTTAATTTACCACTGATGGACTCCAACCAAGTTGTAGAAACATCTCAAGGATAATCAATGGAAACAGGATGAACATGAGCTCAATTTTGAGTGTCATAGCAAAGGGTCTGAATACTTATTTAAATGCGATATTTCAGTTATTTCTTTTTAATTACTTTGCAAAAATTTCTAAACACCTCTTTTTGCTTTTTCATTATGGGGTATTGTGTGTAGATTGATGATAAAAAAAAAAGAATTTAATCCATTTTAAAATAAGGCTGTAACGTAGCAAATGTGGAAAAAGTGAATGAGTCTGAATACTTTCTGAATGCACTGTACTGTGTTTAATAAGCCTAATCAAAAACAGCATTGAGTACTTGCTGTGTTTTTCATGCAAAGTTGCTGAGGTGTCCAATTGTGTGCAACATATTTAGAAGCCATTTCCATTAATTAAGTTGTCTATGTGACTCACTATTTCCGCAGACTCCTTTTGCCAAAGCACGCGGTACAACAAATATATAGCATGCTTCAGCTTAATTTAAGAGAATCTGCATGATCTGAGGTCAAGGAGTCATGTACTTGGACTTGGGTATAAGTAGTTATAGTCATAGAGAGATACAGCATAGGACAGGCCCTTTGGCCCACAGAGTGCACATTGGCCATCATCCATTTACACTGTCCTAATCAAAGTTTTTTCAATTCTCTCTATATTGTCATCAATTCCCCCCAGATGCACCTACTCACCTACGCAAAAGGGGTAATTTATGACAGTCAATTAACCTACCAACCAATCTTTGGGATGTAGGAGAAAACCAGAGCACCTGGAGAAAACCCATCAGTCCCACGGATAAAGTGTAAACTCCACGTAGACAGAACATGGGTCTCTGACAGTGTAAGGCAGCAATGCTACTGCTGTGCCACTGTGCTACCTCTCCAGAGATGGATTGTTTACTCTGGAACATTTGCTGGTTGAGGAAAGGCCTGATAGAACTATAAAACTATAGAACATAGAACAGTACAGCACTGGAACAGGCCCTTCTGTCCACAATATTTGTGCTGAACATGATGCCCACCTAAATTGATCACATCTGCCTGTACATGATCCATTTCCCTATTCCCTGTACTTTCATGTTCCTATCTAAAAGCCTCTTAAACGCCACTATTGTGTATTAAACTCCACCACCACCCCCGGCAATGCATTCCTGGCCCCAACCGCTACTCTGTAAAAACCTTGCCCTCCACATCTCCATTACACATTCCCCCTCTCATTTTGTAGCTAAGCCCTCTGGTGTTGGACATTTCCACCCTAGGGATAAAGGATCTGACTATCTACCTCATAATTTGAGGCATAGATGGGGTAGACAGTCAGAACCATTTTCTCAGGGTGGAAATGTCAAAGACCAGAAGCTTTGAGGTGAGAGTGGCGAAGTCTAAAGGAGGTGTACGTGGCAAGATTTTTACACGGAGAAGTGGATGCCTGGAACACACTGTCAGTGTGATAGTGGAGGCAAATTCACCGATGAGCCAAAACATTATGACCACTGACAGGTGAAGTGAATAACATTGATTATTTTGTGACAATGGCACCTGAGAAGAGGTGGGATATATTAGGCAGCAAGTGAACAGTCAGTTCTTGAAGTTGATGTGTTGGATGCAGGGGAAATGGGCAGGAGTAAAGACATGAATGAATGAATGAATGAATGAATGAATGAATGAATGAATGAATGAATGAATGAATGAATGAATGAATAAGTTTATTGGCCAAGTATGTGCATATACAAGGAATGTGCCTTGGTGCTCCGCTCACAAATGACAACACAAACATACAGTTAACAATTAAGAATAAAGCATGACCACATCAAAACAATAAGGATAGATTGATTAGTAGGACTGGCTGTTACAATCCCTAAGGTTTTGCACTACAATTGACTTGCATGGTGTTGTTCTTGGGGGTGACCACTAGGTGATGTTGCTACCATTCAGACACATCTTCAGTTGTGTGCGTCAACCTCACTGGGTGTTTCGGCCTTTTATCACAAGACACCCTCACTCAGAGAGTGAGGCCGACGCAGGCCCACCGCAGGGTGATCAGACCTGGGAGTGTGTCTTATGGTTAACCTCTAGATGGTCACGTGGCAGGTTAGCGGGCGGCGCCGGAGTCGGCCATGGAGTGGGCGCCGCCATCTTACCGCGGCCCTCCGGCGGTCGCCGCCTTCGCCCCACCATGCTGCCATGGCCGCCACCCCTCGTACAACGTGGGCGGGCAGGCAGGGCCAGGGCCAGGATGACCCTGCAGCAAAGCCGGGTTGGAGGCGACTGGAGGCCGGGTCTCCCGGGCCGGGACAGAAGGATCGCCGGCGCCCCGGGGAGACTGGAGCCGGCGGCCTGGGGCCCGTACCCGGGGCTGAGGAGCAGCAGCAGCCGGCGGATGGCACACCCCACCCCGCCCGTGGGGCTGCGGACCACCGCCCGGAGTGAACCGCCCCGGTCTCGACCGTCCCCCCAAGCCGTGGGATCAGCCGCAGGACTACCCCCGCCCACAAGTTGTCTCCACTATCTTGTGTGCATGCCACATGTACAGTCGGCAAGTCGTTGGTTCCAGCGGCTTTAGGGCTTGTCTACCTAGCATGTGAAGCCTGGATTCGGCGGATTGCGCGCAGGAAACCACCAGAAGGTTCAACGGGCTGAAAGACGATCCCAGCAAAGCGTCGTGGAGCGCAAACAGGGCAGAGTGAGATACGTAGGACACTTCTGACCATGCACTGCATCCCGACCTGTCCCCAGCCGTCCCGACTACGTCTTGCTGCTGGAATCCAATAGACCAGGACGAGAGAGTGAGGCCGATCTGCGCAACTCCCCCTCACTTAAATCCAAGTCAAGCGCAAGTCATGACTTCAACCTCGGCCAGCGTACCGCGGCTGGCGGCGATCCCAATTAGCGGTCAAAATAATAAGATTGAAAGTGAAGTCATGGTCATCTTCGAACCCGAAGGACGAACAACAACAACAACACGTGGCAGCCCAGACAGCATCTCTTCATTTCAGCCACAGCCAGTGACTGCTCCATTGGGCGGCATTGGCAAGTTCTTTCATTGCCCTCCTTTGGGCCTGCCCTCTGACTCCTACTTCACTCAGGAGCCTTGCAGTGGAACTGGCTACAAAGCCCCTGCACCCCACCTCCACTGGACGCACTCTTACACTCCAACCACGCTCCTCTGCCTCTACTGCAAGGTTGGAATATCTCAGCCTTTTCCTTTCAAATGCCTCGTCCACAGCCTCCTCCCAGGGCACCGTCAGCTCAATGATGAAAACACGCCGACAGGAGTTGGACCAGAGGACGAGGTCTGGTCGCAGGTTGGTAGCTGCGATTTCAACTGGGAAGGAAAGCCTCTGGCCTAGGTCAACCCGCATTTCCCAGTCTCTGGCTGCGCTCAGTGGGCATGAGTTGAGAGGCGAGGTGGTAGTCTTCCGTTTCTCTCCTTCCCGGATGAAGGATGGTATTTGCGGGAATGTTATCTGGGCATTGATAGGCATGGCGTTGGTGGTAACTCTCTTGCATTCGAGTTCAGCTTCCAAACACCTCAGCACCTGGTTGTTTCGCCAGGTGTATCTGCCTTGTGTTAGGCTGGTCTTACAACCGACCAGGATGTGCTTGCGGTTTGCTGGAACTGCACACAGTGGGCAGGCTGGATCCTCTCCCAGCCAAAGATTTAGGTTTGTGGGAGAGGGAAGGATGTCATATGTGGCTCTGATAATAAACATGTCTAAAACACGGTCTACACATGTGGGGGAAAATAAACCAGAACAAAAAAGAGACTACAGACTTTGGTTATTGAGTCGAACTACTACTCATGGGGAAAAAAGCAGTTTTTATGTCTGGCTGTGGCTGCTTTGACAGTCTGGCGTCGCCTTCCAGAGGGAAGTGCTTCAAAGAGTTTGTGGCCAGGGTCAGAGGGGTCAGAGGTGATCTTGCCCGCTCGCTTCCTGGCCCTTGCAGTGTACAGTTCGTTAATGGGGGGAAGGTTGCAGCCAACAACCTTCTCAGCTGATCGAACGATCCGTTGCAGCCTCCGGATGTCGTGCTTGGTGGCTGAGCCAAACCAGACCATGATGGAGAAGGTGAGGACGGACTCAATGATAGCAGTATAGAATTGGACCATCATTGCCTGTGGCAGATTGTGTTTCTTCAGTTGCTGCAGGAAGTACATCCTCTGTTGGGCCTTTTTGACTGTGGAGTCGATGGTGGCCCCCCATTTAAGGTCCCTGGAGATGATGGTTCCAAGGAACTTAAATGACTCCACAGATGTGACTGTGGTGTTGTTGATGATGAGTGGGGGGAGGGGAGGGGGGGCTCTTCGAAAGTCTACAATTAGTTCCACTGTCTTAAGGGCATTGAGCTCCAGGTTGTTGCGATGGCACCAGGACGCCAGCTGTGTCACTTCCCCTCTAGGCAGATTCCTCCTCATCCTGGATCAGTCCAATCACGGTAGTGTCATCCGCAAACTTGAGGAGCTTGACAGAGGAGTCTGTGGAGCTGCAGTCTTTGGTGTAGAGAGAGTAAAGGAGAGGGCAGAGTACGCAGCCTTGCGGTGCTCCTATACTGAGGGTCTGTGGGTCCGAGATGTGCTTTCCCAGCCTCACATGCTGCTTCCTCCTGACCGTCAGGAAGTTGGTGATCCACTGACAGAGGGGTTCAGGCACAGTCAGCTGGGAGAGTTTGGAGTGTAATAGCTCTGGCACAATGGTGTTAAATGCAGAGCTAAAGTCCACAAACAGAATCCTGGCATAAGTCCCCTTGTGGTCTAAGTGCTGGAGGATGAAGTGCAGGCCTAGGTTGACTGCGTTATCCGCCGATCTATTGGCCCTGTATGCAAACTGCAGGGCGTCCAGCTTTGTGATGTTTTTCAGCTGGGCCAGCACAACTCTTTCAAAGGTCTGCATGACTACAGAGGTAAGTGCGACAGGCCTGTGGTCATTAAGATCCTTATCTTTTTGGGTATAGGGACAATAGTGGAGACCTTGAAGCAGGCAGGGATGGTGCAGGTTTGCAGGGACTGGTTGAAAATATCTGTGTAGATCGGTGCCAGTTGTTCGGCACAGAGCTTGAGGGTAGAGGGGGAAACATTGTCCGGTCCTGGAGATTTCCGGCTTTTCTGTTTCCTGAATAGCCTCTCCACCTCCGCAATTTCTAATGTTGGAGATGGAGAAGTGGCCAGACTGATATTGGGCAGTGGACGAGGCTGTATGTGCAAATTGGTGATTGCAGAGGGGTGGGGGGGAAGGGGCCAGTCTTTGCAAACTGGAGTCAGTCTGTGAGTAGGTGTGAATTGCTGCTTGGGGAGGAGTGGGTGGGGAAGGGTCCAGTCTTTGCCAAACTGGAGTCAGTCTGTGAGTACCTGGCAAGTGATCATTGGGAGGGGGGGATCCCAGGATTATGTTTCTGTTTCTCAACCTGCAGTAAAACCCGTTCAGGTCGTTAGTCAGCTGACGATTCTCCAAGGATTGTCCAAGGTTTTCCTCTTGTAGTTGGTGATTTCTTGCAAGCCCTTCCAAACTGTTGTTCGTCCTTCGGGTTCGAAGATGACCATGACTTCACTTTTAGTTGGAGGATTGGTAACTGTGGGTCCGGAAGTGACTAGTGAGGCCAATCCGGGCCCAGAAGTCACGCCCACATGTAGGACACAAGTGGATGGGTGCTGCAGTGGAAGTGGAGGTAGCCCGGGCCTTGTGCGTTGTGCGTTTCCTCTGTGCGTTTGTTCTCTGCTGCACGGGATCCTGTTGTGAGCTTGCTACGCCAGGTTGGACGGTCCAGAGCAAGAGACTCCCAAGTGCTGAGGTTGATGTCCAAGTCTTTGAGGGACACTTTGAGGCAGTCCTAAAGAGGAGTCATTAGCTGAGAACTTGCTCCTCAGCTTCTCAGAGTACCTTTCCTTGGCAGCTCTGATTCCTCTTCACAGCTTGTATTTGGCCTGCCTGTAGAGGTCTGTATCCCCACTCCTGAAGGCCTCTTGAGCGACTTTGACAAGGGCCAAATTGTTATGGCCAGACGACTGGGTCAGAGCATCTCTGAAACGGCAAGGCTTGTGGAGTGCTGCTAAAGGATCTGCTGCTAATGTTTTGGTACAGGACACCTTCAGGGGTCTGGTAGAGTCCATGCCTCGGCAGGCCAGCGCTGTTTTGGCGGCACACGGAGGACCAATAGCATATTAGGCGGGTAGTCACAATGTTTTGGCTCATCAGTGTATGATAATGGTATTTTAAAAGGCTTTCAGGCACATGGATATGCAATGAATAAAGGAATATGGATCACATGCAGGCAGAGGAGATCAGTTTAACGTGGCATCATGTTCGGTATGGACACTTTGGGCCGAGGGGCCCATTTCTGTACTGTTCTCTTCCATGTTCTGTGTTCTCAATCTGAGTTCCTCCACTTGCTCTGCCATGACGTTCATAAAATGTAGGATGGCCCACTGACAATCACTGGTAGAAGAATTTATGTACTTGATAATTGAAGAGCATCTTTCATTTCAGGGCAGCATAAAACTCCTTTGATTTACTAAAATGATTCCAAGGCTAAGAAGCTTTACCTATAGACTGAAAAAGCTAGAGATGGACACAAAAAGCTGGAGTAACTCAGCGGGTCAGACAGCATCTCTGGAGAAAAGGAATAGGTGACGTTTCGGGTCGAGCTCCTATTCCTTTTCTCCAGAGATGCTGTCTCCGGAGATGCTGAGTTACTCCAGCTTTTTGTGTCAATATTCAGTTTAAACCAGCATCTGCAGTTCCTTCTTACTGAAAAAGCTAGAGTTCTCCCTGGAAAAGAGGCTGCGTGAGAATCTGATAGAATCGTAAAGAGATACCTCACGAAAACAGCTCCTCCAGCCACTGAGTTCACAGTGACCATTTACACAAACCCAAAATACTGCCATTTTCATTCTGTTCACATTTTCATCAACGCTCCTCGGATTCTAATATTCGCCTACACGCTGGGAGCAATTTACAGTAGAGATTTAACCTCCCAACCCACATGTTTAACCAGAGGGTGGTAAAACTGGAATTCATTGGCTGTGGAGGCAAGTCATTGGTTACTTTTAAAGGGGAGATTGACAGGTTCTTGATTAGTAAGGGATTCAAGGGTTACGGGGAGAAGGCAGGAGAATGGGGTTGAGAGGAAAATATAGATTAGCCATGGTTGAATGCTGGAGTTGACTCTATGGGCCAAATGGCCTAATTCTGCTCCGATGACATATGCACATCTTTACAAACTGCAAGGAAAGCCACATGGATACAAGGAAACCATCTTTCCGACAACATGGTTTTGTCAGGAATTTTGAGAATTATCAGGAAGATGAGTAGGTTATAATCTGGTTAACCCTAGAGCTCACTTACTGCGGAAGCATGATGGGAAATGGCCAACATGGAATGTTAGGATGGCAATAAATAGATGTGTTTAGCATTCGCAGCACAGCTTAATTTAAATAGCTAAAACTAATGCACTCTGCTGAAAAGCAAGCTTCCGTATATATTGAGGGAGATTGTCATTTGCAGCTCTGTCCAAGTTCTTATCCGTTGCACCCGTGAGATTACATCTGCTGCTCTTTATCACTGTGTTTAGCAAGCAAGTCTCCCAGAAGTTAACGAACAGCCTTTTTAAATAACCTGACCCCACCAATTCTCCCTACAGGGACATTGGCTTCTATGGTATCCATTAGTTAGATATATGGGAGGGAGAATTTCAAAATAACAGGAGATGTAACGTTAAAGATGATTCTGGGGAAAGACAAAGAGGAAAGGTTACAGTGACATTGATCAATGGTGATTTATTTCATCTCCACAAGTAACCATTGTGTCATGAATATAAAAATGCTGTAGTGCTATGACTCTTTGAAACGCTTTGGGTTCTCTCAGAGTGTTTCCACAGAGTTAATAACCTAACTTGTACAATAGATTCACCACTGATCTAGGAACTCTTTTATTTTATGTCTGTGCCTATCTGAGTAAAGCCGGATCCAGGGTATTGGTTTAGCACAGAATTTCCTCCTACACATGGGTTCCAAAACTGAACACAATACTCCAAATAGTGAAGGCATAATGGTGGAGGCAGATTAAATTGTAGAGTTCGAAAGGGAGTTTGTAGAATCTGAAAATTTGAAGGACCATGGGTGCAGGATGAGGACTGGGACCAGCTGACTGATCTTTCATACAGCCTTCAATATGGGCTTGGCAGACTAAATGGTCTCCTTCCAAACTCCTATTCTGTGATGTGCAGCTTTTACTTTTCACATTATAATGTAATATACAGCATTGAAATAAATGAGCATACAATCTGTTGTAGTGAAGTTGCCTGAGAGGTCATTGTTGACAAGTTGCATGACATTTTTACTCCTCGCTATTTAATACTGGGACGGCACAGTGTTGCAGCGGTAGAGTGGCTGCCAGACAACTGAGTTTGATCTTGACTCCAGCTGCTGTCTCTACGGAGTTTGTACCATTCTCCCTTTGACTACGTGGGGTTTTTTCCGGGTGCTCCAGTTTCCTCCCACACTCCAAAGATGTACAAGTTTGCAGGTTAATTGGCATTGGTAAAATGTAAATTGGCCCGAGTGTGTAGGATAATGTTAGCGTGCAGAGTGATTGCTGGTTGGCATGGACTCAGTGGGCCAAATGGCCTATATTCTGTATGTCTAAAGTCTAAATATTACAAAACCATTTTATCTACCGACAGGGCATCCTGGCCCCTATTTTAATTTGACATCCAAAAGGGCAACAATCTCCAACAGTTAGGCACCCCTACAATCCTGCAGAAAAATGAGCTGAGATTGCATGTTCACATACGTCCATGTGGGACACAAGCCGACAATCTTTTACTGCTGTGCTAAAACAATGTATAAGTTAAAGATTAAGTTATAAGAGTCTGGGACATTTTAATCGATGTTGAAAATATCTGAGCAATGCTAAGAAATAGTGGTAAAGTAAAAGAATATTAAGTTATCTAGAGTTGTCAAATATGAGGGAGAGAATCTCATGACCAAGCCATATATCGTATGCTTGGTCGTGAGATCATAATTGATTACTGCATGCATTTCTAGTTAGTGAAATGCAACCAAATAACAAGATGCACATTTGTTAGTGTCAATTTTGTATTTACAATGGGAAAGATGCGTTATCCACAAGTGAGAAAACATAATGTTATCGTTTCAACTACTTGATTGTGTTTTCAATATTTAAGCTGAAAAGTATTGATCAAAACAGCCAGTATTTTAAGACCCGTTTCATGGTGAACATAGATTGAGTATTTTAATTATTACTGAATAAATTGGTTACTAATTCATATAACCTCTCTTGCAGATGCAGAGGCTGTTTTGGATATTCAAGTAAGGGAGAAACCAGCGATGTTATCAAGTCAACTGAGCAACCTAAACACTGGGTCATGGAGGCCCACAGCACAAGTCTCTCCAGTACAAAATGAAACTGGATTAGCCCATCCAAGTCATGTATCTTCAGCTATTTCCACAGTGCAGATGATGCCCATGATTTCTTCAAACATTGCCCCCAGCCGAATGCTGAATTCAGTACGCAAGTCAGAAAGGAGTAGCTTTGATGTAAAGCCAATAACGGGCATATCTCCAATCCACACAAGTCAAACTGTTGACCTTGGAAGCAAACTACACGAAGGACCCACCAATAGCATCAAAGTGGAAACAAAGTTTGGCTCTCTTGGAGCTATGGCTGTGGATGTAATGCCAACTTCTCCAGTTCAGGCTTCCCAGAGATCTACAATTGTGTCAGAAAATAATGGAATTTCATCCAATATGGTAAACTTTGGAATTAGGACTAAAGATGGACCTTCCTCCATGGATAATCCATCCAAAGCGACTCCATTATCAGCACTGAGAATGGACACCCGTCCTTCCACTACTGCAGCATGTAACTCTGCATACAACATTTCTCAGTCCCAGATGAAACTTCTGGTCTCTTCCCCCATTCCTACAGAACCATTGTTGGTGGGACAGACTGCCTATAATAGTGTTGTACAAGTGAAAAGCGTCTCACCTGCTGTAATAAGTTCAAGAACAGTTCCTTATTCAGCAAACACCAAAGTTGCCTTTTCAACAATTCAGTGTTCACCTGTAACTTCCATTTCTGGCACTTTCTGCAACAATAATGCACCTGCCAATAGCCACACCTCGGTGTCCTTCACAAACGTTGCAAGTATGCCAAATTGTCCTATCTCTAGTTCCAGTCCGACCCTCTCCTCTGTGGCTGAAAACAGTTACATTAACAGCAATAATGGTAATGGAGGCTCAGGAATAAATATCCCATTGCAACAGCAGCAGCAAACTGGGTGCAACGTGTGCAGTGCATGTGGCTGCAGCAGAAACTGCGGTTCCAATCCTTTGACAATTAACTATGCTAATTACTTCCAAAGCCCATTTTCAGGGCATTCAGTGCTAACTTTTCCAATTTTTCCATTCAATCCTTTATGTAACAACGGTTACATCAGCACCCAATATAATAACAATACTGCTTTTCCCTATCCCATTGTTCCAACCCCTGCCTACAATACTGCAATAACTCCCGATTCCATCTTAAGTGGACCATCAAACTTTGTTATGCCTCCCATGCAGAATTTCCTGGGTGGTACAACTGCAGTATATCAGACACAACACATAGTAGGAAGCACAAATGGATCTGGCCATAAAAAGAATGGACATATTTCATGCTACAACTGTGGGGCTAATGGGCATCGAGCTCACGACTGCAAACAGCCAGCAATGGATTCCAATCAGCAAGGTAACATTAAATTTTTAATATAAATACAGTAAATTGGGACACTGTCCTGACTTGTCAGAATGACTTAATGCTGAAGTGAATGTAAATATTTACTGTGGAATGAAGGCTTGAGGAAACTCGATTAGTTTGCATATATTATTAAAAGCATGAGCTACTTGAAGCTTTCAAATATCTGAAACACCATGGTACAAAGCTTCTACTGGTGTATTTTATTTAAAGTTTTGACTTACCTTTTAAAGGTGTTTACATTTTTATATTGTATCTTTTCAGTGTACATCATATGCAATCATGCAATTAGTTTTATCGATAGATCAAATTTCAACAACACACTAAATGAGGAAAATGCATGAAATTCTGTTCTTTACTATAAATTGTTAATTCTCCACACACTGTTCAGCTGGAGTAATTTATTAGTTATAATTCTCCAAGCAAAACTTTCATTTACAGAGAATTCTAGGGTCTAAAACAATAGTTTCTTCACACAGTTTGAAATGTGGTTAATTCAAGTGACAATTGTCTATTACACGCAATATCAAGTTTGACTTTAATATTAAATGTATTTAAATTATCTTTCCATAAACCACAATGGTTCCTGATCAGCAATTTCCAGAGTGATCAGGATGTTGCACAAAGACTGGGAATTCCAAGTGGATGCCTTTACAGAATCTTTCATTTGCAACACTGCAGGGCTGATGATCTGGGTATAGAGAAAGTAAAAGAAGCATCTACATTCTGACTTACTGAAATACAAATGAAGTGTTTTTAAAGTATCGTGACAGTGGTAATGCATCCAGTGGGGCTGCAATTGCACTTAACAAGCTCTCTGCAAACTGCAGCAGAATCGGCAGTATGGAAGGCAAATGCAATGCTAGCATTTATTTCAAGAGGACCAGAATACAAAGACAGGGGTGTAATGCTGAGGCTTTATGAGGTGCTGGTCAGACCGCATTTGGAGTATTGTGAGCAAATTTGGGCCCAATATCTGTGGAAGGATGCGCTGGGGCTGGAGAGGGTCCAGAGGAGGTTTACAAGAATGATCCCAGGAATGAGTGGGTCAACATATGATGAGCGTTTGACAGCACTGGGCTTGTACTCACTGGAGTGGAGTTTAGAAGGATGAGAGGGGACCTTTTTTAAACTTACCGAATAGTGAAAAGCCTGGACAGAGTGGATGTGGAGCTGATGTTTCCACTAGTGGGAGAGTCTAGGACCAGAGGTCACAGCCTCAGAATAAAAGGACATTTCTTTAGGAAGGAGATGAGAAGGAATTTCTTTAGTCAGAGGGTGGTGAATCTGTGGAATTCATTGCTGTGGAGGCCGACAATGGATATTTTTAAGGCAGAGATATGTAGATTCTTGATTAGTACGGGTGTCAGGGGTTATGGAGAGAAAGCAAGAAAATGAGGTTGAGAGGCGAAGACAGTTCAGCCATGATTGAATGGCAGAGTAGGCTTGATGGGCCAAATGGCCTAATTCTGCTCCTATCATTCACGAACCTGTGCATTGAGATAATGACTGATTAAATAGTTCCTTCGTGCTGTTGATTCGGTGGGGAGCTCATGGTGATTGAATACTTTCCAGGATGTCAGAAGGAAATTCCCCCTCTCATTGGAAATAGAGATACATTAACTTATGGTGCGATGTTTTTAAGCGCTATAGTTCCCCACGTATGCACAATTTGATTTGTGACATTGAATCATGTGGATACGTGGAGTAGCTGAAATGGTGTCAAATCTCACAGTGCAATTCATCCAATCAATTCAATTCAGTCCAAGTCAGTTTGATTCAGTGTCACAAATCACATCTAAAAATGTGCATAAGTGGGGAACTATGGAACCTGAAAACGACACAAGTTTTTGCTGCACAATCTAGTTTCTATTCCACAGTGTATGTCATATGGGAGGGAGCCAATAAAGACAAAGATCCCTGCTTTTCAGAGCTTTTTAATTTGCAGGTTTGTTGGGGATTGAGTTGGAGGGGAGTCTCATTACACTCCATGAAACTGCAACGTGTAGTTGCCAAGATCACAATCATGTTTTCCACTTCGTGAGGTGAAGGATGCTATATTTTAGTTTGCCCATTCTAAATAACACCTCTTTCTCAACCTTTAGCAAACTTGACCAAGAAAAAATGGCAAAAATATTCAAATGTCAAATAATAGTACTTACTCAACTTTCAGCAGACCAGGAGGAGGTGGAAACGGCAAAAAAAACAAGATGTCCTTGCCAGGGGACACTGGAAGAGGAAAAGATGTAGCTCGGAGGACTAATTCCCACAAGTCTCCTAAAAACAATGCTCCAGTTATACATATTCCAGAATGACTGTATCTGGAGTAGGAAAAAAACTGCAGATGCTGATTTAAATTGAAGATAGACACAAAATGCTGGAGTAACTCAGCGGGACAGCATCTTGGGAGAGAAGGAATGGGTGACGTTTCGGGTCGAGACACTTCTTCAGTGTCTACCTTCACTGTATCTGGAGATTGTGTACAATGCGTGGTCACTGAAATCTGGCATCTGCTGCAAAAAGAATCGGACCAAGGATTGCACAATCCTTTGTTGGGAAGAGAATGCTTACAATGACCATGAACTTCATTACTAGCCAGATGATTACATTTGGTGGCTGCTGTAATACGACTTAAAGTGCAAGTTGTAGCATACATGACTGGATCGACAGGGAGGGGATCTCATCTTCTCTTTGGATAGCAAGCAACAGGGAGTACAGAGGCATTACTTGTCTGAATTAGATTAAGAGGTCAAGTTGTGAATCTGGAGTTCAGAGAGACTCCCAGTGTACCGACACAGTAAATGGTAGGCCTCTGGGGAATGTTGTTGAGCAGAGGGATCTAGACGTACAGGTGCAAGGTCGAGTCACAGGTAGACAAGGTGGTCGTAAAGACTTTTGGCACTTTGCCTTCATCAGTCAGAGTATAGACGTTGGTAGGTCATGTTGCAGTTGTATAAGACGTTGGTGAGACTGCATTTAGAATATTGTGTTCAGTTCTGGGCACTATGTTATGGGAAATATATTGTCAAGCTTGAAAGGATTCAGAAAAGATTTACAAGGATATTGCCAGGACTAGAGAGGGTGAGATATAGGGAGAGGTTGAGTAGGCTGGGGCTCTATGCATTGCAGCGGAGGAGGATGAGGGGAGATCTTATAGAGGTAGACAAAATCATGAGGAATAGATTGGGTAGATGCACAGTCTCTTGCCCAGAGTAGGGGAATCAAGGACCGGAGGACATAGGTTCATGGTGAAGGGGAAAAGATTTAATAAGAATCTGAGGGGTAACTTTTTCACACAAAGGGTGGTGGGTGTATGGAACAAGCTGCCAGAGGAGGTAGTTGAGGCTGGGACTATCCCATCGTTTAAGAAATAGTTAGGTAGGTACATGGATAGGACAGGTTTGGAGGGATATGGGCCAAACGTGGGCAGGTGGGACTAGTGTAGCTGGGACATTGTTGGCCGGTGTGGGCAAGTTGGGCCGAGCGGCCTGTTTCCACACTGTATCACTCTATGAGCTGTGAACTACATCTGGGAATGTGATTACTTACGGGAACTGGAGCTGTGTCTGAACGACCTCAGGATCATCTGGGAGTACGAGAGCATTATAGATAGGAGATATAGCAAAGTGGTCACGCCTAGGTTAAAGGCAGAAATTAGATGGCTGACCACCAGGAAAGGGACTAGGCAGAGAATACAGGAAGCAAGTATGGCCTTTTGAATACTGTTTGTGGGGATGATTGTTCAGGGGAGAGCACCCGGCCAGGCTCTAAGACACAGCGGGGAAGGTGCAAGAGCAATAGGGTTGTCATTGTGGGTGACTTTAACTTCCCCATTATTGTTTGGGACTTCTTCATTGCAAAGGGCTGAGATGGGGCTGAATTTGTTAGGTATATCCAAGAGGAGTTCCTGAAACAATGCCAACGCAGGGAGCCACCATGTATTGGGAAACGAGCCTGGTCAGGTGACTGGTGTTTCAATGGAAGATTATTTTGGGAACACTGATCATAACTCCAAAGGTTTTAAGATAGATATGAATAAGGATCAGTCTGGACTGGGGAAGGTACTAAATTGGGGTAAGGCAGATTATAGCATCATGGGAGCTCTGGTTTCCTCCAACATCCCAACGATGTACAGGTTTGTAGGTTGATTGGCGTCGGTAAAATTGTTCCTCGTGCATAGGATAGTGTTATATAGGATAGGCCGTGCTTTAAAGTCTAATTGCAGGGCCCAAAGGAGCAATGAAATGTCATTGCAAATTGAATTAAAGAAAATCCCAGGGTTTTTTAACCAAACAGTTAAAACTACATGGTAACCAGGGAGAAGTTGTCCACTCAAGTATAAAGGAGGGAATTTATGCTTGGAGTGAGATGATGTAAATGAGATACTAAATGAGTAATTTGCATGTGTAATCACCAAGGAGAAGGACGTTGAGGACAGTGTGGGGAATGCATGGGCAGTTTGTCTGGAGGGAGTTGGTGTTGGGGCTCTTAACAGAACATAGAACAGTACAGCACAGGCTTGTGCCAAACGTGATGCATGCGTGAACTGATCTCATCTACCTGCACATGATCCATATCTCTCTATTCCCTGCATTTCCATGTGCCTATCCTAAAGCCTCAAACGCCACTATCGTATCTGCCTCCACCTTCACCCCTGGCAATGCGTTCCAGACCCCGAACACCCTCTGTGTAATTTACCCTCTCCATGAAACTTTCCCCCTCTCACCTGATTGCTATGCCCTGTAGTGTTGGATATTTCCGCCCTGGGGGAAATGTTCTGACTGTCTACCCTATCTATGCCTCTCATCATTTTATAAACTTCTATCATGACTCTGCTCAATCTCCAATGTTCGAGAGAAAATAATCCAAGTCTATCCAACCTCACCCTGAAGCTGAAACCTTCTAATCCAGGCAGCATTCTGGTAAACCCAAAAGCTGGTCAAGCAGCTTCTCTGAGAAAAAGAATAGGTGACCTTTTGGATGGAGACTCTTTTTCAGACTAAGAGTTAGGTAGAACAAATGAATGGAAGATATGCAAAAAGACATGATCGATGGTCAGCGTGAACTCGGTGGACAAAGGGCCTGTTTCCATGCTGTGTCTCTAAACTAAACGACATTTAAAAGACATATGGACAGTCACATGGATAAGAAAAGTTTAGAAGGATGTGGGAAAATGAGAGTAGCATAAATGGGTATCTTCATCAGCATGAAAGAGTTTGGCCGAAGGGCCTGTTTCCGTGCTGTGTCACACTATGACTCTGAATTATTTTTTTAGATTTCCAATTAATAGGAGGGGGGAGGCAGGTGAAAGGAGCAGTGTGCTTACGGTGGTGGGAGATAGTAGGAGAAATGAGACCTGAAAATTGATCTAATCTGGAAGGGCTACTAGGGTGTCTGGATGGACCTGGAAGAACAGCACCTTCTATTCCAATTGGGTAGCTTAAAACCCAATGGTATGAACATTGAATTCTTCACTTTCAAGTCATAATCCCTCCTACCCACCTGTCTCTCTTTCACCTGGCCACCTTGATGCACACACCACTCTAGTCACCCTGATGTTTGCCCTCTCCATTTGCTCATCTCCTAACCCCAAGTCCCATACTTCCCTTTTATCCTCTCTTTTCTCTCCTACTTCATTCCAACTCTTTCCTTCTTTTTTATGGTATCCTTTTCAGCTCTAGCCTTTGTCATTTACATCCACCAATTAACCCTCCTCACCTGTATCCACCTGTATGACCTCTTGAAAGTCACCAAGGGCACAAAGAGATAATTCTGGACGGAGCTGGAGTAACAGCTCGACGGTTGTGGGAGGATTTGCACGCTCTCACCACCTAAAACTGGGTATCGTAAGTGGTAATGACACTCAATGCCCTATTTGCATGATTGCAAAGGAAGAATAATAACACACTTATTTGAGTCCCCCATTGCCTCTGTTATCTCAGTCTTTGAGGCTGACGTCAGAGGGTGAGTCTACACAATTGCTGTACTTGGCTGAGTACTAAAGACCTGTGTGGAACAACTGGCCGGAGTATTGAAGGACATTTTCAACCTCTCGTTTCTGTGGTCAGAGGTTCCTATCTTCTTCAAAATGAGATTTATTGATTAGGTGCCCAAGTAGAATATACTGATCTGAAGGGTCAGAAACAGTTCAAATCTGACCCCTCATTTAGTGCAGCCCTATTGATTTGAATAGGATTGCCAACCTTCATTGCAATATAGGAAAATGAATAATACAGCGAAGAACAGGCCCTTTGGCCCACATTGTCTGTGCCAAGCATAATGGCAAGACTAGTCCTCATCTGCCTAAACACAATCCATGTCCTTCCATTCCCTGCATCTCCATGTGCTTAACCAAAAATCTCTTAAATGCTGCTCTGTCACTTGCCTCCACCTCCAGCACGTTCCAGCCATTCAACACTCTGTGTAAAGAATTTGCCTGCACATCTCCTTTAAACTTTGCCCCTCTCACTCTAAAGCCATGCCCTCTAGTATTTAATATTTCTATCCATGGAAAAAGGTTCTGACTGTCTACCCTCCCTATGCCTCCCATAATTTTATGTTCTATCAGGTCTTCCTGCAACCTTCAGCATTCCACAGAAGTCAATCTCGTCTGCCAACTTCTCACTGTAGCTAATACCCCCTAATCGAGGCATCATTCTGATAAACCTTTCCAAAAACTCCACATGTAAAGAGGTGACCAGAAATGCATGCAATACCCAAGTGCAGGACCAAAGTCCTATAGAGTCGCATCATGGCTTCCTGACTCTTATACTCAATGCCGTGACCAATGAAGACAAGCCTTCTTTACCACACTATCTACTTATGTTGCCCCTTTCAGTGAGTTATGGACTTGGACCCCAAGATCCCTCTCAACTACAATGCTGTTAAGGGTCATGCTATTAATTGCATATATTCCCCTTATATTTGACCTCCCAAAGTGCAACACCTCACACTTGCTCAGATTAAATTCTATCTGCTATTTCTCTGTCTATTTCTGTAGCTGATATATATCCTGCTGTCTTCTTTGATAGCTTTCTTCACAGTCTACGGTCCCAGCAAACTTACTAATCAACCCATCTACATTTATGTCTAAGTCATTCATATATATCACAAACAGTATAGGTCCCTGCGGAACTCCACTGGTCACAGACCTCAAGCATGAATATTGTCCTTCCACCACAACCCTTTGTCTTAAATTAGAAAACCAGTTCTGATTCCATATGACCATGTCATTGTTAATCCTGTGCATCTTAATCTTCGGAATCAGCCTGCCATGGGGGACTTTGTCAAATGCCTTAGTAAAATCCAGCATCCGGAGTAAAGATAATCATACTCCTATAATCCCCTTTACAACACCTTCCTCTCACCTTAAGCCTATCATTAAACGATATATGAAGTTAACTGGTTTCGATTTCTTTTATTTTTAAATAATATTAACTTTAAATTAATTTACATAATTGAAAAGAATGCAATATAAATGTAGTTTAAAGATACAGCATGAAAACTGGCCCTTTGGCCCATCGAGTCCACGCCAACCAGCGATCAGATGTACACTAGTTCTATCCTACACACTCGGGACAATTTATAGAAGCCAATTGACCTACAAACCTGTATTTCTTTGGAATGTGGGAGGAAACCAGAGCACCCAGAGAAAACTCACACAGTCACAGGAAGAACGTGCAGACTCCAAATGGCATCAGGATCAGAACACCAAGTCAGGATTGAACACTGGTTTCTGGCGCTATAAGGCGACAACTCTACAGCTGCACCACTGTGCCGCCTCTCTACGTATTCACATTTTTTAATTTATAATTTTTATCAAATGTAATTCAACAACTTCTAAATGTCTTCAGTCAGTAGAAACACTGAGAGTTTGAGGGCAGTCATCTCCATGCCATATCTATGCAATTTGCCTCCAAAACTATCCTTTAAAAGTCCGTTTCTTCTTCATTAAGTGCCAATTCACCTGCTCTAAACTCATTTATAATTTCTGAAGTAGTGTGTCTAGAACTGATTATAATGTACAAAATGAAGCATCATCAGATAGAACATAGAACATATAGCACGGATCAGGCCCTTTGGCCCACCAAGTCTGTATCGACCAGTGATCACCCCATACACTAGCACTCTCCTATACACCAGGGACAATTTACAATTTTACTGAAGCCAATTAACCTACAAACCTGTACATCTGTGGAGTGTGGGAGGAAACCGGAGCACCCAGAAACGACCTGCCTGGTCATAGGGAGAATGTACAAACTCCTTGCAGGCAGCACCTGTAGTCAGGATTGAACTTGGGTCTCTGGCACTGTAAGGCAGCAACTCTACCTTTGCGCCACTGTGGCACCTAGGAAAAGCCCCTTTGGCACATAATATCTGTACTGAACAAGATGCCAAGATAAACTAATCTCTTTCCCTGCACGTGATCCATATCCATCCATGTCCTGCATATCCATGTGCCAATCTAAAAGCCTTTTAAATGCCACAGGGTATCTGCCTCCACTAGCACCCTTTGTGTAAAAAAACTTGCCCTGCACATCTCCTACACACTGCCCTTTTCAGAAAGCCCTCCTGATTGATATTTCCACCCTGAGAGAAATGTTCAGACCGTCTACCCTATCTGTGCCTCGAGCTTAGTGTGAGTTCTGTGCATGCAGCGCGTTCTGTATGGAGAGTGTTGAATTGTCATGTCATACGGCACCGATATGGGCATTTAGCTCATCTATACTGTCCGATTGGGAGATACAATCAGCATGTAGGAAAGGCAATGTTTGCAGTGGTCATGGGTGATTTCAATATGTAGGTAGACTGGGTAAATCAGGTTGGTACTGGACCCAGAGAGTGGGGATTTGTACAGTGCCTACAAGCTGCTCGAATAGTCCGCAATGAGGTAGGTCGGAAGATTGGGACTATTCCTTAGCTTATCGGAGGACTATTCAGAAGTATGATTAGTAAAGAATGATTGCATTTCCCCTCTCGACAAATGAAGATTACTCACTTCAAGTTATATTTATTTTTGAAATTTGATTTAATTGCATCCAATAAATATGGCAATGTATGTTTGTAAAGATAGAAATTAGCTGAGTAGCACATTGATTATTATGATTGCCGAGCTGTTGTTTTAGATATATATTCAAAATCCAAATATTTGAATTTTGTTTTAGTTGTTTTGGAAAATAAATTCATACTATGTTTTAATCTGTATTTTAAATTATCTTTCAGGTACTTTCAGACTGAAGTATGCACCTCCATCTGAAAGTATGGATTCAGCAGACTAATAGTCGGAAATGCAGATTGATATGAATCACAGTGTGCCATTGAGTAAAATAGTAGCAGGTACAAAGGAAGATTCAATGGATATCTTGTCCTGCAAAATTAATTTCCTGCTTTTTTTTAAATCCAAAGGTGCTTTTTAAAAAATATCTTATATGTGGGTATAAACTACACTGTGCATGCACTAGCTGTAAATATAAGTATGATGGAATTTTAAAACGTAATGACTAAAATCCGAATCAGTGTGTTTAGCAGAAATTGTGCACTGATATTGCACAAGGAAAGTTAACTGTTACATAACTATGGCTGTTTCTAGGAACTAAAACCTAATAGTGAAATCTTCGAGAGCACCAATTTTTCTTTAGATAGCCAATACTGTACAGCTTCATAAGAATATGAAAAATAAAGCTGTGTTGGCTATTGGAGATGGGTCGAGGGAGCGGGGGGATGGGAGCGATGAGTGACGAGAAAAGCAAAGAACTCTGTTTCAAATTATTCATAGTTATATTTACAATGCAATAATGTGGAGCATGACAGTCAACAAAACATTTTCATCTGATCATCGAGAGAGAAGATACCTGGAAAAATAATGCTGAAAGAACAGAAGAACTCTTCAGTCTCCTGGAAGATGCCGAACATAAATGTGACAGGGTTGGAAACTTGTATCTGTTTTTGTAAGGTTCTTCAACTTGTATATTTTTTAATAGAGAGACCTTTACATGTAAAATGATACAAAAATATTTTTTGTAAAATTAGTTCTGTTTTGTAGAATTATGGTGTCAAGTTCTCCTGAATCAATTTGTCATGTTTACAAGTGTTTGTACCTGTGTGTGCGTACGTGCGTGCGTGACCGAAAGGCATGCGTGCGTGCAACATGTATGTTAGTCAGTCACAACTGATGTAGAAGAATCTTTACATATGTTAGCGTTTATGAGAATATTGAATTGGTTTTGCAATTTATAGTTTTAATGAATTTACAAAACACACTAAATCAGCAAAATCAGTTAACTCTTTAGTATGAGAAGGTACTTGTTATTTTGTCATTATTTGGAATACAAGAATTGGTGTTTTGCTATCACCAATACAAAGGAAATCTTGGTCCATTCAGATAAAAGTTCCAAAAATTTTGCTTCAGTCAGAAATAAGTCCCAGTGCTTTTCCATCCCAGATTTGTAAATACAGATCTGTATGAGTTGGAAGCAGAAGATGTTATTTACAGTGGCTCATTTTCTTATCTCTATGCAAAGTAGAAGCTCTCCACAGAGTTGAACATACACTGCAGTACTGCATGTGATTAAATACATTTTGAATATACAGCATGTTAAGATGTTTGATGCAACAAATAGTATTTATGCTTTATAGGGAGAACTTGGAGATTTAACATTTGAAGCTATATTTGTTCCTATATTATTATATTGCCCAACCCATAAGAAGTCAATATAGGAATAACGTTAGAATAATTGATTTGCACCGTTATTACTTTCCTTAAATAACTTGAAATCAAGAGTTAGTTTCTAACTAAATTTGATTACAGTATTATGGGTTTGCATTCTACAATATAATGTTTGTGATCGAATAGTTCTGGGTAAATTTATTGGTGCACCATCACTTTTACTAGAGAAAGCAAGAGCATTATTTGAAAGCTAATGCACTGGAAGTGACTTTTAAGTGAAAACCCTGCTCATTATGAGCAGTCCTAATTATTGGTTAATAAAATTTTATTTTGGTAATTTCTGTGATTCCAAGGCTTAGTAAATCATTTTTCAAGTGTGAACCTTCATATTAAATGATTCCAGTATAACACTTATGAAGTCAGAACATAATTTCACAGGATAATTTTAGTTTTAACAATATGTAACTTGATATTTCAAAATTCCCTTGAATTTATTACCACCTGTAACACAATCCTCCCACCAAGTGTTATCAAGGACCAAAGTTGTACATCTCCCAAAGACTTTGGATATTCCGTATTGAAGATCAAATGACTTGATTTGACCAATAACTCTTTGAAACCTGATATTTGGAAACATTTTATTGATTGAAAATCCTTTCTACTACCGATCTTTTATTGAAATAACCCACTGGAAAATGGATGATTGTACTTCATAATGTTATGCTTTAGTGATGCTAGGTACAGCTTCCCATTTATAATGTTTTAAATTTAAAACGTTTCCATTGTATTAGGCCAGATAACCAGATATTATAGCATAGTAGTGATGAATGATCAAGGTACCCATATCAATGGAAAACAGATTGTTATGAATAGGACCATTGTAAAAATATGTGAATATTATCCACCTATAAAATTGAAGTAAGAGCATGCCTAAAAAAGTTTGGCACTGGCCTTAAACAATGGACAATATAAGTTGATGTGAATCTGATTCATTTCTTATAAAGTAATGATAAGCATTGATGAACAAAGTTTGTAACCACAATTTACACTATTAATAATGGCTAATATTAAATACAGGTATCTGCAGGCATTATGAGATATTTGGTTTAATCATGTGAGTTTATGTAAACTTTTATGAAGTAAGAACTTTTAATTTTTTCCTCACTGAATTGTTTTTTTCATTTGGGAATATCCAATGTGAGAATAATGTATATTCATCTCTGAAGGGTTGTGCAACACAATTAGAAATGTTATTGGTATCAGAGGAATCAGCATCAATGGAAAAAAGGAAGTTGCTTCAGGATTAAGCCCAGATGAGAAATTAATTTGTGTTATCTTTCGATGTTTTTACACATAATGAATAAGATATATTAGCATAGTTCAAATCTGCAGGGAAATCCATCAACAGGGCAGAGTTGCAAATTGCATTAGAAATGATTCTCCAGATCTGGAGATAGATTTTTAAAAGTATTTTCGATGTGATGGCATTATAGGTAATTTGTTGGGTTCATTTATCACACCATAAAATACCACCTTTATAAAAAAGCACAAGTTGCAAGTTAGTCATATGTCTGCTTTTCATATCTCAAAACACAATAGAATCAAGAGCACTGAACAGACGTTTTCCTTTGATTATTAATTGAAAGTGAGAATGATATTTCCTTTTGGTCATTGCTGTCCACATATGCCTCCTTTCTAGAATCTGTTTCTCCCTGTCCCCTCTCCAGCTGAGAAAAAGATAACTTTTCATACTCACAATGGCCTCATAATTAAAAGCTATAATGATCATAGGAAACTTAGTTTCATTCCCATTCTCTGCTGAATGAACAATTTAAGTCATTGATGTCAAGATGTTTTTAGGGTCTGACGAAGGGTCTCGACCCAAAACATCACCCATTCCTTCTCTCCCGAGATGCTGCCTGACCTGCTGAGTTACTCCAGCATTTTGTGAATAAATCGATTTGTACCAGCATCTGCAGTTATTTTCTTATACAAGATGTTTTTAGGAATGGATGGGAAATCTGAAAGGCCAGGTTCAGTCTTCACCTCTGATTTCTATTTTATGATTCCTGCTGGTAGGGGTTTGGATGCATAATGAGAATGGTATTATGTCTTATATCTGGTATATCTAATACCATGGTATTAGATGGTATTATAGCTCCAAATGTATGCTTACCTGTGAGAATTCATCACTTGACTAAAAGCATCAGTCACTGTAAGCTCTAGCTCTATTCCTAAAACACTTGCCCCCCGAAATTTGTCATCAAATTAAAAACAATGATGCAGAATTTCAGAAAATAGTTCAATATGTAGATGCTACATGTGCGAGTTTAATGTTACTAAAAGAGGAAGATTCTCTGTCCCCCTTGGTACATCTGGAGAGATGAGAGAAAGCAGGAGATGCTTAGGGAAAATGTATTACTTACGTACATGTAGATTCCCAAGTTCAAATTGCAAATTCTTCAAAACAAGTACAAAATTCCTGAAGAATGAATGTATTTTTTGTCTTTAGCAATCTTTGACAATCTCCTTGATCTCTTCCGGCCTTACCCTGCTGATTAGGTCCCCATCCTTATCCAATTTGTGTTTTATTTCTTTGTGGTACTTTCTTTAGTTCAATTTTTTTAAATGAATTGTTCTTTTATTTCGTGAAATTTATTTCTATTATTATGGATATTAGAGAGTGATTTGGAGAATTATGGGTACCTGATAATGATTTTGAAGGCATCACTCTCACGCGAGGTTTTAAATGGTGATTCAGTCACTTGAACATTTAGACGAAGTCAGTATATTCAAATATTTCTGACAATCTGCAACTTTTACAATGTATACTGTGGAGTTGCAAATACCTTTTTTTCTTTTTTAATGTACTTTTGCCAGCTGGTGCCCATTGTGCCATACATTTAATGTGTGATCATATGAGTATTAAAGTTTGTGACATCTTCTAAGTTTATCATGTGATAATTTATGTTTGATTACCAAACCAATAACATAACGCATTGAGAACTTAATAACTTGTTCTGGCGGTTTTATCATTAAACACGTGTATTGCATTCTATATAAAAATGATCAATGATAGAATTGTTAAACTGAAGTGCTCCAATTTTCTGTTTACCACGTTTCCTTGTTTATTTTGAAGGTTTTGTGTTGACATAAAATTCATAATAGAAACAGTGTACATTTACAATTTACAATATCTGTGGATTCTTGTGCCTCTTTTTCTTTTCTTGCATCTTTAATACTTTACACAATCACTTTGATTTGTTCACTTTATGTATGCCTGTATCTTAATATCTCTATTGTAATTCCATAGAAACAGTAGCGAGGTTATGGTACAGATGAAGATCATAATTAGAATTACAGTAGACTCAGTGAGGTAGAACTCCAGCTTGACACTTGGGTGTCGAGATGAATTTGGCACAAAAACAGTCCCATTTCATTTGCAACTGAATTGCTGTTTCACTTTTGGGCAACAATCAAATTCTACGAGATAACGTCTTTACCTGAAGTAGATTTCAGAAACTGTAGCAAATCTGGATAATGTTGCATTGTGCATTTATGACCTAACAAACAAGAAACACAACATGATAGACTTTATATTTTAAAATATACAATATACATTCATGTATTTTATGATCACTAAACTGCAATGACATCCTGGTCTAATGTTTCATGCATTCTGTGCAGATGATTGGTTCAAATCTAATTTAGGAAAAAGTATAATTAGCTAACATTTTAATTCTACAGAAGCTACTCCACTTTCTATGTCTGTAATATGCAGAAATTGCTAGTTTTGTTCAATTAGCCTTACAGAGATACAGCCATTTTCTATTTTTGAAACATCTTACCATCTTAACCTCAATTAAGGAGCAAATGTGGTGAGGTATAGTGCATGAGATATTGCTATACTCATAACATTAGTTTATCTAAAGTCTCAAGGTAGCATTTGGAACTTAATCTTTGAAGTTCACATCTGACTAAACCAGGCAAAATGTTTAATGTAAGAAAATAACTGCAGATGCTGGTACAAATCAAAGGTATTTATTCACAAAATGCTGGAGTAATTCAGCGGGTCAGGCAGCATCTTAGGAAAGAAGGAATGGGCGACGTTTCGGGTCGAGACCCTTCTTCAGACTGATGTCAGGGGGGCGGGACAAAGGAAGGATATAGGTGGAGACAGGAAGACAGTGGGAGATCTGGGAAGGGGGAGGGGAAGAGAGGGACAGAGGAACTATCTAAAGTTGGAGAAGTCAATGTTCATACCGCTGGGCTGCAAGCTGCCCAGGCGAAATGCAGGCAAAATGTTTCCATTCTTCAAAAAAATAGTCTCCTGAGTGAAATTGTGAAATGCCAATTCCGCATCCAATGAAAGTTGGAATGAGAATGTCCAAAGGTAATTTTGTTTGACACATTTATTGGTATTTTTCCAGGCCAACTTCAAACTCATTGCCCAGGAGTAAAAAGGCAGTATGGTAATTCACTGCATTATCTACTTCTCCACAACTTTCCTATTTACACTAGAAACAGGTTGACCATCAGGTCAAGTTGAGTTTATCGTTATTTGCACAGGTACAATAAAAATCTTGCTTGCAGCAAAACCACAGGCATCGACACACAAAATGTAAATTATATAAATACTGCAAGACAGTAAAAAGAAAAAAGACTGCAAAAAAAACAAGACGTTAGTGCAAAACAATCCCATAGCAGTTCAAGAGGTGGTCTGCAGTGTCAAGGTGGGATTACCATTTGTGGGTTGGTTCAACAACCTGAACCTCGTGGTGTGCGGCCTCAGGCATCCTGCAAGTACCTGCAAGAATCTTTGCCATTCGCAAACTATTGAGTAGATATTAGTTTGGACCCACTTGAGAACGCCAAACTCAATATTACAGAGTCGACATTCTACCAAAAGACCTCATGAATCAATTGAAAATGTATCTTAAGCTACATCAGCAAGCCAGATGCTTAATGTTCCACACTGTGCCCAAGTTCAGTGAACCCATCAGTTCACCAAGCAAAATTTAATTATTACGTCACTGCTGTTTATAGGGTTGGAGAAGGGATTTGGAGATTTAATGGTGGGATAGTGACAAGGAGTGATTAGCTACAGAGGGGTGTTAGCTTTAAAAAAAGCTGCATGTCTTTGGCTATTATTAGGCAAATCTTATGTAGAGCAGGCCCTATTAAAAGGGTTCCACAAATTTTGGAATGGACCTAGTGCCTGCACAAATTAACTATCCCACTGATAAATTGGTCTGCTCGACCACAGAAATACGTACCAATTTCCAGCAGAATTTCCTTTTGTGAGCCCCATAATTATAATATCCAGCTTACAAATGAAATTCATTCTTGTCAACTTCAGTGAAACTTAATTTTGAAAGTAAAGTTGGGAGAGTGGGCTGAGAAATGGTAGATGGAATACAGCTTAGCAAAGTGTGGAGTCATGTATTATAAATGGATAGAGAATTCAGAAATCAGAGGTGCAAAGGGACTTGGGAGTGCTGGTGCAAGATTCACAAAAAGTTAATTTGCAAGTTGAATTGGTAGTAAGAAAGGCAAATGCATTTATTTCGAGAGGGCCACACTACAAAAACAGGAATGTAATGCTGAGGCTTTATAAGGCGCTGGTCAGATTGCATTTGGAGTAATGTGAACAATTTTGGGCCGATATCTGAGGAGGTTGTGCAGGCATTGGAGAGGGTCCAGATGAGGTTTACAAGAATTATCCCAGGAATGATTGGGTTAACATATGATGAGCATTTGAAGGCATTGGGCCTGTACTTGCTGGAGTTTAGAAGGATGATGGGGGACTTCATTGAAACTTACCGAATAGTGAAAGGCTTGGATAGAGTGGATGTGATGTTTCCAGTAGAGGGAGAGTCTAAGACCAGAGGCTATAGCACCAGAATAAAAGGACATACCTTTTTAAAAGAGAGTCTGAAGAAGGGTCTCGACCCGAAACGTCACCCATTCCTTCTCTCCAGAGATGCTGCCTGACCTGCTGAGTTACTCCAGCATTTTGTATCTACCTGAGAAAGAATTTCTTTCGTCATAGGGTGGTGAATCGGTGGAATTCTTTGCCACGGAGAGCTACAGGGGCCAAGTCAATGGATATTTTTAAGGTGGTGATTGACAGATTCTTGATTAGTAAGGGTGTGGGGGGTTATGGGGCGAAGTCAGGAGAATGTGGTTGAGAGGGAAAGATAGATCAGCCATGATTGAATGGCTTTATTCTGCTCTATGAACCTATGAGAAGAATATGCAACCACAATAATGTAGCAAATTAAATGCTCCCAATTGGGGATGAGTTTCTAGGCATGTTGTTTAGCTCTACTTTATTCTAGGAGAGAGACAATATTTATTTGGTTTAAAAGAAGTTAATTCTCAGAACCCAAAGTCCATAGTTTAGATGTTTATTATTGTCACGTGCCGAGGTACAGTGAAAAGCTCTGGTTGCATGTTATCCAGTCAAAGAAAAGACGATATATTATTAAAATCAAACCGTTCACAGTGTACAGATAAAGGATAAAGTGTACAACATTTATTGCAAGATAAATTCCAATAAGGTCCGATTAAAGATAGTTCAAAGGTCTCCAATAAGTTAGGTGGGAGGTCAGGATTGCACTCAAGCTGGTCAGAAGATGATCCAGTTGCTGATAACAGCTCAGAATAAACTCCCTGAATCTGGAGGTATATGTTTTCATACTTCTGTACCTCTTGCCTGAGGGGAAATGGGAGAAGAGAGAGTAACCTGAGCTTTGATTATGCTGGTGGCCTTGCTGAGGCATGTGAAGTGTACATGGAGTCAATGGAAGGAAGGTTGGTTTGCGTGATGGCCTTGGCTACGTCCACAACTCTGCAATCCCTTGCGGTCTTGGATGGAGCTGTTCCCCAACCATGCTTAGATGCATCCCGATAAAATACTTTCTACAGCACATCTGTAGATGTTGGTGAGGGTTGTTGGGGATGTGCAGAACTTCCTCACTCTTCCAAGGAAGTAGAGGCTTTCTTGCCCATAGCTTCAATATAGCCAGTCCCGGATACATTGCTGGTGATTGTTATTCCTAAGAACTTAAAGCTTTTTCGACACCATCAATGTACACGGGGGTGTGTGTACTACTTCACTTCCTGAAGTCAATCACAATCTCCTTTGGCTTGCTAACATTGAGGGAGAGGTTGGTATCTTGGCACCAAGTTACAAGGTTCTCAATCTCCTTCCTGTACTCTGTCTCATCATTATTTGATATCCAGCCCACAGGTGGTGTTTGTAAATTGAGTTGGGTTGGTATTTGGCTGCACAGTCATGAGTGTGTTAAGAGTATAGTAGGAATATCAGGAGTATAATACCCTTTTGAACATAGACTGAATTGGTAAAAGACTTTTCATTAGTCTTATAAATTAATAAAACATTTTTGGGCAGCTTTACACCTGAGTTGCATAAGTTATTTGCTTTTTGTAGAACCATTTGACTTGTAAACAATTGTAGTAAATTGACATAATTTAAGAAATATACTGGACACCGAACCGAATTTTATCATAAAAAGAAAAAATTGCTGTTCAAGCTGGGGAGATTAACAGAATTAACATTTCGGGATGATGGCCTTTCATCAGAACTAGGACAAGTGAAGATATTAAGTCGTAGAGAAGGGAGAAGATGGAGAGAACAAAATTACTCATTTCTTAAATTGCTGTTTGTTTACAAAATTGTATGTATAGTTCTATACAGCACTAAACACACAAAGTGCTGGAGTAAATCAGTGCGTTAAGCAGCAAACTGAAAAGGGCCCGACCCAAAATGTTGCCTATCCTTATCCTCCAGAGATGCTGACTGACCCGCTGAGTTACTCAAGATTCTAGTAACTGAGGTTCCTTGTGTCTACCCTGTACAGTATGACGTCTTCACTTGAAATGTATTTTAGATTATTTTTGTTCAGTGCTTGGTATAATTATATGGTTTCAAGATTTTGTTTAACCCAGTTATATATTCTCCTCAACAATCCCATTGCTGTTGCACTTTCTGTTCCTGTCAGAATGGTCTTAGGACACAGTTAGCCAATAGGACCATGTTACGCAAGGTAAATTGGCTGGTCTTTCTTCCCTTTTTCAACTCAATGCTTCCATACTCAACCCCTTGCCTAGATTTTATGATCCACCAAACAGCTAATTTAAAAAAATGAGATGATATATGGCTAAGAAAAGAATTAATAAGCACCTTGGAAATGGATGTTAAATTGGACAAGGGTATTTTAAACGATCAAATTAGGAGAACTGTAATTAGACTAATATTTATTGAAATATGTTATTTTGGCAGCCTATTATTAATTAATCATCGATGTTATAAACAAATGAGTTCCAACACTTTTGCATCATATTTACTTTTGCGATTATTCTCTAGGAATGAAAAGAAATCAAGCATTAATACATGATATGACTTTTTTTATGATTAACATGTAGAAGGTTAAGCTGAATACTGAAAAATGACAATACACATTTATTGAATTAGAGTTCTTAACTCTCATTAGTGATGTATCCAGTTTTCTCTGTGTGCTTGTGTAAAATGCCAATTGTGTAAAAACCCGTTTCTCATTTTGGAATGTGTGGTTGTTATATATCCATAGAAAAAATTGAAATGTGACTAAGATTGAGTAATACTACCTGTAGTTCAATTATGATAAAAGGCCAATACTTGAATTGAGGAAAACATTTTCATATGTTGTACACCAGGTATAAATATTAGAGTTTTGAGATACATTTCTCTATTTTTTAACTGAAAAAGTATCTTGTATTTGACATCATGTTGTATAAAACAATATTTTAAAATTCTATATTGTCTTCAGTTCCAATTGTTATATTTGCAATCTGCAATTAATAAAGCACTCTTTTACCTATGATTTTACAATATTTTTGTAGTAAAAGTGGCATGCACAACACTGCATGTATTCACTTTCATGTTGCTGTTATTTAGAGTCTGAAGCAGGGTCTCGACCCAAAATATCAGCTATCTATTTTCTCCAGAGATGCTGCCTGACCTGCTGAGTTACTCCAGCACTTTGTGTCCTTCCCTGTATTAACCAGCATCTGCAGTTCTTTGGTTCTTTCTTACCTAGTTTCTTATTGAGTAATAAGATTCCAGATGTTATAAATTCTGTAACAAATTCTGTAAGTCTGTACTCCATTTCTCACCAATGTCTCTATTTCTCACCAATTGTATTAGCAGAAGAGACCCTGTGATTTATTCAATCAGTCCTTGTTTACAGTGCATTCATATACAGTTTATGTTTTCAGAGTGAAATAAATATGCCAATTACATTTGAATCTGTCTCTCTTTTAATGAACAATTGATTATTGAACATGAATAATTATTTCTGATACTTTCCTTTGAGAATCGCAAAATTTAATTGCTAATGTTGTCTGTTGCTACATTTAAAGTTAAAATAACTACGTGCTAGTGTATTATCTGCTCATTCAAATCTTAAGTGACTTTACCAGTTAATTTTGAATTCATAATTCAAAACTCTGATATTGACCAACAACTTAAATTTTGTCTACCTTAGCATGATTGTTGTAATTTAATTTGGTCTTTTAAAAGCTAAATTGTAATAAATTATACTAAACTAATTTTATCTAATTGGACACACATACTATTTGTCTGCTTTATTCTTTTAGAAATGTTTCCAAACTTGATTGCCTTTTTAATGTAGTCACGATCACTCATACAGTATCATAAATGGTATGAAAGATGGGTGGTGCAGTGGTAGAGTTGCTGCCTTACAGCGCCAGAGACCCGGGTTCGATCCTGACAACAGGTGGTGCATATAAGGAGTTTGTACCTTCTCCCCGTGACCTGTGTGGGTTTTCTCCGGGTGCTCCGGTTTCCTCCCATATTCCAAAGACGTATAAGTTTGTAGGTTAATTGGCTTTGGTAAGAATTTACTATCTTAAGGATAGCGGAGTCAGGGGGTATGGGGAGAAGGCAAGAACGGGGTAGTGATTGAGAATGATTAGCCATGATCACATTGAATGGCGGTGCTGGCTCGAAGGGCCGAATGGCCTCCTCCTGCACCTATTGTCTATTGTCTATAATTGTAAATTGTCCTAGAATGTAGGATAATGCTAATGTATAGGAATCGCTGGGCGGCGCAGACTCGATGGGCCTGCTTTTGTGCTGTATCTCTAAACTAGACTAATCTGAGTTTACATGCCAACCAAAATATTCTTTAAAATGTTAGACAATCCCATTCCACTAGAAATAATGTGGTATTTTAGCATTCAATTTTGCTTTGAGCATGCTTATCATATTGCAAATTGAGTGGTTTCTTAGAAACTCTTCATTTTTTTATCTCTTGCCTCTCACCATTTCCCAATTAAAACTTCTGATCTATTAACCACATAAATTTAGAAAAGAATGAAACAAAATTTAGTTTAGTGTACTTTAGTTTAAAGATACAGTACGGAAATAGACTCTTCAGCCCACCGTGACCGCGCCGGCCAACGATCGCCCATTCAATCATGGCTGATCTATTTTTCTTTCTCAACCCCAATCTCCTGCCGTCTTCCATAACCTTCAGTGCCCTTACTAATCAAGAACCTGTCAATCTCTACTTTAAAAATACCCAATGACCTGGCCATGAATTCCACAAGTTCACCACACTCTGGTTAAAGAAATTCCTCCTCATCTCCATTCTAATGGTACATCCTTTTCTTCTGAGGCTATGCCCTCAGGTCCTAGACTCTCCTATTACTGGAAACATCCTCTCAACATCAACCCTCTCTAAGTCTTTCATTATTCGGTAGGTTTCAATGAGATTCCCCATCATCCTGCTAAATTCCAGCGGCCCAGAGCCTTCAATACTCCTGATATACAGTATTCACCCATTTATAAGGTCATAAGGAATAGAAGTAGAATTAGGCCTGAAAGTAAACATGCAGCTACAGCATGCAATGAAGAAAGATAATGGCATGTTGACCTTCATAACGAGAGGATTTGAGTATAGGAGTAAAGAGGTCCTTCTGCAGTTGTACAGGCTCCTGGTGAGACCACATCGGGAGTATTGTGTGCAGTTTTGGTCTCCTAATTTGAGGAAGGACATCCTTGCTATTGAGGCAGTGCAGCGTAGGTTCATGAGGTAAATCCCTGGGATGGAGGGACTGTCATATGAGGAAAGATTGGAAAGACTGGGCTTGTATTCACTGGAGTTTAGAAGGATGAGAGGGGATCTTATAGAAACATATAAAATTATAAAAGGACTGGACAAGCTAGATGCAGGAAAAATGTTCCCAATGTTGGGGGAGTCCAGAACCAGGGGCCACAGTCTAAGAATAAAGGGGAGGCCATTTAAAACTGAGATGAGAAAAAACTTTTTCACCCAGAGAATTGTGAATTTATGGAATTCTCTGCCACAGAGGGCAGTTGAGGCCAAATCACTGGATGAATTTAAAAGAGAGTTAGATGGAGCTCTAGGGGCTAGCGGAATCAATGTATATGGGGAGAAGGCAGGCACGGGTTACTGATTGGGGATGATCAGCCATGATCACATTGATGGTGGTGCTGGCTCGAAGGGCCAAATGGCTTCCTCCTGCACCTATTTTCTATGTTTCAATGATTGCCTCATTCTCATAGTCATACAGCATCGAAACAGCCCAGCTTCGGCCCAGCTTGCCCATGCCAACCAAGGTGCCACACCTACACGTATCCCACCTGCCCTCATTTGGCCCATATACCTCTAAACCTTTCCCATCTATTTACCAGTTCAAATGTCTTGTAAATGCTGTGATAATTTGTCTCAACCACCTCCTCCAGCAGCTCCGTCCATATACCCAACACCCACTGTGTGAAAAAGTTTGCCCCTCAGATTCCTATTAAATCTTTCCCCTCTCACCTTAATCCAATGTCCTCTGGTTTTTGATCCCCCCTACTCGGGGTAAAAGACCCTGTGCCCTCCTCATGATCTTATACACCTTAGTTTTTGTTTAGAGATACAGTATGGAAACAGGCCCTTCGTCCTACCGAGTCCAAACCGACAATCGATCACCCGTAAACTAGTTCCATGTCCTACACGCTAGCGGCAATTTACAGAAGTCAATTAACCTACAAATCTGCATGTCTTTGGGATGTGGGAGAAAACTGGAGCATCCGGAGAAAACCCACGCAGTCATAGGGAGAACGTACCAATTCTGCACAGACCCGTAGTCAGGATTGAGCCCACATCTCAGGCGCTGTGAAGCAGCGGCTCTACCCACCATAACATCACCTTTCATCCTGCTACATTACAGGGAATACAGTCCTAGCTTGCCCAACTTCTCAAATAGCTCAGGCCCTCAGGTCCAGGCACCATCCTCATAAATATTCTTTGCACTCTTTCCAGCTTAACATCTTTCCTACAGCCGGATAACCAAAGCTGAACACATTACTCCAACTGTGGCCTCCCCTTACTGTGCTACTTCCTTTATGGACAAAAAGATCTTGTGTCTTCTGATTTATTCCCAGAAACTCCTTCCATTGCTGCTCACCATCATTCCTGCTGTGGTCTCCTTCCAATCACCTTTACTCAGCTCCTCCCTCGTGCCTCTGTAGTTACCTTTCCTCAATAGTAATACCAATACATCTGATCTCAGCTTCTTTCTCAGAAAGTGCAGGTTAAATTCAGTTTAGTTTAGTTTAGAGATAGTGTGGAAATAGGCCATTTGGCCCAATGAGTCTGCACTGACTAGCGATTACCCAGACACTAGTTCTAACCTGTGTAAGAAGGAACTGCAGATGCTGGTTTAAACCGAAGGTAGATACAAAAAGTATCTCAGCGGGACAGGTAACATCTCTGGAGAGAAGGAATGGGTGACCTTTCGGGTCGAGACCCTTCTTCA
The DNA here is from genome assembly GCF_053455715.1 of Rhinoraja longicauda. Taxonomy (NCBI): domain Eukaryota; kingdom Metazoa; phylum Chordata; class Chondrichthyes; order Rajiformes; family Arhynchobatidae; genus Rhinoraja; species Rhinoraja longicauda. Next base: position 42,854,242 of record NC_135958.1, read on the forward strand.
GGGATAATGGAAACGAGAGATATAGATGGTGATGTGGAGAGATAAAGAACTGAATGAAAGATGTGCAAAAAAGTGACGATAATAAAGGAAACAGGCCATTGTAAGTTGGTGTTCTGGTGTAAGCTGGTGTTCTGGTGTAAGCTGGTGTTCTGGTGTAAGCTGGTGTTCTGGTGTAAGCTGGTGTTCTGGTGTAAGCTGGTGTTCTGCCCTACGCATTAGGGACAATTTACACAAGCCAATTAACCAACAAAACTGCACGTCTTTGGAATGTGGGAGGAAACGTTGTGGCTGAAAGTGGATCAGAGTTGGGAGCTAAACATCCAAGGATACACATCCTTTCAAAAGGACCGGGGGCAGCGCAGTGGCTCAGCGGTCGAGTTGCTGCCGTTCAGCGCTGGAGACCCGGGTTCCATCCCTGCACCCCCGCACCTGACAATTATGAACTCAACTACCTTGTATTATATAATGCATGTATTATATTCAAATATAACACATTTAGTTCTGTATTCACCACCCTCTTCTCAAATTGGTTGCACCCCAACAGGGTTCAGGTGAAGTCCGTCTCATCAGAACAGCTCCCTCCGTCCCCAATACTGATGCCAATATCCCACAAATTGAAAACTCCTTCTCCCCACACCAATCTTTGAGCCACACATTTAACGCTCTAATCTCACCAAGAATGCACAACAATGCCTCGACTTCCTTAGAAGGCTTAGGAAGTTTGACATGTCCCCGACAACTCTCACCAACTTCTACAGATGCGCCGTAGAAAGCATTTTATCGGGATGCATCAAAACAGCTCCATCCAGGACCGCATGATATTGCAGCGGATTGTGGACGCAGCCCAGACCATCACACAAACCAACCTCCCTTCCATTGACTCCACTTATACCTCACGCTGCCTCAGCAAGGCCAGCAGCATAATCAAGGACGAGTCACATTCTGGCCACTCCCTCTCTTCCCCTTTCCCATCAGGCAAAAGATATAGAAGTGCAAAAATGCACACCTCCAGATTCAGGGACAGTTTCCTCCCAGCTGTTATCAGGCAGCTGAATCATCCAGAGAGCACATCAAGAGAGCAGTGCTGAACTACTATCTACCTCATTGGTGACCCTCGCACTATCCTTGATCGGACAGCTGGCTTTACCTTGTACTAATCGTTATTCCCTTATCATGTATCTATACACTGTAAATAGATCAATTGTAATAATGTATTGTCTTTCTGCTGACTGGTTAGCATGCAACAAAAGCTTTTCACTATACCTCGGTGCATGTGACAATAAACTAAACTGAAACTGAAACATTGACCCTATGCCATCCAGAGATTATTACCTTTTTGGTTCTGCTTTTTAATTTAGTCCCTCAGTGCACAAATTCCCTCAGCAGAATCTCTTTCCTTGTTCCGCCTATTTGGGCCCAACAAAATACCATGAGCATTTCCTACCAAAGCATCAATAAACAATTGAACTTGACATCAATGTTATGAGAAAGACAAATGGCCCGTTGATCGTTCATCGAATTAATCAACAGAGCTATGAAAGTGTATGCATTATTCATATATATTAAATCATTCTGTTTTGCACATATTATGTTTTTATTTTAATACCAATAGCTGGACCAAATTACAATATTATTACCCTATTTTGTTGCTTTATTAATTTAATGCTTTTACATTGTTAATATTACAATGTTAATGCAATAGAATTATAATCTATGACTTTAATTAAAGTGTACTCATTGTCAGATACCTGGAATTATCGTGTCTTAGAAATTGCTAACAATCTAGAGCTCAGGAACATTAAAGGAACAGGAAAGCCGGAAATTATGACCATGTACATTGAGGATGCCTGTAACAAATGTGATCGACAATTTGAGATTTATTTCCAAAGTATGTTTAATTGTAAGGTAATTACAGAGAACATTTGGAATTGAAATAAAGAAGATAACTTGTCATTTTGATCTTGATGTTGTATTTGTTGTCAGTTAACAATTCAGCAACTTCTCCCCAAAGTATCCATGATTGAAAAAGAGCTATCTCCTGTTAGTTTTGGTACTTGGTACTATTGACAAGCTCATATTTGGGATTAGTTTGGTCTAGAGATACAGCATGGAACCAGGCCCTTGTGCCCACTGAGTCTGCACCAACTATCACCCGTAGGTATCACAAGATGCTGGAGTAACTCAGCGGGGCAGGCAGCATCTCTGGAGAGAAGGAATGGGTGACGTTTCGGGTCGAGACCCTTCTTCAGTCTCGATGATTCAGAAATAAATTAGAATCCCTGGACTTGATTGTCAAATCTATTTTTTAATGATAATAAACCTCAAAACTTCTAACTGCACAGGACTGCCTGCCAGTAAACATTCATGAGGAAATGGAAACTGATTTCTCAGTCACGTTTGTGACATACAAAGCACAGATGAGAAGTTCTAACTGGAGTAATTACAAGAAATTGTAAAACTGAGTGCAAAGTAAAGTCTGAAGAAGGGTCTCGACCCAAAACATCACTCATTCCTTACATAGAAACATAGCAAATAGGTGCAGGAGGAGGCCATTCGGCCCTTCGAGCCAGCACTGCCATTCATTGTGATCATGGCTGATAACCCGTGCCTGCCTTCTCCCCATATCCCTTGATTCCACTAACCCCTAGAGCTCTAACTCTCTCTTAAATCCATCCAGTGATTTGGCTTCCACTGCCCTCTCTCGAGATGATGCCTGACCCGCTGAGTTACTCCAGCATTTTGTGTCTACCTTCAAGTGTAAAGTAAAAATGTCTATTCAAAGCGAGGGACAGAATCATGGGTGATACTTATGGACTATTAACCTCAGTAGTTAGAGTATTATTGGGTGTAAACAATCAGAAGCCAAATGAAAGAATGGCTTTCTGAATATAATGTGGCTTTGGGGTGGAATCAATTTCACTCGTGCAAAGGTTTTCTGAGATTACGGCACACCAACTAGCATATATTAAAATAAATTCAAAAGATTGTTTGAGAAGATTTCACGAGGATGTTGTCAGGACTAGAGGGTCTGAGCGAGAAGGAGAAGTTGAGTAGGCTGGGACTCTATTCCTTGGAGCGCGGGAGGGTGAAGGTGATCTTATAGAGGTGTATAAAATCATGAGATGAATAAACTGGGTAGATGCACAGAGTCTCTTGCCCAGAGTAGATGAAACAAGGACCAGAATACGTTTAAGGTGAAGGGGAAAAGATTTAAGAGTCTAAGGGGTAACTTTTTCACATAAAGGGTAGTGGGTGTATGGAACAAGCTGCCAGAGATGGTAATTGAGGCTGGGACTATCCCAATATTTAAGTAACAGTTAGATAGGTACAAGATTGGAAGTATATGGACCAAACACCGGGAGGTGGGACTAGTGTTGCTGGGAAATGTTGGCCGGTGTGGGCAATTTGGGCTGCAGGGCCTGTTTCCACACTGTATCACCCTGTAACTCAGCAGCTCTAGACAAGGATACCAGTCTATTTTTACTGTAGGAAAATAACTGTAGATGCCGGTACAAATCAAAGGTATTTATTCACAAAATGCTGGAGTAACTCAGCAGGTCAGGCAGCATCTCAAGAGAGAAGGAATGGGGGACGTTTCAGGTCGAGACCCTTCTTCAGTCTATTTTTACTGGTCTGCTTTCCTAAGATATGTTACTTTTATAACATCAAAGACTCCAAAGACGTACAGGTATGTAGGTTAATTGGTTGGGTAAATGTAAATTAAAAAAAATTGTCCCTGGTGTGTGTAGGATAGTGTTAATGTGCGGGGATCACTGGGCGGCGCGGACTTGGTGGGCCAAAAAGGCCTGTTTCCGCGCTGTATCTGAATTATGAAAATAAATATGAAACATAGTTTTTAGTTTTAGTTTTAGAGATAGTGTGGAAACAAGTCCTTCAGCCCACCGCGTCCATGCCGACCATCGATCACCTGAACACGCCAGTCCCATGTTCATTCTCATCCACTCCCTCAACATTATAGGCAATTCACAGAGCTCAGGTAACCTAGAAACTGCACATCTTTGGGATGTGGGAGGAAACCGGAGCACCCGGAGGAAACCCACGCGGTCACAAGGAGAACGTGCAAACTCCACATCCAGCACCTGAGGCTAGGAATGAACTCAGGTCTCTGGCGCTGTGAGGCAGCAGCTCTACCCGCTGCGCCACAGTGTCGCCATGATGCTAATCGTAAATGTTCACATTCTTTGTCGTTGAACGGCAGGTTGATGAGAGACAAGCATTGGTGTTGATATTGGTTTACTGTTGTTGCATGTGCCAAGATACAGTGGGAAAATGTGTGGACTATGCAGTCAAATCATTCTATGAATGCAGAGTATCGTGTTACAGCATTATTGCATTATAGTGTACTTAAAAAAGTGCAAGGGTCTAAATGAGGCAGATTGGGAGATCGGGACTACACCCGTAGCTTATGAGAGGACTGATCAATTATCTCTTCTCAGCAGGGAAAGAGCTGTTCCTGAATCTGGTGGGATGCACTTTCAAGCTTTTGCATTTTTTGTTCAACAAGAGAAGGGAGAAGAGGGAGTGAGCAGGGAGCAAGTGGAGTAAGAAGATAACTGCAGATGCTGGTACAAATCGAAGGTATTTATTCACAAAATGCTGGGGTAACTCAGCAGGTCAGGCAGCATCTCAGGAGAGAAGGGATGGGCGACGTTTCGGATCGAGACCCTTCTTCAGACTGATGTCAGGGGGGTGGGACAAAGGAAGGATATAGGTGGAGGCAGGAAAATAGAGGGAGATCTGGGAAGGGGGAGGGGAAGAGAGGGACAGAGGAACTATCTAAAGTTGGAGAAGTCAATGATCATACCACTGGGCTGCAAACTGCCCAGGCGAAATATGAGGAGCAAGTGGTCCTTGATTATGCTGGTTGAAGTGTAGATGGAGTCATTGGGGAGGTGCGGTGTTGGGAGGGGAGGGGGTTGGGGAAGGGGAACCTGGTTTGTGCTAAAGATGTGACTACTTCCACAACTCTGCAATTTTTTGCCATCTTGGGCAGAGCTGTTGCCAAACCAACCAACAACCAAGTCCCAACAGCTTTCAACAGTCGCTGTGTTTAAGCTTCTGGGAAATTATGCACAGAAGGATTAAAGTAGGTAAAAGAACACGAAGTCTCAAACCTCAAAATGTGCTTTCTCTAGTGGGAGGTACAGTACATTTAGTTTGAATAAATTGGAAGCACCTTTGTGAAGCTGTGATGCCTCTCAAAAGAAGAAGGGTCTCGACCTGAATCATCGCCTTTTTCTTCTCTCCAGAGATAGACAATAGACAATAGGAGGAGGCCATTCGGCCCTTTGAGCCAGCACCACCATTCAATGTGATCATGGCTGATCATTCTCAATCAGTACCCCGTTCCTGCCTTCTCCCCATACCCCCTGACTCCGCTATCCTTAAGAGCTCTATCTAGCTCTCTCTTGAATGCATTCAGAGAATTGGCCTCCACTGCCTTCTGAGGCAGTGAATTCCACAGATTTAAAACTCTCTGACTGAAAAAGTTTTTCCTCATCTCCTTTCAAAATGGCCTACCCCTTATTCTTAAACTGTGGCCCCTGGTTCTGGACTCCCCCAACATTGGGAACATGTTTCCTGCCTCCAACGTGTCCAACCCCATTAATAATCTTATATGTTTCGATAAGATCCCCTCTCATCCTTCTAAATTCCAGTATATACAAGCCTAGCCGCTCCAATCTTTCAACATATGACAGTCCCGCCATTCCTGGAATTAACCGGAATGCTGTCTGACCCGCTGAGTTACTCCAGCTTTTTAGGCCCATGCTTCTCAATAGGATGTTTTTTTATAGTGCATTCGTGGAAGTTGCTAAGAGTCATTGGAGACATGCAAAACCTGTTGAGTCTTGTGGGGAAGTAGAGGTATTGGTGCGCTTTGCTGGCCATAGCTTCAATGTGGTCGGTCCAGGTCAGATTGCTGGCTATATTTTCATCACCCTAGGTTTATGATGCCTATGAACCCATAGTCAACAATCGAGCTCCACGCCAATGACATCTGTAGATCACCATAAGCCTTAATTTAAAACTGATTTAAATTCATTTAAAACTGAGGTGAGAAGAAACTTTTTCACGCAGAGAGCTGTGAATTTGTGGAATTCCCTGCCACAGAAGGCAGTGGTGGCCAATTCACTGGATGAATTTAAAAGAGAGTTAGATAGAGCTCTAGGGGCTAGTGGAATCAAGGGAGAAGGCAGGCACAGGTTACTGATTGTGGTTGATCAGCCATGATCACAATGAATGACGGTGCTGGTTCAAAGGGCCGAATGGCCTCCTCCTGCACCTATTTTCTATGTTTCTATGTTTCAACCAGGAAGAGAAGTTGTGAAAAATATGCCCAACTCCCAAGGCCAAGAAGCCAAAGTTCCCAAAGGTGCTGCCGATTCATGTAAATTAAATGTGCCTCCCACAAGAGGAGGACATTTTGAGGATTGAGACTGGGTGTTCCTTTATCCACTTTAATGTTTCTGTGCATCATTTCAATGAAGCTTGAACATAGCTACTACTGTTGACAGTTGTGGTCCATATGTATGTGAATAAAAATCATAGACGCACAGTGGCACAGCAGTAGAGTTGCTGCCTTACAGCGCCAGAGACCCGGGTTCAATCCTGACTACAGGTGCTATCTGTAAAAGATGGCGTTTCTACATTCTCTCTGTGACCAAGTGCCCTGGTTTCCTCCCACACTCCTGAAAAGTAGAATTGTGTAGATTAATTGGCTTCAGTAAAAATTGTTAAATTGTTCCTAGTGTGTAGGATAGTGTTAGTGTCTAGGGAGATTACTGGTCGGTGTGAACTCGGTGGGCCGAAGAGTCTGTTTCTCTAAAGTCTAAAGGAACAGAAGCATATGGGGCATGCTTTTGGGCAGCTCCACATTTCTAAAATCTCTTGCTCTTCATTAGATAGTATAAAAGATACACGGAGGCACATGGAGAATCCAAATCTTGTTTAAAATAAGTCTTTTATTGATATTCAGTGATGTGGTTTATTGACATAATGTGGTTGAAGCAGATACATTAGTGCCATTTAAAAGACTTTTGGATAGGCATATAACAGTATAACAGTATAACAGAGCTTTTTTGTCGTTCGGTACCGAAGTACCGAACGAAACTACATAGCAGTCATAGAAAAAAAGAACACAAGACACATAGCCCCAACACAAACGTCCATCACAGTGACTCCAAACACCCCCTCACTGTGATGGAGGCAACAAAACTTCCACTCTCTTCCCCACGCCCACGGACAGACAGCTCGTCCCCGACCGACCCGCACAGTCCCCGCAAGGGGATGGAAGTCCCCCCGGCCGAATCGCACCGGGCGCTGAAATGTCTCGCGGCCGAGCCGGGCGATGAAAGACCCCGCGACCAAGCCTTGCGCAGCTAAGTCCCGTGGTCGAGCCGCACCAGCGATGTAAAGTCCCGTAGCCGAGCCGCACCGGGCGATGTTAAGTCCCACAGCCGAGCCGGGCGATGTAAAGTCCCGTGGTCGAGCCGCACCAGCGATGTAAAGTCCCGCAGCCGAGCCGCACCGGGCGATGTTAAGTCCCGCAGCCGAGCCGCACCGGGCGATGTAAAGTCCCGCAGCCGAGCCGCACCGGGCGATGTAAAGTCCCGCAGCCGAGCCGCACCGGGCGATGTTAAGTCCCGCAGCCGAGCCGCACCAGCGATGAAAAGTCCCGTGGTCGAGCCGCACCAGCGATGTAAAGTCCCGCAGCCGAGCCGCACCGGGCGATGTTAAGTCCCGCGGCCGAGCTGCACCGGGCACTGTTAAGTCCAGCGGCCAAGCCGCACCGGGCGATGTAAAGTCCAGCGGCCGAGCCGCACCGGGCGATGTTAGGCCCCGCAGCCGAGCCGCACCCCGCGCCGTGAGGAAGAGAAAAGTTTCCCCCACCCCCCCCCCGCCATCCCCCACCCACACCACCACCCCCCACACATACACAACCAAAAAAAATACAAAAACCATCCCAACACCGACACACAACAAAAAAAAAGGAAAAAAGACGAACAGACTGCTAGCGAGCCGCTGCCGTTAGGCGCCGCCACTTCCGCATGCATATGAACATGCAGGGAATTGAGGGATATGGGTTATATGCAGGTAGATGAGTGAGACAATGTAGAGGGTAATAACTGACCTCTGATGAAATGAGCAGATGGATGTCAAATGGAATTTAATACAGAGCACTGTGAAGTGATAGGAGTTTGGTAGATAGAATCAGGAGGAGCAACGTAATCTAAATGGTTTAATTCTGAAAGGGTATATGAAAAGTGAGCCTTTGGGATCTAAACACAAAAAAGTATGAAGGTAGAAAATCAATCTGGAAAGTTATAATAAAAGCCGGTGAGTTTCTGAAGGTTCATTAATAAAGGAAGAGGTCTGGATGTTAACTCCAAAGAAGTGAGTTTCAATTCCCTGTAATTATTGCATTGGAGATGCTGGGAAATCACTGAGTTTCATTTACACCTGAATACACAGTCTGCAGGTGCTTTTGAACATTAATTTGATCGGTCCAGTGTCAGAATATTATGTAGGTGTCATGTGCATGTTGTGTGTGAGAGGGGTGTCAGTGTCATGGTGGAGGTAGGGCCTTTAGAGAGGAAAGATGACCAGGAGGACTAAAGTGGGCAGGAGATAGCTCTGACAGATACGATTAAGGAGAACCCAAAGAGATTTTATAAGGAGATCGAGGAGAAGAAAGTAACTAGAGAGAATAGGAATGCACAGAAACCAAAGTGGTCATCTATGTGTAGAGCCACAGGAGAGAGGAAAGGACCTCAATGTGTATATCTCCTCTGGTTTTACATGGAAAAAGACATGGAGACTGGCAAAGAAGGTATGTTATGCCTCTATTTAAGAAAAGCTGCAAGGGAAAGTCTGGGAACTATAGACTAGTGAGCCTCACATTTATGTGTAGGAAGGAACAGTGGTGCAGCGGTAGAGTTGCTGCCTTACAGCGAATGCAACGCCCGGAGACCCGGGTTCGACCCTGACTACGGGTGCTGTCTGTATGGAGTTTGTACGTTCTCCCCGTGATCTGCATGGGTTTTCTCCGAGATCTTCAGTTTCCTCCCACACTCCAAAGACGTACAGGTATGTAGGTTAATTGGCTTGGTAAATGTAAACATTGTTCCTAGTGTGTGTAGGATAGTGTTAATATGCGGGGATCACTGGGCGGCTTGGATCCGGTGGGCCGAAGGGCCTGTTCTCTAAACTAAACTAAGCTAAACTAAAACTAAACTAAGGAACTGCAGATGATGGTTTAAACCGAAGATAGACACAAAAGGCTAGAATAACTGAGTGGGACAGGCAGCATCTCTGGAGAGAAGGAATGGGTGACGTTTCGGGTCGAAATCCTTCTTCAGAAAAGCTGCCCAAGCTAAACGCAAATTGGAGGAACAGCATCTCATATTTCGCTGAGGTAGCTTAGTATGAATATTGGTATGAATGGTATGAATATTGTTTTCTCTAACTTCAAGTAACCCCAGCATTCCCTCTCTCTCTATCCCTCCCCCACCCAAGTCACACCACCTTCTCGTTTTCACCCAACAGTTTGCTTTATCATCGTGACTTTTTTGCATATCTTTCATTCATTGTTCTTTATCTCTCTACATCATAATAATAATAATAATAATAAGCATTTATTTTATATAGCGCCTTATCAGGTGCTCAAAGCGCTTTACATAAACAATCAAACATAAAAACAAACAGACAAACTATCCTAACGAAGAAGCGGCGAATAAACAATAGACAATAGACAATAGGTGCAGGAGTAGGCCATTCAGCCCTTCGAGCCAGCACCGCCATTCAATGCGATCATGGCTGATCACTCAATCAGTACCCCGTTCCTGCCTTCTCCCCATACCCCCTCACTCCGCTATCCTCAAGAGCTCTATCCAGCTCTCTCTTGAAAGCATCCAACGAACTGGCCTCCACTGCCTTCTGAGGTAGAGAATTCCACACCTTCACCACCCTCTGACTGAAAAAGTTCTTCCTCATCTCCGTTCTAAATGGCCTACCCCTTATTCTCAAACTGTGGCCCCTTGTTCTGGACTCCCCTAACATTGGGAACATGTTATCTGCCTCTAATGTGTCCAATCCCCTAATTATCTTATATGTTTCAATAAGATCCCCCCTCATCCTTCTAAATTCCAGTGTATACAAGCCCAATCGCTCCAGCCTTTCAACATACGACAGTCCCGCCATTCCGGGAATTAACCTAGTGAACCTACGCTGCACGCCCTCCATAGCAAGAATATCCTTCCTCAAATTTGGAGACCAAAACTGCACACAGTATTCCAGGTGCGGTCTCACCAGGGCCCGGTACAACTGTAGAAGGACCTCTTTGCTCCTATACTCAACTCCCCTTGTTACGAAGGCCAACATTCCATTGGCTTTCTCACGTCAGGGTCCGGCAGTAGAGAACAAAAAGCACAGGACACACAGATACAATTTTTACACAAACAGCCATCACAGTGATTGCTCTAGGCACACCCTCACTGTGATGGAAGGCAAAGTCTTATCTCCTCCTGATTTCTTCTCCCGTGGTGCCACGAGGTGATCGAGGCTCCCAACTTTTTGGGATCATCGTCTATATCTCTCGTTTCCCTTTCCCCTAAGTAGTCTACAGAAGGATCTCGGCCCCATACATCAACCATTCCTTCTCTCCAGAGATGCTGCCTGTCCTGCTGAGTTACTGCAGCTTTTTGCATCTAGCTTCACATCTATGGTATGTAAGTTATGGAAGAGGATTCTGAAGGATATGATATGTATTCATTTGGACTGACAGGCTGCTTAGGGATAGCACGATTTTGTATGACGAAGAATGAATCTGACAAATTTGATTGAGTTTTTAAAGACGTAATGAAGAAGGTTGACAAGAGCAAACACAAGGTTACACAAAAAACAAAATGCAATAACTCAGAAGGGTCAGGCAGTCTGACCAGCTGAGTTACTCCAGCTTTTTATGTCTGTCTTTGTTGTGGTAGGTAACTGTATAGTTACGGGTGCAGACTGGAGATTCTGCGGCAGCAGTCGAGACTCCAGGATGGTGCGTTGCCTCCCTGGTGCCAGGGTCCAGGATGTCTCGGAGCGACTGCATGACATCCTGGAGCAGGAGCAGCCGGAAGTCGTTCTTCATGTTGCAACAAATGATATAGGTAGAAAGAGGAAGGAGGTTCTGCAACATGAGTACAGGGAGTTGGGTAAAAGGCTAAAAAGCAGAACCTCCAGGGCAGTGTTCTCTGGATTGCTTCCAGTACCACGTGCTAGTGAGGGTAGGGACAGGAAGATAGGGGAAATGAATGTGTGGCTGAGGAATTGGTGCAGGGGCAGGGATTCAGATTTCTAAACTATTGAGATCTCTTCTGGGGCAGAGGTAACATGGACAAGAAAGGTGGATTGCATCTTAATTGGAGGGGTACCAACATCCTGGCAGGCTGGTTCGGGTGGGTTTAAACTAGATTGGCGATGGGATGGGATCTTATACAGGACTGAGGCAGCTGAGAGGTTAGAAGTTGGAGCGGAGGGTGATGAGAGAAAGTTTAGTGGAGAGAATAGGCAGGTTGATTAAGAAGGTTAAATCGTTGGGTATTAATAGTGAGGTTGCAAGATGGATTCAACAATGGCTGAATGGGAGATACCAGAGGGTAACGGTTGACAATTGTATGTCAGGTTGGAGGCCAGTGTCTAGTGGAGTGCCCCAAGGATCTGTGTTGGGTCCACTGTTGTTTGTCATTTACATTAATGATCTGGATGATGGTGTGGCAAATTGGATTAGTAAATATGCAGATGATACTAAGATAGGTGGAGTAGTTGATAGTGAGGTAGATTTTCAAAGTCTACAGAGAGACTTGGGCCTTTTGGAAGGGTGGGCTGAAAGATGGCAGATGGAGTTTAATGCTGATAAGTGTGAGGTGCTGCATTTTGGTAGGACAAATCAAAATAGGACGTACAGGGTAAATGGTAGGGAATTGAGGAATGCAGTGGAACAGAGGGATCTGGGAATAACTGTGCATTGTTCCCTGAAGGTGGAATCTCATGTGGATAGGGTGGTGAAGAAGGCGTTTGGTATGCTTGCCTTTATAAATCAGAGCATCGAGTATAGAAGTTGGGATGTAATGTTGAAATTGTACAGGGCATTGGTGAGGCCAAATCTGGAGTATGGTGTGCAGTTCTGGTCGCCAAATTATAGGAAGGATGTCGACAAAATGGAGAGGGCACAGAGGAGATTTACTAGAATGTTGCCTGGGTTTCAGCACTTAGGCTACAGAGAGAGGTTGAACAGGTTGGGTCTTTATTCTTTGGAGCGTAGAAGGTTGAGGGGGGACTTGATAGAGGTTTTTTAAATTTTGAGAGGGACGGACAGAGTTGACGTGGGTAGGCTTTTCCCTTTGAGAGTGGGGAAGATTCCAACAAGGGGACATAGCTTCAGAATTGAGGGACAAAGGTTTAGGGGTAACATGAGGGGGAACTTCTTTACTCAGAGGGTTGTGGCTGTATGGAATGGGCTTCCGGTGGAAGTGGTGGAGGCTGGCTCGATTTTATTATTTAAGAGTAAATTGGATAGGTATATGGATAAGAGGGGATTAGAGGGTTATGGTCTGAGTGCAGGTAGATGAGACTAGGTCAGGGAGAATGGTCGGCGTGGACTGGTAGGGCCGGACAGGCCTGTTTCCATGCTGTAGTTGTTATATGTTATATGTTAGAAAGGCAGGGAGCGAGGAAGGTGGGTTGGTTTAAACTGCACGTATTTTAATGCAAGGGGCCTGACGGGCAAGGCAGACGAGCTTAGGGCATGGATATGTACGTGTGACTGGGACGTTGTAGCCATTACAGAAACCTGCTTACAAGAGGGGCAGGACTGGCAGCGCAATGTTCCAGGGTACAGGTGCTTCAGGAGAGACAGGGGCCAGGGAAAAAGGGGAGGGAGTGTTGTGATATTGGTTAAGGAAGATGTCATGGCAGTGGTCAGGGGTGACATTACGGACAGTTCGTCTAGTAAATTTCCCCGGTGTGGGACGAATAAAGGAATATATTAGTGAGGCTATATGGGTGGAGCTGTGAAACAAGAAAGGGTGATCACCTTGTTGGGGATGTCCTGCAGGCCCCGAAATACTCAACGGGAATTAGAAGAACAAATGTGCCAGGAGATTGTAGGCAGTTGCAGGTCAAATAAGGGAGTCATAGTAGGAGATTTTAACTTTCCCAATATTGACTGCTATATTCTTGCTATTGAGGGCGTGCAGCGTAGGTTTACTAGGTTAATTCCCGGAATGGCGGGACGGTCATATGTTGAAAGACTGGAGCGACTAGGCTTGTATACACTGGAATTTAGAAGGATGAGAGGAGATCTTATCGAAACGTATAAGATTATTAAGGGGTTGGACACGTTAGAGGCAGGAAACATGTTCCCATTGTTGAGAATTCCAGAACAAGGGGCCACAGTTTAAGAATAAGGGGTAGGCCATTTAGAACGGAGATGAGGAAAAACTTTTTCAGTCAGAGAGTTGTGAATCTGTGGAATTCTCTGCCTCAGAAGGCAGTGGAGGCCAATTCTCTGAATGCATTCAAGAGAGAGCTAGATAGAGCTCTTAAGGATAGCGGAGTCAGGGGGTATGGGGAGAAGGCAGGAACGGGGTACTGATTGAGAATGATCAGCCATGATCACATTGAATGGCGGTGCTGGCTCGAAGGGCCGAATGGCCTCCTCCTGCACCTATTGTCTATTGACTGGGAATGTCATATTGCGAAAGGTTTAGAGGAGTGCAATTTGTCCAGGAAAGTTTCCCCCAGCAATGTGTAGAGGCCTCCATGTGGTAGAGAGGAACACTTGATCTCACCTTGCAAAATTGGTAGGGGCAAGTGGATGAATTGTTCATAGATGAGCCGTTTGGGACCAGCGACCATTGTTCTATTAGGCTTAAGATAGTTATGGATGGGGACAGGGCAGGACCATGAGTTAAATTCTAAAGATAGACACAAAATGCTGGAGTAACTCAGTGGGACTGGCAACATTTCTGGAGAGAAGGGATGGATGACATTTCGGGTCAAGACCCTTCTTCAGACTTTTGAATCTCTCCAGAGATGCTGCCTGTCCTGCTGAGTTACTCCAGCATTTTATGTTTATCTTCGGTGTAAACCAGCGCCTGCAGTTCCTTCCTACAGTTAAAATTCTAAATTGGGGCATGGCCAACTTTGAAGGTATAAGGCAGGAACTCGCTCAAGTTGAGTGGAGGAGATGATTTGCAGGAAAAGGAACGTCAGGAAAGTGGGATGTGTTTAAAAGAGTGCTGACAAGAGTCCAGGACATGAATGTTCCTGTTAAAGGTGTTGAATGGTAAATTTGTGGAATTCTCTGCCACAGAAGGTAGTGGAGGCCAATTCACTGGATGAGTTAGATAGAGCTCTAGGAGCTAGTGGAATCAAGGGATATGGGGAGAAGGCAGGCACAGGTTACTGATTGCGGAAGATCAGCCATGATCACAATGAATGGTGGTGCTGGCTTGAAGGGCCAAATGACCTCCTCCTGCACCTATTTTCTATGTTTCTATGTAGGTGAAAGACAAGGCAGGTGAGCATAAAGCTTGAATGATGAGGGAAATTGAGGCCTGGGGCAGGTGTCAACAGCTGGGATCAAGTGTATCCCTGGAGGTGTTTGGGGAACTGAGGAGTAAGAAAATCAGGAGCACCAAAAGGGTTCAGGAGATAGCTCTGGCAGTTAGCAATAAGGTTAATCGCAAGAGATTTTATGTAGATAAAGGAAAAAGGGTAATCAGAGAGAGAATGGGACCGCTCAGGAAGCAAAGTGGTCAAATCTGTGTGCTGCCACAGGAGATGGGCAAGATCCTCAACGAGTATTTCTCCTCTGTTTGGACCGTGGAGAAAGACTGGGGAACTTGGGGCAGTCAATGGAAGTGTCTTGAGAGCCGTCAATATTAGTCGTAGAGTTGCTGAGGGTCCTGATGCATATGAAGGTAGACAAATCTCCTGGGCCTGATGAAATATATCCAAGGACACTGTGGCAAGCTCAAGTGGAAATTGAAGGAGCAGTGGCTGAAATTTACAAGTCATCTTTAAATACAGGTGAGGTGCTGGAAGAGTGGAAGGGGGCAAACGTTGTGCCTCTATTCAAGAAGGGCTGCAGGGAAAAGGCTGGGAACTGAATATCTGTAGTCGGAAAATTGCTTGAGTATTCTAAGTGATAGGATAAACATGCATTTATATGGACAAGGGCTGATTAGGGACAGTCAATATTAGTTTGTACATGAGGTTGTGTCTCACGATTTTGATTTTGTTTTTTGAAGATGTGACCAAAGGTTGATGTGGGCAGAGCTGTAGACATTGCATATAAGGATTTCAGTAAGGCATTCAACAAGGTTCCCCATGGTAGGCTGACTGGAAAATTAGATCCCATGGGATCCAAGGAGGGATGGCCGAATGGATAAAAAAATTGGCTTCATGGAAGGAAATGGAGGGTGATGCGGAAAGTTGTTTATTGGACTGGAGGCCTGTGACTAGTGGTGTACCTCAGGGTTTGGTGCTGGGGCCATCGCTGTGACTAGTGATGTACCTCAGGGTTTGGTGCTGGACCCATCGCTGTGACTAGTGATGTACCTCAGGGTTTGGTGCTGGACCCATCGCTGTGACTAGTGATGTACCTCAGGGTTTGGTGCTGGACCCATCGCTATGACCAGTGATGTACCTCAGGGTTTGGTGCTGGACCCATCGCTGTGACTAGTGGTGTACCTCAGGGTTTGGTGCTGGACCCATCGCTGTGACTAGTGGTGTGCCTCAGGGTTTGGTGCTGGACCCATCGCTGTGACTAGTGGTGTGCCTCAGGGTTTGGTGCTGGGGCCATCGCTGTTTGGCATCTTTATTTGGATGATTTGGATAATAATATTCAAGATGTATTTGTACAGGTAAATTGATATAAAAGGTTTAGAGAGACATGGTCCAAACAGGGCAGGTGGGACCAGTGTAGATAGGGCATATTGGTCAGCATTGGCATATTGAGCCAAAGGGCCTGTTTCTGTGCTGTATGACTCTATGACAAAGTGCTGGAGTAATATCTAGCTGGAGTGCTGAATGTTTTGGGTCATGACCCTTCTGCACACTGGATGTGGTGGGGGGAGAAAAAAGGGGGCAGGACAGAGTCTGGCAGGTGTGAGGTGAGGGGGGTTTGTGATCGGCAGATGGTTGGACAAAGACCAGAGATGAAAAGTCAAAAGGTGGGAGATAAGGAGAAAAGCACATGACTAAATTGTGAACCCAGAAGGAATATAGGGGGAAAAGGCGAAGTGGGTGCCCATCCAGTTGGGGTACAGGGAAAAGTGGGGTGATTAAAGGAGGGAGGGGGGTTATTAGTAGGTTAGTTACCTATAATTGGAGAATACAATGTACATACTGATAGGTTGTAAGCTACCCAATTCTTCTGGTTTGCGTATGGCCTGACCCTGGCGATAGAAGAGGCCCAGGACACAAAGGACAGTATGGGAATATGAAGTTGAGTTAAAACGGTTAGCAACCAGGAGATCTAGCCCGCCTTGACAGACCGAGCAAGTGTTGCAGCAAAACAGTTGCCTAGTCCTTTACATCAGCGAGACCAAGCATAGACCAATAGACAATAGACAATAGGTGCAGGAGTAGGCCATTCAGCCCTTCGAGCCAGCACCGCCATTCAATGCGATCATGGCTGATCACTATCAATCAGTACCCCGTTCCTGCCTTCTCCCCATACCCCCTCACTCCGCTATCCTTAAGAGCTCTATCCAGCTCTCTCTTGAAAGCATCCAACGAACTGGCCTCCACTGCCTTCTGAGGCAGAGAATTCCACACCTTCACCACCCTCTGACTGAAAAAGTTCTTCCTCATCTCCGTTCTAAATGGCCTACCCCTTATTCTCAAACTGTGGCCCCTTGTTCTGGACTCCCCCAACATTGGGAACATGTTATCTGCCTCTAATGTGTCCAATCCCCTAATTATCTTATATGTTTCAATAAGATCCCCCCTCATCCTTCTAAATTCCAGTGTATACAAGCCCAATCGCTCCAGCCTTTCAACATACGACAGTCCCGCCATTCCGGGAATTAATCTAGTGAACCTACGCTGCACGCCCTCCATAGCAAGAATATCCTTCCTCAAATTTGGAGACCAAAACTGCACACAGTACTCCAGGTGCGGTCTCACCAGGGCCCGGTACAACTGTAGAAGGACCTCTTTGCTCCTATACTCAACTCCTCTTGTTACGAAGGCCAACATTCCATTGGCTTTCTTCACTGCCTGCTGAACCTGCATGCTTCCTTTCATTGACTGATGCACTAGGACACCCAGATCTCGTTGAACTCCCCCTCCTCCTAACTTGACACCATTCAGATAATAATCTGCCTTTCTATTCTTACTTCCAAAGTGAATAACCTCACACTTATCTACATTAAACTGCATCTGCCATGTATCCGCCCACTCACACAACCTGTCCAGGTCACCCTGCAGCCTTATTGCATCTTCCTCACAATTCACACTACCCCCCAACTTAGTATCATCTGCAAATTTGCTAATGGTACTTTTAATCCCTTCGTCTAAGTCATTAATGTATATCGTAAATAGCTGGGGTCCCAGCACCGAACCTTGCGGTACCCCACTGGTCACTGCCTGCCATTCCGAAAGGGACCCATTTATCCCCACTCTTTGCTTTCTGTCTGTTAACCAATTTTCTATCCATGTCAGTACCCTACCCCCAATACCATGTGCCCTAATTTTGCCCACTAATCTCCTATGTGGGACCTTGTCGAAGGCTTTCTGAAAGTCGAGGTACACCACATCCACTGACTCTCCCTTGTCAATTTTCCTAGTTACATCCTCAAAAAATTCCAGTAGACCAGGTGACCATTTTGCCAAAAACTTCCTTTACATCGGAGGATATAATAAATGTATTCAGAAATAGAGATTGATGAAGTATAGTTAGCTTGGTTTTGTGTCCGAAGATTGTGTTTTACAAATTTGATTGAGTTTCTTGAAGTGACCTAGAATGATGAGGGCAGGGCCATAGACTTCCTCTACATGTTCTTAAGCTCGGTTTTCGATTAGGTTCCACGTGGTAGGTTTAATCTCATGAGATTCCAGGAAATGTAGCAAACTGCTAGCTAACTAACTGTATACAGTGTGTATGAAGGAACTGCAGATGTTGGTTTACACCAAAGATAAACACAATGCTGGAGTAACTCAGCGGGTCAGGCAGCATCTCTGGAGAAAAGGAAAAGGTGATGTTTCGGGTCGAGACTCTCCTTGGGACTGAGTCAGGAGAATCGGGAGTCTGATGCATTACTAGGGCAAAAAACCCCGCAAACTTTGTGTAACGAAACACAGTCCATAGAAGTTCATTGAGATTAACGTTGTGTTCAAGAGCCTGATGGTTGTTGGGAACAAGTTATTCCTGAACCTGGAAGCCATGGTATTCAGGCTCCTGCACCATCTTCCAATGGTAGGAGAAAAATGAGGGTGGGGCCAAGATGATGAGAGTCTTTGATATTGATGTTGAGACAGCACGTCTAATAGATACATTTGATGGTGTGGAGGTCAGTAACTGTGATGAACCATTTGCGATTCAAAAAAAAGCATTTTGCTGATGAAATCATAAAAAGTGCCAAAATATATATTGTCATCATAACTTTAAATCCCTGCATTGGCCTGCTATTTCTACTATCTCTCGAGTGTTATAGATCTCAGCGATGCTCCAATGCAGAACACTACTTAGCATTTCAAATTTCCTAGCATATTCCGTCTTGCCTTCAGCCGATTGACCCCAAAGTCTGGTGTTCCTTTTCACCTCTGTGCCTTTAGAGCACTTTTTTAAAAAAACTTAGAATTTTGGTTGAACTAAACTCACAGCCTGGAGCTTGAGTAATCATGTTACATTTAACATTTTGGGATCTTATTTTACTAAAGGGGATAAACTATTTCACAATCTAGTTCAGATTACAGCAATAAATTAATCTAGCTCTCATGATTAATACAAGTTTGAAGCAGTCTGAAGAAGGGTCTCGACCCGAAACGTCACCCATTCCTTCTCTCCCGAGATGCTGCCTGACCTGCTGAGTTACTCCAGCATTTTGTGAATAAATACCTTCGATTTGTTCCAGCATCTGCAGTTATTTTCTTATAATACAAGTTTATGTATACCTGCCACAACAGACTGAGAGTGCTGAAAACCTGAGCAAAGCACAAAGTGCTGGAGGAACTCAGCAGATCAGGCAGCATTTGGAGGGAATGGAAATGTGACATTTCGGGTCAGTACCATTCGTTTCCATCACTTTGTGTTTTTGCAATATATACCCGACATACAATGAATTTTAGTTAAGGTCCATAAATATACAGATTTAGCACTCAATCCATATCTTCAATATATTTGAAGTAATGTGCATGCGAGTAGTGCTATCGCGGTTATTACTCACCTTTCAAAATCTACTTTTGGAAAATAAAGTTTTCCTTTGTTATTTATTTACCCAAGTTATTGGACTGTGTGGGGATAAAAAGATATACCAGTTGTCACCATATCACTGTGGAGGCTTCCCGAATAGTTAGAAAAACAAGGAGAATTAGAAAAATTAATCTCATTACATCGTAATAGGTTGTAAATGTAAAGACTATTTTCATCGAATAATTAAAAAATCGACGCTGATTATTACAACTATACGTGTTTTTAACGGCCATTCTGAGTTGAAGCAAGAGCTGGGAAAGGTTTTGACCTTCAGCCGAACCGCCGTCACCGCGAGCCACGTGACCGCGCCTGTGACTCGCCCCTGCGACGTCATCAGTGATTGCCACGAGTAAGTCCGCAGCACTCCTTTGCCATTTAGATCACATCCACGCTTAAAAATACGCCGATCCTCCAAAGGAAGCGAACTCGTCCAATTCCCCGCCGAAACAAATAACATAATCGTCGTTTAATCACTTCATTGCATTGCTCTCCTGAGGTTATTGGAATTAATCTGCAGCATTCGTGAGATTTGCCCCAAGGACTACTTTCCGGAAAGAAGGTCATCGTGGCTCTCCGCTTCCGGTGGAGTGGTGAGGCTGTGGCCGCCATTTTGAATGTGAGCTGCAGGCGCCGGGTTCCCCTGTTCGAGGAGCAGCCGCCCGACGACCCCTCCGGCTGGTAGGTGGCCCATCGTTCACCGTCCGTTAGGCTTCCCCACAGAAGGAACCGTCCGTTAGGCTTCCCTGAAACGGGTTCAATGGTGTGATCGAACCCACGCCGATACCCACTCTTGCTTTCCCCTCTCACCCTGCCTTGGTGTTGAAGTGTTTCCTTACTGCGAGGCTGGGCAGAGGCTGAGCAGCGAGGGCCTGCCGCTGTTGCTGCCACCGCTGCCGCTGCTGCTGGTGGTGGTGGTGCCGCTGCTGCCGCCACCCCCGCTGCCACTCGATTTGTTTATTTCCGCATCTGTCGATCTGTTTCTCTGCCACTTTCCCAAATATGAATGTTTTCAACCGCATTCTAAACACAATACCTGGATCTCCAGGTTGTATCGCACAACTTCTTCGCAGTGCGATGTTTGTCCTTCAAGGATAATTCCAGAGTAGTTTTACGTCGGAAATTTTTACGCTATCGAAGTCCCACTTGGTTGCATTTTTCTGAAAATGGTATGCCCAGAGTGAGTGGTTTCAGAGAATATCAGAGTGAATGGTCAAGATGCAGCCATAATAATACGGAGTGATCTGATTATTTTGAAAGATCTTTTATTGTAACTTATGTCTGCAGTTTTATTGAGAAAGTTTTAACTGTACAGTCAGATATATCAGATTCGGATATTTTTTGACTTGCAACAAATTATAGGATTATTACATGATTTTGGAAGAAGATGATTGATTCAATGAAATGCTGGCGGTTCTATGAGTCAAGAGAAGATTATAAACTATTATTGTGATAGTAAAACCAAAGCTTTTATCATAGTGACATTTATAGTTATTCTGAAGTGCAGGACACTGGCTTCACATTTTGGATCAAGAAATAATTTAAGGTCATAAAATTATATTGTGCTGTGCTATGGTAATTTAGCAAGTATAAGCCATTACACCATTGCTAACAGTAAAACTATCTTTAATGCTGTCTTTATCAAATTTATGTATAAAAATTAAAGAATGATTGTATAAAGTATTGTCAGATAGGTTAGATTGACTTTAAATGACATTCTTCATTGCAAATTTGTAACAAAATTGGTGTATTACAATGTTAAGGTATGAATTGTTTCTGTGCATCTGTTGACTTCCCCAGTTTGTTTGTAATCAGTTACTTGAATTCAGCTAGGTTATTATTATTCCAATTATTAAATATTTCATAGCAGTCACAATTTTATGTGAACACTCCATGTGTGCTAATTCAGAAGTGACAGTTACATGCAGGGAACTTGTGAATTTATCTATTATTACTTTGATTTTACTATTGCTATTTTATTTTAGATATTGACCTGTTTCCTGCTGGATTGTCTTGAATAATATACAGGTCAGAGTGCAAAATACATTTTTTTAAATAGAAGATAAGTAGTTTTTCTTATTTATTAAAATTAGTATATAGTTAGAACGTTACTGGAGAGTATTCGGAGGGATAGGCTATACAGGCATCTAGATGGACAAGGGCTGATTAGGCCAAGTCAGTAGGTTAGATCGCATGGGATCCAAGGAGAGACCCAAAGACGTACTCCAAATACGTACAGGTATGTAGGTTAATTGACTGGGTAAATGTAAAAATTGTCCCTAGTGGGTGTAGGATAGTGTTAATGTGCGGGGATCGCTGGGCGGCGCGGACTTGGTGGGCCGAAAAGGCCTGTTTCCGCGCTGTATATACATGATATGATATGAGAGAATGGATAGCAAATTGGCTACATGGAAGGAAGCAGAGGGTGACGCTGGAAGGTTGCTTCTCGGACTGGAGGCCTGTGACTAGTGGTGTGCCTCAGGGTTCGGTGCTGTTAGTTTGTCATTTATATCAATGATTTGGATGAGAACATACATGGCAAGATCGGGAAGTTTGATGATACAAAGGTGGGTGGATCTGCAGATAGTTAAGATGGTTGTGAAAAATTGCAGTAGGATCTTGATCGATTGGCCAGGTGGACCGAGGTATGCTTAATGGAATTTAATACAGAGAAATTTGAGTTGTTGCATTTTAGGTAGTCGAACATTGGCAGGATCTACACAGTAGGGCTCTGGGGAGTGTTGTAGAGCAGAAAGATCTAGGAGTGCAGGTGCATGGTTCCTTGAAGGTGGAGTCGTAGGTAGATAGGGTGGTCAAAAAGGCTTTTGGCACATTGGCCATTAGTCAGTCAGAGAATTGAGTAAAGCAGTTGGGAGGTCATATTGCAGTTGGTAAAGACATTGGTAAGGCTGCATTTGGAGTATTGTGTTCAGTTCTGGGCACCATGTTATAGGAAAGATTTTGTCAAACTGGAAAGGATAGAGAGAAGATTTACGAGGATGTTGCCAGGACTAGATGGTCTTGAGTTATAGGGAGAAATTGAGTAGGCTGGGACTCTATTCCTTGGAGGGCAAGAGGATGAGGGGTGATCTGATAAAGATGTATAAAATTATGAGAGGAATAGATTGGGTAGATGCAGAGCCTGTTGCCCAGAGTAGCTGAATTGAGGCCCAGAAGACATAGGTTTAAGGTGAAGGGGAAAAGATTTAACAGGAATCTGAGGGGTAACTTATTCACACAAAGGGTGGTGGGGATATGGAATAAGCTACCAGATGAGGTAGTTGAGGCAGGGACTATCCCAACATTTAAGAAACAGTTAGACAGGTACCTGGATAGGACAGGTTTGGAGGGATATGGGCCAAAAATGGGCTGGTTGGACCTGTGTAGCTGGGACATGTTGGTTGGTGTTGGCAAGTTTCCATGCTGTATCACCCTTTGACTTAATCTAGTTGTTTCCCTTCGGTAAGGCAACCCGATGAATCAGTGTTTTGGGAGCATTTGAAACATCGTCAAATTAATTGTAGAGAAGAAAAGACATTGCTGGAGAGTAACTCATTGGATCAGGCAGTATCTCTGGTGAACATGGATAGGCAACATATTGGGTCAGGGGCCTTCTGCAGATCCTTCAGACAACAATATGTTGTCTATCCATGTTCGCCAGAGATGCTGCATGACCTGCTGAGTTGCTCCAGCACTTATTCTTTTTTTTCCCACCATGATGAATTTGTGACAATGTTTGAAGTTTAATACAGGCCATTAGGTCCAAATCTTATTGGCTACAGACTTCTACATTTTCCAACAAACAAAAAGAATCACACATGATAGATTAAAGAGTGTAAGAAAATAACTGCAGATGCTGGTACAAAGCGAAGGTATTTATTCACAAAATGCTGGAGTAACTCAGCAGGTCAGGCAGCATCTCAGGACCTTCTCGCCTTCTCACCTTCTCTCTTGAGATGCTGCCTGACATCATCATCATCATCATCATCATATATATACAGCCGGAAACAGGCCTTTTCGGCCCACCAAGTCCGTGCCGCCCAGCGATCCCCGTACATTAACACTATCCTACACCCACCAGGGACAATTTTTACATTTTACCCAGCCAATTAACCTACATACCTGTACGTCTTTGGAGTGTGGGAAGAAACCGAAGATCTCGGAGAAAACCCACGCAGGTCACGGGGAGAACGTACAAACTCCTTACAGTGCAGCACCCGTAGTCAGGATCGAACCTGAGTCTCCGGCGATGCATTCGCTGTAAAGCAGCAACTCTACCGCTGCGCTACCGTGCTGCTGACCTGAGTTACTCCAGCATTTTGTGAATAAACACATGATAGATTATTTGTTTCTATAAGATATTAAAGGTGCTATAGAAATACGAGTTTGTTGTCTTTTGACAAAGAACACCTATAAATCTCAATGTACAGTCAGAGCACACGAGAAAGAATAAAATAGGAGTAGGCCACCAGGCCTTCATGCTTGCCCCACCATTTAATACAATTATGGCAGTTCTTTGCTGGTTTAATTGCTCGTTTGCTCCATTTCCTCATACCCCTCTTCCTTGATCTCTCAAATATTTATCTCCCTACGTTTTAAATATTTAGCATCTGCCAAAGCAGAAAATTCCAGAAATTCAGCCTCTGGGAGACTTAATTTTAATGTACACTGGTTATAAATGATCGGTTCCATATCTTGTAATTATGTCCCCTTGTTCAAGCCTGTCCCACCTGTGAAAACATCCCCACTAGAATCTTGCATGTTTGAATAAGATCACCCCTCATTCTTCTAAACTTTACAAAATACACGATAGGACAACACTCTTATCCAGGAACTGGAATGGAGAATCTCTACTTTACTGCCTCCAATGTTACCATATCTTTTGGATAAGAGGACCAAAACTGTAGACTGTATTCCAGGATGCCAACACCCTAGGCAATTGCGCTCATGTTGCAATGAATGTTAAAATGCTATTTACCCCAACTAGTTGGGCTTGCTCACTAACTTTTTGTGAATCATGTACCAGAACACTACATTCCCTCTGTACTTTACTCAGTTTTCTCTCTCTATGACGGTGATCTGTCACTTAAATTTTGGTAAATGTGTTGATAAATCCTAATTAGAAGACCAGAGTTTGAGTGGCTGCAAATAATATTTTGTAATAGTGGGTGAATGTACATAAATCTCAGCACAGTACATGCAATAATTTGATTAAATAATTTGATTAAATAACTTGACAGGATAGATTTGGTTCTCATAATCTTTTCGTAGTGCTCCCACTTATTTTGAACCCTTCCCAATAAATTTGACGAGTCATATTAATGTAGTAATGGCAGGTTAACTTATTTTGTTGTCGCCTACAAGATTGCTATTAAATCACTACTGTAATACTATTGCCCCCTGGGTCTTTAATATCCACATGAACAATTTTTTTGTTAACCTTTCCACCTGGCATAGTTATCAAGAATTTTCAGTTTGTTGCTAAATATTGTGGAAGATTGTTAAAAGCTAAATAGTGCAGGAGATTCTTTGGAATACGCTGCCTGTGCAAAAATCGAGACAAGTACAATAACATTTAAAAGACACCTGCTCTTAAATATTTATCATTATTTCAACTTAGAGTACATGTATCAAGGTATTTATAATATAGCTCATGATGCAGCTCAAAGTTTTGTTGGAAGGAATTAGTAGATAGAAAAACAGAATGACAGGTCATTGACGACTATATCCAGTATTTTCTGACATCCAAAAGAGGTGTTATAGGTGCAATAATTTTGATGATCTGACATTTTGTGTACTTTGTTAGTGTATTAATAATGGAGAAATATTGAAAAGAATAGTTGTTTCTATATTAAGCTTTTGTAAAAATTATTAGATGGGGCTTAAATATTATAGTCAATTGGATTCACCTGTAATTTTAAACAAATTATTATTGGTTGTATAACCTGGATCGCATTTTGTTTGAAGTATGGAAGACTGTTGTGAACTGAATAAGGAGTTTACAGAATTCAAGAACATGGGTTCAGAAAAACTCGTTGCTCTGGGTTTGGGTTTACTCTTGTCACACGCACGACAAACATATTTGTTTTGTGTGCTATCCAATCAAATCATACACCATACAATAAAATACAACCTGATTTATCTCGGAAGGAAATTGGTTTGCCATCAGTCAAGATATAGTTACAAGGCATTGAAAGTGTCATGTGCATTATAATAATGAAATTTAAGTGACGGGTTATTGCACAGCGCATATATAATATTGCACAAACATGAAATTAAATTATCGAGTGGAAAAGTCCAAGATGATGGATGTGTGGGTGGGGGGTCAGTCTACCCCATGACAGAAGTGGGCATTGTACAGTTTGATAGCCACACAGTAAAAGGATCTCCTGTGGTATTCTGTGCTGCACCTTGGCGGGATCAAAGGATCAGTCTGTTGCTGAAGGTGCTCCTCAGGTTGGCCAGTGTATCATGGAGGGAGTGAGAGGTATTGTCCAATATGCTCCGCAGTTTGAGGAGCATCCTCCTTTCCGAAACCAAACACATTTTTCAAAAAAAGTCTGGAAGTTGTTATGCCTATGGGAAGTAGAAACTACTGTATCCAGGGAATTGTAGGCCAGTGAGCCTCGGGTCAGTGGTAGGGAAGCTATTGGAGAAGATTATTAGCAATAGGATTTACTCTCATTCGGAAGAAAATGGGTTAATTAGAGACAGTCAACATGGCTTTGTATAACGGAGGTCATACTAACTTAATTAAGTTTTTGAGGAGGTAGCGAAGGTGATCGATGAGGATAGGCATGGATTTTAGTAAGGCACTTGATAAAGTTCCCCAGGGGAGGCTGATCCAGAAGATTAAAATGCACAGAATTAACAATGACAGCCGTATAGATTCAGAACGGTCTTGCTGATAGACAGGGTTATGGAATGACATTATTCAGGCTGAGATTAGAACGGAGATGAGGAAGAACTTTTTCAGTCAGAGAGTGGTGAAGGTGTGGAATTCTCTGCCTCAGAAGGCAGTGGAGGCCAGTTCATTGGATGCTTTCAAGAGAGAGCTGGATAGAGCTCTTAAGGATAGCGGAGTGAGGGGGTATGGGGAGAAGGCAGGAACGGGGTACTGATTGAGAGTGATCAGCCATGATCGCATTGAATGGCGGTGCTGGCTCGAAGGGCTGAATGGCCTACTCCTGCACCTATTGTCTATTGAGATATGTGACCTGTGGAGTTCTACCAGGATCTGTGCTGAGACCACTGCTGATTGTGGTATATAATATAGTCTGAAGAAGGGGTTTGACCTGAAACTTCACCCATTCCTTCTCTCCGGAAATGCTGCCTGTCCAGCTGAGTTACTCCAGCATTTTGTGTCTACGATTTAAACCAGCATCTGCAGTTCTTTCCTACACAGTATATATTAATGACTTGGGTGTAAACATAGACTAGTTGGTTAGTAAGTTTGCAGATGATACCAAGATTGCTAGAGTTGCGGACTGAGGAAGGCTGACATAGTATTCGGTTGAATATAGATCAGCAATAGAAATGGCAGACTGAGTTTAATCTGAGCAAGTGTGAGGTGTTGCACTTTCGGACATAGCTTTAAGGTGAGTGGTAAAGTTCAAAGATGTGCAAAGTACATTTTTTTATACAGTGAGCTTTGAGTGCCTGCAATGCTGGGGGTAGTGGATGACGCAGATACGTTAGTGCTATTTAAAAATGTATGGCCTATTCAAGGCTCCCCAAAGATAGGCTGTCCACCAAAACTGCAGAGTATGACAGAATCCTTCCACATCAACACGAAGGGGACAGTGCAGTTCAATGGCAGCTTCTCGGAGCCCTTTGACATCCGCAGTGGCGTCAAACAAGGCTGCGTTCTCGCTCCCACACTATTTGGGATTTTCTTCACTCTGCTCCTGAAACATGCCTTCGGCACCATAACAGAGGGGATCTACCTGCGTACTAGATCAGATTGCAGGCTGTTCAACCTCACCCGCCTCCGAGCCAAGACAAAACTACGTGAAGCTCTCATCAGAGACGTGTTGTTCGCCGATGACGCAGCAGTTGTGTCCCACACTCAGCAGGAACTACAGTCAGTGATGGACCGCTTCTATCGGGCCTGCAAGGACTTCGGGTGACCATCAGACTGAAGAAGAAGACAGAGAGTGGTGAGTCTGTGGAATTCTCTGCCACAGAAGGTAGTTGAGGCCAGTTCATTGGCTATATTTAAGAGGGAGTTAGATGCGGCCCTTGTGGCTAAAGGGATCAGGGTGTATGGAGAGAAGGTAGGTACAGGTTACTGAGCTGGATGATCAGCCATGATCATATTGAATGGCGGTGCAGGCTCGAAGGGCCGAATGGCCTACTCCTGCACCTATTTTCTATGTCCTGGGGCGGGATACAGAGGCACCGCCTGTCATCACCATCGACGGCTATGAACTCAATGCCGTCCATCTGTTCACGTACCTCGGCTCCATCACCGACAACCTCTCCTTGGTCACAGAGATTGACAAGAGGATCGGGAAGGCAGGTACAACTCTCGCTCGCCTCACAACTCGAGTATGGACCAATCCAAAGCTGACAATGAAGACAAATATAGCAGTCTACAATGCCTGTGTCAACAGCATGCTGCTGTACGGCAGTGAGACATGGACTACATATGCCAGACTGGAGAGAAGACTCAATACCTTCCACCTTGGAAGCATCCACCGTATCCTGGGTATATCCTGGCAAGACAGTGTCCAAAGCCGAGATTCTGTCTCGCGCTGGCCTTCCGATTATATACACTCTACTCAGGCAGCGCAGGCTGCGATGGCTGGGCCATGTCCACCGCATGGAGGATGGCAATATTCCAAAAGACATCCTCTATGGAGAGCTGACATCTGGGAGGGGAACCATTGGCCGCCCCCAGCTACATTACAAGGACGTCTGCAAGAGGGATTTGAAGGCGCTCGACATCGATGTGGAGTCCTGGGAGAGCCTTGCAGCTGACCGTACGAGGTGGAGAGGTACCCTGAACCAACACCTCAAAACGGGGGAAGAGAAACTGATGAACGCAGCGGCAGACAAGCGGGCACGCAGAAAGGAGCGCAGCAACTTCAACAGACCAGAGACCACATGTGACCTTTGCGACAGACACTGTCATTCTCGCATTGGTCTCTTCAGCCACAAGCGACGTTGCTCTAGCCGAGGTGTGGAGCAATCAGCCAACTAGGATGCATCACCCATGGGCAGCCATGACCGAGGGGGCCTAAGAAGGCTTGAAGCATACGGTTTTGTATGGAATGAAGGGATATTGACTACGTGAAGGTTTTGGCATTATATCCAGCACAGGCATTGTGAGCCAAAGGGCCTGTTCTTGTGTTGTATGTTCTAAGTCACAAAATTTTAACAATCGACAGTGCAAATGTATCGTTATTTATGCTTTATAGCTCATGATATAGTTCAAAATAAGTTTGGAAGATATTTAATTTGAAATTTATTATTATACATTACCTTTCGAACAATTCCACGGAATCGTACAGCATGGAAGCGGTCCATGCAGCCCACCGTATCACACTGACCAGTAAGTGCCCATCTATATTAATCATCTAACTCTTGCCTTGTAGTCTTCCATCCCAGGTTATTCAAGAGCTTGTCTGGACACTTCTAAAACGTGACTGTGGTGCCACCACTCAGGCAGTATATTCCAAGCACTGGACCTGGACCCTTCAGATCACCTCTGCATCTCTTGCTCCTTACCATAAATCTGATAAGAGGAAAAGTTTCTTGCAATCAGTCCTATCAAATACCTTCCATTTTATCTACCTCAGTCATGTCCCCTCTTAACCTCTTCTGCTCTAGTCTCGCCTCATAACTGAAATGCTCTATCCAGGTCAACATCCTGATGAATATCTGCTGCACCCTCTCCAGTGCAATTAGATATTTCTGCTTCTCACAGTTCTGCAAATTTTTCCTCTATTGTCCTCACTCATCACATTCTATTTATGCTTCCTTCAGACAGGTCAGCTGTAAATTACACATTCATTAATCTCACAGATTTGTATTTATTTCAACCAGCACCACCTTACAGGCATCCCCATATTCTTTCTATTCCTCTGCAATTCAGCAAATTCCTTGCTCTGATAAAGATCACGAGCAGGTCTTTCCAAAATGTCAACTACCTGTTTATCAAACTGATCGTGCAAATTCAATTTGAATTTTGCACCTCTGTGCCATCCCTCTTCTGCAAGTACACAGGTTTGATTGCTTTCATCTTACCTGACCATCCTTGAGTAAGTGACAACGTGGTGAAGATACTTCCACAGTGCGGTTGGGTGGAAAGCTGTAGACTTGTGACCCAGTGATTTTTAAGGCAGAGATGGATAGGGATAGAGAGAGGGAATGCCGGGGCTACCTGAAGAGAGAGAAATCAATATACCGCTGAGATGCAAGCTGCCCAAGCAAAATATGAGACACTGTTCCTCCAATTTGCGAATAGCCTCACCTGACAATGGAGGAGACCGAGGACAGAAAGGTCTGTGTAGGAATGGGAAGGAGAATTAAAGTGTCCAGCAATCGGGAGATCAGATTGGTTCAGTCGGGCTGAGCGAAGGTGTTCCGCGAAACGATTGCCCAGTCTGTGTTTGGTCTCACCGGTGTACGAGTCCACATCTTGAACAACAGATACAGTAGATGAGGTTGGAGGAGGTGCAAGTGAACCTCTGCCTAAACTGAAAGGACTGTTGGGGTCCGGAGGCTGCCTTCCCCGCCACATGGAGCACCGGTTTCCTACGCCCCGCTAGAAGGTAGGCTGTCCCCATGCCACCCCCAGCTTGCACCGGTTTCCTACGCCCCGCTAGAACGCAAGCTGTCCCCACGCCACCCCCAGCTTGCATCACCTCTCTGGACAGACCTTCTGCCGGCTCATGCAGCTTCCTCGGCTGCTTTCAGACTCTTCTTGCCATTACCACTGCTGATCCTTACCTGCACGCTGTTCACCAGAGGGCCGTGACCATTGACTCTGCCGATCCTCTCCTCTGGCCGCCAGCAACCCAGGGCCGCCAACTCACCTGGTTTCCAGGCTCAGTTCCAGACCTCGAGTCTGAAGTCTCAACCCAAAATGTCACCTATCCATGTTCTCCAGATATGCTCTCTGACCTGCTGAGTTACTCCAGCACTGTGTCCTTTTGTATATTAACTAGCAACTATAGTTGTTTGTTTCTACTGCTTATGCAGTGATAATACCTTGCGTGGTTATAGTGGACAATGGGCAATAATAGACACCCCCTTCCCGTATGGGCTGTTATACCAAGGATTTACTATACAGATGCTCCTCAACTTACGATGCTTCAACTTACGATATTTTGACTACGATGGTGCAAAAGCCGGGCAGCTCACTTCTGGTTACGTGATCAGGTGTATTAAATGCATTTTCGACATGGTATTTTCGGTTTACGGTGGGTTATCGTAACGTAACTCCATCGTAAGTCAAGGAATGAATGAATGAATAAGTTTATTGGCCAAGTATGTGCATATACAAGGTATGTGCCTTGGTGCTCCACTCACAAATGACAACACAAACATACAGTTAACAATTAAGAATAAAGCATAAACACATCAAAACAATAAGGATACAACATTACGGTCTCCACATGTGGGTGAAAATAAACCAGAGTAAAAAAGAGACTACAGACTTTGGTTATTGAGTAGAACTATTACTCGTGGAAAAAAGCTGTTTTTATGTCTGGCTGTGGCTGCTTTGACAGTCCGGGGTCGCCTTCCAGAGGGAAGTGCCTCAAAGAGTTTGTGGCCAGGGTGAGAGGGGTCAGAGATGATCTTGCCCGCTCACTTCCTGGGCCTTGCAGTGTACAGTTCGTCAATGCGGGGAAGGTTGCAGCCAATAAGCACCTGTATATAAAATATTAAGAGGCATGGCTCTTAATAGTCAAAAACCTTTACCCAGGGTGGAAAGGTCCAATATTAGACGGCATAGCTGTAAGGTAAGTTTAATAGAGATTTCCCCCCCCCCCCCCGAGTAGTAGGGCCCGGATGCATTACCGCGGTGGTGGTGGAGGCAGATACGATAGTAACGTTCAAGAGGCTTTAAGTGCAGGGAATAGAGGATATGGATCTTGTGCATGCAGATGAGATCAGTTTAACTTGTCATCATGATGGCACAAACACTGTGGGCTGAAGGGCTCATTCCTGTGCTGTACTGTTCTGTGTTCTCATCATCTAGGCAAATGTTGATCATTATCAAGAGATTGTTGACTCTCGCATACTGGAGACAAGAAATGGTCAATGCTGAAATCTTGAGCAAAAAACTGCTGCAGAAAGTTAGTAGGTCAGTCTGCATTTGTGGAGGGGATGGACAGATGGGGTTCGTGTTAGGGCCCTTCATACTGGAGACGATTATTGGGTGGCATTGAGAGGCATGAATGTTACTTGCAATTTATCAGACCAAGCTGCAACAATCTTGAGGTTATACAACACAGAAATAGGCCCTTCAGCCCCACCAATCTTTATCCTGGCCATCAAATATCCGTAGCACTTTTAGTCCTTATCACTTTTATACCGTTAATTCAAGGTTTTTAAAAAAATCTCGTGTAAATGCCCAATTCCTATAATGCATTCCAGATTGCAGACACCCCATGAGTGGGAATATTTTCCCTCTGATCCCCTCTAATCTTATTTCTCATCTTAAACTCTAACTGGTTTTAGACGGGTGTTTTTGCAATCTATAGATGTCATAATTTTGTGTATGAGGTGTCTCATTTGCGACCTCCACTTTAAGGAGAATAAGCCCATTTTATTTTAATCTCTTCTTACAACTGAAACGACTGATCTGTTATCATCCTGGTAAATCTCCTCTGTTATCAATTAGAATTTGTCAAATTATTAAACAAAATTAATTAGGTTTACCCACCATTCAGCTTTCCCAAATGAATGGCCAGTCAACCGAGTACAATTATTGTAAACAAATGACTAAAATTAATGGAAGTGGTGAATGTAATTCTGTAATTATTTTTTCCCCTTAACTGTTGTGAAAGCTGTCTCCTAGTCCCCTGCGTGTACCATATCTTACCACTTCAATGTTATCTGGTACCATAGAAGTTTGGCCATTTTGGAATCACTGGCACAGATGGCACCATTTCTCTGCTCACTTAATTTACCCTGGTTTGGCTCATAAGTGTATAAATATAAATGGGAAATTAAGGTCATTACTCTGGTTCATTTCATAGTGCATTTCACATCTCTCTATTTTGGGTGAGGGTGACAACCTTTTGTGCATTATATGAATCCAACAGTGGAAGTCTGTCCCCTGATTTCCAGTGGGTCTTTTTTACTAGCACTTGATAACAGCACTTTGTTTAATGGTACCGTTAGGTCAACAACTGTCACACTCATCTTTTGCCTGAAATACAGTACTTTTGCTGAATGATATTTGGAGGTGAGTAGTTTGAATAGAACTATCACATAGAAGCATCAATGTGAAAGTTATTGACTAAATGAGTAGATTATTATAGACAGTGCTTGTTAGTCGACCATATCTGGCACCTTTTGAAAGCATTTAAACTCAGTCCTATCACTCAACTTTTCTGGCAATCAGAAATGTGCCTAATGACTAGTATTGCAACCCTTCCACGCGATATAATTCTGGTCACTCATGTATTGTTTCAATGCTGAATGCAAATGTGATAATTCACAAATTTGGAACATTTCTCTATTTTGGGTCAAAATTAAATTTCATCCTATCAGATATATAATCATTGCCCTGTGGCGCGTCGGTAGAGGCCCGAAATAAAGGCAAGGAGCCAGGTATTTTGGGGGCGTTATGGTTTATTACACGGTTATCAGACGGGTCGAGTCTGCCGGAATGGCTTCGCGCCCAAAACCTTGTCCTTATATATGTAGTACCGGACCGCCCCCCTGGACTGGTCCATTTCCGTGCCGAGGGGTCGGTAGTGGTATGGCCCGGCCCTTGGGAGGCACGAAGCGCACTGGTGGTCGCACAACCCGACCGGACCGCGTACGGTAATCGGTCGACAGAGGGGCCGGCGGAGGCACAGTTGGAGGGACAGGTGGTGGGACCCGCAAAGGTGGGCGACCTCGTGGCCGAGGCTGGGCAACCCGCACCAGTTGGTCAATGTCTAAGTGGGCCGGCTTCAGGCGGTCAATTGACACTGCCTCCGGCCGGTCCCCCATGTCCAAGACAAAACTTGTCTGTCCGTGCTCCAGCACCCGGAACCGCCCTCATCCACCCTACAGCGCCTCTGAGAGCGAGTTGGCAAGCTCGCACCCGTGCCGACGTCCCGCCATGGGACATTCCGCCCTTACGTGCCATCGGCCCTCCGGGACTGCGCCTTTGTGTTCCTGCGCCGTGACGCCCACCGGACGCCACTCCAGAGGCCGTATGAGGGCCCGTACCGGGTGCTGGAGCACGGACAGACAACCTTTGTCTTGGACATGGGGGGCCAGCCGGAGGCAGTGTCAATTGACCGCCTGAAGCCGGCCCACTTAGACATTGACCAACCGGTGCGGGTTGCCCAGCCTCGGCCACGAGGTCGCCCACCTTTGCGGGTCCCACCACCTGTCCTTCCAACTGTGCCTCCGCCGGCCCCTCTGTCGACCGATTACCGTACGCGGTCCGGTCGGGTTGTGCGCCCACCAGTGCGCTTCGTGCCTCCGGTTCTGGGGGGGGGGGTCCTGTGGCGGCTCCCAAGGGTCGGGCCATACCACTACCGACCCCTCGGCACGGAAATGGACCAGTCCAGGGGGGCGGTCCGGTACTACATATATAAGGACAAGGTTTTGGGCGCGAAGCCATTCCGGCAGACTCGACCCGTCTGATAACCGTGTAATAAACCATAACGCCCCCAAAATACCTGGCTCCTTGCCTTTATTTCGGGCCTCTACCGACGCGCCATAGCCCGAATATATTGTTATTGGTAACTATTTCTCAGTTCCATAGAATTTTCAAATCCTCCCCTAACTTAATCATTTATGCTTAGGAGTTTAACACCGTAATTAGTTTCAAATCTATATAAACATAGCACAAAAAGTAAGGAAATTTGTGTTTGGTAGATTATTTCTTTGTTGTAACAATGCTTCTTGGCAATAAATCTTATACCGTTGGAAAGCCTGTTTATTTCCCTTTTAAATGGTGCCACATTTGTAAGGAACATGCATTTGTGGGATGAGCAGCAGAGCTGAGTATGTGGGTTGCGCCCATGAAAAATCTGCCAAATCTTCTCTGCCAATGCCAAACAGCTTATTCTGCCATTGACTCTTGTTCGGTGTTGTTTGGTAGATTGGATGATTGAAGCCTGAAGAAACAAGACATATTGGCAATTTAACAATTTATTCATTTAATAAACAGGAGCCTCAGTAGCGTGTGGAAGAACCATACACAGCCACAACAGCCTGGCACCTCCTCCTCATGCTGGTCACCAGCCTGGTCACACACTGTTGTGGGATGGCATCCCATTCTTCAACCAGCATTTGTCGCAAGTCAGCCAACGTGGTTGTGTTGGTCACTCTGGCACGAACAGCACGCCCAAGCTGATTCCACAAGTGTTCAATGGGGTTGAGGTCAGGACTGCTGGCAGGCCGTTCCATCCTCTCCACTCCCAAATTCTGGAGGTAGTCTCTGAGAAACCCTGCTCTGTGGGGGCGAGCATTGTCATCTTGGAGGATAGAGTTCGGTCCCAGACTGTTGAGATATGGGATTGCCACTGGTTGCAGAATCTCATCTCGATATCTCTGCATTGAGATTGCCTCCAATGATGACAAGCCTCGTTTTTCCAGTGAGGGAGATGCCGCCCCAGACCATCACACTGCCTCCACCAAAAGATGTTACTCTATCGTTGTAGCAATCAGCATAGCGTTCTCCGCGTCTTCTCCACACTTTGACCCTATGATCCAACTGCCGTTGGCAGAATCTGGACTCATCGCTGAACATAACGTTCCTCCACATGTTCAGGTTCCAGTGCACGTGTTGCCGACACCAGCGCAAACGGGCCTGATGGTGAAGGGCAGTCATGGCAGGCCTATGAGACCGGAGATCGGCTGCGTGCAGTCTGTTCCGAATTATCTGGGCAGAGAGCCGTCGGCCATATCGTCCTGCAAACCTTGACTGCAAATCTGTAGAAGACAGCCTACGGTTCCTAAGTGCTGACAGGGTGAGGAAACGGTCTTCTTCGGGTGTCGTCTTCTTGGGACGCCCACTTCGCGGCCTGTCTCTGACATCCCCCGTTATATGGAACTTGGCCTTCACTTTGGAGATGGTACTAGGGCTCACTCCAAATAATGCCGCAACTTGGTTTTGCGGAACACCAGCTTCAAGTTGCCCTATCGCACGGGCCCTATCCAGATCAGTCAAACGTGGCATGCCGATTCTTGGAGCAGACACCTACTGACCACTGTAGCAGGGCCCATGCTCACAGATGCTGCCAATCAGGTGCCAATCAGGCACCTGATTGTCAGCACCTGGGGGTACCAGAAGCTCAAAACAAGAGTCAATAGCAACAGCAGAATAAGCTGTTTGGCATTGGCAGAGAAGATTTGGCAAATTTTTCATGGGCGCAACCCATATACTCAGCTCTGCTGCTCATCCCACAAATGCATGTTCCTTACAAATGTGGCACCATTTAAAAGGGAAATAAACAGGCTTTCCAACGGTATAAGATTTATTGCCAAGAAGCATTGTTACAACAAAGAAATAATCGAGGTCAGTGGCTTTTCCCTGTCCCCCCTCGCCTGCCCATGGCCCCGGCCTGGCAACGGGCTTCGTCAGTTGGGGAGGGCTTCTGGGCCCGCAGGATCCCCAGTGGGGGCAGGGTTACCCCAGGAGAGGCCCGCAGGGGAGATTTGGACCCAACGGGTCCACGTCAGTCTAGTTACTATTAAAATGCAAAGAACTTGTGCTATAACACAAGGATAAGCGCTCAACCAAGAAAACCATGCCCAAAGCCAAAGCAGTTATCTGCATCCGAGATCTCCTCATTCTTTAGAAAACCGAGGTTTCCTTCTTCTGTCATAGATGAGTCCCTCACACATGTCTTCTTGATGCTCCACTCTTGCTCCCCCTCCCTCCAGTTGCAACAGGGACAGAGTCCACCTAGTCCTTGCCTTTCACCCCATCAGCCTTCGCATACAACACATAATCCGACATTTTCGCACCTACCACGAGTCACTTCCTCCCATTTCCACCTCTTTCCGCTGTCCACAGAGACCGTTCCCTCCGCAACTCCCTGGTTAACTCATCCTGGTTGACTTTGTCCCGCCCTCTCCCCTGACATCAGTCTGAACAAGGGTCTCGACCCGAAACGCCACCCATTCCTTCCCTCCTGAGATGCTGCCTGGCCCGCTGAGTTACTCCAGCATTTTGTGATACCTTCGATTTGAACCAGCATCTGCAGTTATTGTCCTACACAACTTGCCGCTCCACTGTGATTTCTCCTCAAGGTATGTCTACTTTGAAGACGTTCTCCTCTCTTCGGCGAGAGTTTAGCAACATGCTCTCTCACTGCTCCCCCTCTGTTTCCTCCTGCCCTCCTACTCTATTACAACCCAGTGGAATGAATATTGATTGCTCTAACTTCAAGAACTCTTGCATCCCCTCTCTCCACCCCTCCCCCACCCTAGTTGTTGTACTAGTTACACTGTCGTCCTGGTGAGTTTCATTGTATAACTCATGTCACGTAGTCCACCGCTAACAATTGACCGTTTTCTTTATCATCGTTACTTTTTTGCATATCTCATTGATTTGTTCTGTATCTCAGTCTATATCTCTCGTTTCCCTGTCCCCTCAGTCTGAAGAAGGGTCTGAACCCAAAACATTACCTATACCTCATCCCCAGATATGCTGTCTGACCCGCTTAGTTAGTTCAACTTTTTGTGCCTGTCTTCTGCTTATACACACTCATGCTAAGGATAACAGCTAACTCCATATGCAATAATAAGCTATCTACATGTTAACAAGCACATAAAAACTGATCGTGTAGATGCAAGTATATCGTTGGGGTTATCAAGTGGGCACCACCCTTCACATCCCCTCCCCTCTCTCCGTTCCGCAGAGACCGTTCCCTCCGTAACTCCCTGGTCCACTCGTCCCTTCCTACCCAAACCACCCCAACCCCGGGCACTACAACCGCACGAGATACAACACCTGTCCCTTTACCTCCCCCCTCAACTCCATCCAAGGACCCAAACAGTCTTTCCAGGTGAGACAAAGGTTCACCTGCACCTCCTCCAACCTCATCTATTGCATCCGCTGCTCTAGATGTCAGCTTATTTACATCGGCGAAACCAAGTGCAGGCTCGGCGATCGCTTCGCTGAACACTTGCGCTCGATCCGCATTAACCAAACTGATCTCCCGGTGGCCGTGCACTTCAACTCCCCCTCCCATTCCCAGTCTGACCTTTCTGTCATGGGCCTCCTCCAGTGCCATAGGGAGGCCCACCGGAAATTGGAGGAACAGCACCTCATATTTCGCCTGGGCAATTTGCAGCCCAGTGATATGAACATCGACTTCTCCAACTTTAGATAGTTCCTCTGTCCCTCCCGTCCCCTCCTCCTTCCCAGATCTCCTCTATCTTCCTGTCTCCACCTATATCCTTCCTTTGTCCCGCCCCCCTGACATCAGTCTGAAGAAGGGTCTCGACCCGAAACGTCACCCATTCCTTCTCTCCCGAGATGCTGCCTGACCTGCTGAGTTACTCCAGCATTTTGTTAATAAATACCTTCGATTTGTACCAGCATCTGCAGTTATCTTCTTATACCACCCTTCACTGTTGTTTTGTTGAGTTAAGCCCATGACACTTCAGGAAGGCTCGACAGTTAGTTCTGGTGTCCCAGAACCACCCCCCTCAATAGCCGCTCTCAGCACCTATGTTGCCAGTATCTACTAAATAAAAGAAACTACAGACAATTAATTTACTCAAACAAATGCTGGTATCTTGTCTTGCACTTCTCATATCATATCATATCATATCATATATATACAGCCGGAAACAGGCCTTTTCGGCCCACCAAGTCCGTGCCGCCCAACGATCCCCGTACATTAACACTATCCTACACCCACTAGGGACAATTTTTACATTTACCCAGCCAATTAACCTACATACCTGTACGTCTTTGGAGTGTGGGAGGAAACCGAAGATCTCGGAGAAAACCCACGCAGGTCACGGGGAGAACGTACAAACTCCTTACAGTGCAGCACCCGTAGTCAGGATCGAACCCGAGTCTCCGGCGCTGCATTCGCTGTAAAGCAGCAACTCTACCCATCTTTAAACTGTTCGCACCACAAATATCAACCTTGCATAAAACCAGGATACACTTACACAGAAGAAGGATCTCGACCTGAAACTTCACCCATTCCTTCTCTCCAGAGATGCTGCCTGTCCTGCTGAGTTACTCCAGCATTTTGTATCTATTTACATTTACACAGAATGTACTTACAAAGAAATACACATACCGTGTTATACATTTACTTTTTGAGCCCAACTGACACTGTTTCTCCCCCACCAAATCCATCTACTGCCTTGCTCTGGTGTCTCTGACATCCCCTTTAAGCCCCGATGCAAACTCTGTCCGCGAATTCCTAGCTCTCCAAATAACAGTGTTGTCGATTGTGCTATGAAACCTCTACAACCCATCTCGACCAGACGTACTCTTGCTTTCCATTCTCTCTGCTCAACCTCTGCTGCCAAATCCATATATCTAAAATACACTATCCGTGGACTAACTGACAATAATACTATATTTGGCCTCAAACTAGTACTAAATATTTCCTGCAGAACAACAAGCTTTTTCCCCAAATCTTTCGGGGTTCAGTGTTGAGGTGGATAGAGAATTGGTTGGCGGACAGGAAGCAAAGAGTAGGAATAAACGGGTCCTTTTCGGAATGGCAGGCAGTGACTAGTGGGGTACCGCAAGGCTCAGTGCTGGGACCCCAGTTATTTACAATATATATTAATGATTTGGACATGGGAATTGAATGCAACATTTCTAAGTTTGCGGATGACACGAAGCTGGGTGGCAGTGTTAGCTGCGAGGAGGATGCTAGGAGGCTGCAGAGTGACTTGGATAGATTAGGAGAGTGGGCAAATGCATGGCAGATGCAATATAATGTGGATAAATGTGAGGTTATCCACTTTGGCGGCATGAACAGGAAAGCAGAGTATTACTTGAATGGTGGCCAATTAGGAAAAGGGGAGATGCAACGTGACCTGGGTGTCATGGTGCACCAGTCATTGAAAGCAAGCGTGCAGGTGCAGCAGGCAGTGAAGAAAGCGAATGGCGTGTTAGCATTCATAGCAAGAGGATTTGAGTATAGGAGCAGGGAGGTTCTGCTGCAGTTGTACAGGGCCTTGGTGAGACCGCACCTAGAGTATTGTGTACAGTTTTGGTCTCCTAATCTGAGGAAAGACATTCTAGCCTTAGAGGGAGTACAGAGAAGGTTCGGCAGATTGATCCCTGGGACGGCAGGACTTTCATATGAAGAAAGACTGGATAGACTGGGCTTATACGCGCTGGAATTTAGAAGACTGAGGGGGGATCTTATAGAAACATATAAAATTCTTAAGGGGTTGGAAAGGCTAGATGCGGGAAGATTGTTCCCGATGTTGGGGAAGTCCAGAACCAGGGGTCACAGCTTAAGGATAAGGGGGAAGTCTTTTAGGACCGAGATGAGAAAACATTTCTTCACGCAGAGTGGTGAGTCTGTGGAATTCTCTGCCGCAGAAGGTAGTTGAGGCCAGTTCATTGGCTATATTTAAGAGGGAGTTAGATATGGCCCTTATGGCTAAAGGGATCAGGGGGTATGGAGAGAAGGCAGGTACAGGTTACTGAGCTGGATGATCAGCCATGATCATATTGAATGGCGGTGCAGGCTCGAAGGGCCGAATGACCTACTCCTGCACCTATTTTCTATGTTTCTATCTCCCAATCATAGGTTCCCCTTAGCTGGCCTACCTATTATCTGTCTGAAAACTTTCCTCCTCTACCTTTCGCTCCCTCGTGGACAAAATTAATAGGGACACTCTCAGTCCGGATCCTACTGAATTCACCTGTGCTCTCCTCCCAATTTCTACATCGATACACTTCAAGAACTGGTTATGCCACCAAGTATACTGATCCTGAGAGGCGAGTCTTGCATCCTGACAAAATATGCCTGATGTTGCCATCTTTGTTTACAGGACACGCTGGATCCCCACTTGCCCATTGTTGAGGTTCTGTGGTGATGGTAGCACATCGTAAATAGTCCCTATAGGAAACTTACATGACCCGCCTCCATGCACTACGGGTCCCTCCATCTAAACCTCTTTTCTACACTTACCCAATGTATATCTCACTGCTTCCCTCTGACGATGTACCTGCTCTACAACCAATTTCCTCTCTGTTGGACCTGCCTTACTCCACACTGGTTTCCCTGTGCTAAACACTAGGCATCCTTTCTGTTGCTGCACCCTACCAACAATGTCTGTATACCTCAGCCTGCTTTGAGTTCCACTTCCTCCTAGTTACGTTTGGCACCAGTTTACTAACTAAGGTTAGCATATAATCATCCAACCACAGGAGATGCAGCACCTGTCGCTTTACGTCCCCCCTCGACTCCATCCAAGGACCCCGACAGTCTTTTCAGGTGAGGCAGAGGTTCATTTGCACCTCTAACCTCATCTACTGTTCCAGGTGTCAACTTCTATACATCGGCGAGACCAAGCGCAGGCTCGGCGATCGTTTCGTTGAACACCTCTGCTCAGTCTGCCCTAACCTACCTGATCTCCCGATTGCTCAGCACTTTAACTCCCCCTCCAAGTCCCAATCTGATCTTTCTGTTCTGGGCCTCCTCCATTATCAGAGTGAGGAACAGCACCTCATATTTCGTTTGGGTAGCTTACACCCCAGCGGTATGAACATTGACTTCAAATAGCCCTTGCTTTCCCTCATTCCATCCCCTCCCTGGTAGGTTCACCAGGTTAAATCCCAGGATGGCGGGACTGACGTATGATGAAAGAATGGGTCGACTGGACTTGTATTTGCTGGAATTTAGGATGAGAGGGAATCTTAGAGTATAAAATTCTTAGTGGATTGAACATGGTAGATGCAGGAAAAATGGTCCCGATGTTGAGGGAATCCAGAACCAGGGGCCACAGTTTAAGAATAAGGGGTAAGCCATTTAGGACTGAGATGAGGAAAAACTTTTTCAGTCAGAGAGTTGTGAATCTGTGGAATTCTCTGCCTCAGAAGGCAGTGGAGGCCAATTCTCTGAATGCATTCAAGAGAGAGCTGGATAGAGCTCTTAAGGATAGCGGAGTCAGGGGGTATGGGGAGAAGGCAGGAACGGGGTACTGATTGAGAATGATCAGCCATGATCACATTGAATGGTGGTGCTGGCTCGAAGGGCCGAATGGCCTCCTCCACCTATTTTCTATGATTCTATATGTTACCTTTTTGCAGAGCACTCTGCCAAAATATGATCTTTTGGTTGATAGCCATTTTAACTCTTCCCATTCCCATACTGACCTTTCTGTCCTGTTTACATTTAGTACTTTCAACAGGTGCTCTTTGTGGGTCACTTCCATTTTGTGGCATAGAAGTCAGAGTTAAGATGGGGGTTTGGTGGCAATGCATATGACCTCTTCCACTGCTGGTGTCAACAGAGAGTCTTGAGAGCCAAAGTACCAAAGGTTAAAATGCTTCTTCAAACTTATACCAATTATGCTTTTTGTAGCTCCATACATTGGAAGGTTGTCATCCTTGATTGAAATAGTGTTTTTTTTTTACTAAATTATTTTAATTTGTAATTTATTTAAATACTTCAAGGCTAATCTTTATTAATAGACAATAGACAATAGGTGCAGGAGTAGGCCATTCAGCCCTTCGAGCCAGCACCGCCATTCAATGCGATCATGGCTGATCACTCTCAATCAGTACCCCGTTCCTGCCTTCTCCCCATACCCCCTCACTCCGCTATCCTTAAGAGCTCTATCCAGCTCTCTCTTGAAAGCATCCAACGAACTGGCCTCCACTGCCTTCTGAGGCAGAGAATTCCACACCTTCACCACTCTCTGACTGAAAAAGTTCCTCCTCATCTCCGTTCTAAATGGCCTACCCCTTATTCTTAAACTGTGGCCCCTTGTTCTGGACTCCCCCAACATTGGGAACATGTTTCCTGCCTCTAATGTGTCCAATCCCCTAATTATCTTATATGTTTCAATAAGATCC
Source organism: Rhinoraja longicauda (assembly GCF_053455715.1). Classification (NCBI taxonomy): domain Eukaryota; kingdom Metazoa; phylum Chordata; class Chondrichthyes; order Rajiformes; family Arhynchobatidae; genus Rhinoraja; species Rhinoraja longicauda. The sequence goes on from NC_135958.1 coordinate 42,896,931, forward strand.
CCTCTCATCCTTCTAAATTCCAGTGTATACAAGCCCAATCGCTCCAGCCTTTCAACATACGACAGTCCCGCCATTCCGGGAATTAACCTAGTGAACCTACGCTGCACGCCCTCCATAGCAAGAATATCCTTCCTCAAATTTGGAGACCAAAACTGCACACAGTACTCCAGGTGCGGTCTCACCAGGGCCCGGTACAACTGTAGAAGGACCTCTTTGCTCCTATACTCAACTCCTCTTGTTATGAAGGCCAACATTCCATTGGCTTTCTTCACTGCCTGCTGTACCTGCATGCTTCCTTTCATTGACTGATGCACTAGGACACCCAGATCTCGTTGAACTCCCCCTCCTCCTAACTTGACACCATTCAGATAATAATCTGCCTTTCTATTCTTACTTCCAAAGTGAATAACCTCACACTTATCTACATTAAACTGCATCTGCCATGTATCCGCCCACTCACACAACCTGTCCAAGTCACCCTGCAGCCTTATTGCATCTTCCTCACAATTCACACTACCCCCCAGCTTAGTATCATCTGCAAATTTGCTAATGGTACTTTTAATCCCTTCGTCTAAGTCATTAATGTATATTGTAAATAGCTGGGGTCCCAGCACCGAACCTTGCGGTACCCCACTGGTCACTGCCTGCCATTCCGAAAGGGCCCCATTTATCCCCACTCTTTGCTTTCTGTCTGTCAACCAATTTTCTATCCATGTCAGTACCCTACCCCCAATACCATGTGCCCTAATTTTGCCCACTAATCGCCTATGTGGAACCTTGTCGAAGGCTTTCTGAAAGTCGAGGTACACCACATCCACTGACTCTCCCCTGTCAATTTTCCTAGTTACATCCTCAAAAAATTCCAGTAGATTTGTCAAGCATGATTTCCCCTTCGTAAATCCATGCTGACTCGGAATGATCCCGTTACTGCTATCCAAATGCTCAGCAATTTCGTCTTTTATAATTGACTCCAGCATCTTCCCCACCACTGATGTCAGACTAACTGGTCTATAATTACCCGTTTTCTCTCTCCCTCCTTTCTTAAAAAGTGGGATAACATTTGCTATCCTCCAATCCACAGGAACTGATCCTGAATCTATAGAACATTGAAAAATGATCTCCAATGCTTCCACTATTTCTAGAGCCACCTCCTTAAGTACCCTGGGATGCAGACCATCAGGCCCTGGCGATTTATCAGCCTTCAGTCCCATCAGTCTACCCAAAACCATTTCCTGCCTAATGTGGATTTCCTTCAGTTCCTCCATCACCCTAGGTTCTCCGGCCCCTAGAACATTTGGGAGATTGTGTGTATCTTCCTCAGTGAAGACAGATCCAAAGTAACGGTTTAACTCGTCTGCCATTTCTTTGTTCCCCATAATAAATTCCCCTGTTTCTGTCTTCAAGGGACCCACATTTGCCTTGACTATTTTTTTCCTCTTCACGTACCTAAAAAAACTTTTGCTATCCTCCTTTATATTATTGGCTAGTTTACCCTCGTACCTCATCTTTTCTCCCCGTATTGCCTTTTTAGTTAACTTTTGTTGCTCTTTAAAAGAGTCCCAATCCTCTGTCTTCCCACTCTTCTTTGCTATGTTATACTTCCTCTCCTTAATTTTTATGCTGTCCCTGACTTCCCTTGTCAGCCACAGGTGTCTCTTACTCCCCTTAGAGTCTTTGAAATCCCTTTGAACAATTTTTAAGTGTCTCTTAATCATTGACCTTTAAAAACAGTTCTTAATTTGGGTGGTCTGTAAATGTGGTGTCAGAATCAGCCACTCAAGGCCCATAGAGATGGAATGAACCAATGCAACAGTACAGCACAAGTCAGTGTAGTCACGGGACTGAAAGAATCTGCTTCGCTTTGATGTTTTTCAAAATCTTGTTTTATTCTTCAAATTGCAGTCCTCTACGGGTTTAAAATCTGTTGTCAGAGAAAGGTAAAGGTTTAAGGTGATAAAGGATCCCCTTAACCAGCAGTAGATGGGAGGTAGACACAAAATGCTTGAGTAACTCAATGGGTCAAGCAGCATCTCTGGAGAGAAGGAATGGGTAACGTTTTGGGTCAAGACCCATCTTGGTCTGAAAACCCTCCCCTGACATCAGTCTGAAGAAGGGTCTTGACCCAAAACATCACCCATTCCTTCTCTCCAAAGATGCTGCCTGACCCGCTGAGTTACTCCAGCATTTTGTGTCTACCTTTGATTTAAACCAGCATCTGCAGTTTTCTTTCCTACACAGTAGTAGATGGGAAGTCACTTTTTAATTGAGGAGAGAGGTCAGTAATTTGCAGTTTTTTAAGCTAATGTCTATGCCGAGGTTGTACATGTTTATAATGCTTCATGAGCAATTTTCCATGCATACATGGTGAAGTCTTCAACTTTTGTCATGCATGTCAAATGATACCAAGTAGTGTGAAGTTTTGTTATTCACTAATATAACAATGTTAAAGTAACTTAATGATGCAGTTGACTTTATCAGGCTGACTTGAGTGAAATGGGTAAGGTAATATGAATCAGGCCCTTCCGCCCATCAAGTCCATGCCGACCATCGGTCACCCTTGCACTAGTTTTGTTATCCCAGTTTTACATTCTATACGCTAGTCTCTGGCGCTGTGAGCCTGCAGCTCTACCCCAGCGCCACTGTGCTGCAGTAAATGCGCAATAAATGCAACTTTTCTGGTACTGTTTTCTATTTTGTGCAAGGTGAATTACACCTAGTCCCTTAGTCTTACCATGCTACAAATTATGTCTGCTCTGCTTCCTCTTGAAATCAGTTGTTACTATGGGGTGATTTGAGGGTAAGTTGGCAGTGGAAGAAAATGGAAATGTTGAATTTACTCAAATCTTCATCTCATTGCAAAATATATAAGCAGTAGAGTTGCTGCCTGACAGCGAATGCAGCGCCAAAGATTCTGGTTCGATCCCGACTACAGGTGCTGTCTGTGTGGAGTTTGTACATTCTCCCCTTAACCTGCGTGGGTTTTCTCCGAGATCTTCGGTTTCCTCCTACACCAAAGAAGTACAGGTTTGTAGGTTAATTGGCTCGGTAAATGTAAAAATTGTCCCTAATGGGTATTGGATAGTGTTAATGTGCGGGGATCGCTGGTCAACACTGACCCAGTGGGCCGAAGGGCCTGTTTCCGTGCTGTATCTCAAAACTAAACTAAATATACACTAAAGTATTCAATCTTCTCTTCCAAACACTTCTATAGTGGCTCTTATAATGAATATCATGTATTTGTATACCCATTACTCATTGTAAAAGGTTGGGGATTTGTTTGTTGCTTATAATAATACTGCATTTGCAGATCCTCTATGCATAATATTCATTCCTCTTTGATTCCCTCTGTTGATGGCCAAGGAAACGTGTGTATAATTCTTCCTCTGAGAAAGAAGCTGTACTTGGGAATCTGTTGCAGGAGGTTTTCAAAATGGTTAGAAAATCACAACACAAATTAGAGGCAAATAAATGCCCTTGGGATGATACAAAACAAGACATCTTTAGCCCTTTCAATCATTGTTTGCAGTTCAGTGTAACTTTTTTTCTGTTACTCTTTAAATATTGCTTCTGAACCTGCTTCTCACCACCCTTGCTGGCAGTGTTTCTTTTGCCAATTACCTTGCAATCAAATCTGTGTCCTGACTACCAGCTCTCCTGGAAACAGATTTTTAGGTCTTGAGTTTTATTGAGTTTTCAGGGGGTTTAAAAACTCTCAAAGAGGATATGCTTTTGAATGTATTTCAATACTTTATGTTTAAGAATTAAAAGCTTCTGCAATGATATGTCCATAAAGAAAATATTGTTGGTGTGTTCTTTCAGTCCTGTAGGTTTACATTGATCTCCACGTGCTTGTGCCTTATTGGTTTGGTGTATACACAGTGAATCTTTGAAATATTAATACCAAATGCTATTGGTATACAAAATGCCTACCCATCAAGCACATTTGTTTAATAATGGTAGTCTATTGGTCTATTTCATCAATAGTTTTAAGTGACAAAACTGGTACCTGGATTGGAGTATTATAAAAAATGGTATCATTTTGAAATTGTCATAATTTCTCCAAAATGATTTTGTTTTATTAAAAAAGTTGGATAAACTAGAATATTTTTTGATGCGCCTATATTTTTTTTAAACCCTAGAGGATGCCAGCCCCCATCAGATTAAGGGAGCTAATCCGGACTATCCGGACAGCCAGGACGCAGGCTGAGGAGCGAGAGATGATACAAAAGGAATGTGCTTCAATTCGTTCTTCATTCAGAGAAGAAGATAACACCTACCGTTGTCGAAATGTGGCAAAACTATTGTATATGCATATGCTAGGATATCCTGCACACTTCGGACAGGTAATCCAGGAATATCTGGGGATAAAGTATGGGTGTAGTTGTATTAAGAAATAAGTTACATTTATTACTTATGTTCTGATTAGCAAGCAATAAATATTTGGGTATATAATTTTGTTTGTGTTTATTTCTGAAAAGCTCTTGTAGATTTAAGAAATTTTGTTATAAGAATTAAATGAATTAGTTGAGTAACACGGGCTAAGATAGCTACAGGAATGTACAAGGCATAATACAAGATCAATATTCATTAGGTGATTTTAGGGCTCTGGTGGGGGCTTTGTAATTTTTTTTTCGTTCCTCTGAATTAGTGAAGAAGTTTCCATTATGATATTTCTTCCTCAACATGCAGGATGCCTGATTATTGACTTTATCTGCTCAAGAAGTAATTTCCAGCATTTATAACATATAACAACTACAGCATGGAAACAGGCCTGTCCGGCCCTACCAGTCCACGCCGACCATTCTCCCTGACCTAGTCTCATCTACCTGCACTCAGACCATAACCCTCCAATCCCCTCCTATCCATATACCTATCCAATTTACTCTTAAATAATAAAATCGAGCCAGCCTCCACCACTTCCACCGGAAGCCCATTCCATACAGCCACAACCCTCTGAGTAAAGAAGTTCCCCTTCATGTTACCCCTAAACCTTTGTCCCTCAATTCTGAAGCTATGTCCCCTTGTTGGAATCTTCCCCACTCTCAAAGGGAAAAGCCTACCCACGTCAACTCTGTCCGTCCCTCTCAAAATTTTAAAAACCTCTATCAAGTCCCCCCTCAACCTTCTACGCTCCAAAGAATAAAGACCCAACCTATTCAACCTCTCTCTGTAGCCTAAGTGCTGAAACCCAGGCAACATTCTAGTGAATCTCCTCTGTACCCTCTCCATTTTGTCGACATCCTTCCTATAATTTGGCGACCAGAACTGCACACCATACTCCAGATTCGGCCTCACCAATGCCCTGTACAATCTCAACATTACATCCCAACTTCTATACTCGATGCTCTGATTTATAAAGGCAAGCATACCAAACGCCTTCTTCACCACCCTATCCACATGAGATTCCACCTTCAGGGAACAATGCACAGTTATTCCCAGATCCCTCTGTTCCACTGCATTCCTCAATTCCCTACCATTTACCCTGTACGTCCTATTTTGATTTGTCCTACCAAAATGCAGCACCTCACACTTATCAGCATTAAACTCCATCTGCCATCTTTCAGCCCACCCTTCCAAAAGGCCCAAGTCTCTCTGTAGACTTTGAAAATCTACCTCACTATCAACTACTCCACCTATCTTAGTATCATCTGCATATTTACTAATCCAATTTGCCACACCATCATCCAGATCATTAATGTAAATGACAAACAACAGTGGACCCAACACAGATCCTTGGGGCACTCCACTAGACACTGGCCTCCAACCTGACATACAATTGTCAACCATTACCCTCTGGTATCTCCCATTCAGCCATTGTTGAATCCATCTTGCAACCTCACTATTAATACCCAACGATTTAACCTTCTTAATCAACCTTCCATGTGGAACCTTGTCAAATGCCTTACTGAAGTCCATATAGACAACATCCACAGCCTTGCCCTTATCAATTTCCCTGGTAACCTCTTCAAAAAATTCAAGAAGATTAGTCAAACATGACCTTCCAGGCACAAATCCATGTTGACTGTTTCTAATCAGGCCTTGATTATCCAAATAATTATATATATTGTCCCTAAGTATCTTTTCCATTAATTTTCCCACCACAGATGTCAAACTAATAGGTCTATAATTGCTAGGTTTACTTTTAGAACCTTTTTTAAACAAAGGCACAACATGCGCAATGCGCCAATCTTCCGGCACCATCCCTGTTTCTAATGACGTTTGAAATATTTCCGTCATAGCCCCTGCTATTTCTGCACTAACTTCCCTCAATGTCCTAGGGAATATCCTATCAGGACCTGGAGACTTATCCACTTTTATATTCTTCAAAAGTGTCCGTACCTCCTCTTCTTTAATCCTCCTAATTTCCATCACTACTCTACTTGTTTCGCTTACCTCACATAATTCAATATCCTTCTCCTCGGTAAATACCGAAGAAAAGAAATTGTTTAATATCTCCCCCATTTCTTCCGGCTCAGCACATAGCTGTCCACTCTGACTCTCTAATGGACCAATTTTATCCCTCTCTATCCTTTTGCTATTGACATATCTGTAGAACCCCTTGGGGGTTTACTTTTACATTACTTGCCAAAGCAGCCTCATATCTTTTTTTCGCTTTTCTAATTTCCTTTTTAAGATTCCTTTTACATTCTTTATATTCCTCAAAAACCTCATTTACTCCCTGCCGCTTATATTTATTGTATATCTCCCTCTTTTTCCGAGCCAAGTGTCCAATTTCCCTGGAAAACCACGGCTCTTTCAAATTATTATTCTTTCCTTTCCACCGAACAGGGACATAAAGACTCTGTACTCTCAAAATTTCACCTTTAAATATCCTCCATTTCTCTATTATATCCTTTTCATAAAACAACAATTTCCATTTCACTCCTTTTAAATCCTTTCTCATCTCCTCAAAATTAGCCTTTCTCCAATCCAAAATCTCAACCCTTGGTCCAGATTTGACCTTCTCCATAATGATATTGAAACTAATGGCATTATGATCACTAGACCCAAAGTGCTCCTCAACACATACCTCCGTCACCTGACCCATCTCATTTCCTAACAGGAGGTCCAACACTGCCCCTTCTCTGGTAGGCACCTCTACGTATTGCTGCAAAAAACTATCCTGCACACATTTTACAAACTCCAAACCATCCAGCCCTTTAACAGAATGTGATTCCCAGTCTATATACGGAAAATTGAAATCACCCACAATCACCACTCTGTGCTTACTACTAATATCTGCTATCTCCTTACATATTTGCTCTTCCAATTCTCGTTCCCTATTTGGCGGTCTATAATACACCCCTATAAGTGTTGCTAAACCTTTCTCATTTCTGAGTTCCACCCAAACAGCCTCCTTAATCGAGCCTTCTAGTCTGTCCTGCCAAAGCACTGCTGTGATATCCTCCCTGACAAGCAATGCAACACCCCCACCTCTTGCCCCTCCGATTCTATCACATCTGAAACAATGAAATCCTGGAATATTTAATTGCCAATCGCAACCCTCCTGCAACCATGTTTCACTGATCGCCACAACATCATACTTCCAGATGTCAATCCAGGCTCTAAGCTCATCCACCTTTCTTACAATGCTCCTAGCATTAAAATATACACATTTAAGCGACCCATCATTTCTTATTCTCAGTTTATTTCTTTTCCCTTCTTTCTCTCCTACATATTGGGTCTGAGTGTTTCCCTTTTCTGCCTCCTGCCTCACACACTGCCTATTAGCTATCTGTGTTTGAGTCCCTCCCCCCAACCGTACTAGTTTAAAGTCTCCGCAGTTATTTTAGCAAATCTCCCCGCCAGGATATTGGTTCCCCTCGGGTTCAGATGCAACCCGTCCTTTTTGTACAGGTCATACTTCCCCCAGAAGAGGTCCCAATGATCCAGAAACTTGAAACCCTGCTCCCTGCACCAATTTAACGTGTTAATTGGTGAAATGTCTTTGCATAGTTGGAGTACACAAAGGGGAGAACATTCATGGGAAAAGTTAATGAATTATATTATCTTTTTCTCTTTAAGAAGTCTTGCATGGTATTTCCTGAAACATTTTCTTCATAATTTTCCTATTACATTAAATGTCTTATTTTCTTTAGTTAGGCACTTTTGGGCATGGATTCCCTTTTGGTGTTGGCTGACAATGAATTGCCTTTTATTTTCACTTTTCCCATTCAGCGTATAAATTTACTACAGTGTTAAGTAACTGGTAAAGATATTTTATCATGGATCCCAAATTTGATTCAAAGTTAAGAATAAAATGTCTAAACAAGAGCAATGGCTCATTATACCACAAGCAATTTTCAGTGTTCTGCAATTATTCTGTGAAGCAATAATTATAATCAATGTTTCAGTTAGAGTCATAGAGTGATATTGCGTGGAAAAGGCCCTTTGGCCCAACTTGCCCACACCGGTCAACATGTCCCAGCTATGGTAGTCCCACCTGCCTGTGTTTGGTCCATATCCCTCCAAACCTGTCCTATCCATGTACCTGTCCAACTGTATCTTAAACACCGGGATAGTCCCAGCCTCAACTACCTCCTCTGGCAGCTTGTTCTATACACCTGTGCATCTACCCGATCTATTCCTCTCATGATTTTATACACCTCCATAAGATCACCCCTCATCCTCCTGCGCTCCAAGGAATAGAGTCCCAGCCTATTCAACCACTCCCTAGAGCTCAGACCCTCGAGTCCTGGCAACATCCTCGTAAATCTTCTCTGCATCCTTTCCAGCTTAACAACATCTTTCCTATAACATGGTGCCCAGAACTGAACACAATGCTCTAAATGTGGTCTCACCAACGTCTTATACAACTGCAAGACAGACAAAACAAGACTGACAGGTTTCTATCGTTGGATTGGAGAGCCCAGAACCTAAAATGTTGTTGTTGGAATTGGGGATGAAGTTTAAATTGTCCTGTTTCATCTGAATGTTTAAGCATTGATATTGTGATGTATGTCTAAGGAACGCTTTGTTTTTTTCAGTTGGAGTGCCTAAAATTGATAGCCTCACAAAAGTTCACAGACAAGCGTATTGGTTACCTGGGTGCGATGTTATTGCTCGATGAACGGCAAGATGTCCACTTGCTCATGACAAATTGTATTAAAAAGTAAGTACTGATTTTTAAGCCATTGAACTCTATATTCTAATGCTAAGCATGCAATGTTTGTGTATTTGCTGATCTGATGTTGTCTGATGACTGAAATTCTGTATGTAACTTTATACTGTTCGATTAATCTAAAAATATGTTGGGCACTGTAAATGCTTTGACTATGTTCAATTTTTATTCTTTTGACCTAACCATTTCTGAAATGAGTTTCTATTTGCAAATATTAAGTCAAATTTAGCTTGTATATTCCATTACATTTAATATTACCTTAACTTTGGTTTGTACTTATAAAGTTCATAAGTTCTAGGAGCAGAATTATGCCATTCGATCCATCAAATTACTCTGCCATTCAAACTCGGCTGATCTATCTTTCCCTCTCAACCCCATTCTCCTGCGTTCTCCCCATAACCCCTGACACCATTACTAGCAGCTTGGAGCGCAGGAGGATGAGGGGTGATCTTATGGAGGTGTATAAAATCATGAGAGGAATAGATCGGGTAGATGCACAGAGTCTCTTGTCCAGAGTAGGCGAATCAAGGACCAGTGGACATAGGTTTAAGGTGAAGGGGAAAAGATTTAATAGGAATCTGAGGGGCAACTTTTCCACACAAAGGGTGGTAGGTGTATAGAACAAGCTGCCAAGAATCTGTCAATCTCTGTATAAACGTATCCATTGACTTAGCCGCCACGGCCGTCTGGCAATGAATTTCACCACCCTCTGACTAAAGAAATTCCACCTCATCTCCTTTCTAAAGGTACATCCTTTTATCCTGAGGCTATGGCCTCTGGTCCAAGACTCTCCCACTGGTGAAAACATCCTCTCCACATTCACTCTATCCAGGCCTTTCACTATTTGGTAAAAATCAATGAGGTCTGAACTATAGTTAAACATTGAAGATAGGATCTGAAGTTGGATTACTGAGATTGCTCTGTTTATGGGTTGATGATTAAGGTATGTTCTGATGTACATTGCTGTTTGATTTTCCACAGTTGGATGTCAATGAAGTTCTTGATTTTTATTTGTGCATAATCAATCAATCAATATATCTTTATTGTCATTGTACAAGTACAACGAGGTTAAGAATGCCACTTCCATATCGATGCTATAAAATAAAAACACAGCAAAAACAACAATAAGAAGGGAGAAAAAAAAAGAAACAAGGTGAAGTGCAAATAGGTTCATGCAGGGTCAACTGTGCCAGATGACCATGGGGGCAGAGACAGATCATGGGGGGCACTCAGCAGGTTCCATTCAGAGCAGCTATAGCTCTAGGAATAAAGCTGTTTCTTAGTCTGGAGGTGTGGGCGTAGAAGGCCTTGTAACATCTGCCAGATGGAAGTAGTTCAAACAGACAGTGGCACAGGTGTGTGGAGTCCTTGTAGAATGTATAGAGTCCTTGTAGAGGACCGCATCTATGATTTGTGAGGATGGGTTCAGAGCTTACCACAACCCATGTGGGGGATCAAAGATATGGATGATCTATTCCTATTCACTCTCAATTCACCTGCTGAGGAGACCCGGGTCCTTTGGAGTGCAGGGGGCACTCCTGAGAACCTTCATCGACACTGTGGTGGCATCAGCCATTTTCAATGGAGTGGTCTGCTGGAGCAGCAGCATCTCAACTGCCGACAGGAAGAGACTTGATAATTGATCAAGAAGGCCAGCTCTTTCCTGGGATGCTCCCTCGACTCAGTGCAGGCGGTGGGAGAGAGGAGGATGATGGCAAAGCTATCATCACTGCTGGACAATGACTCCCACCCCATGCAGGACACTGTCACTGCACTGAGCAGCTCCTTCAGTGACAGACTCCTTCACCCCAAGTGTGTGAAGGAGAAATATCAAAGGTCCTTCCTTGCTGCTGCTGTCAGACTGCACAACCAGCACTGCTCCCAGCAGACCAGTAGATAAAGATAATTATCTTTATTTTATTTATAATGAATGCTTATCTATTTTTGCTATCCACTTTGCTGCTGTAACCCTGCAAATTTCCCCGTTGTGGGACGAATAAAAGATTATTATTATTATTATTATTATGGTGCAAGGCAATCACAGGACTTGATATAAGGCATGGTTGTGGTGGATGGGAGACATTCTAGCTGGAGGTCTGTGACCAATGGTGTTCCGCAAGGATTTGTGCAGGGACCTCTGCTGTTTGTGATATATATAAATGACTTGGCTGTAAATGAAGATGGGTTGGTGAATAAGTGTGCTGACGACACCAAAATTGGAGGAGTTGCAGACAGTGAAGAAGGCTGCAAGGAGATACAGTGGGATATAGAACAGGTGGAGACATGGCAGATAGAGTTTAATCCGAGCAAGTGTGAGTTGTTGCATTTTGGAAAGTTGAATGTAAGGGGAGAGTACACAATCAAGGGCAAGACAGCGTCCATGTTCATAGCTCACTGAAAGTGCAGCATAAGTAGAGAGAGTGATTAAAAAAGGCGTATGTTCACAATCATACTTTATTAGCCAAGTATGTTTTGCAACATATGAGGAATTTGATTTGCCATACAGCCATACCAATAAAAAGCAACAAAACACACAAAATACATTTTAACATAAACTTCCACCACAGTGACTCCTCCACATTCCTCACTGTGATGGAAAGCAAAAGAAAAATTCAATCTCTTCACTTCTTTGTTCTCCTGCGGTCGGGGGCCTTGAGCCTTCCATTGACGGCACAATCTTGGCTCCTGTAGCTGGCGGTCGGGCCCTCCACGTCTGGGCAAACAAGCTCCTGCATCGGAGGGATCTCGGCTCCCCCGCGCCGGGTGCTCGGACCCTGGGTCGGGGCTAGTTGAACCTCCTGCGACTGGAGCATCCCGACATCAGTCCCTTCATGAGACTGCGAGCTGCTTGATGTTGAAATCCGCAGGCCGCAGTTGGAGCGTCGATCCCAGGCAAGGGATCGCAGACTCCGATGGCAAGTCCGCGGCCCCGCGGTGGGGCTCAAAGTCAGTCTCGAGCAATGCTTCCAGCTTCACGATGTTAGGCTGCAGAGCGACCGGAGATACGATCCAGTAAACAATCGCATCTCCGGCAAGGTAAGAGATTGAAAAAAGGTTTCCCCCCGACCTCCCTTCCCCCACCCCCCACATAAAATAAACCAGAGACCATTAACACAAACTTTTAAAAACACATTAAAAATAACAAAAACGACAAAAAGACAGACAGACCGTTGGCGAGGCTGCCATTGCCCAGTATGATATGCCTGCCATCATTGCTAGGGGTATGGAGATGAAGAATCAGTACGTTATAATGCAGCTCTGAGATTTTTTGTTAAGCTGTATTTGGAGTATTGTGTGCATTTCTGATTGCCCCATTAAAGGAAGGATGTTGCGCTTTGGAGAGGGTGCAGAGGAGATTTGTCAGAATGCTGTGAGGATTAGAGGGTTTCAGCAAACTAGGAGAGGTTGAGGGGAGAATTGATAGAAGTAGATAAAACTGAGGAGAACAGATAGGGTAGATAGGATAGGGTAGATATGGTAGATAGTCGGATCCCTTTTCCCGGGGTGGAAATGTCCAACACACTATAGGGCAGAGCAAACCGGTGAGAGGGGAAAAGTTTAATGAAGATTTGTAGGGCATTTTTTGCAGAGTGGCAAGGGCCTGGAACGCATAGCATGGGGTGGTGGTGAAGGCAGATACAACAGTGGCATTAAAGAGGATTTTCGATTGTCTTTTAGGATGCACATGGAAGTGCAAGGAATAGCGGGATATGATCAGTTTAACTTGGCATCGATTTAAATTACTGTTTCAATTTAGAGTTTTGGCCATTAGAGTATGAAATATCTGTGATTCTGATATGTTATGGTTGTGGTGTTACATTTATGCTGTTACATTATTGTCAAACTGGAAAGGGTGCAGAGAAGATTTATGAGGATGCTGCCAGGACTCGAGGGTCTGAGCAATAGGGCAAGGTTGAGCAGGTTAGGATTTTTTTGGAGCGCAGGAGGCTGAGGGGTGATCTTATAGAGGTGTATAAAATCATGAGGAGGAATAGATACGGGGAACCCAGTCTTTAAGGGTCTCGACCCAAAACGTCACCCATTCCTTCTCTCCCGAGATGCTGACTGACCCGCTGAGTTACTCCAGCATTTTGTGTCGACAGCCTTTTACCCTGGGTAGGGCAATCAAAAACAAAAGGACATATTTACAGTGAGGGACCAGATTTAATACATACTTGAGGGGCAACTTTTTCACTCCCAAAGTCGTAGAATGAGCTGCCAGAGGAGAAAGTTGAGACAGACACTAACAGAATTTAAATGACATTTGGATAGGTACACTGATAGGAAGGTCTTTGAGAGTGATGTGGGCAAAGCGCAAGCAAATGGGACTTACTTAGACGGGGATAGTCGCGATCCAAAATGTTGCTATTCCTTTTCTCCAGAGATGCTGCCTGACCCGCTGAATTTCTCCAGCATTTTGTGTCTATTTTTGGTGTAAACCAGCATCTGCAGTTCCTTACTACGCATGGGGCATCTTGGTCAACACGATTGAATTGGACCGAAGGGCCTATTTCTGTGCACTATGACTCTGACTAAATACCAAGACTAGCAAACCAAACTATGCCTCGTGCTGCATGACTTTGGTGATTAAAATTGTATTTATTGCACAAATGCTCAGTGGTGGAGTTGTCATTGAAAAAAAGGAAAGGGGAAGTTAGAAACCTGGGGGGAAATGAAATGAAGCCAGTATTCATTCTAAATTGATTATACTTGACTCTTGTTGGATGAATTATCATTATGCTGCAAAATTCATGTTAACTTTAAGGATTAATTTTGTTTTGAAAGTTTAAACCAGTATTAAAGAGTTAAATATCATTCAGAGCTGCCACTTTGACTCTGACTGATAACTGGATGCTCAGTTGAGGGAGCAATCAGTATTGACATTGCCAATGTCTTGTGCTCTGATCAAAGAAAGGATTAACTACCGTAACAACATCATTCTATACTGGGCCTTTTAATTTTGTTTTGCAGTGATTTGAATCACAGTACACAATATGTTCAAGGTCTGGCACTCTGTACACTTGGCTGCATGGGATCATCAGAGATGTGCAGAGATCTTGCAGGAGAAGTGGAAAAACTACTAAAGACATCCAACTCATACCTAAGAAAAAAGGTAAAGACCATTTATTTTTGGGTCTTACTACAGTTAGATGTGATATTCAATTAACAAAGTCGTGCTAGATTTCTTTCATCAATTCGCATTTGTGGTGGTGTAAACATTGCTATTTGGTCAACAATGAGAATGAATGCCACAGATTGCCAGAAGATGTTGATAGGTGGAAAGGGGAGCACGAGAAAGGGCACGGCAATCAGTTGTACAGAGAGCTAGCAAGGTATGGCATACTGTAAAATGGCAAAATACTGGAGTAACAGCAGCTCAGGCAGTATCTCTGGAGAACATGGATAGGTGAGAAAGAGAAGTTGTTGAGGGCGTGGACAAGTTCTGCCAGGTGGGGGAGATTGTTACTGGAAGGAGATTGATTCAATCTCTGCTGGAGAACTAAATGGAGGGCCTTGAGACCTTCCTGGTGGGGGCTGGAGATGTAGAGTGACTGGACATCCATGGTGAAGACGAGGCAGTGAGGGCCCAGAAATTGAAAGTAATTGAACAGTTGAAGGGCATGTGAGGATTCTTGGATGTAGGTGGGAAGGGACTGGACAAGGGAGGTATATAGAGATGAGTTCAGTTTGACAGGAGCAGGCTGAAATAATGGGTCTGCCGAGGATTTTGTGGATTTTGGGGAGGATGTAGAAGCCCAATGTGGGATTTATAGGATGCCAAATCGGAAACACCAAATGCAGAAGATGAGGATAGAGGAGGTGCACGTGAGCCTCTGTCTCACCTGGAAGGACTACTGGGGTCCCTGGATGGAGGCAAGGTGGTGGGGGGGGGGGACGGGACGGGACGGGACAGCAACAGGTGTTAAATCTCATGCTTTCTCACCATGCATAGATTTGGTGACCATTTTGCTGAACACTTAAGCTCGATCCGTCAAGGCCTATTGGATCTCCCGGTTGCTAACCATTTTAACTCCCCTTCCCATTCCCCTACTGGCCTTTCTATCCTGGCCACCTCCATTGGCAGATTGAGGCCACACGCTAACTGGAGGAACTGGTGGCCTTGCCGAGGCAGTGTGAAGTGTAGATGGAGACAGCACATCATATTGGATAGTTTGCAACAATTAATGAATATTGAACGCTCCAATTTTAGTTTTTTTTTTGTTTTATTGTTGTCACACAGGCCAAGGTACAGTGAAAAGCTTTTTGTCACGTGCTATCCAGTCAAAGAAAAGACTATACACTATTACAATTAAGCTGCCAGATAAAGAATAAAGGGTATAACATTTGGTACAAGATCAAGTCCAATAAAATCTGATTAAAGATAGTTTGATGAAGTAAATGGGTAGTCAGGCTTGCACTATAGCTGGTGTGAGGATGATTAAATTGCTTGGTAACAGTTGGGAAGAAACTGTCCCGGAATCTGGAGGTGTGCATTGTCAAACTTTTGTATTTGTTGGCTGATGGGAGAGGGAAGAAGAGAGAGTGAGACTGGTCCCTGATTATGCTGAAGCAGCGTGACATGTAGATGCAGTCAATGGAGGGGAGGTTGGTTTGTGTGATGGTCTGGGCTACGTCCATAACACTCTGCAATTGCTTGCAGACTTGAATGGAGCTGTTCCCAAAGCATGCTATGTTGCATCCCGATACAATCCTTTGTACGGCATATCTGTAGAAGTAGGTGAGGGTTGTTGGGGGTTGCCTCCTACAACCACAGGCCAGACACCGCGCCCCCCTCCCCCCGGCTGTTCTCCCTCACATCTCCACTCTTTCTCCCCCCTAGGTTGGGGACCCTAGGGGAGACACTGTGCCCCATTTGGACCCCCTGCTATTTTTGACTCTACTCAGAGGGACTTTGGGGTATATGTACTACTGTTCACTAAAGGATTTTTAATGGGTAGATAAGGGGTTATGGCATGCGAGATACTAACAGGATTAATTTACAGTTGAAAAGTAGCGATTGATAGTGATAGTAGTGATCAGGATTTACTGATGGGACTAATTGGTCTGTTGGCTTGACAAATTTAAATTAGTTAGAAGATAGACACAAAATGCTAGAATAACTCAGCGGGACAGGCAGTATCTCTGGATAGGTGATGTTTCGGGTCGAGACCCTTCAGACTGAGTCGGGAGAGGGAGATAAGGAAGGGTAAGGTGTGAAAACGAGACATCAAAGGGGATGGGGTTCATGGAAAATGTAGAATAGATCATTGTTAACTAGGAGTAGGTGACAACGAAGCAAGCAGAGATAAAATTTAATCAGGGACATCAGACTGGTCAGAACTAG